>NC_064645.1:209662072-211095197 GCF_023864345.2 Schistocerca serialis cubense
GAAGGCCAACCCACGCATTCGCACGCGTAGCCGGTGACTGGGTAACGCGTAATTCCCCGCCCTGGGTAGACATGTAAGGCTCGCGCGTACCCCCTGGTAAAGGCCAGGCCCGGGGAGGGGTGATTGCCTGAGCTGATACCTTCTGACCATGCCGATTGGTCCCTCCGTCTGTTTCTCGGGAGGTGTGACCTGGGGTGTAAACATTCACCTAAGGTGGGAGTGCCCTCTGAGAGGGTCCCCACAAGGAAGGAGCGCGCCATCGGAGACGCTGGCAATCATGGGGGATTCCTCCGCAATGGATTTCTGTTCTTCTCTCTCGACTTCTGCCCAAAAACGGAAACATGACCAGCCACCAGTGACAAAAGTACTACCGCCTGCCCCACAGTTCCTCGTAGTTTCTCGATCTGAGGACGGAAAGGATTTTTCCTCTGTCAACCCTTTCGTTATCCAGAAGGGCGTAGATGCCATAGCCGGATCTGTCAAGTCGTGTACCAGGTTGCGTAATGGTACGTTGTTACTAGAAACTGAGAGCGCCTTTCAGGCACAAAAACTGCTTCGGGCCACACTCCTGTACACGTTCCCTGTCCGGGTGGAGGCTCACCGAACTTTGAATTCGTCTCGTGATGTAGTCTACACTCGGTCCCTCGACGGATTGACTGACGAGGAGATTCAATCTTTCCTCACTGAGCAGGGCGTGATGGCTGTCCATAGGGTCATGAAAAGGTCAACAATGACCTTATACCGACCCGGACACTTTTCTTGACCTTCGATAGTGTTAAGCTGCCATCGCGCGTCAAGGCGGGCTACGAGGTTATTTCTGTTCGCCCCTATGTCCCGACACCTACGCGCTGCTACCAGTGTCAGCGTTTCAATCACACTCGACAGTCGTGTTCCAATGCGGCTAAATGTGTCACTTGTGGCAGGGATGCCCATGAGGGTGACTGTCCACCTCCGTCTCCTCGTTGTGTGAACTGTCAGGATGACCATGCCGCATCCTCCCGCGACTGTCCTGTCTATAAGGAAGAACGCTGTATCCAAGAAATTCGGGTCAAAGAGAAAGTGTCCACCTCGGCTGCTCGCAAGCTATTGGCTAGTAGGAAGCCCACGCTGCTCCCAGCGGGGAAATACAGTACTGTCCTCGCCTCTCCTCGGACTACCAGGGAGGTGGCAACCCAGACATGCGATCTGACCTTCAGCACCACGGTCGTCCGTTCGGCCAGTGCTAAGATCGCGCGGTCGACGTCTCCTCTTCCTCCCATCACCCCACAGACACCAGACCCTTCATCAGCTTCTGCAAAGACGAAGACCCAGAAGTCTGATGCACGGGCCTTCAAGAAGGAACCGTCCCGTGCAGACTTCCTACGTACCTCGACCTCCCAGCCTTCGACCGGTACTTCCACCAAACGACCTTCCAAGAAGGCTCATAGGAAGCACAGTTCTCCTTCTCCGCCACGGCGCATTTCATCTCCTGCGCCACCCAGCGGTTGCCGCCCCTGGCCATCATCCGTTTCGCCTGGCCGCACCGCTGGTAGCCGAACATCTGGCCGTTCACCGGCGGAGGAAGCTCCCCCTCCCGGCCATCTTCCCAAGATGGCCAACGAACCTATAGACCCAATGGACGATGTGTCCACCTACTGATAGCGGCGGCAGTGCTCGCTCGAAGCCCGGCCCTCAGCGGCCTTCGAGGTGACCCCTTCTTTCCTCCTCCTTTTCTTCTTACGATGGCACTTATTCACTGGAATATTCGCAGCATTCGCTCCAACCGAGAGGACTTGAAGTTGCTGCTCCGCTTGCACCATCCGCTCGTCGTAGCCCTCCAGGAAACGATGCTACACCCATGTGATCAAATTGCCTTGGCACACTACACCTCTGTGCATTTTGACCTACCCCCTGTTTAGGTATTCCGGCTCATGGAGGGGTTATGTTGCTGGTCCGGGATGATATTTACTAAGATCCCATCACATTGCACACCGGCCTGCAGGCAGTTGCCATCCGCATTACTCTCACCGCTTTTACATTTTCCATTTGTACCGTCTACACTCCATCGTCATCTGCCGTTACCAGGGCAGACATGATGCAGCTTATTGCTCAGCTACCTGCCCCATTTTTGTTACCTGGAGACTTCAATGCCCACCATCCCCTTTGGGGCTCTCCGGCATCCTGCCCGAGGGGCTCCCTGTTAGCAGACCTTTTCAACCAGCTTAATCTTGTCTACCTCAATACTGGCGCCCCTACTTTTCTTTCGGACACATCTCACACCTATTCCCATTTAGACCTCTCTATATGTACTCCCCAACTTGCACGCCGATTTGAGCGGTATGCACTTTCTGATACATATTCGAACGACCACTTCCCGTGTGTTATCCATCTCCTGCGGCATACCCCCTCTCCGTGCTCCTCTAGTTGGACCATCTCCAAGGCAGACTGGGGGCTCTTCTCTTCCAGGGCGACCTTTCAGGATCAAACCTTCACAAGCTGCGATCGTCAGGTCGCACACCTCACGGAAGTCATTCTCGCTGCTGCTGAATATTCCATCCCTCACCCTACTTCTTCTCCACGTCGCGTACCGGTCCCCTGGTGGACCGCAGCATGTAGAGACGCTTTACGTGCTCGTCGACGTGCTTTACGCACCTTTAAACGCCACCCTACAGTGGCGAATTGCATCAATTACAAACGATTGCGTACTCAGTGTCGTCGTATTATTAAAGAATGCAAGAAAGCCAGCTGGGCTGCTTTCACAAGCACCTTCAACAGTTTTACTCCTTCTGTTGTCTGGGGTAGCCTGCGCCGGCCATCTGGCACTAAGGTCCACTCACCAGTTTCTGGCTTGACGGTCGCGAATGACGTCCTTGTGGCCCCTGAGGATGTCTCCAATGCCTTCGGCCGCTTTTTCGCCGAGGTTTCGAGCTCCGCTGATAACCACCCTGCCTTCCTCCCCCGCAAACAGGCAGAGGAGGCTAGTCCACCTACCTTCCGCTCCTCGAATCGTGAAAGTTATAATGCCCCATTCACCATGCGAGAACTCGAAAACGCACTTGGCCGATCACGGTCCTCCGCTCCAGGGCCTGATTCTATTCATATTCAGATGCTGAAGAACCTTTCTCCTGCGGGTAAAGGTTTTCTTCTTCGTACTTACTTTCGCATCTGGATTGAGGGACATGTTCCCGCATGCTGGCGCGAGTCTATTGTTGTCCCGATTCCTAAGCCGGGGAAGGACAAGCACTTGCCTTCCAGTTATCGACCCATCTCGCTTACCAGCTGTGTCTGTAAAGTGATGGAGGGAATGGTTAACTCCCGATTGGTTTGGCTGCTCGAGTCTCGACGCCTACTTACCAATGTACAATGTGGATTTCGTAGGCGCCGCTCTGCTGTTGACCATCTGGTTACCTTGTCGACCTTCATTATGAATAACTTCTTGCGGAAGCGCCCGACCGTGGCTGTGTTCTTTGATTTGGAGAAGGCTTACGACACCTGTTGGAGGGCGGGCATTCTCCGCACCATGCATACATGGGGCCTTCGCGGTCGCCTCCCTCTTTTTATTCGTTCCTTTTTAATGGATCGGCAGTTCAGGGTACGTGTGGGTTCTGTCCTGTCACACCTTTCGCCAGGAGAATGGGGTGCCACAGGGCTCAGTTTTGAGCGTCGCTCTCTTCGCCATCGCGATCAATCCAATAATGGATTGCCTCCCAGCTGATGTATCAGGCTCCCTTTTTGTGGACGATTTTACCATCTATTGCAGCGCGCAGTGTACACGTGTCCTGGAGCGGTGTCTTCAGCGTTCTCTTGACCGTCTTTACTCCTGGAGTGTCGCCAATGGCTTCCATTTCTCTGCTGAGAAGACGGTCTGTATTGACTTCTGGCGCTACAAAGAGTTTCTCCCACCGTCCTTACGACTCGGTCCCGTTGCTCTCCCAATCGTGGAGACAACAAAATTTTTAGGTCTTACATTTGACAGGAAACTTAGCTGGTCTCCACATGTCATATTTGGCTGCCCGTTGTACCCGTTCTTTAAATGTCCTCCGTGTTCTCAGTGGTATGTCGTGGGGAGCGGATCGAACCGTCCTGCTTCGTCTATATCGGTCGATCGTCCGCTCCAAGCTGGATTATGGGAGCTTCGTATACTCCTCTGCACGGCCATCCATCTTACGCCGCCTCAACTCCATACAACATCGGGGTTTACGACTTGCGATCGGAGCGTTTTATACTAGTCCCGTAGAGCGTCTTCATGCTGACGCTGGCGAATTGCCACTCACCTACCGGCGCGATATACTGCTTTGTCGGTATGCCTGTCGGCTACTGTCAATGCCCGACCACCCATCTTATCGTTCCTTTTTTGACGACTCTCTCGACCGTCAATACGGGTTGTATGTCTCTGCCCTGCTACCCCCTGGAGTTCGCTTTCGTCGCCTCCTTCAACACCTTAATTTTTCACTCCCTGCAACCTTTCGAGTGGGCGAAAGCCACACGCCACCTTGGCTACAGGCTCAGGTCCGCGTTCACCTTAACTTTAGCTCGCTCCCAAAAGAGGTAACCCCCGGTTCGGTCTACCACTCCCGTTTTGTTGAACTTCGTTCGAAGTTCATCAATATGACCTTCATTTATACAGATGGCTCCAAGACCAATGACGGGGTCGGGTGTTCTTTTATTGTCGGGGCACAAAGTTTCAAATACGGGCTCCATGGCCATTGTTCGGTCTTCACAGCTGAGCTCTTTGCCCTCTACCAGGCTGTTCTTTACATCTGCCGCCACCGACATTCTGCTTATGTCATCTGCTCCGATTCCCTGAGCGCCATCCAGAGCCTCAGTGATCCGTATCCGGTTCACCCTTTCGTGCACCGGATCCAACGCTCTCTTCAGCAGCTGGCAGACGTCGGTTCTCCAGTTAGCTTTATGTGGGTCCCTGGCCATGTCGGTATCCCTGGGAACGAAGCTGCAGATGCCGCGGCCAAGGCTGCGGTCCTCCAGCCTCGGACAGCTTCTTGTTGTGTCCCTTCATCAGATTGTAGCAGGGTTATTTGTCGGCGCATTTTATCGCTGTGGCATGCCGATTGGGCTGCACTTACAGACAACAAGCTTCGGGCCTTGAAACCTCTTCCCGCGGCTTGGGCGTCCTCCTCCCGCCCTTCTCGGCGGGAGGAGGTCGCTTTGGCCCGGTTACGCATTGGACACTGCCGGTTCAGCCATCGCCATCTGCTGACGGCTGCGCCGGCGCCGTTCTGCCCATTTGGACAATTGCTGACGGTCCGCCACATTTTAATATTCTGTCCGGATTTTAACACACTGCGTCTAGATCTCAACCTGCCATGTACTTTAGATGCCATTTTAGCGGATGACCCACGAGCAGCTGCTCGTGTTCTTCGTTTTATCAATTTGACAAACCTCTCTAAGGACATTTGATGATGCTGTTTTTTAATCCTATGCCTGTCAGTCTGTCTTTTATCGTGTTTTCCCTTTCAGTTGTTGTTTTAAACTTATGCCTCGCGGTGCATTCTTAACGTAGTCAGGGCGCTAATGACCATTGAAGTTGTGCGCCCTAAAACCACAAAAAAAAAAAAAATCCTCACCATCAAATGAACGGTTACTGTTTTCAGGTTTGTACATTTACTTAACAGATATTTTCCCCCAGTGTTCAGGATTCTGAAAAGGACTGTTGATTCGCATCGAAATATTTTCCATTTATTTTTGTCGTTATATTCAAATTTGACAATATCTAGCCTTTTGAAATAAATATCTTAACCATACATTCTCTATACATTCTTCCAGTAACGTGATGGTGAAACAATGCGTATATGTCCCCAATGCCGTACGTAATATGCAATTGAGAAGTTTTATGACTTTAATTAGAGTGGAGAATGCAGTAGGGAATGGAAAGTTCACCGTTAAATGTGACTGCACTACAGTAAAAGTGAGAACTTCGTTTCCGACTTACGATGCGTCAGTCTCTGAATTACAGTGATAAGTCTGGGTAGGTTGCCTTTCTGTATGTTGTATGGTACTGTTTCAATTGTTTGAATTTGATACTCACCAGCAGCACGAGTTCGCAGACTACTTCATTCAACAAATGTAAATTTGGCCTTCCTGTAATTTTTTAATCCGAGTCGGACGTTCTCTGACGAAAAATATACACCATCCAAATGCATTTTCTTTCCTGTTACTACTACTGTACTACCTAACTGTGTGCATTTGCCACATAGTTACACAAAGTGATTTTTATCTACACCAAAACACACGAGTGGACACCTCTATCTAACACGTTGTTTCATGAATTTCATACACAGTCAAATCATTTAGACTTCGTGGATGAAACCGGCTTGGTAGTTAATGCACTGTCACCAGAAACATCGATTACAGGATAGTGCTACACGACAGTATTGTGCAATAAGAGAGGCGAAGAAGATAATTATTATAGTACACTTCATGTAATTTCTGAACCATTGCAGTCAAATTCTAATGACAGTTTACATAAATAAGTAAAATACACTCCTGGAAATTGAGATAAGAACACCGTGAATTCATTGTCCCAGGAAGGGGAAACTTTATTGACACATTCCTGGGGTCAGATACATCACATGATCACACTGACAGAACCACAGGCTCATAGACACAGGCCACAGAGCATGCACAATGTCGGCACTAGTACAGTGTATATCCACCTTTCGCAGCAATGCAGGCTGCTATTCTCCCATGGAGACGATCGTAGAGATGCTGGATGTAGTCCTGTGGAACGGCTTGCCATGCACTTCCACCTGGCGCCTCAGTTGGACCAGCGTTCGTGCTGGACGTGCAGACCGCGTGAGACGACGCTTCATCCAGTCCCAAACATGCTCAATGGGGGACAGATCCGGAGATCTTGCTGGCCAGGGTAGTCGACTTACACCTTCTAGAGCACGTTGGGTGGCACGGGATACATGCGGACGTGCATTGTCCTGTTGGAACAGCAAGTTCCCTTGCCGGTCTAGGAATGGTAGAACGATGGGTTCGATGACGGTTTGGATGTACCGTGCACTATTCAGTGTCCCCTCGACGATCACCAGTGGTGTACGGCCAGTGTAGGGGATCGCTCCCCACACCATGATGCCGGGTGTTGGCCCTGTGTGCCTCGGTCGTATGCAGTCCTGATTGTGGCGCTCACCTGCACGGCGCCAAACACGCATACGACCATCATTGGCACCAAGGCAGAAGCGACTCTCATCGCTAAAGACGACACGTCTCCATTCGTCCCTCCATTCACGCCTGTCGCGACACCACTGGAGGCGGGCTGCACGATGTTGGGGCGTGAGCAGAAGACGGCCTAACGGTGTGCGGGACCGTAACCCAGCTTCATGGGGACGGCTGCGAATGGTCCTCGCCGATACCCCAGGAGCAACAGTGTCCCTAATTTGCTGGGAAGTGGCGGTGCGGTCCCCTACGGCACTGCGTAGGATCCTGCGGTCTTGGCGTGCATCCGTGCGTCGCTGCGGTCCGGTCCCAGGTCGACGGGCACGTGCACCTTCCGCCGACCACTGGCGACAACATCGATGTACTGTGGAGACCTCACGCCCCACGTGTTGAGCAATTCGGCGGTACGTCCACCCGGCCTCCCACATGCCCACTATATGCCCTCGCTCAAAGTCCGTCAACTGCACATACGGTTCACGTCCACGCTGTCGCGGCATGCTACCAGTGTTGAAGACTGCGATGGAGCTCCGTATGCCACGGCAAACTGGCTGACACTGACGGCGGCGGTGCACAAATGCTGCGCACCTAGCGCCATTCGACGGCCAACACCGCGGTTCCTGGTGTGTCCGCTGTGCCGTGCGTGTGATCATTGCTTGTACAGCCCTCTCGCAGTGTCCGGAGCGAGTATGGTGGGTCTCACACACCGGTGTCAATGTGTTCTTTTTTCCATTTCCAGGAGTGTATTTGGCTACTGAAATTAAAGCCATTCGAAACAATGGAACAAGGATGTCGGTTAAACAGCAATTTCTAAAACTGGTTTATGATGCTGTAGGCATTAAAATGTGTGACTTTAATGTAGAGTTCCTTCACGGAAATACACTAGATGCTAGTCACCCCTTGAGAGATCTGTGCGAATTCATATGTCTGGCTTAACAAGATGAATGTCGGCAGTAGTAGTTACGTATTTGCTACCATTTCACATAAATTATCGTCAATTTGAAGAGCTTTGTGTGAGTAATAATATTTAATCATTTTTGTGTACAGCTGTTTCAAATCACACTTGCCGTATTTTTCTGTCTTGGTGTGAGTTGCACTATAACAATAGATAACAGCTAAACTGGTAAAAAGTTCTGAATGATCTGTTCCACAACTATGGGATCCAAGGTTTAAAATTGCACAAAAGAAGTAAGACAATTGCTTGGTTCGTGTGTACATACAACACTATTATTGGCAGTTGTAAGTAGGCTGGTCAGGGCCATTCTTTTGTAGGGAATTTTGAAAGTCAGATTGCGTTGCGCTAACAAAATATTGTGTGTCAGTTTAAGCACAGTCATGTATAATTGTTCAAAGGGGACGTTTCACAGTGTGTGTTGCGAAAGGTAACTCGGTGCACGAATGAAGTAGTATGGTTCTAAGATGTCTGTATTTGCACTAAGATTCAGATTTACAGTGCAGATTTTAAAAGATACCGTCGTTGGATACGCAGCTGCAGCAGCAAGTCGTATACTCCTAGCTCACTCATTTGTTACATAGTTCAATTCTTAATTTCTTTGCGTGTTTTTGGTACTTGCATTGTATAATTCATAAACTTCGGGCGTATTATAGTATTTGAGAGTTCTAGCATCACGTTTTAGTACCTGAATAGTGTAAAATCGCGTAGTCTCCTTCCGCCGCCGAGCAGCGTCAGCAGTGCGCATTACTGCATTTACTAGGCAATCTTGTATTTTAATAACCGTTTAAATTTTGTCGATTTGTTTGCGCTCTCTGTAGATTAGTTCAGACGTTCTTTGCACAACAGTTTTTAGCATGGATAGGGACTGCAACTGCCGTGTTCGGATGCAGGCTGATTTGGCATCCCTTCGCTCACAGCTTCAGGCAGTGTTTGCTTCGGTCATACAGCTTGAGGCTGTTGTCAATGGGCATCACTGTGGGATTCCGGATGGGGGTTTGTCGGGGACGGCCAGCTCGTCCCACGCTTCCCCCGATCGGGCTACGACTGTGGTTGCCCGGGATACTGCCCGCGTTGAGGCTGATCCCTCACCTGTGGTAGAGTGGGAGGTCGTTTCAAGGTGTGGCAGGGGGCGAAAGACATTCCGGAGGGCTGAACGGAAGGCCTCTCCAGTTTGTCTGACGAACGGGTTTCAGGCTCTGTCTCAGGCTGATACTGATCTTCGGCCTGACATGGCTGCTTGTCCTGTTCCAGAGGTTGCCCCTCAGTCTGCAAGATCCGGGCGGTCGCAGAGGGTGGGCTTACTTGTAGTTGGGAGCTCCAATGTCAGGCGCGTAATGGGGCCCATTAGGGCTATGGCAGCAAGAGAGGGGAAGAAAACCAATGTGCACTTCGTGTGCTTACCGGGGGAGTCATTCCAGATGTGGAAAGGGTCCTTCCGGAAGGGTACAGGGTGCACCCATCTGCAGGTGGTCGCTCATGTCGGCACCAATGATGTGTGTCGCTATGGATCCGAGGAAATCCTCTCTTGCTTCCGGCGGCTACCTGAAATGGTGAAGACTGCCAGTCTCGCTAGCGGGATGAAAGCAGAGCTCACCATCTGCAGCATCGTCGACAGGACTGACTGCGGACCTTTGGTACAGAGCCGAGTGGAGGGTCTGAATCAGAGGCTGAGACGGTTCTGCGACCGTGTGGGCTGCAGATTCCTCGACTTGCGCCATAGGGTGGTGGGGTTTCGGGTTCCGCTGGGTAGGTCAGGAGTCCTTTAAACGCAACAAGCGGCTACACAGGTACCAGGGGTTGTGTAGCGTGGGCTGGGCGGTTTTTTAGGTTAGATGGCATTGGGCAAGTACAGAAAGGGCAACAGCCTCAACGGGTGCAGGGCAAAGTCAGGACATGCGAGGAACAAGCAGCAATCGGTATTGTAATTGTAAACTGTCGAAGCTGCGTTGGTAAAGTACCGGAACTTCAAGCGCTGATAGAAAGCACCGAAGCCGAAATCGTTATAGGTACAGAAAGCTGGTTGAAGCCAGAGATAAATTCTGCCGAAATTTTTACAAAGGTACAGACGGTGTTTAGAAAGGATAGATTGCATGCAACCGGTGGTGGAGTGTTCGTCGCTGTTAGTAGTAGTATATCCTGTAGTGAAGTAGAAGTGGATAGTTCCTGTGAATTATTATGGGTGGAGGTTACACTCAACAACCGAGCTAGGTTAATAATTGGCTCCTTTTACCGACCTCCCGACTCAGCAGCATTAGTGGCAGAACAACTGAGAGAAAATTTGAAATACATTTCACATAAATTTTCTCAGCATGTTATAGTCTTAGGTGGAGATTTCAATTTACCAGATATAGACTGGGACACTCAGATGTTTAGGACGGGTGGTAGGGACGGAGCATCGAGTGACATTATACTGAGTGCACTATCTGAGAATTACCTCGAGCAATTAAACAGAGAACCGACTCGTGGAGATAACATCTTGGACCTACTGATAACAAACAGACCCGAACTTTTCGACTCTGTATGTACAGAACAGGGAATCAGTGATCATAAGGCCGTTTCAGCATCCCTGAATATGGAAGTTAATAGGAATATAAAAAAAAGGGAGGAAGGTTTATCTGTTTAGCAAGAGCAACAGAAGGCAGATTTCAGACTACCTAACAGATCAAAACGATAATTTCTGTTCAGACACTGACAATGTTGAATGTTTATGAAAAAAGTTCGAGGCAATCGTAAAATGCGTTTTAGACAGGTACGTGCCGAGTAAAACTGTGAGGGACGGGAAAAACCCACTGTGGTACAACAACAAAGTTAGGAAACTACTGCGAAAGCAAAGAGAGCTCCACTCCAAGTTTAAACGCAGCCAAAACCTCTCAGACAAACAGAAGCTAAACGATGTCAAAGTTAGCGTAAGGAGGGCTATGCGTGAAGCGTTCAGTGAACTCGAAAGTAAAATTCTATGTACCGACTTGACAGAAAATCCTAGGAAGTTCTGGTCTTACGTTAAATCAGTAAGTGGCTCGAAACAGCATATCCAGACACTACGGGATGATGATGGCATTGAAACAGAGGATGACACGCGTAAAGCTGAAATACTAATCACCTTTTTCCAAAGCTGTTTCACAGAGGAAGACCGCACTGCAGTTCCTTCTCTAAATCCTCGCACAAACGAAAAAATGGCTGACATCGAAATAAGTGTCCAAGGAATAGAAAAGCAACTGGAATCACTCAACAGAGGAAATTCCACTGGACCTGACGGGATACCAATTCGATTCTACACAGAGTACGCGAAAGAACTTGCCCCCCCCCCCCCTTCTAACAGCCGTGTACCGCAAGTCTCTAGAGGAACGGAAGGTTCCAAATGATTGCAAAAGAGCACAGGTAGTCCCAGTCTTCAAGAAGGGTCGTCGAGCAGATGCGCAAAACTATAGACCTATATCTCTGACGTCGATATGTTGTAAAATTTTAGAACATGTTTTTTGCTCGCGTATCATGCCGTTTTTGGAAACCCTGAATCTACTATGTAGGAATCAACATGGATTCCGGAAACAGCGATCGTCTGAGACCCAACTCGCTTTATTTGTTCATGAGACCCAGAAAATATTTGATACAGGCCCCCAGGTAGATGCTATTTTCCTTGACTTCCGGAAGGCGTTCGATACAGTTCCGCACTGTCGCCTGATAAACAAAGTAAGAGCCTACGGAATATCAGACCAGCTGTGTGGCTGGATTGAAGAGTTTTTAGCAAACAGAACACAGCATGTTGTTATCAATGGAGAGACGTCTACAGACGTTAAAGTAACCTCTGGCGTGCCACAGGGGAGTGTTATGGGACCATTGCTTTTCACAATATATATAAATGACCTAGTAGATAGTGTCGGAAGTCCCATGCGGCTTTTCGCGGATGATGCTGTAGTATACAGAGAAGTTGCAGCATTAGAAAATTGTAGCGAAATGCAGGAAGATCTGAAGCGGATAGGCGCTTGGTGCAGGGAGTGGCAACTGACCCTTAACATAGACAAATGTAATGTATTGCGAATACATAGAAAGAAGGGTCCTTTATTGTATGATTGTATGATAGCGGAACAAACACTAGTAGCAGTTACTTCTGTAAAATATCTGGGAGTATGCGTGCGGAACGATTTGAAGTGGAATGATCATATAAAATTAATTGTTGGTAAGGCGGGTACCAGGTTGAGATTCATTGGGAGTGTCCTTAGAGAATGTAGTCCATCAACAAAGGAGGTGGTTTACAAAACACTCGTTCGACCTATACTTGAGTATTGCTCATCAGTGTGGGATCTGTACCAGGTCTGGTTGACAGAGGAGATAGAGAAGATCCAAAGAAGAGCGGCGCGTTTAGACACAGGGTTCTTTGGTAACCGTGATACCGTTACGGAGATGTTTAACAAACTCAAGTGGCGGACTCTGCCAGAGAGGCGCTCTGCATCGCGGTGTAGCTTGCTCGCCAGGTTTCGAGAGGGTGCGTTTCTGGATGAGGTATCGAATATATTGCTTCCCCCTATTTATAAATCCCGAGGAGATCACGAATGTAAAATTAGAGAGATTAGAGCGCGCACGAAGGCTTTCAGACAGTCGTTCTTCCCGCGAACCCTACGCGACTGGAACAGGAAAGGGAGGTAATGACAGTAGCACGTAAAGTGCCCTCCGCCACACGCCGTTGGGTGGCTTGCGGAATATAAATGTAGATGTAGATGAAGTCACAGACATTCCTCTGGTATGTTGGCAAGTATAGTTAGACACTTCAAACCCCCCCGATTCTCAACAAAGATCATTTGGATCTGTTTGGAGTCGTGATTACTGGGCATTAAACCTTCAATATTTTACGTTAAACATCCTACACATAAGTAACATCAGTGTCTAGTGGTAATGTCCTACCTACAATTTTTGTCAACTTTGTAACCAACAGTAACAAATGAACAACTTGGTCACTATAATGAAACAAATAATTGATGGAATTTGTTTGGTAAAAATGATTGGGAAAAAACTAGTTCAGGCCTATATCAGATCCAAAATTGAGCTTAAAAACAATTCCAACAAACACAGAACAATGCTATATTTATCACAAGTATTGTTAGCTGAGAAAAGCTGTTTTGGACAAAAAGTATGGCTTAAGGCTACTGAACTGCTCCTTTTATCTTAAACATCAAACGACGTTTACGTACCTTTAACTCAAAACAGCTTATCGGTATGATTGTGAGTTTCATGTCCCGTGGATCGTGTGCACAATAAATCGGGACGTGGAGTAGGCCATTTTCCACAGAAACAACAAATTAATACTTAAATGTCTACATGCTGATCATACATAAAGTTGTTTCTCAAATATAGATACATAGGAGCTAGCAGTTCTTAGTCACAGCCTCCTACGTATGACAGCAACAAATTCCACAGAATAGGAGGAATTATCAAGGAAGAACTTAAGTTTTCAAATTTCACTTTGCAATCCTTCAGACAATTCACATCACTGAGCAAGTGAGCAAAAATTGCTTCAGAATCGTGCAGTCCTTTTTACACTAAAGACATTAATGACTAAATTTTTCTTCTGGCATTGTAATTGTTATGTTTATGGCCCCTCTATCTCTTCTCCAGTATTAGTGTTCTGATTTTAATGTAAGATGGGGTCTGGATCGTAGGAAAAAAGCCGGCCTCTGTGACCGAGCGGTTGTAGGTGCTTCAAACCGGAACCGCGCTGCTGCTACGGTCGCAGATTCGAACCGTGCCTTGGGCATGGATGTGTGTGATGTCCTTCGGTTAGTTAGGTTTAAGTAATTAAGTCTAGGGGACCGATGACCTCAGATGTTAAGTCCCACAGTGATTAGTGCCATTTGAATCATTTTATTGGGGAAAAGGCAAAGGATATTTAATATAGAACTACCTTCTCGCATATACTGCACGCTCGTAAATGCGGCTTACATTTACGCCAATGGTGATAAAGGTTGGTACGCAGACACAATATTAGTAAAAATGTACGGTTTTGCCTGTAATGATTTAAGTTATCTTAACTCGCCGCTGGCTCAAAGATTATCACAATCAGCATGGAACTATTACTGTTATTGCCTGCTGAATTTATTGTGCGAAGAGGCGATATAACCACTTACGCAGCGTAAGGATTTGTACTCATGATAAATAGTTCCATTTATATCACGCTGGCTTCAGTCTGGGTTAAGCATTCCATTGACAGAGATAAATTTAATCGAAAACTGTTACCGTGAACTAAACCGAAGCCTTGTTGCCTACTGCTGTTAAAGCTGTCCAAGCAATTCCGTAAAAATTCTGACAAAACCAACATTGTAAAGGTTAATGCGAGAAAATTAACAAAGTATTAAATATGTTAACATGAGAGTGAAGCAGAAAATACCTACATCAAATACTTAAAACGTCAGAACAACTAAGCGACTTGATTCAGCAATAGACACAAAATCGGGGTACATCGTCTAGCCGGGTATTTTTAGCATTGAGATAGGATTTACATGGTTAGAAAGAAAGTATTAACCTTGGACATTTATGCTTTCATACTGAAATACATATTTTAACACAAAATGTATTAGTGAGCTTTAAGTTTTATGATTTTATGGACAAAAATACTGTTTAGTACTTCCTTTACCCTTTATATTAATTTTTATAGGGCTTTCCATTGTTCCTTTCAACTGCAGTTAATTATTTGCAACAGACACTTAGGAAGGAATAAATGTAATGTGAGCAGTAGTCTGAAGGCTCACATCCTTCATCAAATGTCTTCAAGAAGGTCATGAGTGTGCACTATATTTTACTGCCTTAGCTCGTCTTTGAGCAACGAAGACTTTCTTTCTGAGAGATCAGCTACCCCCAGAACATTATTCCTTACGATATTATTGAATGAAAATATATGTACTTCTCATGCACTGATCAGGTGGTCACTTCCTTCAATATGTTAACTTTTGATAGTCTCAACCCCCCAACAATAATGTATCCACACGTAAATATTAGCAGATGGATGGATGATGGTATAGATGAATACTCGTATTTCATGAACTTTCTGAACACTTTTGACATGACAAAAAGATATTCTGAAACGAGGGTGCCTAAGAGTTCAGCATTAAACTTACACCATGTACTTTCATGCAAAGCTGTAAATGGTTTCTAGAAAGATTTTGGTATCTCCGATTGTTCACGCCAGCTAATTAAGCGAAATAGGGTTCGTAAAACGCAAAACTGGCGGCCTACCAATGGGCTTTCTCACAACTTGAAACACACACTTTCTCCTTGATACTGCCGATCGGACTGGGGATGACGTACATATGGAAAACAAATCAAATGCAAACTAACTACTCTTGCAAATGTCTCCTCAAAAATTAAGCATAAAAAGCTAAGGAGAAAAACTGGGTAGTGTAAATGTTAAGTAATTTTCCAAAGTTCTATAATTTTTACATTTTTAAGATCTTCTCCATTCGGCATTTAATAGTTCACTATCATAGGTACAAAAGGTGCACAGGAGATACTGTTACTACTTGTTGCATCGAAAAACCAGTGACAAAATAATACGAAGTGCATAAAATAAAACATCTGTAGGATGTATAAACCATACAACAGAAAGACATACGTGGGGATAACACACAAATAAAATATTGCAGTAAAGTATCAAAAAATCCTCAGTGATTGGAAAAAATTGTAAATCAAATAGAGCTCTGGTATGGTGAAGTTTCAGGGAACATCAAAACTCTCCAAACAGCGTTTTCTGTCAGAGTATGAAACTGTAAGATACGTTACACAAGGAGATGGAAGATTCCTAAAATACACCTTCCTAAAGAGTCAGCTAATACATGATTCATGAGTAATACATGCTACACAATTGACAATTACAGTAGCAGTTTATAACGAAAGGGGACTATTCCCAGTTAAATTACATGGCCACAGTATAGTGCACTCACAGAACAATCATGAACCTAAACCCAAAGTGTAAGACAGTAATGTCCTACTCCCAAGTTCAACATGTAATTAATCATGACAGGATGCCAACGCAGTTTGTCAGGTGGATATGAAGAGGTGCGTGGGACATATTCGAATGTTATAGGCATTGAGCCACTTCTCCAAACAAGCAGGAGGGAGTGGATAGGGCACAGCAGCGTGGGTTTGATTCATGACCAACTTAATGATGCAGTGTAGTTGTTATGACACTGACACATACGGAAGGATGCCGTTTTTTATCCCCAGCCGACTTGATTTAGGTTTTCTTTAACCGTTTGAGGAAAATGCTGTGATGATTACTCCAAATAATGCCACAACTGATCAGCTGTCGGGTGAGTCGCGTAAGACGTAACACCCCCATTATTCCGTTGTCGATTGCACGTATCGACAAGCGGTGTTCGGCGAACCATAGCCGACTATAGGGCACATACTTTGGTACATGCACAATAATCACGATTTTATTGACCGAGATAATGATGCAAGTACATGGTTTTTTTTCTATGGGACGCTATACTTTCCTTACCATCATTCGAACGCTCTGGACAAGACGCGTATAGTGATGTAAAGCATGTTGCTATTGTGAATCGAACTTCGCTTAAAAGACGCTGGGAAATATTGTACGACTGAAGGTCGAGGCGGTCGGAAGCGGCTGCAGACTGTAAAGACGCCTCGCGCGACCCGCAGGCCGAGTTGCCGTGCTCTATGCAGCATGCCCCCCCCCCTCCCGCCCCCCCCCCCCCCCGCCGCCCCAACGCCCATGAAACATGGACCTTGCCGTTGGTGGGGAGGCTAGCGCGCTACAGCTATACAGATGGCCGTACCGTAGGTACAACCACAACGGATGGGTATCAGTTGAGAGGCCAGACAAACATGTGGTTCCTGAAGAGGGGCAGCAGTCTTTTCAGTAGTTACAGGGCCAACAGTCTGGATGATTGACTGATCTGGCCTTGTAACAATAACCAAAACGGCCTTCCTGTGCTGCTACTGCGAACGTCTGAAAGAAAGGGGAAATTACAGGCATAATTTTACCCGAGGGCATGCAGCTTTAGTGTATGGTTAAATGATGATGGCGTCCTCTTGGGTAAAATATTCCGGAGGTAAAATAGTCCCCCATTGGGACCACCGGGCGGGGACTACTCAGGAGGATGCCGTTATCAGCAGAAAGAAAACTGGCGTTCTAGGGATCGGAGTGTGGAATGTCAGATCCCTTAATCGGGCAGGTAGGTCAGAAAATTTAGAAAGGGAAATGGATAGGTTAAAGTTCGATATAGTGGGAATTAGTATGCTGGAGTAGGTTTAATAATGAATAAAAAAATAGGACTGCGGGTAAGCTATACAAACAGCATAGTGAACGCATTATTGTGGCCAAGATAGACACGAAGTCCATGCCTACTACAGTACTACACGTTTATACGTCAACTAATTCTGCAGATGATGAAGAAATTGATGAAATGTATGATGAGATTAAATTATTCAAGTAGTGAAGGGAGACGAAAATGTAAGTCCTGGGTGACTGGAATTCGAGAGTAGGAAAATGGAGAGAAGGAAACGTAGTAGGTGAATATGGATTGGGGGTAAATCCTGCACAGAGCATAGCTTCTTCATAGCTAACACTTGGTTCAAGAATCATAAAAGAAGGTTGTATACATGGAAGAAGCCTGGAGATACTGACAGGTTTCAGATAGAGTATATAATGGTAAGACAGATTTTTAGGAACCAGGTTTTAAATTGTAAGACATTTCCAGGGGCAGATGTGGACTCGGACCACAATCTATTGGTTATGAAATGTAGATTAAAACGGAAGAAACTGCTGAAAAGTTGGAATTCAAGGGGATGGGACCTGGATAAACTGAATAAACCAGAGGTTGTACAGAGTTCAAGGGAGAGCATAAGGAAACAATTCACAGGAATGTGGGAAATAAATTCAGTAAAAGAAGAATGGGTAGCTCTGAGGGATGAAGTAGTGAAGGCAGCAGAGGATCAAGTAGTTAAAAAGACGAGGGCTGGTAGAAATCCTTGGGTAACAGAAGGAATATTGAATTTAATTGATGAAAGGAGAAAATATAAAAATGCAGTAAATAAAGCAGGCAGAAAGGAATACAAATGTCTCCAAAATGAGATCGACAGGAATGGCTAAGCAGAGATGGCTAGAGGACAAATGTAAGGATGTAGAGGCTTATCTCACTAGGGGTAAGATAGATACTGCCTACAGGAAAATTAAAGAGACCTTTGGAGAAAAGAGAGCCACTTGTATGAATATCAAGAGCTCAGCTGGAAACCCAGTTCGAAGCAAAGAAGGGAAAGCAGAAATGTGGCTGGAGTATACAGAGGGTCTATACAAGGGCGATGTACTCCAGGACAATAATATGGAAATTGAAGAGGATGTAGATAAAGATGACATGGGAGAAACGGTACTGCGTGAAGAGTTTAACAGAGCACTGAAAGACCTGAGTCGAAACAAGGCCCCGGGAGTAGGCAACATTCCATTGGAACTACTGACGGTCTTGGGAGAGCCAGTCCTGACAAAACTCTACCATCTGGTGAGCAAGATGTATGAGACAGGCGAAATACCCTCAGACGTCAAGAAGAAGATAATAATTCCAATCCCAAAGAAAGCAGGTGTTGACAGATGTGAAAATTACCGAACTATCAGTTTAATAAGTCACAGCTGCAAAATAGTAACGCGAATTCTTTGCAGACGAATGGAAAAACTGGTAGAAGCTGACCTCGGGGAAGATCAGTTTGGATTCCGTAGAAATGTTGGAACACGTGAGGCAATATTGACCCTACCACTTATCTTAGAAAATAGATTAAGGGAAGGCAAACCTACGTTTCTAGCATTTGTAGACTTAGAGAAAGCTTTTGACAATGTTGACTGGAATACTCTTTCAAATTCTGAAGGTGGCAGGGGTAAAACACAGGGAGCGAAAGGCTATTTACAATTTGTACAGAAACCAGATGGCAGTTATAAGAGTCGAGGGACATGAAAGGGAAGCAGTGGTTGGGAAAGGAGTGAGACAGGTTTGTTGCCTCTCCCCGATGTTATTCAATCTGTGTATTGAGCAAGCAGTAAAGGAAACAAAAGAAAAATTCGGAGTAGCTATTAAAATCCCTGGAGAAGAAATAAAAACTTTGAGGTTGGCCGATGACATTGTAATTCTGTCAGAGACAGCGAAGGACTTGGAAGAGCAGTTGAACAGAATGGACAGTGTCTTGAAAGGAATGTATAAGATGAACATCAACAAAAGCAAAACGAGGATAATGGAATGTAGTCGAAATAAATCGGGTGATTACTGAGGGAATTAGATTAGGAAATGGGACGCTTAAGGTAGTAAATGAGTTTTGCTATTTGGGGAGCAAAATAACTGATGATGGTCGAAGTAGAGAGGATATAAAATGTAGACCGGCAATGGCAAGGAAAGCGTTTCTGAAGAAGAGAAATTTGTTAACATCGAGTATAGATTTAAGTGTCAGGAAGTCGTTTCTGAAAGTATTTGTATGGAGTGTAGCCATGTATGGAAGTGAAACGTGGACGATAACTAGTTTGGACAAGAAGAGAATAGAAGCTTTCGAAATGTGGTGCTACAGAAGAATGCTGAAGATAAGGTGGGTAGATCACGTAACTAATGAGGAGGTATTGAATAGGATTGGTGAGAAGAGAAGTTTGTGGCACAACTTGACTAGAAGAAGGGATCGGTTGGTAGGACGTGTTTTGAGGCATCAAGGGATCACAAATTTAGCATTGGAGGGCAGCGTGGAGGGTAAAAATCGTAGAGTGAGACCAAGAGATGAATACACTAAGCAGATTCAGAAGGATGTAGGTTGCACTAAGTACTGGGAGTTGAAGAAGCTTGCACAGGATGGAGTAGCATGGAGAGCTGCATCAAGCTGAGGGATGAAGACCGTAACAACAACAACAACAACAACATGCAACATGCACGGCCTACGCTACGTAGGTAACTCCTCATCCGCCCTCTTTTATGCAAAGTTTGAATCACAATAGCAACATGCGTTACATCACTATACGCGTCTTTTCCAGAGCGTTAGATTGATAGTAAAGAAAGTATAGAGTCTCATTTAAAAAGCATGTACTTGCCACATTATATCGGTAAATATAAACATTGTGATTATTGTGCATGTACCAACGTATGTGCCCCATAGTCCGTTATGATTCGCCGCATGTCGATACGTGCAATCGGCCCCGGAATAAAGGGGGGGTGTTACGTCTTACGCGACTCACCCTGTATATGTATTCGTTGGATTATAACAAATGCTACTTTTGGACAAAATAAATACCCACACATGATTACCACTTAAATTGGACAACACTATAAATTAATACGTTCTTCCTTTCTTCCTACTACAACCAAAATCTTAAAGTGGCTGCCAGTCTACAACAAAATATGCATAAGGATAACATAATTTCTTAGTTTCATTAATTCTCTCGTGTTCCTATGTTGGAGGAGAACGTAACTGCCATTTACACTTGGTAACTTTGAAACGGAGACCTCATCCACTATGGTGGTTCTGAAAAAGACCGTGGGTCTTCAAATATAAGTAAGAAATTAAGTTAAGATAGGGTAGTAGTCTGTACAACTTCAAGAAATATGTAATTGTTTATGTAAAAAAATAAAGGCTGACAATATATATTTTAACCGTATCAAACAGAATATCTAGAAGTTGTGACAAATTTGTGCTGTTGAACAAGTGCCGGTGTATTCCTCAGTTAATTTTGTGGTAGATGAATTGTTCCTCTACCAAGATATGCAGCTGAATCCACTGATGTGTTCATAAACGTCTGCAAAGTTTTCTCTGCTGATCTTCCACAACAGCCTATAAGACCAACACAGCTAATTCAGTTGGATAGATTTTCAATTTTCACTTCATGTGCTTTGCATGCCAAGCAAACAGCTAACCATATGAAGTCAGCCACTGCTGCTTGGGAGCGCTGAGGGATCAATATCACGATCCTTGCTTTCAGTTTACATACTGTGCCACATTTTTAATCTATGCAAGTCATCTTAATGGGCTCGATCGTTTTCTTTTAAATTTGAACTTGATCTTTCAGACTAGTAATCAGTGCTGTCTTCTGCTCTCGCAGTTTTATAACAATGGCTCTATTCATACATAGCATCGAGTTTCATTGAAAAGAACTCACAGAATTAGTAAACTTGTGATATAGCTTAATGAGCATCTGAAATCTTATACTTCTCTATTAATTCCTACTGCCTTTGTCTGGTTGTTCACCTACAACGAGATGATTATTAAAGTAATTTTTAGTTGAAAATGTCACTTCTTCCATACCAAACATTTCGTCATTTCAGGTGCATTCTGAATGAACTCGTTTCAGTATTTCTAACCATATAAGTGACACATCACAATGCTTAGTATTAATACACACTAAAGAAGGGAGTTGTAGTGCACCAGACGTATTTGGTCATAAACGCACAAAGTTAGAAAGAGGACTACAGCAGTGCCAACCACCTGCCAGCATGGATCCTGTGCTTCACGAAATATAACTTAGCTGTCGTAGTGTTGTGAGGTTATCCAGCCTGGTACCATGTGGAAGTATGAGGGGTGTTCATTAATCAATAAAACGTTTTTTTTTTTTTTTTTTTTTTTCTAAAGCAGGTTGGTTTAATTCAGAATTTCAGTACACTATATTATTCCCTATACTTTTGCCTTTTTCACTTTATCAATCTTCTGACTGATTTGATGCAGCCTGCTACGACTTACTGTCCTGTGCCAACATTTTCTTCTCATAGTAGCAATTGCAGCCTACGTCGTCAATTGTTTGTTTGGATATGTCCCAATCTCATTCTTTTGCTGCAACTCTTAACCTCTACAGCTCCCTCTAGTACCATGGACGCTATTCCCTCATGTCTTAACACATGTCCTACCATCCTGTCCTTGTTCTTATCAGCATTTGCCATATATTCCTTTCCTCGCCGATTCTGCGGAGAACTTGATCATTCCTTACCTTATCTGTCCATCTAATTTCAAACATTCTTTAGCACCACATCTCAAATGCTTCGGTTCTCTTCTGTTCCGGTCTTCCCACAGTCCATCTCACACTGCCGTACGATTCTGTGTTCGTACCGAACATTATCCGAAATTTTTTCCTCAAATTAAGACCTCTGTTTGATACTAGTACACTTCTCTTGGCCAGGAGTGTCCTTTCTGCCAGCAATAGTATGCTTTTTATGTCCACCTTGCTACATCCACGATAGGTTATTTCGCTGCCTAGGCAGCAGAATTCCTTCGCCTACTTCTTGATCACCTACTATGATAAGTTTCTCGATCTTTTCATTTCTGTAACTTATCATTTTCGTCTTTCTTCGGTTTATGCTCAGTCCATAGTCTATACTCACTAGGCTGTTCATTACATTCAACAGGTCCTGTAACTTTATTTTACGTCCACTGAGGGTAGCCATGTCATCCACGAATCTTAACTTTGACATTCTTTCACCTTGAATTTCAATAACAGTCTTGAACTTTTTTTTGTCATTGCTTCTTCGACGGACAGATAGAACAGCGGGTTCGGAAGATAACGACCCGGTCTTATATCCTTTTTATACCGAGCACCTCGGTCTTGGTCTTAGTTTCTTATTATTCCCTCTTGGTTCTTGTACATATCGTATATTATCCGTATTTTCCTGTTGCTTGATCCTAATTTTCGCAGGATTTCGACAGTCTTGCACTATTTTGCATTGTCGAACGCTCCTTCCAGCTCGGTAAATCCTAAAAACGTGTCTTGATTTTCCTTTAATTTTCCTTCCATTGTCAACCGCAACGTCAGAATTCTCTCTCTCGTACCTCTACTTTTCTTTAAGCTAAACTCGTATCGTCATCTAACAGATCCTCATTTTTGTTTTTCATTCTTCTGCATATTGTTCTTGTTAACAACTATGATGTACGAGTAGTTAAGCTGACTGTGCGTTAATTCTTGTACTTGTGGGCTGTTGCAATCTTCGGAATTGCGTTGCTAAAGTTTTCCCAAAAGTCTAATGGTATATCCCAAGTCTCATACATGAATTATCGTTTTGTTGCCACTTCCCTCAATGATTTTAGAAATTCCGATGGACTTCCATTCGGCCTCAGTTACTTTAAGTCTTCCAACGATCTTCTAAATTCTGATTGAAAGACTAGATCCCCTATCTCTTCCCTATCGACTTCTATCTCTTCTTCTATCATGTCATCTGATAACCTCCCCCCCCCTCATAGAAGCATTCAGTGTAGTCTCACCTAATCGCTCTCTCCTTTACATTTAACAGTGGACTTCCCATTGCACTCTTTAATGTTATCACCCTAGCTTTTAATTTCATCGAAGGTGTGTTGACTTTTCTTTATGCTCACAGTGACTCAGTCCTTCTGGCTAATATTTCTTCTTAGATTTCTTCACATTTTCCATTTCGCCTTAGGCCTCTTGAACTTCCTTTTTATATTATTTCTAAGCGACATGTATTTCTTAATTCCTGAATTTCTCTGGACATTTTTGTACTCCATTCTCTCGTCGAACAACTGGAGTATTTCTTCTGGTACCCAAAGTTTCTTCACATTTGCCCTCCTTGGACCTACTTTTTTCTCTTCATCCTCTGTGATTACGCTTTTTAGAGATGTCCAGTCCGCTTCATCTCTACTGCCTTCGGAACTATTAATTATCGTAGTATAGTCTCTGAGAACCTCAAGCATATCTCTTCATTCCTTAGTACTTCCATATCCCACTTCTTCCTCCTGACTAGTCTCTCATACTTCAGCATGCTCTTCATCATTACGAAATTGTGATTTGCGTCTATATCTGCCCCTGGGTATGGCTTACAATCCAATATCCGATTTCGGAATCTATGCCTGACCGTGACGTAATCTAACTGAAATCTCCCTGTAAATTTCGTCCTTTTCCAAGCATACCATCTCCTAATGATTCTTGAATGGAGGATTCGTTATTACCATCTGAAATTTATTGCAGAACTCAATTAGTCGAACTTATCTGGTGTTCCTACCTCGAAAGGCATATTCTCTCGTAACCTTTTCTTCTACTCTTCCCCTGCAACGGCATTCCAATCGACCATTACTATTAGTTTCTTCTTCCTATACATACTGGATTACCTGTTCAGTATTCTCATATACTTTCTCTATCTCGTCATCTTCCTCTTGCACTGTCGGCATATATACCTGAACTGTCGTTGTCGGTGTTGGTTTGCTGTCGAATCTGATGTGTGGAACCCTGTCACTAAACTGTTCACAGTAAATCACCCTCTGCCCTACCTTCCTGTTTACGATAATCCTACTACCGTTACACCATTTTCTGCTACTTTTCATATTACCTTATGTTCGTTTGACCAGAAATCCTTGCTTCTTCCCACGTCACTTCACTGACGCTACATCTAGATTGAGTCTTAGCATCTCCGTTTTCAGATTTTTCTTTCTTCGCTACAACGCTCTAACTTATGACATTCAACGTCCCTTTCGCTGAACACTATCCTTTCGTTGCTTATATTCAATATTTTTCTAATAGTCACCTGTTTCTTACCAGTCTCCGCATTGAGATTCTTATGGGGGTCTAGACAGGAATCACTAGCCAATGGAAAGATCGCTATGACACTTTTTTTCAATTACAGGCCACCTGTCTATAGGTTACACGTTATGAGCCCTTAGTGCAGAGGTTTGCATTGTTTTCGCATCTTCATGCCGTTCATCACTGCCGATTCTTCCGCCTTTTATGGCGAGTTTACCACCTCAGGGGAGAGAGTGTGACCTCACCTCTGTCTGCTGTTCGTACCTCTTTGACAAAGCCGTTGGCAGCATGAGGGCGACTTCTTGTACCGAAAGTCTTCAGTCACCGTTACAGATGATTTTATTCAAAACTTAAACTGTGCCGTAGTTCGAACCCAAGACCGAAGAAATTTAGATTACTGACCAAGGACGCTGCCCCTATACCATATGAAATAGAATAACCCTTCAGAATCCCAGAAGGCCGTCGCCATGACTTTACCCGCTGAGGGCGCAGCTTCGAACTTTCGCTTTCGAGGAAAGGTGGTCTGGCAACATCCTATGGTGTGGCTTAAGTAGCCGGTCTGGTGGACGAGTCTGTCAGCACTACCAACAGAGACATCCAGTTGACTAGCGAGGTGTTTATGGTCAGTTATCTCGAATGACTGCAATAGTATCGAAGTAAATTGACGGAGATCCGAAATGTGAAATAATTTGGGAGAAGGTCACGGTTAAAAGAGGCTCATACATGGTAATTGGATGTCTCTATAGGCCCCCTGGCTTAGCAGCTGTTGTGGCAGAGCACCTGAAGGAAAATTTGGAAAATATTTAGAGTAGATTTCCCGACCATGTTATAGTTCTTGGTGGAGATTTTAATTTACCAGATACAGACTAGGAGACTCAAACGTTTATAACGGGTGGCAGTGACAAGGAATCCAGTGAAATTTTTTTATGTGCGTTATCTGAAAACTACCTTGAGCAGTTAAACAGAGAACCGACTCGTGGCGATAACATATTAGACCTTCTTGCGACAAACAGACCCGAACTATTTGAAACAGTTAACGCAGAACAGGGAATCAGCGATCATAAAGCGGTTACTGCATCAATGATTTCATCCGTAAATAGAAATATTAGAAAAGGTACGTAGATTTTTCTGTTTAGCAAAAGTGACAAAAAGCAGATTTCAGAGTACTTGACGGCTCAACACAAAAGTTTTGTTGCAAGTACAGATAGTGTTGCGGATCCGTGGATAAAGTTCAAAACCATTGTACAATATGCATTAGATGATTATATGCCAAGCAAGATCGTAAGAGATGGAAAAGGGCCACCGTGGTACAACAAACGAGTTAGAAAACTGCTGCGGAAGCAAAGGTAACTTGACAGCAAGCATGAACATAGCCAAAGCCTTGCAGACAAACAAAAATTACACGAAGCGAAATGTAGTGTGAGGAGGGCTATGCGAGAGGCGTTCAGTGAATTCGAAAGTAAATTTCTATGCACTGACTAGGCAGAAAATCCTAAGAAATTTTGGTCTTACGTCAAACCGGTAGGTGGATCAAACCAAAATGTCCAGACGCTCTGTGACCAAAATGGTACTGAAACAGAGAATGACTGACTAAAGGCCGAATTACTAAATGTCTTTTTCCGAAGCGGTTTCACAGAGGAAGACTGCACTACAGTTCCTTCTCTAGATTGTCGCACAGATGACAAAATGGTAGATGCCGAAACAGATGACAGAGGGATAGAAAAACAATTAAAATCGCTCAAAAGAGGAAAGGCCGCTGGACCTGATGGGATACAAGTTCGATTTTACACAGAGTAGGCGAAGGAACTTTTTCCCCTTCTTGCAGAGGTGTACCCTAGGTCTCTAGAAGAGCATACCGTTCCAAAAGATAGGAAAAAGGCACATGTCATCCTCGTTTTCAAGACGGGACGTGGAACATATGTGCAGAACTATAGACCTATATCTCTAACGTCGATCAGTTGTAGAATTTTGGAACACGTATTATGTTCCAGTATAATGTCTTTTCTGGAGACTAGAAATCTACTCTGGGAATCAGCATTGGTTTCGAATAAGACGATCGTGTGAAACCCAGCTCACGCTATTCCTCCACGATACTCAGAGGGCCACAGCCACGGGTTCCCAGGTAGATGCCTTGTTTCTTGACTTCCGCAAGGTTCAAATGGCTCTGAGCACTATGCGACACTTCAGTCCTCAGACTGGTTTGATGCAGCTCTCCATGCAAGCTTCTTCATCTCTCAGTACTTACTGCAACCTACATCCTTCTGAATCTGCTTAGTGTATACATCTCTTGGTCTCCCTCTACGACTTTTACCCTCCACATTGACCTCCAATGCTAAATTTGTGATCCCCTGATACCTCAGAACATGTCCTACCAACTGATCCCTTCTTCTAGTCAAGTTGTGCCACAAACTCCTCCCCAATTCTATTCAATACCTCCTCATTAGTTCCGTGATCTACCCATCTAATCTTCAGCATTCTTCTGTAGCACCACATTTCGAAAGCTTCTATTCTCTTCTTATCCAAACTGTTTATCGTCCGTGTTTCACTTCCATACATTGCTACACTCCATACAAATACCTTCAGAAACGACTTCCTGACACTTAAATCTATACTCGATGTTAACAAATTTCTCTTCTTCAGAAACGCTTTCCTTGCCATTGCCAGTCTACATTTTATATCCTCTCTACTTCGACCATCATCAGTTATTTTTCCCCCCAAATAGCAAAACTCCTTTACTACTTTAAGCGTCTCATTTCCTAATCTAATTCCCTCAGCATCACCCGACTTCATTCGACTACACACCTAGCGAGGTGGTGCAGTGGTTAGCACACTGGACTCGCATTCGGGAGGACGACGGTTCAATCCCGTCTCCGGCCATCCTGATTTAGGTTTCCCGTGATTTCCATAAATCGCTTCAGGCAAATGCCGGGATGGTTCCTTTGAAAGGGCACGGCCGACTTCCTTCCCCATCCTTCCCTCATCCGAGCTTGCGCTCCGTCTCTAATGACCTCGTTGTCGACGGGACGTTAAACACTAATCTCCTCCTCCTCCTCCTCCTCCTCCATTCGACTACATTCCATTATCCTCGTACTGCTTTTGTTGATGTTCATCTTATATCCTCCTTTAGAGTCTCTGTCAAAAGCTTTCTCTAAGTCTACAAATGCTAGAAGCGTAGGTTTGCCTTCCCTTAATCTATTTTCTAAGATAAGTGATAGGGTCAGTATTGCCTCACGTGTTCCAACATTTCTACGGAATCCAAAGCGATCTTCCACGAGGTCGGCTTCTACCAGTTTTTCCATTCGTCTGTAAAGAATTCGCATTAGTATTTTCCAGCTGTGTCTTATTAAACTGATAGTTCGGTAATTTTCACATCTGTCAACACCTGCTTTCTTTGGGATTGGAATTATTATATTCTTCTTGAAGTCTGAGGTTATTTCGCCTGTTTCATACATCTTCCTCACCAGATGGTAGAGTTTTGTCAGGGCTGGCTCTCCCCAGGCCGTCAGTAGTTCTAATGGATTGTTGCCTACTCCCGGGGCCTTGTTTCGACTCAGGTCTTTCAGTGCTCTGTCAAACTCTTCACGCAGTATCGTATCTCCCATTTAATCTAGAACTTAGAACTAACTAAACCTAACTAATCTAAGGACATCACACACATCCATGCCAGAGGCAGGATCCGAACCTGGGACCGTAGCGGTCGCTCGGCTCCAGGTTGTAGCGCCCAGAACCGCACGGCCACTCCGGTCGGCCCTCCGGCAAGGCGTTTGAAACAGTTCCCCACAGTCGTTCAATGAACAAAGTAAGAGCTTATGGACTACCAGTCCAGTTGTGTGATTGGACTGAAGAATTCCTACATAACAGAACGCAACATGTCATTCCCAATGGAAATACGTCTTCCGAAGTAATTATCTAGGAGTAGGCATTACGAGTGATTTGAAATGGAATCGATATAAAATTAATCGTCGGTAAAGCAGATGCCAGACTCAAATTCATTGGAAGAATCCTAAGGAAATGCAATCCGAAAACAAAGGAAGTAGGTTACAGTACACTTCTTCGCCCACTGCCTGGGATCCGTACCAAATAGGTTTGATAGAAGAGATAGAGAAGATCCAACGGAGAGCAGCGCGCTTCGTTACAGAATCATTTAGTAATCGCGAAAGCGTTACGGAGATGATAGATAAACTCCACAGGAAGACTTAGAAAGAGAGACTCTCAGTAGCTCGGTACGGGCTTTTCTTGAAGTTTCGAGAACATACCTTCACCGAGGAGTCGAGCAGTATATTTCTCTCTCCTACGCATATCTCGCGAAAAGACCATGAGGATAAAATCAGAGAGATTAGAGCCCACATAGAGGCATACCGACAATCTTTCTTTCCACGAACAATACGAGACTGGACTAGAAGGGAGAACCGACAGAGGTACTCAAGGTACCCTCCATCACACAGCGTCAGGTGGCTTGCGGAGTATGGGTGTAGATGTAGATGTAGAATGAGCGTGTCTGCACGTTCCAACACTGTAGGAATCACAACTGTGTGCAGCCTTGGGCATGAGGTAGATGAGACAGGTTTATGTGGCCTTTTTGCGACGATGACAGACGCTTCGCCAAAAGGCTCTCCATCCTTTTTTTTTAAACATCAGGTCTGAATATATATTCTGAGAGCGCCTATGATTATCTGCGACGCTGTGGTCTTCTGTCAAAATAAACCGAGTGACAGGTCTCTGCTTGGATCACGCCTCCGTTACAGACGCTGTTTTAAAGGTTACGTATATCGCCGCCACCTGTCGGAATTTGTTGAAATTGTAGAGGCTGAAGTGGGAATATCCCACGATGTCTCACAAGTTCCGAATTTTTTTCTACCGCTACTTCTTTAATGATACACATATCCCTAATTAATTTATTAATTTGTGAGTTATTACACAAAAATGTTCAAAGCAAAGGTAACTGGCACCACCTGCAGAGTCCGCAGCTTGTGGTCTAAGGGCTAGTGTTTCTGCCTCTTGATCACGGGGTCCCGGGTTCGATTCCCGGGTGGGCTGGGGATTTTCTCTGTCCTGGAACTGGGTGTCTGTGTTGTCTTCATCATCATTTGTGACTAGATAGGATTGTGAAAAGAAAATGGACTGTGTAAAAATTGGGTCTTTGTACGGGCGTTGATGGCCGTGCAGTTGAGCGCCCCACAAACCAAACATCATCACCTGCTGCAGATGGGAAATCTTGCACTATGACACAAAATAAAAGCACGGTAAACCATGTCCTAACATTATTTCACTGGATGCTAAAGTTCCTCTTGACGATCCTAAAAGTCATATTCACTTCTTACCACTTCTCGGAAAGGCGACAAAATCTTTCATGTGTTTCTCTGTTATGGACAAGGGCAAAACGGTATCGACATTACAACATCACTGCAGGATTCATTATAATTCTGGGTTTTTACATACCTTGCCCATTGTACTAACGAATCCTTTCGAATAATGTAACTGGTAAACTCGGCATCCATAAGTAAGAAATCAGTTTTTTTTCTTTATTGTTATTTCACTCCCCAAAATGGATCGGTCTGGCAGATGCACAATACGCCGCTCTTCAGCAAAGAGAGTTACAGAGAAACATAGTCAAATGAGAAATAACACATAACATAGAATGCTATAAATTGGTGAATAAACAAGAACAAAAATAAATCAGTATAGATGGTAGATTTAAAACAACATAAACGAGAGCCACACACGCATGCGGAGAATGAGCAGAGTGAGTCGACACGAAAACAAAGAAACACCGCAGTGGGAACACAAATGAATGAGTCTGGCGATCTGGCCGGCTGGAGTGGTCGAGCGGTTCTAGGAGCTACAGTGTGGAACCGCGCGACCGCTACGGTCGCAGGATCGAATCCTGCCTCGGGCATTGATGTGTCTGATGTCCTTAGGTTAGTTAAGTTTAAGTACTTCTAGCTTCTAGGGGACTGATGACCTCAGCAGTTAAGTCCCATGAACGTAGCACTGCACACGGCACTTGAGCAAAATGGTTCAAATGGCTCTGAGCACTATGGGACTTAACATCTTAGGTCATCAGTCCCCTAGAACTTAGAACTACTTAAACCTAACTAACCTAAGGATATCATACACATCCTTACCCGAGGCAGGATTCGAACCTGCGGCCGTAGCGGTCGCGCGGTTCCAGACTGTAGCGCCTAGAACCGCTCGGCCACACCGGCCGGCCACTGGAGAAACACTGACACCACTACGAAAACGTTAAAAATCGCTCCACTGAAGGGGACCATATAAAATCAGTTCCCATTATGCTTTATATCTAGCACGTCTTTGATGAAGAAGCTGTCTAGGATTGCTCCAACTAAACTGAGAGTTGTGATAACAGCAGAACGGAACATACTCCCCGCCTCCATGACCTTCCATATACCTTGTATAAAAGTTAGTCGAACAGCCGCATTTAACGACGATTACCAGTCAAGGTTTTCAGCACCCCTCTTTGTTTGACGCTTAAACGTTAAGATTTGAAAGTCATTCCTTACCGCTCTGGCAGGTGCCACACTATCGCTTGACGTTCACCAACATCATGAACACAAACCTTGCACATTAAGCGGCTGTAGAAACCTGAGGTGGGAATCAAACATTCGGTGAGAATGCATGTTTAAAAGCTGTACATTCATAAGGTTATGATTGCATACTATCAGAGATATACCCCAAATTTTCATATGATATTAACAGCTGAGGCTGATGTCTAACAAATGTATTTTTTCTCTTTACGAGCAGCAATGAAATCCCAAGTCAAGACACCTAATGGAAAACCCGAAAATCAGATTAGCCAGAACCTCGGAATGAATAAGCTGCAGTGAACAAATATAATTCGTTATTATCGCTACATGTACTGATGAAATGCCCTGCGACGATGTTTTGACTGCTTAACTGTCACATTAAACGAATTAGAAACTTTCTTGTGTGTCACAAGCTGTCTATTGCCGAACTGTGGTGAAGAGTACGTGAACAACCGTGTATAATATTGTCGGCAGCGGGATTCGTTGAATGGACGCAGGCAGCACAGTCGGCAGATTCTTAATGCTGTTTACTAACTCATCTTGCCGCAGCTAAATACAGGACAGTGGCGACATGGCTGAGGTATTCTGCTGCTTTTCGAGTCTTTTTGACGCGAAGGATTGCTGTCGGAGCAAACGTTCAGCGGCACCGTTGGACTGTGGCGAAAACGGCGCGGAAGTCAGATGTTAAATACCATTGGCCTTTTAGAATGACTGAAATTCTGCGGACATGAATTGTGGGCCATTGTCGGAAACAATAGTCTGCGGAAGACCTTCAATGCAAAAGATAGCGGATAACGCTTGGATGGTGGCAGAAGACGTCGTGGAAGACATCCGGACAACGAAAGGAAAATTACTGAATGAATCGACCACAACCAACCATCTAGCATTCCAGAATGGATCAGCAAAATCGATGTGTAAGCGTTGCCAAGGGAAGTTGCTTTTGGCCATGCAAAAAATTTCCGCGGAGGTGTGGCGTGTTGTTCGGCACACGCCATGCAAGAAGAGCACATATTCGTAATCGCAGCATCGATTCCGAACCAAGTACAGTGCTGACGAGCAAGTTGTTTCGTTCGCACTATACCCCAATGTCGTTGGTGGAGAAGCTTTAAGACAGAGGACTGTAACGAACGTGGGACCACGACCCTGGGCTGATCATTATCTGAACGCAACAACAAAACACCACGTCGTACAAAAAGTCTCTTTGTGAGCAAAAAATCGGCGAACCAACGCATCCTCGATCCGTGACTTTGACAAGGGCCATTGCGTAGCAACAAAACGCAGAACGGTAGCAAGGACAGGGTCGGCAGCTGTGGCTGTAGCTACACGACGAAAATCAATCGGAAACAAGTCGACCACGTCATCGGTTTTCGAATCAATGAACATGCAAGCAAGTTCGGAGGAATCGAATGCTCTATCCTCAGCAACAGGCAAACGGGACAACGCATCGGCGTTTCCGTGCTTAGCAGTGGACCGATACAAGATATCGTAGCGGTTCTGCGAGAGGAAAATAGACCAGCGAATGAATTTCTGCGCTGTACGTGGAGGTACAGGCTTGGTCGGATGAAAAAGCGATGTCAAAGGTTTGTGGTCTGTGATGATGGTAAAGTGACGACCATACAAGAAATCATGAAACTTAGTAACACCAAATACGAGAGCCAGTGCTTCTTTCTCGATTTGTGAATAATTTCTTTGCGCAGACGAGAGCAATTTGGACGCAAAGGCAATAGGGCGATCGTGCGATCCATCTTTGTGCGCAAGCACAGCACCGATCCCGAAATCCGATGCATCCACCATCAACAAAAGGGGTATCTGGGGATCGAATGGCGTAAGGCAAGTATTGGAAAGCAACGCCGATTTCAACTGGCGAAAGGCGCGTTCGCATTCCGTCGTCCAGACGAACGGAACACCCTTACGGCGTAAGCGATGAAGCGGAGCTGAAATGGAAGAGGCGTGGCGCACATAGCGATGATAATAATTTATTTTTCCCAGCACACTATGTAGCTGCTTCAAATTCTGCGACGGAGGCAAGTCTTGTATGGCACGGAGGTGCTCTGGACTGGGATGTATGCCTTGGGCATTGAGTACGTGTCCCAGATAGGGTAAGTCACGAGCAAAAAACACACATTTGTCCTTCCGCAAGCGAAGACCATCTTGTCGCAAGACCTGAAATAATGTTCTGAGATTGGCCAAATGTTCTTCTTCCGTCGTTCCGGAGATCACAATATCGTCCAGATAGTTTGCTGCAGTAGAGACCGACGCACAAACAGTTTGTAGATATTGCTGAAACAATGCAGGGGCGGATGCACACCCGAATGGCAGTCGTTTGAATCGATACAAACCAAGATGCGTGTTAACCACCAATACGCACTGGGATTCTTCGTCCACCGGTATTTGTAAGTACGCATATGCTAGGTCCAACTTCGAAAAATATTTACCCGGTCACAGTTTGTCAAAAAGATCTTCCGGACGGGGTAAAGGAAAAGTTGCAGTCACTAGATGTGGATTCACTGTTGCCTTGAAGTCCACGCAAAGTCTCAATTTTCCGGAAGGTTTTTGCAAAATTACTTAGGGTGATACCCAGAGGGAATCCTGCACACGTTCAATTACACCTTGTGATTCCAAATCGTGTAACGTTTTTGTGACCTCATCACGCAATGCATGGGGAACATTGCGCGCTCTGAAAAATTTCGGTTGCGCGTTTACTTTCAGTTCCAAATGTGCTTTATAGTTCTTAGCGCAACCAAGGCCCGGCGCAAAAATGTCTGCAAATTCTTCACATAGACGAGAAAGACTGTCGGAAGGCACAGTCTGGTTCACTGATAGGACCTGATTTACTATAGACAAGTTAAACAACTGAAATAAATCTAAACCAAACAAGTTCACTGCAGAAGAAGAACGAAGGACGTAAAGTGACACAAGTTTTGTTTGTCCCTTCTATGTTGCAAGAAGGCTGCACTATCCTAACAGGGATCGCTTGTCTGGAATAACTAGTTAGCTTAACATGTGCGGCACACAACGGAGGTGTGCCCAGCTGTTTGTACATGTCGTGATTGAGTAGTGAAACTGCAGCTCCGGTATCGACCTGGAACGGTATCACTTTGACGTTGAAGTCCAAATCAACAAAGTTTATTGTCCTGCTGACGACAAGAGCGACTGTCTCGTGCAACGTGAACTGACACTGAAACAGAATCACTTGCGACTTGACAGGATTTCCGGCGATGTCGACACACACAATTTGTGGGACGAACACAGTCACTGTGAGAGAGAGTAGCACTGGGCGGAGTGGCATGAACTACATGAATTTCCATAGGTGAAGTTTCACGAGCCTGAGTATCCTTGGTTCGATTCCGGCGCGAAGCAAAGGGCCTGGAATGGTTGTGAGTGTCTGATCGAAGCTTTTTCTGGCAAACACTTTGAACATGTCCTTTTTTATTACAGAAAAAGCAAATAGCCCGGCATGATGGGCAATTCTCACGCGAATGTCTAGTAGCACACCGCGGGCATGATTTCACTGCATTTGCATGCTGGCGTGGGACATGTGGCTGAGAGCCAGGAGGCTTTAGCGCGGCCGGGCGTGAGGACTGTTCACTGTTCCGTGCATCTCGCCCGGTGGGCCGGTTAACGTGACACACAGGTGCTGAAGATTCAAATGATTCCTGAGCAAAGTCAAGTGTGTCCTGCCGATCCAAGATGTCTGTCACTTGTTGAAGGGAGGGATTCAAAATCTGTTCCAGTATACGAACATCAGAAACGTTCTGTGCAATTGCATCACGCACCAGAGTATCTGAATAAGGGAGTCCACATTGACACTCAAAAGCACAATCCCTAGTAAGGCCTTGCAAGGTTGCAACCCACTCCAGATTAGTCTGACCGGCCGTACGTTTTGCACGAAAGAATGTATACCGTTTGGCAACAACGTTGACTGATTCTTTGAAATATGCATCTAATGCAGACAAAATTTCGTCGTAGGACAGAGTTGCTACGTCGCGTTGGGGAAACAATTTCACTATCACATGGTACGTCTGGACGCCTACGGATGCTAAAAAAAAAGGCTGTCGCTCATTACCTTGAATTCTGTAGGCGGCGAGATGGAATCCAAATTGGCGTGACCACTCCGTCCAGCTTTCCAGCGCCGCATCAAAAGGATGAAAAGGTGGTGCAACTGCGTGTTGTGGCTGCATGAGCGGTGGAGCGACGGCTGCCGCATCGTTTTGCAGTGCACGTTGACCCTGGACGAGCTGTCCAATGGCATCCAATAAGGCCTGCGTCTGCTGATTCTGCAAGCGATAAAATTCGGGCAGTACATCTGGAGATTGTGGCGAAGCCATGACACAAGTAAATCAATACGAACGCAAAATCCTCGTCGCCAATTTTGTTGGGACTTGGCAAGACAGCCAAGCCACTATGATTGGTAGCCGAAAGGCACGCGTTAAGCTCACGCAGGCTGGCGTGAGGTCTGGAACAGTTAAAGGAATTGAGTCTAGTAAAAATAATACGTAGCTGCTGGAATACTTAACTTTAATCCATAATTGGTGAACCTCGGTCTGACGGTACATGCATCACAAGATAAATAGCGAATGATAATGGCGCCTTGCTAGGTCATAGCAAATGACGTAGCTGAAGGCGATGCTAACTATCGTCTCGGCAAATGAGAGCGTAATTTGTCAGTGAACCATCTCTAGCAAAGTCGGCTGTACAACTGGGGCGAGTGCTAGGAAGTGTCTCTAGACCTGTCGTGTGGCGGCGCTCGGTCTGCAATCACTGACAGTGGCGACATGCGGGTCCGTCGTATACTAGCGGACCGCGGACGATTTAAAGGCTACCACCTAGCAAGTGTGGTGTCTGGCGGTGACACGACAGATGACAAGGCTCGCTCAGGATACTATTGCAGTGGATGACCGCTACCTACAGATTATGGCTCGGAGGAACCCTGACAGCAACGCAACGAAGTTCAATAACGTTTTCGTGCAGCCACAGGACGTCGTGTTACGACTCAAACAATGCACAATAGATTACATGGTGCGCAGCTTCACTCCCGACGTCCATGTCGAAGTCCATCTTTGAAACCACGACACCATGCAATGCAGTATAGGTGGGCCCAACAACATGCCGAATGGACCACTCGGCATTGGAATCACGTTCTCTTCACCGATGAGTGTCGCATGTGCCTTCAAGCAGACAATCATCAGAGACGCCTTTGAAGGCAATCCGCTCAGGCTGAACGCCTTAGACGCACTGTCCCGCGAGTGTAGCAAGGTAGAGGTTCCCTGCTGTTTTGGGGTGACATTATGTGGGGCCGACGTACGCCACTGTTGGTCATGGAAGGCGCCGAAACGGCTGTATGTTACGTGAATACCATCATCCGACGGAGAGTGCACCCATATCGGCAGCATATTGGCGAGGCATTCGTCTTCATGGACGACAATTCGCGCCCCCATCGTGCACATCTTGTGAATGACTTCCTTCAGGATAGAGACATCGCTTGACTATAGTTGCCAGCATGTTCTCCAGACACGAGCCCTATCGAACATGCCTGTGGTATATTGAAAGGGGCTGCTTATGGACGACGTGACCCTCCAACTTCTCTGAGGTATCTACGCCGAATTGATGAGTGGGACAATCTGGACCACCAGTGCATTGATGAACTAGTGGACAGTATGACACGATGAACAGAGGCATGCATCAGTGCAACAGGATGTGCTACTGGGTATTAGAGGTACCGGTGTGCACAGAAATCTGGACCACCACCTCTGAAGGTCTCACCATATGGTGCTACAATATGCAATGTGTGGTTTTCATGAACAATAAAAAGGGCGGAAATGATGTTTATGTTGTCTCTATTCCAATTTTCTGCAGAGATTCTGGAACTCTCACAACCCAGGTGGTGCAAAACATTTTTTGATGTGTGTATTTAAATTTTTTCTTCGCCAGTTTCCATTATTTCAGCCATTACTGGAACAGCATAATGCAAAAACAAAGCATAGATAACGCTACCACACAAAACATGGCAATCAAGTAAACTTTTCCCATGAAAATGTCTTGGATGACCCCAAATGGTATAATGAATTGTATAGAAGACATTTGTTAAGTTATTACGATGACTGATCTTGTGTTTCCTAGTGAAGGTAATGTCATCACATACGAGTATTTTACGCTACAATATCAAGTATCATCCTTATCTTTAATAACAAGCAAATCAAGAAACATACTGACAATGAATCTTACTTTTAATTAAGTCACATATTACATATATTATTTAACAGTCGTCAGATAAGAGACAGACTGCTCGAAAAACTGCTTTGTCAGTCTACTGTGTATGTAATACAAAAAGTCATGCAAAGTCTTAGAAAAAAGGTGTGAAATCATTACAAAGACAAATATACTTTTTATCTTCCCATAATATTGTTGTTAGATGGTAGGTTACTTAAAATGCTCAACATTCCTCCAAACGGCAGCAGACGAAATGCTTACGATGACGTCATACATTTTCTCGTGTATGCTGACCACTTACTTGTTATCCGAAACAATGTTGAAAGATGCAGTCAACACTTGACTAAAGCTCCTCGCTTCTAGCATTACGTTCTTGACGCTAGCAATTTTTACAAATGTCAGACCCAAAACATCTATGTCTGATGTCGCACATACGTGCCACCGTCAGATACTATCGTACAGGAATTGGGGGAAACTTAGAGATAAACACTTTGGCGAATCTCTGACAAGCGTGGATGCGATGAGACATGATCTGACAGCAAAACTGAGTCAGTGTGAATTAGCAGAAACATACGCAACCGCCAACTGTACCTATGACCATGAAACGATGGGAAGTGGTCTTGAGTCCCAGAACACTTGCTGTTAAGTGATAAAGGGAAGAAACTAAAGAAACAAAGTGGTATATATTGTTTGAAACTTATTGTTACATATTGCTTGCCTAGTACAGAACCTGCTGCAGCTATAACTCATGTACAACCATTCCAGTGATTTACGGCGACTGGGTGAGTAGTGGAGTCTGATGGGGTCACGTCGGTACGTGACGTACGGCCTGTTGAACGGCGGTCAAGACTTAAATGGAGTGGAAGGCCACTCTCTCTCTCTCTCTCTCTCTCTCTCTCTCTCTCTCTCTCTCTCCCTCTCCCGAGCGCGGCTCGCAGCTGCTTTTCGAAGAAGAAATAAGGGGCAGCGACGATCCTCGACATCCGGCGAGACAATGAAAGGGAAGGAATCAAAGCTTCTTCAAAGTTCGGCGGCAAAGAAGCTTGCATATTTACCAGCATCAAGCGGCAGCTCAAGAAAACAAAGAACAGTAAAGGCGGTTTGTTGGCGGCTCTTAAGTAGCCCATTTATAACTACGGCATCTCTCTCTCTCTCTCTCTCTCTCTCTCTTTCTGGGGAAGTTTGTGAAGCTTTGAATAAATGTAAAAGATTCTCAGTGTACCTTTCATGCTTGCATCGAAGTTGCTGTTCTACAATCGACACAATTGATCTCTCTCTCTCTCTCTCTCTCTCTCTCTCTCTCTCTCTCTCTCTCTCTCTCTACTAGCATGCCTCTATATGATTTCTCTACGCTTAATCATTTTGTAATATGATTCGTATAGTAGATACCTGTTTCATGGCACAAAGATTTTCGGCTTTCGTAATTTGATTACGAATGCCTTCCAAAATGTGACATTACGTTACGTATGACAGTAATATCCTTTCTCAGATGATAAAAACCCCTAAGGAGTAGCCCATACGTACATATCCCTGCTTAATTATATTTAAAAATGATCTCAGGCAGAATAACAGTATTGAAGTATAGGTCGGTCAAGAGATTCGTTCGCAGCTTATTTTGTATATGATTAGCAAGTTTTCAGGTTTTCCTTGGCATCAGAATTCCCTCCCGATTGTTACCGATTTATATCCCTGTTATGTAAGGTGCATTAGCTTGCTCTAAGTACTCATGGAATTCGCTTGAGTTGCAGTAAGATTCACCTGTTGAATACAACGTATGGGTCATTGTAGATGCAAAGCACACTTCAGTATAGCTGGCCCATGAATCAACATTAGATGGCCGTTAGCCAGAGCTTTGTTCTAAAGTAACAACACAACGTCGTCCGCAGCTCGTAGTCTAGTGGCTAACTTTGCTGCCTGTGGATCACGGAGTCCTAGGTTCGATTGCCAGCCTGGTTGGGGATTTTATCTGCCCGGGGACTGGGTGTTTGTGTTTCCTCATCATTTCATCATCATTCGTGAACGTGGCGAGATTGGACTGTGTAAATATTGGGACTTGGTACGGGCGCTGGTACCCGCCCAGTTGAGCGCCCCACAAAACAAACATCATCATCAAAACACACTGTCGATTTTCTATCATATAGTTCGCAAGACGTACGAAATGATTGACAATGCATGCCGTTTCCTCCACTTTCAGGGTAAGGGTTCTCACTAATCACTGCAAGAAATATATAAAGAAGACAAAAATGTGCGTAAATAAAAAGTTAAAAACCGTCAGTTCATAAAAAAATATCACAGAATATATAGTACCAAATTAATGTAGAACCACTCTCGTTTTGCTTCCTCTGTTGTATCTACACCTCTCATACTGCATCCATACAATCTGTATACTTTAGTATTCAAAGCGTTCGTTCTGTACTATTTAGATGCTACTGAGTCTGTGGATATATTGCAACAGTCTTGTACAAAAATAAACTATCATTAAAATCCAATAATATGTGTGTCCTCCCACTGTAAAAACAATAATTATGTCAATGTGTATGTAAAGAGCAAAATGGGATACGCAGCAGTGGCTAGAGGAGGGCTGCTAAGTTGTAAAACTATTCATAACCACGGAAGAAACAGAGGTAGAGTATAGGAAAATTAAAGAAACATTTCTGGAAAAGAGAAAAGGTCTATGAACATCATAATGGACTATGTTCCCTCAGAAATACTGAGATTCTTCAACAAACATCCACGTGTAACATAATGGACAGGCAGAGTACCCCCAAGACTTCAAGAATCATTAAATAATCCTAGTTCCAAAGAAGGCAGGTGCTGAAAAGTTTGAGTATTACCAAAATATCAGTTTAATAAGTCATGATTGTAAAGCATTCATGAATTATTTGCTGAGTAATGGAAAACCTAATGCTGGCAGGCTACGGGGAAGGTGAGATTGGGTTCCAGAGAAATGTAAAGAGATGGGAGACTACTGAGACAACGAGTTATTATACAAGTTATTTAAAGCCAATTTATGTTTATAGCATTTATAGAATTGGGAGAAGTTTTTGAAGTTGTTGCCTTAATAAACTGTTTGAAATCCTTAAGATGGCAGAGATAAAATAAAGAGAGCAATGGGTTGTCCAAAATTTGTACAGAAACGAGACAGGAGTTGTAACTCAAAGGCCCTTTAAGGAAAGCAGTAGTTGGAAAGGTAGTGAGAGAAATTATTTAATCTGTACGTAGAGTAAGCTGTGAGGAAAATAAAGGAGAAATGTGGAAATCGTATTTGATTTTGGAAAAACATAAAAAAATTCCGATTTGCTCAAGACAACGTAATTCTGTCAATGAGAAAAGGACGGAATGGATGTAATCTTGAATGCAAGGTATGGGATGAATATGAACGAAGGTAAAAAATTAAAAAAAAGATGAAAATCAAAGTAATTATCGAATTACATCGAAACAATAAAGTGACTGGGGAGAATTCCATAACTTCAGACCTTTCGAAGTATTATAAGAAATTCCTGGACAAGCTAACCGAAAGGGACCAAAACATTTGGAGCAGAAGAGATTCCTGGAGACTGGAAGACAGCCTTAATCCTCGCACTCCGAAAAGCACTTGCTATTCGGCCACCACACTTATGGAAATGCTTCGCGGGCATGGTATGGCATCTGCCTCACCTTGCAGGTTGTTTGTTAATAGAAGAGACGCTTAGCTGTTTACCGGCAAGCCACCTGTAGCCTCCTCCGCGTCTGGAGGGGGGGGGGGGGGCGGCGAGAGTCGCACCACTACGGTGCGTGCAGGCAGCGGAATACGGCGCTGCAGTCGCAAGCACCTACTCGCGTCCGCACGATCATCAGTCCACGTGACTCACCACGTGTACTCTTCCGCGTAACACGGGGTTCACACACGTATCTAATGTGGCGCCACGGCTTGTGGCTTGCTGTAGTGGCGTCGTGAGCTTCCGTTCACAAAGCACGCCACAAATTCTACCTAGTTGTGCACCTTTCAGTATGGCGTCAATAACCCTATGGGCAGGTATGATTTTTATAGTGCAGGCTATGGCCTTAGAACTGTGACAAGGCTTAAATACAAGGAAGACGAAACCCAAATCCTGGATCCAAAAATAGATTTCGCACAGGGATAAATCAAGGAAAACAAACACATTTATAAAAGGAATAACACTCACAAGGGGAGGCCGCAAATTGTGAAATTCAGATTCGATTCATACTGCGCATAATAAAAGCTCGTGGCCAGAGGTGTAATGTGGCAAAGCACCAAGATGCACTTCTCAGCCGTTGTCGAGAAAATCGACAGTTAAAAGAAACGGTTGCAGTGAAATACTCTCTACGATTAATTATTTTCCACAGCGTCGTGGCGCAGCGGTAAGCGCTGTGGTTTGTAATCCGAAGGTCTCCGGATCGAATCTCGCACCATGCACCTTTTTTTTGTATTTGTTTTTTGTAATTCAAATGTGTATATACACACACACACACACACACACACACACATATATATATATATATATATATATATATATATATATATATAAATTCCCGGCAATCAGTCGCAACAATTATGCATATAATAAGTTGTTGAATGTCGTTTGTCGTGGAAAAACTGGCGACTTCGAACATCATTATGTTTTCCGCAAACAAAGTTGTATTTCACAAATGTTATTAATTGTCTTCATAATGTTAACGACATATAGTTAACAGAAGACGTAGAAACGATATTCCGAAACGAATACGTATAGCGTAAGTCAAAAGTTCGAATTAGAATAGAGACCCCACGAACACAAATTCGCTGTGGCAGGTATGAAATATAAACTCCGTTACTCGCTCGTTACACTTGAAGGACAGATGTTGAATGGGCCGAAACGAGCCGCCGCATAACAGCGTAGTTGCCAGCTAACTTCGAAAGAAGGTAGGTGCGGTCCCTAGCGCAACTTATAACATCGTCGAAAATCAGTGCGGACGGGAGAGCTTTGGTACACCCTGTTAAAAAAACGGAAAAATGGAGGCGGTACAATTGGAGAGCGATCCTCCTTCACCAACATGCATAAGCAATTCATTTATATATATATATATATATATATATATATATATATATATATATATATATGAATTACAAAAAACTAATAATAAAAAAAAATTGCATGGCGCGAGATTCGATCCGGCGACCTTCGGATTACGAACCCAAGCGCTTACCGCTGCGCCACGACGCTGTAAAAAGTTGTTAATCGTAGAGAGTATTTCACCACAACGGTTTCTTTTAACTGTCGATTTTCTCGACAACAGCTGAGAAGTGCATCTTGGTGCTTTGCCACATTACACCTCTGGCCATGAGCTTTTATTATGCGCAGTATGAATCGAATCTGAATTTCACAATTGGCGGCCTCCCCTTGTCAGAGGCGAAAATGCTCTCTGTAATGGCAAACTAACCAACCAACTAACCAACGGCTGGCATGTAAATATCGTCTGCTGACACTCCACTGTTCCAAGATCTTAGAATCTTACTGTATTCATTGATACAGGCATTTCGAATAACAAATTTTTGGTTTAATAGCTGCCACATCACGCACTGGAGCTATTTCTTGCATATAATCCACAATTTATACAATACTTGGTCTAAAAAATTACGAAGTTTATACGATTCGCTTTTTTGCTTACAAATATCAAGTTCGTTCGTTTATTGCCTCGCAGGATATGTAATTGGTTTGCAAATATCGAGTGCGCGCGCGCGCGCGCGCGCGCGCGCGCACACACACACACACACACACACACACACACACACACACACACACACACACACACACACACACACTGCTTCAGAAAATCAAACACAAGTTGCAGTTCTTGTAGGTCTAGAAGCTGCGAAAGTGTACCTGCCGACCATTGTTTTTTACTTTTTTAGGAAATAAAATAAAAACACACTGAAAGCAAGTAGAGTGCAACAGCAATTACTGCACGATATCTGTTCCAGAGTAAAAGTCAAGGGCCGGCACGCCGGTTGGGAACGCTAGCGAGGAGAGGACCGTGAAGGAGACGTCAGCCAAATGCACACTGACCGACTCCTCTCTAGGAAGACAACGAGACTGCTGCGGCCTCTAGGCGAGGAGAACATAAGCGCCAAGCCGACTGGCCGTGCCCTAGTTCAACGAGTTCCACAGCAGCGAGTTGATGAATACCATCAAGACTAGACATTTCGCCTCTACTATGTAGCATTGTCTATGCTGAAGAGATTTCTTATTTTGTCTGTCGTCCTTTGCTTGCGACACATCTGTATTTCACAAAGTTAAGTATTGTAATCATTTCCTTTTGTTATAAATTTCATTAATATGATCTGCTCGAATTGTTGTCTAGCGATCCGAGAAAGCAGGTTTCTTAGGCACCCCATATTTGATGAATATGCCGGATAGAACTCTGGCGACGAGCTATACCAAAATCACCCAGCGCCCTGCAGCCACAGAAACTTCCTTTTGTGTCTTGCTGGCGCCTTAATTCTACTTTCGCTTTTCTTTGCAGGGGTGTATTTACTTGCTTTAACAGTGTATTATAGTGTTTTTGCTAATCAGTGTTTTTAGGTGGGCGCTGCAGAACTTTATTCTTGCGTACTTATTTTTATTGTTTGCCTTGCCTGTTTATCGCAATGAGCAACCCACCTCACCCACCCACTGCACAGGCGACTCAGCTGCCAGCGCTAGATGCAACGCAGCTAATGCAGATGTTTCAGTTTCAAAGCCAACAAGTATAAACCCTGCTGAAAACGGTGCAGCACCTACTAGCTAACGCTGTACGCCCAGCAGAACAACAAAATACACCTACAGTGGCTCCGAGTGCCATACCGCGTCTTCGCCCATTTAATGAACTACAAGAGGAATTGTTGGAGTGGTTGCAACAGTTTGAAGGCCATGTAATTACCCACAACCTACCAGGTACTGTGAAACTCCACTATTTATTGTCCATGGTAGAAAGTGCAGTGTTTCAGCTCATACAAACACTATTCCCCAACGCCACTCCGAATGAACTTTCCTATGATAAGGTCGTAGATTCGAGAACTATTATAACCCACAAGTGAATGTGGTAGCAACTAGGTACCAATTCTTTATTGCAAGAAACGTTCAGAACATACTTATCGCGAGTGGGTAACAAATTTGCAGAGTATGACAAGGAAATGCAAATTCAAATGTGCTTGTGGTGCTTTATATTCAGATGTTATGTTGCACGATGCAATCTAGTATAATGTAATTGATGTCAGCCTTAGAGAACAGAAGGGCAAGACAGTGCCATACTTGTGGCCAGAGAAGATACATACAGAACAAATGTTTGCAATGGAACAAACCTAAGAAATCTGGCCACTCACAAAATTCTCGTCACGAAGGATTTCGCCTGGCACCCTCCATCTGCTGATGCTAAAAACCCTGAAAAACATATCATGCGGCGTGAAGAGATACATGCTGCCATACTTCAGCGCCGGACGCTGAGGAGGGTGCACAGCACACCGTTTTCAGGCAACAAGTGGCCCATCGGGACCATCCTCAGTTGAGGATGTGGATAGGAGGGGCGTGGGGTCAGCACACCGCTCTCCTGGTCATTATGATAGTTTTCTTTGACTGGAACCTCTACTGTTCGGTCGAGTAGCTCCTCAATTGGCATCACGAGGCTCAGTGCACACCGAAAAATGGCAACAGCGCATGGCGGCTGGATGGTCACCCATACAAGTGCCGGCCACGTCCGACAATGCTCAACTTCGGTGATCTCACGGGAACCGGTGTATCCACTGTGGCAAGGCCGTTGCCCCTGAGGAGGGTGGAGCAGATGAAAAAGTATCCAATGGCGGTGGTTTCGAAGCAATTCCGCCGGCGATGGTCCATCTCGTGGATGCGACCGACAGGAAGTGAGAAACAGTGGCAATGCTTCATCCCTGTGGTGTGTGGTGGGAAGTTTGGCCATCTGCTGCTTGAAAGTTCTGACAAAACGTTCCGCTTCGCCGTTTGACTGTGGATGCGATGGTGCACTAGTTAGATGTTGTATGCCATTGCGTTCACACAATGTTTCAAATTCATTTAATGTGAACTGAGGGCCGTTGTCCGTCACTATGACTTCAGCAAACCTTCGAGGCAAAAAATAGAGGGCAACACCTGACTCGTTATAAGTGCCATTGTCGAGTTCATTTGAAGAACAAAAAGAAACTTACTATAAGAGTCTACCACAATCAACCAAAGAACGTTCCAAAAAGGTCCCGCAAAGCTTATGTACACATGTTGCCAATGTGATTGCGACTTAGGCCAAGCAGAGAATTTTTGTGGTGGAGCGGACTGATTTTCTACACAGTCGTGAGACTGTGATGTCATCTGTTCTATTTGGGTGTCCATACCCTGCCAAGTACAGTGTCGATGCGTATGTCATGTCTCATTTCAGGCCCAGACAGATTGCAGCGCCGGCACTGGAATCAACGTGGTCGCTGTTATGTCACAGTGACCTTTCTGTGTCTCTTCCTCCAGATACATGGATCCGAGGACAGCACGGCCACAACAGCCACGATAGTGTGTCATCACGACACTGCGGGACGACCCCATGGAGACAGAGGCGTCGCATCCTCCGCCTCCTCTCGTCCTACAGATGGAGGTGCACCCACCCACGTCGGAGCAGCCGACGCCTTCGACATCTGGTTATGGGCCTCAGGGTGTGGACGCATACCCTTCTGATCGTTTTCTGGGGGACGTTTCCGCCAGAGTGAAGGCTGGATGGTAGGATACGACCGGAAGCACGACGTCCTCTGCGGCCACAGCTTCCGGTCCTGCACAACGTCCCCATTCCTGCCTCCCCTCCCGTTGTCAAGCTCCTTACACAACGATGGCCCGTCGCCTTGGGGGGGGGGGGGGGGGGGGGGAGGTGAGGTGGAGGAATGTTCCGGCGTCAGCATGCCAATCGGGAACGTTAGAGCAGAGAGGGTGTAAAGAAGACGTCAGCCTATTGCACGCCGACGGAACCCTCTCTAGGACGACAACGAGACAGCAGCGGCCTCTAGGCGAAGAGAACAGAAGTGCGGCACTGACTGGTCACGGTCAGCTCTACGTGTTCCACATCAGCGACTTGAAGAATTGTATCAAGACTAGTCATTTCGCCTCTACTATGTAGCATTGTCTATACTGGAGAGATTTCTTCTTTTGTCTGTTGCCCTTTGCTTGTAACACATCTGTATTTCATAAAGTTAAGCATTGTAATCATTTCCTTTTGTAATAAACTTCATTAATACTATTTGCTTGAATTGTTGTCTAGTGATTCGAAAAAGCAAGTTTTCTAGGCACGCCATATTTGATGAGTATGCAGGGTACAACAACTGCAGCAGAATGCTCATGTTTCACAATATTGCCGCCAGGGAGCAGTGGTGTTACGAGTGTGGCACAACAAAGTACAACCAAGATGAACTTTATATGGCATGATAAGCATTGCTTCTCATAAGTTGCGCCACTAAAAAATGGGAGTTCACACATGCAACTGCAGTAAGCCACTAGCTCTACGGACACGTTGATAGCGTTTTTTAGCCCGGCTTAAGTGTAGTTAAGTGGGCGTCTGTCCATCAGTGGCCAGTTACGCTCTGTACTCCGACTGACAAACAACCGCTATGAGTGTCTGTTACAGACAATGCCTTCTGATACCCGCCTAGGTGTCATCTTGGCATTGTCATAATACCCGTATGATGCATACGACGCTACACATCCGTCAGCAGCTCCCGGGGCCACTGCTTCGCTTTATCTACATTTGGCAGCACACGAGCTCATCGGCCTGTGGGACCGGGTCGTATCGGTGCCTTACTGCGCATCAGTGGACTGCCTATGAGCTCCCAGCCTCATTAGATTGTATCATCACTTATCCTTCCTGCCCCACGCTACTTCGTCTATGCACTTCGTTGTAGTGTGCACATAGCAGTCAGTGTCAGAGATCGGAAATTTTGTTATGAAGTTGTGTGGACATGGGTTCTCAGCAGCTGTTCGTATTTTAATCATGTTCGTAATTTACTCATATTAATCAATAGTTACTGCGAAGTGTGTATCAACATACTACCAGAAAGAGCGTCGACTATGTCTGTAATGCTCTAGGGAGATGGGTTGCATCACGCCAACACCTACCAACTGCTCTCGAAAACTTGCGAGCAGCTCTATAGGAATAACATATAATAGTCTCAACATGAGACTGATGACGTCATTTCCAGCCTGTCCCATCGCGTGTCAGCCGTGTACTGCTGTCAGAAGTGGTCACATCACATACTTAGCGCATAATCCAGTTTCCAGAATGTGTGCGCAAATCCGACAAGTTTGAAAAAACAAAGAATGGTCTGTATTCTTTACATTATCTCTATTTTACTGGTATCTGTTTATACTGTTTTATGACAAAATAAATGTAACCTTGCAATATTTCCCGTTGTTGCTATAATTTTGGACACCAGTTCAGGTACCCTTCTCAGGAGTAATTTTGGTTATTTGTGAAACTCCTGACACATGCAGCTTCCTGTTTTCCATGACTCTTTTCTAGTAATCGTCTGATCACTCTTTTACTTAGTAACCAGGTTCACTGAAAACTGGATTGGTTTCATTTTTAATGCGTCAAAGATCCGCCTCAGCTGCGAAAAGTTTCTGGTCTTTACCCATGTTTCAGCTAGAGTAATCTAGCCTTCTTCAGAAGCTCAAAATGGTTCAAATGGCTCTGAGCACTATGAGACTCAACATCTTAGGTCATAAGTCCCATAGAACTTAGAACTACTTAAACCTAACTAACCTAAGGACATCACACACACCCATGCCCGACGCAGGATTCGAACCTGCGACCGTAGCAGTACCACGGTTCCGGACTGCAGCGCCAGAACCGCTAGACCACCGCGGCCGGCCTTCTTCAGAAGCATAAAATAAACTAATACATGCCGGAATAAGGTACGGTCAAAGATAAAATGCTGAAGTACCGTGGTACCATGTCAAGCTACGTTACTTAGCTGCGGAACAGCCCCAGCCCCACTTCATGTGTAACTTTTCACAGCTGAGGCGGGTCTTTGACGTATTAATTTATCACAGTTGCTGACAGGGCTGCAACGTGTTAAAAATTCTTTGGTTTTATTTTCTCATGGTTACCATTACTGAGTGTACATCAACCAATTGGTTACGGTACCCACTCGGTTATGATTAAATTCATGTAGTGTATTACTTCAACATTGGACATGTTTGATATTCACAGTTTCTGGAGTTACAGGAATTTCATGTAATCTGTGGGGTAACCATATACTGAGCATCTCGGTCGACTGAAACACTGACGTATTTGGAAAAAGATGACATAGTTTTATTCAGTATTTCAAAATGTCGGTAGATAGTATATGAATGTTGTCTTTTGCTAACAAGGATATGTAAGTCTTAGCTTGCATAGTGTTGCACTGTGCGCAGAGGGCAGTGGTTACCTGGAGTCAGGCTCCTGACGAACAAAAGTACTTGAATCATGAAGATAAACCAAAAATTTGGAATAGTAAAGAAATGAGCTGGGCTTATAGCAGGAAGCATATATCTAGCAGGCATAGCTTTGATTGCATTCATTTCTTGCCAAAGCGAAAATTTCCAATGTTTGCAGTGCTCCAAATGGCATCCATAAATGCACAAGACTTGAGCTGCTCCTAGCTCAACAAATGCTATTATCTTATTATAAACCGACAGGCTGTGACGTGTAAAACAAATATATTTTACATTGAATTTCTGAAACAATTCCGGTTAAATCAACATGTCACACAAGACAGTTACATGAAAGTGTACGAATTTTATTGACATGCAGGTCGAACAAACAAACCAACATTTTGGGAATTCGGACCACTAACACTCACACTAGTACTTGCACACAAGTAATTTTCCAGACCTGAGCTACAAGACGCAGTTCTGAGGGAAGGAGAATTTTCTGACAGCACACCCGTCCCACGTTTGGCTGAAACATCGCTCTGGGACATGTAGTGGACACATTGATACGCCAGAGCCACTGTATAGGCTGTCGGCAAAAGCCTGCTTTTAACGATGACCCTTTGGAAAGCCTTTTTACAGAAACACGGACGGAGATGGGAGATAAACATCCGGATAAACCCAATTCAAAACATTGGTGACTTCCTACAGACGCTTGTGTTAAAACTCGGATGAAATAAGAAGCTGTTTATCTCAGTATACGTAGCAGGAATTAAATTCTGCCCTGCGAAAGAAACGGCGTCTGTCATGGCTACAAAAAGCTTTAGTGGGTGGACTTACAACAAGTATGAACTCTATAATTGGCTAGAAAGAAAACGCGTGACCACCAGCTTTGATTCAGGCAAATGTGGAGAGGATAATTCGCCTTTTCTCTTGCAGCAAATCGTCGAGTGTTTGAGTAAGGTGACTTGCGCCACGCTGAGACGATTGCGAGGGTCACTGTGTGAACACTTATTCACAGACTCGTCTTAAATCGTAAGGAGTTAAACTGCAAAGTCTCCTAGTATGGAGAATCTCACTGAGCACTTACAGTTAACACTTGTGAGTGATTTAAGGGCAATGACACATGCACTATTCCAGCCATTTAACTTAGCTGGAGAACAACTATGAGTCTCAGCTTCACTGAAGACGTAGGAAATGTATCAGACTGGGGTTTAACAGTCGAGAGCGATTTAGAACAGATTCTAATGATCATTGTTTGCGCTGACCCCGCCACTACCGCCGCCGACAAAAGGTAAACACGAGCGCGCGTGCTACACCACCAAGTGATATTAAATTGACACTCAGAACTGCGGTCGTCTTTGTCTCTCCCATTTCTTTTTTGTACAATCGACTATGAGCTGTAGTTAAACATATTCATGATTGTTGGGTTTAATTAAAGCAGAAGCACGAGATATTCAATCCAACGAAAAGGACTGATTAGCTAATGAAGAAGCTTTATACGCTTAAGTTACGGAATTGTTTTAATTGTGTACTTCTTTCTGATTGCTCTTTATGGACCACTGTTCAATTTAGGGTATTTTCATTGTGCATTTTAGCGTAATTGATATCTCTGGCACTAAATTAAATTTCATTTGTTTGTATGTTATCGATTCTCAGACATGTTCACCCAACCATCTTATTTTTAAAGAAACTTAAAACATTTCGGAGTTTCTCTTGACAGTTGTGAACATCCCATGTCAATATTTTATCACTCTGTACGTATTATAATATGACATAAAGTCATACTCAGAGTAAAAATAAACGTTAATGATGAAAATCTAAGATTTTCATTTTTGCTAACATATAGTTATGCCTGAACCTGTTCACTAATTTCTGTTAGTGATAACGTATTCTTTACAGGGATTGTAGTGTAACCGATATTGAGATCATTGTCTGATTACATCACTGTCCGTCCTGCTGCACACTTCTGAACTCTTCATGGTGAGCTGGTGTCTTCCTACCTTGCAGGCCATAGGTTCAACACAAGTTCCTAAAAAACTCACAGAGCATCCTTGCCAAACTGTGTTAGGAAGATAGATCAGAACCAGTCACACACATGCTAGAAGGGCACTAAAACTAAATGTGAGTGCAGCTGCCTGTATTCTAAGTCTTAATAGGATCTAATTTGCAGACTTGTGAAAGAGGATGACGAGCTACGATGTATTATTGGAAGAGTTTACTTAGAAAAAATCATAATGAGTTGCAGGACAGGCTATTGGCGCTTTTAAGAATTTTGGGATAGCAGTAAACCTCGAGCACTCAGAATTCAGGCAAAAATGATAAAATTATTTCAGCAAATTGTGTTTGCATTGAGGATCCAAACCCATCTCAATTAAAAAGGAAGTAATCAAAGATTTTCCAAGTCCCCCAACCAAAAAACAAGTTCATTCATTTCTGAGAAGTTTAAATTTCTGTAAGCTTTCAGTAAATCTCACCTTTAGTGAATCTCCACATGACAGCTTATACCACATCCCTGTGCGCTAGTGGGTAAAAATATTTAGTGGGACTGGAGCGATCAAGCACAGGCTGTTTTCGAAAGTGCGAAACACACTATTCTTACTGCTCCCTTCCAGTCAAATCCTCAGATCAACAAGAAATTTTCTCTTGAGACTGAAATGCCAAAGACTGGGCTAGGAGCGGAACTCATCCAGGAGTATAAAGAGCATCTAATGCTATGTGCTAAGGCAACAGCATTTGATGGACGTGTGCTTTTTTTCTTTGATTCGTCAGTGTTCTGGCTGGTTTGATGCGACCTGTGCCAATCTTTTCATCTCCGAGTAGCACTTGCAACATTCATCCTCAATTACTCGCTGGCTGCATCAAAATCTCTGCCTTCCACTACAGATTTTAACCTCTACAGACCCCTCTAGTGCCGTGCAATTTATTCCATATATCTTAACGGATGTCCTATCGCCCTAACTCTTCTTGTTCTCAGTGTTTTTCGTTTATTCCTTTCCTAACCGATTCTACGGAGAACCTCCTTATTCGTTACCTCATCAGTCCACCAAATTTTCAACATTCTTCTGTAGCACCACATTTCAAATGCTTCTATTCTCTTCTTTTTCCACTTTTTTCCGCAGTTCATGTTTTACAACTGTGCAATTCTGTGCTCGAAACGTACATTCTCAGATATTTCTTTCTCAAATTAAGGCCTATGTTTCGTACTAGTAGACTTACCCTGGCCAGGAATCCCTTTTTGCCAGTGCTAGCATGATTTTTATGTCCTCCTTGGTCCGTCCGTCATGGGCTGTTTTGTTCCCATCCACATTGTCATCCACAACTATGATGTTAAGTTTGTCACTTTTCACATATCTGCTATTTCTCATTACTGTCGTTGGTCTTCGATTTACTCTCAATTCATATTCTATGCTCATTATACTGTTCGTTTCATTCCACAGATCCTATAAATATTTTCCTCATTCACTGAGGATAGCAACGCCATCGGCCAATCTGGACATTGATACCCTTTCACCTTGAAATTTATTCCCAATCTTGAACCTTTATTTCTTTAATCCCATCAGTGCTGCTTCACGTATAGATTGAACGTCAGGGATGAAATACTACATCTCTGCCTTACACACTTCTCAATCCGTGCCCTCCGTAGTTAGTCTTCCACTTTCATTGTTCCCTCTTGGTTCTTACGTACTGTATATTACAGGTATTTCTCTGTAGCTTAGCCCTGCTTTCCTCAGGATTTCTAGTATTTTGTACCATTTTGCATTGTCAAACGATTTCTTTAAGTCGACAGATCATATGAAAAATCTTGATCTTTCTTCATTCTTGTTTCCGTTATCAACCGCAAAATCAGAATTGTCTTTCTAGTGCCTTTACCTTTTCTAAAACCGAACTGATCGTCATCTTACAGATCCTCAATTTTCTTTTCCATTCTTGTGATGTTATTCTTACCAGCAACTTGGATACATAAGCTGTCAACTGTGTGATAATTCTTCCACTTGTCGGCTCTTGCATCCTTGGGAATTGTGTGGATTATGTATTTCCTGAAGCCTTGTGGTATATCGACAGTCTCATACATTCAACACATATATCTGAATAATGGTTTTGTGACCGCTTCTCCTAATCATTTTAGAAATTCCTTTGGAATGTTATCTATTCATTCTGCGTTATTCGATATTATGAACTCGAAAGAATTCTGATAATAATACTGGACTCCCTATCTGTTCTACATCGATTCATGTTTTTTCTTTTAACACATCTACAGAAAAGTCGTCCCCGTCATGGAGGTCCTTAATGTACTCTTTCCACCCATCCGCTCTGTCCTCTGGATTTGACAGTGGAATTCCCACTGTAGTCTTAATGTTACTGCTTTTGCTTTTAATTTCACCTAAGGTTGCTTCGACTTTTCTGTATGCTGAGTAAGCCTTCCGACAATCAATTCTTTTCCGAATTCCTCACATTTTCATACAGACGTATCGCTTCATCTTCTCTTCTATTCCTATTTATTTCATTTCTATGTAAGTTGTATTCCTGAATTTCCCTGAATGTTTTGTACTTCAGTCTTTCGTCGATAAGTATTTCCTCTGCTACTCATGGTTTCTTCACAATTACTTTCCTTGAACCTACGTTTTTCTCTACAACTTCCCTGACTGCCCTCTTTAGAGATGTTCATTCCTCTTCATCTGAACTGCCTGCTGAACTATTCATTACCGCAGTATCTATAATTTATAGAACTTTAAGCGTATCTCTTGATGGGTTAGTACTTTTATCCCACTTCTTTCTGCATTGATTTTTCCTGAGTAATGTTAGTTCGGCCTACTCTTCATAATTACTAAATTGTGCTCTGAGTTCATCTTTGCTCCTGGGTACATCTTGCAACCCAATATCTGATTTGGGAATCTCTGCCTGATCACGATATAATCTAACTGAAAACTTCCTGCAGCTCCCGGTCTTTTCTAAGTATACCACGTTCTCCTATTATTCTTGAACAGAGGACTAGCTGTTACCAGCTGAAATTTATTGCAGAACTGAAATAGTCTTTCTCCTCACTCATTCCTACGACCATTTCGGCCGTAAACCTTTGTTTTGCTTCTTTTCCTACAACCGCATTCCAATTCTCCATGACTATTAGATTTTCCTCTTCCTTCTCGTACTGAATTACCTATTCTGTGTCCTCATATATTTCCTCCATGTCTTCGTCTTCGGCTTGCGAGGTCAGCATGTGTACCTCAACTATTGTTGTCGTTGTTGGCCAGCTGCCGATTCCGATGAGAACAATCCTATGATAGACTGTTCACGATAACTCACTCTCTGTCTGGCCTTCCTGTTCATAACGAATCATACTCCTGTTATACATTTCTTTTTTCTGATAATACCCTATACTCGACTGATCCTAAAGCCCTTTCTTCTTTCCATTTCACTTCATTCACTCCCACTATGTCTACATTGAGCCTTAGCATGTCCCTTTTCAGATTTTGTAGCTCTCCTTCTACCAAGTTCAAGTTTCTAACATTTCACTCCCCGACTCGAAGAACGTTATCCTTTCTTTGGTTATTCAATTTTTTCTCATCACCACCTCCTCCCTGGCAGTCCCCTTACGTAAATGTCAATGGTGGGTAGTCTGGAATCTTTTGTCAATGGAGAGATCGTCAGGACAGTGTTTTCAATCACAGGCCGCATGTCCTATCAATACACATCATGTGTTTTAATGCTGTAGTTTCCACTGTCCTCTGCAACCTTATGCCATTGATCATTGCTGATTCATCCCCCTTTTAGGAGCAGTTTCCCATCTCTAGGACAAGAGAGTGTACTGAACTTTACAAAGTTTGATTGTCACTTATTTGGTTGGATTGTCAAGATTTATACAGATCAATGAACCTCAGCCAACACATGGGTATCAAGCCAGATGGCACTCTACTACAAGAATTCAAGTTCACTGTCATAATCATTCCTCAACAGGAGAGTGTCATAGTGGATACTCTTTCATATGATTTGAGTAGGATCATAATGAAAATGATTTCAATCCTCTACATTTAAAAGGTGCACCCTTTAAGAATTTCTCAACTTGTTCTGTTATACGTAAAGCCAAGGAGCAAGACAAGAATCCCTCCTCGAAGGAAGTTAAATTGAAATGGAGGGCTCACTATAACACTAGAAAGGCAGTACTGCGTAATCAACTGTAAGGCTCCAGATAGTTGGCACTGGGTTGTGTGCATACCAGATGATCTAGTGAACAAACTCACTGATTACACTCACCTTAGCTATGCACGTTTTGGACCTGGGTAATGTTATCTATCACCAACACTGCAGTAATTTATATTAGTGATATGGAAAAGAAAACTCTAAGACTGTCAGCTACATACAAGCCGTGTAACGAGGCAAATCTTTGGCGATATCTGGTCAGGCCTCACTGTTTTATATCCCATCTTCAAATTCAAGTTTATCTGGTGCCACTGATCCTTTCGGACCTGTGCCAAAAATTAAGAAACGTTTCTCGCACATTTTCCTAGACTTAGAACTGACCACAAAATTTGTATCATTGATATTTGTGAGACGGGCCATTTGCAGATCTGTGTAGCATGTGTTTGCAACGAGTTTTCTTGAGTTGATCAGTAGCGTAGAGATCATCTGACAACAGTCCAAAACTTCGGTTACAATTCTGGAAGAAAATTCTTCAATGAAGGAAAATTGAAAAGGTCGTTATGTCAACGTACCATTCTGCTTCAATACCATCAAAACGTATATGAGGGAACATAGGAACTTTTGCCTACATTATCATCTTCATCATTGGCCTTTGGATACGTACATCAACATATTTCAACAATTTTACTTCTTTGCAGAACTTTTACTGACGAATAAGTATCCTTTAGATGAGAGAAAGGGGGCTGTACCTTCTTCCTCGAAGCTGTTGCATGGTGATATGATAAAGTTAGCGTTGATGAACATTGTACGGGTTGCAGAGAAGCATAAAAAGATAGAAAAAGTCGTGACACTGCTGAGGATATTTACTTTAGTACAGAAGGTTTTAAGGTGTTGGCAAGGTCACAGAAACTGTCGCGTAAAAGACACTCGCTGACTCATACCGTCTGTCCCATATATGTCCGTCTATTTTGGAAATTGGAAATTTGTGGTAAGGACTACGTACGCTAAGGACAACACACACCCATGCCCGAGGGAGGACTCGAACCTCCGGCGGGAGGGGCCTTGCAATCCGTGACATGGACCCTCAAACTGCACGGCCACTCCGCGCGGCTGTTCATAAGTCCGTAAGAGTACGAGGCGGTGGAAATCTTTTCTCAACAGCGCGTTGCAAAGAATCACATATATGCACAATAATGTTCATGTCTGGGGAGTTTCGTGGCCAGAAGAAGCCTTTAAACTTAGAAGAGTGTTCCTGGAGCCACTCTGCAGCAGTTCTGTATGTGTGGGGTATCGAATTTTCCTGTTGGGATTGCCCAAGTCCGTCGGAATGCAGAATGGACATCAATGGATGCAGGTGACCAGACAGGGTGCTTACGTACGTGTCACCTGTCAGAGTCGTATCTAGATGTATCAGGGGTTCCATACCACTCCAACTGCACACGCCACATTCCATAAAAGAGCCTCCACCAACTTCAAGAGCCCCTGCTGACATGCAGGGCCCACAGATTCATGAGATTGTATCCATAACACTACACGCCAGTCCGCTCGATACAATTTCAAACGAGACTCGCCCGACCAGGAAACATGTTTCCAGTCATCAACAGTCCAATGTCTGTGTTGACGAGCCCAGGCGAGGCGTAAAGCTTCGTGCCGTTAATCATCAAGGGCACACGAGTATGCCTTTGGTTTCGAAGCTCCATAATGATGATGCTTCGTTGAATGATTCGCACGCTGACACTTGTTGATGGGCCAGCATTGAAATCTGTAGCAGTTTGGGGAAGGGCTGCACCTCTGTCACGTTGAGCGACTGTCTTTAGACGTCATTGATTCCGTTCTTGCATGATCTTTTGCCGGCCGCAGCGATGTCGGAGATTTGATGTTTTACCGGATTCCTGATATTCAGGATACACTCCTGAAATGGCCGTACGGGAAAATCACCACTTCATCGCTATCGCGGAGATGCTGTGTCCAATCACTCGCCGACTATAACACCACGTTCAGACTCACTTAAATCTTGATAACCTGCCATTATAGCAGCAGGAACCGATCTAACTGCACCAGACACTTGTTGTGTTATACAGGTATTGACGATCGCGGCGCCCATTCTAGCTGTTTACATATCTCTGTGCTTAAATACGCTTGCCTATCGACTTCCTTTGGCCCTTCAGTGTAATTACTACAGTTAAGATCAATAACACTATACTGAAAATATGAGTGTGAAGGAAAATTAAACCTATAGTTTGTTCTATTGTTATCATCAACAGAGCCTTACAAACATGGCCAGTTGTAAGTCGATTCACAGAACATCTTCTGTGGCGATGAAGAACTGCCTCCGCTCGCAGGCAAGCGAGATGGTGTAGTGTTCAAATGGTTCAAATGGCTCTGAGCACTATGGGACTTAACAGCTGTGGTCATCAGTCCCCTAAAACTTAGAACTACTTATACCTAACTAACCTAAGGACATCACACACATCCATGCTCGAGGCAGGATTCGAACCTGCGACCGTAGCAGTCACACGGTTCCGGACTGCGCGCCTAGAACCGCGAGACCACCGCGGCCGGCTGATGTAGTGTAACGATGTAAGTTTTGTATAAATGATTTTCTTTTGACATATAACCATGTGCAGACTTCGTCACCAACGTCAGTTACAAAACACTCAAAAATTATTTAAACTCTTTCCAAAGTTGTCTCTGAATGGTTCTTAAACGAAACTGTAATTGAAACATCATCATTTGAGTCGTATGCGCATAATTACGTCACTCAGTCCAATTGGTTTGCGCAAAATTTTTTCAGTTTAGATGTCGTTTGTTTCTTCTCAGAAATTATATTAATGCAAGTTATCTGCTTTAATAAATATTAAAGCCACATGGAATAAACTTTTAAGACTCATACTCGCGATGAATGTTGTCAAAAATTAATAATCTTGTCAAATATATCAGTAATGCTTCTCCCCTAACATAATTCTTCATAAATAAATTCTCGGAACACGTATTTAAACTTTTGTAGTACACACTAGTTTATTATCTTCCTATATACTACATATAGACGTGAACCTGAGCCTTGACAAGATAGGACTGAACATTTACAACATGATTAAACTTTCTATGACGTCATTGTTGTAGAAACATTACAAATTCTTATTTTTTCAGTTTTTAGAAGCACGACGCAACTCGGTTTCAGGATCTTCTGTTGCTCTTTGGCTGTCGACCCGCGACGTATAGTGGCCAGCAATTTTCTCTCTGGTCCCAGCAGTGAAGATGCTGTCTCCGTTCGTTGCACCACCCTCTCCGTACATGAAACATAAAAATAAATACAAAATTTTAGATAATTCACAACCATTACAAATATTACGAAATACATAAACAAAACACTAAATTAAACCTATATTCACCTGCAAACTGGGCTGACACTGGTGGATGGGTGGCGCTTCGTTTTCGCGTCCCACTACATACCCCACCCACAAGCTCAGTTTGTCAGGTTTTAACCTATATACAATATTTAACTGTTAATATTATAGGTTTTTCTCACATTTTCCGTAATCTAAAGTCCTTGCTCTTAGATAGATTCAATCCTTTTATGTCGATATTGTTGTGACTATTTGTCATTTACTTTTAATTGTGCTATTATGGTAATTCATAACCGAATATATGGAGATTACTCCTTTTCATTTAATAGTTGCTAGTAAATAATAATTCAGTACGTTCTTTAACGTTGTTACATTAGGACAGAGCGTTCAAATTGTGGTAGGTTAGTTTCAGTTTTATTCATTTACTAGAGTTATTATTTCCAAAATATATATTACTAATAAATTTCTCACAATGACTAATAGTACTATTTACTTTGCGTCTTTCTTTTCCCTAATGCTTTATTTATGCCTGAGGTCAAGAAGAAATCAAGCAAAACTTTCTTTAGAATCTCGGCACGACTTTCTTTACCTTCGGACACTTTGTTGGGTAATGGCAAAATATTTAGGAGAAATAAGCGAGAGAGCCCCGTTTGGTGTGTTCTATATTAACACTATTACAGATCTCTATTAAAGGCACTCTGCTATATTCTCGTGAGCCGTATAGCTCTGGACGCCCATGGTCCCTAAAATTATTAACCAACCCCTTTGTTTCCTACTATAGGAGTAAATATAAAATATACAACATTCCTTCTGACCTAATAACAAAAATTTCTTCCATATAAATCCCCTTTTAGTTATCTTTCCCTTTTTGAAGTACCGGTAGTTTATTGTAGAACACTTGTTTAAACTTCCAGTCATTTCTTTAAAATAACACGTAACTATCACGAAAAACTTCACATGAATAAACTATGAACGCTCGTCCGTGTGTAACATATACTAAATATTAACTTATTTAGGAATGAAGGGTTTAATTTGATCGACACTATATAATCCTTTAATTACACCTGATGAAGGTTCCATAAGAACTAACGCTTTGGGATGTACAATCTTATGAACAACATATGGACCTTCAAAGATGAAGAAGAATTTTCTACATTCCTTATTGATCTTCAAACTTTTAGGATGAGATCGTACTAATACAAGGTCTCCTACCTGAAATGAGTGTTCTATAGCATGTGGATTATAACTTTTAATTCTCCGTTCAGCATTTTTAACAATCTGTTCGCGAATTTTGTCGCTTGGAATGCATTGTTGGATCTCATTTACTGGTGGCCAAGGTAGAGCAGCTAGTAAAGGCTCACCTCTAATTCGTTTGCCTAAAATTTCTATAGGTGATAATCCCGTCTTTATATGAGGCAATTCATTTAATATCTTTTCGAATTCAGGCATTAGTTTGCACCACCGAGTATGTTTATATGCACAATAAGTTCTACATAATCGTCCTAATTGTTTAATGACTCTTTCTACTAAATTACTTTGAGGGTGATATTTCGAAATTAAGATATCTTTGATTCCATATAGTTTTATCATATCTTGAAACTTTTGACTAATAAAAGCCCTAACGTTGTCAGACATAAGTCGTTTAGGAATGCCCCAGTTAACAAAGTAATTTCGTTTCACATGTTAGGACCAACATTCCATTACAACAAACACATAAGTAAATCCTCCTGAACTACGAGGCAGAGGGCCGAAAAAATCTAACGATAGCAGATCCCACAGACCTCAAGGAATTACAGCATATAATTTATAACGCTTAGCTTTGTTATTAACTTTAACCTTTTGACAGGTTTCGCAAGTCCTAATAATACTTATCACAATACAGGACATATTTTTGAAATAATAATACTTCATTAGATGTTTAATACATTTATGAATTCCAAAATGCCCGTAACCTTCATGAATATAAGTAACTAATTCGTACACAACAGTTTTCGGAATGCAGATTTTCCATCTCTGGTGTTCCCTCTGTGCTTTCCAATACAACAAGTCGTTGAAATATAACCACACACCCCGGGTGTTAACTGTTTCGTCTCCAGTATTAAGGTTTTGTATGAGTTCCCTATACTGATCGTCATTTCTTTGGTTGCATCTAATAGCAGTTACTATCCGTTTAACCTTACGTTCGTTCTCCTGAGTTAAAAAGAAATAAACATGGTAATTTGTTCCTGGTTCTTCCGCAATGTTAATATTCTCCATTCCTACCGGAAGTCTCGACAAAGCATCCGAAACTACATTTTGAGATCCTTTTATATACCTAATTTCGTACTGAAATTCTTGCAAGCATAATACCCAACGTAATAATCTACGGTGAAGTAACCGACAATTGTTCAAAAAGCTTAAAGCCTCATGATCAGTATATACAATTGTTTTTATTTCAATTAATAATCCTCTAAATCTTTTAAAACCCCATACCACTGGGAGAGCTTCCTTCTCGGTTACAAAATAATTTCTTTCATGTTTATTTAAAGTTCCACTAGCGAATCCAATAGGCTGATATAATCCCTTTTCATTGGTCAGATCACCTTGGAATATTACGCAAGACACACCATAATCAGAGGCATCGGTACACATGCAAAAGTCCTGATTGAAATCTTTATGGTACAACATTTTAGCTTCTGTTAATGCTCCTTTTATCTTATTAAAAACTTCCTCTTCCTCTTTTTAATCTAGCAGTAGATTCGTCGTTAGATTGTTTTAATTCAGCTAAAAAATCCCCTTTAGATTGTTTTAATTTAACGATCGCCCTAAAAAGGGATCTCATGCTCCTATCGGACACAGATTGCTCTTCGTCTGACATTTCACCTCCCGACATCATTGAAAAATATTAACTAGTTACACATGCAGACTTGTAATCAACAATCCTATTAAAAGCACATTCCCTATGTACAACACTCCACTTCCAACTTAAAACAGACTCACCGGACACTAATATTGTAGTTTGTAGTTCTCGGTGATCAGTGTGCTGCTATGGGCTGCAGAAGTAACAGCCGTCGATGCAGCCGCTGAGATGCTGCGACCCCGCTTCTGCAACCGGCAGGACGCTGAGTCGAACAACGGAGATGTCACTGGCTGCATCCACAACCGGCCGCACCGTAGACAGGCGAAGCCCTCAGCAACACCTCTAATACCAGCCGGAGGAACGCCCCCCAGCTGACGTACTGGGCCTGTTAGTTTAGGGAGGAAAAGGTTGTCGGGGTTTGCAGCTTTCAGCTGCTACCCAGCAGATGCGCCTTCTCGTGGAATAACTGCGTGACCGTACTGCTTGGCTGCGCTCTGTCAGCTGCCCACAGCAGCGAAATCGCCACTGGCTGGTGAAGGCTCCGCGAAGACAGGCGTTGACTTCCGAAGGACTCTTGATGTTTTAATTGTTTCGTACCTGTGTGCCTTAGTTGCACACAAGTCCTGTTCATAAGGTCGCCACGGTGTAGTGTAACGACGTAAGTTTTGTATAAATGATTTTCTTTTGACATATGACCATGTGCAGACTTCGTCACCAACGTCAGTTACAACAGTTACAAAACACTCAAAAATTATTTAAACTCTTTTTAAAGTTGTCTCTGAATGGTTCTTGAACGAAACTGTAATTGAAACATCATCATTTGAGTCGTATGCGCGTAATTACATCACTCAGTCCAATTGGTTTGCGCAAATTTTTTTCAGTTTAGATGTCGTTTGTTTCTTCTCAGAAATTATATTAATGCAAGTTACCTGCTTTAATAAATATTAAAGCCACATGGAATAAACTTTTAAGATTCATACTCGCGATGAATGTCGTCAAAAGTTAATAATCTTGTCAAATAAATCAGTAATGCTTCTCCCTTAGTATAATTCTTCGTAAATACGAGGGCAGTTCAATAAGTAATGCAACACTTTTTTTTCTGAAACAGGGGTTGTTTTATTCAGCATTGAAATACACCAGGTTGTTCCCCAATCTTTTAGCTACACAACACTATTTTTCAACGTAATCTCCATTCAATGCTACGGCCTTACGCCACCTTGAAATGAGGGCCTGTATGCCTGCACGGTACCATTCCACTGGTCGATGTCGGAGCCAACGTCGTACTGCATCAATAACTTCATCATCCGCGTAGTGCCTCCCACGGATTGCGTCCTTCATTGGGCCAAACATATGGAAATCAGACGGTGCGAGATCGGAGCTGTAGGGTGCATGAGGAAGAACAGTCCACTGAAGTTTTGTGAGCTCCTCTCGTGTGCGAAGACTTGTGTGAGGTCTTGCGTTGTCATGAAGAAGGAGAAGTTCGTTCAGATTTTTGTGCCTACGAACACGCTGAAGTCGTTTCTTCAATTTCTGAAGAGTAGCACAATACACTTCAGAGTTGATCGTTTGACCACGGGGAAGGACATCGAACAGAATAACCCCTTCAGCGTCCCAGAAGACTGCAACCATGACTTTACCGGCTGAGGGTATGGCTTTAAACTTTTTCTTGGTAGGGGAGTGGGTGTGGCGCCACTCCATTGATTGCCGTTTTGTTTCAGGTTCGAAGTGATGAACCCATGTTTCATCGCCTGTAACAATCTTTGACAAGAAATTGTCACCCTCAGCCGCATGACGAGCAAGCAATTCCGCAGAGATGGTTCTCCTTTGCTCTTTATGGTGTTCGGTTAGACAACGAGGGACCCAGCGGGAACAAACCTTTGAATATCCCAACTGGTGAACAATTGTGACAGCACTACCAACAGAGATGTCATGTTGAGCACTGAGTTGTTTGATGGTGACCCGTCGATCATTTCGAACGAGTGTGTTCGCACGCTCCGCCATTGCAGGAGTCACAGCTGTGCACGGCCGGCCCGCACGCGGGAGATCAGACAGTCTTGCTTGACCTTGCGGCGATGATGACACACGCTTTGCCCAACGACTCACCATGCTTTTGTCCACTGCTAGATCACCGTAGACATTCTGCAAGCGCCTATGAATATTTAAGATGCCCTGGTTTTCCGCCAAAAGAAACTCGATCACTGCCCGTTGTTTGCAACGCACATCCGTTACAGACGCCATTTTAACAGCTCCGTACAGCGCTGCCACCTGTCGGAAGTCAATGAAACTATACGAGATGAAGCGGGAATGTTTGAAAATATTCCACAAAAAATTTCCGTTTTTTTCAACCGAAATTGGCCGAGAAAAAAAATGTGTTGCATTACTTATTGAACTGCCCTCGTAAATTCTCGGAACACGTATTTAAACTTTTGTAGTACACACTAGTTTATTATCTTCCTATATACTACATATAGACGTGAACCTGAGCCTCGACAAGATAGGACTGAACATTTACAACATGATTAAACTTTCTATGACTTCATTGTTGTAGAAACATTACAAATTCTTATTTTTTCAGTTTTTAGAAGCACGACGCAACAACTCGGTTTCAGGATCTTCTGTTGCTCTTTGGCTGTCGACCCGCGACGTTTGGTGGCCAGCAATTTTCTCTCTGGTCCCAGGAGTGAAGATGCTGTCTCCGTTCGTTGCGCCGCCCTCTCCGTACATGAAACATAAAAATAAATACAAAACTTTAGATAATTCACAACCATTACAAATATTACAAAATACATAAACAAAACACTAATCTTATATTCACCTGCAAACTGGGTTGACACTGGTGGATGGGTGACGCTTCATTTTCGCGTCCCACTACAATGGTCAACAATTGGCAACGGCAGGAGATAACGCTGGCCGCTCCCTGGCAACAGTCTGAGGCGCTATACGAAGGACCGCGATTCTCTTCTTACGAATCTCTTCGTGTGAGCTGAAGAAGACTACACTACGTTACGCGGTAAGCATCAACTAACTTTCGCGTTATTGTCTACTTACAAAGGTGATACATTTTATCACTTTGAAACCTGAGGTTCGAAGCAGTGTGAAGAGACATGCCATTTTCTAGGAGTTCTATGATACATGATGTGATTGCCAGAATATACAACATTGTTTCGCATATCTGTGGTCCTCAAGGCGGATTTGAGATTGCTGGGGCCCGCTATAATGTGGGCATCAGCATTAACATAGTGTACATTCAGGAAAGTAGCCAAAGATTCCTTTAATTAAGATCGAGGCATTCTACAAATACGGCCTCGCCTCATTACCAAACACGCTAACGGAAAACGTATGGACTAGCACAACTTGTTATTAGTTTCACTGTCTGCTTTATCATAGTTCAAATATATTGTTTACGGAAAATAGTCGATACCAGAGACATTCGATGTTGCGGCTGTTTATCCCTCTCCGATCGCCCGCGGGAAAAATATGTAACAAATCTTGAGACTGTGTTTACCTTAGACGTGAAAATTAACGGGTCTCACACATGATGTGCAAGCGCCATGTACTTTTGATGAAATATAATTTGTTAATATTGTGTGTGTAAGCTAACTTCGCGGCATGGTATCACATCTTATATCAAATTTCACTTTTCACTTACGTGTTGGGCGCTGATGACCACGCTGTTTAGCGCCCGAAAACCTCAAACCACACACACACACACTTACGTGTTTTTTTTTTCAGTTGGTTTGGCCTACTAGGGACCACATGAAATAACTTAAGTATTCTCTAGTTTATACTTTCTCTTTCTTTCCAGTAATTTTTCATTCTTGCTCTAAGCTTCTCTCTTCTTTATTCTGCCCACATTACCATAATGCATCTGTCTTTTTCTTGATTATCTCCTGGAAGCCCTTGAAACTTTTTATTTTTGCTATTAACTTTTCTCTTTCTCCTATTTCTTCCTCCATTATTTCCATTTCCCCGTCTGCTTTATCTTCTTTTAACCACGTCATTGATGTTTTGAGGCTTCTGCCAAAGAAGTTAAAAAATCTTTTGGTTATCCTGTTTTCATTTAGCCTTTTTAGGTGTCACCAGAATGGAACTTTTCTCTTCCTCATCGGGTCTGATATTAGCGCTACTTTTTTCACTTTGTCACTTCCATTTCCCATTTTCTTATTTTGGTCCCAAGATTTTCCTTATTGTTTTTCTGTATTTCTATTCTATTTCACTCGATTGTTTTACCCTATTTAACGAAAAGCTTTCTGATGCATAAACTCATTCTATTTTAATGACAGTATTGAGGTGCCAAAGGTTTGCATTTATGGAAATAGATTTCTTGTTATACAGGTTTTTTGTTAGTTGATAAGCTACCTCCATTTCCCTTGCCTTTACTGGTTACCTTAGTTGCCTTGTTTGGTTGTATTATTTCATCTAGATATTTTAATTTTGTAGCCTTTTTTACTCTACCATAGGCCCTAATTAGTCTTCATATACTTTGGTGGCTCCTTCATATCTGCCATGTACTTTATTTTTTTCAGAAGGTACATGTAGGCATACTTTTGAAGCTGTCTCTTCTAAGGGATTTGTCTGCATTTTTTATCTACTATAGATTCCGCAAAGGCGGAAAGATCACCTGCATAAATCAGACAATGAAAACTAAAATTACTCCCGTTTATCCACATTGTGATTGCTGTAATTTTTCATTCTGTTCCTTCCTCTGTCGCCTGATTACCTTTGCTAGCACACAATTGAACAGCAGTCAGCTCAGTCCACCTCCCCGCCGTATGCAAGTTCTGATCTCAAAGGCCTTGGAGGTTTCATCTAAAAAATTTATTTTTTTTGCCACTGATTTGTAGTCAGCTTCAAACTCTTTTTAAAGTGCCTAATGTTTTCCTGTGAAGTGAATGGTATGCATTTTTGAAGTCTGCAAATGTTATTTACACGCTTTTAAATCTCATTATTCTATACCTGATTATGAATTTCGTATGTAAAGTTTATTCCATACAGGATCACCTTTCCTTAACCCTCCTTGGTACTCTCCTAATTGCTGATTCAGTTGACTTTCCAGCCTGTTTTGTAATGATTATGAAAGAATTTTGTACGTCACTGGAAAGAGGGCTATTTCTCCATAGCTGTTGAGGTCAATTTTATCTTCTTTTCTGTGGACTGGGTGTGTTAATGCTCTTTCCCAAACTTCTGGTATAGCTTATGTTCCCTGGTTTTTGAAACTCTCCATGTAGCTTCTTGACTGTTCGCACACCTGCAGTTTACATGTTATATTTTCTTTATTCTTCTTTTTTAAAACACTCCTTTCCAATTATTATTTAAGTAACGTGCTAGAGGTTGCATTATACGTCAGGAATAATCATTTACTACTATTTGCCAAAACGCTCAGAGACAAACTGAAATGTGATGCACTGTGCATTGTTTACATTTAGATGTGGTATTAAAAGAATTCCATAATTTTAAATTGGAGAGTGAAACGTACTGAGCACCAAACAAACACTGAAACAGAAGCTGCTTCAGTTGATACGTTTTTTGAAATATTGCGTACAATGACTCTAATCAAAACATGTTCTAGAGCAGTAGACATGAATAATACTTAGAGAAACAAATTTAAGAATGTAAGTTGCGCACATTTGATTCTGCAATCAGTAGAAAGGTCACGCAGCCTATGATAAGGATACGTATTTATTGTTATTTTAGCAGCAAATCACATTAATTATTCTATATAGAAGACCAAAGAGTAACTATTTTGCCTTCGTTTGTGACGTTATTACAAGTTCATGTATACTTCATGTCCCTGGGCACCATCGTCACTGCTCCAGTACGATTACTTTTTACTTTAGCGAGTAATAAAATTACTTTGTACCAGCAGTATCCTACAGCCAAAGGTGAAAAGAAGCACCGAGTTCAAAATGATAGCTGATAGTAGTCGGGGGTTGTAAAATGACCTGAAGTTACTTTTCATGAACAAGTTACAGAGTACTTTACAGTACATGGAAATTAATCAAATGTATTCCTTTGTAATAATATTTACAAAGTAAGGCTACTTATAAATCGAGAGCACTCATTTATGTAAAACTGACAAGGGTAAAATATTCCTGAAAGAAGTTCTAAAGGGAAGGAAATGTACTTACCTCTCATAATATTGTTTTACAGGTTGTATGTTGTACATCTGCTAACCTAATTCCATAAGAATTCCGATAGTTCTGTATTTTCGTACAGAATTATTAGTAACATTTAGAAAGGGGAAATTTTTAAGTATACGTCTTCCAATTTTCAATAGTTTCCCACCACTTAGCATTAGTTAATTGGGTAATTTGTCTTCAGCCTCAGAGAGCCAAAACCCTTGCCTGTCAGGTCACTTGTGTCGATTACTTTGTTTCTTATTCCTCTATCGACTAATTTACTATATTAACTGACATGCCTCACTTGATAGAGCATTTGGCCGCGAAAGGTAAAGGTTCTGAGTTCGAGTCTCTGTTTGGTAGAAAATTTAATCTACCACATAGTTTCAAGTGACATGTCATTTTAAAACAACGAAAAGTAACAGAAATGCAGATGTACTATGGCTTACAGGTCTACATAATTCTGTAAGTGTTGATTTACTATTGTTTCACATGTCGCCACGATTCTCAGACCACATTGCCCTCAGTCGACAGGCGACACACACATCGTTTCGATTTACGTCTAGTCTACCGAGGCACCGCTGATTCTTCAGTATATGCTACGTTTGTTCTCAGTGATCTGTCTGCAATAGCGAATCAGCGTCCCATCATAGATCTTCGGAAAACAAGGTACTAGCCTCTCGAAGTATGTTCTCAAAGTATACTTCCGAATGGCAAAAGAATTTAGTTTTTAGTTGTTTCAATCATAATATTTTTCGCAAGCACTACTCTGTGTTGTTTAATGAATCTTTTAACCTGCAGTGTAGTAATAAAGAGGAACGCTTTACCTGGCTCCTCAACTATGTCATTTTCAGTTCGGCGTTTCATTCACTTGGATTTTTTTTTAATATTCCACGAAGTGTCGGGACTGCAGACGGATAACCTCCACTTCCTGGCACGATATTGTGGCCTACAACCACTCAGCCATCTTCAGGTGAGTGTTTTGCACTGGAGATTGCTAGTTCATGTCGCTGCCGTTAGCCCAAAAATATTCTCGAACGCGCATGCGCAAAGGCAGGCGCTATACGACGAACTACCTTTGTCGAATTGCGCACTCCCTTTGAACACTACTCCATCTAAGGCAAGCAGTCGCATCTATGGCCCGCACTCTGTCGGAATTCGCTCTCGCAGAGTTAAAATTCAGATATCAAAAGTTACAAAAATTAAATGTCACTAGACGTGTCGTTGGTCATAAATTGCTGTCTTTCTGAAAACTTTTAGAAATTGCCGGGTCCAACGCCTTATCCAGTTGAAAGCCACCATCACTATTAATAAGATCTTGGGCTAATCGTATTTTCATCTATTCCTTAATAGCTGAATCCCAGAAGAACGTTGTCGAGAGCAAGATGACCGTGACAAAGTAACCCATTGAACGTCCTGTGGCGATGCAATACTCCGCTACGGCTGACTTAGTGGGCTGCGAAAGGCGAGTGTAGCGATCATGTTCAACACATGTATCACGCACTATGCGTGTCGTCTGACCAATGTTGCTTTCGCCATACCGACTAGAGATTCTGTAGATTCCAGCCTTCCGCAATACAAGATCGTCCTTTGCGAACCGAGAAGCGCACAAGTCGTTGTAGGTGGGCGAAAGATTACTTTCATCATGAGTTCTTAAGATCCTGCCTAATTTCGACGAGATATTGTCGACACACGGGAGAAAGGCTCTGGACTTATCCGCTCTTTCTTCTATAGTTCTTGTGGGTGGTCACGTTTCGTCTTCCTTAAAGCTTTGCCGATCTGATGTGGAGAATATCCATTATCTTTTAATACTGATTGTAGGTGTTCTAGTTTCGTTGCAAGGTTGTCTCCATGAGACACAACGTGTGCCCTGTTCACCAACTTTTGAAGGACGTCCATGGTTTGTCATGTGTGGTGGCCACTAGACACTTGCAAATACAGGTCTGTATGTGTGGGCATACGGTAGACGAAATGTCCCAGAGATCCGTCCAATTTCCATGTGACCAAGACGTCCAAATTGGCAAACAGCGTCCCATCTCCACTTCCATCGTTAATATGATATTCTCTAAAAATGGTTCAAATGGCTCTGAGCATTATGTGACTTAACACCTGAGATCATCAGCCCCTATAACTTAGAACTACTTGCCTAACTAACCTAAGGACTTCACACACATCCATGCCCGAGGCAGGATTCGAAGCTGTGACCGTAGGAGTCGCGCGGTTCCGGACTGAAGCGCCTAGAACCGCTCGGCCACTGCGGCCGGCTTGATATTCTCTTCGATATAGTTCAGGTGTTTGCAAAAAGCGGGACAGTTCTTCCTCACCGAGGAGCCACACCACAAAAGTATTAATGACGTATCACCACAAGACTTTTGCTTTAGGGTTGGGTTGGGTTGTTTGGGGAAGGAGACCAGACAGCGAGGTCATCGGTCTCATCGGATTAGGGAAGGATGGGGAGGAAGTCGGCCGTGCCCTGTCAGAGGAACCATCTCGGCATTTGCCTGGAGTGATTTAGGGAAATCACGGAAAACCTAAATCAGAATGGCCGGACGCGGGATTGAACCGTCGTCCTCCCGAATGCGAGTCCAGTGTCTAACCACTGCGCCACCTCGCTCGGTTTTTGCTTTAGGTTCTGCCGAATCAAGTGACCTCTCCTCAAAGTATTCTACAAAAAAAGTTTGCTGCCAGAGGGGAGAGAGCACTACCAATGGCAACACTGTCAATTTGCTCAAAATATTGACTGCTGAATAAAAAGTAGGTTGAGGAAAGGGCAAGGTGAAATAGGGCTCTTATGTCAGCTTTGAACTCACTGCTAGTGAGTGACAATCATGACCAGGACCCTAGTGAAGAGTGAGACAACATCGAAACTTACTAGTAAGTGAAATTCGTGGATTCTAAGTGCCTTCAGTCTGTTAATAAAGTCACCGGAGTTGCGAAAATGATGTGAGGTCTTCCTCCAGAATGTCTCAGTAAAGAGGGGAGGTGTCGATAAGTCACACGTTGGAGCGCCGATATTGCTCACAATAGCACGTAGTGGAAGGCCTTCTTCGTGCATTTTCTGAAGACCACGTAACCTTAGTGTGAGGTCTTAATCGTTTAGCAGCTTCATGAACCAGCAACCTCCAGTGCGAAACACTCACCTGAAGGTGGCTAAATGCTTGTCATCCGAAATCTCATGGTAGGAAGTCGACATTATATAGCCGCAATCCCGAAACTTCGTGGAATACTCTTTACGCCGGGAAAATTTCAAGAATCATAATTTTTTGAACGATCTGATTTCCTTGTAGAACACAATGTTTTGAGTATTTTGCTTACTTGTTCTTCTAAGAATATCGTATACAGTAACATACTTTGTTCTCTGACACGCTAGAGCTTACTAGTAACCGAGCGAGGTGGCGCAGTGGTTAGACACTGGACTCGAAATTCGGGAGGATGACGGTTCAATCCAGCGTCCGGCCATCCTGATTTAGGTTTTCCGTGATTTCCCTAAACCGCTCCAGGCAAATGCCGGGATGGTTCCTTTGAAAGGGCACGGCCGACTTCCTTCCCCTTCCTTCCCTAATCCGATGAGACCGATGACCTCGCTGTCTGGTCTCCTTCCCCAAACAACCCAACCCTTACCAGTAATTTTGATGATGTTGTCAATTAGGAGATTCATGCTAATTTTTTTTAGTTGGAAAATTCTTCCGCCTAATCATATGCCTGTTCCGATGATGTTTTGGTCCATTTCTCTGTGTCGGTTCAAATTCGAACGTAATAATTTAGTACTCAGTCTTCGCTACATTCGTTTTGATTTCGTGTCGCGGTCATATTTTTCGGAACAGGAAATGTTGCGCTGTTAAAGATGTCTGTATTTACCGGCCAGGAAATCGGCAGGTGCAAGGGCCGTCAACACGAAAAATTGTCTGCCCAGTCATTATGATTATTACACAGCACAGTTAGAAGTCAGATTTCTAACAAATACGCCGCCACGATGAAGACCGCAGTCGATATGAGAACCTCTCGCTGCCCTCACTAATTCTCAATCTGTACTTTCCAATCTGATAAACCGGAATTATATTCCTCTCTCAGGAACTTTTGTTAGAATTGTACTAAATACACGGAAAAGATAAGTAAATGAGTGATAATCAGTAACTAAAAAGGTTGAAGTCACAGAGGTAATTTCTGTGTAGAAAAGCATTTCTTTTTCAGTTTTTATCTGACAGGAGGAATCCTACTGTTACAGCAGACTTTTTATATTTTAATGCAGTATTAGATAGCTCGTGACACTGGCTATTTTCTTCGGCCACAGATGTTTCGTCGTATTCGGAATCGTCTGTTTCCTAAGGAGCTGGACTCCTGCTTCTCCTGCCTCTTCAAGAGGAGGCGAAATACCAGTGATGAAGATCTAGAAGAGATGTGTGCTGCGGAAATGACAACAGCTGAATCTCAGGTGAGCAGAGTACTTCTACGTGATTAGTTATTCCACACAACTAGGGCACTTGTCACAGTGGCCACCAAAGACACTAATAACTACATTACGCTACATATGCTGTACGTTGCACAAGGTACTCAGCGAAATATGTGGTTATGAATTACGAAATATGTAGAAACGTGGACATACATTTCACCAATAGTAACTCTAGTTTCACGATCGCAGAGAATAGTTCCAGCAGTAGCGTTTAATAGAATGATTATCCACAGACAGGGCGAACCAGTAGCTTTTAAGTGAAAGCAGGCCAATACTACACACAAAAGTCATGCACTAGGTGAAATAAGACGTGCAAAAGCAATTCATAAGCTGGAATGAAAGTGACATTGCTGATGTTACAATTATTTACTCTTTGTTACTCTGATAAATTCTCTCTGTATATAGAAGCTTTATTAAATTATTCATTGGGACATTTGTTTCACGTATTCGTTCAATTCTTTTTCCAGCCACCTGCAACTTTGATGGCTGGTTTAGAGGAAACAAATGACACGGAAAAGATGAATAATTGCCCTCGGCTTTTAACTCAGCACCACAATCAACCTGACTTTTTTGATAACTATGTGGCTGTCGTTGAGAATATGGCAACACAAAAATCCACATCGTCAAGAATTGGTGCATGCAGAATTCTTTTTGCGTTTTATGGACATGTTTCACCACAAGCAAAAGGTAATTCACTTAGATTAATGAATTTAAATTTTGTGGTTATAGGAAGTCATTTAGGAAATGTTTGTGTTTTATTCCATTTCCAACCACGTTATTATTCACTGCCTTTATGTTCAGAAATGAATGGTAATTTTAAAGTAAAGTGAACTAATGGAATTCGCGATGATGTGCCGTAGCTTTTAAGGTGTTTCGTAGAAAAAGTGTCTGTTTTGCTCCTTACATCTGAAATTTTAACTCGATCTTAGGAGGCTCCAAGCCTTTGCAATGGCAAATAACAGACCGCGAAATGTCTGCAATAGGCTCATATATTCGTGCTTCATTTCTTGATACTGAAAGTGATCTCTTTAATACTGATACATCCCAGAATGTGCGAATAGTATAAAAGTACGTAGTTCAATGCGGTAGACGTAATGTGGGTCGAAAGGGAAGCGCGTCGATAGCTGCACGTAAAACACTTCTGTGAATTAGCTGAACTCTGTCAGATGTGGCGGAATCCAAATTTAGAGAATTCTGAATTATCGAATTGACACTGGTCAGAGTCAACAGTACTGTATTTCTGTAAATTGTAGACATTCATCGATCGTTCGCTTTGATCGTGGCAATGAAACGTTGCGTGATGCAGGATCTTGGCTTTGTGTCTGCACCACCTAAAGCGAAATGCAAAAGATTCAAACAAAAAGCACTGACCATCAAGAAGAAATATGTTTGAGCTCTGGAGGAAAACAATCAGTAGCGATGAACCACCATGGGTTTGCAGAGGTACCTTTGAAAGAAACTCTGGGCGCTTGTACACTCCGTTTCTCAAGAGCGATCGAGCGCTTAGCTGGCCTACTTTATCAGCAATTTGAGAAACGTTCAGAAACGTCTCAAACGTCTGTAAACTTTCACTCTTTAAAGAGAAAGGTAAGACAGAGCATTTTCGAATGTGTTCTCTCCGTGTAAACATAACATGCGTGAAGGACTATAAGAAACATTGACATATACAAGGAACACTCTCATTGAACATTTCCTATTTAGGTCGAAAGAACAGCAGAGTGTAAATCAGTAATTTCAGTGACTATCCGATTCACATCAAATCACTACAGCACTGCTAACAATTGCAGGTACTGTACAGTATACAGATACGTACTGGACGCCACTACGATGAATCTAGAGAAGAGTAACGTAAAGTCGTCTATTGTGTGGAAAAGATAGCCAAGTATATTAACAGGGAACTGGGGAAAACAGTACGATATGCTTTACGGTCATGTTTCTTTCAACGATTCTCACAGAAAATGTAAGTAAGCCACACAGCTCAAATTTTTCTGTATAACATAAAGTGAATGTTTTGCCTAAGTACCACAAAGAAACATACTTTCATTGGACGACAGTACCATAGATAAATGAAAACCAGATGACACTAATATCTGCACTGTAGCACCGAGATACACAACCATGGACTTAAGAAACGATTATTTACCTTAAATGCTAATCACGAAATTAAATACCGGAAATAAGGGCGTGTTACGGGATCCCGGAAGAATAATTTGCTTTTGGTAGTGTCAGTTTTCCATTGGATGTCATATTCACCATCATTAGCATACACTTAATGCTCTGGAAAGTACACCGTGCAGATTCGGGCATACAGAGTACATCTTGGGAAATAGTATATCGGCGATTTGAAAGTAAGGAACTGAGTCATTTTTGTTTACTCAAAGTATACTATAAATCACTTCAACACTAAATCTTACGAAATCCTTCGTTTTTAATCCAATTTCAGTTTGAGTGTACAAAAGTAGCCCTAATGTAGACGTTTAACGGTAGCTAATTGTTAATATACTAGTTATGATAGCATTTTCTGACGACTAATTCGCTTTCTTAATTTATGATTTAACTTAATACATCTTTCTGATTAATCATTATTTGCTAGTCAACATAAACTATAAAAATTCTATAGTTTTCGTCCTTTATTTGTTTGCAGATGAGACGTGGAAAATATTGAATCGTCTTAGCGTGGACGATAACATACGTGTGAGGAGAATGGTCGTAACGATACTGGGTAACTTTGCAAAACAATACGATGTACAACCGAACATGTCTTTCATAATACCTATTCTGGAGAAGCTAGCAGAAGAAAAGGTACTATAATTTTAACATACATGTTTCAAGTACATGTTATTAGTATGACTCCACAAAAATCTCTTTCCACACAAAGTCTTTGACATAAATTTCATAGTATACAGCAAAGTTGCGTATACTTCATTTACAGACAAATAAGCTCATTAGAGGTTCATATAAATGAGAGCTTGTTATTTATAGGGAAAAGGAACGACAAATGTCTGGATGTATTCAATCGTAAGTAATTATTAGCTTCTAATTTCGCTAGTGCCGCTTGCGTTAAGGATGAGGAAATAAATTTATGTGCTGACTGGCGTTTATGGCCCTAGAAAATCCGAATGTAACTGTATCGTAATCCAGCGTCTGTCAGAGAAACCATCTTATATAACATATGATTCGAAAGGACTCATCACATATCCCCAGCAGACGACCTGTGTACGACTGTACTGAATTACGGGGCACGACTCTCTTGCTGCAAGAATGCCACCAAACTTGACTATTCTGTTACACTTGTCGTTGATTTACAATTAATGGTGTTGGAACTCAGAAGACATTTGAGCAGGTGGAGGAGGACAGTAAAGCATTATTAAAAAACACAGGCTCCCAGTCATGAGTGTATATGTTTCGTATTCAGTGAAACTGCAAAAGACTGACCAAATGAGTGCATATGCCTTAGTGGTACGTTTTTGGAGATCGGAATCGCTTAACAGACTTATCATCCATCCTAGTGTCACACACAATGACATCTAACACTATAATTGCACCATTTGTAGAAACTCTTTGGTGTGACGTCATAAGCACGTGACGGCGTGTGAGATCGCTCTCTAAGTTTTCATCTATTTTTAGGTTTCAGATATATATTTTAACTGTTTTTGTGATAATATTTACTATATAAGTGACTTATTAGTGGTTTCTTCATTCACCTCTGCATTTCTTGTGTTGTGGCCTGATATTTGTGAGTGTTTAGTATCGAGCAACTTAACCTCTTACCCGTGTTTACATTCCGCGCTGACCAGTTGCAGCTGTAGCGGCGCATCGAAAGCTAAGTACTAATTAATTGTTCGTGTATAGTAGTTTATTTAGGAACTTTAGTAGTCTTCAACCGGTGTTCTTGGTGTTTTCCGGTGAAATAACTTCAGAAGAAATTTTTGCGAACTGCTTTCAGTTGCGTTACTGTCATTAGACGTTTGATTTTCTTCCTGTGTTACTATTTTGTTATATTCTCATTTGTTGTTGATTAATACTGTCAATAATAGTAGTTACTTCCCTTGTAGAGCAAGTTTGTGATAATTGTAGTCATTTTTTAACATCTTCTTATTGTAGTAGCGGAACTTAGATAAAGTTGTTTTCTTGTTTCAATAATTGTAAAATTTTACCATGAGTGAGAAGTGTGGGCTTTGCCGTAGGTTCGTGAGTAGTGGATTACGGTGTGAGACTTGTTCGAAGTATTTTCACTGGGGGGAATGCAGTGGGGAAGCCAGTGGGCATTCTGGTGAGATCCTCTCCTGGAACTGCAGGTTATGTAGCAAGAGTAAGTTGATAGAGGAGCAGGAGCGTAAGATCTGTGCCCTTCAGGTGCAGTTGAAAAACGCACAGGAGGAGCTAGATAGAATGAGGAGGGAGAAGGGGGTTGGGGAATGGGAGCTGGCTGTTGGCAAGAGATCTGCTAGGAGAAGGAGATTTTCAGACAGTTTTACTATTGGTGTTTGTAATAGATATGACCAACTGTCAGAGTCTAGTGGAGAGGAATCTCTAGTAGCTGTAGATGTAGGAAGTATGCAGCAGACCTCAGCAGTTACGGTGGCTAGGACAGTTGCAAAGTCTAAGAGAAGGAAGAAGGTTCTGCTGTTAGGTAGTTCTCATGGTAGAGGTGTAGGCCAGCAGTTGCAGGAAGTTTTGGGGAGTGAGTACCAGGTCACCAGCATTGTGAAGCCTAATGCAGGATTGGCTCAGGTGACTTTTAACATAGGGGGGTTATGTAGGGATTTTACTAAAGAGGATCAGGTAGTGATTGTGGGTGGGGCTGGTAATAGTATTGATAGGGATGGGGAGTATGACATAGATGGTGACCTGGAAAAGATAGCCACTCAGACTGGCAACACGAATGTGCATTTCGTGGAACTGTTTCAGCGTCACGATCGGCCTCATCTTAATACAGCCGTCAGGCGTAATAACATGAGACTTGGGGGTGCGCTGATGACAGAAGGCATGAGTCACATTTCAGTGGTGTCGGTGGAGTCTATCAGTAGGACGGGTTTCACTAGACATGGCCTGCACCTCAACAGGTATGGGAAGGGGAGGTTGGCAAAACTTGTAGGTGACAGCATAGGTGGGGGTGGTGGGATCACTCATGGGAAAATTCCGGTAGTTGTGGGTGTTAGAGCTGTACCTTTTTTAGATTGAAGTCAGCTGATAGGTATTCCTGCTTAAGGGAAGTCTCTCTAACAAAGAAGCCACTTTCTACAAAGCTTGGGTATCCAATTAATGAGGGAATTAGTATATTTCATCAAAATATACAAGGTATTAGAGATAAAGTTAGTGAACTGCTTATAGATGTTGACTCTGAAATTATTGGTATATCTGAACACTTCTTAAATAAGGAGATAATTCAGAGGCTTCCTTTACCAGGATACAGGTTGGCTGGCAGCTTTTCTAGGAGCTCTTTGCGGTGTGGGGGAGTAGCCATGTATGTGAAAAACGGTATCCCATTTGAGTCAATTGATGTTTCAAAGTACTGCACTGAAAAGGTGTTTGAATGTTGTGCAGGTGTGGTTAAATTTAGTGGAGCTAAACTTCTTACTGTTGTTATTTATAGATCCCCGGACTCCGATTTCACAACTTTTTTGCTAAAGCTAGAGGAGGTTCTTGGTTCACTTTATAGGAAATACAAAAAGTTAGTTATATGTGGTGACTTCAATATTAATTGTATAAGTGATTGTGCAAGGAAAAGGATGCTGGTAGACCTCCTTAATTCATATAATCTTATGCAAACCGTATTCTTTCCAACGAGAGTGCAAGGGAACAGTAGAACAACCATAGACAATATTTTTGTTCATTCGTCATTATTAGAAGGGCATTCTGTTAGCAAAAAGGTGAATGGCCTTTCAGATCATGATGCACAAATTTTAAGTCTAAAAGATTTTTGTGCTGCAACACATGTTAAAGATAGTTACCAACTTTTTAGGAAAGCTGATCCAGTTGCTGTACAGACTTTTGTAAACCTTATCAAGGAACAAGAGTGGCAAGATGTTTATAGTGCTGATACAGTAGACGATAAATATAATGCTTTCCTCAAGACTTTTCTCGTGCTCTTTGAAAGTTGTTTTCCGTTAGAACGTTCAAAACAGGGTACTAGCACAAACAGGCAGCCTGGGTGGCTGACTAAAGGGATAAGAATATCTTGTAGAACAAAGTGGCAATTATATCAAAACGTTAGAAACAGTCAAAATCTAAATACAGCAGCCCATTACAAACAGTATTGTAAGGTGCTTAAAAAAGTTATTAGGAAGGCAAAAAGTATGTGGTATGCAGATAGAATAGCTAAGTCTCAGGATAAAATTAAAACCATATGGTCAGTCGTAAAGGAAGTGGCTGGTCTGCAGAGACAGGTCGAGAATATAGAATCAGTGCGTAGTGGGGATGTCTGTGTTACTGATAAGTCGCATATATGTACAGTACTTAATAATCACTTTCTGAATATAGCAGGTGAACTAAATAGAAACCTAGTCCCAACAGGGAATCATATAGCGCTCTTAGAAAAAAGTGTTCCGAGACTGTTACCTGAAATGCTCCTCCATGATACTGACAAGAGGGAGATTGAGTTAATAATTAAATCACTAAAGACCAAGAACTCTCATGGATATGACGGGGTATCTAGCAGAATACTGAAGTATTGTTCCACATATGTTAGCTCAGTACTTAGCCATATCTGTAACTTTTCCTTTAGGAGTGGTCGGTTTCCTGACCGATTAAAGTACTCGGTAGTGAAGCCACTTTATAAAAAGGGAGACAGGGATAATGTTGACAATTATAGACCTATTTCTATGCCATCGGTGTTTGCTAAAGTTATCGAGAGGGTTGTATATACAAGGTTACTGCAGCATTTAAATTCACATAATTTGCTGTCAAATGTACAGTTTGGTTTTAGAAATGGCTTAACAACTGAAAATGCTATAGTCTCTTTTCTCTGTGAGGTTTTGGACGGATTAAATAAAAGGTTGCGAACGTTAGGTGTTTTCTTTGATTTAACAAAGGCTTTTGACTGTGTTGACCACAAAATATTACTGCAGAAGTTGGAACATTATGGAGTAAGGGGAGTAGCTTACAATTGGTTCGCCTCCTACTTTAAGAACAGAAAGCAGAAGGTAATCCTCCGCAATATTGAGAGTGGTAATGATGTTCAGTCCCAATGGGGCACTGTTAAATGGGGCGTTCCCCAAGGGTCGGTGCTGGGGCCACTGCTGTTTCTTATTTATGTAAATGATATGCCTTCTAGTATTACAGGTGATTCAAAAATATTTCTGTTTGCTGATGACACCACCTTGGTAGTGAAGGATCTTGTGTGTAATATTGAAACATTATCAAATAATGTAGTTCATGATATAAGTTCGTGGCTTGTGGAAAATAATTTGATGCTAAATCACAGTAAGACTCAGTTTTTACAGTTTCTAACCCACAATTCAACAAGAACTGACATTTTAATCAGACAGAATGGGCATGTTATAAGCGAGACGGAACAGTTCAAGTTCCTAGGCGTACGGATAGATAGTAAGCTGTTGTGGAAAGCCCATGTTCAGGATCTTGTTCAGAAACTAAATGCCGCTTTATTTACCATTAGAACAGTATCTGAAATAAGTGACATTTCAACACGAAAAGTAGTATACTTCGCATATTTTCATACGCTTATGTCATATGGTATTATTTTTTGGGGTAATTCTTCTGATTCAAAAAGGGTATTTTTGGCTCAAAAACGGGCTATTCGAGCTATGTATGGTGTAAGTTCGAAAACCTCTTGTCGACCCCTATTCAATAGTCTGGGAATTTTGACATTGCCCTCACAGTATGTATTTTCTTTAATGTCGTTTGTTGTTAGCAATATTAGCTTATTCCCAAGAGTTAGCAGCTTTCACTCAGTTAATACTAGGCAGAAATCAAATCTGCATGTGGAATGCACTTCCTTGACTCTTGTGCAGAAAGGAGTGCAGTATTCTGCTGCATCAATTTTCAATATGCTACCACAAGAACTCAAAAATCTTAGCAGTAGCCCAAACACTTTTAAGTCTAAACTGAAGAGTTTCCTCATGGCTCACTCCTTCTATTCTGTCGAGGAGCTCCTGGAAGAGCTAAAAAATTAAGCAAATTCCAGTGTTACATTCTTGATTTTCTTTATTTAAACTAACGACTTGTCACCTGAATATGTTTCTTATATTTCATTTTATCTGTTTCTACAATCGTGTTATAATTTCATGTATTGACTCGTTCCATGACCATGGAGACTTCTCCTAAATGTGGTCCCACGGAACAATAAATAAATAAATAAAAAAAAATAAATAAAAAATTTGTCCCCGGATATACCTCCCAGACTTTAGTATCTTTTCTAACCAAATGTGTTTCCGTTTATAAATGATAAGTTTCATTTATTACAAAATTCCAAGTGCATCTACAAAAATTATAAAGTTTGTGATTATTGCTCAATATGTATTATGACACTATCATTGTCGCTTCGGAACAAAGTGTCCGACTGACAGTATCCTCACATATTTAACATTCATATGAAAATGATGGGACCCATGTAGATCGAATCAAATATCCTACAGTCACCGATCATATATAAGGGAAAAATACCAGAGCGAGAGAAGTGGCCTCAAATTTTAATAGTCGGTTGTTTGGAGATTTAAGTCTAGGGCACAATTCGAACTATTATCTTCCAAAAATTTTAATTTATTTTGAAGTGCTGTTTTCAGTACATAGTCGGGTTAGAGTTGCAATTTCTTGGGTAATAGCTGAACAGATTCAATTGTGCATATTCTATGTATTTGTGTCTCTAGAGCCAAACTTCAACTTTTTTACATGACATCCTCATGTCCTTTACAAAATTTGTCAGGATAAATTTCCTCCCGTGTTGTTGGTTTCAGCGCTCACATTTTGTGGTCTTGTTATCTGCTGGTTGTTTTGCGAACGTGCAAGATTTAGCATTTTGGGGGTATAATTTTTGAAACATATGTTGCAAATTTAACTATATTCTTCAATATTAAGTGACTTGAACGTGAGGCTAAACATAAGACAAGAGGTCCAACCTTTTGATTCGTTTTGCTGGAACTGTAGATCAGAAAGTGGTTGAGTAAAGCATAAAAAATTGAAGAGCTACAGTTGGTGACGCCTTATTCACACGCTAACTGCGCTGGGTTTTCTAAGGAATTATTTGAAGTCAACTGCAAAAATCTGATTATGATATATATAGGATAAACAGCAGATTTCGTTTTGTCATTCTTGGCACAAATTAAAAGTTCTTTCCGACGATTTTAGTGATACGGAAGTGGAACGTAAAGGGATGAGATTTACAGAAGAAAATTTTGTGGATGATTAATTACAAGACAATAGCAAAAAAAGAATGGAAATTCGATATTTTATCATAATAAGAATGCTCTCTGTTAAACTATTGATACACGTACTTTTGTAGCAAATGCCATTGTTGAGTGACAGGCTTTAAATGACATTTAATTGTGTAGTAATTACTTCAATCATTTTCAGCAGCATGTACCTCAAGAACAATAGATTCAAACCTCTCTTTATTTCAACAGGATGAATCCTGCGTGGCGGCTGCACAACTTGTCACCTACATTTGTAAGTGGCCACACATTCCTGAGCCAGCGCGCCTTGCTATCATTCCCGTCTTGCTGAAATACGCTAGGCACACTTCATGGAAGGTCCGATACATGATTGCTAACAACATCAACGAAGTACGTATGCCAAACTTATTTGTTATAGTGCTATATTAGTATTTAATACACTCATGATTTTGTTTGCAGTTTCACCATTATTGAAAAATTTTCTGTACCATTATGTAGATGTGTATATTACTGGAAAAAAATCAATGTTGCTTAAGAAATTTGTAGATTCCAGCAATATAATAACAGAGAATTTACGCTTGACGTGTTCGCTGAAACTTAATGTTATAATACAGATGACCGTAACACCACGAAAGAAACAACCCAGGCTGAAAAGTTTTCAACTATAGTTATGGTTGACTCACTTGTCAGCCCTTTTTTGGCCATGATAACCTGTTGTGATGCACCTTGGTAATCCTGGGTATTGTACATCAGATACAGTTTATCACCATATATTGTTAACAACGGAAGCTATTTTACAAGTCTCAGTGAACATGAAAGTTATTCCTTCTTTGCAGTCTATATACATAAAATAAAATCTGTACGAGATCAGTAAAGTCTCTGGAATTGTGCCATTTCATTTGTATAACGAACCTGAAAGTGTTTCATTGATCTCGCAACACTGTAGCTTTACCACCAGCGCAAGAAAAATATTTCCATATTTCAAGTCTATTCAAAAATATCTGAAGACGTAGCTTCTGATGGAGTACCGTCCCATTTTCCTACAGAACACTTGGTAAACTCACTTTCGCATTCCATTTGAATTCTGTACGCAGATAACGCTACCTCATGTCAAATCCTGCAAGATTTAAATATAAAAATGAAAAATAGTCGACGTAGCTAATCTTTCTACAAATCTTGTAACTTAGTGAGATGAAAACCTCTCTCAACATCTCATACAGTACTAGTGATAACTGAAAGTCGTTTTCCTTTCTCGTCGTACGAAGACAGTAATTATTCTCTATCATTCATCAGTGTAACTCTGTGAATATGAATGAAGAGGTAACACACAGTTAGGAGCTTCAGCGCAAACTGAATAAGCGAGGTCTTTCATGCAGTGTAAGCTGTGTTGTAGGCGTTAGGATACAATAAAATATGAAAGTAAGATGATAACTATATGTTGATAGAGTGTACAGATCTTATCATATTTTTTTCTAAAATAACATGAATAGTGTTATTCTTACTTGGAGAATAATTTCTGGTCCGAAAAACTACCGTTGGTATAACTTATTTTTATTTCCTTGTGTTACAGGTTCAGAAAGCACTAAGGGCACATATCTTGAAGTCAGGACTGAGCGCTGTGCTTCCAAATTTATTGAAAGATATGGACCCTAGGGTTAGAGATGCAGCGGATAATCAGTTCCAAGCTTACTGCAAGTACTTAATAGAATCGAGAAACAAGGATTACTCATAAAAAGAAATTTGGCATCCGTCTGTTAATGTTCAATTACCATATTTCCAAATAAAGATAAAGCACTTATGTTTTCCTATGAGAGCATATTTCTCAAGTAAAAGTCGATAATTATACATAAATCTTTCTACACCTTATCGGAAAATAAAAACCGTTTAAATTCCTAACCCTTGTTTCATTGTATTTATGTACCGTAGTACAGAGAAACTCATTACAGATAAGTGAAGTGTTGTGCGGCTTACGTTTGTAAAATTTATGCTGTTTGAGCATTGCACTTCACCTCAACAAATTAATAAACGATAATTACGTCACCAGCTTTCAAACTTTCCTCCCGGGTACTCACACAAAACACACACATGCACACACACACACACACACACACACACACACACACACACACACACACACACACACACGTAGAGATGCAGTACTAATGATTATCGTCTTTGCTCTTGGACCATCAAAGTGAAAACACAATGTCTGTAACAAGAAAGCCCGTGAGATAATCAGTACGCGATATGGAATTTCATTGGCTTCAAGAATTTAGGAATTTGGAAGCATTTGTAAAACCCATGGGTAATGTAAGATGTGTTTGACACAAAGGAACAGTTACAAGAAGGAATAAATTTTTGTTTCCGCTTTCATCGTTAGCTGAGTAATGCAAAAATAACCTGTGGAATCAGACGCAGCTTTACTGAGGAAAAATTAATGAAGGGGATACATATGCCTCAATATGTAAAAATCTGGGAAGAAAATTGAGAATAAAAGTTGAAACGAGGTGTCTGACAGTAATAGGAGGGTAGAACTCAAAAAAAGTAATTGTAGACTCGACGTAAAGCTATAAGCTACGAGCTTTATAGCTTTGTTAATGTAACGGATCACATTCTTACAGCAGGATATCTTCATGTTAGAGGTTATACCTTCAGAATACAGTGATGAGCCGAAACATTTCGATCACTACCCACCGTGACGTTGTACGTCGTCTGGTGGCGCCGAGACCACGTGACGCGGTAAGACAAGTACAATGATCAGCCACCAACACACTATCGATATAAACCCGCTCAGGCGATAGCAGCGTCACCTGGCGAGGAATGTCTGCTGTCAGACACATAAGCGGTGCTTGTAGTATCAGTGAGCGTGCTGTACGTGTGTAGAACGGGCAAGGCGCGTGATCTGTCTGAGTCTGACCGAGGACAGTTTATGGTAGCCCGGAGGCTGGGCACAAGGATTTTGGAAACTGCACGACTTGTCGGGCGTTCGAGGAGCACAGTGGTGAATGACTGCAACACGTCCAGATGTCGTGGAGTTGGGCAGCCACCCCTGATTATAGATTTCGGACTTTGCAGGCTGGGCAGATTGGTAGAACAGGACAGGCGCTCAAACGTGGGCGAACTAACAACAGACACCATGACGGAGAAGGAGTATCTCACACTGGCTGCAGACTATGTACACTTCTTCATGACGGTAATGTCCCCTGAAGGCAGTGGCGTTTTGCAACAAGATAATGCACCATTTCACAAGGCAAGGAGTGTGGTGGAGTGGTTCGAGGAACACAGTGGCGCGTTCCAGCTGATGTGCTTGCCCCCAACTTGCCATTTCCGAACCCGATCGAACACATATGAGATGTGATTGACGTGGTCTCAGAGCTCACCGGCCCCCCTCTCCCCCGAAAACTTTCGAGAATTAGGTGACTTGTGTGTGCAGATGTGGTGCCAGCTCCTTCCAGCTAACCAACCGAGACGTCACTGCTTCAATGCCACGACGCGTCGCTGCCGAGATCAATCAAATGTGGACATGCCGGCTATAAAGTAGGTGGTCATAAGGTTCTGGCGGATCAGTGCATATGAGCGGAGCAGAGACGAGTTGGGTATCATTCTAGCGACGTTAAGTTGGAGCAAATGCGGAAATCCACTGACTTCAGCGACTCGGAGAAAAGCCAGATTGTTGTGGCCCAGTGCCTGGGAGCGAGCATCTTGTAAACGGATAAGCTGGTCGGTTGTTCAGGTGCTACTGTCGCGTCGTGAGTATCCATCGAAAGTTGCTGAAGAATACTCAAACCACGAATAGGCGACAAGAAGTTGGTTCAAGTGGCTCTGAGCACTATGGGACTTAACATCTGTGGTCATCAGTCCCCTAGAACTTAGAACTACTTAAACCTAACTAACCTAAGGACAACACACAACACCCAGCCATCACGAGGCAGAGAAAATCCCTGACCCCGCCGGGAATCGAACCCGGGAACCCGGGCGCGGGAAGCGAGAACGCTACCGCACGACCAAGAGCTGCGGGCGACAAAAAGTTGGTCGTACACCATAATCACAGATCATAGGGACCGGAAGTTTGTTCGCTCGCTAAAGTGTGATAGGCGGCGATCTGTGGCAGACCTGACGACAGTACAGTACTGGTGCTGGTAGAAGTGTTTTGGTGCACACCGATCAGCGCAGAGTGTTGAACATGTTGTTCTGCAGCAGAGGACCCTTACGTGTTCCCACGCTGACCCAACAACGACGGTTCAAAAATGGTTCAAATGGCTCTAAGCACCATGGGACTTAACATCTGAGGTCATTAGTCCCCTAGAACTTAGAACTACATAAACCTAACTAACCTAAGGACATCACACACATCCATGCCCGAGGCAGAATTTGAACCTGCGACCGTAGCATCAGCGCAGATCCGGACTGAAGCGCCTAGAACCGCTCGGCCACAGCGGCCGTCTCAACAACGTCGTCAGTAGTAATTACAGTCTGCACGAGTTCGAGATTGTACCGCGGATCAATGTATTAGAGTTGCCTGTTCTGTTGAATCTCGTTTATTGTTAAACCAAGCCGATGGTTGTGTCCAGATACACTGTCATCCAGGCGAACGGATGCTCGAAATATTCAGCGCGCCACTGAAGCAGGCCGGTGGGAGCAGTATTATGAGGGTGACTCAACAGGTCTTCCATGGGACCTGCGGTAGTAATCGAGGGCGCCATGACAGCTGTGGACTACGTGAACATTATTAGGGACCACCTGTAACCTCTTATGCTTGATGTGTTCCTCAACAGCAATGGCATCTCCCAGCCGAGTAACTGTCCGTGTCCCAAACCCGGAACCGTGCTGCAGTAGTTTGAGTAACATGATAGTGAACTTAAGTGAGCTTACGTTGATATCTTGATCAGCGAATTGAGCTTATTTGAATCCGATGAAAAACAACTGGGGCGCTATCAACCGCCAGTAAATTGCTGGAAGTGCGTGCCTGTTGCGTCAGGGCTGGTTGACCTCTCACTATCCATTAAACAATTAGTCTACCTACCAGGATAGGTTTCAGGTTATCTGCCCCTTCACTCGGCGATGGAAAGAAACTGGTTTAGCCGACAGAAGCAGCGCTGACGAAAATTCGACTATATACCTACCACTCAAAGACCACATATCCAGTCGAAGGGCAGTAGCTGAAAGTTTTTTAAATAGTCGAGCGTTCGGGATTCTTGCATGACTCGTTTGAAATAAAATGTCTAAAAGTCGATTTATATTGATTTACTGTCTTTAAAACACAGAAAATGGCTATAAATTCCACATTTAATATCCCGACATCAATTACACAATGCTACTGATTGTTGTGACGGTACGTCACATAAATATTGACATTTTTATCGGTTGTATACCGTAGTTAACGTAATTTATGAATATAATTATTATAAAAGATACGCTTAATGTTCTTGAAACACCTGATATGCAGCGATAATTTAAGAACAGCATCTTTATTTAATGTCTATGAAAATAAAAAAGGATCGAAAGAGACGCGATTGTACGGCCGAGAAGGAAGGACGTATTTTATGGTACACACACTGTTCTGTTTCACGATACGGAAGGCAGCCATTGAGCGGCTACACATATTTTATGTAAGTTATTCTGTATTATGCTAAAATAAAATAGTTACTGTTATCAAAAAAATGAATTTCCTTGTAATAATTGTCACCTCAAATGCTCGCAGTGGTTAATTATTTTTAATAAGCATTTTTACAGTAATTTGCGCTGCGAGAACCTCATCTTGCGATGCAGCCTCTGGTCGGCCATTACGCACCGTAGTATTAATTTATTTTTTAAAGTGTTAACAGTAACTGTAAATGCGAGAGATTTAGTTGTAAGAACTTTTTTAAATTGCAACAGACAATTAATTTACGTTAAAGTTCATTTTTTAAATTATGCAGATTCCATGAGTTCAGTAAGTTTTATCTTGGCCTCTCCACGGCAACAATCGAAATTCTCTCGAGCCTTGCTTTGCAATGAATAAATAGAAATTAACAAAATTACATTCAATTCAGTTAACGGCAATTATATTTTAGTCATCACGTTCAAAATCTAAAGTTGGTACATGAATAACAGCGGTCCTTCAAGAACCCGTTTCATATTTACTTATGCACGTAAGTAAAAGTGATAAGAAAAGGTCATATCCCTGAGAGAAAGAATCATTGCTCTAACAAAAGAAAAATTTATGCTGATAAATTAAAAATAAATTTTGTATAAACGTAACAAAAAGCACCGACGTCACATTGTCTCAGCTATAAATTCACACACGAAAGCAGCCAAAAGATGTTTATCACGACACGATATTTTTAACAGCCACTTCCGGGTTAATACACTCAGTCGTTCAGTAGATTTCGTGGAAGAAGTGTTCGTCATAACATCTCGGAGTTTATGGACTACGTTATATATTCACACGCGGGTATCTCTTAAAACAAATCACTGAGATAGCTAAAATACTCAGTACTGTGGCCGTTTTTGGTCAACGACTCGAGAGTCGACGAAAGGCGTGAATTTCATCACTTTCGTACAAATTGGATCAATGCGGTTTAGCATAGTTGTTTACCAGAGGACAGCTCCCGAGCGACTATCTAGACTCAAAGATCTCAGGCACAAAGCCCTACCGGAACTCGCAGAAAATGGTGAATTCCTATGGTCTAGTATATTAATCAGCCATTCGGATCATCTCGACCACTTCTATACTCGCGGTATTTCTAACGTCAGCCTATCAGGTGACTACAAGTAATGTAGACTATAAATCTCGTACTACCGAAACTTAATAAAATTTAATGAAACAAAGTACGATTCCTTTCCATAAAAAAATTACTAGTAAATTTAATACCCAATGCCCCTTCTGGCTGCCTTTTATAAATTCAAGCCCACCCAGTCATACGTCACAAATTACCCTATTGGACAACATCTTTCTTATGCATACATTTACATAGTTTTAATAAAATATCAAATCCTCACTTTATGTATGTCCTCAATTCACTCTCAGTCTCTCCAAAACATTCACACAACCAAAACACAATGAAATAAGAATTTTCCAAAGTACTTTTAATGACGTCAGAAATCTGTGGCAATGAAATCAAAGATAATTTCCGAAAATTTGCTTATATGAACATGTACTCTTGGTTGTAGCTTCAGGTGATACTATAGATGAATACATTACAGTTCCTAAACCAGTTTCAGAGTGTCATCACGGTTATTAAGTGTTTCAGCTAAAACTTTGTCTTCTAAAGTACTGAAGTTACTGATTTGGTATTTTAACAGGGTGGTAGTGTTATCCATTGAATTTGGTATATTAAGTATGAAGAACATCGATTAATGTTTAACAGTACTTCTTGAGATTCACAGATAGTATGTGTAACGTACTGCATGCAGCATTAGTTGAGTACAGAGCTCGCTAGGCCCAGTAGCCAGCGTCAGCTTCACCAGCGTGAGAACCAACATCTGCTCACCTCCTTGCTCCACGGCAAGCTACACTTTCAGTGCAAGATCATAACTCATAATCATTAGTTACGTTTCATTTTGCGTAGGCATCTGGTGCCACAAACCTCTAGAAAACTGTCAATTACTTGTCGAATCCATGGTACGCAGACTCACAGCTGAATTGCGTTCCAGAAGTGGACCAAAACACTTTTAAGTAGGCTGTCATAATGTTTTGGCTCACCAGGCGGGATCCACAGAATATGTGGTCATGTTTAAACTCTGGAATTTCTCTAAAACATGCGCAAGCAAGCGCAAGTCTCTGTCCATGTACAGCTATGCGTACTCTCCTAAAGTGGAGGTGTTGAAATCCCGTCTGGCATTCCAGCATGCTCATACTCTGTATCTACAATGGCATCACCTCTAAGGTTGCTGGAGAATGCAGTTATGCCGGGTAGTCAGATTTCATTGGGTTCTGCCATACTATGCACATCTCGTATAGGTAAACCCCTCTGGTCACTAGCTGAAACTTTTCCGAGTCAGGGAATGTAGTTCGAATGATGTGCATGTTCTCCCGAGATAAAGTTTCAAGTTTCTGGAGTGGTGCCTCCATAAAACGCAGCGAGTCAAGGAAGTGGAGCGTAATTCTTGGCGTCATGCGCTTCGGGAATGAAATATAATTCTCAAAACTATCAGGTAGGACACTCATTTGATTTCTGTCCCAGCTGAAATCAGCCAAGTGCTCAACAAGAAAGTGAACATCATACTCGCTTTTTATTATGAAAGAAAACGTGTATATGCCTTTGTAGTTGATACTCTAATTTGCATATATTGTGAGCTGCGCCACAGAATTTCCACATAACAGTGGGCCGGCCGTTATGGTCGAGCGTTTCTAGGCACTTCAGTCTGGAACCGCGCGACCGCTACGGTCGCAGGTTCGAATCCTGCCTCGGACATTGATGTGTGTGATGTCCTTATGTTAGTTAGGTTTAAGTAGTTCTGAGTTCTAGGGGACTGATGACCTCAGATGTTAAGTCTCATAGTGCTCAGAGCCATTTGAACTATTTGAATATAACAGTGGTCGCTACGAGCGAGTTTCCGATTTTCTATGTAACGGCAGTCCACAAACATGGTAGTCAACTGAGTTATTGTACAAATCTTCATTCTCCTTCCATTTGATAGTAGGAACATTGTCGCTGTAAAGCTTATCAACCACAAATGAAAGTTTTTCAAGCCCACTGAGAAGCCAAACTGTAGGATTATCCCCAACATAAGATTTTATCGGTTAAGCCTCGGTCCAGGGGGTGATAGAACTTCGTATGCTGCCGCATATGGAAAATGTTTTTCTGTGAAGCTAGTATGTGAGGCGTTAGGGTCGCCTATACAGAGGGTCATAGCAGCGAGGAGACATTCAAAGTCAGCGTACACAACAAATGGGCATCGCTCCATGAGTATTCTTAAACTCTATAAACTTTTTTCCTCGGGCGTAATAACAGATACTGGGTTCTTAGACGGGCAATCTGCTGGACGCTTTGCTAGAAACTCGCTTGTTGAAAAGGCGTTGAGGAACCTTAAGCAAATATGCATTACGCGTGTATTTATTTGACAACTTTTAGGAAATGAGTAGGGACATGTTTTTGACTCAGCAGTAATTGTAATAACCATTCTCATTTTCTTCATTTGAGAATAGCAGTACCTTTACATGCAGCTTACGCTCGCTGTCAAAATTTGAAAGATGGAGGGGTCCAACGACTATATGGTTGTTCTTTTTATCTGAATTGCGTCTCTCCAGGTCATAAATATTGATCGATATTCCGGTACTTGTGTCTCAAATTTAGGTATGCTATGGATCTTGACGTGGAACACGGTAAAATCAAAGTTATAACACTTACGAATGTCAAAGTGTCTACCATATCGAGATGTGCGCTGTGCATTATCCTTACAATTGTAATTTCTTTCACCATACAAAACAAGCCTGGCCGGTTTTATTTTAACATTAATACATACTTACTTATCATCTATATCCTTAAGAAACTGGATAGAGCAGGATCATCCATTTACTGGATGATAGATATCCGTGTGGATGCAAAGGTATAGCATTCGGCTGAGCGCTTTAGCTCACCCTCTAACTACCATCTTGGAAAACTGGTCCTGTATAACACTCCATGTGGACTCAAGAAACCACTCACTGATTGAAGTGCTCAGCGATATCACGTCATCGCCCCCCCCCCCTCCCAAAGCTAGTGGAGGCTCAAATGTCAAAGGCCTGTTTTGGGAGATGTGATAGTTCGATACACAGCACAGCGCTACATTTAATGCCGGGATACCATGGATCACTAATAAGCTTGAGGAGCTCCCGTTTCCAGAACAGGAAGGCACGCTTTCTGAAAGTCTATAGAGTCACGGTGCCCTCCAGCTGGAATCAAGATCCAAGTGAACGAGATTCGCTCCTCAAAGGCGTCCGTAATCACCGAGTTTTCTAATTGCGATGTTACTAATGTAATGTCCTTCACTAAAAGGACAGAAGAGGGAATTGCCACCAGCCACAGGAGCAACACTATTACTAATACTGTGACTCGATGATGACTGCATCCATCCCATTGGCGAAGGCTGCTGCAGTGAGGTGCTGAGGGGCATGTGCCGTACTTAGCATTGCTGCCGATTCTGGCAGGAAACGCTGCAGCATCAGGTCAGAGCGAGCAGTGGAGATAGCTGTTACCACATCCCTGAACCAGTTGACGGAGGGAGGGTGGTCCATGTAAGCCACAGTGGTGCTGGGTGGGGGGAGGGGGGGTCTCTGGGGCTGGCAGCAGAGGCGGCCGCGGCCGCAGCTTTCAGCGCGCAACTAGTGATGTCCTTGTCGGTGATACGTGCCTCACCGAATCCCGGTTTGGCAAAGTAAGTTTCGTGGCCCCCACTACCTGCGCAATGCTGTACTGTGAAAATCATTCCCCAGACGCGGTCACTGCAGTTAAGTACACTCATCAGCCAAGTTCATTACGGCAGCACAGCAAAGCTACTCGGCACACACCCGGCTGCCTCCTTCAACCTGTAAACACTGTATGTCAATGCTGCTCGCTCAGACCCTTTCAAGTTCTCTCTTCGCCACCTGCGCGACTTTCAGCGGTCAGTCTGCCAGTGACGCTTGCTACGATGGTTATATCAAAACAGGCGATTAAATAATTGATACACCCTACACTCCACTTCACGGAGAGGAGGGTTTAGCAAATGCTTCTGATACCTCGCCACCGTCCAGTTCTTCACCTGTCAATTTCAGCTGGCTAATATGCATCATAATGCACTTCGGCGTGGCTTTATTCTGAATCAGGAAACTGGTTCGCGAACTGATCCTCAAGACCGTATCCGGCCCTATAAACCAAGATAGTGTTTTACTAGGTATCCTCTTCGCTCTCTAGCTCTGCCATCGAATGTTTTCAAGGTAAGAAACATCTCTCGCCTTCAGGCTTGCAGGACGCATCACCGAATTGAAGCTCCTGGCCTCCTTGCAAAGTGCAAGCCAGATGATGGCTGCTTCGTACTTTTTTCTGATTGGCTCTGGGACGTTGTCTTGCGGCAGCAGGTCGTTGATCGACCATAGGTTCCATAGAGGGAATTAACATAATGCTGGCTGGGGTGCTTTCATGAGCCTCGTGCAAAGCATAGGTGAACTTGAAGCTGAGTCATGCTATAAATCTAACCAATTTCTTTGCGAAGCTACTTGGCGTATAATCAAGGTCACCTTCAGATTATGGTTGACAATTCCACAAAAGAAGGTTGCGGACAATATGGGGTGTTCGTCACGTGTGTAGTGACTCTCTCGAAACAGATAGCCTAAATCACACGACAAGAAGACTGGCACATTGTCGCTCTTCTAGGTCTTCGGCATCCCATAAATGGAAAATATGCTCTGCAAGTGACTGATCGTCACTGTAGTTGGCACTAACCACACAAAAGCAGAAAGGCATCTACTGTCAGCAGAATATAACGATGGCCAACTGTAGTATAGGATAGGGGTCACAGATAGTCTATGAATACCTTGTCCATAGGGTGAGCTGCCCATTCTCAGTTAAGCCTCCCAATCCTGCAGTTACGTCCCTAAATCGCTCATCACACCTCATAAGTAATTTGTGAATTTCCCCATTAATGGGGGGCCACGTCCAGTGTTCTTAAGTTCTTGTGATGTTTTTATTAGCCCGAAGTGTCTGCCACAAAGCGAACAGTGGAAATTTATGATACAGTAGCGATCAACTCCGTGGGCCAGCTGATCTTGTCTCTGTTCTCCTGTCATATGCGATAGCATAGAAATTCGCTTCTCAAAGAGTATTCGTGCACCTCCTTCTTACTTTTGAGTTCCTTCCTCAGTTCTTGCAGCCAGGGATTTTGGTTCTGTTTCACATCCAAGTTCCCAGACAAGGAAGGGATCTAACCCAAAACAGTTCCCATCGTTAGAGGTCCTTCTTCTTCTTCTTGATATTCGTTTTCTCGTTTCTGCCTCCGTTTCCTTTTGTGCCCCTTCGGTCTGGAATATCCTGCTCAAGGTGTCAGAAACCCAACTGTTGTTAACCCTTACGTGGTGCACCTCAAACCGGAAGTCCAGGATTCGAACTACCCACCTGGCGGTCCTACCAATCTTTTTCTGGGTCTTGTCACCACCCACATCAAGGCCTGGTTCTCGGACTCTAGCATGAGCAGTTTGTGTTATAGGTAGAATTTAAAATGTTCCAGTCCGAAGAGTACTGATAAAGCTTCCAATCCATATATCAAATAACCCGCCTCGGCCACCGTCAACGCCCTACAGGCAAGGGCAATAGGCCACCAGCCCACGTCAATAACTTGGAGCAACACCACAATAATCCCTGAATCCCTCGGTGAGACACATTGGGCTGTAACACAAGCTGTTGTTCAAAATCAGGGAGTGTCAGAACAGGTGCGCTGGCCAGCACAATCTTCAGGGCCTCAAACAATACCTTCTGACTATCTCTCCAATGGAACCTTTCACCCTTCCAGTGCTGATCACTGTTGGGGATAAACCTGGAGAAGAAATTGAGCACTGGTGCGAAACCAGCAGTATATTTCTTATCTCCCAGAAGTGGGAAAGTACCTTAGTACGTCTGTGTTATACCTGCACCCCTCGAGATGACACTGTGTCCAAAAAAGGAAATCTAATCGTACACCAAATTCACCTTGGCCGGTTTTACATAATGTCCTGCTCCCGCGCAGTGTACTCTAAAAACTATTCTGAGATCTTACTTTATACTACTACATCATCCAAGTAATTATAGATTAATTTAACTTGAGGTAACCTAACACTGAATCTAAAAGAGAGGATAAAACTGCCGCCGCTTCTTGCGAATGTATTAAAAAAGGTACCAGAGTGTACAAAATGCCGTCAGTAGCTTCGACTCTCCGCCAACGGCACCTGGTGGTACGTTTTATTAAAGCCGAGTACTGTAAAACACTGCACCCTAGGAAACCAGGTAATAGTACCGATTTCTTGACACCATCTGGCTTACAGCGTGATAATGTACCACCAGTTGATAGCCTCCCCACCAACCTTAAGGCACCATAAACATGGACGCTGCGCAGCGCTAACATCTGATCATTGCTTTTACGTGACTCTCCCATCTTGGATGGTTACAAATGGTAGGGTGACTGCCTGCCAGGGATTTTTTCAGCAAGTTGAGTACGGTACTCTACCCTCCCTGTGACCTCAGTCTGTTCATTATCTCCACCAGGTAACGCCCTAACATGTCTAACAGTACCCGCAGCTGCTTGCAGTACAGGTGAAAGATATGAATCTCACCCTCCATCCTCTTCACCACACACTCCGCTAAGACACTTTCGTTGACATGACAAAATTTGGATCAGGTTTAAAGTTGAAATGGAGCATCTGGTTAACGTAATTAAACACACAACGCGTTCTCTGGAAGGAATCACACTCCAAAAGGGCTTTGGAGTGACCACAGTTAACATCATGGGCCAAGATAATTCTTGATATCTAAGGTACAATTTCACTTCATTTACGACTGGCACGGGGGTGACGTCCATTGATCTACAATCAGTGAATGACTTTTATGGTTTACAGATCTTGAAGAATCTCGACAACTTGTACCAACGATAGCCAAGCACGGATATTTTACTTCCAGAGTCTAACAGGGCGCCCATTATTCGTGATTATTTGTAGCTGTGAAAAAGGGCAAGTGTGTGTGTTGACTAGTCTTAACGTTGAGACACTTCTTAACCAGGACAGGCAGGCTGCTAAAATTACCTTCAACAGAACGTTATCTATAATGCCCAGTTTTCTTCTGGCGTACGGGGAAATTATGTACAACCTGCCATTTCTTATTACACTATAAACGGGACTCTGGACCTGGTTTCTTCTTACCCTTTTAACCTTACCGCTCTATACCTTCACACATCTCGAGTGCTTGGCGGTAGTCCTCCCTTGTCATCAAGGAAGTGTTAATTTTCTACATTCAAGTTACAGGAGTTGAAGGTTTTCTTGAAAATAATACGAGAATAGTCCTCCCGTCTCATTTCCAGCAAGATGTTATTCACTATTTCGGCTTAGAAGACAGGGAGGCACAAGGCCGCCTCCACTGTCCTGACGTACTCACTACATCGGGTGAAAATTTCAGCACGCCGCTGTAAACGATAAAAGAAGCGTGTAGTTAACTTGTGGCAACCTAGACCGGAAATCGCACAAGGATGGACCACACTCATTGGCATCGGCGAACCTACTTAACTTTGCCCTAGCCAATTCACAAATGACTTGAAACACTACACTATAAGTCGCTCAGTAGGTAGCAGCCTGATTTTGTGACTTCACTGTTAACCATAATACCTCCGTCTGCTCATTAGAATCAATGGACAAATCGGTGCTCCCCTGACTCAATCCCCATAGTGTATTAGGCAATTTGTTAAATAATCACAGCTCTCTAAATACTGAGATATAATATGCCGGGAATCCGTCCGTGATCAGTTGCCTCTTCTTTCTCCCACACCGTCTGACCATCACAGCACTGTCCTCCATTTGCAATTCACTATTCTTCTGAAGTACTTGGTCTGCAATTCCATTGCACTTCTATTCCTGATAGACCAGTTTGAGATCCCTTACATAATTAGCCACATGATGCAATTTTGCTTGCAGTCCCAACACCTGAGAACGCATTGGAGGAGAATCCCAGAATAACTCAACAACGACCTGCACACGAAAAAAGTAGTTACTATGTAGAGAACAAGCGCCACTTTACTCCACAATAGTGTCTTTCATCACTGTCAAGTGAGGGTCCAATGTCCCTTTCAGCCTCTGTTGTAAGATGCTTGTGATACCATCCGTAGCCTCGCCAAGTATGCTGAGTTCATATTGGAGCTGTGGTTCAGTAACATAAGATATTCCCAAAATCCGCCGGTCTCCACGGAGGTCATTCTTTCACTTTTCCTGAAACGCAAAACGAAACGACATAGTACACAAAAAATTTTACCACATACGGTATCAGAACCCCATCACGCACACTAACCACATTTTGCTACCACTGGGACAGGGTAAGTGAGGGGTATGGTAACGTCTTGGCTCATAAATAGCTACAAATATAGCATAAACCATCTTCATTAAACAAAAAATAATTTATGTTATCAAGACGTTAATTACTGTCCAGCAATCAGTACTAAACTGCTACAGGTCTAGACCACTGAGGTTCAAGTCTATCAAAGATGAGCGTACGTGATTATTTCAAAGTTGAGGCGTGACATAAAACGGACATTTACCCTAACAGCATTAGAATGTTCAATTTAACAACACGTGACGCATGTCACCTAGGAGAAAAACAAGGCCTTAATTAGACTGAATCAAAGATATAACGTGGTAAATGCCACTTTTCAGAGGACAGAAATTTACTTTAAGGTATGCAAAGACAAAATATAAACTAGATTTGATGCACGCCACTTTCAAGGAAGCAGAAATTAATTTAAATACAGTACTTTAACCAAAACAATCATGATTTATACACTAACTAGACGTGAGGTGTGGCAACCTTAAAGAATGAGAGTATATTTTTTGCCTAAACAATCTGCACGCGTGACAGTTATGCAGAATCATGTAACATCGTCCAAGCCTCAATAAGATGGAATAACAAAATTTTTAACAACCAAGGCACTGCGATTCTAAGTCACAACAACAATATTCGTTCAATACAAGGCTAACAAAGAAACACTCTGTCAAGACATTACAATAACCACCTCTCCACACTGTGGTTGCAGTTGAGTCTGAACAGTAACATACTTCATGCAAACGACAGGTACATAAGTCTTATACAGATCGGTGACAAAGTTAAATAAACGTCATCTGAAACTTATAACGACAGTTAGTCACGGCTATGTTTTAACAGTAAACAAAGATAATATACAAACGCCGCCAGGGCCAAAATTGATTTCAGACTCACACACACACACACACACACACACACACACACACACACACACACACACACTCATGCAATATAAATCGCAAGATAAAGTAACCACTACACTGGCAGATGCACTTATACTAAGCAGTTCTCATTACTTTAACACTGGCAGTGGAGAGGAAGGCGAGCGAATTTCACGGCCTTAATAACTACTTATTTCCATATCCGACCTTATCGCGAGCGCTGCGATTCCACAAGTGCGATAGTAAGTAGCCAGACCTGTTAGCGGCTCCGTGAATACTAATAGATGAACACTAATAGAACTACACGTGACTCGACTCCGAGCTGTACAAGCATCGGCTGCCATGGCCAGCACACATCGGCCAGTTCATTACAGCAGCACAGCAGAGCTACTCGACACACACGCAACTCACTCCTCTAACCTGCAAACAATGTCTCTCTACGCTGTTCGCTCAGGCCCTCCCGACTTCCCTCCCCGCCACCGACGCTACCTCCAACGGTGAGCCTGCAGGCAGATACGCTTACTACAGCTGTTATACCAAAAGAGGTGAATCGATATACCCGTCGCACGGTACAATTTTGCCCCACCCCCTTGATCTGAAACGGATTGTAGGGGTTTAGGAGATGCATCTAACAATCCGCCAACATCTTATTCACTGCCTGCCAATTTAAGCTGGCTTATAATTCTATTCACCATGGCTTGAACTTAAAGCAGGAAAATTGTAGTCACACTGACTCTAAAGACCTTATGCACCCTATAAAACGAGGCAGCATTTTACTCGTTATCCTGTCCATCTCCAGGCTCTGCACCCAAAGTTTTTTTAAGGTAGACTACATGTCCTATTTCCAGCACGACGGGATGACACCCAAAACTGAAACTCCCAGCCTCCCTACAATGTGCAAGCCACATGTTGTCGCGGGCTGCCTCCAAGTTTTTTTTTTTCTGAATGCCTCCAGGTCGTTGTTATACGGCTGCAGGTCGTTGATGGACACAGGTTCAATAGAGGGGAATTAACCGATAAGGTGAACATGAGTCTGATTGGAGCGCTTTTATGAGGCTCGTGCACAGCAATGTTGAACGCTATATTCAGCCATGTTGTGGATCCATCCCCTTTCCCTTGTGAGTGTGTGTGGAATGTAATCAGGGCCACCTTTTTGATTGCGGTTGACTCTTTCCAAGCAAGAAGGTTGAACATGGTATGGGGTAGTACTCATGAGCGTAATGGCTTTCTTGAAACAGCATCGCCTTAGATCACCTGACAAGAAGATTAGCACGTTGTCGCTCACGTGGACCTTAGGGGTTTCCAACTATTGAAAATATCTGCTGCGTCACGGTAGTAGTCCCTGATCTAGTGTGCACCACTCACATGAAATGCAAGAAGGCACCTAGAGCCACTAATATAAAACGATGACCCATTCTAGTACAGTGCACGAGTCCCAGGCAGTATGCGTGAATTAAGCTTCCCACACCGGCTGTTAGTGTTGGGCTTGGCCCTAAATCATTCCTCGTACTTCTTAACTAACTTGTGAACATCTTCCATTAATGGTGGGCCACGTCAGGTGTCCATTAATCTTTACAACCCCCAAGTGTCTGCGACAAAGTGAACAGCGCAAGTATTAAAAGACAGTAGCGACAAACTCCGTGGACAAGTTGGTTTTATCCCTGTTGTGATGAGGGCTGCAATAGCAAAGCAGTATATTTCTCAAAGAGTACCCAGGCACTACCTCCCTCTTCTGAGTTCCTCCCTGGGTCCTCTTGCAACTGGATATCCACATCCTCTTTCACGCCTAAGTTCCAAAACAAGGCAAGGATCTTCCCCAAACAGCTCCGATCATTAGAGGGCCTTGCTCTCCTTCTTCATGCCCGTCTTTTCTTTTCTCCTCATCGTTTGCTTCTCTCCCCCTTTCCGACAGGTACTTCCTGCTCAAGGTGTCAGCAGCCTGGTAGCAGGTGCTCCTTATGTATTGTACCTAGAACCAGAAGGCTGAGATTCGAATCGCCCACCTGATGATACAGGTGATCCTTGGTCTTGTCAGCACTCACATCAGGGTCTTAGTTAGTGGTCTCTGGCATTAACAGTTTATGTTGCAGGTTGAATTTAAAACGGTCCATCCCAAAGAGTATTGGTAAATCTTCCAATTCATATACCGCATACTTGAGCTCTGCCATTGACAACACCATAAAGGCAAAGGCAACAGTCTTGCACACTCTGTATTAGATCTTAAATCGTGACAATGGCTAAATGGCTAAACGTGTAGTATTGTGAACCTCCAATCGGTTTTCAGAAGGATTGGGTCCTTTTTGTCGTTCTTATTGTAGTCTATTGATTCTTCACGGCAATTATAGCAATAAAAAAAGATAATATATTATATTTACCGATATACATACAGGTAAATAAAAACTATGTAAATTCTTGGTGGAATCGTGGTGAAGTTGACAGTCTCACTTAAACGGTTCTATTAAGAACAAACATTTGTGGATGTAGTAAGTATGTGACTTAATGAACTCAGCAACAAAATGATACGTGGATGCAGCAACAACTTTGTATAACGTCTAGTGGTGGAGCGAGAAAGTAATTGTTTCAGGTGTTTGTATGTTAACTTATGAATTTCACATGTAGCTTGCACCTGTGGTTGTTGCATCATGCAAATGACATTGTTCAAGTTGTCAGTCTGAAAATGCTGCTTGTGTACAAACGTTAAGTCTTTGCGTTGAAGAAATACCTCCTAAATATTTCAGACTGCGTCTCGTTGTAAACGGAAACTAAGTATTAACAACGCTATCTTAGTGTATGAAATTTCCAAAGGAACCCTCATAAACTGGATTCACGATATTCACAGATAAATAAGAAGAAGCTAAATAAGAAGAAACCAAATAAGAAGAAGCTGTATTGATAGGACTTCTCATTGTGCAAACTGGAGCATTTCGATTTATCCCATGGAAAATAACAAAATCGTTCCTTTGCATTCCTGCTCCAGACGCAGTTAAATGTTACATGAAGGAAGTTCTTACAAAATACGAAGGACATCTAGAGATAACATTCCTTAGCATAAATGAGTATCATTATATGTCGTCTGTAATTGACGACGTATCCACAATCGAGGTTTCAGTTGTTGCAAATCAATTGCTGAAGCCAGTAGTTGGAAGAAGGTGGGATTTTTGTGTTGAAGTTGACAAGTCAGGGTTCCGTGTACCGTGAACACGTTTTTGTGTGTGTTTGTTTAGAACTTCATAAAGCAAATTTGTGATCAGATTTTAGTCCTTAACCTTTCTTTTTGTGTTACTCTGAGATTAATATTGAAATTTAACTACCACGACAGATTTATTTTTCAGTTGTTGATAAAGTTCCACGATAAATAAAGACCCTGTAGAGTCATGAAGAATCTACAATTATCATACGTGGTCTGGTGGTAATTTGCGTGCCTGGGAACCGAGCAGTCGCGGAATCGAGTCCCGGGCGGAATGCAGAAATTTTCAGTCTGCGATTAAACTAACCTTCACTTCCTGACGAAGAGCGGAGTCTACAGGAACGATACGTTCTTCGGATTCCACGTTCAACTGTAGGCCCTCTTTCTCCGGTTGTATAAATGGAGTAGATTAGGAACGCAAAAACCTACTGAGTAACCTTCAAGTGAAAGACACGAGCACGAGGTCCTGGGTTCGATTACCGGCGGGGTCAGGAATTTTCACCTGCCTCGAGGTGACTTTGTGTTTGTGCTCGTAAAAGTATAGGAAGAGTCTGACTTCTCTTTTGGATTTGTTTCGTTCCTCCGACGTAGGGCTCATTGACTATTTGCGAAAGGTAAACGAAAACTTTAATCTTAAACTTACTTGTAAAAAGCACCTCAAGGTTAAATGTCAAAACAGGTATAATACATTTTTCGGATGATTATTTTGGAAATAAAAACTTGGTAGCTCTATGCACAATGAAAAATTGCACCTAGTGAATGAAAGAAGAAGTACAGACTTGTGCCACAGGATGAATCTTTCCGAAACTGCCTTAGTTTAAGTGACGCTTTTCTGTTCCGCTTTTCTAGCACTGAATTTGTGAAACACCTACGACATTTGCCGCTTTTTCGAAGAATGCTGCATCCTTCTGAACAAAAACAGTATCTACGGGATGTGCACTCATGCACCTCAGCACTATAGCTAGGAAGGTATTAAGACGGGCTAGCTTCATCGATCTACAGCTTGGGTAATAGATTCTTGGAATTAGTGTGATTACAAAACAGTAGGAGAAAGCTTCTTTGTCAAGATGTAGACATAAGGTTTCTTAGAACCCACCACAAGTGAAATTGTATTCACCTGATTTTATAACAGCTATAAGACAATCTTCCTTCCTTTATTATTATTATTATTATTATTATTATTATTATTATTAACATTATTGTGTTAGTCATACTGGATGACCAGAATGTGCCATATCTATAGTAAATGAAGTAACTCAGGTAGATTCTGTGACTGAAACAAGTTAAACTGCGTATATAATAGTGACCAATCTAGAAGGATTGGATGAATAGTTAACCTGGTCCGAAACCTGTCAGTAAAGCGGATAAATGTAGTGAAATAATAATAGTAATAGCTACCACGAATAAGGGAGATGGGCTACTTCACAGCCCCCCCCCCCCCCCACCCTCCCCATCGTGACATTTCTGTAAATATAAGGCAGCAAGTTGTTACAGTGAGTAGATTAGTGATCGGCATGCCATCCTTGCATCCGTAATTGTCGCTATATTCTTTGAGAGTCGACGTAAACTATGAAAACACCTGTGATCAAGGCCACTGTCGAAAAATGGCGGCTGCCTGGAGACGCAAACCCTACGAAACAGCGATTCATTGGACCACCGTTGTTAATGTTCATCTTCTGTGCGGCTCGAATGTCGGTCGTCGGTCGCCATTTGCCACTGGAGATTGCAGTAATCGTTAGAAGTAAAGGGCGTTGACAATCGACTCCGGCGAGCAGCCAATGACGGTCCAGCTATTATCTTACGGCTCTGGCGCCGACCCGACGCTGCTTAATGAAGTCGTCCGGTGAGTCCAGAACGACCTTCGCGAGTAATTAAAGATTAGCAGTTCCCTCAGAAAAGTCGAAATGAAGCCACACAGCAAAGTGGTAACAGATTATTTTGCGAACGGCAAATAGCTGATAATTGTAAAATTTAGGACCCACTAATGCAGTTAGGTAGTGGGTTGACATATATCATTATAGTTAACTTTGAATAAAGAATTTTAAAAAAATAGCTGATACAAGAATACATAACAAAACGTTTTGTAAATGCCAAGTTCATACCTCCTACTAGGAATGACCTTGTCGGTACAAAAAATATTTATGGCTTAACACTCCCTGTTTGACGAGGTGTTGGGGTAATTTATGAATTCATTACAATGTGTGTGATAACTTTTTTGACTACTTGAATCGTACAGGACGTATACGAAAATAAAGGGATCAACATTCTCATTCTGACTGCGTATTAGGGGTATATACTACAATTTTTTATTTAATAGCGTGGATAATGTTTTCGAAGTGAAGCAGAAGCGACAAGGAAGATACTCACTCGTGACTAGGCACGAAATCATGAAGATAACACAGAAATTTGTTGTTCGATATACATCGACAGATGTACATACACAAACAAAACGTATGAAAGAATTAGAGGTTAATCTCTTACTTTTAAGGCGTGGCAGACGTATACACGGAATGGACTTTCCTTATTCCAAGATTTTAAACATGGCTGCAACAGCAACTGTTGAAATTCTTCACGATAAAAGATGACAGCCAAAACAGTTGCAGGATAAAAATTTATTAAAATTCTTGACCAAGGTTTCGGTATATATAAATATACCTTCATCAGAAGTAAAAAATCTAAAATTACATCATGGAATTGAGATTAATAAAACAATTGTGCCAAAGGCGTTGTCAATAATTAAGACATCTTCTCCATTTGTACAACATGACTATGTGCACAGGGTCAATGTGAACAGGCTAGCACCAGTACCTCGCCTATGAACAGACAGTAAAAAAGTGCTGTCAAGAAAGTGGAGAGAATGTACACAATTCAGGAATGAATAGTTTATAGTGACTGCAAAATGTAATTTCGTTGTGCACTTGGTGAATGAAAATTAAATCGTAGACTTCAAGAAGTGGTGGTCATCAGTTTATAAGAAGACTTGCTCTTCTGTTGCATGGAGACGTGATATTCCAAGGGATGACAAGGTACCACTAAATATTTCAAACTTTCATCATTACCGTTATAAAGCATCAATGCCAGAAGTTGTGGCAGCAACTGAATTCATTAACTGGCTTCTGACCAATAACCTCATCTAGAAATTTGATCATGCGGAGAAACTACCACTGCCAGACGATAAGTGTTACAAGGATAGGGAAGTATCTATAGGGGTGAAGAAAGTGAAGGACATTAAAAAGTGTGTACGATTTGTTCCTGATAGGGAAAGTGCGTCATTCTTCTGGAACGAAATATTAACTTGGGCTACTGCAAGTGCATAAGAAAACAGGTAGCCCTAATGTACGGTAAGCACTGAGTGCTGTTTTGTTTTGTTGTACGCTTTTCCTTCTGTAGTCCGAATTAATTTGCAATACCTATCAATCAGTTCGTATTTCAGTGCTGCATGAAACATTTCCAAAGTAGAATGAGCCTACGACAAAGAAAATTTTGCGAACTTGGGATCTGCTTCTTTATGCAGTAGTATTTCTCTCTCTTTGCAAGTATTCCTCGGATCGCAGAAATTCAAACCCATTAACAATATGTTATACAACAAACGTTTCGCAATACCTGACTCAATCCGTTGTTCTTCACACAGTTGACGTTATCTTGAGTAGATTTCACTCGCTTCCTGCATTGATGGGTAGCACTCTAACATGAAGCTCTTCTGGTCCCTTTTTATATCAAGAGGTTAGTGAATGATGAAGCACAGCTCTAATTTTCCCTGTCGGAAAAGGATGAATAGTACACCAGCACTGCAATAAGTATAAACTAGTTCATAAAGTCAGTAAAATATTCAAATCAATGTCACAATTCCAATAACGGCTGATATTTCCTGTGCAGGGTATTTGAAACAAACGATAATGCTTAGTATAAGGGATGATCAAAAAGTTTCCGTTCGAAGGCCACAAGCTTGGTTGTATGTACGCTGCAGTAATGCTATCAAACGGGAGCCGATGTTGTACAGGACAGCAAACTGGTCTTTTTCTAGTCGGTATTCCTAGTTGTAAATGCATAGTTAGGACCCTATGTGGGTCTGGAACGCTTTCAGTGTGTTATAAACAAAGGTCTATCTTGCATAGTTTCTGAGCTACAGATAGGGTGTCTGTAAGCCATGCTGTATAAGACGCGCAGGAAATAAACAAATTTTGCCAGTCTAAGTCAATACTTATTATTTTACTGTTCAGTGTAAGTGCTTACGGTACACATTATACAATATTCCTTCAGACATGAAAGCAATGTGAATTGTAAACAAAGACATTGTGCAATAAAGTAAAAAGCATTACGTGCCTCGACGGGTCAAAACGTTGATCACACTAAATGTCCCTTCGTGTTGTGGGAATCACATAATAGGGAATCACATATGAATGGATTTCCGCCAGGGCCCGTTCTGCGGGTGTCTCTGGCGAATCTCGTCCTCCAATCTAATTAATACTCATCGTTTCCCAATAACGGGCCCGTCCATCGGATCTAGCCTCTCCGATCTGCCCAAAGACCGTGTCCGTTCATGGGTGTAGGCAAATCTGCGGATTTTTCGTTATTCACCCTTGGACCCAGAACTGCGGTGCATGCTTGCCTCGCCAGAAGCCACGGGCGACGGATTTCAGGAATTATGACTTGTGACTGCGCCTCGCCTCAGGTACGTTCTGCAGTGCGGAATCTTGTAGGCACATACTGCAGTACATTTACTGTAGCACATTTTCGCACTTGGAACGTGGTTTATATCTTCAAGAGAAACTTTGGACGAAGCTAGGATGAAAAATTCAGTCAGCTGCTGATTGTTTGTACACAATAAGCTCAAATAGTCCTCGAAAGAAAAACCGCACAAAATGGGTCAAAAGTGGACTGCCGAAAAAATCGTGGGCATTCCTGTGAGAATCGAGAAGATTCGATATTCTAGGAAGAGGACATCTTGAGCCTTTGCTCAGTAATTCGTAATACCTATAAAATAACGGTCGTAACACAGTTACGGGCAACAGTCTACAGTAATGAATATAGTATAAGAAACATTTTCCTGGTGCTGACTGTAGTGTTGCTTTATACAACTCAACCCCCCCCCTCCCCCCACCATCCCGTTTGCTTCTTTTAAGATTCTTAGATCGTCTTGAGTTATTTATGAAGTTGTTAAAGGTATTTTAAATCAAGCATTGTAACTGCAACGAAATGACTTTTATTCTCGCCAAATGCTTTTCGTTTTATTGAAATACAGTGTCATCGGGTTTCCGTAATGAAACATATTTACAATCTGGCTTTCTTTCTACGTCTAGAAACAATTCCTCTCAAAATATATGGATGTTACTTACGATATACTAAGTCCGATTTTCGCTCGCATCAGGAAATATCGTCTGCTTCAACATTTCTGAGCTATTTCCTCATTCTGCACCACTATTTCTTGTGCCGTAGTTGCAAAGATAGATTAAAAATACCTTCGACTATATGAACAATGTGACCACACAAATTTTGTAGCTTAGTTTTTATAATTACTTTGTCCACACTTGGAATACTGTCTAGAAATGGTTCGCAAGTACCTGTGAATATCTGGGATGCTCTCGTTTTCCTCCAAAAAAGAAAAACTCACTGGCTGCTCTCTACTTGGAACACACCGCAATCACAGAATCCATTTTGAAGACTACCTATAGTGCCGTCACATCTCGGAATATCATGAAACTATAGGGGCTGAAACGGGAATATTCCACGATGTCCCACTACCGTGAATCTGTTGAATTGCAACTCAGATGCACTGAACATGGCTATTTATAGCCGAAAATTAGATTTTCAAGAATAATAAAAACTAATAGGACTGAGACCGATTACTGTTTCCTCTTCTTCCTTATAGTCTATAGTCGCTGTGCTTCTTATGGAATCAAAATTGGTAAATAAAAAGTTACACGTGACTTGTGGCTACTCTAGAAATTTAGTTTCTAATGGTCACTGTTCCCTTCCAGGTAAGGCCTGGGCTTGCTGTGTTGAAGATGTGTTTTTCAATTCCACTGTGTTATTTGCGAATGCCTCACGTATTTGCAAGAAAATGGTTCAAATACCTCTGAGCACTATGGAACTTAACTTCTGAGGTCATCAGTCCCCTAGAACTTAGAACTACTCAAACCTAACTAACCTAAGGACGTCACACACATCCATGCCCGAGGTAAGATTCGAACCTGCGACCGTAGCGGTAGCGCGGTTCCAGACTGTAGTACCTAGAACCGCTCGGTCATCCAGACCGGCTCACGTATTTGCAAATGCTGGAAATACCGAAAGGGTATTTGTAATGAAATTGCTGGTACTGTTTGTAGAGAATATTGGAGACAATTTCCCAAACGCAAATACCGTTAACTCGAATTTTGGTAATATGGGTGACACTGTTGCAGTAGTCAGTAGTCACAGTTCATCTGAGCGAGTATTGCTTGTGGTTGAAGAGAAAACATTATTCATCTAGTAGAACGTAGTCGTTTAACTAGCACGCAAAGAATTTCTACAGGTGCCGGTGTTCCACATACAAGAATGTGGCGGATATTACATATACACGGCAGTTATCCACACCATTAGTAGTAGGGCAACCTTCGCGCCAGGCCACACTGCATTGTTGCCAAATTTATTCAAGATGACGGCGATGACGTCATCCAAGATGGCGGCATGTAGACTTGGCAACATCGCATGACATCATCCAAGATGGCGGATATTGGCGGGAAAATAGGTCAATTGTGCTATGTCCACTAACCTAACCTCAAGAAAAATGGCGAGAATTTTGAATTTTGTCGGGAAAATAGTCCAATTGTGCTATGTCCACTAACCTAAGCCTCCAAAAGAAAAAAAAATGGCGGGAAGTTTGAATTCCAACAGGACAATGCATGCAAAGACTGTACTTGTCTTTACTATTATTATTCATTATTATTGGTTATCATTTATTAGCATTCATTATCATTTATTATTACTTAAAAAAATGGTTCGAATGGCTCTGAGCACTATGGGACTCAACATCTTAGGTCATAAGTCCCCTAGAACTTAAAACTACTTAAACCTAACTAACCTACGGACATCACACACACCCACACCTGAGGCAGGATTCGAACCTGCGACCGTAGCAGTCCCGTGGTTCTGGACTGCAGCGCCTGAACCGCTAGACCACTGCAGCTGGCTTATTATTACTTATTATCATTTATTATTATTCATTATCATTTATTATTATTTATTATTATTGACCTGCCTCCACTAGAAAATTCCCTCCAAATTCAAATTCCAACATGATAATGGCTGCAAAACCTTACTTTTGTTTATTATTCATTATTAGTCATTATCATTTATTAACATCCATTATCATTCATTGTCATTTATCATCATTCATTATAATTCTTTATCATTCATTATCATTTATTATCATTCATTATCATTAATATCATTTACTATTATTTATTATTATTGACCTGCCTCCACTAGAAAATTCCCTCAAAATTCAAATTCCTACAGATAATGGCTGAAAAACCTTACTTTTGTTTATTATTATTCATTATCATTTATTAACATTCATTATCATTTATTATCATTCATTATCATTTATTATCATTCATTATCATTTATTATTATAGGCCTACCTCCACTAGAAAATTGCGCCTAACTCAAATTCCAACACAATATACTCTCGAAAACTGTACTTCTATGAATTATTATCATTTAATATTTATTCAAGATGTCCGATTTTCTCGGTGAGAAATCCATTTTCCTTACATCCATAACAAAAATCTATCACAAGTTCAAATCCCCAACACCATAATTGATTACATGTACGAGCTTTCTCCGTCACTTATCTTTTTTCACTGGTAGCCTACCATAATCGCGACAAATAATAAACTGCACTTATAGTAACATAATTCACATCCTTTGATTTTGCAGGGGGGAAGGGACTGAAGACTTTATTTCAAACAGTACGGTCATCACTTGTTCTCCAACACAGTCAGCAAACACATCTTTGATATCGCAGTGAAGTCACAACGACGTCCGCACTCCAACCGAATTAGTTCAAATCCTCGCCACCCCTGGCCAGCGTGCGGAGACACTGGCTACGCCTGTCACGTGAGGCGGCCGGCCACTAGCGCGGGGGCGAGGCCAGTGATCGCTCCCACATCCTAAACATGTTTTCGTTGTACACAGCGGCCCCTTGTCCGCTCACCACATATATTCGTCGCCTCCACACGTTTCCCGCCAAAACTGTCTCCCTCGGAGCTGAATTGCACAACGGTCGGCCGTTTCCATGCAACACTTTAGGCACCACGTTCAAACCTATCGATGCCGACCTCACACAGCCGTTCACCACGTGTCCCTGTGTGATCGAGAACGCAGTGCTACACTTTTGGCAGCAAAGTTTGCTCGACAGTGGAAGCTGCCATGACTATATAACAGCACGTTTGGTCCGCACTAGAACGCCCACTAATTGACTCGCTCTCGCGCACGCGTAATAACTGTACAATCGCTGCACCGCTGCCCTGCTTACGTCACACACCCTCCATACACGCGACGGAATAGCCTTCTGTAAATACCTGGAAAATGACTCTTTATTTCAGACATTATGGTCATTCATGCGTGTCCCAACTGACTTCTCCATGCTCACACAGCGAAACTCCAGAGCGCAGCCGACGTACGCAAGGCTGGCTGAGACCGCTCCCTGGCCGGCTGACGTCAAGCGCACCCCCAAGTCCAGCGCACCAGCTAGGCGGCGAGCAGCGCCTCAGGGCCCCACCACAAACGGTCAGCCGCGCCCACAAGCACTTAACACTGGACACGATGGAACCTGTCGACCGCGGGCCGGACAAAGGATACGTTTGGCGCCAGAGTTTCACCGACAGTGGACTCCACCATGACTGTATAACAGCGCGTTTGCTCGTCGCGAGGACGCTCGCTAATTCACTCTCACCATCCCGCTATAATAAATAATTCAATTTACAATTTCATGTACGTATGCAAACGTGTTCAAATCCCTAATTTCAACTAGTTTTCGAGGACCAGATCGCCACCTCATCCTCCTAGGAACCAGTGCCAAGTTTCAAATCTGCCAGTAAACAAAGCTCACTTGCGCTTCCACCACCAACCTAAGAAAATTGTTTCAAACTAAACCACCAGCACTCAACCTCTTCCTACACGTTTCTGGTAAATGCACTCACCCTACACTAAGTCCATGGATGGAGGAACGAATTTTCTTTATTTAGGAATGGAGTATATCTATCACACCGACATGTCCCACATCATACAGACCTGCAAAACACTCCTACACAACTCATTTATAAAGTTCTACACACACGCTTGCTAATTGTAAACCGTTAAAAATAACTCATAGCACAGCCTACAGACATGCGAACCGCTCGTAAATAGTGCAAAACATTTACCTCCAAATAGCCAAACAACTGCTAATTTTCGGAAATAATTTCAGTTCATAAGCTGATGGAAGGAGGAACGAATATTCTTCTTAACTGTATGCTATTAAATTAAGGCACTTTGAGATCTGTTACTATACATCGATATTGTGTGCTAAGATCCAAGACTTGGTTACATTTCGAGAAATGTGGTGCACTTGGAAGGATTAGGACTAGGAAAGCTCTATTCAGTCAAGAGAGGTGTAGCTGTATTCGTCTCCTCTCCTCGCTTGAGGAATAATTGGCTAGCGATGTTGCGGGGTAGGTAGGTCAATGCCGAGGTGAGGATGGTCTTTTAACGTAAGAGGACTAGATAGCTCTGTGACCGCCATACGCAGAGAGATTGATCGAGTACTATGCGCGAGGTCTTAGAAATATGTATAGCGTTGTCTGGTATAATTTGATCGTATTTATGTGTTCGAGAATTAAGTGTGAATGGAAGTGCTGAGCAGTCATCTATGAATGGTCGCAATGATACTTGCGAAGTACAGGATGTATGGTTTAGCTATGATACTGAAATTACGAAAACAAGCTGTCACATGATTGGCCAGTGATGGACTTACTGCAAAATTTTTCGCGATATCAGTTTTGATGGATAATATTACAGTAGATCGGTGACGTCTTATCCATCGCATCTGTGCATTGGGTACGACATAATGATTGACTGACAATGCTTGCTTGAGTTGGGGGAGAAATTTTGGTTGATGGAGCGCAACTTCCAGGGTTGCTAGTACCGAAAATCGTGATCCTGTACTTGTGTGCAAAAATGACCAATCACTAGAAGTTGAATGCAGAGTTATAAACTATTCGGTCACTGCAACATATGAGTTTAAATATAGAGGTGGTCAATCACTTTCGAGGGAAGTGGCTACAACGCCAGCAGGCTTTTCTATTTTCCTTGTGTTGTGGGTATCCTTTATTTAAAATCATTCAATGTTATGCTATCGACTGTAAGAATATGATTTATAAGGTGCAAGGTATAGTTTCCTGTGAGAGACTGTGCATCAGTCCGTGTTAACGTCTGTTTAGAATCAGACAATGACTTCGAAGTCACGGCAGAAAGACGAAATGCTCGGCAGTGTGCAAAAGCATGTTAGAAAACACTGAACAAGGGCCAGAGGCAGCTTCTTATTCGCTTGTAGTATGGGTGAACAAACTTTAAAGGGGTCTCTGCAGGGTGTGTGTATATTTAATATGATTATGTTCATATAGGCATTTGTAGTTTGAGGTGTTGGATTAGGCGAGCTGTTAGGAATTCTTGGATGGCTGCACTCTTGAGTTATTCGGGGGGAGTATTGTGAATTCCGTTTGTCCACTGGAGGTGGACTGCAATGGTGCCTTCATGACTTTTTCACTGTTTGATGGTAGAGGATAAAGATGATAGGGTGTTGAGGATCTGTTGTACTTGTGCCTAGTTTGAGGCGTACAACATTGCGCGCAGTTCCGGCGAATGGTCAAAACAAGGTCCTGTTGTAGTAGCTGAGATCGTTCTGTTTATAGACAGGTTGCAGAAGGTAATAGATATGTCTTTCTCCGACTTAAATTGCAGAGATCAGTTGGGTGAAGATAAATGGATACTCATATATGCTTGGAAAGGGAGAATGCCTTTTTATTATTAAGTGAGTTTTGGCAGGAGTGAATATGGTTTTTTATATGTAAGTGGAAATTCTGGGCAAAGGGTGAATGACGTCGGGTCCGCTGGCTGGGGGACACACTGTTAACATGTCCTGTTGGAGATGCAAGGGGGAGATAGAGATCTGCGCTATTCAGGAATCCATTTGTGCACTCTATTTTTTTTTTTTTTTTTTTTTGTCTTCAGTCTACTGACTGGTTTGATGCGGCCCGCCAAGAATTCCTTTCCTGTGCTAACCTCTTCATCTCAGAGTAGCACTTGCAACTTACGTCCTCAATTATTTGCTTGACGTATTCCAGTCACTGTCTTCCTCTACAGTTTTTCCCTCTACAGCTCCCTTCAGTACCATGGACGTCATTCCCTCATGTCTTAGCAGATGTCCGATCAGCCTGTCCCTTCTCCTTGTCAGTGTTTTCCATATATTCCTTTCCTCTTCGATTCTGTGTAGAACCTCCTCATTCCTTAGCTTATCAGTCCACCTAATTTTCAACATTCGTCTATAGCACCACATCTCAAATGCTTCGATTCTCTTCTGTTCCGGTTTTCCCACAGTCCATATTTCACTACCATACAATGCTGTACTCCAGACGTACATCCTCAGAAATTTCTTCCTCAAATTAAGGTCGGTATTTGATATTAGTAGACTTCTCTTGGCCAGAAATGCCTTTTTGCCATAGCGAGTCTGCTTTTGATGTCCTCCTTGCTCTGTCCGTCATTGGTTATTTTACTGCCTAGGTAGCAGAATTCCTTAACTTCATTGACTTTGTGATATCAATCCTGATGTTAAGTTTCTCGCTGTTCTCATTTCTACTACTTCTCATTACCTTCGTCTTTCTCTGATATACTCTCAAACCATACTGTGTACTCATTAGACTGTTCATTCCGTTCAGCAGATCATTTAATTCTTCTTCACTTTCACTCAGGATAGCAATGTCATCAGCGAATCGTATCATTGATATCCTTTCACCATGTATTTTAATTCCACTGCTGAACCTTTCTTTTATTTCCATCATTGCTTCCTCGATGTAGAGATTGAAGAGTAGGGGCGAAAGGCTACGGCCTTGTCTTACACCCTTCTTAATAGGAGCACTTCGTTCTTGATCGTCCACTCATATTATTCCCTCTTGGTTGATGTACATATTGTATATGACCCGTCTCTCCCTATAGCTTACCCCAACTTTTATCAGAATCTCTAACAGCTTGCACCATTCTATATTGTCGAACGCTTTTTCCAGGTCGACAAATCCTATGAAAGTGTCTTGATTTTTCTTTAGCCTTGCTTCCATTATTAGCCATAACGTCAGAATTGCCTCTCTCGTCCCTTTATTTTTCCTAAAGCCAAACTGATCGTCACCTAGCGCATTCTCAATTTTCTTTTCCATTCTTCTGTATATTATTTTTGGAAGCAGCTTCGATGCATGAGCTGTTAAGCTGATTGTGCGATAATTCTCGTACTTGTCAGCTCTTGCCGTCTTCGTAATTGTGTGGATGATGCTTTTCCGAAAGTCAGATGGTATGTCGCCAGACTCATATATTCTACACACCAACGTGAATAGTCGTTTTGTTGCCACTTCCCCCAATGATTTTAGAAATTCTGATGGAATGTTATCTATCACTTCTGCCTTATTTGATCGTAAGTCCTCCAAAGCTCTTTTAAATTCCGATTCTAATACTGGATCCCCTATCTCTTCTAAATCGACTCCTGTTTCTTCTTCTATCACATCAGACAAATCTTCACCTTCATAGAGGCTTTCAATGTATTCTTTCCACCTATCTGCTCTCTCCTCTGCATTTAACAGTGGATTTCCCGTTGCACTCTTAATGTTACCACCGTTGCTTTTAATGTGACCAAAGGTTGTTTTGACTTTCCTGTATGCTGAGTCTATCCTTCCGAAAATCATATCTTTTTCGATGTCTTCACATTTTTCCTGCAGCTATTTCGTCTTAGCTTCCCTCCACTTCCTATTTATTTCATTCCTCAGCGACTTGTATTTCTGTATTCCTGATTTTCCCAGAACATGTTTGTTCTTCCTCCATTCATCAATCAACTGTAGTATTTCTTCTGTTACCCATGGTTTCTTCGCAGCTACCTTCTTTGTACCTATGTTTTCCTTCCCAACTTCTGTGATGGCCCTTTTTAGAGATATTCATTCCTCTTCAACTGCACTGCCTACTGCGCTATTCCTTATTGCTGTATCTATAGCGTGAGAGAACTTCAAACGCATCTCGTCATTCCTTAGTATTTCCGTATCCCACTCCTTTGCGTATTGATTCTTCCTGACTAATGTCTTGAACTTCAGCCTACTCTTCATCACTACTATATTGTGATCTGAGTCTATATCTGCTCCTGGGTATGCCTTACAATCCAGTATCTGATTTCGGAATCTCTCTCTTACCATGATGTAATCTAATTGAAATCTTCCCGTATCTCCCGGCCTTTTCCAAGTATACCTCCTCCTCTTGTGATTCTTGAACAGGGTATTCGCTATTACTAGCTGAAACTTGTTACAGAACTCAATTAGTCTTTCTCCTCTTTCATTCCGTGCCCCAAACCCATATTCTCCTGCAACTTTTTCTTCTACTCCTTCCCCTACAACTGCATTCCAGTCGCCCATGACTATTAGATTTTCGTCCCCCTTTACATACTGCATTACCCTTTCAATATCCTCATACACTTTCTCTATCTGTTCATCTTCAGCTTGCGACGTCGGCATGTATACCTGAACTATCGTTGTCGGTGTTGGTCTGCTGTCGAATCTGATTAGAACAACCCGGTCACTGAACTGTTCACAGTAACACACCCTCTGCCCTACCTTCCTATTCATAACGAATCCTACACCTGTTATACCATTTTCTGCTGCTGTTGATATTACCCGATACTCATCTGACCAGAAATCCTTGTCTTCCTTCCACTTCACTTCACTGACCCCTACTATATCTAGATTGAGCCTTTGCATTTCCCTTTTCAGATTTTCTAGTTTCCCTACCACGTTCGAGCTTCTGACATTCCACGCCCCGACTCGTAGAACGTTATCCTTTCGTTGATTATTCAATCTTTTTCTCATGGTAACCTCCCCCTTGGCAGTCCTCTCCCAGAGATCCGAATGGGGGACTATTCCGGAATCTTTTGCCAATGGAGAAATCATCATGACACTTCTTCAATTACAGGCCACATGTCCTGTGGATACACGTTACGTATCTTTAATGCAGTGGTTTCCATTGCCTTCTGCATCCTCATGACGTTGATCATTGCTGATTCTTCTGCCTTTAGGGGCAATTTCCCATCCCTAGGACAAGAGAGTGCCCTGAACCTCTATCAGCTCCTCCGCCCTCTTTGACAAGGCCGTTGGCAGAATGAGGCTGACTTCTTATGCCGGAAGTCTTCGGCCGCCAATGCTGATTATTTACCAAAATTTACGCAGTGGCGGGGATCGAAGCCAGGACCGAAGACGTTTTCATTATGAATCAAAGACGCTACCCCTAGACCACAGGTCTTGCCGTATATCGTGAGACAATAGCTGAAGAGCAGGTATAGGGGGAGTCCACTTCAGCATTCTGGTCCTGGGGCTGAGTGGACGGCTGTTTAGATGGACAGCTATGTGGTTTTGACATGTCGCTGGCGGAGCTCGTACACTCGCTTTGTAAGCGAGGGATTAGTTTGAGCATTTAGTACTTGTTTCGGTGGTTATTGGATTAAGAACTGTAATATTAAAAGTCATGTCCTCAGCGGGACCACTGTGTAATTGAGTAAGTGTGTTTACGTATTTGAAGATATGTTTCGCGAATGGTGATGTTAAGTTGATGGCTCAGTTTAGCTACCACTGTAAAAAAAATAGCTGTCTGCTGCTGAAAGAAAGAAAAGTAGGAACGAAAGTGACGACCTTGCCCCCAGACCTGATGGATGGGTTATTAGATAAGAGCAAGTGATAGTTGAATGATGCTGTGTGTTCGGATATAGGAGTGTCTAAACGGCGGGGCGAGATTTTTTTTATGTGGAAATTTATGCAATCTATAGATAGTGGTATCCGACCGATAGTGACAACAGTTAAGAGCGGAAAAATAGGTACAAATCGAGCGCTGGCAGAATGTTGGGGGCAATGGTAATAATATTTAATTGAAGGTGGAGGTGGTAAATATGGACCGGGCTTTGAATATTGTCGTATGCGCTTGATGCTCGGTATAAAAGTTTTACTCTTTAATTGCGTTTGGTATTTCTGGGTGTGTGTAAAATTAATTTTACTGTTGAAAGTGCGAGAAAGATGAGTTGATTGGTGTTTAGATACAGGTTAAGTTTGTAATTCGAAAAGAGGGGATGAGAATGGTAAATTGATTGATAGGCATGCTTTGTGGGGTGATATATGAGTGTCAAGACAGGGTTGAGGACGTTTGCGTATGTTGATGGTGGGAAGGGTGTGAGATTAGCTGCGGTGGGAGGTGTAAATTAGATCTCATTTTTTTTTTTTAAATGTTGTAAAGTAAGAATAATATTGAGAAGGTTTTTAGATGGCTGGTCACGCGACGAGGCGAGAGTGGGGATGTGTAGTTATATTTAGTTAAAGGGCCATGTAATGTCGTGTGAGGAGCAATGTGCAGTGTGCTACAGTGTCATAGGAGGTAAAGACATGTGCTGCTATGATGTGTCTAGCGTATGGAGGCTGCGCATTGGAATTATGCTACGTTGATACAAAGTTGACTTCCACCCGCGTTCGGTGGTCGCGGCTCGGGATCGCGGTCCTGGACGGACGTATGTGTGTGCTTTGACCGCTGACGAGCGCTTTGACCGCGCCAACCCACGCTTGCGGAAGCCGAGCAGGGGTTGTGCGAGGTCTGAAATCAGACGGATGCGTGACTTCCCGATCCTGTGGGCAGGGTGCAGAGTGGGGGTACATGCGCACGTCTGCTGAGTTATTTTGCGAGCGGATCTGCAGGCTCTGCTATGCGTTATTAGGATAGTTTTGGAGTACTGAGCGTACCTACACATCTGTGTGATGTATTATTTAGTAGCAGTTTGCTATAGTGTGTACTGAAATTAAGATTGGGTGCGTGTCTGTGGGCTGTGCAACATGACCCAGGGCACATCTGGGATTGGTGGTTTGTGATAGCGTGATAGATACACTGTATGGTTAAATAAGTTGTTCGAAAAAAATAAATAGAGTGTTCTCAATGATTACACGCGCCTGCAGCGCAGATCAAAGTGATTGGTTTTCCGTCACCATCTCGGTTGCATACGAGTAATAAATGTTTTCCCGGCCGCGTTAGTCGAGTGTGACAGCGAGCTATGAGCTATTGTGAGAATAGTCGTGAATGCAGGTCCAGACCTGAGACGCCGGCGGTATACATGAGAAGAACAATGCAGCTTTCACATGTGTCGGTTGTCACGAGCGCTTGGAATCTGAACTTGGCTGGAGACTCTGGAATCCCCTTCTCCGCCGACCGCACGCACGCGAGACCTGCCTTTGGAGCGTAATCTAAGGCGCATAGGCGATATCATTTTCTCCGGTGAAAGGTGCGAATGCGACTGTGTTGAGGTCGTGTTTGGGGGAGGCCGAGCAGAGACTTTTGGTCGGTTTGGCAGCTGGTGGGGTTTGGGCGCGTATGTTGCACTATTTTGCGAGCATGTCTGTGCACTGTGCGGTGCTTTATTTGGAGAGTTTAAGAGTACAGAGTTCGTCTGCTGATATTGTGTAACGCATTATTTAAGAGCTGTTTGGTATTGTGTGGTGAAATTAGGAGTTGCTTACGTGTTTTTGGCCTGCGTCAGATGACCAAGGTGGGATCAGTGCGGGTGTTTTGTGACAAATATACTCCACGACTAAATAAAAGGGCTCCAAATAAATAGAGTGCAGCCCTTCCTTACTTCCCCGACCAGCACGGCGCGGTCTGAGCTGTTTTTCCGCAATAACGGCAATCTGGTCAGAATGTGAGTGAGTAGACAAATGTTGTTGTTGTTGTGGTCTTCAGTCCTGAGACTGATTTGATGCAGCTCTCCATGCTACTCTATCCTGTGCAAGTTTCTTCATCTCCCAGTACTTACTGCAACCTACATCCTTCTGAATCTGCTTAGTGTATCCATCTCTTGGTCTCCCTCTACGATTTTTACCCTCCACGCTGCCCTCCAATGCTAAATTTGTGATCCCTGGATGCCTCAAAACGTGTCCTACCAACCGATCCCTTCTTCTAGTCAAGTTTTGCCACAAACTTCTCTTCTCCCCAATCCTATTCAGTACCTCCTCATTAGTTACGTGATCTACCCACCTTATCTTCAGCATTCTTCTGTAGCACCACATTTCGAAAGTTTCTATTCTCTTCTTGTCCAAACTGGTTATCGTCCATGTTTCACTTCCATACATGGCTACACTCCATACAAATACTTTCAGAAACGACTTCCTGACACTTAAATCTATACTCAATGTTAACAAATTTCTCTTCTTCAGAAACGCTTTCCTTGCCATTGCCAGTCTACATTTTATATCCTCTCTACATCGACCATCATCAGTTATTTTACTCCCTAAATAGCAAAACTCCTTTACTACTTTAAGTGTCTCATTTCCTAATCTAATACCCTCAGCATCGCCCGATTTAATTTGACTACATTCCATTATCCTCGTTTTGCTTTGTTGATGTTCATCTTATATCCTCCTTTCAAGACAGTGTCCATTCCGTTCAACTGCTCTTCCAAGTCCTTTGCTGTCTCTGACAGAATTACAATGTCATCGGCGAACCTCAAAGATTTTACTTCTTCTCCATGAATTATAATACCTACTCCGAATTTTTCTTTTGTTTCCTTTACTGCTTGCTCAATATACAGATTGAATAACATCGGGGAGAGGCTACAACCCTGTCTCACTCCTTTCCCAACCACTGCTTCCCTTTCATGCCCCTCGACTCTTATAACTGCCATCTGGTTTCTGTACAAATTGTAAATAGCCTTTCACTCCCTGTATTTGACCCCTACCACCTTCAGAATTTGAAAGAGATATTCCAGTTAACGTTGTCAAAAGCTTTCTCTAAGTCTACAAATGCTAGAAACGTAGGTTTGCCTTTTCTTAATCTTTCTTCTAAGATAAGTCGTAAGGTTAGTATTGCCTCACGTGTTCCAACATTTCTAGGGAATCCAAACTGATCTTCCCCGAGGTCCGCTTCTACTAGTTTTCCATTCGTCTGTAAAGAATTCGAGTTAGTATTTTGCAGCTGTGACTTATTAAACTGATAGTTCGGTAATTTTCACATCTGTCAACACCTGCTTTCTTTGGGATTGGAATTATTATATTCTTCTTGAAATCTGTGGGTATTCCGCCTGTCTCATACATCTTGCTCACCAGATGGTAGAGTTTTGTCATGACTGGCTCTCCCAAGGCCATCAGTAGTTCTAATGGAATGTTGTCTATTCCCGGGGCCTTGTTTCGACTCAGGTCTTTCAGTGCTCTGTCAAACTCTTCACGCAGTATCTTATCTCCCATTTCATCTTCATCTACATCCTCTTCCATTTCCATAATATTGTACTCAAGTACATTGCCCTTGTATAAGTGTAGGAGTAGACAAATAAGTGGACAAATTTATCTGTAGAGGAGTTACAGGTCAGGATTGGAATGAATATCTTGATGGGTGTGGTTGTGTTGCCAAGTGTAGTGCACTACTGGAGTTCAGAAACTGCCTTATGTCAGCCTTACATATCGAAACCTGTGAGAAGTAAACGTTTCAAAAAGATATGTTGCAAATAAATAAAGTACACTCGTTCCTCCTTCCATCAGCTTATGAACTGAAATTATATCCGAAAATTGGCAGTTGTTTGGCTATTTGGAGGTAAATGTTTTGCATTATTTACGAGCTGTTCGCATGTCTGTAGGCCGTGCTATGAGTTATTTTTAACTTTTTACAATTAGCAATCGTGTGTGTAGAACATTATAAATGACTTATGTAGGAGTGTTTTGCAGGTCTGTATGATGTGGGACATGTCGGTGAGATAGATATACTCCATTCCTAAATAAAGTAAATTCGTTCCTCCATCCATGGACTTAGTGCAGGGTGAGTACATTTACCAGAAACGTGTAGGAAGAGGTTGAGTGCTGGTGGTTTAGTTTGAAACAATTTTCTTAGGTCGGTGGCGGAAGCGCAAGTGGAGGTAGGCCTATAATAATAAATGATAATGAATGATAATATATGATGATGAATGGTAATAAATGACAATGACTGATAATGGATGTTAATAAATGATAATGAATAATAATAAACAAAAGTAAAGTTTTGTAGCCATTATCCTGTAGGAATTTGAATTTGGAGGGAATTTTCTAGTGGAGGCAGGTCAATAATAATAATTAATAACTAATAATAAATGATAATAAATGATAATGAATGATAATGAATGATAATGAATGACAATGAATGATAATGAATAATAAACAAAAGTAAGGTTTTGCAGCCATTGTCATGTTGGAATTTGAATTTGGAGGGAATTTTCTAGTGGAGGCAGATCAATAATAATAAATAATAATAAATGATAATAAATGATAATAAATAATAATAAATGATAATTAATGTTAATAAATGATAATCAATAATAATGAATAATAATAATAAAGTCAAGTACAGTCTTTGCATGCATTATCCTGTTGGAATTCAAACTTCCCGCAATTATTTTTTCTTCTGGAGGCTTAGGTTAGTGGACATAGCACAATTGGACTATTTTCCCGACAAAATTCAAAATTCCCGCCATTTTTTCTTGAGGTTAGGTTAGTGAATGTAGCACAATTGACCTATTTCACAGCCAAAATCCGCAATCTTGGATGACGTCATGCGATGTTGCCATTTTACATGCCGCCATCTTGGATGACGTCATCGCCGCCATCTTGAATAAATTTGGCAACAATACATCATGGCCTGGCGCGATGGTTGCCGTACTACTACCATTTACAGCAAATCCATCACCTTCGAGACAAAGATGAAGGTAGACCACGGGATTTTTGTCCCTAGTTGATTACAAATCGGTGAATAACCCAATGACCGCGCGGAGTGGCCGCGCGGTTAGGGGTCCCATGTCACTGACTGCGCGGCCCCTCCTGCCGGAGGTTCGAGTCCTCCCTAGGGCATGGGTGTGTGTGTTGTCCTTAGCATAAGTTAATTTAGGTTAGTTTATGTAGTGTGTAGGTCTAGGGACCGATGACCTCTGCAGTTTGGTCCCTTAAGGACTCACACACATTTGAACATTTCAATAACCCAATGTATTCTATTTCCTGATGAAAGCGTTATCACAGGGGGTGGTGTCAATGACACTCGTAACTCTACAGGTGGTCGGACGCAATTCCACATGCCTTTGTACAGATATATTTACAAGAATCCTTCTCTTTAAATGTGTAATATGGTATGACAATCAGTTTTTAGGACCTACTGGACCTACTCAGTTACCGCATTGACTGTGAGTCCCTGTTACCCAGTATTTTTCCGAAACAAGATTCTACAATTACTAATAGAGGTTCCTTTTATTCTGACTACGAGGATGGATATGTTCTCTACGTCATCCTCCGAAAGCCACCTAACGGTGTGTAGCGGATGGTAGTTTTGGTGACATTAACCGACCTACACTCGCTTCTCTTTCCGCTAGCGAATGGCGCGTGAGAAGAATGATCGTCGGTAAGCCTTTGTAAAACTCAGTTTTTCGAATTTTCCCATGCTCATTTCGTAAGACATACGTGGAAAAATAAGTGTTGCCTCATTCTTCCCGGAAAGTGCTCTCTGCAAATTTGAACAGTAAACCACTCCGTGACGCTCAACGCCTCTTTTGTAACCTCTGCCATTGGAGTTTGTCGAGCGTCTCTCTAACGCTCTCGCACCAACTAACCGAATTCGTAACGATACGTATCGTTTTTCTTCGGATTTTTTCTTCCTATCAGACCAACCTAGGCATTGTCCTAGACTGTTGAACAACACTGAAGAATCGGTCGAATACGCGCCTTGTAAGCCCCTTATTTAGTGGATGAATTACGTTTCCTTAAGATTCTTCCCACGAATCTCAGCCTGGCATCTGCTTTTCCTACTGTTTGTTTCCTCTGGTCATTCTGCTTATGGTCACTCTGAAGAGTTACCACTTGATACAGTATTTGTAGGTACTGTTCCGAGAAATTTGTCGTCAATAATGTAATTACACAGAAGTGGATTTCTTTTCCTATGTACGCGCAGTGTGTTACATTTATTTACGTTCAGGTTAAATAAAACAGAGCCTTCACCATTCATGAATTCTTTGCAGGTTGTTCCCCAAATCTATACTGTCTTCTGGCATTAGTAGTTTCCTAAACACAACCACATCATCTGCGTAAAGTCTTAAAGAACTTCCCACCTTTTCTACTAGATCATTTACATGCAATAAAAACGGTGACGGACCTTTGTCACTTCCTTAGGGTATTGCGACTTATTTTGATCTTTTTTTCCTTTAAGAGTGTAGTGCTGAGTTGAATCTCCAAGAAAGCCTTCTTTCTTTATTTTCTACTTGAAGGCAGTGTGGGACTGAGTCAAATGCCTTCTTGAATTCATGTTGGTTTTTGCAGATTTACGTTAACGGATGTAGGCCTATAATTATGTAGATCTGTCCTACGACCCTTCTTGAAAGCGGTAATGACCTGCGCTTTTTTACACCACTTGGTACCATTCACTGCTCCAGAGATCTACGATAAACTGCTTCAACAAACAGAGTATGTTTTACGGTTAAACTTTGTAGACTGTTACAGGTGTTGTGACGTAGCAGTGGAGTGGTGGTGCTGGCATTTACAGGAATACGTAATGACATCCATTGAAGGAGGTTTCATGCTTTTATTGCACACAAATACTTAAACAGGAAACTTAAGAGCTGAAACTACAGTTAGCCCTGCAACGGAATCGATAGAACAATTTTATCACACTAGCTTTTTTATATAGAACTTTTAAGATCAATGAGCAAGGAAAATTTTAATTTAAACTTTGATTACCCATTTACCTTCAAGAAACAACTAATATTAAGACAGCAGCTAATGAAACATCATGACATGAATGTGCTTTGAATCAACTAAAAGAACTTTCAAATTATGTACTGGGTTCCCCATCCTGCATTTATAATAAACAATTTTAAAGTGCACATAGGCAATCTTTACACAGAAAACAAATTCAATTAACCAACATGGCAGAAAGACATCGCACAAATGTCACTAGCAATTAACAAGAAATTATCATAACATAAGCGTACTTGAAATCAACCAAAACAACTTTCAAACTATGTATTGGGTTCACCTTCCTGCACATAGAATAAACAATTTTAAAGCACCTACAGATAATCTTTACGTAAGGAACAAATCCCATTAATTGACACAGCAGACGGAAATCGCACAGGTCTCACCAGTAAGTATAAAGAAAGATTTAAGTTCACGCACTGAGTTCAGCGTCCTGTATTTCAGAATAAATAATATTAAAATATCACACGTAACCGTTACAAAACAGACAAGTCCATTACTAGCTTAAATTGATAGTTTACACCTTAACATTACCCATATACAGTCCTCCTTCCTAATTGTGAACGACAGCTTTTTCAACAATAATCAAATGAATGACATGATATACAGTACTCAACATAATGTAATAAATATATTTCTTACCAAGAGAAGCACGCGCATCCAAAACCAAGTGGAATCAATACAATAGCCATGATGCGCACCAGTAACGTAGTTCATGACTAGCAAGTCAACTGCGTGAGCAGTAAATGTGCTTTCACAAGTTGTAACGGCCATATGAACCCACATAGGCTAACAGTTGCAAACGGCCATCTCGATCAAAGTCACCTTTTTTCTATAAGGCTGTCTAACGTAGCTCAGAGCCCACAATTCGGAAAATGACGGTATGAGCATTTCCAGCGGGCCCCTTCATAAAATTCTTCATACCCTCTCGATCCAACAATGGCTTGCAGTCCTCGGTTGACCGACCATGTGCCACGACTGATGGCTTTCTCCGTAAGAATAATTTTTCAAGGAAATTTATCAGAGTTCGCCATCAAACAAAGGAAATCTCCCCAACACACGGATAAATCAAGCCGGATCCAAAGATGTTCGCGATCCAGATGGGAAATCAGCATCGCTCTGCCGTATCACAACAGCCATGGCTCCTCCCAATGCGTGCGGTAGAATTTCCCGTCCGCTACTCCCCAAGCTAGCGAATTCTCTCGCCGTGACGCGTTTCAAAACACCACGGCAATACCGGCGTGCTCCATCCGTTCTGCACTGAAGACCGTAGCAAGCGCACAACTACGCCTAGGAGCGCACCAGATCTCACACCGTCTCAACGAACGCCATCCAAACTTGTTCTTCCCTACAGGTCGCTCACGAAGGGAGCACTACTTAGCATCCTCTGCCCTCCTTCATACCCTCTGGCCGCAACCAGAGTGTTGACCACTGTCGATATATGAGGCAAAGAGGATATTTGCACGAGGCTAAATCGAACTGCTGAGCCACGACTCTCCCAGGATTTCACAGTGGTGATTGTTGAAAGGTGAAGGCTACAAGGGAAAAGGTAACACAAGACGCGGATTGTGATGAGGCTGACGTTATCAAAGAACGCCAAGACAACCTCGAAAGAGCTATGTATGGTGTCGTCAATAGCCCGAAAGCGCATGGAAATCGGAAGACGAATTTTTGAATTCAGAATTGGATTTAGAGTACCATAGCACCTTCTGTGCGTATTGGTTTGTCGTTACGTTCTGACAGCTGTATCCTTCTCTGTATAGTAAAAATGTGAATTTTCGTTCGCACAAAATCGTGTATTTCCTACAGTTCTTGACTGAGTTCTTAGAAATTCTGACACAACGTTGCGTTCTAATACAGGCGTGTTTTTAGGTACCTAATTCTTTAAAGTTTTTAGATTATTTTTTGTCAGAAAGTTCCCTTACTATTAAGTTAAAAGATAATGTTTTTGTTGTTGTTGTGGTCTTCAGCCCGGAGACTAGTTTGATGCAGCCCTCAACGCTACTCTATCCTGCGCAAGCCTCTTCATCTCCAAGTAACTACTGCAAACTACATCCTTCTGCATCTGCTTAGTGTATTTATCTCTTGGTCTCCCTCTACGATTTTTACCCTCCACGTTGCCCTGCAGTACTAAAATGGTGATCCGTTGATGCCTCAGAACACGTCCTACCAACCACTCCCTTCTTCTAGTAAAGTTTAAAAGATTATATATTTCATATATTTAAAAATAGGTGTATAAAAACACACGCGTATTCAAACGCATCTTTATGTCAACGTTTCAGTGCATTCGGCCAAAAACTTTGGGAGATTTGCGATTAGGTACATTTACAGTTTATATATAAGTACAAAGTAGATATTCGTTTCTTAAAAATTACAATATCTCCGAGCTTCCGCTCTCGGTTGGTAGAACATCGCAACTTCCCTCGCAGGTTCTTCACGGTTTGCTTTGAAATTCTGACACAACATTGCATTCGAATACTTACTTTTTTGTGTACCTACTAGAACGTGTGGCGTCCCCTGGAGTCTATCTAATGTATGACGCGATTTATTCAACTGATATGCATGTAATTTAAACAGTGACAATAATACCTGTAATATTATAAGTCTTTTGTCAAATCTAAAAATGTTTTGTGACAAATATTGTAAATACTTTCCATTAATAGCAAAGATAAAGAATACAACATTTAAATACGTTCCATGAAAGCATGGAACTTCAAGTATATATATATATATATATATATATATATATATATATATATATATATAAGAGCCATGTTGCTCACCCCTGCTTGTTGTCTGTTTCTCGCCTGTTTCATCTCTCTCGCCTGTGGATGGATGGATGGATGGATGTAAAACTAGCCGTTTCTATGAACTTTAAAGTTAGAATGTATTGTTAATTAAAAATATCTGATCTTTCCGTTCAAAAAATACCTCTTCCTCCACGTGAAATTTGCTTAAAGACAATAATAATATTACACGCGTTTGCTGCGGTCGCCGGTTCGAATCCTGCCTCGGGATTGGATGTATTTCATGTCCTTAGGTTAGTTAGGTTTAAGTAGTTGAAAGTCTAAGGGACTGATGACCTCAGACGTTAAGTCCCGTAGTGCTTAGAGCCATTTGAACCATTTGAATAATAATATTGTCGATTGCCCACCTGGCATCAATTGTTTCAGTGGCGCTGAGTCCGCCATTACGTATACTAAAGAATATTTCAGTCTTTGCGAGCTTCACTAGCAAAGGAAAATTGTCTTAAGTGCTTTTACAAATTTTTATAGTCAGTTTTCCATATTGAAGTTAGTTAATATTTTTGATTACGAAACTTATTCAGAGATTTAACACCGCAAGGCTTAGATGAACTTCACCTATGGTTTAAAATATTTTCAGTTAATTCAAACGGCTAAAAATTAACTCAATTATTGAAGAAATAAAAATAATTAATTCTTTAATTATTTCAATGCGCAGGCGTTTGTACTATTCTTTCTTTCTGTGTAACATTAGATTAATTTGCTGGGAAAAGAAATCATTTCATGCTCTATATTATATCTGCGTTAGTTGCAGGTTACGTTACGCTGTCATTCATGGAAAGGGAGCGTAACATTTCCATTAATAAGAAGTAAGCTTTTGCCTGCGTATTGAGATTAAGATACACTACCTATATTTAAGACGCATTTACTCGCACTCGAAATATACGTGGCGTTCCATAAACAATATTCAGAATTTAAACTGTTACGTTACATTATCATCGCTGCAGGATACGAGTGACGCCTGCGTGCGCATTTCAAACCACACGTAGCAATCGGCACTGACTTATGCGAAATAACAAAATTAATTCTATACAACAACAATTGCGCAGGAAGGAGGTAATGGTACAAACACCATATCGTATATATGTAATAAAAGAGGACACGTTACAAAAATGTAAATGTTGGTTTGTTCAAAATCGCTAATCTCCGAAAGTTCTTAAGCAAATGCTTTGAAATCTTGACACAACATTGAATTCTAATACTGGTGTGTTATAGGTATCTAATTCTTTAACATATGTATGTTTTTAATAAATATGATGTATAAATATGCGTTTTAATACACAAACAGAAAAAAATGTTACCAGAAATCATTAACTTTACCTTTCCGATTTACTTCAGATTTTTACACGTTACTGAAGTAAACGTTTGGTCACACACAGACATATATCTTTTAAAATATAAATAGATATACGAAGTGTACAATAGTGAAACGTTGTTAGCAAACAGTAAAGCTGTATTTATAGCTTTTTGGTTTTTGATTACAATACTAGTACAGAATCTGTCTCTGCAGTAACAATAAACAAGGCCCAAGGTCAGAGAGATGGTGGGTTAGTTGGGTGATTTGGGGGAGGGGACAAAACAGCGGGGTCATAGGCCCCGTAGGATTAGGGAGGGATGGAGAAGGATGTCGGCCGTGCCCTTTCAAAGGAGTCATCCCGGCATTTGTCTGAAGTGATTTAAGGGAAATCACGGAAAATGTAAATCAGAATGGATGGATGGGGGTTTGAACCGTGGTCCTCCCGAACTCGAGTCCACTGTGCCAACCACTGCACCACCTCGCGTAGTAAGAGGGTGGGAAGATGGACAGAGGAGTGGGAGGAAATAGACGTAGGAAACGGGAAGAAGGACAGAGAGTGGGGACAGGGGTTGGGGTTGGGTTGTTTGGGAAAGGAGACCAGACAGCGAGGTCATCGGTCTCATCGGATTACGGAAGGATGAGGAAGGAAGTCGACCGTGCCCTTTCAGAGGAACCATCCCGGCATTTGCCTGGAGTGATTTAGGGAAATCACGAAAATCTAAATCAGGATGGCCGGACGGGGGATTGAACCGTCGTCCTCCCGAATGCGAGTCCAGTGTCTAAGCACTGCACCACCTCGCTCGGTTGGGGACAGGGGGATGAAGAGAGAGGGGGAGGAGAAGATGAACAGAGAAAGAGGGACGAAGTGATGGATTGAGACAAGGAAAGAGAGCGGTCAGAAGGAGACGGAGAATGAAGGGGGTAGGAGGAGGAGGATCAGATGGACAAAGCAAGGGGCAGAGACACGGGAGAGAAGGAGATCAGGTCGTATATCCAGTTCCCATACAAATTAGAAACGTCTGCTTTCTCTTTTATTTGTTTCCCATTTAAGCAGACTGAGCCAGAGGGAAGCGTTGTCGGGCACAGCCAGTAACCAATAAAAGTTGGAAAGATATTTTATTCGAATTATGCTCCTATAACATTTACTGTTCCTCGTGAAACACCCTGTATACCCTGCTCTTGGTGCGGCAGCGATCTGTCAGTAGGCTGGAAGGGATAGCGAGGGGGGAGGGGGTGGCCGCGTGCTGACGCGCAGAGTGTTTCCCGCTGGTTTGGGCTCGGCGCGCTCAGCAGCCACCCACCGCCTGGGGCCACCGCATTGTGTCATTCTGCGCGTTACAACCGCGACCGCTCGATACGCCGCGCTGCTCTGGTGTTGCGGTTCCTTGAAATTAAAACTGCTCTGCTGTGCCACCGATAAATTAAAGGGAAGCGCAGCTTCCGCTCTCGGTTGGTAGAACATCGCAACTTCCCTCGCTAACAGGTGCTCGAGGGTCGTTTGATAAGTCTGGTACAAAAGCAAGAAAAAATGTTTGTTTCGCAAACAACTCACCTTACTTCTCGACATAGTCTCCTTTGAGAGATATACGGTTGGCCCAGCTGGAGTTCTTTCATCTCATGTGGGAAACAGCTTCTATCAAACTCTGCAAAATACTGCAACCATCACTATCAAGTTCTGGAACATAAAAAAGTCACTTGAGGCTAAGTATGGTGAGCAGGGTGAATGAGGTGCGAGTTCAAAGCCAATTTCATGCGCTTTCGTTTTATAGCTGACTTGTGGGACGGTGCATTGTCCTGGTGAAAAAGCATTCTTTTGCGTGCCTACCTTTGTCATTTTTTAGCCAAGTTACAAACGATCCAACAACGAAGCGTAGCAGGGCCCAGTCATGGTTCTGTCTTTTTCCAAGTAATCTATGAGGATTATTCCTTGGGTATCCAAAACAAATGTGGCCACCACCTTACCAGCTGACAAAATAGTCTTCGTCTTGTCTGGTGCACTTTCGCCAGCTTCTTTTCCATTGTATTGAGTGCCATTTTGACCCTGGTGGGCAACAAGTAATTCAGGTTTCATCAACAGTCACAGATCGGTGCAGAAAATCTTGCTGATCGAGATTCAACATCGTCAGACATAGAGTTGAAATCCTGTGTCGCGTGCACTTGTGGTCAGCTGCGAGCGTTCGAGACATCCAACTCGCATATATACTATGTAATCAAAAGTATCCGGACACCTGGCTCAGAATGACTTACAAGTTCGTGGCGCCCTCCGTCGGTAATATTGGAATTCAATGTGGTGTTGGCCCACCCGTAGCTTTGATGTCCACTCTCGCAGGCATAGGTTCAGCCAGGTGCTGGAAAATTTCTAGGGGAATGGCAGCCCATTCTTCAGGGAGTGCTGCACTGAAGAGAGATATCGATGTCGGTCGGTGACGCCTGGCACTAAGTCGGCGTTCCAAAACATCCCAAAGGTGTTCTCCGGGATTCAGGCCAGGACTCTGTGCAGGTCAGTCTATTATAAGGATATTATTGTCGTATAACCACTCCGCCACAGGCCGTCCATTATGAACAGGAGATCGATCATTTTGAAAGATGCAGACGCTATCCCCGAATTGTTCTTCAACAGTGGGAAGCAAGAAGTTACTTAAAACACCAATGTAGGCCTGTGCTGTAATCGTGCCACGCAGAACAACAAGGGGTGCAAGGCCCTCCATGAAAAACACGACTACATCGTAACGTCACCGCTCCGAATTTTACTGTTGGCATGCACACTATGGCAGATGACGTTCACCGTGCATTCGACATATTCACACCCGGCCATGAGATCGCCACATTGTGTACCGTGATTCGTCACTCCACACCACGTTATCCTACTTTTCAGTCGTCCAATGGTTACTCTCCTTACACGAAGCGAGGCGTCGTTTGGCATTTACCGGCGTGATGTCTCGCTTATGAGCAGCCGCTCGACCGTGAAATCCAAGTTTTCTCACCTCCTGCCTAACTGTCGTCATTGCAGTGGATCCTGATGCAGTTTGGAATTCCTGTGTGATGGTCTGGGTAGATGTCTGGCTATTACACATTACGACCCTATTCAATTGTCGGCAGTCTCTGTCAGTCAACACGCGAATTCGACCTGTACGCTTTTGTGCTGCACGTGTCCCTTCACGTTTCCACTTCATTATCACATCGGAAACAGTGGACGTAGGGATGTTTAGGAGTGTGGACATCTCGCGCACAGACGCATGACGCAAGTGACACTCAATCTCCTGTCCACGTTCGAAGTCAGTGAGTTCCGCGGAGCGCCCCATTCTGCTCTCTCATGATGTCTAATGACTACTGAAGTTGCTGTTACGGAGTACCTGGCAGTAGGTGGCAGCACAATGCATCTAATATGAAAAACGTATGTTTTAGGGGTGTCAGGAAACTTTTGGTCACATTGTGTAGCTTCTTCATAGCCAATTTTCTGCGCACGGTATTATGCAGTCGTTCATTTGAGATGCCCACAGTCTCAGCAACCACACAGAATTTTATTCTGTAGTCCTGCCTTACCATATCATACACTTCATCGACGATGTCCCTCGTGGTTACCTCAGTTCCACAGCCAGTGCACACTTCATGTCTGGTGGCGACCAGATTTAAACTCTTTAACCCGGAAGTAAATAGTCTTCAATTATGGAGCACAGTTCACGTGAACTTCATCCAATTCTGTTTGGATTCGTGTGGCAGTCCAGCCCTTCAAGTGAAATTATTTAATTACAGCAAAAAACCCAGTTTCCGACATTTTCCATGAGAATCGACACATTTACCAATTCAGACGGCTTCAACAATGAACTTTTAACTGTACTCTGTTGAAATTGTTTGTACTAGCGTCGGAATAATTAATATTACCAGCCATTGTGGTGCAACAACTATCATACGTTGTCAGCATGCTATCATTTATGCATTTTCATTTCTACGAGTGGAGTCTGCAACCTAATATTTCTCTATGAAGCCCAGTTATCACTTTTATTATCAAGATAATAAATTTCTTGCATTGAACCTAAAATTTAACATCATCTTGTGTCACCAAACCTTATAGCTTTCCAACAACAAATTTCTGATCTGATGAGTCATTTACACGAAGATAACAGGTAATTTAACACAGGGGTGCCCAAGAATTCGCCTTACGAGCCATGCCCTGCCCGGCATGCCGTAGTGCTCAGTCAGACAGCACACTTCCCCCACTGCCGCATCACACTGAGTGGGAGGAGGCGGAAGTGGGATAAAGGTCGAACACACCGAAATTAGATGGCAATGCAGTCGCCTTGTGTACGACTTTGTGTCATATTTCTCTACAATAGTGAAACAAATTTTTTGTATCACTCCATTGTTTTTAGCACGCTGAAAACATAACACAAAATTTATGTGGTACAAACCATCGTCATAATGGCAGATGGAGACAATTTCACAGATTTTCTCAAACAGTTTGTCACGTAATCTTGACTTATTAAGTTTCATAATCGAAAAAAAAGGCTTTCACACACCTGTTTTGAGCGATATATTTTATCATGTTTGCAAACTCATTACGCAGACGTAGACACTGTTCTTGAGGAGAACAATGAAGACATCTTGAACAATTTTAAAGTAAAACCATTTCTCTGTAAAACTGGAAATGTATTGCACATCAGTCAGCTACACCTGCACATGCACAGGAGCGCTTTCAACTGAAATGGCGATCTGTCTCGAAAACAGTTTAAAAACAGATGTAAGACAGGCAGTGTCCGCAAAAAGTTTGGCAAACTGTCTTCGTAATTCTTTGAAGCCGCAATGAATTTTTGAAAAATCGCTTTTTCTTTAAGACAGCGAGCTTAGGGAAAGGGACTTGGTTTCTTCATAGACTGTGGCGCTTGTTACACTGCGATTTTCGTTTTAAATGCATCCTCATCAAATCAAAAATAATTACTTTTCACCCAGCAGTGGGCAGCCCCCTTACAGTGGGCAGTGTGCGGTCAAGTTCACTTACAATGCGAGATCCGAAATCTAATCCGGATATTCTAACATTCGTCCCTGCATTTCTTTTTCATTTGTATATTCAACAACAGCGGATTTTTACATCCTAAATCATTGCAGGCCTGCCCCTTGACTAACCAACGTACTTCGCAGAAATGTATAAACTCTCTGTACTATTCGTTCAGATCCACCGAAAATGGTTGCAACGGACATTGGAATAATGCGTGCGAATTCATAAATAAATTCACTTTCTTCACATGATCCACCCCTGCAAATTTCGCACAAAGTGCTTTTTGATTTTCATATAATGAGCCTCGTTTGTCGATCGTTGCAACTTTTTGCTCTTTCAATGTCAATTTTTTCTGCATGGTTGTTGAAATGTCGTCTCATAGCAAATCTGCAATACATGACGATCATGCAACTGCTTAATAGGTATTGAGAATTCTCATCGCCATCGTCTGTTATTCGCATTCATTGAGAAACGTTTGTCGCAACAGATCGTTAGACTGTACCATTTCGTGTAAACAGCCACTGGACTTGTGAATTTCCGCCATACCACCAAAAAATAGTGAAAGTTAAGCACTGCTGACAGCACAATTTTGCGGAACTAAAGACAGTCGTTCCAACATACAAATTCCACATCGCAGTACCAAATGAATTGGTGCATTGTACCGGGTACTTCCGAGGACGACGTTAATAAATTCATGTGAATTAGCATATATGAATTAAGCTGTTGTAATTGAAACCTTAACTAGTAATGTAGATCAAGTGAATTCTGAAGTAAGCAAGCAGGTCGAAGGGGTGGGTAGCAAGTGTGGAATTGTGGTTACTGAGATGAAGTCCATTGTTGACACATATTATGATAAAATTCAGGAATCACAACCAAAAATTAACGGAAGAGTAAAGGTAGTCGAATGTTGTGTAACTTCTTTCGATAAGATCACGTGCATCACCAGACAATGATGAAGAAGCAATTACAGACATTTAAAGAACAAGGTTTAAATGTAATAACTTTTGTGAAGTAAGGTGTGTCAGAAGTAAAAGAATTAAAACCAAGCAAAGTTTGCTCCTTAAGATCCATCGGGGATATAAGTCGTGTAATATTTTTTGAGTCTTCCCAGGTGTATTCCGAAAAGGGTGGTTGGAGCAGTGTAAAATCACATTCGTTGTTCGTTAACTGAGAAGCTATGTAGCACGTTGGGCTTTGTCGGCCCCACATAATGTCACCCCAAAACAGCAAGGAACCTCCACGTTGCTGCACTCGCTGGACTTAGTGTCTAAATCCTTCAGCCTGACCGGGTTGCCTCCAAACACATCTCCGACGATTGTCTGGTTGAAGGCATATGCGACACACATCGGTGAAGAGAACGTGATGCCAAACCAGAGCAGTCAATTCGGCATGTTTTTGGGCCTGTCTGTACCGCGTTGCATGGTGTCGTGGTTGCAAAGATGGACCTCGCCATGGACGTCGGGAGCGAAGATGCGCATCATGCCGCATATTCCGCACAGTCTGAGTCGTAACACGACTTCCTGTGGCTGCACGAAAAGCATTATTCAACATGGTGGCGCTGCTGTCAGGGATCCTCCGAACCATAATCCATAGGTAGCTGTCATCCACTGCAGTAGTAGCCATAGGGCGGCCTGAGCGAGGCAGGTTATCGACAGTTCCTGTGTCTCTGTATCTGCTCCATCTTCGAACAACATCGCTCTGGTTCACTCCGAGACGCCCGGACACTTCTCTTGTTGAGAGCCCTTCCTGGCACAAAGTAACAATGCAGATGCGATCGAACCGCGATATTGGCCGCCTAGGCGTGGTTGAACTACAGACAACACAAGCTGTGTACCTCCTTCCTGGTGGAAAGACTGTAACTGATCGGCTGTGGGAACCCTTCCGTCTAATAGGCGCTGCTCATGCATGGTTGTTTACATCTTTGGGCGGATTTAGTGACATCTCTGAACACTCAAAGGGGCTGTGTCTGTGATAAAATAGCCACAATCAATGTCTATCTTCAGGAGTTCTGGGAACCGGGGGTGATGCAATTTTTTTTTTAATGTGTGTATTTCAATGTCTGGAAGCAAAAGAGCAAAAACACTCCGCGCTACATTTATCATGAAAAGTTTCAGAATATAGTCGAATTTCTGTTACAGGAGCTACCACCTTTCTTATTGGTAGATGGTTATTATTTTTTTGACAGTTTGGAACTGCGAGTGCTGATTTGAAGTTTAACATGCAGCCTATTTTTATTTTAATATATGATAAATAATTACTTGCAAAGAAAAGCAATTATGTTTTGGAAAAACTTAAGATTTCGTGCAGGGAAGAACTGTAACAACAATGAAATTAGATCGAGAAAAAGGACCCAAGTACTAACATTTCAGTATTATAAAACATGTACAGAACATTAAATATCAGGCTTCTTTTGCGAGTGGTCTTAGGCGGACTGGAATTCAATACTTTTCGAGCATCCACGATCGGGAGTATGTGGATGCATAAACAATTAAAAAATAAAAAACAATCTAATGAAAACAAGTCAGCTGGAGAAAAAGTAAGTAAACTGTTTATTATTTAGAAAGTAATCGCCATAACTATTAATAAATTAACGTACTCTGGGCTGAGACGGTCACTGCCTTCATGGAAGACGTTTCCGTTGTCAAAGGAACTACGATTGTCTATGGGCGGTCTCACATGCTGACATGGTCATTTCGACTACATTTCAGAAGTTTCACTGGGAAGCTTACATATCCTCCGTACAGTTCCGATCACCCACCACGCGATTTCCATATTATGAGGTTCTGAAAAAAAGACATTCGTGGTCTTCGATATACTATTGACGAATGGTGCATGCCTTGTCAAATCATGTATCCAAAGACAGGCACTGACCATCTTGTCTCGCAATGGTGTAAATGAACTAACTACAATGGCGATTACATTTGAAATACGAGGGTTGGAACTTTAATAGTGACAACTATTTGTTTACAGCTCGTACAAAACAGATACGTGTTTCAAAGTTTTACTGACTTTCAAATTAGTCACCAGCATTGTGTATAACCCGTTGCCACGATGTGGAAGTCGTAGGATACTCTTAGCAATGCCAGTTGTGTTGACAGTTCGAGTTGCGTGGTCTATGACGAATTTGTAGCAGTTCTGAAGCGAATGCCGTGACGTGTTTCCTTCAGTTTAGAAATCGAATTGAACTCACGAGGGCTTAAGTCAGGGGAGTGCAGTAGGTGGTATAGCACTTAGCAGCCCCAGCAGTCAAACAAATCAGTATCAGCTTGCACTGTACGTGCTTGAGCATTGTCCCGCAAAATGTTGGTCAGGTCTTGCAGAAAATGTCATTACTTCTGTCTCTGTGCTGTTCATTTTTTGAACACAACCTACGACGAGCTTAGAAACAGAAGTGATGACAGTTTCTACAGAACCTGACCATCATTTTGCAGGACATTGTTCAAGCACGTACAGTGCAAGCTGTTACTGATTTGTTTGACTGATGGGGCTGCTAAGTGCTATACCACCTACTGCACTCCCCTGACTTAAGCCCTCGTAAGTTTAACTCGATTTATAAACTGAAGGAAACACTTCACGGCATTCGCTTCCGAACTGATACACATTCGTCGGGCAATACACCGCACTGCTCGAACTATCAACACAACTGGCACTGCTAAGGGTATCCTACGACTTCCACATCGCTGGCAACGGGCTATACACAGTGTTGGTGACTACTTTGAAGGTGGGTAAATCTTTGAAACACGTATCTATTTTGTACGAGCTGTAAATAAATAGTTGCCACTATCAAAGTTCCAACCCTCGTAGTAAACCGTTTTCTTACTTTCGTCCACTTGTGTCATTTTCATTTGGCTATGCCTTGTACGTTCTTGATCGCCTCCGGAAAGCAGAAAAAGCACTACATGACCCAAATGCTCTTCCAGTTATGTGGCAGACAATGAGGAATACAGATTTATCTGGGAAAACATATGAGCAGCAAAGGGACCTGATCGAAAAATACTCGCAAAAAACTAAAACAGTCATACGCAATACCATTACGCTAGCACGTTTCGTGACCCTGGCATCAAACGCTGGACCAGCAGAAATGAAACCTTGGATAACGGGTCGCGCAACTTAGTATGTGTTAACAGAAGGAAGCAAAAACACATTTATTTTTGTTGCACATCGAAATACGACAAGCTAACACAATCGAAACTCTACAGGGTGAGAAATGCCAATTACCTAAACAAAAACAATTAGGTAAAGACAGCCAACAGAAACACCGATTCTGTCGACCGTAGCCATAGAAGTCCGCAATGAACGCTAAATTAATCGATTTCTCTGCTATACTGCTGTGTTCCCTTTAATGAAGTCTTGATTTTAAATTAATTGAAAGACCATTGGACAAGAAGACCAGAACCAAGTAGAACCCAACGTCGACGAAAGAATCAAATAAAAAGCAGTTATTTTCACTTCAAGAAGAATGCACTAAATTGATATTTGTTCTTTTATTTATACTGTGACAGGACTCCAGATCGAGAACGCAAATTTTGATGAACGAAGGGATGAAGGGGAGTAATGTGTAAACAGAAAATAGGCACCAAAAGCAATGGTCTCACAAAAGCACGCATCCGGGTTCGAATTCCGGACGGCACACACGCATAATCTGTCAGGAAGTACCGATATAGCGCAGACTCCAATGTACAGTGAAGATGCATTCTGAATGTTGGATCGTTATACGAGGATATAAATTTGTGGATGAATGTGACACTCGCACATCTTAAAGAGGAATAACAAGTAGTCAGTTTTAAAATATGTTTTCACACCATTATAGTTCCGAGCGGTAAAACTCATCATGAGATAGTGTACATTTCTCAGAGATGTACATTTATGTGCCAAAAAGCATCAGGATTTAACATTAGGCGCCGCAAACTTTTTCCATACATGAGCTATAGTTTTCTAGCGCTTGCAGTATTTACAGTTTGTTGTAATAATTTGACAAGTACCCTCTTCGTACTGTTGCTGTTGCACGTTAAGGAGGCTTGCGGGTCAACTTAAAGCCTTTGTGTATCTTAACAGGGGGTGCTCATTAGGTTGCATCCTGCACCGCCAGTCCACTGAATGGCAGGTCGGAAGCGGTTGGCAAGGCAGTTAGGCGCCAATGCGGCCAAGTTGGCTGGCAGGGCTAATTTCGCTGCGGTGTTATGATTCGAGTTTGAGCAGTTGCCGACTCCCTGGCTTCTCTGCAAGATGCTTACCGGCTCTCGTTAACCGTTAGATAGACGTGGGACTTGGTGTCCGTTATGGCTTCTATGCACTCATGCTGATACACGTAACGTCAATTATTACCAGGCAGTTTCACTGATAACATAGTTTCCAAAACTGACAGATTACTGAATTACTGAGGTTTGTGTCAACCGGGTAATTGTATCACTATTATTCCGGGAGTCGTATATCGGGTTCTGTTGTTGATGGAAAGGTAGGGTCAAGTGTTTTGATACCCCTTGGGTTAGGGACATTAATAATGTCAAGTATTCAGTCTTAGTGTCATCCTATTATACAGCGTATAACAAAGAATATTTCACACCCATTTTCTTCTGCTTAGGCAAATGGAGCAAGTCGGTTGGTTCTCTTTGCATTTGATGTGGTCTAAGGTGTGCCTCCTCAACGCGCTTGTGGAGGCACGATTAGGCCTAGCTTATGGGTGGTCCGCTTGAAAACCCCTAAAAACATTTTTGCTCTTCTTTTCGCACCAAAACCGAGCCATAGATTCCAAGATCGATATGCATGACAGGTGGCTAAAATTTTTACGATATCTTCCTAAGAAAACGATCTCCAATAACGTTGAAAATTTTATTGGTATCTGCTCTTCTGGCCCGTTTAACAGGGCCCAAGCGTTGCGGGCTTCCGGAGATAACGGTTCCTTGTTCGAACTGCCTGGAGGGGAACCTCTCCTATCGGCTGTAGCCACCTGACACTCTTTACTTTTTATTCTGTCCGTCATTTCCGAATCTTTCAGACAATATCTTTGCTTAGCTTCCCCACAGGTTATATGTTGACAAACCCCACCACTCTCTAAATATGTTTGGCTGGTCTACATCCCATCACATTCAAATTTCGTGCAATAACACACTCATGGAATGATGTAGACAGGAAATGAGAGGGGTGACACGTTATGATAAAACACAGATGGGTCCATTCTAATGCCCAAAGGATGCAGTCATGAGCATTATAATAAAACAAAATTCTTGTTGTGCCACAGAGTACCACGGCAAACAAATTAGCGTCGCTCTATTATAGCCGCGCCGAGCGGTCTTAGGCGCTACAGTCATGGACTGTGCGGCTGGTCCCGGCGGAGGTTCGAGTCTTCCCTCGGGCATGGGTGTGTGTGTTTATCCTCTGGATAATTTAGATTAATTAGTGTGTAAGCCTAGTGACTGATGACCTTAGCACTTAAGTCCCATAAGATTTCACACACACACGCGCGCTCTATTATAACGGGCAGCCGGCCGAAGTGGCCGTGCGGTTCTAGGCGCTGCAGTCTGGAGCCGAGCGACCGCTACGGTCGCAGGTTCGAATCCTGCCTCGGGCATGGATGTGTTTGATGTCCTTAGGTTAGTTAGGTTTAATTAGTTCTAGGTTCTAGGCGACTGATGACCTCAGAAGTTAAGTCGCATAGTGTTCAGAGCCATTTGAACCATTTTATAACGGGCATGCAGCTCGTTAAAACGGAGCCCCCATAGCTGTGTGGTAGTCTGCCTTTCGCAGGGCAACACAGTGGACACATCCTTGTCTTCCGTGTGCGGAGCACGAGCTCGTCTTGTTTACTTTCTGACGACCGTTGCTTAAGTGCCGGCTTACCGTCTAGGATACGCGGCGAACCGTTACATTTCGATTTACTTTCTCCAATGATTATGCCCGACCCAAAGCACTCGAGGTGGAGCGTTTTCTGCGAGAGGAAGTGAAGATATTATCGGAATACATTAGTCGATCGTCAGCAGCACGGTTTATCTTAAAATCATTAACGACGTGGGGTGCGAACGCATCCTACATGAGATCAAACAGGGGCTCCGCTTCTTTTATGCCGGTGGCAAAGTAGCAACGGTAACCGTCGACCATGCGGCCTTAGGTATGTGTACGATACGCATTTTCGAATTCCCATTCGAACTTCCTGCTGATTAAGTCATCGCGGCACTCCGACCATATCTCATAGTCCACCATACTGCGGAGAAGTGTACTCAGTTTCGGACATATCCGGTTCTAAACGGCGTCCGACAGGTCACCATTGATCTCCGAAGCCACGTCCCGTCCTACTTACAGATTGGAGGTTGCCGTGTAATAATTATATACGATGGCCAGCCTCGGACCTGTTCCGGGTGCGGTAAACAAGACCATCTTAGATACGAAATCCTGCAACGACGAATTACGTAACAACGAGCTGCCGAAGGACCACTCTTGTCGCCTCGTACGGTGCTACCGGTGACCTATACCGCTGCTTTTGCTTCTCCTACGGCTTCAAAACGCCACTCGGACGCCACAAACGACACCACAAACGAGCCCGACCATATCCCGACGTGGAACGTCTCGTACGATCCGCCGCCCCGGCCGGCCGGCCACCACTCACCGACGGTGCCAACATGATCGGCCACTAACCCAGCCTTCGGCAACAAGACTCGCTCATCGTCCCTACGGCGGTCTTCCTGCTAGAGCGACGATACTCCCTTCCTTCGCGGACACGGGCCGCATAAGGAAACAACGTTCACCGAAACGCCGCAAGAGAAGGCGCCACACTGTTTCCGGCCAAGAGGAGACTTTGAAGGTTGAGGACGACGCAGCGGTCGACCGGGAAGACGCCCCCGAATCAGTTACTGCCGACGAAGACGTTATGAGCGCGGAGACATCCACCCGGCGTGCTTGTGCCCGTCTCCCCAAAGCCCCATGCGGACGCTGAATTATTTTATGGATATAGAACAACATTACATCATCTTCTGAAGACAGAATAGATGATACATTGGTGCCTGTCGTGACGGCGCGGCATGAGGAGGAGGTCGAGGAGCAGGGCCCGTTATGGGACCCTGCACCGTCGGGACCGATCCCACTGCGGGCGAGTGGGACAGCATTCGACTGCAACACCCACGCCCTTGTGCTGACGCCAGAGTCGACCAGCCTCCAACAGTCCGCCGCCAGGTCTACCGGATAGCAACCATCAACACCAACAACATCCGTTCCAGAATGAAAATCGGCCTTATGGAGGATATGTTCTGGGCTCCTAATATTGATTTCGCCCTCCTGCAGGAAGTTCACTTGGCCAGTCTCCCGAATATCAATGGCTATACCGTACCACACCTCCTCGACTGATCCTTTGGGTCGTGGAGTGGCCATCTACGTCCGCCACCGGATTTCTGTCACCGACGTCGCCCTCCTTCCATCAGCTCGGGGCATGGCACTCACTGCCACTGGGACATGCTTCATTAAATCTACACTCCTTCAGGTACGGATCAACGACATGAACGGCCCCAGTTGCATTCAGAGGAAACCGCCCTCCTGATTTTAGGGCGATACAACCACTGCCTACTAGGAGGTGATTTTAACTGCTTTCTGCACCCCAAAGATCAGTTTCCACACTATACTACACGCCAGGAACTACCTATAGTAGTGCAGGACCTCCTGCTTCACGGTACCTGGGAAGTCCAACATGGTCAACGTTCTGGCCAAACTTTTCTTACCAGTCATTCCGCAAGCCGCCTAGACAGGATATGTGCCTCATAGATTCTTAGATCTGCGATTCTAGCAGCCAGAATGAGCATCCTGTTCATCTGCATCCTCCGGTGTCATTTTAATTGTGTCAGTTCACGAGTCCAAGTGAGTGGACGTTTAGCAGGGCTGGTACCCATCTGCCATTATATATGGCGAGGGTGGCCCCTCTCTACCCTCTTGTATGCCACTGCCGTAGAGCCCCCCATTGGGGGTCTGATAACCAAGCTCTCTGGCCTCAGTCTACGCCAACACTTTTCACCGTCAGGCATATGCTGATGACCTCCTCCTCCTCATCCACTCTGGCTCTGAGATTCGAGCAGTCCTAGAATTGATCACACGTTATGGGGCTGCAGCTGGAAGTGCCATGAATGTCCCGGCACAGCTTATCTACAATTAGTTGATCATTTAATAGACCTAATCCTACTAGTTTACAAATTACTAATGGGAAATCCTCAAACATACTGCTTTAAAACTAGTTTCCATTAAATTCAAAGCTAGACATTAATCAAATACATCACAAAGTATGTAGTATCCAAAACGACTTGCATAGTACATAACAAAATGGCCAAAGACACATTAATGATTCAGAATTAATTTGAAATTAATCGGGGACATTCATGAGAGAACGAGATGAGTGAAGAGAGAATGCTACCACAACCCAACACTATCCATCAGTTATGAATAATAAAGTAAGTAGAAACAAACATGCATGGCACCTCGCAGCTTGATGTTACTAAGAGATATGCGAAGGATAAATGCAGCTCTTTGGTAATAAGCAACTATGAACCTCATTGAGTTACATTGCAAGAATTGACAATATAGTTTTTGAATAGTGAAATGAGCAACAAAGGAAGAATTGGAGCTCGAAGAGCTAAGCACTGAATAAAATAATAGTGTACTACCAACATAGTGTATCTGATACATATATGAAGCAGACTGCATGTATGTATGCCTGTGAGCTCTTTCCAAACTGCCTAATCTATTTCAACCAAATTTGCCACAGAAACAGCAGGTCTCAGGAGTATGAGCACTGTGCTGTTTATAGCATCCTAGCTGAAATAGGAGTGGAGATGTGGGCAGAAACTTGTGTTTTCAGCACCCTGGCCTGTAGGCTGCCCTGAGTGAAAGGTATGTTGTGTGGGAGCAGCATCAGCCTGGCAAATCAACCCACTTGGCAGGGCAGCTTACATTCCAGGAGCAAGAAATGCAGGCTGTCCTACATGACACATGTTTTGCGTTGAAACAGTGAAAGCCTACTTTATCGACATGATTTACATGTCAATCTGTATGTCAGGCGCAAAAAAATGATTTTCAAGCCACTAAGGTATAGCCTGCTCTGCATGTTGTAGTGGTAGTACTGTGTTGCTTCATTGAACTGTCGTGCAGGGGCTACACCTACGAATGAACGTGGATGGGGTCAGGTTGAAATGGATAGAGGGTGGTGTGAACAAACGAGGGGAACAAGGAAATAGAGAGAAAGAACAGAGAAGAGGGAGTTGCATGAGGCCGGTGGAAGGTGTAGAGGGGAGTGACATGGTAGAAAACAAAGAGATGGGGGGAGGGCTGAGGTGGAAAAAAAAGAGACGTAGGAGCATATAGTCGGAGCAAGTGAGGAAAAAGATATGGTCAGAGAGGGGGTGGAGGAGATGAAGGGAAGAATGAGGTGGGCAGAGAGAGAGAGAGAGAGAGAGAGAGAGAGAAAGACATGGATCCAGAGTTTGGGAGGAGAAGGTGTGTTAAATATATGTGTTGAATGCATATGTGGGTGAAGCCATGGGGAAAAGGCTAGTTTACATCTAAAACGGTCCATATGTATGCATTCTATGTCTGAAGACTAACGAAACGAAAAATGGTTAAAACACAGCGGATTGGGACGGAAGGCATAGTTGATAAGGGAAGCATATGAAGATTCTAGCTCATTTTTGGTATACCTGCAGTGCAGTAGTGCAATATCAAAAGCCACATTGATCATATCATACAGATTTTGCTACGAGCTTTGTCATTCCCTTGCGTTTCAATCATTGTATTAAAATTCTATATCTGAACTTCGGTGACGAAGAAGGTATGAATGTGTAACGGAGGAATTTCAGCTTTGGTAATAGGACTCTATAAGCCATACGTAGGTTAACGTGTGCTGCTTCAATAAAATGTTTCGCTTTTTGCCAGATTACACCAACTTTGTGACTCCTGTGAATTTCCTGGTCGCAAGCGCCTATTTGACGGTTCTGTCCCTTCAGCGTCTTTACAGCCTAGGTACGTCAAACATCAAACATCGACTGTACACGTTAAGTGACTGTTGTGGTTGGTAGAACAAACGCGTCTCTGTATTTTAAAATCACCTTCATTCGGCTTTACTCGTTATAAGTACACGCCTGTTTCTAGACGCATTAATCTTGCAGACATTTGTGAAAGAATATTTTTGTATGCAGTAGCTGTTGTAGTGAAACGAACCTGTAAGTAACTTACGATGAAGAAAAAAGAATATATGGTAAGAGAGGCAACCACTTGTAATCAGTCGTAAGACGAATTAAAGCCGGCCCGAGTGGCCGAGCGGTTCTAAGATGCTTCAGTCTGGAAGCGCGCGACCACTACGGTCGCAGGTTCGAATCCTGCCTCGGGCATGAATGAGTGTGATGTCCTTAGGTTAATTAGGTTTAAGTAGTTCTAAGTTCAAGGGGACTGATCACCTCAGAAGTTAAGTCCCATAGTGCTCAGAGCCATTTGAACAATTTTTTGACGAATTAAATATTGTTGTAGCCACATTTATAGTTCCACGTATTTGCACATCAAGTTTGGAAGCTTAACGATTTGTATGTACCACGAGGAAGCTAATCCGTTGTGAAACTAGCTTTACGAACAGGAATCTGGAAAAGAAAGAAAAATGAGTGTGAAATCATCCAAGGCAAGAGGATTTACAGATCCTAATGATGTTATCTGTTTTGAGAAATTCTGATTTTCGACACGATCTGTAATATGGCACGTAATATAAAGAAATAGTATGAATACAGCATTCATTCTTTCCATAAGTGAACGCCTTTGGTGGAAGTCTAAGAATGATGTAAGTCTTAGACTCTCTCTTAGACTCTAGCGGGTACATCTCTCCAACTAGAAACTGGCTTCCGTTCTGAGATTATTTTCTACCTGCTAGCGTGGAGCTGCCTTTTCTACGAGTAAGCGGTTAATGTGGGATATCAATGGAATACAGTTAAATTCCATTTCATTTGTACATTTCAAGAATGCAAATATTTTCCGTAACTACAAAATGAAATTTAGCAATGCAATGTGCAGCTCGGGAGAAAAACGACACATTCAGGCTTTCCTGGAATTTAGTCAGTGCGCTCACATCTTCGAAACATCGGCGCTTGTGTGCGTGTGTGTGTGTGTGTGTGTGTGTGTGTGTGTGTGTGTGTGTGTGTGTGAGATAGAGAGAGAGAGAGAGAGAGAGAGAGAGAAAATAAGAGAGAGGGGGGTATAACGTAAATGTGAAAATTAATGGAATCTGGCAGCGCGTTCGTACATTCCACAGTGCATGTGGGTAGTGTTGAAAAACTGAGAAAAGCATTTATCTTAGTGCAAAGGTATAATTTACTGCTTTCTGAACATCCACAGTAGAGTGTACAATTACGTATGCATTACTTCTACTCCTACAAAGTACACCAGTTCAACAGAAATGCACAGCGATCTGCAGAAGTAGGCGCTACAAGAAATCACGCGGAGCCCACGTTGTAAAATAAGTCAAGGACATACTATTTCTTCCATCACGTATTGCACCTAATGACAACGATACAGAATGCAGAGAAATTTGGGCTCCTGTAAAATGGTTCTGATGATCTTCCTTCTCATCTTCGGAAAACCTCTGCCTAACAAAAAGCATTTCCTCAACAGCCTGGACATTATCGTGTGCCGTCGATATCGATAGTCTTCCTTCACTCTCACCCACGTCTACGCGTACTTGTCCAAAGTGTTGTTACCATTTCACTAAGTCAGGACGCGACACTGGGTACGGTTCACAGAGTGTGAGAATTTGAAGGTGGAGCTGGGTGCAATGTAGTCGTTTTGACCACAAGAATCGTACTGTCCCGCGTACTTCAGCGCTGGAGTACGTTTCCAGTGGCCGTACCATTTCACTCCCACACTGCGAAGCACCTGTTACCCCTTCCTTAGTAGAACTCTGTCTGCAGAGGAACTGGAACATATTCTCTCTTCTGTCAGTGAGGCAGACCAGTTGCGCAACGGTTCTCGCGTGGGACTAGTGTAACTTAATTTCTAAAACCCCTTGTAGATGTAGAACTAAATGTAGAACAGGGTAAATATACAATATATGACAAACATTAAGTACGTTGTAAGCACATTAGTGCAAAATAAAACTGTTTATAAACCACGCAGATGTATATTTGTCATATTAAAACTGTTATTTCTTAGATAAATGTGATGTGTAAAGGTGCTGTCTGTGTGATGCTGGTCCAATAAAGAGACAGAATGATGGCCCTAATCAGATCTGGTTACATAAGTAAAGAAACGAAATAAATACATCTCTTGAGCACAACTGACTTCAGAGTAGGGAGCCAGTTAATAGTGAGAGAGTCAGAAACGTCATATAGACTGGCCAGGTTGGTCCATTGCTGTTGAGGTTATCATGTCTTCGACGGATGGCCATTGATAAATTCCAGGCAAGTCGAATCAAACGGGTGGTTTACTACGAGTCCCCAAATTGTTCACACTGGCAACAGTTTCTGAACGGATCTCACAGCCAGATGCACAGTCAAGGATGAACGGGAAAACAGTGGGTATCTAAGCTCAGATAAAACGTCCTTATCTCAAGGTTACTGGTAAGGACATCTAGTGTCAGGTTACACTCTTGCGCTCCTGGATTCTCTCACTCCCTCAGCCATGGAAACCCCCAGTAACTGACCAAGGTCACACAGGAGAATCACCAAGACAGTTGTATCATGTGACATTAAAACGGTGCGAACCTCTACCCATCCCCTATGGCCAATGAGGATTGTGCACCCCCTCTTCACCTGTCTCTATTATAGACATGAAACGTCTCGCAGATTTACGTTTTTTTCATAGTTTCCCCAATTTTACGTATTTTTCACAATTTTCTTGATTTATAACTGGAGACACTTTGGAGCACAGGTATAGGCCGAGTCTATTTCTTAATAACAAATTATGTCACTTGAGGTCTATTTGATTAATATTTCGAAGCACCAGCGAAGGGCTCAACCAGACAGTTAGATATGTAATAACTTTCAGTTTTCCATGATTTTCTCAACTGTTCCCTATTATATGTCAATGTCTCCTTGCGTTGCGTTGTGTCCAATCGGTGTCAGAATGCTCTCAGGACGATCCTGATCTGGGTATAATTATCAGTGTGTGACGTCTTAGCGTTGAAACGAATACATTGGTAGAAGTAGTAATACCATATAGATTTCTGTAAGCCAACTATACTGCGTAAGATATATCACACTACATTACTAGATTATGTGACGTCACAGTAAAATTCTGATGCCTCCAACCAAAGATAATGTATTTTTAACACATCTAGAAAGAGCATCGTCCAGTACTTTCACGAAACCCAGCGAAAATCATGTCGCCTGCTAGAGGGTACATCTCCCCATTCAAACTACGACGTGTCGGTGTGTAGGCTCGAGCACTGATCACCGATGATCGCGGACCAAACGCCCAGCAAATGCCGACAAAGTTGCGGTTTGTGTCAAACATTGCTGGTCAACAGATCTTCCGCCCGCGGTAGTAATGACAGACATATCTCAAGTCTTAGGTGGAAATATTAAAGGCCGGTACACACCTGGATTATGAGGAACCTTGCATCTCTCTTAAGTAGATAACGCCAATACACAATTGAACTGCTTGTACGACCGAGGCCACCAAGTCGCGAACAAGAATTGCTCCACGTGACTAACTCTACGCCAGACCGTTTCCCCAGAGGAGGTAGAGAAATTTGAAACATGTATGTTCAATCACCTCTGCCATAGGAGCTGTCACAAATGACGTTCAATCGTACAGAGAGACAGAGTTTCGCAACAGCAAAAATCGCTCATAACTTGTAAACGCTATTGCGAGTAACCGTTTGCCAACAGTTTCTGCGCCAAGAACATCTCTCCCCACCACTCTTTCTCTATCGCCGAACAAGAGTCATACTCCCCTCCTCCTCCCTCCAACCCTCAATGCTTTTGAAACTGGACTCTTAATAAAATAACCGCAGCAAGTATAAGCTACATTACTGTAAGTGTCGTATGGTAAGTAATTTCGGCTAACCCATAAACGTCCAAAGACACGCTGGACAGCTAATACGCTGCTTTATTTGCTACTGAAAGCTTGTCTGTGCATTAATGATGAGTATCCCTCAAATGTGAGAAGGATTTACGTAACAGGCAATTCCCCCCCCCCTCCCCCCCCCAATAGACTCTATCCATGCAAGGTACACCGAGGAAAAAAATGTAGCGTCCAAATACAATCCTAGGACCACGTCGACGGTGGCCAAGATCTGTCTTATAAGTAACTATAGCAATATTACGTCACTGTAAGTCTCGTTAGCAGATGCAGAAATAATTATAATCGACATCACCATTCGCAAATGAGACAGAGAAATGGTCACAGTGCATCAGGAATAAATAAACTCTTTGTATTTGCTGCCAGGTTTTGGGACAACTTTCGTTGTGGAAACTACTCCAAGCATCTCGCACTGACGTCAGTGCTAAATTTCAAGCTTCTGCGAAATATCGCCAACTTGGAGCTTTTGCGTTCGTTTTTCGGCATGCTTTTTTTTGTTTCTGCAACAGTTATTCTGCTTCTATATCTGCTCATTACAGCTCCTCGCGACCGATTACCACATCTGTATATATATTTTTTTCGTTTTATTCCTTTGTATATCTGTGACGCCATGTCTGTCATTCTGTATAAACAACAACAAAATCCGTATTTTTTTTTCCAAAGAATCTATGACGACTTCTGTCTCTCAACCTTCAGCACCGATTTCGGTCAGTTAGCAGACAGATTGCACAGTGATCGTGAAAGCTTTCTAGGGAAACGTCCAAGAGGTCTCCGCAGACACTTTGATCTGGAGTTTATGTCACATTCCGACAACACCCTAAGATAAATGCAAATATTTTGTGTGACCTCATTGAAATTTTTAACAAATATTGTGACATTTCTACATATTTCGATATTTATACAGTTTTTCCTTATGTAAGTATAAAATTATAAATATTCTCTTACTGTTTATAGGAAAAGGTGTGGCTTGCAAATTTTTTTATGCCATCCAACTTTGATACGAAACCGCAACCCAACCTATTCCTCCATTGGTAACACTAAGTGTCTAAACGCCAAACCACACACATGCGTCCATGGATTGCCGTCGGCAGTGAAGAGGAGTCGGTCAATACAGAGATAGCATAACTGTGTGGTTACAGAAGAATATCGTCAACACACGATTTTTGGGGAGATCTCTTGGACGATTTCCTAGAAAGCTATGAGAATGGGTCAACTATTAGAATCACTGTGCAATCTGTCTGCTAACCGACTGAGATCGGCGCTAAAGATTGACATGTAACTATGAGGAGCTTTTATGTACTGATTGCCTAAAGACGGCTGTGTTACGAAGCTGGAGGATACAATATACAACTGTAGTATGGTGCATGTGCTACACAGGGCAAGAGTGTCTTTGAACTATAACAAACTCCACTGTACTCGGTGCCAGTTACAGCTGTGTGGTGTCAGCTAACAGGTGACTTGCAAAACAGCAGCATTTTGTCCACTGTAGATGGTAAGTGTTTCGGCGTAACGTCAAGCGCCGGCACGTCGACCAGGAACATCAGAGCAGAGAGGGCTGTTAGACGTCAGCAAATTCTACGCTGACCCACCCATCTCTAGCACAACAACGGAACGGCCGCGCCATCTACACGAAGAGGACTTAAGCGCCGTTCCGCCTGGCCGCAGCTGACAGTGGAAGTCTAGGCAGTCTACGAACGCTACAGCAGTGGCGAAGGACTTGTATTGTTTCACTTGTCTTAAGAATTATATATACTGAAGAGATTGATTATGTTTCATGTCGCCCTGTGCTTGCGACAACCCATTGTAAAATTTCCCAATGTTAAGTATTGTCATTTATAGTACTGTAATAAAATCTCATTAAAACGATTTTCTTGAATTGTTGTCTAGCGATCCGAGAAAGCAGGTTTCTCGCGGACCCTATATTAGACGAGTGGGCAGACCACAACAGTAAGAACACTCGTAAATGGCCTTATACCTTCTTGAGACTCAAGACCGAGGAAAATTTATTAATTATGCTCTGTCTACATACGGTTTTAACTATCTACTACATGGAGATTCTTAACACTGACTCCAACAAGGACGACGAAAATATTACTCGGAAGTGCTATATTATAGAATGACAACAACATTTCTCTTAATCCATGAAATGGCTCTCCACAATACCGTCAGGTAAGGATATCGTCGAATTAGGACTAGTACCTATAAACAGTACTGATAAAATCAGATCTGTAGGTCACGGCTGCAGTTGTAACTAAATCATCAGGGTCACCATTATCCTACTCCACCCACCAGTCCATATCTCATCGCTACTTGATGTGGTAGGTCATATTCATCACTGCTGAATCGTCTAGGGTCGACGACAACTGTGTTTGCCACCCCGCGAGTTTCTCCCGCCATTGTCCATTAGTTGTAAACATATTTGGTAAATTATTGCATATTAACCAGTTTGCTTTTTCCAGGTACTTCTGGATATAACAGCTGGGAGTCTGATACATGCTACTGGATCAACACTGGCAGACATGTTTGTTATTTATGGTTTCTAAAATTTTCAACAGCGTCTCGTTTAGCTGAGGTTTTCATTAGTGTGTTAAGAACATGGGGGGGGGGGGGAGGTGAGTGCCCCCACTGGAGGAGGGGGGGGAATCTAATAAGAGTAATTCTGATAATGCAAAGGAGAGGCTTAATGGATGGTTGAATGTGTGTGAAGTGTAAAGAATCACACATATTCCTGACAATCAGCTCAAATAATCGGTTACTGAAGTATACCCTACAGTTTAATTGCATTCCAGAGGTTGACTTACACAATAATAGCGAAGTGACAGATATACAAAATTACTATGATAGATAGATTGCCACACGGAGAATTAATGTAGGTATGACTGTGTGGAAGCATATCCATCCCCACCAAACTAGGCTGACAAAGGGTTGCACAAAATACGAAGCGAAGAACTTACAGTAGTATTATGGTCTATATCTTGGTGGCATTCTATGTTTCACATTCATTTGAGAATGCTAAGAATAACTGTTCATCTGCACTAGAAAGACTGGTTGGTTGTGATGTAGAGCAAATTATGCCTTCTTAATACGTATAGGAGACAATGTTGCCGTGCTGATCTTTTAAAATTACTTACTTCTTTCCGCAATTTGTCTACCTGGGGTGTCAAATACTAGCTAGGATAGAAATGATAGCGACAACTTTTCTGGTTATGGTTTCCAAACTTCGAATATATCTTATAATTTAGCTGGATGTGTATGTGTTGTGGAAGCCTGTAGTTCAAATGGATTTTTCAGTGATTGTAAAATGTAATTCTTCAATATTACTCTTTAAAAAAAGACATTCAGGTCTTATAAAGGTTTATGAAACAAAGTGCTGCGTACGTAGTATTCGATGCTGAGCATTCAGATGACTGTGTATTGGTCGTAAGAAAATCATCGTGGAAAATTTTATTGAGAGCAAAGCTGACATTGCTAAGAACCAATATTGGTTTGCTCTCAAGGGTTTTGTTGGTTGTGATATAGATTAAATTATGTCTTCCTGATATGTATAAGAGATATTGTTTGTCGACCAAACCTATTAAAATTACCGAGATCGTTCAGAAATTCGTCTACTGTCAGTGACTAATATTAGCTCAGATAGAACTGATGATGACGGCTTTTTAACTCGACATTACGTGTTGTGGAAGACTGTAGTTCTAATGGATTATTCGGTAATGAGGATGTAATACCTTGACGATAAGGACCTATAATAGTTTATAAAACAATGCGTTACACCGTAAAAAAGAGTCAGTGATACGAAGTTGGTCAGGAAACGTATCAGACGCATTGGTTGATCATAGCTCTTTTTGCTTCTCCGTAAAAAACAAAGTATGAGTCTGTCTTGTGACACATCGATCGTAATGTGGCACTACACACGTTGTTAGAAAGTTTTGTTTTAATGAGCCCCATCACGATGGCAGATATAATTTATATTCGTCTCAGAACGTTTTTCTCTTTGTGCAGTTGACTTTATGAAATATTACTTTGCAGATGGACTCTACAACCGTTAGTCTCAAAAGTATTAGGCTCCGATATTGCCCGATTTGTGATTTTCCATTGACAACATTGTGTTGTCAGAGCTAAAATTATATATTAGAGGTAGATTCGTGGCAGAGTCTTAACATTCAACAACTGCTGACATTATTTTACTTTTTTTGCCTCTGGCTACTACGGGTCTTTGCCAGGCGTAACATACTGTCGTAATTACCAGTCACCGCCTTCCGCTGATACCAGTGACACATGGTTGACCCTTGGCTATTGTTTCAGCTCCTGCATTGCGACCAAGGTGGTGGTAGTTATAAGACTAAACCCGTTGGAAAACAATTCTGGAGGGTTATTACTCGGTGATTTCCCTCGTCTTTCAGTTTGCGTACGACTTTTTGCACAGTTACTTGGAGCCAATTACTTTGCTTTACCTCTGGGATGGACGAATGAGGTGTTGCAAGGCCGAAGTTTGATCATTTTTCTCAGGGCTGTCTGCAGGCTCCCAGTGGCTTCTGCAGGAGTTATGGTTCTGGGTCGACAGAGACACACATCTCCTTGTCGTAAATGTGGTGTTGATCGCACTGTTATCGGAGACGTGCGAACCGTTTTTTCTATCTATCATTGTGCTGTGCGTATGTTTTTCGCATTTTTTAATCATATCGGTAATTGGTCTTAGGAGAATCGGTCGGTGCTCGGTCTGTAAGGTCGCACTTTGTAGTATGGAGACTTCTGCATGTCTATGACTCTGTATGTTGGAAGAGTTTATTTATTTCTGCTGCACTCTGACCATTTCTCTGTCTCATTTGCGTGTGGTGGTGTTGATTATTTTATTTCGTAATCGGTTTACGAGACTTATATGATTTAATATTGCTAGAGTTACATGTCTGGCAGATCTAGCCTACCGCTGATGTTATCCTAGGACTGTATTTGGTAGCTAAATTTTTTCCTCGAGGTACCTGGTATGGATGTAATGGGGAAGGGGGTTGGGGATGGAGGGATATGCATGTTTCATCAGTCCTGTTCACATTTGAGGGATACTCATTATTAATGGGCAGACAAGTTTTCAGAGGCCAATACAGCAGTGAGTTACCTGTTCAGGGTGTGTTTTTGGAATTCTGTGGGGTCAGTATAAATTACGTTTCATACGAGACCTATGGTAATGTAGATTATACTTGCAGCAGTTATTTTCTTTCGGTCTAGTTTCAAAAGCCTGACTGTTGGAGGCGGGAGGAAGAGAGTACGTCCCTGGTTGATTCAGAGAGAAAGAGTGGTAGGCAGAGTTTTACCCAGCGCTCAAACTTTTAGGAGCGTTCACTTGCCATATCGTCGATAAGTTATGTCAGCCCTTTGCTGTTGCGAGACGCCATCTCTCTGGAGGACTGAACGTCATTTGTGACAGCTACTATTTCGGAGGTGATTACACACACAATATTCAAAATTACCTACCATTTCTAAGTAACTGATATGGCATAGTTTTAGTCTTGTGGAATACTACTATTCACGAGCTGGTGGCCACAGTTGCACAAGGAGTTCCATTCCGTATCGGCATTATCCAACGAATATACGTGAGGAGTTTCTCGTAACGTAGTTGTGTATCGTTTTTTAATATTGTCACCCAAGAGTTGGCGTATGTTTGCCATTACTATCGCGGGCTGGAGATCTCTCGGTCAGAAATGTTTATGGACACCAACCGCAATTTTGTTGGCAATTGTTGGGCATTGTGCCTACGATCATTGGCGTTCTATGCTGTACACCCACGCGTCGGAGTCTGAGGGGGATGATCTACCCTCCATCAGGGAACATGACTTCCATTGGGCTCTGTGCATATACTGGATAACTCTGTTTAGAGGTGTGTTACAAGTGCAGTGTATTTGACCTAATCTAATAATGTAGTATGGTACTTCTTATGCAATATATTTCCCTTACAGAGTTCGCTATGATGTTGCTATTTCTACCAATGTGTTCGTTTCTAACACTAAGACGTCACACACTAGCAATGACACATAAATCGGGACCGTGTTGAGTGCGTTAGGCTTTGATGGGTCTCAATGCGATGCGACGAGATGTTGATACATTGATCGCGTAATAGGGTACAACACGAAAAACTGGTAGTAATACATAGCTAACTGTCTGAGTGAGTCCTTTCCAGGTGCTTCGAAATAGACCTCAGGGGACATAATTTGCTATTAACAAATAGATTCGACCTATACCTGTGCTCCAGAGTGTCTCCGGTTATGATATAGGAAAATTGCAGAAAATACGTGAAATTGGCGAAAATACAAAAATAATAAGTATAAGTGAGACAACTTACGGATGTGTCTGGATGTGGCCTCTTCTGGGGTCATGTGATATTGGTATTAACAAATAGGACTGTAGTGACATGACTGAAGTTCATTTCTTATTAACAAACAGACACATCGTCTTCCTATGCTGTCCAGCTGCTGAGTAAACCCTCTCACACAAGTGTCCCATTTATAAAAGACAAAGGTGTGGACAGGGTGCATGATTCTGATTGGTCCATTGGGGAGGGGCTCCCGCCGTATTTATCTCACACGATACAGTTGCCTCTGTGATTCTCCTGGGTGATCCTGATGAATTCGCGGTGGTTCCCGGGGGAAAGGGAGTGGGGGAATCAAGGAGACCAAGTGTGTAACCTGGCACCAGATGACCTTATCAGTAATCATGAGATAAGATGCCCACTATATTTCTTCTGGGATATGACGTACTTCGACGACCAATATTTGCTTTTATGCAATCATCACACGTCTCACCTACAACCTTTGCTTCCTGTACCAGTAACTATCGGAGGTCTTCATCAAGGTGTACGTATGCGGAATGTCTAGTTAAGTGCACTGGGAACGCCACTTGTATATGGGATTTGGCAATGGACAAGTTAGATGCAAGTAAATGAAATTTTCTTCCCGTAGTTTCTCTAGAATAATGTGAACCAAAATTACTGAGTCACCACAGAAATAAAAAAACTAGTGGAAGATATTACGGAAAAAAGCACGAAAAGAAGATATTATCTATGTTACAAATAACGCGGTGCAAGGCATTGTTCAAAATTGCTGTAAGAAACTCCTCCACAGCAAACAATGAGTCTAGCACGTCGATACCTACGTCTAAAACATGTATTCCGCAAGACAGTGTGCACTGTATGGCGAAGGGTTCATCACACCAGTGTTATCGGTTTTCTTTCCCATTTCATTCACGTACTGAGAACCTTGGGCTCAGAGTACATTTAAAATGCGCAGGTACTAGTAAACAAGAATTTCGTGAGAGATTACATTAAATGAATCGTTTGTTCTTGACAAGACTCACTAAACTAAAATTTCTCATGTGTCACAAATGGCCAGTTCGACATTTCAATTTTCTAGTGTTCCTAAAGGGCACCAAAACACACCCTGAAGCACATTCAGAACTCCGGAACATAGAGAAACAATGGTATCGTTTAACGAACTCCTCCTTTATGTCAGCCCTTGTAAAAAGCACGAAATAAGTAAGAATAACAACGTACAGAAATTCCGGATTGTCTTACGAATAAAACCGTCCATATCATTTCATACAAATCTTCATTTATAACGTCGAATGGGTTGCCGGTATCATCAGTTCTGTAATTAAGATTAAAGGAACAGACATATAATGGAAAATCATTATATTGGAAAAGATAAGTCGACAACATTGTTTTATTGTACGGAGATAAAGACGATGAAATTAAATTAACACTCCAGGTAAAACACGATGAAAGCATGAAAAAATTCTTCAGGGAGATCTTGAAGCGTCAGATTTGTATTCGGGCTCCGTGCAACATTTATTTCCACAATGGCGCAGCGAAGAATAATATTTCAGGTAGAATTTTTACCCACAGGTAACGCAGTCATATGAAGGTAATACAGTCATGAAACTGAATTACATACCACGGCTGATTTATCTCCAGCAGTATTAGTGTCCAAATGGTCACACACAATGCTAGCTTACTGCGAAAACCAGAAATAAAAAAATAAGGTATTATTATTATTTTTATTAAACCGAAATCGTTAAGACGCTCCAGAAAAAAGAAACACACTATAATTTTACCAAACAGTAACTTCAAAACGTACGTTATAAGCAATTCATTAGAAACTAAATAAAGATACTTGTAATGCCTTATTATTTATTACACTTGCTTTTGTAACGCTTACTGTTATCAGCATGTAAGGCACTTACTCCCAGAGCAACCACCGCCACATTGTTTCAGTTAACCACATCGTTCTGGCTTTGGTTCGTTGATGTGCAAATAATCCTGAGCTACAGTGCCTACTTTGTACTCTCCATCACCTGTACCCTTGCGGTACTACAGACTACTGGAAGAGAACCGACAACTAATAGAACGAAGATTAATACTTGCGAGCGGACCATACGGACTTTCCCTCGTTGATTTGATTCATATGGACAGGTTGTGTAGGGCACGACCTGGACTTCAACATATGTATACAGAAAAACGCAACTCTCAGCCGTCTTCAAGAAAATCGAGTTTGAACATTTTACGCGTATTTACATACTTCGTATGGTCTGCAGCAGTTCAGAATTCCGTAGCGTGTAAGCACTAAGTTTCATAAGCGCGAGGTCTCTGGATTGAATCTCGATCCTGGCGCTTTTTTTCCACGTAATTGTAACAATAGATATGAGTGGTAAGCCAGGACACTGCGTGGTAACTGAGAACCGCTTACGAATGTACGCCAAGTCTGTTTTGCAGTAGACACACTGAAACAACACTGCACGTGGAAAGACTCGACGTCCATTGCAAGTGCTGTAAGTCGGCCCCCTAATTATCGTTTCCCATGTTTCTACGATCAGTATTTGCCTTATTCGCTCAGGACTCCATAAGTTACATGTTAAACTTGTCACACATGCAGATACAATGATATAAATAAAATGACTATACTGTTTTGATTGAAAGTTCTTGTATATCCTTCTTTCATTTTTCCTTTCCTTACGAAAATTTTTCTCTTTGTTTCAGGATAAAGATTATGAAAACAATAAATTATTCATTCAATAATGATAGCCTACACAGTTACAATAATTACATGGGTATAAAAAAAAAGACAGCAGGGAGAATGATTCGGTCCATGACCTCACGCTACTCAAACTAAGTGCTTAACATGCTTTCTTTTTCCTTGTTTTCCTCTCTTTTCCTTCGCTTTGTTCATCAATGCTTTCATCCTATGTTTTGGGCGAACGTCACAGGACACCGCTCCAAGTTCATCTTTCGAAACTTCGCTCACTTTTTTTATTACAGAGACCTACCAGCAGTCTGAGCAAAGACTCTGACCACCCTGCCGGCGATGGACTGTGGAATCATTGAGTAAAGGTCTCCATACGAAATACACAATGAAGACCAAAGAACCTCGTACACCTGCCTACCATCGCGTAGGGCCCCCGCGGCACGCAGAAGTGACGCAACAAGACGTGGCATGGACGCGACTACTGTTTGAAGTAGTGGTGGAGGGAACTCACACCATGAATCCTGCAGGGCTGTCCATAAATCCGTAAGAGTACGAGTGGGTGGAGATCTCTTCTGAACAGCACATTGCAAGGCATCCCAGACAAACTAAATAATTTTCATGTCTGGGAAGTTTGGCGGCCGGCGGAAGTGTTTAAACTCAGAAGAGTGTTCCTGAAGCCACTCTGTAGCAATTCTGGAATGGTGGGTTGTTGCACTGTCCTGATGGAATTGCCCAAGTCCGCCGCAATTTACAATGGACATAAATGGATGCAGGAGATTAGGCACGATGCTTACGTACGTGTCACCTGTCAGAGGCGTATCTGGACATATCAGGGGTACCATATCATTCAAACTGCACACGCCCCTTACCATTACAGAGCCTCCACCAGCTTGAACATTCCCCTATTGTCATGCATGGATTCATGAGGTTGTCTCCATACCCGTACACGTTCATCCACGCTATGTAATTTCAAGCGAGACTCGTCCGACCAGGCAACATGTTTTCAGTCATCAATAGACCGATCTCGGTGCTGACGGGCCCTGGCGAGGCATAAGACTTCGTGTCATGCAGTCATCAATGGTACACGAATGGGCCCTCGGCTCCGAAAGCCCGTATCGATGATGTTTCGTTGAATGGTTCGCACGCTGACACATGATGATGGCCCAGAATTAAAATCTGCAGCAATTTACAAAAGGGTGCACTTCTGTCACGTTGAACGATTCTCTTCAGTCGTCGTTGGTCCCGTTCTTGCAGGATCTTTTTCTGGCCGCACTGATGTCTGAGATTTGATGTTTTACCTTGTTCCTGATACTCACGGTACACTCGTGAAATGGTGATACGGGAAAATCCCCACTTCATAGCTACCTCGGTATTGCTGTGTCGCAACGCTTGTGTGCCGACTATTACATCACGGTCAAACTCAGTTAAATCTTGATTACCTGACATTGTAGCAGCTGTAACCCATCTAACAACTGCGCCAGACACTTGTTGTCTTATATAGGCGTTACCGACCGCAGCGCTGTATGCTGCCTGTTTACATATCTCTGTATTTTAATAAGCATGCCAGCACCAATTTCTTTGACGGTTCAGTGTATAACCATGCTTAAAGTTTTCCAACTCGATATCCTCGAAAACGGTTCAGAGCTGAGTGTTCCTGTTTACATGTGCTGAAGTCAGTCGTGCTATAGACGTCCAGTCAGTATTAATCAAATCCGTGGAAGGAAGTTCATACGGTCCCCTTGTCAGTATCCCATAGTCGGCGGAGCTACTATAGAGTACAAGTTGGGACTGATGATTAATGGGACCTGTCACAGAAACATACTACCGAAATCTCCCAACGAGGTTTCGGGTGGCCAGCAAGACGAATCATCAAGGAAAGCTATCCAACGGGGTTGTGCTTGCTTCATGACTACATCGCAGCTAATTCTGCAAGAGCAGTTTTTGCAGTGTCTGTGTTACACTCATAGGTCTGCAAATTCCGCTTTTAACTTGCTTGCCTGACAGTGAAGCAGGCAATGTGCCGGACTTTATCGGCAGAAAAAGCAGGCTGCTTTACTCCAAACCAAGCCAAGGTGTGTCCAACTCAAGCAGGCTAAGGAAGTCTTGCTTGTCTTTCCGTCTTCCCGCTGTGCTATGCTAGGTAGCAGCTTATTCTGTACGTTTTCGTTATGTAGTTACGGGCGGGGAAATTGATAAAAAGTCCTTTTTTACAGGAGTGCCAAAGACGAGGCTCAATGTATTCTACTAGATAAAGACAAGACGTTTGCTAAAGTTGTTACAAAAAAAAACCCGAAAAGTTACCAACAAGTTTACTTCAAATTTTTCTGCGATGATCTATTAAACAGTTGTACTGACTTATACTATAGATTTTTAATAGACACAATATATGAATAATTATTAAGTGGGAGTCTTGTTACCAGAACCCTTGAAAACATCTTCACCGATTAACTTCAAATTTTTCCACAACAGTCCAATAAACATTCAGAAGGGCATAGGCTAGTTAGAGGTATCATGTTAAAAGTGATTGCGAGAAAGAAAACTGTGCTATGCTGCGAAAATATGCGGTTTAGTTTTCTTTCTAGTAGTCAGTTTTATCAATGATAGCAGGACACTTTAACAACCAGATTAATTGTTTCTCCCATATACTTTCTTTCTCCTTATATTTAACTGTAAATAAAAAATTTTATACATAATAATGTGCTGTTTTATTTTCTTCCACCCTGTCGGTTTTAACAGAAATCAGGAAAGCTGTGTCTATGGCTTATCGGCTTATGATTAGAATACTATTCGGAATCTCAATCCTATCCGTTAGCAGATTAATATTGTGAGAAATTTTGTAATTGAAGGTACAATTCTTACTGATCGAGGAGTAGGTGAGGTCTCTCTCATTCCCCGTATACCAATGATCCCAACCAATTAACTAACCCAGTCTAAGCGACCTCACTTTGCAGTCAAGCTTTTGTTTGTAATAACGATAAGCAGGACTCAAGGTCAGAAAGAGATGGGAAGGCTGGATAGCAAACAGCTCTTGTCCCACTAGAAGACGGCCTGGTGCGAACTCGCAAGAAAGAAATGAAGTGGCGCGGAATATACAATAGAAGGCGTTCTTATGGTAGTGGAGCTGAACTGGAACTGCTCACACTGCAGTGCCCGCGGTGCATGTCACTTCTGTGGCGGTGCCACCGCTGCGACTTCTTCGTGCGGCAATCGCTGCGCTATACGCCGTCTCTGGAGTAGCTTGTCGACCTATCGGCACCTGTGGTGCTGTCTGGTGGTGCGTGCTGTGCTTACGACACTACAATAGGACGTGTGTTAAGATATCAAGGAATAACTTCCTTGGTATCTGAGGGGGTCATATAGGGTAAGAAATGTAGGGGAAGACAGAGTGGAAAATATCCAGCAAAAAACTGATTACTTTAGCCGTAAGTACTAATCTGAGATGATGAGGTTGGCATACGAGAGAAACTCACGTAAGAGTCTCATCAAACAAGTCAGAAGACTGAAGACAAGACAGAATAAATAGCCCTCTCAATACTTCTGTGGTAAAACGTGGCACGTTTTTAACATATAAAATTCATTAAAAATTATGGCTATAACTCTCATCGTTTTTTATAGAAAGTTATAATGTGGAATTAAACGGATATACTAATATTACCTGCGGCGTCAAGTATCACACACATAGGGGGACAGCCAAAACTATAAAATGAATGTGTAATTGTAAACTTTTTGTAGTGTTCCTGTAACAAAATATTATATCCCGCGATGAAAATAAATATTGAAGGAGTGGATCCAAAGCGTCCATATTTGTCTCTGTTATACTAAGCAACAAGCACCGCCGAGCTAGAAGTGGCTTCATAGAGGAAGAAATCTTGGTACTTTAATTATGTCAGCTATGTTGCAGTTCTCATTTTCGGAGACAGCCAGCTGTTTGAATAAGATTTTGCAGTGTACACTGCGAGCCATCCCGCCTTTATGAATGCACGTGGCCCGACCGGAACAGAGAGCAGAGTGAGAAAGACGGAGGAGCCGGTTACAATTAGAGTGTTTGTGTTTTGAGTTAAGGTCTGCTTGCTCGGTGCGTTCGTTAAGGAGGCGCCCGTAGGAGGAAGCAGTGTGGCCCGGCCCGGCGCGGCCCAGCCCGCGATATTAATTCAGGGCACAGTGGCAGCTGGTCTGCCGCTGCAGGCACAGCTCCGGAGAAATTCACGCGGCTGCGTGACCGGGCTGCGCGAGCAGGCGACGCGGGCTGCCCAGGAGCCAGGGGCAGAGCGAGCTACAGGCGAGGGCGCTGCAGCCGCACGGACCGCCGTCAGTACGGAGTTTCCCGTAACGTACGCCTCACTGCACAAGGGCTGACGAGAGTCGAAATTTTCTGCTGTAACGTCATATTCTGTAGGTTGAAGTCCACATCGAACAGCATATGAAACCTTATGCCACTTTTCTGGTTCTTGCAGCCATCGTCGTCAACACTGTGACCAGGGGAAACTACTTTCGTCCGACCACAATTCTGGAATGTTGATTGGTCTGAGAAAATGCTCGTCAAACTAGAACACATATTAGTTTACTTTATTACATTAACGAATAAAAGATTTACTTAACTTTCACTTACTACTTTGGAATAGGAGTACTGGGTAAGTTACTGCTGTTATTGATCATCCGAGTATCACTTGATGCGCAGATTAACAAACTCTTCTCTTGCAGTACAAAATTCAACATTGAAATGCACAAATCCCTCAGAAACTTATACTACCCGTTGGTCGTAGACGATGAGGTTGACTGTTGTAGCGGAGGTCTCGAATTGTGGAGAGTTCTTGCTACTTCGACATTATATTGACCTCAGCGTGAGGGTGTTGCTGTTGCAGAAAGACTGGCGTGTATTCTGGAGTGCTTCTCATACGTCTCTGCGGTTTGCAGCGAGACCTTTCTAATGTCTGTGGTATCGATTCATGTGGCCGACTTTGATGTGGCACATTAGTCTCTGGACGATACCACAATCATCATCACATTCTAAAGGCTAACGACTTTCCGATTAAACCATTCTCTTCTGTCATTCTGTGTTTCTTTCACTTCCATGTAACCGACATATCCTATCCTCTTCTCGATGTCTTCTGAATGCCTCATCCTAGACCGTAATGTTTGCTTTCTTCCCCAGTACTTTATCTAGAAGAAGATCTTATTGTCTGATGACATGTAAGAACAATAATTTATTTTTCCCTTTTCCATTCCTTTTAATAATTTCCTCTCGTTGTGTCCTTCCCTTATGATTTCCAGATTGTTCTTGACATTGTCCGCAATTCCCACGTTTCATCAGCTTCAATTCGTTTCAATGCACCCAGTCATAGTTAATAAAATACTCTGGGCTTTTACGCCACGGTCAGATGAATTTTCCATTAAAAACCAACGTTCCGTTCCCATATGCGGAGGACATTTTCAAGAAGATTATAACTTCGTCGAATGTGTAATTCACACCTTGGCGCGCTACTGACTGCAACAAAAATACTGGAGGCGAGACGTCACATGCTTTGAACACCTGGGCGTAATTGGCTTTTATCTACTGTTGCTATTACTCCATGTGGGACACTCGGACATGTCTCCTTCAGCACTGGCATCCAGATGTCATTCAGTTTCATCCCCCCCTTCTTCCTATTGAAGTCCTGGGGTGTTTAATCATCTCTATGCCCTCTCAGTACAGTGTTTCATGGTATCCGCCCGTGATTGCCAGTACTTGAGCCCTATCAAAATGAATGTGGTGGTCTCCTGGCTGCAAAGCATGTTCTACAACAGCTGATCTGTCAGCCTCTCGCCTCCCACAGTTGTCCTTGTGCTCTTCTAGTCGTTTTTTGACCGCTCTTTTTGTATAACCCACGTACACCTCCTCACGACTACATGGAATCTCATAAATGCCTGCTTTTTCTAGCCGTTTGCGAGCATCTTTGGCCAATTTTAGGTGATCCTGTACCTTGTAGATTAACGTAGTGTACCGTTTTGCCAAGATTTTTCTTATGTGATCAGTAACGTCTTTCACGAAAGACAGGAAAACTTTAGATATCGTAGAACTGGCAGCCACAGGCGGATACCATGAAAGGTTTTACAGAGAGGCCATAGAGACTGTTAAACAACCCAGGAATTTCAGTAGAAAGGAGGAGTGCGTGAAATTGAATGACATCTGCATCCCGGAGCTGTCGAAGACATGTACCATACTTCCACCATGGGGTGACGGCAAAAGTAGACGATAGCAACCGACATCTGCCAGATGCGCCCGGATATTCAAAGGTTGTGACACGCTTAAACGGAATTTTGCGGCAGTTAGCAGCTAGCCAGTGTGTTAATCGGACAGACAGAGAAGCTACGATCCGCTTGAAAGTGCCCTCCACTGATGGGGACGAAATCTGGGTTCTAATGGAAAATCCATCCGACCACGGCATAATAGCCCCGTATATTTTATTAACTATGTAATTTCCAATCGTGAAAACATTCATTTTTACAATCTATCCAGTGTCCAGTTTTCACATCCGTAGAGCAATGTATTCCATGCAAGTGACGTTGTAAAGGACTTTCTGATATGTATATTCATATGTTTGGTGATTAAAATGTTTCTCTCAATCATAAACACCAGTTTTGCCAAGGTAAACCTTCTCTTCACCTCTGTCTATTGTCTTCTGAGGTTATTTTACCAAGTTAACAAAACTATTGCAACTGATCTATTCAGACGTCACAAATGTTTATATTGGTTTAATTGATTTTATATTTATAGGTTATTTTCGTTTCCCGTTTGCTCAGTTTTATATTCTGTAAATTAAAAGTGTCTGACTAGAATCGCAGACTACATTAATTTCTTTATCAGAGTTTGCAACTATGTCATCACAGAATTTCACCATTGGTTTTTATTTCGTGTGTTTCCTACTATCTGAATAGCTCCCTGAATGAACATATTAAATAAACACGGACGTAGGGAACGTCCTTGGACAACTTGTTTTCTAACCCTGGCCTCTTTCTACACCTAACTGATATTTACTTTTCTACTTTGGTTCTGATATAATTGACTAGTCATTCTTCTGTTCATAACTGATTTATTGTCACCCAAAGCATCTTACGTGTTACAGCAGGCAACTAACGTAACAAAAAGTACTGAGCGGTATTTGCAACCAAGGAAAGCTGATTATTTGCTTACAGGTCTACATGTTGGTGAGCTCCTGCATTTATCAGTACCTGACGTTGAGCCAGCGAAGTATGCTACGACCTGATAGCTACTGCAGCATAGCTTGCGTGCCAGATACCTTACCATGTTTCAATCAAACAAGGAATTGGAAAAAGGGTAAAACGTGTCCCATAAATGTACTCATTGGGATATACTTATTAAAATAATCTGATTGTATCATTTGAAAAACAAGAAAAGATATGAACAGCGCTAACCACTTCATGCGGTGTCTGGTTGTCGCGAACGGTGCCCCACAAGTGATGCAAGTTGACAATCATTCGAGAGATAACGGCAGTAATAAGTTTCCGTGCTCGGAGAGAGTCTGCGAGTAACGCAAACAAAGAACAGATTTGTAAAGTTATTTGTTGCTGATAGTGCACTGGAAGTATTTTTGTAGCGTATATGAATTATCTTGAATGTTATAGAGTGTACAATAATTTCCGCTAACAGTCACAATAAAAGAGTATTTATTCGTCACACGACCGGTTTCGATCTTGTGCCCATCCTCAGGTGTTTATACATAGATGTACATGTTTATATTGCTGGAGATCACTGTATCAATAAAAAAAAATATTTGCTGGTGACTAAACCGATACAAGTGGAACAATTGTAAGTGGAAAGGCAGCATTTGTCGAAAATATATCTGTACTTACATGAAGATGAAGCATCGTTATTATAATTACGCTGGGTGACAGCTGATGCTTTATCTTTATGTAAGTACAGATATGTTTTCGACAAATGCTGTCTGGTTTTTGACAGACATGCTGCCCCATACACGTTCGTCATTCTCCGTTGGATTTCTACCGGTGTTAGTCCTTTGCCACGCAGAGTGGCCGCGCGGTTTAGGGCGCCTTGTCACGGACTGCGGGGCCCCTCCCGCCGCAGGATCGAGTCCTCCCTCGGGCATGGGTGTGTGTGTTATTCTTAGCATAAGTTAGTTTAAGTAGTGTGTAAGTCTAGGGACCGATGACCTCAGCAGTTTGGTCTCTAAGGAATTCAACACATATCTGAACATTTTTGTTAGTCCTTTGTTAGCCAATAAATGAATAACATTACGCTGGTCCTGCATGGGTGCATTTGGTAATTACTTCAGCATAGCTCACGTTCCTGAATTTACTGCAAGCATGTCAGAAAGGCACGAATGCCACAATAATCCCTTCGCTACACCCCTTGTCTTAAATACCAGCGTTGGAGTCGCTTTGGGTTGCATGTACGCTGCAGGAACGCCCTTGAATAGAAATAGAACCTTTTTGATCGCCCTTATACTACGCTAATCAAGCTACCACACAAAGAACCGAGCTGTCTGAATTACTGCCTGATAGTGGAAGAATGGAACTATATGCATCTCTTAAGACTATACTTGGTGAAGGCACAATGGCTCCTCATATTAAATATTTCCACGTCTAAATTGTTCTACAAAGCTTTCCAAGTTTTACAGTGGGGTTCTATGTCCAAAATACGGAAAGGATGTAGTCTTTGAACAAGAACCTCAACGTGGGCTTTCCACGACAGCTTACCATCTATCTGAACACCTAGGAATTTGAACTGTTCAACTTCACTAATCATATGCCCGTTCTGTGAGATTAAAACGTCAGGTTTTGTTGAATTGTGTGTTAGAAACTATAAAAACTGAGTCTTACTGTGATTTAACGTTAGTTTATTTTCTACAAGCCATGAACTGAGGTCATGTACTGCACTACTTGAAACCGAGTCAATGTTACACACAACATCCTTTACTACCAAGCTAGTGTCATCAGCAAACAGAAATATTTTAGAGTTACCCAGAATACTAGAGGGCATATCATTTATATAAATAAAGAACAGGAGCAGCCCCAACACTTATCCGTGGGGCACCCCCCACTTGACAGTACCCCACTCAAATCCCACATCACAGCCATTATCAACATTGTGAATAATGACCTTTTGCTGCCTGTTGCTAAAGTAAGAGGTGAACCAATTGTGAGCTACTCCCCTTATTCCTTAATGGTCCAACTTCTGGAGCAATATTGTGAGATCAACACAGTCAAATGCCTTTGTTAAATCAAAAAATACACCAAGCGTTCGAAACTTTTTGTTTAGCCCCTCCAGTACCTCACAGAGAAAGGAGAATACAGCATTTTCAGTTGTCAAACGACTTCTAAAGCCGAACTGTACATTTGATAGCAAATCGTGTGATATAAAATGAACAATTAACCTTACGTACACAGCCTTTTCGATAACTTTTGCAAACACTGATAGCATAGAAATAGGTCTAAAATTATCTACATTATCCCTTTCTCCCTTTTTATAAAGCGGCTTTAATACTGAGTGCTTTAATAGGTCAGGAAACTAACCATTCCTAAAGGAAAAATTACAAATATGGCTAAATACAGGGCTAACACGTGCAGCACAGTACTTTAATATTCTACTAGACACTCCATCATAACCATGAGAGTCCTTAGTCTTCAGTGATTTAATTATTGACTCAATCTCCCTCTTGTCTGTATCACTGATGAGTATTTCAGACGTCAATCTCGGAAAGGCATGTGCTAAGAAATGTATATGATTTCCTGTAGAAACTAAATTTTTGTTTAATTCACCAGCAATGCTCAGAAAATGGTTGTTAAATACTGTACATATATCTGATTTATCAGTAACAGAAACTGACTTTATATCATCAACCTTGTGCTGCTGACCAGACACTTCCTTCACAACTGACCATATGGCTTTAATTTTATCCTGTGAATTAGATATTCTATTTGAATACCACATACTTTTGGCCTTGCGAATAATATTTTTAAGCACCTTACAATACTGTTTGTAATGGGCTACTGTAACTTGATTGTGACTACTTCTAACATACACGACTTCTAACATACAGAGATATATACACACCACATGGCCAAAATTACAAACTAACTAAAAACGATTTTAGGAAGGAAGGAAGGAAGAACGTGCTTTTACATGCTTTACTGTGATGTAATGTTTAATCCGCATACTTCCGTAATACACAAATAGAAATTCTGCGGTCTTCATATTAATCACAACACAACCAAGGTGGGACATGACAGAGATGAAACGTAGTCAAAGACGATTGTGGAACAAGACAGAAGAGGTAGTTCGATGTCTTGAACATATAATCACTGGTACCGAAATATAGTTATTTATCACGTACAAATCCACATGCACTACCACACAGACTCAAATACACATGAAGGTTGATTCCGGTAATTCGTATGTATAATTATAGATTGATGACGTTAACGAAAATTATGATACTGCAGCATAATAAAACTGTATTTTTTCTCAAAGTATAGAAGACTTCGGTGCATAAAAAACACGTGGCACGGCTATTGTAGCTCAATTACTCTACAAGATTATAAAAAGACACGTGGTTTGCGTACTGGTCCTGCAGATAAACTTTATAGATGAAGCCGCTCTTGCTAATGACCAAAATTCAGTTGCTGTACCACACTTTGCAAACATAATGGACATACGAACTTAACATTTCGCCATATAAATTACTAAACTATATGACTTACTAAAATATACATTAATCGCTTGTTGGCGCTACTGAAACAAATTATAAGTTTGTAGACGAGTAAAGTTTGGGGTTGTACAACGCATTATATTCATCTAAATACGTAAAACATTTTTCTATTATATTGTAAACCACGCATGGGCAGTGATGCTGATCTAACTTACAGTTTATATTGCACTTGTTGATAAGAATTACCGAAGTAAACAATGTTATCCTAAAATCTAAATTCATCAAAACCCGTCTGAAATCAAGGACGTCAAATATTATAGTGAACCCTATTGCAGGGCGTTAACTTCAACTTGCAGTTCAGAACTGTGTGGTGTGGTTACACAAGCTCTTTTATTCTCCGTTATTCTCTGTCCGGTTTTCTTCTAGGAGATGACATCTTGTTGGTCTCACAGGAGTAAAGTGCCGTCTGCACGTTATAAGGACTTCCTTGTGCAACACGTTATTCCTAATCTGCAAGAACGCAAGTGAATCCCCACCACAGTTTTCATGGAAAATGTGGTAACATCACATGTCGCTTGCCAGTTGAAAGATTTGGTTCAAGAAACCATGGGTAATGACTACGTCACCTCTAAGCGATTTTTGGCAATGTTTGGCCTTTCAGATCCCCTACCTGCTTTTGCACGCACACCATCGTGCAGTGATTGTTTTGTTGAGTATGCGTAAGTAAGTGTCATCGACTGTATGCGTGTCCCATTGTGAGAGCTTGTTCGCGTTTGCTGTCAGGCAGCATTGATTCGCCACCTCTATTGTAGGGAATGTTCTTGGTATGATTTTTAATAGATTTAGGAGTGTCAGCATATTAGTGGCACATGGTACTTAAAGCAGGCAATGGATTTTTGTGTGAATGTGACGAAACCGTTAAAATAAAGTACTCGCCGTACGAATGAGGGAATTTTCCTCTGAATGGTGCCGTAAATGCACAGAACTGTTCCATATGGGGTTCTATTCGGCCACTTCTTACGCAGGAACATCCACTGCACTCAGCTTATGTGACTTATGGTACGGCAAGGAGTGCTGTTGCTTCGTTATGAGGCACGTCGCCATATCGAAAATGTAATTGCAGAAGTTAACGCCAACTCAAGTTGGAGACACTCGGCCACTCGCTCCATATACCCAATCTCTTCCCACGTAATTATCACAGCGCCGGCCACTTAAGAATCCGGTGAAAGGTCGCCTATTCCAGTCGGACGCGGATTTGCATCAGGCTGTTACGGACGTAGTGTTTTACCAAACGAGTATATGAAACCTGGCGCGTCGGTGGAATGATTGCCTCAATGCTCATCACGATTTTGCATACTGATTCTGGACTGTATGACCTTCAAACGGAAACTTCTTCGTGGGCCCTTATATTATCGCTTCGTTAATTAATTAATAAAAGTTATTGTTTGGATAGAGAAATAACAAGTTGAAGATAAACACATGGGATAAAATCCTGATTCTGAAAGTACCCTGCAATATTCGCCTATTAGGAGTAGTCAGACCGTGTTGCAAATACGTCTTCCTGAGTTTCTCCCACGTGGAGCCTTTGACGTATAGACATCTCACTCCCACACCTACTGAGAATAGTGCAGTGGTGGAGAAAGACAGAGCACTGAGTAGACTCAGCTGTGGTTACAGGTTGCGTGTGTGCTCTGGGACTTCAAATCTTCTGCAGGCCTAGTTCAGAGGGTCTTTCTCGTGCTCGACTGTGGTTATTGACCTACTCAAATTTCCAGACTTTCACATATTCATAAAATGTGGCAGTTAGCTTTTGAACATTGTCTCACCACTGAATTTTCTATTCCACCTCTACCCAAACTAAATTCCCTAACTCTACTCACCGTTTTTCACCAAAATGTAGGTCGTGTACTATTTGATTACTGTAGGCTTTGAAACACAAACAACGCCACACCACCGTCCAGAAAGACACACACACACACACACACAGATACACACACAAGAGGTATACCCAATCAGGCGTCGGCGTGGCGAGTAGACTATGTACAAGAATGTATGTGAAATAGATAATGGGAAAAGAAAGGGAAGGGAGGGATGGCTTCCAACCGCAGCGGGCATACATAAATGTAAGAGACTAATGTGAGACACAGTTGGCGCACACATTTATATGAAATAGAGAATGGAAAAGAAAGGAGAGGGATGGGACCTTGGGGGGGGGGGGGGGGGGAGTGTTATTTGTGACTTCCAGCTGCATGGTGCATTGTAGCAATGCAAAAGCAAAAGTTCAGAATTTGTACCAGACCAAGAGTGGGAACAGAATTTACCGCTTCTCATAAAAGATTGCCTTAACTGCTTACTGACAGACTCAAGTTTCCAACTTATCACGCCCTGAAATGCAGCGTCCCTCGTCCATTAACATCCTACTCGCAAATTATTTGTCCTCGTAGGAATTCATATCATTCTAGTGTATCCACACAGAAACCAAAGTCATGGTGCCGCCACCTTCTGACAGAAATATATATAGTTCAGAGATCGCTGTGTCACATCAAAGTCGCAACGTGAATCGATATCATAGACATTAGTAAAGGCTCGCTGCAATCCGCAACGACTTATGGGGAGGCTCCAGAAGAACATGTGTCTCTCCCAGCAACAGCAGCGCCCTCGCACTGAGCTCGATATAGTGCCGAGCTAACAAGGGGTCTGCACAGTTAGAGAAATCAACTCAACATCATCGTCGAGGACCAACAGGTAGTTAAAGTTTTTGATGGGCTTGTGCATTTAAATGTGGAACATTGTACTGCAAGAAAACAGTTTGTTAATCTGTTCGTCAAGTGCTGCTTTGCTAGTCCAGAACAGTCGTAATCTATCAAACAGTCCTCTAGCAAAGAAACGTGACAAATTTAATCAAATCTTTTATTCATGTATGTAATAGTATGAACTAATATTTTCATGTTTTCTAGTCTGATGAACTTTTTACTGTGACAATCAAAGTACTCTCACTAGCGACCAGACGAAAGTAGTTTCGCCTGGTCACAACAATATATGTATTTGAGTTTGTCTATTCTATCAGACATGTCCAACACAACAGACCCCACTCGAATATGTATATTTCTGGCTCCTCGATGGCGCATGAGGTAGCTGAGCGGTCTGAGGCGCCTTTTCGCGGTCCGCGCGCCTCCCCCCGTCGGAGGTTCGTGTCCTCCCTCGCCATGGGTGTGTGTGTTGTCCTTAGCGTAGTTAGTTTAAGTTAGATTAAATAGTGTGTAAACTTAGGGACCGATAACCTCAGCAGTTGGTCCCATAAGAGCTTACCACAAATATCCAAATTTCCAATTTCCTGGCTCCTTGATGCTCGTTTCAGTGCGGATGCGTTACTGTTGTCCGGATTCCTACAGGAATCAATCATTTGCCAATAGGGGATTAATGGACTAGGGTCACTATGTTGCAGCGTGGGGTATGTTGGAAATTTGACTCTCTAAGGGACCAGAGCCGGATGGCCGAATCAGTTAAGGCATCCACACATAAGAAGCGGTAAATACGCCACAAATTTTCAACTTTCACCATTGCTTTACCAGAATGAAAGTCACGAATTCCCACCTATCTCTTCCCCTTCCTTCCCCATTCTTTACTTCATATAAAACTACGGCCCAGCCGCGTAATCATGAGTGGTGTCTGCTCTTTCGGACGTGTTCAACAGTTCATCACTCGAACACATAAATTATGTACAAGAAATAGATGTGATGTACGCATTGAACGACCATACGGGGTCAACTTGAAGATTGCCCCTTGTGTAAATAACGAGACTATTGAACGTGCTGTTGGAATGTTCAGATGCTTTTTGCTGTACGAAGGGCAGCGCCGCACTATCGAGAAAAATGGTAAAATTCGGACAAATTTTCCCCCAATAAATGTTATAACACCAAAGGAAACTTTTTGTAGTGTATCGCCATTTCCACTCTACGCACAGTGTGTAACGCATCAGCAAAGTAGTTGCACCAGCGACACCTCTGTTGGTCATTATATGAACCAGAAACTCGTAATCAGAGCGAAAGCAAACCTTTTGTTTCGAGATGTAAAATAAAATTCATCCCAAGTTCCTACGTTCATTCAAATTGAAGATATAGTGATATGTAATAGTACGAATCCTCTTCAATCAAACAGTATGTATCGCTTCTCCTGAAAGATTCAGAACAGTAAGGGCGAGCTTTTTAAAAGTAGAGTAGGTGCAGCAGCAGGGCTGCACAGTAACCTGGATTAGTGGGAAGCGCTCCAACATATGACGCAGATGTTGCGTCTCCACACAGCCCTAAATTGCTAGCCCCGTCGACACTGTTTACGGCCAATCAAATAGGGACACCCTCGGCGGCGTCAGGTCGATGTCTGTTGAAGAGCTGGCGCTACAGAGGCGTTTTCCGAGGGGTGACTGGCTAACGGGTGCGATCGTAAAGCATCAGATTACTGAAACAACACGTATGTTAGCTGCAGCACTCGAATGCTGGTTATACTGCTGCTGGCTTCTTTGTGCTCACTTTCAGAGGTATATTATGAAGGTCTTCCATATGACTGCCATATAAGTACGGAACATATTACGATCTTCTACCGCCCAGGGGCTCAGCATTCATTTGCTGAGTACGGGCTTGGCGACCCCGGGGTCCTGAGCTGGGGACTGGTCAGCGCCGCCAGTCTCCTGTCACCGTAATCCCCGGACATGCTTCAGCGACCACCGCATGGCGCGGCGGTGGAATGTTGTGTGCTGCGGGGAATGGTAATCTTGGCTTGACCGCCTGGATTGCTAGGAAGGTAAACCTCTATAAAAACCCCTCAATCTTACGGTGTGCTGCGCGCCTATAAGATGCATGGCTGTCGGGGTGGGTCGCAAGCGGGCAACCTCTGGGGCACCTGCCGCACCCCAGTTGTATAAGGCTTACTCAGGTACGCGGGGCTCTGTCTGAGCAAATCTTTAGTTCCCTAGCTGCTCGTGGGACCACAATGGACCCTTCGACCTCTACATTAGCCCCTACCAGTGGATTGGGTGGGCCACTGATAGGAAAACACACCCCATCGAAAAAGCGACTTCGTGCTGCGAGTCCTCCAGCGCCTGGTGTTACTAGAGATTTATCAGACTGTTGTAACAGACCACATGCTGACAACCAGAATGTGTTTTTGATTGTCAAAAGGAAGGAAGGTAGCTTTGAGAGAGTTTCTCCCTTTTACATCCACAAGGGTCTTGAGGGAATTGCTGGAACACTGAAATCTGTGAAGCGACTGCGCAATGGGACTCTGTTAGTTGAAACTTCTAGTTCCTGTCAAGTCACTTCTCTTCGGAAAGCAACCTGTCTCGGAGAGTACGCTATCGAGACCGAGCTCCACTCCACTTTGAACTATAGTAAGGGTGTTGTGACATGTAGGGACTTGGTGGATATCCCCAAGGACGAGTTGAAATCTGAGTTGGTTGACGAAGGTATTGTCGACGTGCAGCATATTATGAAACGAGTCGATGTTGACCTAGTCTAATCCAACTCGTTCATTCTCACGTTTCATTGCCCGAGACTCTCACAGCATGTTAAAGCGGGTTTCTTACGTTTGCCAGTACGGCCATGTTTCCCCAACCCAATGCGCTGTTTTAAATGTCAGCGCTTTGGGCATACTACGTTGGGATGCAATGGGATAGCCACTTGTGGTAAATGTGGTCAGCCTGCCCATGAAGGAGCCGATTGTTCATCGCCTGTGAAGTGCGTGAATTGCTCTTGGAGTCACCCTGTCTGGAGCCGGGTGCCCCATCTATCTCGAGGAACGGAAGATACAGGAGATCAAAACATCTAAGCGCATCCCCTATGGTGAGGCCAAGAAGCTCTTTAAGGCCATGCAGCCTCCTGTGTTTACAACATCTTTCGCTTCCGCTCTGCAGAAACCGGCACATTTGGCCACTGTTGCTACACAAACGGAGGTTGCTAGTGTCAGCACTAATACCTGCGTTTGCCAGTGCACTTGTGCTGCTGCGGTTGTTTTACAACCTGCAGCTCTCCGCACAACGTCGGACAAGGCCGTGGTTGCTGACATTGGGGTACTTTCTGCCCCTCCCCATATGGCGCCTTCTGCCCAGGCGAGGTAAAGCTCCAACTGTTGACAAGGTTCTGCATTCTAAGCCCCCCAAGACGAAGACGCCGAAGGTGAAGGTTTTGCCACCTTAGGAGACTAGTCAGGGTCAGTCCAATGATGATGTCATCGTACTGTCTGACATCTCCCTTGGGTCGCCATCGGAGCTGATCGACATTGATGTCGATCGGGGGCGATATTCTCGCCCCAGGAATAAATCTCCGGCCAGTACGGGCTCTCCTCTAAAGCACAGAGGCAGGGTGAAAATTCAGCCACCCTGATCACTGGCTCCCATATTACAGTGGAACCTGAATGGGTTCAGGACGCATGTGACCGAATTACAACTCCTTGTACGAGAGCGCCCTTGTGCTTATGTCTCCAAGAGAAACATTTTAGGGCCACTGATGCTCCTTCTTTACGGGGCTCCACCGTGTTTCGAAAAGATGATCTGATGGGGGAAAGGGCAAAGGGTGGTGTTGCGGTTTTTGTCCGTGACATGCACCACTCATCTGAGCTCCCTCTCGTTACGGACTTGCAAGCAGTTGCAGTTGACCTTCTTGTGGGCGGAGGCTCACAATCTGTTCCGTTTACTTGCCGCCTCAGGATGCAATAGACTCTGAGGCTCTCACAGACCTTAGTAGCCAACTCCCCCGCCCATTTCTCCTTCTGGGGGACATCAATGCTCATAATGTCTTATGGGGCTCTACGACTACTTGCCCCAGGGGTCGCGTTCTGGAAAGCCTCATGGCGTCCGAAGAACTGTGCATCCTCAACTCTGGTGCTCCCACTCATTTCTGTACTGCTTCTGGGTCGTCGTCAGCTATTGACCTTTACTTTTGCTCTCCAGCACTCGCGGATTCTGCACTGTGGGAAGTTGCCGCTGACCTCCATTCTAGTGACCACTTCCCCCTTTGGATTCGCCTCCTGGATGAGGCTGTGGCATTACCAGTGCCGCCCAGGTGGCACCTCTGCAGAGCCGACTGGACACTTTTCAGCCATTTAGCTGTTTTGGAACACCGTGCTAGCGTCCACGAATGGGTCGACCGTGTTACAGCCGTGATCTCCCATGCTGCTGAATTGTCGATCCCACGGGCCTCAGGTCATCCCAAGAGGCGTCCTGTCCCTTGGTGGACCACTGAGTGCCGTTCAGCCATCCGAGCCCGCCGTGCAGCTCTGCGCCGCTTCAAGTGCCGTCCCTCAGCTGACAATCTGGCGGCCTTTCGGGTGGCAAGGGCCAAGGCGCGGCGAGTGATTAAAGAGAGCAAACGACGGTCATGCAATCGTTCTGGAACTCCATCTCCCGCTCCACTAGTTCTACGAAAGTATGGGAAGCCATCAGGAGGATTTCCGGGAAACGCAGCCAACTGCCTGTCACGGCATTGCTGCTTCAGGGTTGTCTACTCACGGCGCCGAGAGACATTGCCCAGACACTGGCCATGCATTTTGCGGAATCTACTGCCACTATTAACTGTGATCCAGATTTCTGCCGCTACCGCACTGCCATCGAGAGGGATCACTTGGACTTCCGGTCTCCAAATTCTGAACCCTACAACTGCCCTTCACAATGTGGGAACTGGATTCGGCACTGTCTGTGGCTCATGATACTGCACCAGGTGATGATCAAATCCTGTACAGCATGCTGCAGCACTTGTTGCTGCCCTCCAAGGAAGTTCTCCTGAATTGTTTTAATATGATATGGTCATCCGGCACGTTATCTGACTCGTGGAGGGAGGCGATTTTGATTCCCCTCCTCAAACCGGGAAAGGACCGAATGCATCCCAGTAGTTATCGGAGTACTGCTTTGACGAGCTGTGTCGGGAAGACATTGGAACGCATGGTCAACCGTCGGCTGATTTGGCTGCTCGAGACCAGGCAGCTCCTTAGCCACTCTCAGTGTGGCTTTCGGAGATGTCGTTCAACTATAGACAACTTGACCCTACTTGAGGCGGCCATCCAGCAGGCCTTCCTATGTAACCAGCATTGTCTAGGTGTATTCTTTGACATTAATAATGCGTTTGACACTACATATCTGAAGATTCTTGACACAGTACACCATGAGGGTATCAGGCTTGCCACTGGTGTATTCCGTACCAGTCCCATCCCCAGTTTGTGTGCCGAGGCAGGGGAACCGCCGCTCGCCATCCGGCGGAAACTCCTCACGGTGCGACGGGCGCGGCAATTCCTTGCTTGTCCTACCTCCCCTGCGTATCCTACCGTTGCCCGACCGCCTATGGAACTCTCTTTTCCAGTTGTCCCAGGGCAACGAGACCATTTGGGATTCGTGCCAAGCATTTGCTTGAGTCCCTTGGTGTGGAGCGTGTGGCACCCCAACACCAGGGTTTTACCCGCCTGCCTCCCTGGTTGCTCCAGAGACTCAGTGCCCTTTTAGACTTGTCAGAGTACCGGAGGAGCTGCACTCCTGCGTTTTTTTTTACCTCCTTATTTCACGATATTTTAAACCAGCATCCCGACCATGTACCAGTATTTACGGATGGCTCTAAACAGGGGGACTCTGTTGGTTGTGCTGTTGTTTTCCCTGATCAAGTCGTCAAGTTACGGCTTCCTGCGGCGTTTATCATCTTTGATGCCGAATTGTTTCCAATCTTGCGGGCATTGGAGCAGATGAGATGTGTTCCCAGTCTTAAGTTTCTCATCTGTTCTGACTCCCTGAGCGCCCTTCAGAGCATGCAACACTTGTACCCAGCGGATACGGTCGTCCAGAACATCCATGATGCCCTACTCCACCAGCAACGGCAGAGGAAGGAGGTTTCTTTCTGCTGGGTGCCGGGGCACGTGGTTATTAGGGGTAGCGAACTGGCGGATGTGGCTGCCAAAGATGCAAGTTCCCTCCCTCACGTTGTTGAATGTGCCGTCCCTCTCAATGCTGTTACCTCCCTTTTGCGTTTTCGTGTTATGCGTCAATGGGAAGAGGAGTGGCTGGCATTCGGTGAAAATAAGCTGCGTCTGGTCAAGGCCACCACGCGGCCATGGCGTACATCCTACCAGTCATACAGTCGGGATGAGGTTCTCCTCACCCGCCTCCGCATCGGGCACAGTCCCTTAACACATTGTTTTTTTCTCCGTCGGGATGACCCCCCAATCTGCAGTGCTTGTGGCGTCCAGATTACTGTCCGCCACATTTTACTTGACTGTCCTTTATTCTCTGACCAGAGGGCGGTGGTTTCCTTGCCACCGGATTTGCCCTCTATTTTGCAAGACGACGCAACGACTGTGGTTAAGGTTTTACGGTTTTATGTCCTGTCCAATTTGTTGCCTCTGATTTGAGGGGGAGGATTTTAATGTGCTGCTGGGTGACTGGCTCACCCAGGTTTTAGGTAAGAGGTCCGCCAGTCACGATTACATACTTGTTTCACTTCGATTTCTGTTCTCTTTTCCTTGTGTTTCCTTTCCTTTTTTAGTGCGTTTCTTTTCCTCTTGTTTTGCCTCTGTATGTGAGGATTTGAAACTGCATCAGGCCTGTTGTGTCTTTTAGCCGTTCTCCTTGTTCGCTGTCCGTCTTCGTCCCTTCACCGCATGTGTTCCTGTTTCTATGCGTTTGGGCGCTGATGACCACGCTGTTTAGCGCCTGAAAACCTCAAACCACACACACAAGATCTTCTAGATCGTTATCACTCAGCAGTCTTGTCAGGAAAGGTGGGAGAGTTGTTCAAATAAATTGTCCACGGAAGAATCAGCTGCTATCGACACTATCAACACTGCGTTGAAGACACATTATGTGTACCCACAGATGTTGCCTATAATTGAAAAAATACATAATAATCTCTACATTCGCAAACGATTACACACAAGTCCTCCAATGAAATCTCAGAGAGAGGACTGCCGAGGGGAGGTGTCAATGACAAAGGTATTAAATGACAAACGAGTCGGAGCGTGGAATGTTATAAGTGTAAATGTGCCAAGGAAGGTAGAAAATTTTAAAAGGTAAATGCTAAAGCTCAGTCTCGATATTGTGAGAGTTAGTGAAGTGAAACGGAAGAGAGAGGAGATTTTCTGATTAGATAAGTGTAGGGTATTACAAACAGCAGCAGAAAATGGTATAGCAGTAGTAGGAGTCCTTATGAACAGAAAGTTAGGGCGAAGAGTGTGGTTTCTCCGAACACTTCAGTGATAGATTTGTGCTAATCAGAATTGACAGCAAACCAATACCGACAACATTAGATCAGGCATACATTCCGCTGTTGCCATAGAAGATGAACAGATCGAGAAAGTAGGAGTATACGAGAATACTGAAAGAGTACTTGAGCACTCAAAGGGAGATGACAATCAAATAGTCATGTGGGATTGGAATGCTGTCGTAAAGAGAGGAGTAGAAGAACCAGTTACAAGAGAATATCGCTTGGTAGTAAGAATGAAAGAGGAGAAAGACTAACTGAGCTCTAAAATAAATTTCAGATACTGATAGCGAATACTCTGTTGAAGAAACGCAAGAAGAAGAGGTTTACTTGGACAAGGCGGGGACATGCGGGAAGATTCCAGTCAGATTACATCATGGTCAGACAGAGATTCCAAATCAGATATTGGATTGTAAAGTATACCCAGGAGCAGATATAGTCTCGGATTAGGCGGATCAGTTGAAGAGAAATAGACCTCTCTGAAAAAAGCAGTCACAGAAACTGGCGAGAAAAACATAGGTTCAAAGAACATAACTTTGAAGAAACCGTGAGTAACTAAAGAAATACTTCTGTTGATTGAAAAAAGAAGGAAGTGGTAACCTCCCCACAAAATACATTTAAATAATATGAATATGATTCTAATTTAGTGTAACCTCAAAACAAAATTCTTTTACATTTAATCTACCCACAAAATTCATTCCCATTTAATCTAAGCTCAAAATTCATTCACATTTAGCGTAACCTCAAAACAGAAAAAATTCCTAAACCTCTCAACAGTAAAAATTATAATTATGTCGTTCACATTCAGTGTAACGTCCCAATAAAAAAAAATAAATTCAGTAACCTGGTAATAAAACAATGTAACAAACCTCTCACTTAAATTGTCGCTCACTTATGACTTATCAATAATTCACTGTGAATTTAACATGGTAAATTTTGGACGACAGCAGTGCTGCGTCATGGCCCTGAAAGATCATTCTGAATAAAAAAAGGAAAAATTCTTACCTCAATGAACTCGCCGGATATATCTGCTCTTACAGTAAATTTTTCCGGCACAGGTCTGTGCAATGCTGCCCGACCTATCTGTCATTTATGAAAGGAAGCAACTGATTTTTCTATTGCAATAATCGGGATGATCATGAATGGGAGAAATTAGTAAATTCTTTAAATTGAAATCAATGGTTGTTAAAAGTTACTTTTTATGAGCAAGATTATTATTACGAGATTTTTAAAACATTTACATGGGACTTGAGATAACATTACTACATATGCGCGATGCTGCTTTTTACCTTATACAATAATACTCAGGCTCCGGCATCGCTGCACCGCGACCGGAGCAGACTCCAGAGTAGCAACAACTTACTGCTACAGCTACACAGTTACTACTGCAGTCAACACTGCTCTCTGGTCAGAGACCTTGCATATCGCAGGCAGCGCATGAGCAATACATCGAAATTGCATCTGCTCGGACCTCTTACAAAGTACAGAAACATTCAAGGAAATTCAGGTATACAGAAATACAAGTCGCTTAATAATGAAGTAACCAGGAAGTGCAGGAGAGCTAAGGCGAAATGGCTGCAGGAATTATGTGTAGAAATCGTACAAGAAATGATCGTTAGAAGGACTGACTCAGCGTTTAGACAAGTCAAAACAACCATCGGTGAAATTAATAGCAAGGTCGGTAACATTAAGAGTGCAATGGAAATCCAAATGCTAACTTCAGAGCAGAGAGCAGGTAGGTGGAAAGAGTACATATGAGGCGCCTATGAGGGGAAGACTTGTCTGATGACGTGCTAGAAGAAGAAACGGAGTCGACATGGAAGAGATAGGGAATAAAATATTATAATTTAAGTAAGCTTTCGAAGACTTAAGATCGAATAAGGCAGAAGGGATAGATAACATTCCATCGGCATTTTAAAAATCACTGTAGGAAGTGGCAAGTAAACGATTATTCACTTTGGTGTGAAGAAAGTATGAGTCTGACGCTATACCATCTAACTTTTGAAAAATCATCATCTACAAAATTCCAAAGATTTCAAGAGGTGACAAGTGCTAGAATTGGTTGAAATTGCTCTGAGTACTATGGGAGTTAACGTCTGAGGTCATCAGTCCCCTAGAACTTAGAACAATTTAACCCTAACTAACCTAAGGACATAACACACATCCATGCCCGAGGCAGGATTCGAACCTGCGACCGTAGCGGCCGCGCGGTTCCAGACTGTAGCGCCTAGAACCGCTCGGCCACTCCGGCCGGCTGCTAGAATTATCGCAGAATCATTTTAATGGCACTTGCATCCAAGGTGCTGACAAGAATAATATACAGAAGAATGGATAGGAAAACAGAGGATATTTAAATGACGATAAGGATGGCTTTAGGAAAGGTAAAGGCACTAGACAGTCAGTTCTGATGCTTCATTTAATAAAAGAGGCAAGACCGAAGAAAAATCAAGATATCTTCATAGGATTTGTTGACCTGGAAAAAGAATTCGATAGAGTCAAATGGTGTAAGATATTAGAAATTCTGAGGAAAGCGGCTGTAAGCAATAGGGAAAGACGGGTAATATACAACGTGTACAAGAAGGTAGTGGGAACAATAAGAGTGGAAGATCCAGAACAAAGTGCTCGAATTAAAAAGGGTGTAAGAGAGTGATGTAGTCTTCCGACCCTATTGTTCTGTCTAAACATCAAAGACGGAAATAAAAGAAAGGGACAAGAGTGGGATTAACATTCAAGGTGAAAGGATATCGATGTGTTGACCACAATGCTATCCTCAGTGAAAGTGAGATGACTTGCAGGATCTGTTGAATGGCTTGAACTCTAAGAAGCATTAAATATGCGAACTGTGAGAAACTTAATATCACAATTCGTGATCACGAATGACCCATGACAGACGGATCAGGGAGGTCATAAAAAGCAATCTTGCACTGACAAAGAGGGCATACCTGGCCAAGAGAAGGCTACTAGTACCAAACACAGGCCTTAATTTCAGAAAAAAAATTCTGAGCATGTACGTTTGTAGAACAGAATTGTATGACAGTGAAATGTAGATGTCGGAGAACCGGAACAGAAGAAAATAAAAGCATATTAGATGTGGTGCCTCAAAATATTCTTCAATAAAATTCTTCAGGGTATCAGACCGCATCGTCATAATTTTAAATTGCGCCAACGTTTCGGCCAGCGTTGCAGCTAGCCTTCATCAGGGCCTTATGTTAACTGCTAAATGAACACACTTGGATTCCTTAAATAGCTGCACGAGAAAACCGTGTCGTTACTTGATTGGCTGTACTAGGAGGAGGAGGAGGTGTGAAAGGTATGCTTTATTGGTGTTTCCTTTATTATCTGTTATTGGCTGAAATAGCTGTTTTCTATTGGTCTTTATATTAATCCACCCCATTGGAGGAGACGGACGAATAGCGAACAGGTGATGGCTGTGACGTCACTCTGTTTCCATGCTGTCCAGAAGCCGGCTGCGGCGTGCCATTGCTTTGTGTGCTCGCGACCACTACTGTGGCTCTCCGCGTGTCCGCATGGGCCGCCACGGCACTGCCGACGCTCCGTAGCCCTGCTATTGCAGGCAGCCAAGACCTCGGAAGCTTGTACCCGTCCTCTCTATTCATGTTGGCGGGTCTTTTGGCTATTTCTATCGCCTCTCTAATCTTTCTTTTGAATGTGAGAGGCTGTTTCGCCAGGACGCGGGCTTCTTGAAAAAATATTGCTTTCCCGCACTCGTCCCGGTGTTCCGCCACTGCTGACTTAGTGTGTTGTTTCAGGCGGATATATCTTTCATGTTCCGAGAGCCTAGTGCTGATCGGACGTCCCGTCTCACCTATGTAAACTAATCCACACGCACAACCAATTTCATACACACCAGCTGTGTGTAGTTTGTCAACTGCATCCTTGGTAGAACCGAGCATGTCTGATATTTTGTTTCTGCTTCGGAAAATTGGTTTGATGTCGGCTTTTCGTAGAATTTTGCCAATACGTTCGGTGACCCCTTGTACATATGGTAACACAGCAATGCTCTGTGCCTCCTTCTCCTCTTCCCTATTAGTCTTCTCCCTTGTCGACATGGTGCTGTCTATCATCTGCTTCCCATAGCCATTAGTTCCGAAGATGGACCTGAGGTGTTCAAGTTCTGTCTTCAGATGTTCTTCGTCGCTTATCCTGTACGCTCTCTTCGTTAGCGTGTGCAGGGCGGACTTCTTCTGCGTGGGGTGATGGTGGGAGGAGGCGTGAAGGTACCTGTCCGTATTGGTTGGTTTCCTGTACACTTTGTGGCCAAGTCTACCATCAGGTTTTCGATAAACTTCCACGTCGAGAAAAGGCAGCACCCCATTCTTCTCTGTTTCCATTGTAAACTGGATTTTTCTATGCTGTTGGTTAAGGTGCTTGTGGAAGTTCTGTAACTCCTCTTCTCCGTGGGGCCAGATGACGAAAGTATCATCGACATAGCGAAGCCAACAATTTGGACGTAATGGTGCGGACTGGAGGGCTGTTTCCTCAAATGCCTCCATGAAAATTTCTGCTGCGACAGGCGATAGGGGTGAGCCCATAGCTACACCGTCAGTTTGTTCATAAAATTGACCTCTCCACCTGAAATAGGTGGTCGTCAGACAGTGGCGCACAAGCTCACATACATCAGGTGCCACGCGTTCTTCTAGGATGTTCACAGTATCTGACACTGGGACATTCGTGAATAGGGATTTGACGTCGAAGCTAACCATCAGATCTTGGTCCGTAACACACATTTCCTTTAGGAGAGACACGAAGTGAGTGGAATCCTTAACGTAGGACTCGGTTTGATGCACTAGGTGTCGGAGCCTAGGTGCCAGTTCTTTCGCTAGGTAGTAGGTCGGCGAATTTATACTGTTTACTATGGGCCTTAAGGGGAAGTCGGTTTTGTGTACCTTCGGTACACCATATATCCTTGGTGCCTGTGTCACTTGCGGGATGAATCTTCTGGCCTTGTCGAAATTGATTCTAGAGTGCTTGAGCAGTGCCTGCGTCGTTTTGATTACCTTGGCCGTCGGATCTCCCTGAAGTTTCTTGTAGATAGGTTCTGCGAGAATATCTTCCATTCGTTTGTTGTAATCAGTCGTGTCCAAGACTACAGTGGCGTTGCCCTTATCTGCCTGTACCACTACTAAGTGGGGGTTGTCCCTGAGTTCCTTAATGGCATGATATTCCTCAGCGTTGATGTTTTGCTTCGGTGGCTTTGCTTTATTCAGAACTCTGACCGTTTCCTGCCGGATCTTCTCCGCCTCGGCCTGTGGCAGATGACGTACCGAAGCCTCTACGGATTCTATAATATCTTCTTTTGGAACTCGCTTAGGTGCGACTGCGAAATTCATCCCCTTGGCCAGGATTGCTGTGGTTGCTTCGCTCAAGGTGTGGCTGGAGAGGTTGACCACTATCCGTCGCCTGTCCAGCGTCAATGTTTCGTCCGTGGCTTTCTGTTGTAGTTTGTCGTACTTTCTCATCTGGCGGTTAGTAATACTATTGCTGGTCCTTGATGCTTGCTGAAAGGTTAACCTGTCGACTTTATCCCAGTCTTCCCTCCGAAGTTTTCCGGCCAGAAATAGGTGCAGATCACACAAATTCCTGTTGTGAGCATCGAGACTTATGCGGATGTGGCGAATCCTTTCCCGTAGCAATGCTTTACTGGCGTTAACACAGATATTCCTCGCCTTGTTCGTTTTTATGTGAGACGTCAACCGCAAAGAATACGGCACAACACTCGTGTCTCTGCATCTCTTCAAAAAAGCAAGGTCATTCAGCAGTTTACATCTTTTTAAACGCAGTGCTTCTAACTTCTTGATGTTTCCGTGGATTTCCTGCCCATACAGGTTGGTTAAATGTAAGCGTAGGCTTCCGCGGCCGTTGTCTTCTTCAATAAAATTCTTCAGGGTATCAGACCGCATCGTCATAATTTTAAATTGCGCCAACGTTTCGGCCAGCGTTGCAGCTAGCCTTCATCAGGGCCTTATGTTAACTGCTAAATGAACACACTTGGATTCCTTAAATAGCTGCACGAGAAAACCGTGTCGTTACTTGATTGGCTGTACTAGGAGGAGGAGGAGGTGTGAAAGGTATGCTTTATTGGTGTTTCCTTTATTATCTGTTATTGGCTGAAATAGCTGTTTTCTATTGGTCTTTATATTAATCCACCCCATTGGAGGAGACGGACGAATAGCGAACAGGTGATGGCTGTGACGTCACTCTGTTTCCATGCTGTCCAGAAGCCGGCTGCGGCGTGCCATTGCTTTGTGTGCTCGCGACCACTACTGTGGCTCTCCGCGTGTCCGCATGGGCCGCCACGGCACTGCCGACGCTCCGTAGCCCTGCTATTGCAGGCAGCCAAGACCTCGGAAGCTTGTACCCGTCCTCTCTATTCATGTTGGCGGGTCTTTTGGCTATTTCTATCGCCTCTCTAATCTTTCTTTTGAATGTGAGAGGCTGTTTCGCCAGGACGCGGGCTTCTTGAAAAAATATTGCTTTCCCGCACTCGTCCCGGTGTTCCGCCACTGCTGACTTAGTGTGTTGTTTCAGGCGGATATATCTTTCATGTTCCGAGAGCCTAGTGCTGATCGGACGTCCCGTCTCACCTATGTAAACTAATCCACACGCACAACCAATTTCATACACACCAGCTGTGTGTAGTTTGTCAACTGCATCCTTGGTAGAACCGAGCATGTCTGATATTTTGTTTCTGCTTCGGAAAATTGGTTTGATGTCGGCTTTTCGTAGAATTTTGCCAATACGTTCGGTGACCCCTTGTACATATGGTAACACAGCAATGCTCTGTGCCTCCTTCTCCTCTTCCCTATTAGTCTTCTCCCTTGTCGACATGGTGCTGTCTATCATCTGCTTCCCATAGCCATTAGTTCCGAAGATGGACCTGAGGTGTTCAAGTTCTGTCTTCAGATGTTCTTCGTCGCTTATCCTGTACGCTCTCTTCGTTAGCGTGTGCAGGGCGGACTTCTTCTGCGTGGGGTGATGGTGGGAGGAGGCGTGAAGGTACCTGTCCGTATTGGTTGGTTTCCTGTACACTTTGTGGCCAAGTCTACCATCAGGTTTTCGATAAACTTCCACGTCGAGAAAAGGCAGCACCCCATTCTTCTCTGTTTCCATTGTAAACTGGATTTTTCTATGCTGTTGGTTAAGGTGCTTGTGGAAGTTCTGTAACTCCTCTTCTCCGTGGGGCCAGATGACGAAAGTATCATCGACATAGCGAAGCCAACAATTTGGACGTAATGGTGCGGACTGGAGGGCTGTTTCCTCAAATGCCTCCATGAAAATTTCTGCTGCGACAGGCGATAGGGGTGAGCCCATAGCTACACCGTCAGTTTGTTCATAAAATTGACCTCTCCACCTGAAATAGGTGGTCGTCAGACAGTGGCGCACAAGCTCACATACATCAGGTGCCACGCGTTCTTCTAGGATGTTCACAGTATCTGATGTATGTGAGCTTGTGCGCCACTGTCTGACGACCACCTATTTCAGGTGGAGAGGTCAATTTTATGAACAAACTGACGGTGTAGCTATGGGCTCACCCCTATCGCCTGTCGCAGCAGAAATTTTCATGGAGGCATTTGAGGAAACAGCCCTCCAGTCCGCACCATTACGTCCAAATTGTTGGCTTCGCTATGTCGATGATACTTTCGTCATCTGGCCCCACGGAGAAGAGGAGTTACAGAACTTCCACAAGCACCTTAACCAACAGCATAGAAAAATCCAGTTTACAATGGAAACAGAGAAGAATGGGGTGCTGCCTTTTCTCGACGTGGAAGTTTATCGAAAACCTGATGGTAGACTTGGCCACAAAGTGTACAGGAAACCAACCAATACGGACAGGTACCTTCACGCCTCCTCCCACCATCACCCCACGCAGAAGAAGTCCGCCCTGCACACGCTAACGAAGAGAGCGTACAGGATAAGCGACGAAGAACATCTGAAGACAGAACTTGAACACCTCAGGTCCATCTTCGGAACTAATGGCTATGGGAAGCAGATGATAGACAGCACCATGTCGACAAGGGAGAAGACTAATAGGGAAGAGGAGAAGGAGGCACAGAGCATTGCTGTGTTACCATATGTACAAGGGGTCACCGAACGTATTGGCAAAATTCTACGAAAAGCCGACATCAAACCAATTTTCCGAAGCAGAAACAAAATATCAGACATGCTCGGTTCTACCAAGGATGCAGTTGACAAACTACACACAGCTGGTGTGTATGAAATTGGTTGTGCGTGTGGATTAGTTTACATAGGTGAGACGGGACGTCCGATCAGCACTAGGCTCTCGGAACATGAAAGATATATCCGCCTGAAACAACACACTAAGTCAGCAGTGGCGGAACACCGGGACGAGTGCGGGAAAGCAATATTTTTTCAAGAAGCCCGCGTCCTGGCGAAACAGCCTCTCACATTCAAAAGAAAGATTAGAGAGGCGATAGAAATAGCCAAAAGACCCGCCAACATGAATAGAGAGGACGGGTACAAGCTTCCGAGGTCTTGGCTGCCTGCAATAGCAGGGCTACGGAGCGTCGGCAGTGCCGTGGCGGCCCATGCGGACACGCGGAGAGCCACAGTAGTGGTCGCGAGCACACAAAGCAATGGCACGCCGCAGCCGGCTTCTGGACAGCATGGAAACAGAGTGACGTCACAGCCATCACCTGTTCGCTATTCGTCCGTCTCCTCCAATGGGGTGGATTAATATAAAGACCAATAGAAAACAGCTATTTCAGCCAATAACAGATAATAAAGGAAACACCAATAAAGCATACCTTTCACACCTCCTCCTCCTCCTAGTACAGCCAATCAAGTAACGACACGGTTTTCTCGTGCAGCTATTTAAGGAATCCAAGTGTGTTCATTTAGCAGTTAACATAAGGCCCTGATGAAGGCTAGCTGCAACGCTGGCCGAAACGTTGGCGCAATTTAAAATTATGACGATGCGGTCTGATACCCTGAAGAATTTTATTGAAGAAGACAACGGCCGCGGAAGCCTACGCTTACATTTAACCAACCTGTATGGGCAGGAAATCCACGGAAACATCAAGAAGTTAGAAGCACTGCGTTTAAAAAGATGTAAACTGCTGAATGACCTTGCTTTTTTGAAGAGATGCAGAGACACGAGTGTTGTGCCGTATTCTTTGCGGTTGACGTCTCACATAAAAACGAACAAGGCGAGGAATATCTGTGTTAACGCCAGTAAAGCATTGCTACGGGAAAGGATTCGCCACATCCGCATAAGTCTCGATGCTCACAACAGGAATTTGTGTGATCTGCACCTATTTCTGGCCGGGAAACTTCGGAGGGAAGACTGGGATAAAGTCGACAGGTTAACCTTTCAGCAAGCATCAAGGACCAGCAATAGTATTACTAACCGCCAGATGAGAAAGTACGACAAACTACAACAGAAAGCCACGGACGAAACATTGACGCTGGACAGGCGACGGATAGTGGTCAACCTCTCCAGCCACACCTTGAGCGAAGCAACCACAGCAATCCTGGCCAAGGGGATGAATTTCGCAGTCGCACCTAAGCGAGTTCCAAAAGAAGATATTATAGAATCCGTAGAGGCTTCGGTACGTCATCTGCCACAGGCCGAGGCGGAGAAGATCCGGCAGGAAACGGTCAGAGTTCTGAATAAAGCAAAGCCACCGAAGCAAAACATCAACGCTGAGGAATATCATGCCATTAAGGAACTCAGGGACAACCCCCACTTAGTAGTGGTACAGGCAGATAAGGGCAACGCCACTGTAGTCTTGGACACGACTGATTACAACAAACGAATGGAAGATATTCTCGCAGAACCTATCTACAAGAAACTTCAGGGAGATCCGACGGCCAAGGTAATCAAAACGACGCAGGCACTGCTCAAGCACTCTAGAATCAATTTCGACAAGGCCAGAAGATTCATCCCGCAAGTGACACAGGCACCAAGGATATATGGTGTACCGAAGGTACACAAAACCGACTTCCCCTTAAGGCCCATAGTAAACAGTATAAATTCGCCGACCTACTACCTAGCGAAAGAACTGGCACCTAGGCTCCGACACCTAGTGCATCAAACCGAGTCCTACGTTAAGGATTCCACTCACTTCGTGTCTCTCCTAAAGGAAATGTGTGTTACGGACCAAGATCTGATGGTTAGCTTCGACGTCAAATCCCTATTCACGAATGTCCCAGTGTCAGATACTGTGAACATCCTAGAAGAACGCGTGGCACCTGATGTATGTGAGCTTGTGCGCCACTGTCTGACGACCACCTATTTCAGGTGGAGAGGTCAATTTTATGAACAAACTGACGGTGTAGCTATGGGCTCACCCCTATCGCCTGTCGCAGCAGAAATTTTCATGGAGGCATTTGAGGAAACAGCCCTCCAGTCCGCACCATTACGTCCAAATTGTTGGCTTCGCTATGTCGATGATACTTTCGTCATCTGGCCCCACGGAGAAGAGGAGTTACAGAACTTCCACAAGCACCTTAACCAACAGCATAGAAAAATCCAGTTTACAATGGAAACAGAGAAGAATGGGGTGCTGCCTTTTCTCGACGTGGAAGTTTATCGAAAACCTGATGGTAGACTTGGCCACAAAGTGTACAGGAAACCAACCAATACGGACAGGTACCTTCACGCCTCCTCCCACCATCACCCCACGCAGAAGAAGTCCGCCCTGCACACGCTAACGAAGAGAGCGTACAGGATAAGCGACGAAGAACATCTGAAGACAGAACTTGAACACCTCAGGTCCATCTTCGGAACTAATGGCTATGGGAAGCAGATGATAGACAGCACCATGTCGACAAGGGAGAAGACTAATAGGGAAGAGGAGAAGGAGGCACAGAGCATTGCTGTGTTACCATATGTACAAGGGGTCACCGAACGTATTGGCAAAATTCTACGAAAAGCCGACATCAAACCAATTTTCCGAAGCAGAAACAAAATATCAGACATGCTCGGTTCTACCAAGGATGCAGTTGACAAACTACACACAGCTGGTGTGTATGAAATTGGTTGTGCGTGTGGATTAGTTTACATAGGTGAGACGGGACGTCCGATCAGCACTAGGCTCTCGGAACATGAAAGATATATCCGCCTGAAACAACACACTAAGTCAGCAGTGGCGGAACACCGGGACGAGTGCGGGAAAGCAATATTTTTTCAAGAAGCCCGCGTCCTGGCGAAACAGCCTCTCACATTCAAAAGAAAGATTAGAGAGGCGATAGAAATAGCCAAAAGACCCGCCAACATGAATAGAGAGGACGGGTACAAGCTTCCGAGGTCTTGGCTGCCTGCAATAGCAGGGCTACGGAGCGTCGGCAGTGCCGTGGCGGCCCATGCGGACACGCGGAGAGCCACAGTAGTGGTCGCGAGCACACAAAGCAATGGCACGCCGCAGCCGGCTTCTGGACAGCATGGAAACAGAGTGACGTCACAGCCATCACCTGTTCGCTATTCGTCCGTCTCCTCCAATGGGGTGGATTAATATAAAGACCAATAGAAAACAGCTATTTCAGCCAATAACAGATAATAAAGGAAACACCAATAAAGCATACCTTTCACACCTCCTCCTCCTCCTAGTACAGCCAATCAAGTAACGACACGGTTTTCTCGTGCAGCTATTTAAGGAATCCAAGTGTGTTCATTTAGCAGTTAACATAAGGCCCTGATGAAGGCTAGCTGCAACGCTGGCCGAAACGTTGGCGCAATTTAAAATTATCACGATGCGGTCTGATACCCTGAAGAATTTTATTGAAGAAGACAACGGCCGCGGAAGCCTACGCTTACACCTCAAAATATTGTTAATACACTCCTGGAAATTGAAATAAGAACACCGTGAATTCATTGTCCCAGGAAGGGGAAACCTTATTGACACATTCCTGGGGTCAGATACATCACATGATCACACTGACAGAACCACAGGCACATAGACACAGGCAACAGAGCATGCACAATGTCGGCACTAGTACAGTGTATATCCACCTTTCGCAGCAATGCAGGCTGCTATTCTCCCATGGAGACGATCGTAGAGATGCTGGATGTAGTCCTGTGGAACGGCTTGCCATGCCATTTCCACCTGGCGCCTCAGTTGGACCAGCGTTCGTGCTGGACGTGCAGACCGCGTGAGACGACGCTTCATCCAGTCCCAAACATGCTCAATGGGGGACAGATCCGGGGATCTTGCTGGCCAGGGTAGTTGACTTACACCTTCTAGAGCACGTTGGGTGGCACGGGATACATGCGGACGTGCATTGTCCTGTTGGAACAGCAAGTTCCCTTGCCGGTCTAGGAATGGTAGAACGATGGGTTCGATGACGGTTTGGATGTACCGTGCACTATTCAGTGTCCCCTCGACGATCACCAGTGGTGTACGGCCAGTGTAGGAGATCGCTCCCCACACCATGATGCCGGGTGTTGGCCCTGTGTGCCTCGGTCGTATGCAGTCCTGATTGTGGCGCTCACCTGCACGGCGCCAAACACGCATACGACCATCATTGGCACCAAGGCAGAAGCGACTCTCATCGCTGAAGACGACACGTCTCCATTCGTCCCTCCATTCACGCCTGTCGCGACACCACTGGAGGCGGGCTGCACGATGTTGGGGCGTGAGCAGAAGACGGCCTAACGGTGTGCGGGACCGTAGCCCAGCTTCATGGAGACGGTTGCGAATGGTCCTCGCCGATACCCCAGGAGCAACAGTGTCCCTAATTTGCTGGGAAGTGGCGGTGCGGTCCCCTACGGCACTGCGTAGGATCCTACGGTCTTGGCGTGCATCCGTGCGTCGCTGCGGTCCGGTCCCAGGTCGACGGGCACGTGCACCTTCCGCCGACCACTGGCGACAACATCGATGTACTGTGGAGACCTCACGCCCCACGTGTTGAGCAATTCGGCGGTACGTCCACCCAGCCTCCCGCATGCCCACTATACGCCCTTGCTCAAAGTCCGTCAACTGCACATACGGTTCACGTCCACGCTGTCGCGGCATGCTACCAGTGTTAAAGACTGCGATGGAGCTCCGTATGCCACGGCAAACTGGCTGACACTGACGGCGGCGGTGCACAAATGCTGCGCAGCTAGCGCCATTCGACGGCCAACACCGCGGTTCCTGGTGTGTCCGCTGTGCCGTGCGTGTGATCATTGCTTGTACAGCCCTCTCGCAGTGTCCGGAGCAAGTATGGTGGGTCTGACACACCGGTGTCAATGTGTTCTTTTTTCCATTTCCAGGAGTGTAATTAGGTAGACTGGTAAGATAAGATATGAGGAAGATTTCTGCAGTATCGATGAGGAAAGGAATATATAGGAAACTCTGATAAGAAGAAGGGACAGGACGACACCAGGGTGTAAATTTCATGGTACGACAGTAATAAGTAGAGGATACGAACTGTAGAGAAAAGAGATTGGAATACATCCAGTAAATAATTTAGGACGTAGGTCGTAAGTGTTATTCTGAGATGAAAAGATTGGCACAACAGAGGAATTCGTGGCGGACCGCATCAGACGAGTCAGAAGAATGATGACTCAGAAGAAAGACTCGCAATTTAATTTAATGAAGGAGATAAACACATGTTTGTTCAGAGATACTAGTCACTGAATACTGTCCGTAACACAAAGTACCGCAATGGTAAAGGATTTGTATGCTACGACACTGAGAGTGAAACCCAATTTCAGCCAGTCACGACGTAGAGCAATAAGGGTAATAATACTGGGAGAAGGAGCTGCGCATTGGAGGGAGTGTGTAACACATAAAGTATAACACTGTGCCGCAAGCAGTGTCGGTGCTATTATCTGTCACCAAAAATTAAGAGGGTTAACATTGAGGTAGAACCGTAATGGTACCTGATGCCATTTTAAAACTCTTCCTGTCTCTCTCTCTCTCTCTCTATCGAGCTAGATGGTGCAGTGGTTAGCACACTGAAGTCGCATTTGGGAGAACGACGGTGTGCAAACCCGTATCCGGCCATCCTGATTTGGGTTTCCCGTGATTTCCCTAAACGGCTTCAGGTAATTGCCAGGATGATTCCTTTGACAGGGCACGGGCGATTTCCTTCACCATCTTTTTCCCTAATTCAATGGGGCCGATGACCTCGCTGTTTGGTCCCGCCTCCCAAATCAACCAACCAACCATGTCTCTCTCTCTCTCTCTCTCTGTCCATACACACAAACACACACACACACACACACACACACACACACACACACACACACACACATACACACACATTCATATATGTGATGTTTTCTTGTGTTTGGAGCTGATCTGGAAATCCGGAAAATCAAAAAGAGCATTAACACCGGTGGTAGCAGCGATGGCCGTGAGTCCGACAAAATGGTCATCGCATGTCTCTACGCGAATGGGAATCAGTCAGATCATACGTACGTTTTGCGAGGTAACTAGTGGCACATACTAACACAATCTGCACATGTTGCAACATCTGATAGAGTATCAACCACACCATAGGGTAGGGGTCTGTGAGTGGGCGCTGAAGATACCCAAGAACATTCCTGGTATTGTTAGGTACATCCATTTCTCAGATGTCAGTGGTGAAGTGGAGAAACAGTAAGGTGCTGGTTGGATAGTAGTCCATATTGGATTCAGCGTGCTGAGAAACTCGAGGTGTGAGGTGAGATTTGGGGTGACATGATTGTTGGTCGTCTTTTTTTCATTGAAGGAGTACTTATTGCGATGGTCTATCACGAAATGTTAAAAAAATATATCTTCACGTCAATCCTGCACGAAAGTGAGGACTTCCTTGCTAACTTCCAGCAAGACGGCGTACCACCGCGTTACAGCACTGAAATGTGCCAATGAATGGACAAGCAGTTTCCTGCATATTGGATCGCCGACGTGGTCCGGTGGAGTGATAAGCGAGGCTAACAGAACTCCATTAATTCGTGCGTCCACATAGAAACAATTAAGTACCAGCAGAAAATCCATAATGAGGGAGAAGAGTCGCATTCGCTTACTAATAAGTAACAGGAGAAACGTTGTCACTTGTTAGCCGGTATGGGTTAGAACGATATTCATTGTGTGTCAACATGGAAAAGATATATGTGGAATATTTCGTGTATCATTATTTCTGACCATCTTTAGGAATAAAACAGACTCGTCAAGAAGTTGCCACTACGAGATGCTACCACTTAGCTGATGAGCCGAGATGATTTCTTCAGTATCCTATCTGGCAAAATAGTTAACTGGTTACTCCTATGTAATGTAGAATTGGCCACTAGATGTTAAGAGAGGTGGACCCGCCAGAATGAAGGAGTACCGTGTTGTCAGTAGCGAAACAGTAACAGCGGACTGGGACTTTCAGGAGAGCTCACTCACTTCTAACATGGCCTAGTCATTGGATGTCACCACAGAAATAAGTCAATCAGGAACATTTTAACCCTTCGAACTCAGCGTACGTCGACTGCTGGTGATGTGGTTGCCGAGTGGAAACGAGAAGGAGCGACCCACAGCTAAACCAAAACAGGCAGCTCTCATGTGCTAAGGGGCAAGGAACGTCGAGCATATCGAAGGGTACTCCTAAAAAAACTATGAGAGAAGGGGAAGGAATGGCTCGTGAGGTCCAAAAGGCTACCATCAATCCATCTAACACAACGACATTGCGTATAGAGTTCACACGCATCTGTAATGCTCTTTTTGATTTTCCATCTTTCCAGATCTACTCCAAATGACAAGAAAACCTCACATATATGAGTGTATGTGTGTGTGTGTGTGTGTGTGTGTCGTTCCCGAGGACAAAAAACATTTTATTTAGGAACACTATTTAAAGATTACTGCCACGTAAGTATTTTAACATGCACATGTCAGCAAGCGCGGCTATCACAGAACAGCTGTCACAGAGCTGAATATACATCATTTCATTTTTCGTTCTGAAACAGTTTTACAGTGTTTTATTAACATAGGTCAAAGCATCTAAGAGAAATTTCCGGCAGAATCTTCTTGCGCACGGCCGGCGGCTCTTTGAAGTCTACATTCTAGAGACGTCAACATTTCGTAGAAGACTGACGATCTCTTCGGCTGCCGTTTAGCAGGGGTGCGAGCTTCACAATATCTTGCATTCAGTCCGGTGCAATGACCGTGATCTATGTTGTTTTGTGTACAGTTACCATGAGCATCTATTTCTGTCAATTGCTGACGATGCATACACTGCGTGTAGAGAAATAGTTTGAACTATATTTTTTATCGTAAATTGTATTTCAGAAAATGACACTGTATGTTTTCAGAACGTTCGTTTGTAAACTTGTAATTTTAAAAATGTTACCTAATGCTGCCAATCTTTGAAGGATATCGTACTGAAGGAAGAATTTATACTGTGCCACATGTAGTTCGAGGTTTATGAGAGTACATATCAATTGTCCAGTGCCGCAATGTAAGCAGCTTTATACATACTTAACCGCGCAAATATCGTTCTACCCCATTCACCATTGTTATTTTAAGTGAACGAGGGCACTAGGACATCAGCACAACATGATGCATATTGCATATTTGTGGAACTTTATGTCTGACATACTAACGTTCCTTGCTACCATTTATTGTAAGATGACGCAAAAATCACTATGTGACTTGCAAGTTTGCAAGGATCGTGAACTTCTGTTAATTCGTTACAAGCTACATTCTAATTCTACACTTATTTGTACAATGTTTAAATGAGAGCGCATGGTATTAGTCACCTTGACTTGGGACGTATGTTTATTAACCAGATACGATGATGAGAGGCCATGGGTCTGTAGAAACTAGTAATCAATAAAAGATTTACAAATTTTGGGGTACCAGAAATTTTAGAATAATCTGAACGTACAAGACAATAACATACAGTTGTAGTTGTCAGAAAAAATTAACAATTCTTAAAATTAATAAACTCGAGTGAACACTTACGATATGACTTAGCTATGGTAACTGATAAAGAAAAAAGTGAATTTATTTGAAAAGGATGAAAATTTGGCATATGAAAAACAGTTTGAAACTAATTACGTTATAATGAACTCGGTGAAATACTTATTTTTTCTTTAGTTTATGTGGCCTCTAGACTGCCAATATTATTGGGCAATAGTATTATGCAGTATATTGACGGCTGGATCCACCCAACGAAGTGATGTTGCTCAAACTACGCGTCAGATCTCGGAGATGCAAGCATGACGAATGTGGGTGCCAGCTATTATTCGGCCTGTGAGCTGGTTTTCAGCTTGCAAAAAGAAAAGAAGAAGTGTTCATGGATGAAAGAGTGCTGTAAGAAGAGAGTAAGAATGACAGGGTAGACCCCCTCTCATTTCACGTACTTTTGTAATATGCTGCGCAATACATCCACAGTGGCTCCAGACAGCGAAGTGATTTTTAAGAAAATGGAGACTTACTTGCGAGTCACTAGTCCTGGAATTCATCGGCTCTCACTTTTTTTATATCATATGGCGAAAGGGACGTGATTTGAAGACCTAAAATTTATAAGTGCAATATAAGCACAGTCACAAAAGCCTAATCGTGATGGAAAAGTCTACAACTGCATAGAAAGCTTGATTCTGTGGTGTACTGTAGGAAATCTACATTACTTCAAAAAATGGTTCAAATGGCTCTGAGCACTATGGGACTTAACTACTGTGGTCATCAGTCCCCTAGAACTTAGAACTACTTAAACCTAACTAACCTAAGGACATCACACACATCCATGCCCGAGGCAGGATTCGAACCTGCGACCGTAGCAGTCGCGCGGGTCCTGACTGCGCGCCTAGAACCGCTAGACCACCGCGGCCGGCTACATTACTTCAGGAGGAGGTTGAGCTGATACTGCAAATTATTAATGACTTATTAAGGCTTGAGCTTGGAAAATACTTCGTAACCAGTTACTGTACTTACAAATGATATGTATTTAATAATCTCGCTGGCACAACATTTATGACTTTGTTCATTGCAGAAAGATAGTTTCGTATCAAAGTATAATTGTCTATAACTTGACAAAAGTTCTGAATAACTGTCTAATTAGTACGCAGACGGATCTGTGCTTGGACCATACTATTGCAATACCCTTGGCTGCAGTTGGTCGCTCACTACATTGGTCTGAGTGGCACTGCGCTCATGGTTAAATAACTTTCCGGCTGCGGTGGCGCAAGGAAACAGGTGGGGGCGCCGACGACTACCGTTCGTTGATGCGTCTGGCAGTGACTGTCTTTACTTGTGGTGGCCGGGGCCAAGGAGAAATACAGGCCCTGCAACGAACTTGTGACGTCACACCGGTCGGCTTTCGGCTTGTCTGCCACACTTCGCGAACGCTCAGCTCCGTTCAGGGCCCACTGGAAAATAATACATAATTGAAAAGGTACCTATTAAAGGTCTTAACTTTGTCGCATGCTATCGAGAGTTTGCATGCGTTGAAACGCGTAGTCAGGAATTATTAAACTCGTCTCAAATAGATACTCGTTCGTCGGCGGAGATGTCTGCTGGCACTCTTAAGATCTGCAGGGTCACATGCTGCGACGTTTGCGCCGCGGCCTACCTTTCTTGTGAGCCCCGCGTGGTGCCGTCGTGAGGTATGAATTTTTGCATGCGACTTCGTTCTGCGGACGAAACCACACCCGCTTTATATAAAGGTAAGGAAAAGCGAATATACGTATATAGTGTGAAACTGTAGTTATATTTGTATGCTAAGAGATTTATCGCCCTAAAAAAAGGGTGATAGCATCAAAGTACCAAGGGTTGGCTCCAGCAGCTCATTAGTGGCAATTCTACTTCCCATTGAACTGGTATTATTTTCAGTTCCTTACAAGTCATCCCCATTTAATGTCAACTTCTTAGTTAATTGAAGCTTACCTGCAGACATTTAAATTTCCCAAAATTTTGAAATGAACGTGCGTTCCATTGATTTCTAAGACATTTCCACAACTCGGTTTACACAACAGAGCACATCGTTCAAAATAAACACTGTGGAATACTGGGGGATACGCTGACAAAAATAAACATGGAACGTCCCCTTAGTAAAATTAATGAATAACCGTGCTTATAAACCTTTTACATTATTAGACTTTCAAACAGCTGAGCAGAACTGAACGTACTCAGACATTTCGCTCTTTACTTATTCCGATCAACACTGTATTTACCTTAATAGTGTTCAAAAGTCACAATATATATATATATATATATATATATATATATATATATATATATATATATATATATATATATATATATCAGTTCATGACATCCAGTTTTACAAATTTACTGTCTCTGATGGACACACGTCCAGATCATCCGCTCTCGAAACTGCGCCATCTCTCTCCCCATATCCACCACTGCTGGCGGCTCACCTCCAACTGCGCAACGCTACGCGCTGTTAACAGCCAACTGTCCAACACTACAATAGCATATACTCAAACAATGCAAACCAACCACAGCCTTCACACAGCACAGTCAGTGATTTTCATATAGAGCGCTACGTGGCGTTACCAACATAAAAACCTAAGCAGCCTACTTACAAACAATATTTCTAAGAATGTGTGCAGTTCGGCCAGTTACAATTACTGAAATATAATTTGAGAAGATCCATCAGTATTTTGCCGGCCAGTCTGGCCGAGCTGTTCTTGGCGCTACAGTCTGGAACCGCGCGACTGCTACGGTCGCAGGTTCGAATCCTGCCTCGGGCATTGATGTGTGTGATGTCCTTAGGTTAGTTAGGTTTAAGTAGTCCTAAATTCTAGGGGACTGATGACCTCAGATGTTAAGTCCCATAGTGCTCAGAGCCATTTGAACCATCAGTATTTTATACAATAATATCGTGACGGGCCTCCTTCTGCTCGGCATAGTGCAGCAACATAGTGCAGCTAGTCGACGTGACAAGGACTCAACAACTTGTTGGAAGTTCCCTGCAGAAGTATAGAGCCGCATGGCGAAAGTGTTGACGATGTAGGATTTTCTGCACGAAATGGCCTCTCGAGTATGTTCTATAAGGGTTCGATGGGATTCATGTCGATCGATCTCGGTGTCCAACTCATTCGCTCCAACTGTCCAGCCTGTTCTTTAAACCAATCGTGAACAGTTGTTGCCACATGACATAGAGCACAGTCACCCATAAAGATCCCATTGTTGTTTCGGAACGTGAAGTTACTGGATGGCTGAAACCGGTCTTCAGGTAGCCGAACATATTTTTCGTCAATGATCGGTTCAGATGAACTAGAGGACCCAGTCAATTCCATGTAAACCAGCTCGCACTATAATGGAGCCACCACTAACGTGTACAGTGCCCTGTTGACAACTTGGATCCATGGCGTCGTTTGGTTTGCGCCACACTCGAACCCTATGACCTGTTATGACGTAATGAAATCGGGACTCATGTGACAAGGCCACGGTTTTCCAGTCATCTAGTATCGAACTGATACCGTCACGCGCCCAGGAGAGGAGCTGCAGGCTTTATCGTGCTGTTAGCAAATGCACTCGCGTCGGTCGTCTGCTGCCATAGCCCATTAATGCTAAATTTCGCCGCATTGTTCCAACGGATACATTGTACGTCCCACATTGATTTCTGTGGATACTTCACGCACTGTTTTGTCTGTTACCACTGACAACTCTACGCAAACGCTCCTGCATTCGTTCGTTACGAGAAGACTGTCGGCCGCTGCGTTGTCCATGGTGAAAGGTAATGCTAGAAATTTAGTATTTTCTGCACACTCTTGACATTGTGATCTCGGTATGTTGAATTCCCTAACAATTAGCGAAATGGAATGTCTCAGGCTTTCATGTAGAACTATCACTCCACGCTCAGTCTCTTAATTCCGATCGTGAGGCCATAATCAGGTCAGAAATGTTTCCACGTGAGTCACCTGAGTACAGGCGGTAGCTCTGTCAATGCACTGCCCTATTATACCTTATGTACGCGGTACGAGCTCCATCTGTGAATGTGCATATCGCTATCACATGACTTTTGTCACTTCAGTGTATCGCACAGCCTTCAGTGTTATTCACAGACTGAAAATAATATTGTATAGTACGAATTATTCCACAAGATTATTGACCTGAGATCTTTTTAATAAATAAACATGGCTTCTGATTGGCTATTTGCAAAGATTCGTGTCGTATAGCGTTTGTTATTTATTTATAAGCTTTCCAAAACGGCTTTTGTAAATGTTCTACTCCCAACAGATGTGAAGTTTGAAACGTCTGTTTCTTAACAATAGCATGCGTGGTCTAGATCGCTAGCAACGAAAAAAGGCGAACATGTTCCTCATTAACAGACTTTGACAGGAAGGTAGAGAACCAGCTGCCTCAGTGCTCATTCTTCAGCAAAAATTTTAACTTGCGAACTCATTTGCACTCTTTCAACACAAAATATTCTCTCCCTCTCAGTGCCACTATCTATATGTATCTGTCTTTCCTACTGTCTCCTTTTTCTCCTGTTAATTTACAGCATATCCCACTTCCATTACCTCCGCTCGCACTTCCACTGACTCCTCCTGTCTTTTTTCCCTCCGCCACTCTCTCCACCGTACCTCTAAGGGTAAAAAATTCCGTGAGGTCCTACTTACTTTTTCCACTACACCCAAGTGTTTAAAATTTCGGTCCAAATTGCGGCCTCTACCTTACACCAACCAGGTCTGGAGGGAGGGGGGGGGGGCAAGGGTGGGGGGGGGAGCAGATCCCCCCAAGCCTACGTATGGTCTCCGCTCACCCGTTTATTTTCTTTTTTTTTTTTCGTTACCACTGCCTCCTCTCTCTTTTGTTGTAACTGCTTCTGTCTCCACCTATCTCTCCTCTTTTACTGCCATTATCTCTCACTGACCATCTATATTTCTCTCTCTGGCTTCCACTACTATTTCTTCATCCATCCCTCTTTCTGTTCCATTATCACTTTGTCTCTTCCACCATCACCGTCTCCTCTGTCTTTCTCTTCCGTTGGCGTTGTCTTCCCTCTCTTCCACTGTCACGCTCTCTCAGCTATCCTCTTACAACCCAAAAAAGCACGAGTATGTTAGCATGGAGAAAATTTTGATGAGAAGGTGGAATGAGGAGGGAGGCATTTGGTTCCCCACTATTGTCAATCTTTTAAAGCAGAATATATTCGTCTTTTTTGTGCTACGACAGGAGCGATTTACCTCTGACTTCTTCTTTTCCTTGCAACAGCGGGGTGGGCTGGTTATATAACACTGATTCTGTGGGTCACTGACGTTTTCACAGTTTATCTGTATATTTCAACACATTTATATACTTTGACACATACAAACAACAAATAAGAACGCATAATATAAAGTTAGCATAAAATCGTTTGTCTTACATTTTTCTGGGTACTCTGCTCGTCGATAGAAATTCCTCGTGAAAGAGATTCATCTTAAAAGAGCAGAAATTTCATTAGAAATATTTTTCTGAATGTGTAGTCATTCCAGTTTTATATAATTTTTGGTAGTCATTTAAAGTATCTCATTTCTTAATCACTGCAGTACCATTCTGGACATACTTCTACGACCGTTAAATGAGCGTTATACAGAGACAGCGCGGCATAAAGTTTTATTCGTGAAAAAAGTCTGACTAAAACATTGTTAAATGACCTGAGAACCAGCAATGACGCTAGAACCCTTGACATATGTTTACTATGACAGTTACATTTACGCCTGTGACCGGATGATAAATACTTATTTTACGTGCATAAGAACGTTAAAATTGAACCTCTGGCTATCAGAAAAGGATAATGATATCGAAGAAAGTTTAAAAATTCCCCGAGGATATCACCTTAAGAACACGTAGTAAAAATTTAGATTAGAAATTATAGAAGTGGCCATTCCCGTAACTAGTACTTTTCGTAGAGAAAACTCATGGTTACTCTCAAGAACTGGTCATGAACAAATGGTGCGTTTATGAGCCGCCTAAGGTCCATTCTATACCCCAAGTAATTAAAAAAAAGCTGGGGGAAGTAGGAAGTGTGTAAAGTTTAATTTTGACCCTGTATTGTTGTACAGCTATAATATACCCGTTCTCCCGATAGGTATACAAATGGCCATTAGGACAACAGCTTTCCAAAACACCTGACCCCTTATCTGCGTAATCAATAGAACCCAAGATATGACCCACTGAAAACTCCCATTTTTGCTCATGTCTTTTTTGGAACAAATAGGTAATGTGCACGTCGTGTACAGAGCTACAGTGTCGTTCATTTTATCAGAAATCTTTTAATAATTTTTATTAGGGCCAGAATTATGCTTCGCTTGAAATAAGCACAAGTTTCTGGTCCAGAAATACTACGCATCTGAAATTGGCAGTCAGAATTATCTGCACAACTGAAGTGCCAACAATGCAGAGCTCCCATTCATTTATGGCTGGTTGGAGCAATCCTGCTCCCTCTGTTTCAGATACCAGCTAATATAAATAGGAGCATACACTGATGGCACAAAACATAATGATTACTGCACAAATTGTACACAGCGAGACTGAATAGCGCTGGTGATCAAGTGGACACGTTACATGGTATCTATATAATGAGAGCAGAAATAGATGGAGAATCACTCTACAGTAGTAATGATGCGAGCAGCAGATGGCAAAATCCGCTGGCATAAAATACCTTGACAAATGGCAGATTGGTTCGGCCCGGTATCTAGAAACTATCGTATCCTAAACAGCAAAGGTGGTCGGCTGTACCGTTTACTGCAATGAGCATCTATAGGAAGCGGTTGAAGGACGATGAATCCACGCATAAGCTGCGATGTGTTGGACACCCATGTCTCTTCACAAAACGTGGAGCACAGGGTCTTGCCCGCGGCATTCTGAGACAGATCTGACGACACAGTGCAGTGCTGGTCCAGCCGCAATTGATAAGGAACACACCGCACAACATTCACCACACGATGGCGCACATGGTGTATAAGACAGCAAGATTTTGCTACCACGTATTATTGTTCGGGAAATTCTTTTCGTTTTATATTTACCGTACATTACATCACTGTTTATGATGCACAATCGGGTTATTACATATTTCACTGGCTGGTACTGGCTAACACTACATACCAACAATTTCTGTGGTACTGCATGTGTGGCAGTAATGGCAGTTAACTAGACCACTGACCACTGACACAAAGGGCGACGTTGGCAACGCCTTCCTCAGAAGCTCCTCTCGACCAATGGGGGACTGAAAAGAGACTTGTCCTGTTCTGAGCTAAGAGAGAGAGAGGAGAGAGAGAGAGAGTGAGAGAGCAGAGCGAGGACGCAGCGGTTACAAACGATGGCAGCCGCAGAACCTTTACGGTGTGGCCAGAGTGGGTTGGAGGCTTCACACAGGTGGCACGAAAAAAATTACAGAATAGCGTACCTGGCGAATCAGCGTTGAGGGAAGGAGGGGGGGCGGAACAATGCAACAAGACATCCTTTCGTGTGAATGAAGGCGCGGGTTCACGAACAATAGTCACGAGCTGACCTGTGAGGAATCTTCACATGGGAAGCACCAGCACACACATCCCACGGAAAGGCTGAGACGCGTGTTTAACTGTCGGAGTGCTAAGGATGTAGGAGGACAAATAGAGGCTTGAATAAAATTTTCTGAATAGAGTATGTGCTTCAGGTGATTGGCTGCCACATTCATGGCCCCCAGCAGTGAGAGATAATGTTTTTGTAATGGCCGCTGGGATTCGTCGACTTAACACGAACGTAGATACCGCTTGTGAAGGAGGGAGTGGGTGTATGGCGGCTCTGTAGCAGAAGTCCCCTACGTGCTCCAGTTACTATTGTAGTGTGGCCAACATCATCGAGATTGCACTGTGTAGCAATGGGCAGATGTTACCTGGTCGGACGTATCGTATTTCTTGTTACACCAGTGCAGGGACAAGTGCTTAGTGGCTCACCACACACCATTTAGCCCACAATGGTGAACATGGTGCTCTGCAGCAGAAGAGGCCCACATATTCCTATGTTGGTTCAATGACATCGCCATTTACTATTGTAGTGGGGACGTCATCATTGAGACTGCACTCTGGATCAGTGTACACATGTCCCCTAGTCGGCTTAATCATGTTTCTTATTACACCAGTTCGTATCAGGATATGCTGTCATAGAGATAAACGGTTGCTCGAAACATGCATCACACCACGGACGCAGGCTAATGGGGTCAGCATTATGCCATACAAATTCTGTAGTGCCCGTTGCCAATTATTGTCATTACTCTCGGATTTCGCCGATTCCCGTAGCAGTTCGAGCCTGGTGAAAATCTGCACTGAAGAGGTCATTAACATCCTCGGCTTAGTTATACGTATGTGGTGTCCGTTCTTAGGGACACGAACGCAGGTTGATGAGGGCCTTATTATGTTATGAGGGTCACTCATCTGAGTGTCCGTATGACTTGTGTTACGGGAACTGTGGTAGTAGCCGAAGTCGGTATGAGAGCTGTGGACTAGGTGAAATTAATACGCTTGATTTCTTCCTCGCCCACGATGTCTCGTCCAGCAAAATCACACTACAATGGTTTTACGATCACGACAGTGAACTTACTTTGTTTTCTTGGCCACCAGTTTTGCTGATCTGAACCAAAGTGAACACATCTAGTGTGATATCGGACGCCACAAACCGCCAGCCTGTAGTTTACAGGACCTGATCGAGTTTGCGTAGACATCTGGTACCACAATCCTCGGAAAAACTACCAAAACCTTTGCCGACATCATGTCACATAGAACTGCTGTTGTATTGAGTTCCAAACGTAGATCTACACACTGTTCAGCAGGCGGTTGTAATATTTTTCTGGTCAATGCTCTCAGACATGAGGCGCGACCTGACGTCAAATCACTAGCGCGGTAGCCGCCAATGGAAACGTCGACTTTCAGTTGACGCTAACGAGATAAATGACCCTCGCACGTCCAACTCTGCCTGACACATCGGACAACCAGCTGCGAGCGTATAACAGATTATAACGTCGGTGTACCACAGTCCGTGTATCATCTTCCTGTGAGTTGATTGACTGGTGTATGGAGCAGGCTTGGCGAATGCAGTATCGTCGTCGATAATTTCAGGTGCTAAAGGAGTACGGACAAGACAAATAAATCACAATTTATTTCCGACTGCCCATTAGTACTCTTTTTTATTGTGTTTGCATTTTGTATTCGAGTCTCTTTCGATTGTATATCACTCTTTCCCATAGCTTAGTTCGGCATTACGACTACTCTTGTTCCATAACGTTACGATTACAGATGAATAACGATGACTTTTTAAATTTTTTTCTAATTCTGAAAGCCTCAGGGGTAAAATTCAGGGGGCGAAAGGCTGTTTACAACTTTTACAGAAACCAGACGGCAGTTAGAAGAGTCGAGCGGCATGAAAGGGAAGCTGTGGTTGAGAAGGGAGTGAGACAGGCTTGTACCCTATTCCCAGTGTTGTTCCCTCTGCACAATGAGCAAGCAGTAAATGACACCAAATAAAATTCCAGAGAAGGAACTAAAGTTCAGGGAGAAGAAATACAAACTAAGGTTTAATGATGACATTGTAATTATGCCAGAGGCGGCACAAGAACTTGGAAGAACAGTTGAACGGAACTGACAGTGTCTTGATAGGAAGATGTAAGAACAAAAATAAAATACGGATGAGAAATGCAGCCGAATTAAATCAGGGAATTATATTAGGAAACGAGACATTTCAGGTAGTAAATGAGTTTTGATATTTGTGCAGCAATATAACTGATGATGGTCAAAGTAGAGAGGATATGAAACTTAGAATTTCAATGGCAAGAAAAGCTTTTCTGAAAAAGACGAGTTTTTTAATATCTAATACAGATTTAAGCTTCAGGACATATTTTCTGAAAGTATTTGTATGGATTGTAGCCGTGTATGGCCAACGGCCTTGCAGCAGTGGTAACACCGGTTCCCGCCAGATCAACGAAGTTAAGGGCTGTCGGACTGGGCTAGCACTTGTGGTGGTGACCATCCGGTCTGCCGAGCACTGTTGGCAAACGGGGTAGACTCAGCCCTTATGAGGCAAACTGAGGAGCTACTTGCTTGAGAAGTAGCGGGTCTGGTCTCGGAAACCGACATACACTACTGGCCATTAAAACTGCTACACCACGAAGATGACGTGCTATAGACGCAAAATTTAACCGACAGGATGAAGATGCTGTGATATGAAAATGATTAGCTTTTCAGAGCATTCACACAAGGTTGGCGCCGGTGGCGACACCAACAACGTGCTGACACGTGGGAAGTTCCCAACTGATTTCTCATACACAAACAGCATTTGACCGGCGTTGCCTGGTGAAATATTGTTGTGATGCCTCGTGTAAGAAGGAGGAATGCGTACCATCACGTTTCAGACTTTGATAAAGGTCGGATTGTAGCCTATTGCGATTGCGGTTTATCGTATCGCGACATTGTTGCTCGCGTTGGTCGAGATCCAATGACTGTTAGCAGAATATGGAATCGGTGGGCTCAGGAGGGTAATACGGAACGCCGCTCTGGATCCCAACGGCCTCGTATCACTAGCAGTCTAGATGACAGGCATCTTATCCGCGTGGCTGTAACGGATCGTGCCGCCACGTCTCGATCCCTGCGTCAACAGATGGGGACGTATGCAAGACAACAACCATCTGCACGAACAGTTCGATGACGTTTGCAACAGCATGGACTATCAGCTCGGAGATCATGGCTGCGGTTACCCTTGACGCTGAATCACAGACAGGAGCGCCCGCGATGGTGTACTCAACGACGAACCTGGGTGCACGAATGGCAAAACGTCATTTTTTCGGATGAATCCAGGTTCTGTTTACAGCATCATAATGGTCGCATTCGTGTTTGGCGACATCTCGGTGAACGCACATTGGCAGCGTGTATTCATCATCGCCATACTGGCGTATCACCTGGCGTGATGGTATGGGGTGCCATTGGTTACACGTCTCGGTCACCTCTTGTTCGCATTGACGGCACTTCGAACAGTGGACGTTACATTTCATATGTGTCACGACCCGTGGCTCTACCCTTCATTCGATCCCTGCGAAACCCTACATTTCAGCAGGATAACGCACGACCGCATGTTGCAGGTCCTGTACGGGCCTTTCTGGATACAGAAAATGTTCGACTGCTGCCCTGGCCAGCACATTCTCCAGATCTCTCACCAACTGAAAACGTGTGGACAATGGTGGTCGAGCAACTGGCTCGTCACAATACGCCAGTCACTACTCTTATGAACTGTGGCATCGTGTTGAAGCTGCATGGGCAGCTGTACCTGTACACGCCATCCAAGCTCTGTTTGACTCAATGCCCAGGCGTATCAAGGCCGTTATTGCGGCAAGAGGTGGTTGTTCTGGGTACTGATTTCGCAGGATCTATGCACCCAAATTGCGTGAAAATGTAATCACATGTCAGTTCTAGTATAATTATTTGTCCAATGAACACCCGGTTATCATCTGCATTTCTTCGTGGTGTAGCAATTTTAATGGCCAGTAGTGTACGTCCGGGACAGTAGTGCGCTGACCACATGCCCCTCCATATCCGCATCCAGTGACGCCTATAGGCTGAGGATGACACGGGGCCGGTAGGCACCCTTGGGCCTTCGTGGCCTGTTCGGGAGGAGTTTAGTTTTAGTAGCCGTGTATGGAAATGAAACATCGACGATAAACAGTTTAGACAACAAGAAAATAGAAGGGGTTTTGAGATACTGTGCTACAAAAGAATGTTGAAGATTAAGTGGGTAGATCACATAAATAAAGAGGCGGTACTGAGTAGGACAGGGGAGACAGGAAATCTGTGGCATGACTAGAAGAAGGGATCCGTTGACAGGGCAGATACTGAGACATCAAGAGATCACCAATTTAGTACTGGAGGGAAGTGTGTGGGGTAAAAATCGTAGAGGAAGACCAAGAGATGAATACCGCAAGCAGATTCAGAACGATGTAGGTTGCAGTAGTTACTCGGAGGTGAAGAGATCTGCAAAGGACAAAGTAGCATGGAGAGCTGCATCAAACCAGTCGTAGGAGTGAAGGCCACAACAGCAACAGTGTCGACTAACTGCCATGATATTTCGGCTGACACCTTGGCAGCTGTCATCTAACTGGAGGCTACTGTTTCACATCTGTAAGTTTATAAAATGTATAAAAAATTGAATTAAAAATATAGTCACCTATTGCTGTGGCGCGTGCTCGTAGCTCTTGGCCACGTCAGCAAAACTACGTATGTCGAATTTTCACCTCCTGTGGAATACTGCTGCATCTATGACACGCAGATACATACTACTCTTGTTTAATGTGACGATGTTAGTTTCTTAGTATTTCTGACTAGAGAGCCTATACAGAGAGGACTATTAAAGCGATTTCTAAGATAGCGGGAGTTTTTCGTTCTGACGTTTATAAGATCTTGATGAACTTATTATTTCGTCATTTTGACACTGACTTCCAGGAGTATCGCATCCGTACTTCCAGGGAGGACATCAAAGACTTTTGTTCTTTTCCTCGTGCAGTACGTTCTCAGGATGTCGTTCCCTTTCTTAATTTGAGCATGCACTTAACCTTTCTCAGCATGCGTAATTTGTCGGAAATGAAAAACACGCGTCAGCATGCATAGGTTCCTGTATATTGTAATTATGACTGGATCTAGAAATCAAAATTCTCACATGTATTGTCAGAGTCTTAACATCTCTTTCTCCATGAAGTTGTTTCCCATACTTATCTCTGTTATACCTATTTCTTGACGGCTCCAGTCCCCGGCGCCCTTGGCATCTAATATTACAACAATTAATTCTCATACACCGTATAGTTTCTCGTTACCGCTTAGTCTAATGCTTTTGGATATTGTATTACATCCTGTATTTTCCTGTGCATTTCTACGGTCTCTTACTATTACATTATGTACTTTATCTTTCAACGAATTTTACTTTCACGATCTCCCTCACCTAATCTTGCCATGGTTTGAGTTCTTGCCCTATCTTACGTTTGCTTTTATTTTTTCTGTTTTATTGTACATTTTTAAATTGTTTTCCTACACTCGTTCAAAAATGTAATTTTGTATGAAAGTTTGGATTTATGTAACCGTTTTGGAATTTTTATTTTGCTGTCTGTCAGTTTACAACTTTGTCACTTTAGAGGGTATTATTTATATAACCGTAAGTGTGGTGTGCGTACTGTAAGACCTTCGGTACACACACCATCAGATTATTTGACTTGTCGCTCTAACGAAGTAGGCGAGTGTCAGCAATATGTCTCGTGGTCTTATCGTGGCGTGTTTATCTTCTGCCGTTAGGACAGACGATAGAAATGCCACTTGCACGCTTAGAGTAGCAGATTGATGGTGACCAACTTTAAACAGAACTTGATTAATTTTCACACAGATTTATTAAAATAATAAAAAATATAGACATTACGTAACTTGATTTTGGATGCTGTTTACAATTGACAATCTGAAGTTCCTTTGGTCTTGGTAAGTTAATCTTATTCTCACATATCTCTGATACTTGACAAAGTGTATATACATTTCTCTTCATGGCTATGTACAGGAATATGATAATCGTATTAGGCGCAGACTGAAACTTGACTACATACTAATGCAGACTAATGCAGACTGACTAATCGCAGGTCTGTACTCTCGTTATAATTCCTCGAGCGTTCAGGTATCACTGCGCGAGTGTGATCCGAGAGGAGAAAAGGTTCTACGTTAGCAGCAATCTCATTGGCTGCGTTACATACTAATACGCGGATCGCCGGATGAAGAATTTGGTCCGTTTCTAAGACAGCGCCATCTCGTAGTGCAGAGGCGGACGAGCGCTGCGCCTGCGCTGTTGTGCTTAGCGGGGTGCGCTCTATTGCGAAAGTTGTGTACGCGCTGACAACGTGGAACTATGTACACAGCAGTAAGTTTCTGTTCATTGTTCATTTCATTATTCACAGTTTGTAACACTTTGTAAATGTTTAATTTTGTATACATTTCCTATGAAAATTAAAAAAAAGAGAGACAACATTGCCCTTTCATCGCAACATGCCACTACTTTTATATTAATCACCGCCCTATGCTGCGTTAAATTTTCTTTCTGTTTATTGCGTTCTAGCTCGTCTGTTAGTCTGCCATGACAGCTTTGTTTGATACATACTGCCCTTATACATCTCACTACCAGTATGTTCATGGTTTGCATTTCAGCTATTTAATGTTGGCGATTCTTGTAGTTTCTTTCTCTTGTGTGTTATTTCTATACATCTTCTCTTATTTGTTATGTATTTCTGGTTTGCACAATCTGATGATGGGTTCCCGCGAAACGCGCCAAATAAAGTCATTGGTTTATCAGCTGTTGGGTTCTTATTTCGTGAACAATAAAGCGATTGTGCAGTACTCCTAGCGAATATCATGTACGTTTCCAGATAAATATTGTGTGGATTCAGACAGAATCCTACGGAAAAAAGTTAACAACTGACTATGGTATAAAAGAATTAATCTGTTTCGTAAGGCTACACAGCAGCTCGGTAACGGTCCGAAGTACTACCGCTCACTTCAACAACTAACGAAAAACCAACTAAATTACTCAAAAAATACTGCCAGATAAACAGAAACGATTAAAATATAGATTTTGGCGTGTTTAAAACATTCATAAAGTTCATTACGCTCGATTCTGCACGTGCAAAAAAAAATGGTTCAAATGGCTCTGAGCACTATGGGACTTAACATCTGTGGTCATCAGTCCCCTAGAACTTAGAACTACTTAAATCTAACTAACCTAAGGACATCACACACATCCATGCCCGAGGCGGGATTCGAACCTGCGACCGTAGCAGTCGCGCGGCTCCGGACTGAGAGGCTTTTTTTTTTTTTTTTTTTTCAAACTCAAATTTCTTTTTCCTTTAAGAACAAATTGTGAGGAATAAATAAGGAAAAGTTTTTTTTTCAAAAGAAAACAAAGACTCCAATTCTACTGGTTTCTCCGTCCAATAAACAAAAATGAATCTCCTTCGTCTTGTTGGCGAAGAAGCAATCTTTTGGAACAAGAAAAGTTTCTCAAAGCCAAAATCAAATTTCTTTTTCCTTTAAGAACAAATTATGAGGAATAAATAAGGAAAAGCTTTTTAAGTCGTCGTGCGACTTGTAGTTAAAGTACAGTTCTTACAGGAGCTCCTGAAGTGTATCCGCCTACAGCATGCCAGCTCGTCCAAACGTGTCTTCTCATGGCGTAGGCGTGGGTTCTGGGTAGCAGATCTATTCAGTTCGGTTCGGTTTATACAGTTTTCAGCTTCTCAGGGCTTGGACGTTCCAGCTACTAGGTAGGTCATCGAAAGTGCTCCGTAAGAAATTGGAAAAATATTGTTTATAGCGTGGGTTGCGTATCAGGACGCAGAGTCGTTCGTTGAGATAAGTCCAATATCCTAGCGTAGACTTGTCGCCAGAAGTAAAAAGATAGCGGATCGTGTGGCCACAGATCCAATTCACAGAGTTAGTTTTGGCGGAGGGGTAGAAAGTCTTATCGGGATACAAAACCATGCGGACGTCGATCTGAGTCGGTGTCTGGTGAGTAAGAAAAGCCAAAATTCGCCGCGCAAGTGTCCAGACGTCTAGCGCTGTGCCACAGTGGAACCGGTGGTCATCCGTGTCATCCACTTCACAGTGGGTGCAGAAGGATGAATCGGCGAGATGAATGCGGTGCAGACGATCTCGGTTAACTTGTTTGCCATTCACGGTGATGTACCACGCTGATTGAACGTCTGATTCGAGAAAACGCGCATGGATCGCCTTCCATATGTGTCGCCACACGTACTGTGGATACTTACGTTCGGTGGGGTTGGACGGGCGGCACTGTTGTAACAATTCGGAGACTATTTTCATGAGGTACAAACGTGTAAGTGGTATGGACCGGTAGATATAACTGAACTCCAGGAAAAATCGTTGGATGTAATAAAAGGGGGTTGGAATGGTCGATACCAGTACTGGGGCGGACAAGGAGGCCGGTGCAAAGTTGTGAAGCAGGAGGCTAGTAAGGCTCTGCGGGCAACGATGCCAAAGTTTTAGTTGGGAGCTGACGTATAGTGCCTTGACACGAGTCGGCACGTGGATGAGTCCCACCCCGCCACGATCTCGTGGCAGTGCAAGGGATTCATAGCACCTTGAATAACATCCCCGAGATGACGAAGGAGCCGAAAGCCAGGAGATTTGTGACTGGTAGTACTTGAGCCACGTGTGGTATACGGGAAGCATGATACATGTTCACGTATTGCGCGCGTTGGATAACGTCGAGAGCTCGTAGCCGGTGGTCTGCGAGATTTGCTCTGATTGTCTGTAGCAAGCGTCTACCATTGATAGTAGCTGAGCGGCGCAGGTCTGCTGTGAAATCAAGTCCAAGACACCGTATGGTGGCGGCGACACTAAGGGGGGCAGCGCATCTCTCCGGCAAGCCCTCACCAATGAGCAGGACCTTCGATTTTGACACGTTGAGGCAGCTCCCTGACGCTTCTCCGTAAGTCGCTACCCATGTCAATGCTGCTCGTACTTCATCTTCACTACGCAGATATAGTACTATGTCGTCTGCGTAGGCTGTACAACAAAAACGGTGGCCTTGCACAGCCATGCCTTCCAAACGTTGGCGCATGCCCTGGAGCAGGGGTTCCAAGGCGAAAGCATACAAAATCGTGGAAAGAGGGCATCCTTGTCGTACAGATCGTGCGATGACCAGGGACGGTGTAAGACGACCATTGTACATGATTTTAGAGGTTGCACTACTCAACAGGCGCATAACCACTGTGACAATACCGCCAGGAAAACCCATATGCTGAAGAACTGTCCGTAAATAGAAGTGGTCAACACGGTCGAAAGCCTGGCTAAAGTCCAGTGAAGCCAAGGCGCCAGGGAGACGCTGATGATGCGCTAATGCTATCATGTCTCTGTAACGGCAAAGTGCCGTACGGATGTTGTTGTCGCCTCCTAGGGAAGTCTGGTCGCAGGATGCGACGTAACGTGCGACCTTCTTGAGTCGCGATGCCAGTAGCCGTGTGAATATTTTCTCGATAACCCGAGCGGTTTATGTACGGGGATAATAATTCCTTCTAGAAAGGCGCTCGGGACCACTGTCATCAGTGACATCAGCTCTTGTGCGATTGCCGTCCACGTGGAAGCCAACAAATAGTGAAAATTTTTATAAAATTCGATAGGTATACCGTCAGGTCCAGGAGATCTGTTATCGGAACCCGCCTTGATAGCATCTCCACTTCATCTGTGGTTACGTCGTCTTGGAGGTCATGCACTGCATCCTCCGGAAGAGTGTTCATAGTAAGCTGAGCGACTTCTGTGACCAGTGATGCAGAATGCGGTACGGCTGCGTAGAGCCCGGCAAAATAAGCATGGAGAGCACGACCGATGCTTTGTTGGGTGTCGTGCCGGCGCCCTTCCACATCAGTGAGGACTTGGATCAGAGCTCGTCGTCGTCGTTGTCTTTCCTGAAGGAGGTGATACATCGACGGACGTTCTTGAGGGATTCGATTAGAAGCTCGAGAACGGACTACAGTGCCTTCCAAGTTACGCCGCGTGATCAAGGAGATCTGCGCCTTCGTGTGATGGACCATCGACTGCCGGGCTGGCGAGAAAGGCATCGTCGTACAGTCACGTAGAATGGTGTAGTAGAATTGCAGGGTATTAGTTTACCATGCCTTCCCATAACTCATCAGAGTCTTCCTGAGGGTCGGCTTTGCACAGGAGAGCCACCATGAGAAGGTGGAATCATAGGCTTCTCGACGATGGTGGCAGCGTGCCCACGCTTCTTCGACCACACGGCGACAGTCTGAGGAGGTCAGGTGAGCGACATTGAGTTTCCACAGACCACGACTATGCCACACTTGCTGTCGGGCGAGAGTGATGTCACAGAGGTACGCATCATGGTCTGAAAAGGCCAAGGGCCAGACTCCCGCATGACGTGTGCCATCAGCAAGGGAGTGGGTAACGTAGATGCGATCTATGCGGCTTGACGAGTGAGAGGTGTGGAATGTATAGCCCGGTTGAATTCCGTGAAGCTTCTTCCAAGTGTCAACAACTCGTAGACGGTCGATGACCACTGAGAGAGATGCACAAGGGGAATGTCGCGGAAGTTGGTCCGCGGGCTCTTGTGTCGAGTTAAAATCCCCACTGAGTACCAAATCGTCCTGCGGACCGGTGAAGAGGGGTGTGACGCTTTCGGCAAAAAAAGTTTGTCAGTCATGACGGCGGCCAGTGCCGGACGGAGCGTAGATATTAAAAATACGCACGCCGAACAGTGTGAGGGCCATACCTCGCGCAGTGGGGAGGTAGATGACGTCCTCTGCAGGGAGTCCGTCGCGTAGCAGGATGGCGACGCCGCTACCGGTATCGGATGGGGGGGAAACATGGGCGTTGTATCCGGTGGGAACTAGGAAGTCAGCCACAAACACCTCCTGTAAGAGTGCTATATCCACATCCGCAGAGTAAATAGTGTCTCTGAATATGGCCAGTTTATGGGATGGGGCACTAATGGTGGCAAGATTCATCGTGGCGATACAATATTGCTGTGTACGGCCACCCTCAGTATTTGCAGAACGTGCGGTAGATGTAGCCGGCAGGTGGAGACCCGCCGGTGGTCCCGCCGTGGTGATAATTACTGGCGGGGAGCCAGCCCCAGTGTCGCCGAGGTGGACTCCTGTGCAGACACGCTGGCAGTCTGTTCCACTTCTTCTTCAACGTCATCGGCCCAGGAAGCTGACGACGTGGACATGTGACGGTCACGTACTTCCGGAACGGGTGTTGTGGATTCCGCAACATGAGTGGCAGGGGGATCGCCGTCATCATTCGTTGACAACGACGAGGACACGTCCCTGGCTGGGAGAGTAGGCGTCACAGGAGGGGCGCCTGTTGCTGCCACATCGCGTGACTGGACGCAATGTGGGAGATCACCGTCAGACATCAGGTCGACATCTCGTGGGGCCGTCTGAGAAAGGGCGTCATCGGAAGGCGCTCGTCGTCGTTTCCTATGTTTGCGAGGCGACCGCTGTTTTCTGATGTGGCCTTCTGAATCAGAATGTGGTCGCCCGTCGTCTGACGCCGAACCCGTCTGGACAAAGGCAGACGTCGGCACGACACCGAGGTCGACGTCCATGGTTCCAACAGGAACATCGGTTTCGGTCTGCAAACCGGACGGTCCTGAAGCGAGCACTGGAGGTGACGCCGTGCTTGTGTCCTCGGCGCGTTGTGCTGCGGCGGGTGGCGTTGCCGATGCTGCTGGCGCAATCGAGATTGGTACGACGGGGACCTGTGCAACATTGGCGTAGGTGATGGGTAAGGACGTGACCGTCGAAGCCTGGGTCTCTTCACGTAACGGCGTCTATATTAAACGGCGGTGTAAGCATTCGGAGCTCAAACACCCGCAATGTCCGGAGACCGAATCCAGCATGGGCGACCGTCACAGCACCCATGTGTCCATCAGAGTGTTTAAATTTCAGTCCGGTGGCATGACGGTGAATTATGTCATTGCAAATTTCCTCCGTCGACATCTTGATGTAGACAACACTTCCAGTGATGGAAAAATGTATGCCGATTACGTCCTGGGGGTTCAAACGTAGATCCTCACGTCGGAACTGTTCGACTTCGAAAGCTCTGGGTTGTGGATGTTCGGCCTGAAACGTTACTTTGATCGTTGCACGGCGGTACGAGTGCACCATGGTATACGTTAGTACTGGACTCGATATACACAAACATCGCGACGCGGAAGTAAACACCGCCGAGAGCGGAGCAGCTCCGCATGCTAGCACGGCTGACAGCCGACTGAAGCGCCTAGAACCGCGAGACCACCGCGCCCGGCGCACGTGCAAAAACACTCAGCAAGTCAGTGTACAGTACGTGTCGGAAGACACTTTACATGGTGTCACATTTACATTCGCCACCCCAAACAATTTTTTGTCCAGAAACAAAATTTAAAAAAATGTTAGTGTAATATCCACGAGAGAAATTTTAGCTACAGTGCGACGAGAGGAAATTATGCCTCTAACAGCTATAAACATTATCTATTCGATATATGAAAAACAGTGAAAACGATGATAAATATTAATTATTTATATAATATTTTATGATGTAATTGGATATATCGATGTTTATCATACAAAGACAATGATAATTGTAAATTCCTTTTATGATCTGCGTTCGTCTTCCTTTGCTTTTACCTTTTGTTGGTTGACTTTTGTAGGTTGCGGACGCACATCAAACTGAGGTCTGTTAAGAAATTATAATTATTTGTTAATTATTACTTGGGAATAGATTTCATTATTATTATAAATATGAGTGAATAATTATTTGTAACTTTAATTCCTCTCTCAGTAAGCATGATCTGTTTTAATTATTTCTTTCCGCTGCAAGGAGAGCAACCATTGATGATAGCGATTTGTATCGCGTTTTTTTGTCTGTTTTTTCCTTAGAAAAAAATCAAATGTTTGCTTGATGAAGTCTAAATAGTGCACAATACAAAAGTAAAGTTTAATAAGCATTTCAAATACTTATCCTATTTGCTCTAACAATAGAAAGTCTCTATCAGTTGTCTGCCACCATCTTAACAATTATCTCAGCGGAAAATTCAAACGACGCAGCTCTGCAGACATAAATGCCGAAGGTAATCCAATGTGTAAAACTAAATGTGCACCAGTGGTCCCGAACTCATTTTAATGAAAATAATTTGAATCAGATTGGTTCTTTAAAAACAGTGCTCATAGCACCGCTGATATTCGGTGGTTGTAATGATCATTTTGCTAAAGATAACTGTTTCCATCATAATCAATAGTTGTATAGAATCTGTTGTATGAACTGTGATTTAGTCACACACAACTTACAGACAACACTTTAACACGACGTTAACTTGGAGTTCTTTAGCAACTTGACCAAATCTTTAGCCGGGAGAAAAATTATTTAGTAACTACTCAGTGTAACAAAATAAGATTATCATTTTCATTTACAAATTAGTTAAATACTAAACCACTGAATTACACAGCGAACGCCACATTAGCAAGGAAATTTGGTTTAACTATCAGGGAGTTATTAACCAGCATGACTGCGTTTCTTGGAATTTGTTCGTTACGAAGCATATGAACAGCAGTAAGTCTTTCTCATGTAGAATCCTAAGTTTTTATTCAATAATCCACTTCCTCTTCTCAAGACCTGTTCAAGAAGCGTCACAGCGTACCATCCATTTAAACATGACGTTCTTATAAGTTTAACTCAAAACAGACTCTGAAGCTCCATAATTGGATACTGTGCCCTTACTTTGGGTAAGGTAACTCGTCCATTTAGGTAGAAAAAGAGTAGAAAGACTTGGAAAATGCAGACTGCTTACTCATTCAATCGTCTTCAGTTGGAGCTTTGTTTGAGTACAGTGAAGGGAAGGTGTAAAAGTTACTTATTTGTGGTGGTCAAAATATATTTGACTGAATGACCAAAGTGCGCATTTTCCTGTTGTATCGTTTTCTTCCCTATTTTCGGTCCTTCTCAATTTCTTTTTGTTTGATGAGTGCAGTACTGTACGTCGTACAATAACAATGTGTCGAGTCTGTCTATCTTCCTCTCTCCTATTATGTCCGGGTCGTGAGGGCAACTACATGTGTATCGTTCATCTTCAACTATGGATATGGTCACTGCAGAGGACTCATATGCGCCTGGAAGCACTGACATTATTATCGGTACTGAAGAAGAGACGAATCACGTATATATTCAAATTCACTTGAAAAGTCATAAGTTTTACTGCCAACATACTACCTCAAACAAGTGATAGATGTAAATGTTTGTTTACCAAACTTTGAACTGCGTCAAAGTACACTGGAAAAACGTAGACTTTTACCTAAATTTATAACAACTGTAAAAGCGCAGTAACACAACGGGTGAAAGAAAATGCTCATAAAGTTGGGCTATGAATTTTTAGTAGCGTAATTTCCTTGCCTATAATAGTAATGGTGATCGTAAAGTTTTCATGAGGAGTTAGCAAAGCTAGCGAAAACAATTTCGCTTTACAACAGTTGTCGACAAATAAATTCGGCGTGCAGTAATACTCATTGATCCCGCACCTGTCATTCTCCCAACGAAAAGTATGACTGACAGTCAACTGAACAAGTACACTACGTAATTACCGTGACATTAAAGAGTCGTTAGCGGTATGTAGCTCTCCACCTGAATGCGCGTCTCCCGCACATACAGGAACACACATATATATACGTACACTTACACTCATTCTCTCTCTCTCTCTCTCTCTCTCTCTCTCTCTCTCTCTCTCTCTCGCACACACACAGGTACACAATACGAAAAATGAAGATCTTATTCAGAAACTTGATAACTATATTGAAGTCAATATTTTATCCGTTTTAAGAATTTTGTCCATTACGTACATCATTTTATCGACTGCTTATGCAGCACAGTTTGAGGGTGTTTCCTGGTTTGATAGACCATAGAGTCCTACATCGAATTGTTCGTCTCGATGTGGTTCACGGCCTCCTAGATCGACAGGCGTCTTGTGTCGACCCACGACTAGCACGGAATTTGGCACACAGTTCCATAACGGTGGTTTCTGACAGACATGCTGCACCATACACACGTTCCATTCTCCGATGGCTGTCTACCAGTGTTTGTACTGGAGCAGCCAAGAAAAGAATAACAGCATGCTGGTCGCGTTTCGAGGAGTCTGGTAAAAACGTCGCCATATTTCACGTTTCCCCATTTACCGTTGGAAAGGTACGAATCCCGCATTAATCCCTTGCCTACATGTCGGTGATTATATACCCGCATCGGAATCGCACTACGTCGCATATACGCTGCAGCAACGCCCTTAATCAGAAAATTTTTGGTCATGTCTATATCTTCTTCCCTCACCTTCATTTTTTATTTTTATTTTTATTTTTTTGCCGCTCTTTATTGACTCAGAGAGCGGTTTAAGGCTCACAGCATTCTGACAACAACCCGTCGCGATACTGGAAAGGGAAACTCCCAATCATACCCCCTCTCAGATTTAGTTGTAAGATGGCCCAGAGCCGTCAAAAACTGAATGCAGATCAAGCATGAAAACAGGAAGAAGGTGTGCTGAACTGCGGAAAAAGAAGCTAAATAGAAACAGTGAACCGTCCAAGCTCAATAAGTACAACCTGGAGCGAATTACAAGCACCACACGTCGAGATTGTGTAGTTATGGTGTTGGGCTGCAAAGTGTGAGATCGGTGTTCAAATGACACTCATGCTCCATTTTTTCACAAAATTATGAATTGTCCAACGGGTCACTGACGTATCTGTTCTCCTTCTGTAGTCGTGGCATTTCACATACTATAGATTGGCTGTAGAATGAGGAAATCGGCCGTGCCTTTCAATGGAACCATCCCAGCATTTGCGTGTAGCGATGTATGAAAATCACCGGAAACCTAAATCCGGATCGAACCATCGTCCTCCCGAATGCGAGTCTAGTGTGCTAACCACTGCGTCACTTCACTCGGTCATAGATCTCTCACAGAAATGAAAACAAGATGTAAATGGCCGTGAACTATGTTACAACAAACGAATTCTAGAGTCAAAACTTCCAAAACGGGACGCAAGAATCATAATATGTGGTACTTGTGTAGAAAAGATAGGAGGTATGTACGTCTGGAGGTCCTTCCTTACACATCGCTGTTGCAAACGACCAGACACAGACACAAATTAGAATATCGCGAACAGACAGTCCAGGACTGGACAGACAGTTCTACATCTACATCTTCATTTATACTCCGCAAGCCACCCAACGGTGTGTGGCGGAGGGCACTTTACGTGCCACTGTCATTACCTCCCCTTCCTGTTCCAGTCGCGTATGGTTCGCGGGAAGAACGACTGTCTGAAAGCCTCCGTGCGCGCTCTAATCTCTCTAATTTTACATTCGTGATCTCCTCGGGAGGTATAAGTATGGGGAAGCAATATATTCGATACCTCATCCAGAAACGCACCCTCTCGAAACCTGGCGAGCAAGCTACACCGCGATGCAGAGCGCCTCCCTCTCTTGCAGAGTCTGCCACTTGAGTTTGTTAAACATCTCCGTAACGCTATCACGGTTACCAAATAACCCTGTACGGATCCCACACTGATGAGCAATACTCAAGTATTGGTCGAACGAGTGTTTTGTAAGCCACCTCCTTTGTTGATGGACTACATTTTCTAAGGACTCTCCCAATGAATCTCAACCTGGCACCCGCCTTACCAACAATTAATTTTATATGATCATTCCACTTCAAATCGTTCCGCACGCATACTCCCAGATATTTTACAGAAGTAACTGCTACCAGTGTTTGTTCCGCTATCATATAATCATACAATAAAGGATCCTTCTTTCTATGTATTCGCAATACATTACATTTGTCTATGTTAAGGGTCAGTTGCCACTCCCCGCGCCAAGTGCCTATCCGCTGCAGATCTTCCTGCATTTCGCTGCAATTTTCTAATGCTGCAACTTCTCTGTATACTACAGCATCATCCGCGAAAAGCCGCATGGGACTTCGGACACTATCTACTAGGTCATTTATATATATTGTGAAAAGCAATGGTCCTATAACACTCCCCTGTGGCACACCAGAGGTTTAACGTCTGTGGACGTCTCTCGATTGATAACAAAATGCTGTGTTCTGTTTGCTAAAAATTCTTCAATCCAGCCACACAGCTGGTCTGATATTCCGTAGGCTCTTACTTTGTTTATCAGGCGACAGTGCGGAACTGTATCGAACGCCTTCCGGAAATCAAGAAAAATAGCATCTACCTGGGAGCCTGTATCTAATATTTTTTGGGTCTCATGAACAAATAAAGCGAGTTGGGTCTCACACGATCGCTGTTTCCGGAATCCATGTTGATTCCTACATAGTAGATTCTGGGTTCCCAAAAACGACATGATACTCGAGCAAAAAACATGTTCTAAAATTCTACAACAGATCGACATCAGAGATATAGGTCTATAGTTTTGCGCATCTGCTCGACGACCCTTCTTGAAGACTGGGACTACCTGTGCTCTTTTCCAATCATTTGGAACCTTCCGTTCCTCTAGAGACTTACGGTACACGGCTGTTAGAAGGGGGGTAAGTTCTTTCGCGTACTCTGTGTAGAATCGAATTGGTATCCCGTCAGGTCCAGTTCATTATTTTACGAGGGAAAAAAAAGGGCACGAGGGAGATTCGAACTCCGGTCTCCTATTTAGCAACCCCCGCCCCCACCGTGACCACATAGCCAAATAGCCATGACTGTAGCTCTGCAAATGCGCTCGCTGTTACAAATCTTGAGCTTGGACCATTCACAATCACCATTTTACTTAATCTTCACAGTTCAGTACACTTTCTTCCTGGTTTCAAGCTCGATCTGTGTTCAGTGTTTGACGGGCTGTCCACTGGACGACCTTAACACTGAATCTGAGGGAAATGCTATTGAGACTTTTCACTGTAAGAGCCGCCTCGTGACGATACGGACGCGTAACGCGTTAAGGAAAATATATGAACGCAGTAGACATATATGGGGAACCACTCTAGCGACAACATAAACGATAACTGGCATTCGCACCGTCACACGCGACTTTGACAAAGAGCAGATTTTATGGTGTGTTTTCCGGGAACGAGCACACCGGAAACAGCAAAGTTGGTCGGCAGAATACGTGCAAAAATCCTGAGTAGAGGTGTAAAACAACCGTAGGCTACCGAAGACAACGCTAGTTTCCCTAGTAGCTTTGGTCAGTTAAGGTCGTACTCACGTTACCTGTACTTAACATGTGTTGCATACCTACGGACGCTACCTCATGTTGATCGCTTCATTTACGTATGCGATCAGTGTCTTACTATATTTCACTAAAAACCAAAAGCTGCGAACTGTCTAGAAACTGAGTGAGAATACATAAAAGTGTGGGTAACCTTCGGAACAGCTTTGTTCTACACTGTTATCCTCAACTGATACTTAAATGTAAATGGTATTTATAGCGAAATTAAAACTGTAAATGTTTAATTCAAGTTTTATTCGAAAATTGGTTTGTAATGTAAAACAGAGGGATGTTGTCGTAAAGATAAAGAAAACAATACAGGTTTACCAAACAGATCTAGAAAACACAATTTTCTCAACAGAAAGGCCAAATTAAGAAAAAACTGTTGTGTCTAGGAATTCTGCTTACTCGGTTCGCTATCAAACAAGCAAACAACTCGTATTAACGACTTTTGTTACAAGAAGAAAATTACAATACTTAACATTGTTAGATATGTCAAAAGGAATGGGTGACTTACAAAATAATCAGTCTTCTTCAGAATAGGCAATCACAAGTCTGTGCTACGTACAGAGTACTAATAATACAGCTACGACGCGGCGGCTAACGAGGTTGCTAACGTTGACGCTGGTATCCAAGTGGGCTGCCACCAGTCGGGCGCGGCGCTTGTATCGTCTTCATCTAGAGACCGCTGCTGTTGTGTTGTCGTCCTGGAGAGTGGTCGGTCAGCGTGTGATTGGCTTACTCCTTCTCACAGCCGTCTCTTCTCTATCATTCCTGACTGGCGTGCCTGCCGGCGCTTACTTAACGCCGTAACAAAAACAGAAAAAAATATATAGCGAGCATCACTTCAGTACTTCGTCGAACATATATAAAACGTATTTTTACTATATGTAATTGCTTTGGTCACATAAAAGCGCAGAAATTATGCGATCAATTAATTCTTATTAGTTATAAAATGCAATTTATATTCTCCAAGGGTAAAATACGCAAAGCACTAACACTGAGTGATGTGTGGTTCTAACTATCTGCAAAACAAACAAAGGCAAGTCGTTGTCTGCCAGATACTCTCTTGCAGATTCACTTAGGTCTGTTTCTCTACCGTTACTACCAGTAATCCACTCGTTTACCTCGTCTTTTGTATGGTGTACCGAAACTACCGAACCGTAGATATGGTACAGCGCAACTCTGCTCTTGAGTGTACGTGGAAAGTGGTTACAAAATGGTGAAACCACGAGTAGGGGACAAAGCCTAGGACGTCCACGCCCTATCAGTGCACGAAGCTTCCCTGCTGTGTTAAGCAGATAGTCTGTGACAGATCTTGTGGTGTCACCGCCAGACACCACACTTCCTAGATGGTAGCCTTTAAATCGGCCGCGATCCATTAGTATACGTCGGACCCGCGTGTCGCCACTATCAGATTGCAGACCGAGCGCCGCCACACGGCAGGTCTAGAGAGACTTGCTAGCACTCGCCCCAGTTGTACAGCCGACTTTGCTAGCGATGGTTCACTGACAAATTACGCTCTCATTTGCCGAGACGATAGTTAGCCTAGCCTTCAGCTACGTCATTTGCTACGACCTAGCAAGGCGCCATTACCAGTTACTATTGATACTGTAAAACATACCTCACGCCAGCCTGCATGAGCTTAAACGCGTGCCTTTCGGCTTCCTCCTAGTGGATTGGCTGTCTTGCCAGTCCACAACAGATCTGACAAGAAGAATAGAAAGCTGGTACAGGCACAAGTGTTTTAGTGCACACCGTTCAGTGCACATTGTCGAATATGGGTCTCCTAGGCAGACGTGCCACATAGTGCTATTTTGACCCAACGACAATGTCAGTTACGACTTCAGAGGACACAGGATCAATGAGATATGGCGGTGGACCAATGTCAACATATCGCCAAATGGGATGTATCACCTTCGTTGTTCCACCAAATCGATGATCATGTCCGGAAACGCCGTTAGCCAGGTGAACAACTGTTTGAAAAATCAACTACTCCATGGTCGCCCCACGTCGAACCCAGGACCATCAGAGACTGACTACAGCGTCAGGCCTTGCCTCGCCATATCCAGTGCGATTTCTGGAACCATCGGTCATGATGACGACTTGTAGATCAGCGGCTTGCCTAATTAATGGTACTGCTCTATGCGGCAGGAGCAAGCTACACATTGAGTTGCTGACTGCGCTGGTCGAAAACACGACGTCGAAGAAATGATGTCAGTGGCTACGTGGGCAGGAGTGTTATAACGGGTGGTACGCTCCCATTATGCAGTCTGCCGTGGATACGCCGCGTTGTGCTTCACCGTGTAGCAACACAGTCAACTAGTGAGTGATAGCAGAATCGGCGTTGCAGGTGCTGTGGCTACAATGCTGCAACGACTGGATGCTCAATCCTTGGTGGCTGGCCTGCTTGTAATTTGGAGAATTGAAAAGGCATTCACGGTGCTATGCGATGCAAGAAAAATAGATGGAAGTTTTATAGAAAAAAGGGCTCTATACGTTATTAGCGAACCCGACATAGCTTAGCAACTGCTATGAGAAAGGATTATTGGGAAAGTAAAGAACGTTTTGTTTTGAATATGTGACCGCATCCCATCACCACGTCGATCGACCACTGACCTTGGTACTCACAAGCTTCAATTTGGCGGCAACTGCGATCCAATACGGTCGCTTGATGCTTAGGAATCAGATTTTTAAATGGGTGACAAAATTTATGAGATGCACAGTGTTATCCGCTTTTTAAACGCTCGATAAATCCTATCCATAGAAATTTATAAACTGGTAACTAAGGTTTATTGAAGTGTGATGAACGAAGCTTGGAAGTGATCATGTTCAGTGACGGTAGGAAGAACGTTCACGACGAACATCTCTGGGGCCAGCCCCCAGTGGCGACTAACGGACTCGAAGCAAGGACTGAAATAAAAATCTAAGACATTAGGTGTTTCACATTTAGAGGACTGCGTTCATTCTTTCTAAACAATTCAAGAACTGAGTTGAACGAGATTTCCAGCACGTATCTGGGCTATAAAAAAGGTAGGTTCCCTGAATTTCGTCAGACGAAAACAAAACGAAACGAATGGCAGCTACCTGACACTTCTCAGTCGCTTTGAAGAGGATGGTGAAGAATTTTTTAATCACATTGTTACTGGTGATGAGATGTTACATTTCACGTGAGTAACAAAGCACCAATCAATGGAATGGCATCGTTCTCAACCCCAAACGAAACTTAAAAAAAGAAAATAAATTATTTTGAGATCGTAAGGGTGTCCTGCTCATCGACTGCATGCCTAGAGGTGAGACTATAAATGCAGCGGCATACTGTCAAACGCTTCAACTACTTCACCGCACCATTAAGAAAATGCGGCGCGAAATGTTAACCAGTTAACTTGCATGGGGGCTTAATTATATAAAATGCTGATATTTTTTAGTAGCTGTATGTCCGGTTACGAAGTCTCGTAACCGGTTGGCCCTGAGGAGTATTAGTACGCAATCTGACTGCATAGAATAACAAAAAAGAATGAAAGGAAATTTCTGTTAACACAATTAATTAAGTCCCCAGCAACTATAAAAACTATGAAACAACAAAGCACAAGTGTAACTGTTCTGTGTGTGGAAGTGTGATTCAGCGTACACATCTGGCACGGTTCTTCCTCGATACGACAAGATATTTTAAACACCATTTACAATGAAGTAATTAAAAAACCAGAAATACTATAATTGCATATAGAAACCAGAATTACAGTCTAATACATGAACACAAGCCAGATGCTTTGTTGACTGAACCTGTGACCAATAGGCATTGTTATTTAGGAAATTTGAAATAAAAAATTATTTGTTACCTTCATATATATTGACGAAAAAGACACTGAGATCATTACAACATCCCCAGTCGAACAGCATCTGCTGTCTCGTCCAACAGAACAACTGCACACGACATGGCCTCATCTAGTACAGCTATCGACATTCTCTCAACGAGCACTGCCCACGGTAACCTCTGCACTACAACTGCCAAGTGGAGGCGGCGGAAAAATACACTTTGGCGCAATCTCTGGGGCTGTGACGCAGTGTAGCCACATTTCAAACTTCATCATACTTCGAGATAAAGCATATCCGCACGCATCGGGAGTGACAAAGAACTTGATACAGCGGCTTACGTGGGAAATGTTTCGGCGTCCCGTCCACCATAGAATGGATGACAAGCGCCTAAATGTCAACGGCGTTTGTGTGGAAAAGTAGCGTGTGAATCAAATTGTAGGTAAAATACAGTTTCGTTTCATTACACTGAAGAGCCAAAGAAACTGGTACACCCGCCAAATATCGTGTAGGGACCTTAGGAGCACACAGAAGTGTCCCAACATGATGTGGCACGGACGCAGCTAATATCTGACGTAGTGCTGGAGTGAACTGACACCATGAATCCTGCAGGGCTGTCCATAAATCTCAAGAAGTACAAGGGGGTGGAGACCTCTTCTGAACAGTACATTTCAAGGCATCGCAGGTATGCTCAATAATGTTCATGTCTAGGGAGTTTGGACGCCAGCGGAAGTGTTTAAAGTCAGGAGAGTGTTTCTGGCATCACTCTGTAGCAATTCTGGACGTATGGGGTCTCGCATTGTCCTGCTGTAAATGCGCAAGTCCGCCAGAATGCATAACGGACAACAATGGATGCAAGTAACCACACAGGATGCTTACATATGTGTCACCCATCAGAGTCGTACCTAGACGTATCAGAGGTCCCATATCACTCTAACTGCACACGCTCCACACCATTACGGAGCCTCCACAAGCTTCAACAGTCCTCTGCTGACATGCAGGGTCCATGGATTCATGAGGTTGTCTCCATACCCGTACACGTCCATCCGCTAGATACAATTTGAAACGAGACTCGTCTGTTTCCATGTTTCCAGTAATGAACAGTCCAACGTCGGTGTTGACGGGCCCAGGTGAGGCATAGAGCTTTGTGTCGTGCAGTCATCAAGAGTACACGAGTAGGCCTTCGGCTCCGGAAATCCATAACGATGATGTTTCGTGGAATGGTTCGCACGCTGACGCTTGTTGAAGGCCCAGAACTGAAATCTGCAGCAATTGACGGAAGGGTGCACTTCTGTCACGTTGAACGATTCTCTTCAGTCGTCGTTGGTCCCGTTCTTGCAGGATCTTTTTCCGGCCGCACCCATGTTGGATATCTGATGTTTCAGCGGATTCCTAATATTCACGGTACACTCGTGAAATCGTCGTATGGGACAACCCGCACTTCATCGCTACCTGTGCGCCGTTTGTAATACCAAGCTCAAACTCACTTAAATCTTAATAACCTTGCATTGCAGCAGCAGTAACCGATTTAACAACAGCGCACGGCACGTGTTTACATATGCCTGTATTTGAATACGTATGCCTATACCAGTTTTTTTTGGGCGTCAGTGTATATCAAATAAAAATTTCTGTAGAGAAAAACTTCCCTTCCTTTTCGAATTACCCTCTTATTTACGGGATTTGGATATGCAACCTCAACTCATTCTCCCGCCTCTCCCTCTGTCCATCTCTCCCTTCCCTCCCTGCCCTCTCTCTCTCTCTGTCCATCTTCCGCTCCCCTCCCTCTGTGCACCACCTCCTCCTCCTATCTATTTCCTTCTTCCCGCTCTCTATCCATTTTCTCTTCTTCTCCCTTCGGACTCTGAGCCTTGTTCATTGTCACTACAAACAAAACTTTGATTTGGAAATGAATGTGCTTAAAAAGAATGAGTAAATCGTTTGGAGAGGAGGAGGAGATTAGTGTTAAACGTCCCGTCGACAACGAGGTCATCAGAGATGGAGCATAAGCTCAAGTTAGGGAAGGATCGAGATTGAAAGCAGCCGTGGTCCCCTTTTGAAGGAACCATCCTGGCGTTTTACTTGAGCGATCTAGGAAAATCTCGGAAAACCTAAATCAGGATGTCCAGATGCGGGTTAGAGCTGTTGTATTCACGGACACGAGTGCGGTGTGCTAACCACTGCGTTACCCTGCTCGATTAAATTGGTTGGGATCATTGGTATACGTGGTATGAGAGAGATCTGTCTACCTGTTGACTCGGTGAGGATAGTAGTGCCGCGCCACGAATAAGTACGCTGAGGGGCGCCGTCGCCGAGTTCAGAGCAAAGATGGCTGTGTACCTTCGATGTAATAAAGTCTGTGAAACACTTGCTTGCGTTTCTCTGCACGCTTTGGCGTGAGGCATCCCTCTGTCCCAAACCACAATTCTCGGTCGTTCTGACATATTGCAAACCCTCAGATAGCGGGTTTGTAAGAGTAGCTTCCATGACAGTATTTCGTATAGCTTTCTTCTGAAAATGGGTAAGATTACAAAGTTTAGGACGATTCAGATTCTGTGGTGGAACTCTAATCAGAAATCTGCTTTCTGTAAACTCAACGGCGAGGAAGAAAAAATAACAGCACATCGTTGCGTATGCAATTTCTGTTTAAAATTATTTGTAATGCAAAATAATATATATAGGAGAAGCAATTGGTCTAATGGTTAACATGTGCTACTATGGTACCTCAAACTGACTGGAAGAAAGAAAACGAAATCTTACATTTGCACAGGACACAAGAGAATTTTCCTTCTCGCACTCGTTTTTAACAGAAAAACTGTGCATTGTCGTTTCAATAAATACACAGCGTCTGTCTGAATGTTAATTAGAAGGGCTTTGTATAATCGTGACTTGAACTGTTCCAACAGTTTACGTCACAGTTCGGGGAAATCTCGGGTTCTGTTCGATTTTTTAGTCGGGTTGTGATGTAATGTCTTTTATTGGTACTATCACAACAGCCAGTCTTAGCGTTTTTGGTGCGCTATGAATTTTAATAACAAAAATACTTATAAAAGACTGACTAAAATATCCTCTAAGACGCAGGTCATGTGTAACAATAAATAAATAAAACGCTGCATTCGTGATGCTGCCCAGTTCTCGAGCTTTCCCTTGTCCCGCGATCTAGTGACATCTGATGGTACTAGCCGCTATAGTTCAGTCTCGTGACAAAAATGACTGCCCGACGTATTTAGTTTGTTTGGCATTTGATTCTTCTTAATTTTCGTGATTGTTTCATCTGAATGTTACTGTCTGTCATTCTAATACGTTAACAAGGATTGAATTTCTCATTTGCAACCATACTTCATAAATAAACAAAATATTACTGGATTCAGTCACATAATGTCTCTTGGAGGACAACATTTTCGTCTTTGTTAGTTTCACTTAAAAAATCGGCATGAAAATCATAAATCAATACACTCCGCTACTGTGTGAGAAGTCGTAAATTTGTTCAAAGCCCCCCCAACAGGAGTTTGTGTAGTGGTAGGAGTTAATGCTGTTTCCTACAGTGTTTCATGATGCAGTGAAATTTAAGGCATAGCCATAGCATTGGTGTCTTTTGCCCAGCCCTACCTGTTAGTCTATTGAGTAATCAGTAGCAATAAATCGGTCAAGAATTTTGGTAACAATGTTTCCCCTATATACAGGGTGAGTCACTAACTATTGCCACCTAGAATAACTCCGAAAGTATGAGAGGAGCTGAAAAGTTTGTGGGACAAAAGTTGCATGCGACAACGAGGACCATAGCTTCTATCAGAAAATAAGTACAAAACTATAGCATCTCGTTTAAAAAACGAAGACCTTCATATCTCTGACGTGACCCCACCTAGCAACAAAAAACCAACGTCATATTATGGCCCCGTTGTCCCACGCAACTTTTGTCCCACAAACTTTCCAGCTCCTGTCATACTTTCGGAGTTATTCTTGGTGTCAATAGTTAGTGACTCACCCTTTATATATTGTATATAGTAAAATATGTGTCCTACACCTGTCCAGATGTTTATTAGAGTACCTTATAAAAACCTGAAGTAAATCGGTGAAGCACTTTTAGAGATTTTTGCTAACAATGTTCTCCTATTACACAGTCCAACAAAAAAGATATTTTTTAGTGTTTTCTTCACTTTCTGAATTAAATCTTACTAATTTTGGGTGAAAAAATTTTATTAGCTGTAGTATCTGTGATTCACAATAGGTGGAAATATTATATTTTAGCGGATTGAAGGAAAATGATATATTTTAATTAAACAGATCAACATCACTCAAAGTTTGGGTGAGCTATTTTTTTCTTTTTTTAAAAAAAATAAAAAACAGGGAGTGCTACATTCCAAGAGTTCTAAATTGATAGAACAAGCCCTGGCAGGTGATTCGGTCTGAAAAGAATCAAGTGGTAACTTCATGAGGTCGTTGCCTTTGGCTTTCCTCTTGTGAGTTCCGGAAAATCCATATACAGAGATCAGCAGTAATCGCCAAGCACGTCTTCATTCTGGTGGCACTTGCCACTGATATCGTTAATGGAAACTTTCCCTGTGGGCATCAGTGACAGTTTCACAACAAGGAGAGAAAAAGTTTAGGTGGGAGTGGAGAAAATTCACCTTAAGGGGCATGTTGCATCCCAGTTGATGGTAGTTTTGCAGGAGTGCTGTCAGCAACTGAGAATAATTATCGTCTCTTTTACTGCTTAAAAGTCCATGAATAATTCCTTTGAAGACTTCCCAAACTTCCTTTTCTTTCCCCTCCAAAGCTTTATCAAACGCATTATCCATTACAAGTTGATTAATTTGTGGCGTAACAAAAATACCTTGCCTGATGTGTGTATTACTTAATGTATGAAATTTGTACTTAAAGGCATATCCATGTCGTTTTTTACTTTGACAGTTTTTTTATAAACCTCAGCTTTATATGTGGGGTGGGTACATAACTTTTTGGTCCGCGAGAAGCTCAGCAACAACATCTTTCTCTCTAAGGTTAATATTTATTGGAGGCCAGTGTGCTTGAATGTTATGTGATTTTCTATCTCTACTGACCCACATACGTATAAAGCTGCAGTACTTAGTGTAGCCCAGAAGAATTCCTAAAACAATAGCAGTGACCTTTAGAGTCCCACGTATTTTCCAGTTGTGTTCAGCATATTTCATTGAGTCGAGGAGAGCTTTCATGTCTGCATAGGGCTCCTTCATGTGAACTGCATGACCAGCAGGCACCGATCAACGACGGTTGGCGTTGTGAAGCAATACAGCTGTCAGACATAGCTTAGGTGAGTCTATGAATAGTCTCCACTCCATAGGATCATGGTTCAGATTCAAAATTCTCAAACCATTAATATCGCAGCAAACAAGATTGCTTTCCTTCTGAAAATAAGGAAGTACGTTCTTCTGACGTTGTCTATAATTTGAGACCCTGACATCATGTTTCATAGGATTCCGTGGTCTAGGGGTCAGTCGGCTCGCAGCCGTGCTAGCGTGCGGAGCTGCTCCGCGCGCCGTGTGACGCTCCGCTCTCGGCGGTGTTTACTTCGGCGTCGCGGTGTTTGTGTTTATCGAGTCCAGTACTAACGTACACCATGGCGCACTCGTACCGCCGTGCAACGATCAAAGTAACGTTTCAGGCCGAACATCCACGACCCAGAGCTTTTGAAGTCGAACAGTTCATACGTGAGGATCTACGTTTGAACCCCCAGGACGTAATCGGCATACATTTTTCCATCACTGGAAGTGTTGTCTACATCAAGATGTCGACGGAGGAAATTTGCAATGACATAATTCACCGTCATGCCACCGGACTGAAATTTAAACACTCTGATGGACATATGGGTGCTGTGACAGTCGCCCATGCTGGATTCGGTCTCCGGACATTGCGGGTGTTTGAACTCCCGTTCGAGGTGCCTCAGGATGTGGTCATTGCCGCTTTCCAACCATATGGCACCGTCTTGTGTCACGTCGCGGAGAAGTGGCAAACATTTACGACCTACCCCGTATTAAATGGCGTCAGGCAAATAAAAATTGAGCTGACGAAACATGTCCCATCGTACCTGCTGATTGGCGGTGTGAGGGCCATCGTCATGTATGATGGACAGCCACGAACGTGCGCAGGATGTGGCCAGGAGGGACATGTACGTTCCGAATGCTTACACCGCCGTTTAATACAGACGCCGTTACGTGAAGAGACCCAGGCTTCGACGGTCACGTCCTTACCCATCACCTACGCCAAGGTTGCACAGGACCCCGTCGTACCAATCTCGATTGCGCCAGCAGCATCGGCAACGCCACCCGCCGCAGCACAACGCGCCGACGACACAAGCACGGTGTCGCCTCCGGTGCTCGCTTCAGGACCGTCCGGTTTGCAGACCGAAACCGATGTTCCTGTTGGAACCATGGACGTCGACCTCGGTGTCGTGCCGACGTCTGCCTTTGTCCAGACGGGTTCGGCGTCAGACGACGGGCGACCACATTCTGATTCAGAAGGCCACATCAGAAAACAGCGGTCGCCTCGCAAACACAGGAAACGACGACGAACGCCTTCCGATGACGCCCTTTCTCAGACGGCCCCACGAGATGTCGACCTGATGTCTGACGGTGATCTCCCACATTGCGTCCAGTCACGCGATGTGGCAGCAACAGGAGCCCCTCCAGTGACGCCTACTGTCCCAGCCAGGGACGTGTCCTCGCCGTTGTCAACGAATGATGACGGCGGTCCCCCTGCCACTCATGTGCGGAATCCACAACACCCGTTCCGGAAGTACGTGACCGTCACATGTCCACGTCGTCAGCTTCCTGGGCCGATGACGTTGAAGAAGAAGCGGAACAGACTGCCAGCGTGTCTGCACAGGAGTCCACCTCGGCGACACTGGGGCTGGCAGCCCGCCAGTAATTGTCACCACTGCGGGACCACCGGCGGGTCTCCACCTGCCGGCTACTTCTACCGCACGTTCTGCAAATACTGAGGATGGCCGCACACAGCAATATCGTATCGCCACGATGAATCTTGCCACCATTCGTGCCCCCCATAAACTGGCCATGTTCAGAGACACTATTTACTCTTCGGATGTGGATATAGCATTCTTACAAGAGGTGTTTGTGGCTGACTTCCTAGTTCCCACCGGATACAACGCCCATGTTTCCCCCGCATCCGATACCGGTAGCGGCGTCGCCATCCTGCTACGCGACGGACTCCCTGCAGAGGACGTCATCTACCTCCCCACTGCGCGAGGTATGGCCCTCACACTGTTCGGCGTGCGTATTATTAATATCTACGCTCCGTCCGGCACTGGCCGCCGTCATGACCGACAAACTTTTTTTTTGCCGAAACCGTCACACCCCTCTTCACCGGTCCGCAGGACGATTTGGTACTCGGTGGGGATTTTAACTCGACACAAGAGCCCGCGGACCAACTCCCGCGACATTCCCCTTGTGCATCTCTCTCAGTGGTCATCGACCGTCTCCGACTTGTTGACGCATGGAAGAAGCTCCACGGAATTCAACCGGGCTATACATTCCACACCTCTCACTCATCAAGCCGCATAGATCGCATCTACGTTACCCGCTCCCTTGCTGATGGCACACGTCATGCGGAAGTCTGGCCCTTGGCCTTTTCAGACCATGATGCATACCTCTGTGACGTCAGTCTCGCCCGACAGTAAGTGTGGCATAGTCGTGGTCTGTGGAAACTCAATGTCGCTCACCTGACCTCCTCAGACTGTCGTCGTATGGTCGAAGAAGCGTGGGCACGCTGCCACCATCGTCGAGAAGCCTATGACTCCACCTTATCATGGTGGCTCTCCAGTGCAAAGCCGACCCTCAGGAAGACACTGATGGGTTATGGAAAGGAATTAAAGGCGTGGCAAACTAATACCCTGCACTTCTACTACACCATACTACGTGACTGTGCGACGATGCATTTCTTGCCAGCCCGGCAGTCGATGGTCCATCGCACGAAGGATCTCCTTGATCATGCGGCGTAACTTGGAAGGCACTGTAGTCCGTTCTCGAGCTTCTAATCGAATCACTCAAGAACGTCCGTCGATGTACCACCTCCTTCAGGAAAGACAACGACGACGACGAGCTCTGATCCAAGTCCTCACTGATGTGGAAGGGCGCCGGCACGACACCCAACAAAGCATCGGTCGTGCTCTCCATGCTTATTTTGCCGGGCTCTACGCAGCCGTACCGCATTCTGCATCACTGGTCACAGAAGTCGCTCAGCTTACTATGAACACTCTTCCGGAGGATGCAGTGCATGACCTCCAAGACGACGTAACCACAGATGAAGTAGTAGATGCTATCAAGGCGGGTTCCGATAACAGGTCTCCTGGACCTGACGGTATACCCATCGAATTTTATAAAAGTTTTCAGTAATTGTTGGCTTCCACGTGGACGGCAATCGCACAAGAGCTGATGTCACCGAGGACAGTGGTCCCGAGCTCCTTTCTAGAAGGAATTATTATCCCCGTACATAAACCGCGCGGGTTATCGAGGGTCCAGGACTATCGACCAATTACTTTGCTCAACAGCGACATGAAAATATTCACACGGCTACTGGCATCGCGACTCAAGAAGGTCGCACGTTACGTCACATCCTGCGACCAGACTTCCCTAGGAGGCGACAACAACATCCGTACGGCCCTTTGCCGTTACAGAGACATGATAGCATTAGCGCATCATCAGTGTCTCCCTGGCGCCTTGGCTTCACTGGACTTTAGCCAGGCTTTCGACCGTGCTGACCACTTCTATTTACGGACAGTTCTTCAGCATATGGGTTTTCCTGGCGGTATTGTAACAGTGGTTATGCGCCTGTTGAGCAGTGCAACCTCTAAAATCATGTACAATGGTCGTCTTACACCGTCCCTGGTCATCGCACGATCTGTACGGCAAGGATGCCCCCTTTCCACGATTTTGTATGCTTTCGCCTTGGAACCCCTGCTCCAGGGCATGTGCCAACGTTTGGAAGGCATGGCTGTGCAAGGCCACCGTTTTTGTTCAAAAATGGTTCAAATGGCTCTGAGCACTATGGGACTCAACTGCTGAGGTCATTAGTCCCCTAGAACTTAGAACTAGTTAAACCTAACTAACCTAAGGGCAACACAAACATCCATGCCCGAGGCAGGATTCGAACCTGCGACCGTAGCGGTCTTGCGGTTCCAGACTGCAGCGCCTTTAACCGCACGGCCACTTCGGCCGGCACCGTTTTTGTTGTACAGCCTACGCAGACGACATAGTACTATATCTGCGGAGTGAAGATGAAGTACGAGCAGCACTGACATGGGTGGCGACTTACGGCGAAGCGTCGGGGAGCTGCCTCAACGTGTCAAAATCCAAGGTCCTGCTCATTGGTGAGGGCTTGCCGGCGGGATGCGCTGCCCCCCTTAGTGTCGCCGCCACCCCGCCACCATACGGTGTCTTGGACTTGATTTCACAGCAGACCTGCGCCGCTCAGCGGCTATCAATGGTAGACGCTTGCTACAGACAATCAGAGCCAATCTCGCAGATCACCGGCTATGAGCTCTCGACTTTATCCAACGCGCGCAATACGTGAACATGTATCATGCTTCCCGTATACCACACGTGGCTCAAGTACTACCAGTCCCAAATCTCCTGGCGCGACGAATGTTGATGGCTTTCGGCTCCTTCGTCAGCTCGAGGATGTTATTCAAGGTGCAGTATGAATCCCTTGCACTGCCACGAGATCGTGGCGGGGTGGGACTCATCCACGTGCCGACTCGTGTCAAGGCACTATACGTCAGCTCCCAACTCAAACTTTGGCATCGTTGCCCGCAGAGCCTTACTAGCCTCCTGCTTCACAACTTTGCACCGGCCTCCTTGTCCGCCCCAGTACTGATATCGACCATTCCAACCCCCTTTTATTACATCCAACGATTTTTCCTGGAGTTCAGTTATATCTACTGGTCCTTACCACTTACACGTTTGTACCTCACGAAAACAGTCTCCGAATTGTTACAACAGTACCGCCCGTCCAACCCCATCGAACGTAAGTATCCACAGTAAGTGTGGCGACACATATGGAAGGCGATCCATGCGCGTTTTCTCGAATCAGACGTTCAATCAGCGTGGTACATCACCGTGAATGGCAAACAAGTTAACCGAGATCGTCTGCACCGCATCCATCTCGCCGATTCATCCCTCTGCACCCACTGTGGCGTGGATGACACGGATGTCCACCGGTCCCACTGTGGCACAGCGATAGACGTCTGGACACTTGCGCGGCGAATTTTGGCGTTTCTTACTCGCTAGACACCGGCCCAGATCGACGTCCACATGCTTTTGTACCCTGATAAGACTTTCTACCCCTCCGCCAAAACTAACTCTGTGAATTGGATCTGTGGCCACACGATCCGCTATATTTTTACTTCAGGCGACAAGTCTACGCTAGGATATTGGACTTATCTCAACGAACGACTCTGCGTCCTGATACGCAACCCACGCTATAAACAATATTTTTCTAATTTCTTACGGAGCACTTTCGATGACCCACCTAGTAGCTGGAACGTCCAAGCCCTGAGAAGCTGAAAACTGTATAAAACGAACCGAACTGAATAGATCTGCTACCCAGAACTCACGCCTCCGCCATGAGAAGACACGTTTGGACGAGCTGGCATGCTGTAGGCGGATACACTTAAGGAGCTCCTGTAAGAACTGGACTTTAACTACAAGTCGCATGACGACTTAAAAAGCTTTTCCTTATATTCTTCCTCATAGTTTGTTCTTAAAGAAAAAAAAATATAATTGATTTTGGCTTTGAGAAACTTTTTTTTGTTCCAAAGGATTGCTTCTTCGCCAACAAGACGAAGGAGACTCATTTTTGTTTACTGGAAGGAGAAACCAGTATAATCGGAGTCTTTGTTTTCTTTAAAAAAAACTTTTTCCTTATTTAAAAAAAAGGTAGCGTCTTTAAAAAAAAATAAAGAAAAGGGGGTAGTTTCTTTGATTCATAATCAAAACGTCTTAGGTCCCGGGTTCGATCCACGCCACTGCCTAAATTTTGGTAAATAATCAGCATTGGCGGCCGAAGACTTCCGGCATAAGAAGTCAGCCGCATTCTGCCAACGACCTTGTCAAAGAGGGCGGAGGAGCGGATAGAGGTTCAGGGCAGTCTCTTGTCCTAGGGGTGGGAAATTGCCCCTAAAGGCGGAAGAATCAGCAATGATCAACGACATGAGGATGCAGAAGACAATGGAAACCACTGAATTAAAGACACGTAACGTGTATCCACAGGACATGTGGCCTATAATTGAAGAAGAAGTGTCATGATGATCTCTCCATTGCAAAAGATTCCGGAATAGTCCCCCATTCGGATCTCCGGGAGGGGACTGCCAAGGGGGAGGTCACCATGAGAAAAGATGGAATAATCAACGAAAGGATAACGTTCTACGAGTCGGAGCGTGGAATTTCAGAAGCTTGAACGTGGTAGGGAAACTAGAAAATCTGAAAAGGGAAATGCAAAGGCTCAATCTAGATATAGTTGGGGTCAGTGATGTGAAGTGGAAGGAAGACTAGGATTTCTGGTCAGATGAGTATCAGGTAATATCAACAGCAGCAGAAAATGGTATAACAAGTGTAGGATTTGTTATGAATAGGAAGGTAGGGCAGAGGGTGCGTTACTGTGAACAGTTCAGTGACCGGGTTGTTCTAATCAGAATCGACAGCAGACCAACACCGACAACGATAGTTCAGGTATACTTGCCGACGACGCAAGCTGAAGATGAACAGATAGAGAAAGTGTATGAGGATATTGAAGGGGTAATGCAGTATGAAAGGGGGACGAAATTCTAATAGTCATGGGCGACTGGAATGCAGTTGTAGGGGAAGGAGTAAAAGAAAAAGTTACAGGAAAATATGGGCTTGGGACAAGGAATGAAAAAGAAGAAAGACTAATTGAGTTCTGTAACAAGTTTCAGCTAGTAATAGCGAATACCCTGTTCAAGAAACACAAGAGGATGAGGTATACTTGGAAAAGGCCGGGAGATACGGGAAGATTTCAATTAGATTACAGCGTGGTCAGACAGAGAGATTCCGAAATCAGATACTGGAATGTAAGTCGTACCCAGGAGCAGATATAGACTCAGATCACAATATAGTAGTGATGAAGAGTAGGCTGAAGTTCAAGACATTAGTCAGGAAGAATCAATCCGCAAAGAAGTGGGATACGGAAGTACTAAGGAATGACGAGATACGTTTGACGTTCTCTAACGCTATAGATACAGCAATAAAGAATAGCGCAGTAGGCAGTACAGTTGAAGAGGAATGGACATCTCTAAAAAGGGCCATCACAGAAGTTGGGAAGGAAAACATAGGTACAAAGAAGGTAGCTGCGAAGAAACCATGGGTAACAGAAGAAATACTTCAGTTGATTGATGAAAGGAGGAAGTACAAACATGTTCCGGGAAAATCAGGAATACAGAAATACAAGTCGCTGAGGAGTGAAATAAATAGGAAGTGCAGGGAAGCTAAGACGAAATGGCTGCAGGAAAAATGTGAAGACATCGAAAACGATATGATTGTCGGAAGGACAGACTCAGCATACAGGAAAGTCAAAACAACCTTTGGTGACATTGAAGGCAACGGTGGTAACATTAAGAGCGCAACGGGAATTCCACTGTAAAATGCAAAGGAGAGAGCAGAAAGGTGGAAAGAATACATTGAAAGCCTCTATGAGGGTGAAGATTTGTCTGATGTGATAGAAGAAGAAACAGGAGTCGATTTAAAAGAGATAGGGGATCCAGTATTAGAATCGGAATTTAAAAGAGCTTTGGAGGACTTACGGTCAAATAAGGCAGAAGGGATAGATAACATTCCATCAGAATTTCTAAAATCATTGGGGGAAGTGGCAAGAAAACGACTATTCACGTTGGTGTGTAGAATATATGAGTCTGGCGATATACCATCTGACTTTCGGAAAAGCATCACCCACACAATTCCGAAGACGGCAAGAGCTGACAAGTGCGAGAATTATCGCACAATCAGCTTAACAGATGCATCGAAGCTGCTTACAAGAATAATATACAGAAGAATGGAAAAGAAAATTGAGAATGCGCTAGGTGACGATCAGTTCGGCTTTAGGAAAAGTAAAGGGACGAGAGAGGCAATTCTGACGTTACAGCTAATAATGGAAGCAAGGCTAAAGAAAAATCAAGACACTTTCATAGGATTTGTCGACCTGGAAAAAGCGTTCGACAATATAAAATGGTGCAAGCTGTTCGAGATTCTGAAAAAAGTAGGGGTAAGTTATAGGGAGAGACGGGTCATATACAATATGTACAACAACCAAGAGGGAATAATAAGAGTGGACCATCAAGAACGAAGTGCTCGTATTAAGAAGGGTGTAAGACAAGGCTGTAGCCTTTCGCCCCAACTCTTCAATCTGTACATCGAGGAAGCAATGATGGAAATAAAAGAAAGGTTCAGGAGTGGAATTAAAATACAAGGTGAAAGGATATCAATGATACGATTCGCTGATGACATTGCAATCCTGAGTGAAAGTGAAGGAGAATTAAATGAGCTGCTGAACGGAATGAACAGTCTAATGAGTACACAGTATGGTTTGAGAGTAAATCGGAGAAAGACGAAGGTAATGAGAAGTAGTAGAAATGAGAACAGCGCGAAACTTAACATCAGGATTGATGGTCACAAAGTCAATGAAGTTAAGGAATTCTGCTACCTAGGCAGTAAAATAACCAATGATGGACGGAGCAAGGAGGACATCAAAAGCAGACTCGCTATGGCAAAAAAGGCATTTCTGGCCAAGAGAAGTCTACTAATATCAAATACCGGCCTTAATTTGAGGAAAAAATTCTGAGGATGTACATCTGGAGTACAGCACTGCATGGTTGTGAAACATGGACTGTGGGAAAACCGGAACAGAAGAGAATCGAAGCATTTGAGATGTGGTGCTATAGACGAATGTTGAAAATTAGGTGGACTGATAAGGTAAGGAATGAGGAGGTTCTACGCAGAATCAGAGAGGAAAGGAATATGTGAAGAACACTGATAAGGAGAAGGGACAGGATGATAGAACATCTGCTAAGACATGAGGGAATGACTTCCATGGTACTAGAGGGAGCTGTAGAGGGCAAAAACTGTAGAGGAAGACAGAGATTGGAATACGTCAAGCAAATAATTGAGGACGTAGGTTGCAAGTGCTAGTCTGAGATGAAGAGGTTACCATAGGAAAGGAATTCATGGCGGGCCGCATCAAACCAGTCAGTAGACTGACGACAAAAAAAAAAAAAAAAAAAAAAAAAAAAATTCCGTTGTAATTTTGACCATAAAATCATGTTTGCTCCTTCGTCAAACCAAGGTCTCAAATGAGATCGCTTAAATCCAGCTAACTCACTCTGTGTGGTTTATTATCTTTTTCCTCAAAATCAGGGTCATGGAATGCTCCTTGGGTTCTTCTTCCACGCTGTCTTCCTCTTCTATTTCCACCATGTAGCTTGGTGGTGGAGGAGGAACTGCCAAAGTATCTGAATGTAGCCTTGGTCAAGTAGTAGATGGAAAATTCGGGTATGTAATTGTTCTATTTTTCATTGACAATTCTGTCTTTATGAGTGGAGTCAATCACAAATATCATTCATCTATATGGCTTGTAGGAAGTCGTCAAAAGATAGGTACAGCAAAAGCCGTATGTCCTTTTTATTTTTAAGCCACTCTCGTAGTATAACAGAACAAGATTTTTTTTTTCTTTATTGTATTTCAATTCCACATCGGGGCGGACTGGCAGCAGCATATGCGCTGCTCTTCAGCCGAAAGACATAGAACAAACAATAGAATACAGTTAACAAAATACAAAGGATAGAATATGGTGAATATAGATATAAAGAAAGGGGGAACATCATGGAAGGCAATAGACAAAAAAAGGGGCGACTGTAAAATAGAGATAAAAACCGTAAAAAAGTAGCGCACACAAAAAAACCACACACTGTGACAATTAAAAGAACATAAGGCACAGTATGATCGGAGCATAAAAGTATCGAAGAATGGCGTAGCACATAACAAACACTGACATAGAACCTCAAGGCAGCACACAATTAAAATCACACCTCTTGACGCACAGGAGAAACAGCACTAAACACAACACTGACGTGGCACACCAACAATAATCAAAACAGAGGATCTTCCAGGCGCAAGGAGATGAGGGAGACCATAAGAAGGGAGGGAAGGGAAGAGAGGGGGAGATGGGTGGTGGGCGCGCTGAAGAGGGCCAGGGAGAGAGGGATGTGGGAAGGACAGAGTCAAGGATGGAGTGCAGGGTCTCAGGATGGGGGGGAAGGAGGAAAATCCGCTCTGGGAGAAGGAGGGGAGAGGAAATGGGGGAGCTGGGGAGGGGGGGAACAAGGCCAGGAAGGGTAGATGTCACGGCGAAGTTCATCATCCAGGAGGGGGAGGTGCTGGAAATTGCCCTGATGAAGGAGATGGAGGGTGTGGAGTTGGAGAGAGGGAGGGATACAGCGATAGAGGCGTGGCAATGGATTGGGGTGGAGAGGAAGGAGGAAACCAGAGGGTGGGGGGGATGAAGCCTGCGGACAATGTAAGGGATGCGGAGATGCTGGAGGAACAGCAGGAGGTGGGGAAGGGGATCAGGTCATACAGGAGCCGTGTGGGGGATGGAAGGCAGATACGGAAGGCAAGGCGGAACGTATGACGTTCAAGGATTTGGAGCACCTTGTAAAAGAGGGTGAGTGTGCAGATCCAGGCAATGCTGGAATATCAGAGGATAGGATGGATGAGGGATTTGTAGGTGTGGAGAATGGTAGAAGGATGCAATCCCCATGTCCAGCCAGACAGGAGTTTCAGAATGGGTTTTCCGCTGGATGGTCTGGAGATGAGGAGTCCAGGTGAGATGTCGGTCGAGGGTGAGGCCAAGGTATCTCAGGGTGGGGGTGAGCTGGATGGGATGACCATAAAGGGTGAGGTAGAAATTATGCAGACGAAAGGAGCGAGTGGTGCGGAAACAAAAATGGCGGAGTGACGGGAGCTGAGCTGGAGGGACAGAAGGTGAACGAGGTTAAGGAGTTGGTCTTCAGCGGAGGAGGAGGGTTGGAAGCCACACTGGGTAAGTGGGAGGAGGTGGTGTTGAGTAAGATGGTGACAGATACGTGGGAGAAGATGGATTTGAAGACCTTTCTGAAGATAGAGGTGAGGCAGATGGGATGATAGGAAGAGCTGGCAGAAGGGGGCTTGTTGGGTTTGAGGAATAAGAGGACGCAGCAGGAGTTCCACAGGTCTGGGTAGAAGCCAGTAGAGAGGATGACATTATAGAGATGGGCAAGGACAGTCAGGAACGAATAGGGGCTTTTTCTAAGGTGGCGGTAGGTGACACAGTCGTGACCAGTGGCCGTGTTGCATTTGGACCGGAGGTTATGTTTAATATCTCATGCTGTGATGGGAGTGTTTATGTCAGAGGGGGGCAACTGCCCAAAGTACTGGAGACTAGGAGCAAGTGGAGCGACCGAGGTATCGGCACATTCCATGATGGTGGGGAAAAGAGAATAATCAAAGTGAGGATCATCTGGGATGGAAAATACCTCGGAAAGGTGGGAAGCGAAGTGGTTGACCTTACGGAGGTTGTCAGGAAGGGGCGATCGTTATGGAGAAGGGGATAGTGGGGAGCAGAAAGAGAGCCAGTAAGGCGATGGAAGGCAGACCAGTACTTGGAGGAGTTGATAGGGAGGGTGGCGTTGAGTCGCATGCAGGCCTGGCGCCAGCCTCGGCGTTTCATTGCTGTAATAAGGTTCCATACATGTCGCTGAATTTGCAGGTGGCGTTGGTGTGTATCCCTGTCACAAGTGCGCAGGAAGGAGCGATAGAGGCGGCGGGATTCATGGAGGAGGACAGCCTGTGGAGGGAGAGTGGGACAGTGGGGGTGGATGGTTTTAGTAGGAACATGGGCCTCCACGGCGTCAGTAATTACCTTCTGAAGGAAGGACGATGTGTGGATGATATCGTCAGGATGGCGATAGGTAAGAGGGTGGCTTTCGACCTGGGTGGAGATGGAGTCCCAGTAGGCATCGCTGTTGGCACGGTGGTAGTCATGGACGACCTTGGGAGGTGGTGCAGGGTGCGGAGCTAGAGAGGGCGGTAAGCAGACATTATGTTGAAAAGGACGGGGACGTGATGGGTACCTGTGGGGTCAAGGACGGCGACGGCGATACGCTCAAGGAAGTTGGCGGAGGCAATGACAACATCTGGGGTGGTGTCACCTTCGGGTCGGGTGTGCTGGGGAAGGGGAACAAGGTCACCTTGGATCGTGAGGAGGAACTGATGCCACCGCCGAAGGGCGGCAGGAGTGCGGCTATGGATGTTGAGGTCGGTGGCAATCACATAGGTGGAGAAGGTGCGGTCACTGTGTGAGATGAAGTCATAAGGAAGAGGAGCAGTGGAGCGGACATAGATGGTGGCAGAACAAGAACATGTGTTGCAACATATGTGTGCGCCCACAACTTACCCTCTCCTAACTTCATACCTAAACGACGCCGAAAGTCAGTCTTCCCAAGAGGTGTGAGATTCCGATTCTGTGATGAAAATTTTACTTTCTTACAGACGTACGAGGGGCGCTCAATAAGCAGCGCAACACATTTCTTTTCTGGGCCAGTTTCGGTTTTAAAAAATGTTGGAATTTACCGTGTAACATAGTGAAATATTCGTGCTTCAGCCCCTATAGTTCCATAAGGTTTCAGTAGGTGGCAGGGCTGTATGTAGCATTCAAAATGGCGTCTGTAATGGAGGTGCGTCCTAAGCAGAGACCTGTCATTGAGTTTCTTTTGGCGGAAAACCACTGTATCCCAAATATTAATAGGACTTGCAGAATGTCTACAGAGCTCTGGCAGTAAACAAAAGCACTCACAGACGTCTGTGATCATCGCAAGAAGATCGCGAAAACCTGTTCAATCTTGCGAATGCCGGCCTCAGTCAGCTTTAAATCTTGCGGTGGTGGAATATGAGAACGCTCTCATTCGATGTGTTAGACGGATCCTAATCAAACACCTCTCTCCACAATTGGACTCACTCGTCAACCAGTTGGGGTACTCAAAGGGTTTTGTCCACTGGGTTCCTCACCACCTAATAGAAGTCCGTAAAGAGCAACAAAGAACAAACTGTATGGAATTGCTTGTGTGTTACGAGGCTAGTCGTGACAGTTGGTACAGGCGAGATAATACATAGGTTTATTGCTTCGAACTGAAAACAAAACGACAATCCATAGAGTGGTACCGGGCCATCTCTCCTCCGATGAAAAAGTTAAGCCATCCTTCAACTGGTAAAGTCATGGCAACGCTCTTATGGGACTCTGAATGGATTGTTTTGATTGATGTCCTTTCTCATTATCCTCATTATCAACTGTACAGTACTGCCTTCCGCGTGTTCGTCGCCACAAAAAGTGCAAAAGAACTTCATCTACTCCACGACAATGCAAGGCCTCACACAAGTCTGCTGCGCACCCGAGAGGATCTCACAAAACTTCAGTGGACTGTCCCTCATCATCGACATTACAGTTAGTTATTTTATCGCCAAAAAAGGAGCTATTCAGTCATTTTCATGGTTATTTATGAATTGAGCTCAGTGGAAATACATAAGAATCAGCTATTTTTGAGCCAAAACATTTTCATAGTTGACAAGTGTTATACACGTATTTCTATGTTATGTACAGTATGATTATAACTAAAGTTTCAAACCGCTGTAGAAATAACAGCACTGGTCAGATAGACGTCAAATTGCAACGGAATATTACCGGAGAAGAGGCAAAACGTATGCCAGGAGAAAAATAAATACACTCCTGGAAATGGAAAAAAGAACACATTGACACCCGTGTGTCAGACCCACCATACTTGCTCCGGACACTGCGAGAGGGCTGTACAAGCAATGATCACACGCACGGCACAGCGGACACACCAGGAACCGCGGTGTTGGCCGTCGAATGGCGCTAGCTGCGCAGCATTTGTGCACCGCCGCCGTCAGTGTCAGCCAGTTTGCCGTGGCATACGGAGCTCCATCGCAGTCTTTAACACTGGTAGCATGCCGCGACAGCGTGGACGTGAACCGTATGTGCAGTTGACGGACTTTGAGCGAGGGCGTATAGTGGGCATGCGGGAGGCCGGGTGGACGTACCGCCGAATTGCTCAACACGTGGGGCGTGAGGTCTCCACAGTACATGGATGTTGTCGCCAGTGGTCGGCGGAAGGTGCACGTGCCCGTCGACCTGGGACCGGACCGCATCGACGCACGGATGCACGCCAAGACCGTAGGATCCTACGCAGTGCCGTAGGGGACCGCACCGCCACTTCCCAGCAAATTAGGGACACTTTTGCTCCTGGGGTATCGGCGAGGACCATTCGCAACCGTCTCCATGAAGCTGGGCTACGGTCCCGCACACCGTTAGGCCGTCTTCCGCTCACGCCCCAACATCGTGCAGCCCGCCTCCAGTGGTGTCGCGACAGGCGTGAATGGAGGGACGAATGGAGACGTGTCGTCTTCAGCGATGAGAGTCGCTTCTGCCTTGGTGCCAATGATGGTCGTATGCGTGTTTGGCGCCGTGCAGGTGAGCGCCACAATCAGGACTGCATACGACCAAGGCACACAGGGCCAACACCCGGCATCATGGTGTGGGGAGCGATCTCCTACTCTGGCTGTACACCACTGGTGATCGTCGAGGGGACACTGAATAGTGCACGGTACATCCAAACCGTCATCGAACCCATCGTTCTACCATTCCTAGACCGGCAAGGGAACTTGCTGTTCCAACAGGACAATGCACGTCCGCATGTATCCCGTGCCACCCAACGTGCTCTAGAAGGTGTAAGTCAACTACCCTGGCCAGCAAGATCTCCGGATCTGTCCCCCATTGAGCATGTTTGGGACTGGATGAAGCGTCGTCTCACGCGGTCTGCACGTCCAGCACGAACGCTGGTCCAACTGAGGCGCCAGGTGGAAATGGCATGGCAAGCCGTTCCACAGGACTACATCCAGCATCTCTACGATCGTCTCCATGGGAGAATAGCAGCCTGCATTGCTGCGAAAGGTGGATATACACTGTACTAGTGCCGACATTGTGCATGCTCTGTTGCCTGTGTCTATGTGCCTGTGGTTCTGTCAGTGTGATCATGTGATGTATCTGACCCCAGGAATGTGTCAATAAAGTTTCCCCTTCCTGGGACAATGAATTCACGGTGTTCTTATTTCAATTTCCAGGAGTGTAGCTACAAAATATAGCAATAGATGGCGCTGTGAAGATCATAATTTAATAGTGGTCGACTAGATATTACAAATGAATCATACAAGAATGCCTAAGGCGTACGTCTGACGTTAAAAAACTGTACTATTCAATATTCATGGGTGTACAGTTGTGATACTGTTAGTTACGTAAGCCCTTCCACCACGGCAAAGCCATATCATATCGGATGGAAAAAATCCGTTTTTAACTGTCCTGACCGCAAAAACTGTATAAAAGCACACTCACATCGGTTTTTAATTGCCCTGAGGCCAGAAAATGTGCATAAAAAGCAACAATCACATCTTTTTCAATTTTCCTGAGGCCACAAACCGCTTAGAAAACATGAATCACATCGGTTTTTGTCCTGAGTCCAAAAACCGCATTAGAAGCATCAGTCCAAATCAAATCGGATTATGAATTTCCGTGTGACTGGCGCAAAACATGTTCAATATGCTGTCACCAGTCTCTGCAACAAGTTGATATCGAGAAATAGCATGTTCCACAACTGATCGAAGTGTTTCTGGGATCCAATGCATACCTTCAATGTAGCTGAGTTTGAAATCGGAATACTGAGCACAACATCTTCCAGATAGCTCCACAGCCAGAACACACGGATTAAGATCAGATGATCAGGACGGACAGGCTGTAGGAAAATGTCGGCTGATAATTCTAGCATTTCCGAAATGGCGCTTCAGCAGATGCTTAATTGGGTTTGAAATGTGCGGAGGTGCACCATCTTGCATAAAAATGATCCCATCCACACATCCACTCTGTTGGAGATCTGGAACGACGTGGCTGCGCAAAAGGCACTCGTTGCGCTTATCAGTGACGGTACATGTGACAGGACCAGAAACACCTGTATCTTCGCAAAAATATGGCCCTAAGATAAATGATGCCTTAAACACGCCCCTGGTTGATTTGCGTGTGGATTTCTCATTGCCCATATTCGACAGTTCTGTGTATTGACATATCATGCCAGATGGAAGTGGGCTTCGTCTGTCCAAAAAATCTTCCACGACCAATCATTGTGTACTTCCATGCGAGCAAGAAATTGTAAAGCGTAGGTCTCTCTTGTGGCAGGTCAACAGGAAGCAGCTCGTGGACATGGGTAATTTTGAATGGTTAGCAAAGAAGGATGTTTGGTTCCAATGGCTCTGAGCACTATGGGACTTAAAATCTGAGGTCACCAGTCCCCTAGAACTTAGAACTACTTAAACCTAACTAACCTAAGCACATCACACACATCCATGCCCGAGGCACGATTCGAACCTGCGACCGTAGCAGTCGCGCGGTTCCAGACTGAAGCACCTAGAACCGCTCGGTCAAAGATGGATGTTCCATAGGATTTTACGCACCGTACTCACGGGTATGTCCAATGTTCGGGCAATTCTCAGTGCACACCACCACTCGTCTCCTCCTACATTGCTGTGGCCACTGCTTCCACTGACGTTGAATCAATCCGTTTCCTCCCTCTGCCAGGTTGCACACTAGAAGAACACGTATTTCAAATTTCCGAATCAACTCCTCCAGACCCGCAGCAGTCATCGGACTAATGCTTGTAAGTAGGCTGTTTATGTTTTCTCTATGTAAGTAGGCTGTTTATGTTTTCTCTATGTAAGTAGGCTGTTTATGTTTTCTTATTGGCAACGTTACGTAGCGCTCAATATGAAAATCACTGGCTGTGCTGTGTGCAGTCTGTGGCTAGTTTGCATTGTTGTCTGCCATTGTAGTGTTGGGCAGCGGCAGCTGGATGTGAACAGCGCGTAGCGTTGCGCAGTTGGAGGTGCGCCGCCAGCAGTGGTGGATGTGGGGAGAGAGATGGCGGAGTTTTGAAATTTGTCATGAACTGCTATATTTGTATATGATGATATCAAGGTAAATACATTGTTTGTTCTCTATTAATATCTTTCATTTGCTAACTATCCCTATCAGTAGTTAGTGCCTTCCATAGTTTGAATCGTTTATTTAGCTGGCAGTAGTGGCGCTCGCTGTATTGCAGTAGCTTGAGCAGCGAAGATTTTTGTGAGGTAAGTGATTTGTGAAAGGTATAGTTTAATGTTTGTCAGGGCCATTCTTTAGTAGGGAATTTTGAAAGTCAGATTGCGTTGCGCTAAAAATATTGTGTGTCAGTTTAAGCACAGTCTTGTATAAATTGTTCAAAGGGGACGTTTCACGCTTTTTTCCAACCCTTCAGTGTCCGAAACCTCTGCAGAGCGAAGTGTGCACAGTCATCATTCTTGTTACACAGCTTTACAAGCAGAGCACGATCCTGCATGGAGACAGTCACGGTGAACGTTGCAGACGTGAAAGAAGGAAAAGCCGTGTACCCGGGTTGTTTATACCAACTTTAATGGGTCTTGCGCATGACAGGTGTTTTCATTTACGTATTCTGACAAAAACGCATACAGCGCCATCTATTGATCAATTTTCAGGAATTTTTTTTCTGCCATACGTTTTCACCCATCTCCGATAATATTCCGTTGCAATTTTACGTGATTCTGACCAGTGGTATTATTTCTACAGCGTTTTGAACGATTAACTTTAATTATAATCATCCTGTATATAAAAATATATAGCCTACGTCCCCCAAAATGTTTATTAGAGCGTCACGTAAAAATTTGAAATAAATGCGTCAAGAACTTTTCAAGATATTTGGAAGCAATGTTTTGTCTTTATATATTAGAACAAGCAGAAATATGTTAAAATATTTACCCTGTATCTGTCCGAATGTTTATTAGAATATCGTAAAAATTTGAAGTAAATCAGTTAAGTGCTTTTCGAGATTTTTGCTAACAACGTTAAACAGCGACTTGTCTTCAGTAGTACAGGCGTATAAGAAAAAAAGTGAAAAATAATGCACTTGGATTAAAAAGATGTACTCTTTCTCCCCTATTGTTTAAACTGAACTTTGAAGAAGCTGTGATACATATTAAAGATTGGTTCAAAAGTGTAAGTAAATTCATAATGAAAGAATATCAGTGATAAGATTTGGTGATAACATTGCTGCCATAAGTGGAAGCGAGAAAGAAATACGGAATATACTGAACGAAATGAACAGTGTACTGAAAGAAAAATATGGACTGAGAATAAACCAAAGAAAAACTAAAGTGATGAGGAGTAGCGGAAATGCAGTCATGGACTGTGCGGCTGGTCCCGGCGGAGGTTCGAGTCCTCCCTCGGGCATGGGTGTGTGTGTTTGTCCTATAGGATAATTTAGGTTAAGTAGTGTGTAAGCTTTGGGACTGATGGCCTTAGCAGTTAAGTCCCATAAGATTTCACACAGATTTGAACATTTTTGAGTAGCGGAAATGAGATTTGTGGTAAATTTAACATCGAAACTGAAGACGACCAAGCAGACGAAATGACGGAACTACGTTGTCATTAAGCCAAACCTTGTATTTTTCGCCAGGCAATGAGGACATAAAAAGTAAAGCATCATGTCAGAAATTGGGCATTCGTTGTTATAAAAAGTCAACTAGTATTAAAGGCAGGCATTAATTTGAGGCAGAAATTTCTGAAAATGTACTTCTTGATCGCAGCATTTTATGGGAGTGAATCATGGACAGTGGGTAAAACCGAGAAGAAAAGAAAAGGAACGTTTGAATGTGTGGCTATAGAAAGATGCTCAAAACTGGATGGAGTGATAAGAAATGCGGAGGTTATTCGTAGAAATGGAGAGGATAGAAACATCGACACAAAGTAGTGACAGATGATTGGCGATACGTTCGTATCGATACTACGCCATCCAACATCGCTCGCGTGAAATTGCGCCTCCTTCTCATGTGGCGAGAGGGTGTGCCACGGCAAGAGAGCGTTTTAATGTGGTGTACGAGGCATTTGGCTCTTGTTGGACATCCGGCAGGAAAGAGCAGCTGTGGCCCCATGAACGCTGCCACGCCCATGTCACACTGACAGTTGTAGTCAGACAGCGAGGCTAACAGACTCTAACCGGCGAGGTGTGGCCGCAAATTACGGTGAAAAATAAGAGGTCGCTATGACTTTTGCGTTTAGTGCATATGAGATCATATGTTGCTGCGAATGAAATTTGTTTGTTGTTGTTGTGGTCTTCAGTCCTGAGACTGGTTTGATGCAGCTCTCTATGCTACCCTATCCTGTGCAACCTTCTTCATCTCCCAGTACTTACTGCAACCTACATCCTTCTGAATCTGCTTAGTGTATTCATCTCTTGGTCTCCGCCTACGATTTTTACCTTCCACGCTACCCTCCAATGCTAAATTTGTGATCCCCTGATGCCTCAGAACATGTACTACTAACTGGTCCTTCTTTTTGTCAAGTTGTGCCACAAACGTCTCTTCTCCCCAATTCTATTCAATACTTCATCGTTAGTTATGTGATCTACCCATTTAATCTTCAGCATTCTTCTGTAGCAAAACATTTGGAAAGCTTCTATTCTCTTTTTGTCCAAACCATTTATCGTCCATGTTTCACTTCCCTACATGGCTAATCTCCAGACAAATACTTTCAGAAACGACTTCCTGACACTTAAATCTATACTCGATGTTAACAAATTTCTCTTCTTCAGAAACGCTTTCCTTGCAATTGCCTGTCTACATTTTATATCTTCTCTACTTCAACCATCATCAGGTATTTTGCTCCCCAAATAGCAAAACTCCTTTATTACTTTAAGTGCCTCATTTCCTAATCTAATTCCCTCAGCATCACCCGACTTAATTCGACTACATTCCATTATCCTCGTTTTGATTTTGTTGATGTTCATCTTATATCTTCCTTTCAAGACATTGTCCATTCCGTTCAACTGCTCTTCCAAGTCCTTTGCTGTCTCTGATAGAATTACAATGTCATCGGCGAACCTCAAAGTTTTTATTTCTTCTCCATGGATTTTAATACCCACTCCGAATTTTTCTTTTGTTTCCTTTACTGCTTGCTCAATATACAGACTGAATAACATCGGGGATAGGCTACAACCCTGTCTCACTCCCTTCCCAACCACTGCTTCCCTTTCATGCTCCTCGACTCTTATAACTGCCATCTGGTTTCTGTACAAATTGTAAATAGCCTTTCGCTCCCTGTATTTTACCCCTGCCGCCTTTAGAATTTGAAAGAGAGTATTTCAGTCAAGAAATTTATTTAAGATATTGAATTTTTGTTTAGACATGGGAGGAGGTATCACTCTGTCTCTAACCTCAAGAAAATGGAATTTATATGGGCGTCACGTTACGGACTGCGCGGCCCCTCCCGCCGAAGGCTCGAGTCCTCCCTCGGGCATGGGTGTGTGTGTTGTTCTTAGCATAGGTTAGATTAAGTTAGTGTAAGTAGAGTGTCAGTCTAGGGACCGATGACCTCAGCAGTTTGGTCCCTTAGGAATTCACACACATATGAACATTTTATATTGAGGATTTTGCCAAGTTTCCCAACCAAATCGCTAAAGCACAACTTTCATCTGACAACGTGGGAATCGGTGTAATCGTGCAAAAGGAGGACTCTATCCGATGGCATTTCTGGTCAGTTCCACTTTATGGAGCATCGCAGTTTCTGCAAACTCTCTTCATAGCGCTGCGCGTTGATTATGGTACCACACTCAAGTAACTCGACGAGCAGAGGACACCTGCAGTCGAAAAAGGTCATCATGACCCTGTCGTAATTTGTGTGAACAGGTTTGCATTTCTTTGGTGTGGGAGATGCGACATGCGTCCACTGTTAGGTTTGCTGTTCGCCGTCAGGCAGTGTGAATGCTGTTGGGCGGAATCGTCTTGTTGCACGATAACGCCCGCCCCACATTACCAATCGGACGAAGGCTGCACATCAGCGATTTCGTTGGGGAACAGTCAAACATCCTTACAGGCCGAATCTTTCATGTGTCATTTTTACATATTGTGTGTCACGAAAAAAGACATGAGTGAACGTTGGTTTCAGTCGGACGAGGAAGTACAAGAGTGGTTGCAGTTGTGGATCCTTCAGCAATGGACCGCGCTCTACAAAATCCCGGCGGGATAAATGTCTTGTCGCTTATGGTGGTTACTCTTGAATGGAATCTTTCCATAGTCCCACTGAAGCGTGTGTTCAGTTTTCACTTGACTATCCCTCATATCACCGAGAAATGTCAAACATGTTGTAGACAACAGGGAATTACTTCCGTGGTACTACAGGAAGACGTAGAGATAAAAACCGTGGAGGACCGATGATTACTCCCCCCCCCCCCCCCCCCCAAAAAAGAACATTAATACTGTAAGATATCATGCCTTGGTTAGTAGTCGAACATATGTCTGATCCAATTGTGAGCTTTCTACAAGAATTAATTTATAAATGAAAATACTTTCTTTTTCACAAACTTTCCCCTTGTGTAACACGTGGTTTACATATCGTATTGAACTGCTGAGCAATATTGACCGTTCGTTGCTCGTAAGTTGTGCATGTGACCTTAGTGAAATACTGAATTTGAAATAATGAAAAATAATCTCATTAAATGCCATAAGCAACTAATTGTCTAGTCAGTGAAAACTATTCAACTGAAACTCGGTACTGAAGTACATTATAGCAGCAGCGTAACATGAAGTGCCATTTCTGACTTGACACGTCCAAAAAAATAAAATATTGGTCTACTCAGAAGAAAAAAATTATTGTTCAGTGTAGATTAACCTGCTTGCTTAGCAAAACACTCGATAATTCTGACAACGAACTGTTTCCTCACAAGAATGCAAAGGGAGATCTGCCCTGAAATAGAAGTAACTTACCTCACGCTCAACGAATTGTTTTGTGTCTGGTATAATGACGTCATCGAAATAAAATAGAAACCAGCAGATGCAGCGGGTAAAGAAAAAGTAAACTACTCAATACAAAATTTGCTTTTTACTTGTCAGAAACAATTTGTGGCTTCGTCTGGCGTAAGGTGCAACGCACACACGACAAAATATTCAATACTTTACTAAGAATTAGGGAGGAGGATTTTACTTTAAAGACAGCCGTTCTTGAAAATTTAAATTATTATTATGTTTGAAAAGGACCGTACAACATAAGGAGACGATAACAGCTACGAAATTCTATCGAAACAAAGTTAACAGACGTTGCAGCCAGTTGCGTTATTTGTGACATAATGAAAACAAAGAGATCAAAATAACACTAACAATGAATGTCATTTGTGAGACAAACGTTACCTACTATTATTAGTTCTGAGAAAGAAAGATTTCATTCTTGCGCACGCATTGGTTACCTTGGAAAACTACTCCAAAATATCTTCTCCAACAACAAAATCAACAGACTCAATAATATATGTTTACAAACTAATTCTCACCTTCATAATAAAGTATTGCAGATAATTTCTCTGGCAAACACCACGATCAAATCTCCTTCTCTAAAACTCAACTGCTCGCTAGTACGCCTCAATGAAGAAGGTCCCATAGCTGCACAACTGACTGGCAACCAAGCGCACAATAGATTACATTCACCACGGAGTTAAGGATCTTATTCACTACTCGTGCTGTGCGCACATACATCTTTATCCCAGTCATGGGAAGGTGAATTAGAAAACACATGAAAACCTCACACCGTGATTTAACAGCGCAGTTCGAAGAATGCTCAGGAAGCAAAGGCAGTTGCACTCGCAGTACAAGAAAGATCGGGAGAATGAGGACAGGCAAAAGTTAGTAGAGGTTCGTGCTGCTGTAAAAAGAGCGATGCGCGAAGCATACAACCACTACCACCGTCGTACCTTAGCAAAAGATCTTGCTGAAAACCCAAGGAAATTCTGGTCTTACGTAAAATCGGTAAGAGGGTCGAAGGCTTCCATCCAGTCACTCACTGATCAGTCTCGCCTGGCAACGGAAGACAGCAAAACGAAAGCTGAAATTTTAAATTTAGCATTTGAGAAATCTTTCACGCAGGAGGATCGTACAAACATACCGCCGTTTGAGTCTCGTACAGATTCCCGTATGGAGGACATAGTGATAGACATCCCTGGGGTTGTGAAGCAGCTGAATGGGTTGAAAATAAATAAATCGCCAGGTCCTGATGGGATTCCAATTCGGTTTTACAGAGAGTACTCTACTGCATTGGCTCCTTACTTGGTTTGAATTTATCGCGAATCTCTTGCCCAACGTAAAGTCCCGAGCGACTGGAAAAAAGCGCAGGTGACGCCTGTATATAAGAAGGGTAGAAGGGCGGATCCTCAAAATTACAGACCTATATCTTAACATCGGTTTTTTGCAGGATTCTCGAACATATTCTCAGTTCGAATATAATGAATTTCCTTGAGACAGAGAAGTTGCTGTCCATGCATCAGCACGGCTTTAGAAAGCATCGCTCCTGCGAAACGCAACTCGCCCTTTTTTCACATGATATCTTGCGAACCATGGATGAAGGGTATCAGACGGATGCCATATTCCTTGACTTCCGGAAAGCGTTTGACTCGGTGCCCCACTGCAGACTCCTAACTAAGGTACGAGCATATGGGATTGGTTCCCAAGTATGTGAGTGGCTCGAAGACTTCTTCAGTAAGAGAACCCAGTTCGTTGTCCTCGATGGTGAGTGCTCATCGGAGGTGAGGGTATCATCTGGAGTGCCCCAGGGAAGTGTGGTAGGTCAGCTGTCGTTTTCTATCTACATGAATGATCTTTTGGATAGGGTGGATAGAAATGTTCAGCTGTTTGCTGATGATGCTGTGGTGTACGGGAAGGTGTCGTCATTGAGTGACTGTAGGAGGATACAAGATGATTTGGACAGGGTTTGTGATTGGTGTAAAGAATGGCAGCTAACTCTATATATAGATAAATGTAAATTAATGCAGATGAATAGGAAAAAGAATCCCGTAATCTTTGAATACTCCATTAGTAGTGTAGCGCTTGACACAGTCACGTCGATTAAATATTTGGGCGTAACATTGCAGAGCGATATGAAGTGGGACAAGCATGTAATGTCAGTTGTGGGGAAGGTGCATAGTCGTCCTCGGTTCTTTGGTAGAATTTTGGGAAGATGTGGTTCATCTGTAAAGGAGACCGCTTATAAAACACTAATACGACCTATTCTTGAGTACTGATCGAGCGTTTGGGATCCCTGTCATGTCGGATTGAGGGATGACATAGAAGCAATTCAGAGGCGGGCTGCTAGATTTGTTACTGGTAGGTTTGATCATCGCGCGAGTGTTACAGAAGTGCTTCAAGAACTCGGATGGGAGTCTCTAGAGGAAAGGAGGCGTTCTTTTCGTGAATCGCTACTGAGGAAATTTAGAGAACCAGCATTTGAGGCTGACTGCAGTACAATTTTACTGCCGCCAACTTACATTTCGCGGAAAGACCACAAAGATAAGATAAGAGAAATTAGGGCTCGTACAGAGGCATATAGGCAGTCATTTTTCCCTGGTTCTGTTTGGGAGTGGAACAGGGAGAGAAGATACTTGTTGTGGTACGAGGTACTCTCCGCCACGCACCGTATGGTGGATTGTGGAGTATGTATGTAGATGTCGATGTAGATTTCCTACGCAGCCTTTCAGACTGCCGCTGCAGTTACTGTAAAGTTCGATGTCCCTCTTCAGCAAGCACGTGCCAGTGTGGCTTCCGGCGGTGAAGTTGGGCTGAGCGGACGCTGACGTGGGCTGCAGCTGTGTCCCGGCAGGGAACGCTATCTGTCGCCTGCGGATGACCGGGGTCGCTCAGGAAGGCAGCAGACAAAGGCGCTCGCCCTGCCCCGCGCCCCCTGGCCGCCCTGCCTTCTCAGATACCGCGACAGCTGCAGATAAGCCCGCGACTGGCAGCCACTGTGCGCTGCCCCCACACCGCGCTCCGGCGCTCTGCTCGTTCTCTGACGGTCACCGGATGTAGGCGTCCGCTGTCGGATACTCTGTGTTGTGATACCACAGCAATTACTCGGATTTATCGCCCAAGTTTCTGCAGTGAACATTATTTGTTTCGAATTTGCTGAACACTTACTCATTACCACTCATTCCCCTAAGTATCTGAGGGAAATCGTAATTTTGTGAAGGAAAGTTAAAGGGCGGAAATTAGACTTATGTGAAGAAGTGCAAATTTTTAAACACACACTGAGGAGGGATAGTAACATGTAAATGGTCAGCTGCAACTGTCAAGTCGATAGTTTCTTGAAGGCTTTAAGCCGTTACATGGGACCGGTTAATGTAGCTACATTCGTTGGTGATCTCCATTTGTCGTTGATTCTTTTCAAATTTCTATTCTTCTTGTAGAATATTTTATCTCTTTCTATTTGTCCCTCTTTTTAATGTTACAATTTATTTTTAAAGTTTACTCTTCTCCTCCCTGCCTCCCATCGCCCCCATTTTTACATCTAAAATTTTTCTCAGTCCCTTTCCGATACAGCGTGGCGATTGATAGTTTACACTTTATCTGTTTGCTATGTGCATATGTTTTCGCGCAGGTATGCCACACACCAATATTTCCTATTTCGTGCGCTTCGACAACTTTGTCAATCGCTGCATGGTACCAGCCACATAAGGGCCATTTTCGCTGTCTTTTAGTTCCACGTACATTTCAATTTAATTTTTATATCTACCCCAGCTCCAGTGGGTCTGCTTTTTAATGGATTTTATTTGATTCTACTGGTCGTCGCACTTATCCTGTTGCTTGACATTAGCTTCTTTGCAATGAAATTTGTCGTCGTCAATACGTCATCTTACGTGTAAGTAATATTTGTTTAATACATTTTTATCCAGTGGTTTTCTACGTATTTTACACCTTGATAATTGTTTTCAAATATGATGTAAAAACTTTCCTCAATTGGTCCAGGAACTTCTGAAGAAGTACAATTGTTGAAGCAGGAGTGTTAATAAAAATTTCTAAAGTCATTCATTTATTTGTTTGCTATACTTAGGCACTGCCACATGATATCAACCTATTGCGACGCAGCCACTGGTCGTTCTAATTTTTTGTTGTTGTTATGATCCATCAAGTAATCTCCGAGATCTGATGACATGATGAACGATGTTGCTCCGAGCACTGTTGTTCGTTGATTTGGCTCTTCCAGACTCATTCCGGTGATTTCTATGATATATGCTATCCAATTTCTCCTCAGTTTTCCATCTTCGATTTTTCCAAGCATAACACTTTTTTCTAGTTAGTCTTCTGCATTCCTTACAGGCCCCAAGTACCTAAATTTCGTCTGCAGTATTTTGCCCATCAAAGATAAGTCTGGTTTTATTTCTAACTTTCTCAGTCCATGAAACGCTCAAAAGCCTTCTCCAAATTCACATATCAAAAGAATACAGCTCATACGTACATACAGCTAATGCTGGACATTCTATCTTTACGCACATCGTAGGCTAAAAGCCGTCACCTGAAAGTGTTTCTCGAAATTATGTGAATAAATGGGAAATGCCTACCAAGTAATGTCAGGAACTAACAATTTGTAAGACATACATTCTTTAAATAGGTGTTACAGTGCAAAAACAACATAGAAATACACCATGCACATAAATGAGGCATGCTCTCACTTATACCAACGAGGAAACAACGAGAAAATTTAAACCTGTGGAGGCAAACGAAAAATAATCGTCGAGTAAAACACTAAACCGATTTACAACGTAAATTATTTTTAAAAACATCAGAACATGAAAATGTTAATTATAACAAATACATATCATGCTTATAAAAAGGCGGTGAGTACTCGTACAATGTTGACATATCCTCATTACGAAATATACGACTTCAGTAATAAAAAATTTAAAAGTTTCAACTTGGTCGAATCATGTCTGTCACCATTTTAAGCTACCAGAACACTAACCGATGTTTGCAAAATGTAAAATTTCACAGCCAGAAATGCCACAATAAATAAAATGTTCCAGAGTTTATGCTGCAGACAAATGGATTTCACCTTAAAACCCAACTTTTCGTCTCCATCTGCGGATGGCATTTTAAAGACGCATCGTAGCTACTTTGACTGTCCGATTCACACCCTGGCTCATTACTGTCTTCAGACAAATTTCTCTTCCGCGTGCTTCCGCGCAGTGGCATGACGACACGTGTTCCGAATGCGCGAGCGCAATTTACCGTTGTTGCTATCACCCCAGACGTATAAGGCAGAAACGCACAGACGAAGAAGGCAGTACTAGACAAGAGAAGTCTGCCAGTACCAAAAATCGGCCTTAATCTGAGGAAGGAGACGCTCTGAATGTACATTTGGAGCACAGCAGTGAATGGTTGTGAAACATACAATGGGGAAACTGGGAAAAATGAGAATCGAAGTGTCTGAGACGAGGTGTTACAGAAGGATGGTGAAAACAAGGTGGACTGACAAGGAATGAGGAGGTTCTCAGTAGAATCAGGAAAGAAATGATAAAAATAAGGGACAAGAATAACTTCCGTAATACTGGTGAAAGGTTTAAAAACCGTAGGAGAAGAACTTGAATATATCCAACAAATAACTGAGGGGGTAGTGTACAAGTGCTACTCGGAAATGAAGAGGTTGTCTTAGGACAGAATTTCGTGACTGGCCGCATCGAACCACCCAGCAGACTGATTACTTAAAAAGAAAGTCAGGACTACACTGGAATATGATGTGTAATTTACTCCCATCTTCGTTTCCACTGTCTAGCACTTTTGACTGTCACTCTACGAAAACGACGTATCTAATACTATTTCCAAGGCAGCGCCGTGGGTTTCCAGTTGGAAAAATGGTAGGCTGTGAGCAGACACATGGTGGCAGGTGCGGTGTGTGATGTCTGGTAATAACCTACGCTGGCTGCAAGGAGCAAGTTGCGCCTGCACAGCGCCACACCGCGACGCAGGGAATGCAAATGCACGAGCGGCAGCTGGACCGGGGCCGCCGCAGGCATCCGCGCCGTGTGGTTCCAGCCGCAGCCGCAGAGGCGCCACTGTCGCCGGCCGCAATAAACGCGTTACGCGCCGCGCCACGTGCTGCGAGGCTGTGGGTTCGCACAGCCCACTGCACTCCACGTCAGCTGTTTCGGCCGTCACAATCCAACACTTGCCACTAAATGTGCCAGTGGCCCTAGAATCATTTGTTCGAATCATGCTAACTGTTCACCATTAGCGGCATAAAAAAATGGGGTCTCAATTAACGTAAATGAAGGCAGTGGCAGATTAAAAAGTTTTGCGCCCCTAGGCACACCATAGTAAGTGCGACACTCCGAAGATGTATTTTAAACTGTAGGCCTAACTATATATTTTTATAATCACAATGAATATGCTCTAAATTGCTTATAAAAACACATTATAACATTAAATTTTTAAAACTAACCTCTATAAGAAGAATGGACAAGGCCTTCAATCTCTTACCCAGACGCAGGTACGATTTCAGCCTTTTAAGAGCCGAAAACAAGCATTCTGCTAAACAGATTGTGTCATATATACGAGCATTCTGTAGGACTGTGACCACTCCTCCCGCAGAAATTCACTCATTTCAACGGGCACATCCTAACCTCACAGGAATTAAAACGAGCGCGATGCACACATGCACTTGGGAAGCAGGGTTCTAAATCAGTTTTGTATGACTTTTGGACTTTTGTTCCGCATTCGGAAATAACGTCTGGTGAATTGTTCTTGAGTTTACTGAAAACTGAAGGAGTCTAACAGTGCTTTATAAATTTCCTTCCTCCTAGCTAATTCAACGAGCAAGTTGTCGAGTGTTGGGGAAAAATATTTCGACTCTAAATTTCTCCCTAATGTCAAAAGAATTTTTTCAGTGTCCGCTTATTCATCGACATGAACCGCACGTTTCCTTGAACTTTTATTGGTGCATTCGTAGTCCACTTCAATCAAAATCTCCATCGATTTATTTCCGTAATAGTCGTACATGTTACGAATAGAGCTAATAAGCCCTGCTATAGATTCATGTAATTCATTCCCTATTTCAGTATCAGTATATACACTTTGATATTTCACATTCACACTATTACATCTCTGGAGAACGTCCTTGCAAACTGTCATCATGAATACTGTTTCTTGTCAACTGATTAGATTCAGGAAAACTGAAACCTCATTTCGCCCAAGTGCTTCCTGACAGGTATTATTCGTAACATGTGTGAGGACATTGATAACACTCGCCCACTTTTCATTTAGACTTACACATACTTCCTCTCTTGCTGACCAACGTATTCTTTATAAACTTTTAACAGTCTTGCCTCCTGAAAGAAAGAAGCAGATCCCAGCATTATGCAACATCAGAGAAAAAATTATAAACGTTTTGCACTAAACTGAAAATTGCACATGCGTCCTGACAACATTTTGTAGCACTAGTACCGACAAAATCAAAGAATGTGCTGGACACAAAAATTTTTGCAGAATGAGATTTTCACTCTGCAGCGGAGTGTGCGCTGATATGAAACTTCCTGGCAGATTAAAACTGTGTGTCGCACCGAGACTAGAACTCGGGACCTTTGCCTTTCGCGGGCAAATGCTCTACCAACTTCTTTTTTTTTTTTTTTTTTCGCCAGGACTTGAACCTGGGTCTTCTGTTCACTTTTTTTTACCTCATTTTGTTCCATATTGTTCGTTCAGTTTGTTCGTGGTGGACGTCCGATGACACTTGTTCACTCAGTTTTTTTTTATTACAGAGGGTAGCTAAACCCTCTGACCGAACACGCTGAGCTACCGCGCCGGCTTAAAAATTGTCCTATATCGTTCGCTGAATTTGTTCAGGGCGGACGTCCGATGGTACCCGTTCAGTTTGTTCGTTGATCCGTTCGCTCAGTTATTTTATTATGAAGTGTTGCTAACGCTCTGACCGAACACACTCAGCTACTGTGCCGGCACCATCAACTGAGCTACCCAAGCACGATTCACGCCGCGTCCTCACAGCTTTACTTCTTCCAGTACCTCGTCTCCTACCATCCAAACTTTACAGAAGCTCTCCTGCGAACCTTGCAGAACTATCTTTCCTGAAAGGAACATCCCCCAGGCTATGGCTAAGCCATGTCTCCGCAATATCCTTTCTTTCAGGAGTGCTAGTTCTGTAAGGTTCAATTCACCACGTCGCCTTTGTCGGTTCTCGGTGCTCTGTATTACACTTTATGGCCTTGGACCGTTCACCGTTTCTATTTTTCTTTTTTTTCACAGTTCAGTACATGTTCATCCTGTTTTCATGCTTGATCTATGTTCGATTCTCGACGGGCTGTCCGTTGGGCCCTGTTGATACTAAATCTGAGGTGGGTGCGATGGGGAGATTCCCTTGTAATTAATCACGCAGAGTTGTTCCACCATTTAAAAATATACGGTTTTTTTTCTTTTGCTTGTGTCTAGGTCCGATGTGCTCAATTGATGAGACGCTTGCTCTGAGCAGACTTTAGAGTGATTGATTTCTGTTTCTTGTAATCATATATCACAGGAATGTGTTCACAGATTTCTGCGTCAAGAATGGAAAGTAATGGCAGTGAAAATGAATGTCCAGAAGATGCATTACGTAGTATGGTCCGCCAGCACAGCGTGTTGCATTTGCTGGAATTGTATACCCGTTGTAAAATGTCTGTCCAGTGTCCCACCAAGCAGGAAGCGGTTATGAGCTGTGCTGGAAATAATTGTCAGTAAGTGTTTCTAAATATCATTATTATTATTATTGTTATTGTTGTTATTACGTGCGCATGTCGCTATACTTAGGTCTTTGTTACTATTAAGCGCTAGCAGAATTACTATTACCTCAAAAACCAAACAGCTGCAATAATCCACGCGGAGGCAGCCTTCTACATAAGGTTTATTTGGTTTGCTAAGCATAGCATCTCAATGTGCGGTTATTACTGAAATTTTCGTTTGCAAATAATTATGTCCCATTAAATTGTTTTTATTTTCTACCCATCATCCAATAATAGCACAAACAAATGGATTACATAAGGTGCCAGCAGTTAATCTTGCAGCAACAGAGTCTGGTCGCGTAATGTATTTGAGTTTTTTAATTATTATTATTCGTAGGAAACTGATAGTATTCAGTCTACAGTTGACGAATTGATAGGATGCCAAATCCGGAAACTGGCACATTGGTTGCATAATTGGTAATACCAGGGTTGGAACTTAAATAGTGGCAACTATTTATTCACAACCGATACAAAAGAGTTACATGTTTACACCTTTGCTGTCCTTCCAAGTAGTCACGAGCGTTATGTAGAACCCGTTACCAGAGATGTGGAATGCGTAGTATTTCGTTAGCAGAGCCTGTTCTGTTGATGGTACGAATGGTGCGGTCTAAAGTTATAGTGATTCTCGTGTACGACTGTGATGGTGTTGTCCTAACGCATTACGTTCCTCCACGGCAGACCGTCAGTGCACAGTATTACTGTTCGTTTTTGGAGCATCACCTGGGACCAGCTTAGCGAAAGAAGCGGTGACACTTTCTGCGCAACCCACGCATCATTTTGCACGACAATGCGCGGGCTCTTACAGCGCAAGCTGTGGCTGCTCTGTTCGGTCGATGGGACTGGGAAGTACTGTACCATCCGCCACACTCCCCGGACTTAAGTCCTTGTGACTTTGATTTGATTCCGAAGATGAAGGAACTACTTCATGGTATTCGATTCAGAACTGATCCAGAGATTCGACAGGCAGTAGACCGCTCCATTCGCACCATCAACAGAACAGGCTCCACTAACGGTATACAGCGCCTTCCACAGCGCCAGCAGTGGGTTCCACGTAATGCTGGTGACTACTTTGACGGACAGTAACAAGTGCAAAAATGTAACTCTTTTGTATCGGTTGTGAATAAATAATTGCCACTATTTAAGTGCCAACACTCGTATTACAGGACAACAAATGTGGAAAGTGGTAAAACTTGTAAGGTATTGGTAATTTGGGAGGACACCAAACCTGGTAACTGGTGGTTGTAAAATTGACAGATTGCTAGAACGCCAAATCCGGCAGTTGGTATAACAGTCTGTCATATTGGCAATATGGTAGGTTGCCGAATCTGAAAATTGGTAAAATTCGTTGGAAATTGATAGGACGCCTGATCTGTAAACTTGTTAATTAGCCGTATATTTGGTAAACTGGTAAGATGACAGATCTGGAAATTGGTAAAATTAGTTGCATAACTGATAAACTGGTAAGATGCCAAATCTGGAATTGGTAAAATTGGTAGGTTAAACCAAAATGGAGATGTATCAGACAAAAAGAAGTAGTGGATGCGTATCTGCCTGCTGTATGAATATGTGTTGTCTAACAAATGTACATTAATATCAAAATATTCGAATGCTGTGCATTAATGATTGCTGAAGCACTAGCATCCATTTGTTATAATATTTGTTGGAGATACATGTCTAATAGGTACCTCACAGTTTTGCTATCTCTACCCACACACATTGCTTTCGAGTCGGTGATTGCTAAAAGGGCTGACTAAGTACTTGTGCAAGCCGCAGTTTGTCGGAACAAACATTCAGTCTAGCGGTATGTGTCAGCCAGCACCAATGCATCAGAGCAATTTACATTGCAGTGTGCGTGACGTTATTGGATATTCCACGAAATGGTGGTAAATACCAAGTATGATGCTTTGACCTTACGATGAGTGTGAATTCTACAAAAATGTTTGTCTTCTAGGGGAATTTTTTCTGTGACTAATAATGGTAGCCAACTCGGTAGAAATCGTGTGTGCAGGGACGGCAAAAATGCGAGCTGTGTAATCGACATAGCTACATACGTTTCTCCAACAAATACTCTAACGTACATGTTGCCAACACTCGAATTTTATGCATACAAAGCATAATCAATGGCTTTTGTATCCAGCACCCAAGTAATAGACATTTTCCGTAAACATTCAACAAATACCGAGACTGTGTAACTATTGTTACGAGGAAAGACGTCTTGTTGGTCTCGTAAACTGACATAGGGCCGGAACAGCGGTGTGCTGCCCACATACCCCTTCACATCCGAATCCAGTGACGCCTATGGGCTGGGGATGACACGGCGGCCGGTCGGTACCGTTGGGCCTTCATTGCCTGTCCGGGTGGAGTTAAGTTTAGTAAACACTGTCCCCACTCGTCCTTCTGCGTGCATAAAATTCGAGTGTTGGCAACATGTACGTTAGAGTATTTGTTCGAGAAACGTATGTAGCTATGTCGATTACACAGCTCGCATTTTTGCCGTCCCTGCACACACGATTTCTACCGAGTTGGCGACTGCTAAACGTATTGACTATCAATAGTACTTCTGCAAGCACCCAGCTTATAAGGACTCGTTGCAGACAATCACATGTCATCCTCACCAAGTGTGAACAGCCGTAGAAAGTCTGAGAATAGAACAAAATGCAAGCGTAATTAAACTGATGGAATTAGCTACCTGACGTTAACACAACACATCTCCTTTTGAGCAACTCCATGGATGTCCTGCATTTCGATGGCGTATAAGGGAAGAACGTACAAAAAACAGCAGCTTCTGTTTCGCGAAACGTGATGTTGTGAGTACTGCATATGGCAACATGCTGACTGCTTCAAACAGTACCTCATATGTTACTCTTGCGAATACCCTGGACATCACTATTTGTTTCACAGTGTTGTCTATTCAGCGACTTGTTGTTCTGTGGTCTTCTATATTGAATTAGATGTTAATAACACATTGAAGTGCTTGCAAACAACTAGCCTGAAATGACAATTATACTCACGCTGCATATTATAAGAATGTGAACTGAAAATCATCTACATGTCTAACAAGTGAGTCAAGGACGCTATCTCTAGGTGGGTTGTGATGCCGAAAGTCGTAACGTAGAGGCCACCGTTGTCTTCTGGGCACACTGTATGTCTTGTCCCATCGTGCACCACATCACAGTTTACTCGATATGGATTTAATATAGCTTTTTCAACTTACGTACGCTGCTGTGCTCCCGACTCTCCGAAATTTCTTCTTCAAATTGAGGCTGATGTGTGATGCCAGAAAATTCCTTTGACCAGCAATGCCCTTTTTGGCTGTGCTCGTCCGTTATTTACTTCCTACTTGCTTCGTCCGTCACACAGTAATTTTCTTCCGATGTAAGCAGAATCCCTTCGCATCGTGTGTTTTGTGATTCCTGGTTTAAAGTGATCACCTATCTCATTTTTACTTCCTACTTGCTTCGTCCGTCACATAGTAATTTTCTTCCAATGTAAGCAGAATCCCTTCACGTCGTCTGTTTTGTGATTCCTGATTTAAAGTGATCACCTATCTTATTTTTACTGCTTCTCACCACCTTCGTCTTTCTTCAGTTTACTCACCGTCCACAGTGTCTGCTCATTAGACTGTTCAGCCCTTCCAACACATCCGGTAATTCTTCTTCACTTGTCATCAGCGAATCCTGTCGTTGATATCTTGTCACCTAGAATTTTAGTCGACTTCTTGAACCTATCCTCTGTTTTCATCATTGCTTTTTCGACGCATTGATTAAAAAGCAGTGGCGCAAGGAGGCATCCCTGTATCATACGTTTCTTAATTCGAGCAGTTCGTAGTTTGCTTCTCCACTCCTACAGTTTCCTCTTGGTTCTCGTATATGTAGTACAATCTCCCGCACTACAAACCTATTTCTCTGAGAATTTCGAACGTCTTACAGTATTTTATATTGTCGAACCCATTTATTAGGTCGATAAATCCTTAGAATGTGTCTTGATTTTCTTCACTCTTGCTTCTGGTACCAATAGCAACATCAGAATTGCCGTTACCTTTCATAAAGCCAAAGTGGTCGTCATCTAACAGATCTTTATTATTGTTTTCTTTGTGACTATTGTCATCAGTTGTTGCTATTCTAAGTATTGGTAGTAGTAGCAGGGAAAGGTTGCTATCGACTGGTCGTCTCCTTTGATGGGCCGACTCGATTTTTCTGTGGATATTGACAATAGGTGTACACTACCAATCAAAGATTCGCCATAGTCTTGAGTTGTTCCACGAAGACACAAAGCAACTGAGGAAATGGTAGAATTTGCACAGAGTTCTTGTGATTGACTAGTAATTGAAACGTCGTACTGACATGATAATAGTAATTAAATTTCTGCAGCACTCATTGGAAAGCACGACCAATCCACGCCCTTTTCTCATATTCACAGTATAAAGTTATGTGTTGTGGTCGGAAACTACGTACTGTTAAGCGTTGAATTGCGAGTTGCCTCGAATGAACCACCGCGAATTTTATGTAAACGTAAGCGTAACTAGGCCGCTATCAACAAAATTTAAGTAATGGTCTTCATTATACTTTTCCTAATAGCATGTAAATGGTTTGATAACCAGACAGACGCGACATTTTTACTTTTAGCCACCTTGGTTTCGAATACATGTCACTTGATTTAATATGACAAAATAAATCCTAAAATAAAAAGTATTGACCCCATTTATATGTGTACAGTATTTAAAAGCCATTACACTACTGCCCATTCATGGAAACTGCCTGGCCCAATGAAAGAATCCAGTTGATGGCTCAAATGGCTTTGAGCAGTATGGGACTTAACAGAGGAGGTCATCAGTCCCCTAGAACTTAGAACTACTTAAACATAGCTAACCTAAGGACGTCACACACATCCATTGCCGAGGCAGGATTCGAACCTGCGACAGTAGCAGTCGCGCGGTTCCAGACTGAAGCGCCTAGGGCCGCTCGGCCACTCCGGCCGGCAATCTAGTAGCCTTGCTTGGGCAGATGACACATGTTTTATTTTTCAAATATTTCTTTGACGGTGAATATTTATGACTTTTGCTTCTACTATAGACATATGTAAAAGATAAGGTTCAAGTTATACTGAAAATAAAATATTTATTATAGTATCAGAGAATTTTATTACACATTTTCAGTATTTATTATACATGTAAGAATAACACCTATAAAAATATTAATTATTATAATATCCAAGGATTTTATGACACATTTTCATTTGGTGGCCTATTGATAGCAACCTTCCCCTGATTCTATTATTCTATTCTTTCATAGCGTTTATCGCGTTGTATGGGGTCGGCTGGTTTCATAGCTGGCATTTTCTCCTTTGTGGACAGATACCTTTCCTGTCGTCACATTCGTCATAGATAATCTAAGAAAGAGAATTCGTGTGCTCTTTTTGTCTGTAAATGGTTCCTTCTTTATTCTGTTTCTTACCGTATATCCTGAAGTGTGGCCGGGGAACCAACCTATCATTTGCATAAATAGGGTGGATAACTGATTATAAATCACGGGCTGGCTTCAGACCAGTGGCAGGTAATCCACTGCATGAACTCGATCCGTGTCGCAAGTCAGCGCGCTACCCGGTATGCACTACTTTGTACAAGCAGGAGCCACCTCTGCAGTTGACTTCGCTAACGAACGCTTATGTTGTGGCGCCCGATTCGGAGGTAAGCCGGTTCGAGTCGTGACAGTCGATGAAATTTTCGTTGCAACGCTTGGAGGAGTGGTAGTGTACAGTTCCTGATCTCCATTGTTGGTGCCAATGACCCGGATTAAAACCCAAAGCTCTCCACGGTATCTCACGAGATGAAGACATGTGACACTGATCCATCCGTCGGACGAGCATATTAAATTCTGACACTTTTGGTGCTATCCAAGGTGAATTGACTTTATGCTGGAACTGGTTTTCACTCTTCCCCCTTCTCTGATCGTCATCATAAAGCACAAATATAATACTACACTAAACACACATCCATTAGTCTCACCTAGAAGCCACAAAATACACATACGATACATCTCTCCCTTCTCTGCAAGGCAAGGGCCCATGTGCGCGAAAGAAGAACACTTCCGCTAGGTGGCCAAACCCACCCCGTGGAACATCCCACCCAACAGTGCCATACGACACTTAATTTTAATTATTTATTTAGTTATCTGTAAGTTGAATACGTATGTTCTAATGGTGACCAGTTCGAAAGGGAAAGGGTTCGTTTGAAACTATTCACTACTGAGGCACATGTATGTAACTGTGACAGGAAACTAAATAAATAATACAACATAATTCTGGTACTTCATGACAACGCAGTGCTGGAACTACACAAGTTGTGTTACGCATTACAGTGTCTGGAGAACTCTCCAGGAGGAAACGAGTATCAGTGTCCCAGTGTTTTCTAGTGAGATTTACAGGGGCAGTTGTCATTTATGGACATGCGTTCAACAAATCACATGCAACAAGAAATCTTATCGCAGTAAAAGATCTAAGGTCAGTCTGTTTGATACAACAACAAAAAAATGGACTTACGTTCGTGTTGCTGCGGATGCCAATGTTTCGCCATTTGTCACCCACTGGGTGTGGACACGCTAAAGGGAGACAGATCAGTACACAGGGCGAATAGAACAGGTAATTGACGCGTTGCAGTCTCAGGTGGTGACCGATATCAGACCGTCTCTGCGTTGCACCGTTGTGCGACTATCGCCAGAGCACTGCAAGACGATCTCAAAAAAGGCCACTGGTGCCGCTGTGTCCGATCATACTGTGAAGAACATGTTACGAGTCGGCCGTTATGGCCGAGCTTCAGTCCGGAACTGCGGTGCTGCTACGGTCGCAGGTTCGAATCCTGCGTCGGGCATGGATGTGTTTGATGTCCTTAGGTTAGTTAGGTTTAAGTAGTTCTAAGTCTAGGGGACTTATGATCTCAGATGTTAAGTCCCATAGTGCTTGGAGCCATTTTAACCCTTTTGAACCATGTTACGAGAAAGCTCGTACGACCACGACGTCCTTTAGGACCACCCCTCTTGACGCAAGTAACGCTTGCACCTCGCCTACAGTTCTGCAGTGCCCATGTAAACTGGCAACTTCGTCACTACCGAAATGTTATATTTCCAGACGAGTCCAGACATCCTCTGATGACCGTGTTAGTAAGCGGTGACATATGGCGAGTGGTATCTTCCAAACGTTGTCCAGGCTATCGACAGATTCCCAAGGTTCTGTGATGCTGTGGAAAGGCTTTAGTGTTGACAGTCATATGGATATTGTCGTTGACAATGGTTGCCTTATCACCAGGCAGTACATCGAACGGATCCTGTTGGACCACGTGGTGGCTGCTGCACATGTTGCGGCCCTGAATTCCTCCTAATGCCAAGGCCTATGTGGCGAGTTTAAGCAGGGATGTCTTACGAAGCCTGGACATTAAAGTAATGGAGTGTCCGGCGGTGAGTCCCGACATAAGCCCTACTACGCGTAAGTGCAACATGTTAGAGAGACGTGTTCTTGATCGTCCTGTTCCACCACATACTCTCCAGTAACAGTCATGGGCTCTCAAGGTGGGAACTTCTCATCATCGACGGTTCATCACCGTCTGCTGCAGGATGGACTGGTTGGACGCATGCAATTACGTCGGCTTCCATTGTCCAGAAACCACAAGCTCCTCCGGCTGGAATGGGCACGTGAACACCATCACTGGGTTGCTGAGTGGCAACATGCTATGCTGATGGATCAGGCAGTTGCTCACGGAGGGCATACACGTTACTTAAACTCTCAAAGTCCAATGTAAAGCACTCAGGATGACGGCTTGACGATTGTTTCCACTGTGTTTTCGACACTTGTCGTACATTTCAGTTCCTTTATGTAAATGCTTGAGGATCTAATAAAGTTCTGTTATGTACTTTACCTGTGGAAGATAAAGGTATAATTTGGTAACATACGAGGTACTCAATTATTCCTCACTGGAGTATGACAGACGCCCAAAGTAATGTTCCCATAATTATTTTTGGCGTTATGTAAGGTAAATTCCTGGAAAATATTTGTAGAATGGTTTCTGCTCTATAGTCCAGTCCGATGCTATACAAATAAACAGAAATAATACAGGGTGGTTTAGTGAAGTTACTGTCTCAAAAGGCAACATTTGTCACACCGATCCATTTACTTGTATAAAACAGCCTTTCTCTCAGTTGAGTAGGTCAGTCTTACATGATGTATTTATTACAGCACTGTAGAGTTTCAAGCAATACACTAGACTGCTCCACAAGGAACAAACTTCGAGATCTGCCGCTGCTCTGAATTTTCCGCAGAAGTTATGCCTCATGTTATACCTATCCTAAGTCATCAGAATTTCAAATGAGGGAGTTTTCAGTCAGCCACAAGATAAGCAGGAAGCAACGCCGTCCTTGAAGACCGCAACTATAACACGCGAGTCGCCGTATATTTGAATGTAAATTCACCTTTGCGTAACACTAGGCCAGCTGGCAACTTTTAAATGAATCCGTGGGAGCGGCCAGTTACCTGCCGTGACTTAGGTTAGCGTCAGAGGCGCCGCTAATACGGCGTGTGGCGCAGCCTCGGGGCCGCCTTGCAAGCGTGTGTGTGTGAGCAGTGTCCGGCGCTGGGCCCCATAAATATGCAGGCCGCGCATCGCCCGTCCTAATTGGTTTACTGGCTCGTCTCCTCTGGGCGCCCAGCAACCGCCCCTGGCTACGCCGCAAACCCACTTACCGGTGGTCGTCGCAGGCGTCGACATCTGGCCTTACCAGGCGACAACCAGCAAATCACAGAGCCACGCTACTCAACCTAAATTGTAGTGCAGACGAAGAAAGGTTGCAGCCGTGAACATGAAGACACTTCTCATGATTTTATTGTTGAATCAGGAGCAGATCTAGACTACAGGGTGCATGGTTTCACATACTGCTCTCCTTTAATTTGGAAACAGCCTGCTGCGTATTAGTAAAGAGCAAGATGGGAATCAACTATGTGGCTTATTGGTTAGAATACAGAATAATAAGCTCAAGTAACGAATAATAACGACACAGTGTTGTGCAGATGATTATTGTGCATACACAAAGAGGTGACACAATTCATGCGGTACCTCCCAGAAAAGTGGCGGACCTCCTTTTGATCAGTGCAATGCAGCGTCTCAACGTGGTATTACGTCAACAATACGGAAGTCCTCTTCAGAGATACTGACCCATGCCGCCTCTATAGCCCTTCATAAATGCGAAAGTATTGGAAGTGCTAGATTTTGTGCACAAATTTACCTTCCGATTATGTTCCATAAGCGTTCGATGAGATTCATATCGAGCGATCTGGATGGCCAAATCATTCGGTCCAGTTTTCCAGGTGGTTCTGCAAACAAATTGCGCCCCAGTGACAGGGCGTATTTTCATCCACAAAAATCCTATCGTTGTATGGGAACATGACGTCCAAGAAGGCTGCAAACGGTCTCCAAGTTCCAGAATGAGATTTTCACTCTGCAGCGGAATGTGCGCTGATATGAAACTTCCTGGCAGATTAAAACTGTGTGCCGGACCGAGACTCGAACTCGGGACCTGTGCCTTTCGCGGGCAAGTGCTCTACCAACTGAGCTACCAAAGCACGACTCATGCCCCGTCCTCACAGCTTTACTTCTGCCAGTATCTCGTCTCCTACCTTCCAATCTTAGCAGAAGCTCTCCCGAGTTCGAGTCTCGGTCCGGCACACAGTTTCAATCTGCCAGGAGGTCTCCAAGTTGCCGAACACAACCATTTCCAGTCAATGACCAGTTCAGTTGGACCAGAGGACCCAGTTAATTGTATGTAAACAAAGTCCACACTATCAAAGAGCCACCAACAGTGTGTACAGAGCCTCTTTGATAACTTCGATCCATGGCTCCATGTGGACTGCACCACATTCGAACCCTTCCATAGCTCTTACCAACTGAAATCGGGACTCATCTAACCAGGCCACGGTTCTCCAGTTGTCTAGGGTCCAACTGATATTGCCACGAGCAACGGAGAGGCGCTGCAGGCTTTGTCGTGATGTTATCAAAGGCACTCCTGTCTGCCGTCTGCTGCCATAGCTCATTAATGTCCCATTTCACCGTACTGTCCTTGCGTATAAGTTCGTTGTACGTCCCACATCGCTTTCTGCAGTAATTTCAAGCAGTGTTGCTTGTCCGTTAGCGCTGACAACACGCAAACGTCGCTGCTCTGGCTCGTTAAGTGAAGGCCGTCGGCCACTGCGTTGTCCGTGACGAGAGGTCATGCGTGGAATTTGGTGTTCTCGGCACACTCTTGACAATGTAGATCTTGGAATACTGAATTCCCTAACGATTTCGGAAATGGAATGTCCCATGCGTCTAGCTCCTGCTACCATTCCGCTTTCGAAGTCTGTTTATTTCCTCGGGCCTACATAATCTTATTGGAAACCTTTTAACGTGAATCACCGGTGTACAAAAGACTGCTCCGCCAATGCACTGCTCTTTTGTACCTTGTGTAGGCGATACACCGCCATCAGCATACGTGCAAATTACTGTCCCATGATTTTCGTCACCTCAGTATACGTATTAAAACATATTGGTGTTGCTTAGTTTTATGTAAGCTTACTTTACTTCTCCAAGCAGTTCTACTAAACACGTCATGTCGGACCGTTAGACGGTACGAAGTTGTAGAGATACGTTGTTTACATTTCTGTACAGTTGCAATTCCGTTTGTATGAAGGTGGAACACACTAAGAAGGAAAGTAGTGCACACAGCGAATGTAATACACTGCCGTTTGTGGAAAGTGCAACACCGAGAAGCAATTATCCGAATACCACCACACTTGGTTGAAGTGGTGACGGGTGTGAAAGCAATACGTGACACGTTTTGCAGCGAGATTTGGTACACGTTGGCCGAGCAGAGCCCTCTCGTGTCGGTCTGACAGGGTCGGTGTTGCGCCCAGTGTAGTCGGTGCAGAGCTGTCACACAAGGTGGAAACAGTACAGTGAGTGACAGTATGCCTCGTCGACGTCAAAGGGAGCCATATCGGCATATGAGCGAGTTCGAACAAGGCAGAATGATTGGTCTCCAGGAAACGGGGTTGTCATACCGTGACATTTCGGCTCGCACAGGGCATGCTGCTACGACAGTGATGCGTGTGTGGAAGCAGTGGATAGAGCAAGGTCGTACGTAGCGACGAGCGGGAACTGGACCACGGCACATGACCACAGCACGGGATGACCGTCATCTTGTCCGCATGGCCATTACGAACCGTAGAGTGTCATCCACAGTGTTGGCTCGTCGCTATAGCACTGCAACAGGTGTGATCTTGTCAGCATCGACAGTTCATCGCCGTCTGCTGTAGGTTGGACTGGTTGCACGCACGCCATTACGTCGGTTTCCAATGTCCATAAACCACAAGCTCCACCGGCTCGAATGTGCACGTGAACACTATCACTGGGCTGCTAAGCGGCAACATGTAATCTTTTCGGATGAGTCTTGCTTCAACGTGTTCTACAGTGATGGCCGCATACGTGTCCTGCGGTACCGTGGCGAGCGCAACCGAGAGGGCTGCATTGCGGAGCGGCATAGCGGACAAACACTAGATCTGATGGTTTGGTGCGCCATTGGTTACAACAACCGATCTCGCCTCTTACATATTGCGGGCATTTTGAACAGCAACTGGTACATAATGGAGGTTGTGGAGTCTGAGGTACTCCCCCACAGACCACATTTCAACAGGACAATGCCCTGCCACATTTTGCGAGGAATGTAATGGCCTTCGAAGAGTGACGGGTACCATTGCTTCCCTGGCGTGCACGTTCACCAGCCGCCCATCGAATATGTCTGAGATATGGTTCGTCGGCACCTGGTGCGTCATTAACTTAATTGAATTCATGATTTTCCTTCTTGGTGTTGCAATTTCCACAAACAGTAGTGTAGAAATTGCCTCAAAGTGCCAACTTCCTCACGATTCACTTTGCACCCAGATGGCAGCAGTGCCCGTCAAAAACCAAAGAAATTGAAGAGCTCCGTCAGCTGAATTATCAAGACCATACACCGGCATCGAGATACAGGCTTCTACGATGATCGTCCTCGCTCATGAACACCCAGGAAAATATAATAATCCCAGGAAAAGTATTTGTCAGTGATCAGAATGTCCGTGAATTGACTGCTGAACTAAGCACAACCAGCGATGTACCAGTGAGTGTGTCAACAGTGAGACAGTACCTGGCAGAAAAAAAATGCAATATTATGTAGCAGTAAGTGAACTATTGTTGCACCCTATTAACAAGAAAACAAGGGGCTGCGCCACACCAATATTGTGCTGCTAACTTGTCAAATTCGGCAATATGGTAAGTTAGCAACTCAGGCAGTCACCTTTCCCTGGGCTCGGCCTGTACCAGGGGTACTTGCGAACCCTACCAGTCGACCCAGGACTGGGAATTACGTGTTACTCAATCACCTGTTACGAGTCAGACACGTGGGCCGGACTTCAGGAGCGCACAGGGAGGAAGAAGAGAAAGAGGAACCTCAAACGGCGAAGTGGAGGAAGGATCGGAGAAGACGAACAAAGAAAGCCAAAAGGAACGAAAAACAGTGATGAGACTATTCTGGTGTCAGTTACTGAAAATGCACAACACTTTCCCAAAATCACCCCAGACATGTTTCTCAAGGGAGGGGAAAAGGAATAGCAAGAGGATACATATGCAGCACCGAAAGGAAAAGATGCTGCAAAGGCTGGGGCCCTATGGTAGCTGAACACGAACCCGCCATAGAGCGGTGAGCCACCTGAGGGACATGGAATAGTGAGAGAGTCTTGTCCACTGATCAGTCGAATTTCGTAATATTTAGAAGCAAACGCCGTCATTTTATACGCCGTTTAACCCATGAGCGTTTGCATCCTCGGTGCGTAATTTCAGTTTCAAAGCATGGAGGGGATTCTGTGATGGTCTGGGGACCTTACGGAGGGAATAAAATCAGAGCTTTTGTGAAAGTAGAGGGAAAAATGAACCAAAAGGACTATCATGCCATTCTTCAGCGACATGCCAAGACATGTGTTGTGCGTCTCGTTGTAAAAGGGTTTGTCTTGTAGAAAGAAAACGACTCGAAACATACATCCGCTTGAGTCGGAACTATTTGAAGTCTCTAGACGTTCAGAAGAATGGAAAATAACTATAGAGTTAACAAACTACACTTAATATCTGATACTTGTCAGGGACTGACCACGTATACGGTGCTTACTGTGTGTCAGGTACAATCCCAGGTAGGCAAAAGTGCACATTCACAGGATGACCATCCTACTGTCAGCAACGACTCCGAAATGTTTCTTGAGCCCACATGCAGAAGCATTTGGCCATAAGGAGTTTTGTAAAGCCGGATATAAGAGAAAAGACCCCGACCATACCTTCTGTCAACAACAACGCCGATAGAGGGTCTAAATTAGATCATAACATAATCTTCTTTGGTTTTCCAAAGATGTCACAAAGATGGTCTTCTTTTGTTTACCGTTTCGTCACTCTCTCTGACGAGACCCCAACAGTAGTCGCCCGTCAGTGAAGGGTTTCAGTGATGTTGGTAACGGTGTCTCATCTTATAGATGTCTTGTGTATTGGTGAAAGTGGTCAATCTGCTCATCGGTCACAGTTCCCAAATCTTCTAGAAACATATCAGGATGCGAATGTAAAAAGGAATATTAACGGCCATTCTATGCACCATGTTCTTGTAGCTGCCTAACAGATCACTGACAATGGAAACATAGTTATGATCTATTCTGTTGCCCAAAACGTCCTTGATAATTGCTTTCCAAAAGAACTAGCAGCTAATTTGATATTTGGTATCAAAAGTTGCAAGTGCACTGAAGAGACATTTGAAAACTTTATGTCTACTTTTGCTTCCGTGCACTGCAGTATTTGTGAGGCAGTCTTCCTTTCAACCATTCGGTTAAGGTGGTCATACAGGAGATGCACACAATATGAGGTGAAAATTTTTTATCTTGATCACCACTTGGACAATTAAAATACAGCACATATTTTGTTTGAGATTTCCGAGTAAATTTCCCACAGACGTAGCAAATGTTGTCAGGCAGCTTTAGACAACAGTGACGTCTGCCAGTTGCCATTTGTACTATGTGTGAACTTTGAACACCACTACGTTCCTCTATTTCTCACATAAACATGTAGTACATTGTTGGGCCGTGGTAAGCATAATGAGAATTTCACCAAGCCTGTTTTAGCCTGTGTTAGCTCATGAAGACTATTTTGCAACATGGATTGTCTCGCCGTGAGGTAGCTAAAGTCTAGAGCCGTAGTCACATCTACCATCTTGTGAACATTTGTAGATCTTTCTGTACCAAAATAACAAAAATTGAAACACAGTTGTTCTTATTATTACACAAGTTTATTCACCCAGATCGTTTGTATGGAAAAAAAATGTAAAGGACCAATCCAATTTGTCGACTGTTAACATTACCTGGCCATGTCTGTAATGTATATATAGGTATAATTGCTATTAACATAGGAAATTCTAACGTCAAACCAACATAAAATGCATAGAGAGTCAAAGTAAATATACCTCATAGAGACGACATTCCATAGTATCGTCTCTCGTCATATAATAACTGAATAGTTGGAAATAAAATAAAATACATAAAACGTATATATAATGTTTTCATGTTGTTTACTTGAAGACATCTGATAGGAAACTGTTATGAGGCAACAGTCTCTTACTCCATAAGATTTTGTTTTCTAAATAAAATGTAAATGATTTCATATATATTTTTTAATTTTTACACGTACAAATTAGTAAAGTAAAAGGATTATGCAACTGGGTTTCCAAATACATAAGTCAAAAGATCATTACAAAAATATTATTACTCTATCTTATATCAGTGTTATGGTCATACTTACTGGATCCATAAAATGGCAAAGTGTTAACATCACAATAATAAATTCTTGGTATATGGATATTAAAAATGTGAAAACGGTGTTGTGTGATTTTATTATATGCGAGTGTAGAGCCTCGTATAATAACGTTTATCTTCAATGATCAGCTGATGTGTTCTGAGTACCACGAGGTCTAGCTTGTGATACAGCGTATTATGTGTATTACCTCAGTCATGGTCCAAGTTACGATAAGTGTTACATATCGACCGATTATACAAAAGCTTCAGACCAAACTCCAGCTTTAATCTTAAAATGAGAGAAGGGCTGCAAGATGGAAACATATAAACACCAGAGGTGATATTTTGTTACGATCCATAAAACTCGATAGTGAACTCTATTTTGATCTACTGCATCACCTTCTAGTGTAATACCAAAATAATTATGTAACAGGTAAAAATATACAAAAATATCAATGCAGTACATAAAAACATTTCCGTCTTACAGTACCAAATATCACATCGAATTAATATCAATAAAAGTAACAGCCTGATAGAATACCCCAAATAATAAAAGTTACAAATAGTGTTACTACTCGTATTTCACGAAGTTTACTGTCTGTACCCCCATATAATGTGATAGCAACAAAGTAAGCCACTGAATACAGAATAGAGCGAGGTTTACGTGTAACATAACACGATAAGACCTCGCCTAGGTCTGTGTAGAGGTTCTACTGTGACTCTACGTGGCAATCATTAATATAACCACAGCTACCAACAACGACATACTTTGCCCTATGGCAGACAACACTTGTATAGTCAGCAAGGCATACTGTAGTGCTTAGTTACACCAAAATAGATACTAACTGGTATATCACATTCCAGATGCAAAAGGCTGTTAAGTTATGTAATCACTCTGTCACAATTGAAATCAGTGAGCTCATAAAAATAAGTGCATGTAATAAGTTTTAGGGGTGTTAAATGGCCGGCCCCTGTGGCCGAGCGGTTCTAGGCGCTACAGTCTGGAACCGCGCGACCGCTACTGTCGCAGGTTCGAATCCTGCCTCGGACATGGATGTGTGTGATGTCCTTAGGTTAGTTAGGTTTAAGTAGTTCTAAGTTCTAGGATACTGATGACCTCAAATGTTAATTCCCATAGCGTTCAGAGCCATTTGAGTATGAAATGGAATGATGAAATATGCTCAACAGTAGGTAAAATTGTAGCAGAGTTCTACTCATTGTTAAGATACTGAGCAAATACAATCAGGCTATAAAGGGGATTGCATGCAAGACGCTCGTTTGACCCAGCATAGAATATTGCTCTGGTGTGTGAGACCGATACTAAAGAAGGCTAACAGCATACAAAGGACAGCTAAAATATCTCAGGATTATCTGCCCTGCGCGATAAAATTTCAGAGTTGCTGAAGAACTTGAACTGGAAGATTCCAACTAGATCGCCAAAGCCTAGTTATTGGATTGGTTTTATATAAGTTTAATAAACACAACAGATACACATAACAGAGAATTTAGTCATTAACATGTATTCTCCCTCAATGTTTACAACAGCCTGCCAACGCTCGGATAAGTTTCCGATTCTGCGGCTGTGGAAATCACACGGTTTTCAGGCGAAGAACACGTCGAGCCATGCTCGATTAGCATTTTCTTCCTTGAAGGCTATTCGACAGTGAGCGTAAGAGGTGAAAATCTGAGGGCGCAAGATCAGGTGGATAAGATGGGTGTGAAATGACTTCCCAACACAAATCCTATAGAGTTTTTTGTCTGTCTATCAGAATGCAGGCGGGCGTTATCGGAGAGGTATATAACTTCACACAATCTTCTTGGTCGTTTTCCTTGGACTGCGTCTGCAAGACGTCTTACTTGTTGACAATAAATATCAGCAGTGATGGCTACACCTCGAAGAAGCAATTAGTAGTACACCACACCGTCGCTGTTCCACCAGATGCATAGCCTTACCTCCTGTGGATGCGCGCAGGTCTTCGTACGGGAAACTGTTGCTTTGTTTGTGATCAACCATTCCTTTTTTTCCTTATGTTTAACTAAAGACAGACTGTGCGGCTGATCCCGGCGGAGGTTCGAGTCCTCCCTCGAGCATGGGTGTGTGTGTTTGTCCGTAGGATAATTCAGGTTAAGTAGTGTGTGAGCTTAGGGACTGATGACCTTAGCAGTTAAGTCCCATAAGATTTCACACACATTTGAACATTTTGAAATAAAGGCATCGTTTCTCATAACGAGTAACTATACAGGATAGGAATGGACGGTGTTGTTCACGAACCAGTTACTGACGAGCACGCAGAGATGCAGATATGGCCATCCGCTGATTTTTATGATTTTGCCTCAGAGCATGTGGTAGCCACATGTCGATTTTTGAACTTTCCCCACTGCCTGTAAATGTCGCACGATTGTGGAATGATCAAAGTTCATCACATTTGCAAGTTCTAAACTTGGATCATTACAGACTGATATGTTTAAACAACTTTCGTCAAACTCCGAAGGTCTTCCTGAACGCGGAGAATCACTAATGTCACTCCCTTAAAACGAGAAAACCATTTTCCTGCCGTGCTCTATGCAGTGGCATTATCTCGGAACTCGGCGCAAATGTTTGTGGCTACCTTCACTGCTGTCATCGCTCTACTGAACTCAAACAGAAAGATATGTCGTGAACTTTCCGATTTCCGCACTTGGCACTCCTTTTTCTAGTCTCGACACCTCCACTCACTATCTCCAAAAGATGAAATGACAATATGTAAACTTAAACAGCAACAGTGAATTACAAATAAAAAGTGACAATCGATAAATAAACCTATATTAACTGGAATAACAACAGACGAAACAAAAAAGCTGTGATATTGTGCACCAGCCTAATACAGAGTTTCAAGAATCAGTATTCTGTGAGGAATTTAGGTGTGTATCACAGGCTGCCAGGTAGGGACAGCGAAGGCAAGATTAGACTAATTACAGCGCGCCAAGATGGATCCAAGCAGTAATACTATCGCCGCTCCATAAACGAATGGAAACATGTTATACAATGGGAAGTACACCCTCTCCTTCACTGTGGTTTGCAGCGTATAGATATAGATCTATATGACCGGCACAATGACGAAATGGCGAATGTCTGTGGAACAGAAGTCTCTCTGCGCTTTTTGTTATGTGCGACTTTTAATCATTGCGTCCTAGGCAGTTGGCTAATCAGCTGCCAAAAACGAGACGTTCTTGCATCTGTTGGAATCAGGTGGCGATTCCGTTCAATGATATCCATCCACTACTGTCTGTCTGCATCCCTCCACGCATACGTCGGAGAGTTCACTTAGACTACACACAATAGGCGTAAACTATCAAATACAGAGCTGCACACTGCTGGATATAGATTGGTAGGCCTGGAGAAGTAACAGAAGGCACAAGAAACCCAATTACAGATAAACTCCAACTAAGTGCTGGCCTTTCGCGTGGAAAAAGAATCGGAGGTCAACGGTAAAGACTGTAGAGTTTCAAATACCAGACAGCGGTTGAGAGTGAAACATCTTAATCACAGCAGTGGAATGGTATATTTCCTAACTGGACATGGTACGTATCCCACATATCCAACACTCATGAATTTCAGTCAGAAGACTGCATTTGTAGGCATTAGGATTCCCTGCACACGTTGTTGTCGTAGGTGGTACAAGTGACCTAAAACACATTGACATGACACACAGAGAACTTTATGGAAGTATAAAATATGATGCCACTGTATTTACCTTTATCACTGCACTCAGTGGCAAATTATCGACCATATTACATGAAGGTTAGAGACAAACGCGTGAGGACAAAACACCTCATAAGAAGACTCGAAATGATGGTAGAAACGCAGCCAGTGACTACCACTATACGATGAAAAAATATGAAAACAAGAGAGTAAATTCAAACAGTCGCATTTACTCACCTCATGTATACAGCATAAATGGAAACTGACAGTTATTACACTATGTCACGTTAAAAGTGCAGTAAGTCAATACAGAGCGCGGTTGGTTGTTGTTGCTGTAACCATATAGTCACGTAAAAATTCTAAGTAGCATGGACTTTTACTAAAATGGAATGAGTATAAATACTCAACTAACCGTGTAAAGGAATTAACTGTGACGTAGGAATTAGCTACTAATTACTAACACTACAGGCTCTTAACGGGACGAATGAGGACTCCGAATACATTACATTGGAGCATCCCTAAATTAGAGCAAGAGTATGTCAACCGATGACTCTAGGCCTCAAAGGTCCAGTGCGAAGTCTCCTAAAGGAGACAGGTTATAACTCGTACTACTATTGAAAGGTGCTCGTTGACATTGGGATCTCTTTCACTTATTCTAGAACTCATTAACTTTAGGCAACATATTAATTTTTGCCCGCTTATAATTCAGCTATGTAATATCGAGGAACAGAAGAAGTATCTGTGTAACCTGCCTTTTACTTTATTTTTAAGCCCCCTTTCTGATCAATAGTTTCTGCTCTACGTCTGTTCCTGCACTGCATGAGAATATAAGTTTAGCTGGGTACTGTGGCGTATTTCTCCTCTGCCTTGGTGGAGGAGAACAGGGAGTCTCTGTTACTCTTCGTGCCACAGTGGCAAGATAAAAAGAAAAAAAAAAGGAGGAATTAAGAACCTCAGTAACTTGTGTGGCCCACGTGATACGTAGAGCGTGTGCGGATGGAGAAATGGTCCTTCCCTCCATATGTTTAGGTGAGGCGTTTCATTACCTCGTCATATTTGTCGGTAGAAGCTTCTAGAAACGTCTCGTAGCTTCTTCTCACTGCGGTGGCGCCAAAAGGGTGTATCCCGACGCGCTCTGCTCAACGTCTGATTGGACTAGAGAGTCACTCAGGGAAACATGACAGGGATTGGTCGGTGTCCGACTGCGAAAAATGCTGACACAGGGACGTCTTTTTCGATGGCGGAAGCCAGATAACTTTGAAGCCTTGGAGAGAGCAGTTAATATGGACATGGTGCCTTATAGTGTGAAGTCAGATATTTGTGTTATTGTATAAAAATCAGTCACACTATGTTAGGTGAGTAATAGAGATTTTGAAGAATAACTTCGATGCAGAGTACAGTCAGATAAAAGTGGGAATTAACAGGGAGTAATTTCGATGCTCAGAAGATCAGACGAATATTGGGCGCTGCATAAATCAGATCTACGTCAGATGCAGCATATGGATGGTGGGAGGCAACAGACGTTGCTTGCCGTGCAGAGATGCCTCAGTCTGCAGACAGAGATGGTAAGAGACGTGTAATTGTAAGCGTGGTTAGCTAGGAGTTTCAGGTCACCGTGTAATTAACATCTTCATCGGTTAGCCACCTTTGCTCTCCGGGAGATTACGTAAATAGCCAGTAAATTTGCAGTTATTCTTTCAGCTCAAATACGTGTCTGGTTTGCTCTTTCAGAAAAGCGAGATCCCAGAATGGTCCCCCTGTTATTACCTACCAAAGCTTTAATTGGCGATGTTCTGACTCACCATTCCACTATTATCTGGTCTGTAGTATTTTCTGCCAAAGTATCAGTGCTCTCTGTCAGTTTCCGTAAGTCATTTAACTATTCATTCCTCGTGCTTGCATGTCTAGCATGGCACACAAATATAGTATACATTTCCTTATGACATCACCCCACGCTCATCTGTTTTCCCCTCAGTTTTCACTCTGGTTCAGATTCATGCGGGACAACAATGTGTAGTAATTTTCCGTAATTCTGTTTTCCATTCCAAAGTCAATCGTTCTAGAAAAAATAAATGTCATAGCTTGCAACGTTCCTTTTTAAATTACCTGTTTCCTATTCCCAACAGCATGATAGTCGGTAATATAAATCAGAAATGTACAAATTACTTTCAATGATCAAGTAGTCGTCTCCATAAGGCTCCACCGAATTAGTGTTACCGTGCGCGAAGTTATATTGAGAATTCTCTGTCTTTCATTCAGGGTTTAGATGATTCATTCTAGCCACTGCACTAATGGTTGATGATCAATAAAATCTGAAAAAGGTGGGATATCTGGTGAGAGTGTACTAGTGATACAGGAACAATCAGCTGTTACTAATATGCAAGTCTTTATCAATTATAAGCCACAAATATTCCCAAGTACTTATTGTACCAGTAGTCATATGGATTATAAGCCGCAGATACTTCCAAGCATTTGTTCTACCAGTAGTCAGATTAAATCAGCAAATACCTCTCACAACCACTGTCTTCCGTGTGACAAATTTTGCAGGACACGCTCAATAGCAATACGTCGTGTTATTTGGTGGATCTCGAAGATCTGTTAACTTACTGACATAAAAGTGGTATTTTTCACTCATTAACACATGAACGAATGAGAGATAGCCTGTTTCAAGGCGTATACTAATAAGTTCTTCGAACTGAGATCTAAAGCCTGTAAAAACTATTAATTGACATCATTTTTACATTACCTCTTTGCAACGATACGTAGTGTATTTTGTCTAAGAAGTACGGTCAAAAAAAGAAACAAACGTCACTTGATCCTTTATTAATCTCATGTGATGGTAAAGAAATATTTCTCTAAGTCAACTGTGCTTCCCTAGTTGGTATTCGTAACATGAATACATTTTGTCTAACGACTACCTAAACGTGTTTCATTCCATTTTTTAATTAATGTCCTCCATAGATATTCCGACTTTATTCGTTTTTATTCACTTTTCGTTATTTATTTATTTTTGGGTGGGGAAGCAAAGAGTTCGGGAAGGGCGGGAAATCTATAGGACGTAGATGTATTACACTCGTGACCCTAATGTAAGAAAATATTATTTTAAAAAAAAGAAATAACGTTACGATCATTTACCATATGTTTGAGACATCCAAAGTGTTAAGCTATGAAGTAGTAGCCCCCAAACTGTCATCATTTTCTTAAGAAATTGGGCCGGCCGCTGTGGCACAGCGGTTCTAGGCACTTCAGTTCGGAACCGCGCTCCTGCTGCGATCACATGTTCTAATCTTGCCTCGGGCATGGATGGGTGTGATGTCCTTAGGTTAGTTAGGTTTAAGTAGTTCTAAGTCTAGGGGACTGATGACCTCAGGTGTTAAGCCCCATAGTGCTTGGAGCCATTTGAATTTAAGGAATTGGACATTACTTTTTGCTGCTTGGCAGTAGATAATAACGTTTGAGATGACAAAACTTCTGTCACTGATTAACTGTGACGTTGGTAGTTTTGTTAGCATTTCTTGAAATTTAACGAATCACCTGTCATTAGTATCTTACGTATCATCGGACCATGCTCTTTCTTGATTTATAACTATGCTGTTTATTTCACAGATTCCAAAACGGAACTGGTATTTTTTCTTTTTTTTTACGTATTTCACAAAAGCTATTCTGTACTCCATTTTCCCACGAATCCTATGTTACCTAGAAATAAATATACTACATATTAGGTATAATTAAAAATTAAGATGATCGTTGCTATAATGCAGACGAATGACGTTTGCGCCTACTGTGTTTCAACAGCCGAGGAGTGAATATTGTGATTAAACTTCTGAACGACACGCGTTTTGTAATTCCCTTCTGAGGTCAGTTCTTTTAACTGGACAGAGAACTGCGCTTTCCTGTAGAAGTTCACGATTAACGTCCGGACTTTTAATGTTCTATGAATTATTCATCTTGAAACTTTCGAAATTACGTTTACTATTCGCAAGTCGCGATGGAGCGTCACTCACAAGTCCCCCGGTTCGCCCTAAGATGTTTAAAATAAATTACAGTACTTTTAAAATAAAAGAACCGATATATGTGCTACGTCAGCCCGCACGTCTGGACCTACATTTAGCAGTAAAACAAGCTGCTCTACAAAAGATACATCAGTTTCTCACCTTAATATCTGACATATATCTCCAGTATTTTCCTCTTACATAAGGCACAAATAAGAAATGAGATACTGAGAAAACTTGTGCTTAAATTTCTTCGCTAAGACAATATTCACTGCAGTTCCCATTTTCTTCTGTGGTCTAGTTGTAAATAGAAAAGAAAAAGGTTTTATTGCTTCCATTACTTTTGCTTTCGTTGATAAAGAAGTTAACATATCCACTTGAAAGACAATGGATTTCCTGTTGAAGCTTCAGGCTTGAAATTATATTTACTCTGCATCGCATTTACCTTATAAACGAGTACATCGAATGAGTTACACTTTTCGTAATAACATGCAAACAAAACCTGTAACTGAGTAACAGCAAATTGCATTTTGCAAAGCTGGTTTACACACTTCAGCAACTTATATTTTAAGACAGTGAAGGTGATATGTTATCCCCACTTACCAAATGTGTTAAACGTATGCTACTACTTCGTTTAGTTTGTGAAGTGGACTTTATTCCCTCATCCGACAGTTTTTTTAAAAATGCAACAAGCGCATTTCTATATACGGCTTATGGTTTCTGGGACACATTCATTTTAATCCAATTTGTTGCTGTTTGTTCTCATCTCAGAAATCGTCTTGCAGTCTGCACTGTTACATAAAGCTCTAACTACAAAATTATATCAAATAATCAGTTTATAGTTCGTTAACAAATTCACAAGATATTTTATTCGTATTAAAATTAAAGGTCGAGGTTGCCATGTGTAAACTACTGTGCACCTCGCACTTCTTCCCAATTCTAAAAACGTTACTGAAGTCGAAAATGAAAGAATTCAAAATTAGCAAATCTCACAACGGAGCGCTTGTAGAATCACACATATCTACGCAGCCGAAGGAGATGGCGTTAGTGTTCGTCTTTTCACACAGTACACAGTGCGGATGATGAAGGCCGATTTAGTAGAGATGCTTCTAGAAGCAACCGTGATCTTCGAACATCGGCAGTTGTCACATCAGCAACCCTTTGGTAACGAAGGGCATATATGCGCATAAGTTGACGTATTACTTGTGGAGGACTCCTGTCTTTCTATGTTCCACAATTTTCTGTTTGACGCTCTAAGTCTTCCTGGGAAGTCGATAAATGGGTTTTTCAGATAGTAAATTCATCGTTGGAAAGCGTTTACGTAAGCAAAACTTCCTACTTTTTGTCTTCTTACATACCATAACGTGCCGTTATCAACAAGTGTTTAACGGCCAGCTGATGGATGTGGAGTAAGGTTAGGGTTACCGTCCTAGTGCGCAACGGCGTAATTGCAGTTCTCTGTATGAATACTTCATCTACATCCGTATTCCGCAGGCCATCGTATTGTGCATGGTGGGGAGTACTTTGTACCATTACTAGTAATCTCATCTTGTTCCACTTCCAAATAGAACAAGCCGGCCACGGTGGCCGAGCAGTTCTAGGCGCTTCAGCCCGGAACCACGCGGCTGCTTTGGTTGCAGGTTCAAATCCTGCCTCTGGCATGGATGTGTGTGATGTCCTTATGTTAGTTAGCTTGAAGTAGTTCTAAGTCTAAGGGACTGCTGACTACAGATGTTAAGTCCCATAGTGCTTAGAGTCAGCCAAATAGAACGAGGATCCGTATCAGCCCTAGTTTGTCTTATATTCGTGGTCTTTACGTGAAATGTACGTGGCGGAAGTAGTGTCATTCTGCAGTCATTTCTGGTTCAACTGTGGTTCACTTAATTTTCTCAGTAGCGTTACGCGTGAAGAAAGTTGCCTTTGTCCCAGGGTTGTCATTTAAGTTCAGGAAACATCTCCACAATACTACGAGTCTTCGAACTTCCTTTCGAAGTACCACCAGACGTCGTTACCTCAGCTTTCCGCCCTTATGGGACAGTAATTAGCCACGTGGCCGAAAAATGGAACATCTTCGAGACTAACCAGGTCCTCAACGGCGTCCGACAAGTGAAAATTGAATTAAAGAAACATGTGCTGTCCTACTTAGTCATAGGTGGCTGTCGAGCAATAGTAATGTACGACGGACAACCTCGTACTTGCTCTGGTTGCGGCCAGGAGGGTTATGTGCGCTCGGCGTATATTCAACGTCGGGTTACACAACTTCCATTACATGACACGACACCACCTCCTACGCTCACGGCCCTCCCCCTCAATTACGCAGGGGTGACACGATCGACCGTCATGACAGACAACAACCCCCCAATTAGAATGCGCACCTGTCACCGGTCCTGGATTGACCAACACCATTACGGTGTCTGCAGAGGTTGAGGAACGTCGCCCATCGACTCCACATGAAGATTCGGACGAGAGAATGGAACTCGACGCTAGGGTTGTACCGACCTCTGCCTTTCTACCTGAGGGGGATGCTATACGGGAACCACAAACTCTTTCGGACGCAGAAACCCACGTCCGCAAACAAAGGTCACCGAGAAAACATAAAAAGCGACGTCGCACACCCTCAGACGATTGCCTCCAGTGGACGTCTTCTCCAGTTGACGACCGGACGGCCGACGAAACGACGAGGAAAATGGATGACACGAGATCGCCCTCACCTGTCACTTTGTCTGATTTTGACAATCCCCATTCCACTCTCTCGGGCAAACGGATGGCCAGCACAGCGCCCGCCGTTGGTACACAACCGGAAACAACTGCGGATTCACCCTTAGTCACTCAGCCCACAAGTGTTCCACCGCAGCCACCGTTACCTTACGGACCTTGGGCTGAAGACGTTGAAGACGATTCTACGGCCGCTGTGGTGGATGAGGAGAGGGGTCTCTCCTCCCACACCTCGGCCCCTCCCGAGTAGCAACAGATGACGATGCGGACGCGGCCAGCAGATCACAGGCCCCACCTTTTACTGGGACACTGACGGCGGCCTCCACCGCAGGAGACGATCTACAGACCTATCGCTTAACGGCCATCAACATTAACACCATTCAGACAAGTACTAAGTTGTCGCTGCTCCAAAACATGCTCAATGCAGCAGACGTTGACATTGTCTTCCCCCAAGAAGTCTTCGTCGCCGATTTCCCGGGTATGTATGGTTATACGGCTCATGTGTCCCACGTCTCGCCAACTAACAGTGGAGTCGCAATTCTCCTCAGAGAGGGCCTCGAGGCGGACGAAGTCCGATATCACCCCGACGCTAGAGGAATGGCCGTAACGGTGCAAGGCGTCCGGTTTATCAATGTGTACGCCCCTTCCGGAACGAATCGCCGTCGTGACCGATCGCTCTTCTTTGCAGGAGGAATAGCACAGCTTTTTCAGGGCAGGCACGATGACTTGATATTAGGGGGCGATTTCAATTGCACCCAAGCACCTAAAGATCAGCTGGCACGCTATTCACCGTGCCCCGAACTTGGGACACCCATCGGCGATCTCCAGCTGGTAGATACATGGAAACATGTGCGAGGAAATAGTCCGGGATACACCCATTTCACGAGTCACTCGTCGAGTTGCATCGATAGGATTTACGTCTCCCGTTCTCTCGCGGCAACGGTGAGTGACGCGGAGATGTGGCCAGTAGCCATTTCTGATCACGAGGCCTATATAAGTGCCGTCACCCTTCGTCGCCAACGGGTGTGGCGCAGCCGACATCCCTGGAAATTAAACGCTACTCATCTCGCTTCTCCGGATTGTCGACGCGCCATCGAAGACGCGTGGAGTTTGTGCGTCCGCCACCTCCCAACGTATCCTACGTCGATTAGTTGGTGGTTAACCTGCGCCAAGCCGGCCCTACGGCTAACCTTTATTACGTATGGTCGTGAGACTGCTGCTTGGAGGTGGCAGACCCTTGATTTTTATTTCACCGTCCTTCGCGATTGCGCCTCCTTGTCACCCACACCGGAACGACAGTTGACAGTTCAGCGTGCGAAGGCACAGATCGTAGCCCATATGCGCCGACACCTCGAAGGGACGATCGTCCGAGCGCGAACACAAGACAGACTCGCAGCGGAACGACCCACCATGTACCACGTCATCCGATAACGTACACTGCGAAGACGGGCGCTGATACATGCCATCACCACTGAGGACGGCCGTCATCACACCACACAACGCAATATTGCTGCAACCTTCTTCGACCATTATGCACGACTTTATTCTGCTCAATGTTCCGACCCGACGACGGTGACAGCAGTCTCACAACTGGTTTACGGCATTGTCCCACAGGATTTACAAACTGAATTATTGAACGACATTATGGAAGACGAAGTTATCGACGCCATCGGTAAAGGAGCGGCGAATAAGTCTCCCGGCCCCGACGGGCTCCCTGTGCAGTTTTATAGAACTTTCCCGTATTTACTGGCTCCCAAGTTAACAGACCTGTCGGAAGCCTATGTCCCCCGCGGTGCCGCTCCCTGCGACCTTCGTAGAAGGAATAATTATACCGGTTCACAAACCTAAAGGTGGGGCTCGGGTACAAGATTACCGCCCGCTAAAACTCGTCAACTGCGACATGAAGATATTCACCAGACCGACCCTACCTTACGTCATCTCGCCAGATCAGACTTCCCTAGGGGGTATCAACAACATCCACACAGCACTGTGTCGATACCGTGACTTAATAGCCCTAGCCAGGGCACGCTGCATCCCGGGAGCGCTGGCATCACTAGATTTTAGCCAAGCTTTTGATCGAGTGGATCACGCGTACCTAACGTCCGTTCTCCAGCACATGCAGGACCCACAGCAATTCACAGACGTCGTGATGCGCCTCCTCCGAGGGGCGACTTCCAAGTGCTCGTTAACGGTCTCTTGCAGTCCCTTCCGATTTTCTGCTCCGTGCGTCAAGGCTGCCCCTTGTCGACGTTACTAAATGCTCTGGCACTGGAACCGCTCCTCTGTGGCCTCCGTCAACGCCTCACCGGTCTTACCCTACGTGACGTCACATTTCGCTGTACAGCATATGCAGACGACCTGGTTCTCGTGTTCCGCAATCGCGACGATGTCAACAGAGCGCTAGAATGGATTACCACGTACGGCGTGGCTTCCGGCAGCTGTCTCAACGTCGCCAAATCGGTCGCCATGGACGGGTTGACCCCAGCGTGTGTCGAACCTCTACAGCTTCGTGGCACTATCAAATGTCTCGGAATAGAGTTTCACGACGACATACGGCGCACTGCGGCTCTTAACTACCGCCGCTTATTACAACAAATTCGGGTCCAGATCTTCAACCTTCGTCTGCGGACCCTAGACATTCTCCACAGGACAAACTTCGTTAATGTTTACCTCGCATCGCGCCTTCCACACATAGCGCGTGTTCTTCCAATACCGTTACTGATGGCTCGACGTCTATTAGCGGCACTCGGAGCCTACGTCAGTACAGGCATGCTCTTCAAAGTCAGTTAAAAAAGAAATGGTTCAAATAGCTCTGAGCACTATGGGACTTAACATCTATGGTCATCAGTCCCCTAGTACTTAGAACTACTTAAACCTAACTAACCTAAGGACAGCACACAAAGTCAGTTATGAGTCACTGACCCTTCCTCCAGAAAGGGGAGGTCTTGGTCTAGTCCATGCTCACGACAGAGCTGTGGCCCTGTATGTCAGCTCACACATCAAGCTGTGGCGCCACCACCCAGAAAGTTTGACAGGTTTGCTGTTGGAGTCCTTAGCTCCGCCCTCCCTTATGCCCCCACTGACGACGCAAGACATACCCCCACCCTTCTACTACTTCGGGAACTTTTACATTGAACACAGCTATACCCGTATCGCAGTACCACCGACGAAACAGGCGTCGGCGCGGGATATATATCATGTCCTACAGCAGAGGCGCCCACTAAACTTCGTGGAGACCAAAAGCCCTTTGGAAGGTGGTGTGAAAGACGATTCACGCGGTTACACTGGACACAGCCGTCCGATCCACATGGTACATCACAGTCAATGGTAAACAGATCACCCGATCACGCCTCCACAAGGTAAACATGGCGGAATCGCCTCTCTGCGTAGACTGCGGGCTACCAGACACGGACGAACACCGTCTCACATGTGGCGCGGCAGAAGACGTATGGCGCTTGGTGCGACAAATTTTGTCGTATTTTCTACGAGTGACTCCGGAACACATTACACCTCGGTTTCTGCTATTTCCAGATCAACAGTATTTCCCGCGCGCCAAGACCAACGCTGTCACATGGATCCGTGTGCATGCGGTACACTACTTATTTCACGATGGACCTAAACATGCATTCGACTTTTGGAATTACCTACAAGAACGTCATTGCAAGATCGTACGGAACCCAAAATACAGACAGTATTTTTCTAATTACTTAGGGAGTGCCCTAAGTGCTGGATCATCAACAGGTAGAAGAAGACACCCATTGAGTGAGCTGACAAGACTAAGTTCGATTCTCGGTGGAACAACATGATATACGTGAAGACGTACCTGAATGATGAAGCGTAAGGAGAGTAGCGACACACCCTTCTGCATCCTGTATGAAGCACTTTTTTTTCATTTTCCCCATATACATTACCTCGGTGTAGGAACGTGCCGAGATATTGTTTTCTTTTTCTCAGAGCACGGTGCGGTGCTAGATACATTTATTTTTGTGTGGTATAAAGTAAAACCACATTAAGAATGTATTAAAAACAGCAAATAAAAATAAACAAATAAATAATAATTCCCACAAAAGATTTCCCCTTCCCATCCCTGATTCCTTGACGGACGAGGGGGACACTGTGACCAGGCCTCGGGTTACGACCCCTGATCGCTCTGCCTTCCCCGCCCTCCCCCACCTCCAGTAACAAAAAAAAAAAAGGCTGCAAGCGTCGTAAAAAAAAAAAAGATGGTAGAGCACTTGCCCGCGAAAGGCAAAGGTCCCGAGTTCGAGTCTCGAACGGGCACACAGTTTTAATCTGCTAGGAAGTTTCATATCAGCGCACACTCCGCTGCAGAGTGAAAATCTCATTCTGGGAAGATCATCATTCCTGGTTGCCGAGCGACATAGTGGGCAACAGTCAGATTTGCATCCAACAGTTTTATAGAACAAATATTATCTCTTTCATCCCATTTTCTGTGTAACTTCCTCCAAATGTCTAACAAAAATCCTGGTCTGACGCTAGAGGTAGGAAGTTATCCGAGATGTCAGAGAGACTGTCCCGTTCGTAGCACAGTTGTAAGATCAATCTTGTTCGCGGTGCATTAACCAAGTCGCATTATACTATGTAAAAATATTACGAACGATACAAATGGCGAAAAAGCGTTGTGGGGCGTGCCTACCCTGATATAGATACCTTTGCTTTGAGTTCCATTACCTAGTTACGGTTTCTCTGGCGTGTCCCTAGATGGCGCCCTTGCGGCGCCTTGAGGGAGATATAAGATCGCGTACAGCTCGCACTTGAAGCCTGTCTGCTGGGTATTGATTGACTGTCAGCAAACTGCAGATCGCGGGCTGAATTTGCTAGCTGTGAAGGTCCACGCACTGCATTTGGGTTGCAGATATTTACCTTGATGAGCGCGTCAACGCCGAGTGGAGAGTCGTCTTCCCCCTGCCACTGTGGTGGTGGTCCATATTTTGGAGTTGGACTATGCCTATTTCCTGCTGCCTGGCTTGTTGGACATGGCCACTTACACCGTCCTAATCCGCGTAGGCCTGACGTAGTAACAACGGTGAATGCTATTTATTATGCTTGGTGGAAGTGTTCGCTGCGGTTCGTGGAAACGCCTGTATTTCGGCTACTGAGTTTCATTTGACGTTCTTGCCGTAACGTGTATTACTTTATCATCTGTTATTTGGTCGATACCCTATACATGGACGATACCCTACACATGGATTAACATCCTGGTAGTAGAATCAAATCCGAGTTTAACTGTATATACTCTATTGGTGCATTCATTTTCTAGGTTTACGCATGTTTTATGTCAGTTAACTTTGGGCATTAAAGATTTGCTTTATGTGAAATATTTGGTGTGTGTTTTTCCCAGCACTTGGTATTTCTAATTTTGTCGTGTGCTACAAAAGACTGTTATTTGCTTCGGGTTCCTAAGCAAATAACAGTCCGGTTTCTAAGTCAGGAATGAAGCGCCCTTGTGCGTGTTGTAACCTTTATCATGTAAATTTTATCCTGGTGCACATAGGAGGTGCATGTGCTATTTGCTATTTATTTGTTGTATAAATTTAAAATATATTTTGTTTGTGTTTTGAACTCTGTAATAAATCGAGCTGTAGTTTAGGACGTGGGTCGAGCCCAAGCTAATTACTGATAGTTGCTTATTACATGCATTTCTGTCCCTTTATTTGTTCGGATTTGTCTTCGGAAACCCTTGTGAATAATTGCTCATTCTTGTGCATTTGCTGCCGGCTGCAGTGACCGAGCGGTTCTAGGCGCTTCAGTCCGGAACCGCGATGCTGCTGCGCTCGCAGGTTCGAATCCTGCCTCGGGCATGGATGTGTGTGATGCCCTTAGGTTAGTTAGGTTTAAGTAGTTCTAAGTCTAGGCGACTGATGATCTCAGATGTTAAGTCCCATCGTGCTTAGAGCCCTTTGAACCGTTTGTGGATTTGCTAACGCTCACTTTCTTGTTTTAAAGCCTGTAACGGAGCACATTTATTTGCATGAAAGTATTTTTTAATTTTAATGTACGCAAAATAATCATGAAATCTATTGAGTGCCGCTGGGGGCAACCTTTTTATAATTTTGGTGAAGATTTTACTTTGTTGGAAATTAAAGGAAAAAGTCTCCATGAAGTATTTATTATCTACATTACGTTTTGCGTCTCTGATAAATAAATAAATATGTTTAATAATAATATATGTATGCTTAGCACTCCAGATTCCTAGTTCCCAATCATTTCAACTGTATTTCTTCTATTAAATATTTTCAGAGTGGTTCACACCAGAGGCAGTCACAGTACTTATCCGATTCGTTGCTATATTATTCTCATCACAGCTACCAGACAGTCGATGCACAACAGTGAACGATAACAATGTGTTCGAAAAACTGCATGTGAAAATGCAGTTTTTCAGGTGGTTGTACTTCGAGTTCTATGATCACGAAGGTAAGGGGTCAAGTGTTTTAGATAGCTCTAGACCTTGCTGCTTGGTTGTACACCTATCGAAAGAAAGAGTATACTGCAGCTATCCTGCAGTACAGGGTGAAAATTTAAAACCACACACATCCTCCAGCCCAGGCAAATCGAGGAAATCTGTTGGTCCCTTTGCATTAGGTGTGGTCTATGGCGGCCATAGGTGGCTTATAAAAGCACTGTTTGTTTATGGGCGGTTCCTGATAAAACAATGAAAAACCACGATTTGCTGATACGAAAAGTAATAATTGTGGCGATGGTCACTTATATAATTTCTGTTCGTTGCAGATCATCGTAATTTTTACCAGCTACTCTTACAATTATATTCTCGGGGGACTTTGGAACCTTTTCCAATATCACAATCCATTGACGAGATCCAGAATTTCAAAGTTATTGTACTTATGTAGAAAACGGCGAAGACAGCTTTTAGCCGTTATTCTCAGCGAGAGTCATTATTTAAATGACTAAGGCATAGACAATGGGCTTAAATTTAAAACGTACGTTCCTTAGATACTTATGTTCCCGTTTTCGAAAACCTGTTCTGTTATCAAAATGCATCGCAAAAACCACGAGCCAGTACCAAAAGTCTCAGTGCTGTGATAGCCACATCTGTAGTTTTTATTCTTGGCTAATACTCGAACTTTTGCAATATGCTCTTAAGATCATGTTCTGGTGGAACCTTGACTTTATTTTCGATATCACTGTCCGTTACCGAGATCCAGGGGCTCAAAATTACAGTACTTATGCACGTAAAATATCCACGTACCCTGTGTGAGGCGTAAGTGCACTTTTAAGTGACATTGTGGACAAACGGCAAAGATCATCGCAAGGGTTCTGAGGTCACCGAACTATGAGTTTAGGCTCAATTTGTCATCAATAAAGGTTTATGACGCTGTGTCTGTATAATTGGTACTTCACACACATTCATGCTGTCTTGACCAAGAAATTATTGTATGGTGACATCTGGTGGCGTAGGGAAATTACATAAAATTATTTTGTCTTAAGATATAGTTTGCATTTGCTAAACAAAATAGCATTTTTTGGTGTGCTATAGGTGTAGCCTAAAAGTATTGCGCATTATGATGTAATGTAGTGTAAAGTGAAGTATGAAAGAAGACGGAGTGTGTTAAATTTTTATTATGCGTACTTATTTGTTGTTTTTATGTACCAAAGAATTAAATGTGTCGAAGAATACAGAGTGGTCCATTGACCGTGACCGGGCCAAATATCTCACGAAATAAGCGTCAAACGAAAAACCTACAAAGAACGAAACTTGTCTAGCTTGAAGGGGGAAGCTGGCCCGCTAGATGGTGCTGCCATAGGTCAAACGGATATCGTCTGCGTTTTTTAAAATAGGAACCCACATTTTTTATATTACATATTAGTGTAGTACGTAAGGAAATATGAATGTTTTAGTTGGACCGCTTTTTTTCGCTTTGTGATAGATGGCGCTGTAATAGTCACAAACATATGGCTCAAAAGTTTAGGAGAACGGTTGGTAACACGTAGGTTTTTTAAATTAAAATACAGAACGTAGGTACGTTTGAACATTTTATTTCGGTTGTTCCAATGTGATACATGTACCTTTGTAAACTTATCATTTCTGAGAACGCATGCTGTTACAGCGTGATTACCTGTAAATACCACAATAATGCAATAAATGCTCAAAATGATGTCCGTCAACCTCAATGCATTTGACAATACGTGTACCGACATTCCCCTGAACAGCGAGTAGTTCGCCTTCCGTAATGTTCGCACATGCACTGACAATGCGGTGACGCATGTTGTCAGGCGTTGTCGGTGGATCACGATAGCAAATATCCTTCAACTTTCCCCACAGAAAGAAATCGAGGGACGTCAGATCCGGTGAACGTGCGGGCCATGGTATTGTGCTTCGACGACAAATCCACCTGTCATGAAATATGCTCTTCAGTACCGCTTCAACCGCACGCGAGCTATGAGCCGGACATCCGTCATGTTGTAAGTACATCGCCATTCTGTCATGCTGTGAAACATCTTGTAGTAACATCGGTAGAACATTACGTAGGAAAGAAGCATATTTTGCACCATTTAGATTGCCATCGATAAAATGGGGGCCAGTTATCCTTCCTCCCATAAATCCGCACTATACATTAACCCGCCAAGGTCGCTGATGTTCCACTTGTCGGAGCCATCGTGGATTATCCGTTGCCCAGTAGTGCATATTATGCCGGTTTATGTTACCGCTGTTGGTGAATGTCGCTTCGTCGCTAAATAGAACGCGTGCAAAAAATCTGTCATCGTCCCGTAATTTCTCTTGAGCCCACGATATCGACCTTTTGAGCAATTGGTAAAAGGTCCATTTTAACATGGGTAATGTATGACGAAGCAAATAACGTCCGCACCGGCGGCATGTTACGTGCTACCAAGTACTGATACGTTTGTGACTATTACAGCGCCATCTATCACAAAGCGAAAAATGCGGTCCAACTACAAAATTCATATTTCTTTACGTACTACACTAATATGTAATAAAAAATGGGGGTTCCTATTTAAGAAAATACAGTTGATATCTGTTTGACCTATGGCAGCACCATCTATCTTGCCAACCATAACGCCATCTGGTTTCTGCCTTCAAGCTAGACTAGATTCGTTCTTTATAGTTTTTGCGTTTGATGCTTATTTCGTAAGAAATTTGGCCCGGTGACTATCAATGGACCACCCTGTATTACTAAACTGTCAAAACTTTACTGACCTACACAATTCGTTTCATACGAGCAGCACGCCCTGCTATAGTAGGGAAAAGAGAGGAGTTCCTCATTCCGCCTGCATCACCAAAATTTTGGCATACGAACATATTCGCACCTTTCTGTGCTGAACGTGAGTAATAGATAGACAGTGACGGCGGAAATGAGAGGAAACAGAGCTAGTGGGAGTGAAAGAGAGAAGAAAAATGGACTTTGGGAAAAAGAGAGAGAAAGAGAAAGAGAGATGGATGAAGATAACAGCAGTAGGAACCAAAGACAGAGGATATAATGATGAACAGTGAGAGCCAGTGGCAATAAAAGAGAAAGAGAAATGGGTGCAGGTAAAAGCAGTGACAGCAGAAGAAAGAGAAGGCAGTAGAAACGAGAAATACAGATGAGTGGAGGCCACCACAAGCCACTATGGACTCGCAAAAAGCCTGTCTGAAATCCATGGCCAGTCATTCTGGCACGGCTCACTAATGCTCTCAACATACATGTTGTCCTATTGAAATTTCCGGTCATCCTGCATTTCAGTAAGCCGGCCGAGGTGGCCGTGCGGTTAAAGGCGCTGCAGTCTGGAACCGCAAGACCGCTACGGTCGCAGGTTCGAATCCTGCCTCGGGCATGGATGTTTGTGATGTCCTTAGGTTGGTTAGGTTTAACTAGTTCTAAGTTGTAAGGGACTAATGACCTCAGCAGTTGAGTCCCATAGTGCTCAGAGCCATTTTTTTTTTTTTTTTTTTTTGCATTTCAGTAAATCCACAGTAAACGGGTGTTCCCACTTTTCATTCATTGGTTTCATAGTTTTGATATTTTTTTAAAATTCTTACGAAACTAGAGATTCAACTAGCGTCTAGTTCAAGTAGCTGCATATCTAAGAAATTTTCTGGTGTTGCTGTAAACCTAGTTTAGTTCGTAACACTGAAATGTTTAATAGTTCACATATAAATTATGTTTCACAATTTTTTCCATCTACCCTACAAATGCTAGGTTCTATACCATCCCCTCCCCCTAGCCCCCCGTACCAAGAACGTCAAACTTTACCGCATTGATACAGCAGAGGGAGCATTTTGGACCGAAATTTTAAATGCATCGGTGTAGGAAAAAAGTAAGTTGACTCCTTTGGATTATTGAACTGTCGTGGTATCGTTAAGACAGCGACAGTGGGAAAGAAAGACGAAAGAAGACAGCGTAAGTGAGAGAAGAGCAACTGGTTGTACTGTAAATCAATACAAGAAAAGAAAAAGAAGACTCGGAGAGAGACACATGAAGGCAGAGGCATTGTAATTGAGACACTGAGTAAGAGGGCCTAACCACGAAGAGAGACTGAATAGACGAATTTAGAATGTCTTGTCTTAAGCGATCTCGAATATATTTGATGAGATCTGGTTCAAATGGCTCCAAGCACTATGGGACTTAACATCTGAGGTCATCAGTCCCCTAGACTTAGAACTACTTAAACCTAACTAACGTAAGGACATCACACATATCCATTCCCGATGCAGGATTCGAACCTGCGAGCGTAGCAGCAAAGCGGTTCCGGACTGAAGCGCCTAGAACCGCTCGGCTACAGCGGCCGGCAGAGCTGAGGTAGCTGGATCTCTACTTTCATGCCAGACTCTTTTAAAGAAGAAAATATTCACCTTTTTTGTGCTCCGACAGGAGCATTCTTTCGCTGGTAGATTTACAACATAATCTGATGTGGCCTGAAAGTCTGTGCGTTCCTTTAGATGTCGACTCCATAGAAGTGTGTTGTATGACTGCGGACGATGATGGTTGCTGGTTACTGAAGCCTTTTCGCCCGTCAGAGCAACAAGAAGCTGTCAGGTGATTTGTCCTCCTGCTCCGATTTCCACTGGAGGGCCGGGCAGGGGCTGCCGCTTTGAGACCCAGAGAGGCTGCGGCTCCTGCAAGGCGACAGACGGGACAGCACTCCGCCCCTGGCAGCCAGCGATAGGCCACCTGCCGCACCAGACTGCGCTCCCGGCGGGCCGCGGGCCCTCACGGGCCACCGCCCGGGATAATGTATTATTCAGACCACTCGATAGCCGGACCAGCCCCACACTGCCAGCAGTGTTCCTTGCTCACCTGACCCATCCCATTTCGGCTGGCTGGCTGCTGGCGAGCGTGTGTGGAGAACCACAACTGGCACACTAGGCTGTTGGAATTGACAAGAAATGATAGGAAAATCAGGGTGCAAGTGCACCGGAGGTTTTATTTTAGCCACTCTCGGTGTTGCCAAAGCACACAAAATTTGTTGGCCTCACTCGTTCGTATCAGGGGTTGGTCGTGTACCATTACTTTAAACTATATACAGTGAAACGCCAAAGAAGTTGGTATTGGCATACATATTCAAATACAGAAACAGGAAGAATGTGGCGCTGTATTCGGCAACGCCTATATAAGACAACAAGTATTTGGCGCAGTCCTTAGATCGGTTACTGCTGCTAAATGGCACGTTATCAAGATTTTACCGAGTTTGAACGTGGAGTTATAATCGGCGCACGAACGAAGGGACACAGCATCTCCGAGGCAGCGATGAAGTGGGGATTTCCGTATACGACCATTTTACAAGTGTACCGTGAATATCAGGAATACAATAAAACATCAAATCTCCGAAATCACTGCGGCTGGAAAAGGATTCTGCAAGAACGGGCCAAAAACAACGACTGAAGACAGTCGTTCAACGTGACAGAAAGGCAACCCTACCGCAAATTGATGCAGATTTCAGTGCTGGGCCATCAACATGAGTCAGCGTACGAACCATTCAACGAAACATCTTCGATATGGGCTTTCAGAGCCGAAGGCCCACTCGTGTACTCTTGACGACTGCACGACACAAAGCTTTACACCTCGCCTAGGCCCGTCAACACAGAGATTGGATTGTTGATGATTGGAAACATGTTGCCTTGTTGCACGCGTCTCGTTTCAAATTTTACCGAGTGGAGGGACGTGTACGGGAATGGAGACAACCTCATGAATCCATGCGTGTAAGGAGGGGACTTTTCAAGCTGGTGGAGGGATGGTAATAGTGTGGGGCGTGAGTAGTTGGAGTGTTATGGCACTCTGATACGACTCTAGATACGACTCTGACAGGTCACACGTGCGTAAGCATCGTGTCTGACCACCTGTATCCATTCATGTCGGTTGTGCAGTACGACGGATTTTGGCAATTCCAGCAGGACGATGCGACAATACACACGTCCAGAATTGCTATAGAGTGGGTCCAGGAACACCCTTAGGAGTTTAAACATATCAGCTAGCCACCAAACTCTCCAGACATGAACCTTATTGACTATATCTGGGATGCCTTACAATGCTCTTTTCAGAAGAGATCTCCCTGCAGGATTTATGGTGTCAATTCCGTCCACCATTACTTCAGAGATTAATTGAGTCAATGCCACGTCGTGCTGCGGCACTTCTGCCTATTGGGTATAGCGTCATTTACTGGTAAGATTTTTGTTGATTTTTTTTGTTTCCCCTGCATCAGTAAAACGCTGTTCAAATTTGACATCATTCTGAACAGTGGTTACCTTCCTACATCGTTTTGCAACTGAAACTTTAACTATGGGCGCCCTGTACATAGATGTATATGACAACAATTGTTTTTGATAGTCACCACCTATATTGTGAGAGTAATCATCTGAGGTACGTGTTTCGAAAAATGACTGGGGGGTTTGAGATATAACGTGAGCGCTCTCCGAAAATATAGCGCTGCTATGCTTATTGCTTTCTGATGAACTACGTCTAACAAAATTCTCCGGGAAAGAAGAAGTATAATAGATATTTTTTGACCACCCAGGACGGTAAAGGAGATGCTAGCCCGCCTGAGGCCAGTCTGGATCTCAGGTTGCCTGGAATGTACGAGGAACGTTCAATAAGTAACGCAATACATTTTTCTGAAAGCACATTTGTTTTATTCAGGATTCCAATACACCACGTTATTTCCCACTCTTTTGGCCGGAAAACGCTATTTTTCAATATAATCCCCTTTCAAGATGGCGGCCTGATGACACCTTAATGGAGGACCTGTCTACCAGCAAGGTAGCACGCTACTTGTCGACGTAGGAGCTGACGTCTTGCTGCATCAGCAACATCGCCATCATCATCCCCGTACTGCTTCCCTTGGCGTGCACCCGTCACTGGGCCAGCAGACAGATGGAAGATGGAAGGTGCGAGATTCGGCCAGTAGGTTGAATGAGGAAGAACAGTCTACTCGGGTTTTGTGATTCCATTTAGGGGCGCAGACTTGTGAGAGGCCTTCCGTTGTCATGGAGAAGGAGAAGTTCGTTTGCGTTATTTGTGGCGACGAACACGCTGAATGCGTTTTTCAGTTGCCTGAGGACAGCACAATACACTTTGAAAGGTTACAGTACTCCCCGACATAGAAAAGATGTGTAACAACATACTTTGTTGTTCTTGTGAGAACATCGTTTTTTGTAGAATAACACCACTTTACTTAATACACCGAAGCCAGTTACCAATGCAGGAAAGAAGGGCAATTTGTATGTTTAATTATGTAGATGTGCACTTCCTTAAAATAGATCCCTGAATCCAGTTTGGTAATGTTTGTGAATTGATTGAATGGCTGGTCGTCTGCTGACCACAGATAGTGAAGGTAGATTCTATAATCATCTTTTTGAGACAGTTCTCTGGTCACCTTTGGCCGAACCAAAGAGAGGAGGTATACCAGATCGCCAGAGGGTCTGGTATGTGTCAGACCAATATGGTGGCAAGGTCCTCCCCCACTTCTGCGGAAGCGCGGGATGACTGGATGAACCGCCATATTTCAGCAGTCTGTCGCTGGTTCCTGAGGTGTGAAGCCGTGCTCTATGAGTGCTCCAGAAAAACAAAGTTAAATGAAAATGGTATCCATGTGGAATATTTAGGAGTAGATGAACTAATAATTTCTCTTTTCAGAAACTTTTGGTGGGACGCTGATGTAAATTATTCTGAAAAGGATAGTCAGGTAAAAATTCATGGGGAACATAGGATCCTTTGGAAGTGACAAAGAAACCACTTATTGTAATCATGAGACGAAATACTAGCGTGTGGTAGTATTAAGATGAAATACTTGCGTGTGTAAATCTAAGTTGAAAATAATTAAGATCCCCGTGTGCAGAACTTGAATTAGAGGCAAGCACTTCCACGTGGTGAGTACAGTGTGAGTCTCAACCTAACTATGAGACAATAAAAAGAATTAGAAGTGCTTGTCCTAGCATTCAGTTGAGGATCCGTGTCTGAGATAAATAAGATACCAAAACTTACGTTATGAGATACATTCGTGTGACCCCAGCTTGATATTCAGACACTCTGAGAGTAAATTAAGATGAGTCAGTCATCTACCCGGCAACTTCATGTGGGTTGCATTGCACAAGGAGATGTGCATAAAGCCTCCTGAGGTTGTGGTAGGAAAATTATTACGTGGGTCAGTGACGTGTGTATCTAGGATGACTATTGTTTGATGTGGGAAAACAGAGCGAGTAGAAAACCAAACATTTTGTTTTTAGAGATGTGTTTTATACTGTCAGTGTGATTTATTACGTGTATTTAATCTGTGTGGTTTGCATTCGACAGTAGCGAATTTAGTGGGTCAAGCATGATTTTTCCTACTACAGCACGAAAGTCAGTAAATTCGTTATTTTGCTAATGAACGAGATTACGAGAGTGTGGGAGAAAATGTAGTAGCAAAAGATGCCTTACCAATCCAGAAAGTACACAGTAGCAATAGACAGAAACATTACGAGACCATAGAATAGTAAAATGCTTATGTTATATCATGCCCAATGGGTGGAGAATAACTTGTTTTAACAATTGTGTTTAAGTGCAATGCTAGGAATTTTTCAACATTAGCGTGAAAGAATTTATTGTAACAAAAGAGGAGATATATGAGACAAATAGTGGTCTTGATTATTGAGTTGTGGGTAGCCATTTTGTTGAGACATTTTACCATAACCTCCATTTTCTGCTGGTATGTCCACGCTTTGGATAAAATATATACTACAGGGAGGAAATGTGGCCTTGCCAGGGTGGAGTGAGTCCATCAGAAATGTGCACTAGCCAGTAGTCAGATGCGTTATCCGTTCCGCTGCATTAAAAAGTAAGGACGAGAATAAATTATAGCTTAACTGATAGGCACTAGGGCTCACATTTCAAGCATAGTTGCAGTGGGTATGATAACCATGAAAATATTTCTGATGTATTAATAATAATTGCACTCGCTTGGCAGGCCACTCATCTAGTAGGCCTGGCTACTAGATGCCACAGAATGGTGTAGGAACCTCCCAACTTCATAGGTGATCGTAACATCTTGATGATGAACAACTAACAGAATAACCCCTTCATAGCTCCAGAAGACGGTCACCATGACTTTTCCCTGTTGAAGGTGTGGCCCTGAACGTTTTCGTCGGAGGAGAGGTGGTGTGTTTCCACTTCATGGATTGCTGTTTTGATTCCGGTTCGAAATGGTGAACTCATGTTTCATCGTCTGTGGCGATATGTGACAAAAAATTTTCACGATCAGACTTGTAAGGCGCAAGAAATTCCGCACAGTTGATCCTTCGTTGCTCTTTGTGGTCGTGTGTTAGGCAGCGAGAGCCCAGTGGGCACACACCTTTCAGTACCCCAACTTGTGGACGAGTGTTTCAGCATTGCCAGCAGAGACGTCCAGCTGAGTAGCAGGCTGTCTCTTATCCGTCGATCACCTTGAATGAGAGTGTCCGCACGTTGCAACGTCACAGTAGTCAAAGATCTGTGCGGCCGGGCGGCACGCAGAAAATAGGTCAGTTTTCCGCGACCTTGTTGCGATGATACAGGCGCTTCGCTGTACGAATAACTGTGCTCTTGTTCACTGCGAGGTCTACGCAGATATTCTGCAAGAACCTATGAATATCTGCGATATTCTGGTTTTCCACCAAAAGAAATTCAGTGGCAGCTCTCTGCTTGGCACACACTGGCGTTACAGACGCGCTATTTTCAAGGACAGGTATAGCACTGCCACCAATCGGAACTTCGTGGAAAAAGAGGGGCTGAAGCGAGAGTCTTCGACGATGTCTCACAAAGAATTCTGTATTTTTTTCCAACCAAAATTTTCTGAGAAATAAATGTGTTGCATTACTTACTGAACGCATCTCGTATAAGATTCTTTGTGAGTGTGGAAGCAACTACATCGCTAAGTCTATCAGTTCCGTTACCGCCGGCCGGGGTGGCCGAGAGGTTCTAGGCGCTATAGTCTGGAACTGCGCGACCGCTACTGTCGCAGGTTCGAATCCTGCATCGGGCATGGATGTTTGTGATGTCCTTAGATTAGTTAGGTTTAAGTAGTTTTAAGTTCTAGGGGACTGATGGCCTCAGAAGTTAAGTCCCATAGTGCTCAGAGAAATTTGAACCATTTTTTGAAGTTCGTTACCGGCCTTTGTGCAGAACGCAGGAGGCACACAAAAACTCGAGGACTTGAGAAACCAGCAGTTGCTGAACACTGTCTCACAAACAAACACAGAATAATGTTTAATGAAGCTAAAATCTTATCCCATGATTCTACACACTGGCACACTGGAATTGTGTTATTAAGGAAGAAGTAGAAATTGGAATTTGTGCGAATAACTTCAAAGTGAACACCGGCTATTGTTATTTCAGTGGTACGTGGAACCGAACTCTCCTCTATGAGAAGACGTAGACGGCGCTCAACAATTTATATTTCTATGAGATAGTTGGACACATTATGTGGCAGAATGACGTAATGATCAGAGGTAGGAATTTTAGGTGCAAAGTTTAGGTTAAAAAGGTGCCAAGAAGGTGCTTTAATTCAGTCAGAAATGAGCAAAAAGTAGTGCAAATTTCATTTGTCAATGTTCATACAAATATCTTCAAAACCAGTTTTACGTCATATGTGACACAAAATCCTCTTTTATTACCATGTATTAAAAATCTGGATAAAACAAGCCTCAGAACACAGTATTATTACAATCAGATGTCCAGAAAACTGTTAAAACCGATAACATTTAACCTTACAATGCTATTTTCATAGAGATTGCATCTACGGTCACTAAGTAAATATTTATAAGAAGAAGAGGATCGTTCAACGTCAACAGATACGAATGGTGCGTATTTTATTTCCAGTCGATATTAGAAATCCCTGTTCGTTGTAACATATTCAGGATCAGGGATTTTGGCTAATCCCTGTTCCTGTACTTGCTTTGCAGTACCCTCCAATGCTTTCTTCACATCCATGACAGCAGTTCACTGTTTTTCTTTCTGAGGACTCTTCTCCCCCTTTTTAAAATGGAAATCGTCAGAAAAGAATAATTATCCACATTTGAAAATTCATCCTGCAACTCCTATTCAGTATCCAGCTCTTTGGCCTTTATCACAGCTGAAGAATCAGTTGGTATAACATCTATTCCAATTCCTGACTTCTACTACAGATTTTTCCCTCTACCACCGTGGAAGCTATTCCCTGCCGTCTGACATCTTAACACATGTCATATCATCCTGTCCCTTTTGCTTGTCAGTGTTTTCCGTATGTTCCTTTCTTCATCGATTCTGTGGAGATCCTCCTCAGTCTATATCTTCTCAGTTCATTCGATTGTCAACTTTCGTATCTAAAACGCTTGGACACTCTTCTGTTCCGTATTTACCACTGTCCATTATTCACCATCATACAATGCTGTGCTCCAAACGAACATTCTCAATATTTATTTCTCAATTTTTAGGCCTCTATTTGACATTAGTAGATTTCTCTGACTTCTCTTGGGCAGCAATGCCATCTTTGTCTGCCATTATCCTTTTTGTGTCTTCCTTGCTTCGTCCGGCAATTTATTTTCTTTATTTCCAAGGTAGCAGAATTCTGTTACTTCGTCTAGCGATGTGGTCCAAATTTTGATGTTACATTTATTGCCATATCATTTCTGCTATTTTCCATTACAGTTGTCTTTCTTCGGTTTACTGCATGTCAGCCCCACTCTTCAACCTTTATTTTCTTTCCGTAATTGATTCTTCGATGTATAGAAAGTGGTGGCGAAAGACTGCATCCCTCTCTTACTCACTTTTCTATCCGAGCAGTTCGTTCTGGTCTTAGAGTCTTATTGCTCCTTGTTGACTCTTCTACATATTGTATATCACACATCTTTACCTGAAGCTTACTCCTATTTTCCTCAGTATTTCCAACACCTTGTCTCTCATCGTCGAATGCTTTTCCTACGTCGACGAATCCTATGGGCGTATCTTGGATTTTCTTTGTTTAGCTTCATTATCAAGAACAAAGTCAGAACTACCTCTCTGATGCCTTTATCTTTCCCAAATATTCCAAATTTTGTTTTCAGCAGCTTTAATCCATGAACCGTTACTATGATTCTCCGATTATCTGCCCTTGCTGTCTTCAAAACTGCGCTTGAGATACTTTTCCAAAACTCTGATGGTAAGTCGTCACTCTCATAGATTTAACGCAACATACATAATTGTTTCGTTGCCACTTTCCCCAATCATTTGAGGAATTCTAGTGGTATGTTATCCATCCCTTCTGTCTTATTTAATCTCAAGTCTTCCACAGCCCTTTTAAATTCTGGCTGTAATATAGGATCCCCTACGTCTTCCATATCCACTCCAGTTTCCTCTTCTATCTCGTCGTCACTGAAGTCTTAACCCACATGGAGACCTTCAGTGTACTCTTTCCATCTGCCCACTCTCTCCTCTGCTTTTAACAGTGGAATTCCTGTTGCACTCTGTATGTTACTACCCTTGCTTGGAGTTCACCGAAGTTTGTTTTGACTTATCTGTACGCTGACTCAATCCTTCCGACGGTCAATTCTTCTTCGAGTTCTTCATATTTCTCCAGTAGTCATTTGGCCTTGGCTGTCTGCAGTTCCTGTTTATTTCGTTCTCAAATGAGTTCGAACGCTGTATTATTGCCTTTCCTCGAGCATTTTTGGAATTGTTCTATCCTTGATTAGCGGAAGTACTACCCGAAGTTCCTTCTCACGCAGTTTTCTTCTACCTATATCTGTCTCTCCAAGATCACGAATGATATTTTTGTAGATGTACATTCTTCCTCAACCGAACTGCCTACTCTGGTATTCCTTATAGCCATATCCAAATCCTTAACGAATTTCAAAGGTGTCTCATCATTCCTCATTTCTTCAATACACCACTTAATCGTACTTTGATCCTTCCGAATGATTTTCTTAAGTTTCAGTCCACTCTCTATCACTACGAAATTGTCTTCTGAGTCTACATCTGCTTCTGGGTACACAATCCAGTATTTGATTTCTAGATCCCTATCTGACCATCATGTAATCCAGCTACAGTTTTCCCGTACTTCTGGGGCTTTTCTGACAATACCTTCTACTCCTGTGATTCATGAACAGAGTATTTACTAATACTGTCTGATATTTACTGCAGACTTCAATTAGTCTTTCTCCTCTCTCGTTAGTATTGCCGAGCCCAGATTATTCTGTCCCGTCTCCTACAACCGCATTCCAATACTCTATTGTTGTTTGAATCTCGTCTCCTCTTACATAATGAATTACCCGTTCTATATAAATGCACTTTCTGCAGCTCTTCACCCCCTGCTGAGCACGGAGTTGTCATGTACATCGGAACTCTCGCTATCGGCGTTGGTTTGCCGTCGAACGTGATGAGAACACCTCTATCACTGAACTGATCACAGTAGCTGATTCTCTGCTCTACTTTCCAATTCATAAAGAATCCTACTACAGTTATAACATATCTGCTACTGTTGATATTAACTAATATTTGTTTGAACAAAAATGCTTGTCTTCTTTCCATTGCACTTCACTGATACCCACTATGTCCAGATTGAGTCTTTGTATTTACCTTTTTCGATTTTTTAACTTTCGTGCTACATTCGAACTTACGACATTCCATGCTCTGACACGTATAATGTTATTGCTTCGTTTGTTGTTTCATCTTTTTCTCATCGTCACTATCTCATTAGCAGTCCGCTCCTGGAGGTCAGGAAACTTTTGCAAATGGAGAGATCCTCATAACACTTTTTATATTACAGGCCACATATCCTGTAGGTATATACACTCCTGGAAATGGAAAAAAGAACACATTGACACCGGTGTGTCAGACCCACCATACTTGCTCCGGACACTGCGAGAGGGCTGTACAAGCAATGATCACACGCACGGCACAGCGGACACACCAGGAACCGCGGTGTTGGCCGTCGAATGGCGCTAGCTGCGCAGCATTTGTGCACCGCCGCCGTCAGTGTCAGCCAGTTTGCCGTGGCATACGGAGCTCCATCGCAGTCTTTAACACTGGTAGCATGCCGCGACAGCGTGGACGTGAACCGTATGTGCAGTTGACGGACTTTGAGCGAGGGCGTATAGTGGGCATGCGGGAGGCCGGGTGGACGTACCGCCGAATTGCTCAACACGTGAGGCGTGAGATCTCCACAGTACATCGATGTTGTCGCCAGTGGTCGGCGGAAGGTGCACGTGCCCGTCGACCTGGGATCGGACCGCAGCGACGCACGGATGCACGCCAAGACCGTAGGATCCTACGCAGTGCCGTAGGGGACCGCACCGCCACTTCCCAGCAAATTAGGGACACTGTTGCTCCTGGGGTATCGGCGAGGACCATTCGCAACCGTCTCCATGAAGCTCGGCTACGGTCCCGCACACCGTTAGGCCGTCTTCCGCTCACGCCCCAACATCGTGCAGCCCGCCTCCAGTGGTGTCGCGACAGGCGTGAATGGAGGGACGAATGGAGACGTGTCGTCTTCAGCGATGAGAGTCGCTTCTGCCTTGGTGCCAATGATGGTAGTATGCGTGTTTGGCGCCGTGCAGGTGAGCGCCACAATCAGGACTGCATACGACCGAGGCACACAGGGCCAACACCCGGCATCATGGTGTGGGGAGCGATCTCCTACACTGGCCGTACACCACTGGTGATCGTCGAGGTGACACTGAATAGTGCACGGTACATCCAAACCGTCATCGAACCCATCGTTCTACCATTCCTAGACCGGCAAGGGAACTTGCTGTTCCAACAGGACAATGCACGTCCGCATGTATCCCGTGCCACCCAACGTGCTCTAGAAGGTGTAAGTCAACTACCCTGGCCAGCAAGATCTCCGGATCTGTCCCCCATTGAGCATGTTTGGGACTGGATGAAGCGTCGTCTCACGCGGTCTGCACGTCCAGCACGAACGCTGGTCCAACTGAGGCGCCAGGTGGAAATGGCATGGCAAGCCGTTCCACAGGACTACATCCAGCATCTCTACGATCGTCTCCATGGAAGAATAGCAGCCTGCATTGCTGCGAAAGGTGGATATACACTGTACTAGTGCCGACATTGTGCATGCTCTGTTGCCTGTGTCTATGTGCCTGTGGTTCTGTCAGTGTGATCATGTGATGTATCTGACCCCAGGAATGTGTCAATAAAGTTTCCCCTTCCTGGGACAATGAATTCACGGTGTTCTTATTTCAATTTCCAGGAGTGTATTATCTTTCTTTAGTGCAGTTGTTTCGTTTGTCTTCTGCATCCTGATGCCGTTGATCCTTCCTGATTCTTCCGCCTTCTATGGGCAGTTGCCCACCCTAAGGCAAAGAGAATGCCGTCTCTTTCGCACTCTTTGGCAAGGCCGGTACCAAAACGGGGGTGACTTCTGACGCCGGAAGTCTTTGGCACGAACTGCTGATAATTTTTGTTCAAAATTTATGCTGTTGGTTGGTTCGGACACCGGACCCGGGACGTTTTGAACAGAAGTAAAAGACGCTGCTCCTAGACCACTGCTGCAAGCCGTCTATGGGCTCTAAATGGTCGCAATACCGGCAGCCACGCTTGTCAGTTGTTCCCTGCGAAGACGGTGAAGTGTTTTACCCATATTACATGTGACAAGTAAACCGAGAATGTTTTATACAAGGATGTCATCGCGAGGAACTTCAGTTTCATATCTTCTGTGGCTGCTGAACTTTTGCAAGTACACCTCCTGCTGTCGTGAGGATGAGCGACAAGTAAACCGAGAATGTTTTATGCAAGGATGTCATCGCGAGAAACTTCAGTCTCATATCTTAATGGCCACTGAACTTTTGCAAGTACACCTCCTCCTGTCGTGAGGATGAGCACAGTAGAAGTGGCATATCGGGAGTTTCCACGAGACGATCCCAGAGGAGTGGGACGGGCAAAGCTCTGTATAGGAAAGTCCTGGCCGTCTGATGAATTCTTCTCGGGTTATCAGCCGAGTGGTGGCGTCGTCTTGTCGGAACGTTTCAATGAGTTTCGTACCCATCATCTTCTGGCCCTCTGTCCCATCGCCCTGCTGCACACTGGCAACCGCTGCAGGACATTTAACAGTTTCTGTTAAAGACGTGACACCCACTACATCAGGTACTGCTAATGTAGACCGTAGATTCAATCTGTTTGTATTGAATCATCAGCCACAAAAATTCTAGCAAAATGTTCCTTCCCTGCAATGGTGATGAAGATAGATTCAGTTCCCCGTTCTTATGTTATTTGTTAACAGCAACTGCGACAGATTACACACTTACTGTTAAGGTAGTGAGTTTAAATACTTACTGATGTATATAGCTGTAAACTATTATCTCGAATCCTCAGCAGGAGGAAACGGTAGCCAATATTCGGTCATGAAGCATCGTTTTCACAAACATAAATCACGGTTAAAGAACAAACACCAGAGTACGGATTACATTTCATCTACCGAGATTAAAAATAAAGTACAAACCCTCAGATAGTAAGGAAATCATACTAAATCGGCAACAACGTTTATTTGAAAGATGAGTTTAAAAGTATTTCTCATGCAAGGTTTCCTGTTGGACTGCTTCCTCCTGTTCTCATTTTTTTAACGACACAGAATGCAGAATATCATATACCATTTGGGTAGTAATATTGCATTTTCGGCATAGAAAGTTTATTGCACCGATGTATTGAGCAAAACGCAATGAACGATATCCTCCGTACAGATAGTACACCCTTGCATGAAGTATTGACAATAGCCTTAATTGGCAGCAAACAGCTGTAACATGCATTTTTTAATCGAAATGGCGTGGAACGAGTTTACAGTCTATGTATAATTGAGAAAAAGCAACATTAATGGACATATTATTTCGTACTCCCACTCTTCCACTCATGCAATTACCCTTTTGAGCTAGGTTCTTCATGTTTCTTCTTGTTCAATTTAGCAATTTCCAATAATAATTCGCATATGGAATAGAGGAAGTTTTCCAGGACAAATTACCTGAGGCTAGATTTAAAATTAGCTTTGCTACTTGTTAGATATTTTATATTATTTTACAAAGGATCACATTTTTCTGTTGGTGCATATTGAACTCATGTCTGGGACACTGACAGCTTCTATTGTTTATTTATTTATCGTATGATAACAGAAGAAAATCTAGAGTACAATTTGCAGGAAATGTACACATTTCTACACAGATACACACATCTCAAGTTCGTAATGGGTTCTTAGCTCTAAGTATAGGTTCGAAATCGAGTGAGAAACTTCTGCAAACGAAAAGTAAAGGTCTTCCATTGACCCTTTCAATAGTACTCTGTGTGAACAAAAGAAAACATTATGGCATGTACTAGGTGCTGCTCTTCACCACAGTTACATTCAGTGTTGGACTTGCATTCCCATTGGTGCAGAAATGTTCTACATTTGCTGTGGTAACCTCCAATCCGTTTCAGTACGCACCAGTATTGTTGGGGTATATGACGACTTTCTGGTCGTTCCTAGGGAATTCTGATTAGTTGTTGATGCATCATGGAAGTTTGCTCGTGCCATTGATTATTGCAGGTTCCTTGCAAGTTGAAGTCACTGCCCTGCAGGCCGATTGCTGTGCTCCACGATGGTTTTCTAGATCTAAGTTGCTGGTGTTCTAGTAATGTAAATTATGAATTGGTAAGTCTGGGTTGGTTTTAGGGTTCCGTACCTCAGTCGGTAAAAACGGGAACCTTCCAGAATCACTTTGTTCTCCGTCTGTCTGGCCGTCCAACTGTACGACCTCTTTTTCTCAGGAACGGGTAGAGGCCCCAAGTTGAAATTTATGTCAAATACTAAGGCGTACCTGCTGTATGTAGCATTGCTGTTTAGCTGTAAAAAGTGTCCCTGAGGGAACAGTGAGGTCGCAGGATTGAACCTGGATCAGACCATGGATGTTTCAGTTTTCATTTAACCTTATCTTCACGTCTCATGATGTGAGGAATTGCCTGAAACAGCACGTCAGTCAGGTTCCAAATAAATCTGTAGGTCCCCTCTCCCTGATGGTTAACTAGAATCGGTTAGGGATACGAAAGTCGTGACGTGGCGTCCAGTAGAAAAGGTTCACCAGGCCATTGAACCTCACGAAATTATTATCTATATCCATAATTCAGTACGTACAGAACCCTCAGAGCGTGATTCCTCCTCGTTCTTGTCCGGTTTCTTTTTATTCTCCCACTCATTCAGCAATGGGCGTGATCGTCTAATGAATCTGGTGGAATATTACTAAGAACGGTAGCCAGTGTGTGTCTGTGGGACGAATACAAACTGTGACGAGATGCATTGCTTAACTGGGCTGTGTGTCTATTACTTTAGTGTGAGCACTGTTTAGCCAGGTGAAGCAGCAGTATTCTACCACAGAGTACAAAGAGTTGGATCTGATGATCTGAGAATAACTGCAGTAGTACCACACACGGTTCCTGTTAACTTCTGGAGAACGTTGTTCCTAGTTTGATTTAAGTTGCCGCATTCCAGAGATCGATTATGCATGTCAAGGACTTGCCTAGTTCACATGTAGATATTTTGGAGTTTGCAGAATTGTAAGCCTGCTCTCTAAATGTGATGTTAGGTTTTTAGTTTGCTTGCTCACTCCGTGAGTGTGAAGCTGATACAACGATCTTTTGAGGATTCGCTAGGAGAGAGTTATATTTGAATTATTCACCCAACGTCTTTCGATCTGATTTTAGTTCTCTAAAGCTTTGATCCTGATGACCGGTACAGTAACATCAGAGTAAATAAATTTCTTGGGCTTTGTTTCTGGAAGGTCGTATGTATACGAATTAAAAGGTGTATGGCCAAAATCATCAAACCAGTCTCAGGACTGAAGACCTCAACAACAACATGGCCAAAATAGAACCTTGTGGGTTAGGCTACCATCATTCATTTTGCGAACGTTGCTCTTAGAATTCTCTGAGAACAGTTGGAAGCAACTTTACAGCACGTTACTAATTAGCGTGGTTACTCTCTGACACATAATAACACTAATGAATTTCAGAAGGACTCTGCCTCCTCAGACTTTATTATAGGATGCAGTTAGATCTCAGACGACAACCATACATATCCTCTGCTTCTCAAAGCCTATATCGATTGGAAATGCTGTTACTAGCACCATTTCCTCACATTCTCTCCATGGTCAAAATCCAGCCTGCTTTATGGGAACGTATTTGTTGATGGTTTAGCAGATTCCGTTATGAGTGAACCCATCTAGGATCTTGTATCCAGCTATATCATTAAGGACCAGGCCTTCGTGATGAAATGAGGATATTCCAAGGAAGTTGTGGTTTATTTCCATCTATTGGTCTGCTCTTACCTAGTGATTGTAAAATCTCAGAGACAGTAGCAGAAGCACCATTGTCTTCGAATTCGTTGAGAAGCCTTCCACTGTCTTCATTACAGCCAGGAATGTATTCTTTACGGTAATTTCTTCGTATCCGTCGTTTTCCTGCGCTTTTCAATTGGTTTTATCCTTCTCATTGTGGCAACTTTTTGTTTGGAAAATTAAGACCAGTTGGATTCTTTAAAGTTCCATCTTGGGTTTGGATAGGAGTGGATGACAGGTATGAAAAATCCTGTCTGGACAATCATTAGAGGGTGCTGACTCTGGGAAAATCTCGTTACGACTCCGCAGTCCACCTCAATGGTCACGTTTAGAAACATTGTGACAAAGAATAAGGTAGCTCTGTAGTCATTGTTTCATCAGTCAGAAAAGGATGTTGCCTTGTATTTTACATCGTATATAAGTTCTAAGTTTTCTGTTTCCACCCAGTCGAATCTTTTTGTCCATTTTCGTCACATTATTGATCTCATCCGAGTATATGACGACTGTTGAAGTCTACAGCGATGATACTTGGATGTTGTGATGAGAGCAGAGGTAGAGAAGGAATCCGCCCGGCGTATTGGTGTCGAGGTCCGGTGTGCCGGCCAACCTGTGGATAGTTTTTAAGGCGGTTATCCACCTGCCTCGGCAAATGCGGGCTGGTTCCCCTTATGCCGCCTTAGTTACACTATGTCGGCGATTGCTGCGCAAACACTATCTCCAGTACGCGTACACAATTATTACTCTGCCACGCAAACATTGGGGCTATACTTGTCTGGTGTGAGACATTCCCATCGGGGAGAGTCTACTGGGGGCCGAACCAAACAATAACCCTGGGTTTGGTGTGGGGCGGCGGTGGGGTGAGTGGACTGCTGTAGCCTGTTGTTAGGTTGTGAACCACTGAGGGCTACGGCGGGAACGAAGCCTCTCCCTCGTTTCTAGGTCCCCAGTTCCATACAATACAATACAATCGTGAAGTTCCCCACTTTAACTGTAGCTGTGAAGATGATGGCCAGACTTCATAGTTACTAATGTTGTTTCTTACATAAGTCTTCAAACCACATTTAGGATTAGTATTAGTAGTTAGCATTTTACGTCCTGGAATCCGTCCTCTTCTGTGCAGTTATACGTTGCCTCCTATGTTGTTTTCTTGGAGTTGGATGATAAAAATTGATGCTCTTTGAGTGTTCTTGATAAACTACGTAAGTGTTTGAAGATATCGCAAGTGAACACCACATTTTGTTTTTACTGCCCGCTTTTGAGCAATAAGAACATTCTTTCTAAGTGATGAGATACCACAGAAAATTATGCCTATGTTAGGAGTTTCATTCATTTGTTTCCAAGACAAGCGGTTGGACGAAGAGCAGAAGTACCAGAACTAGCGGTTACACGAAGAGCAGAAGTACCTGAACTTCATTGTTTGAGCAGGTCAGTAATATGTTTTTCTAAGTTTAAGTTTTCGCCAATGTGTACACCCAAAATGTTCAGCATTCTACACTATTTATCGACTCTTGTTCATGTGCAGCATCAATTATTCGTATGACTTATTTATTCTATGGAACTGAATAGTGTGTTTTCTCAAAATTTTAGGAGAACCCATTTTCAGAGGACTACTTAATAAACCTCTGGATGACATAACTAACAATCTGTTTGTTGGTCTCCCTCTGGTGGGATTCACTGTAACACTAGTATCACATGAGGAAAATACGCATTCCGCTTGATGATTTTAAGAGGAATGTCATTCGCATGTGTCAGGAACAGAAAAGGACCCAAAATTGTCCCTTGTGTGCTCTTCCCTCTTTGTGATTTTTCACAGTCACACACTCTTTACTGCATCGTTTGAATTATTCAGCAAAACGTTTTGAATTGTGTATCTTCTGTATAATTCAAACTAGTTTTGTATAAAATCATCCATTCCCTAAACTCTAAGTTCTTATAAGAGAGAAACATGACAGAAGCATTCAAGCGGTTGGAAAAATAACAGTTTGTTTTTATTTATAGGTAGCAACGTGGGGCCGTTATTCATCGTCTCAGTTCTGGCAGATTTTCATAGGTATGAGTGCGTTTCAGAGTTTTTGGGGCTTCCCTCTCCTGTGAGTCCTCTCCCTAAGGCATTCTAAAAGGAAATTGTGGCTGTCCTTTCACCGTCAAACTGCCGCCGTCTGCAGTTGGTGACTGGCTTAAGTCGCGCGAAGTGACACTATCAGCAACAGTGTATTGGCCCCTCCTGTTACATGTGCAGTTCAGGATGTGTTACTTATTTGTCACTAGTTTCAGTTGAAATAATGGCGTAGTGCTGTGCTCCAGAAAACTACTCTTGTTGAGATAACACTTCATTAATATCAGTACTATGTTTATTATTTTGGCCAGCATATGTATACAACTTACTTTATCTTGGAGTGCAACAAACGTTTAAATGACTCATTCCATCATCTTCTGTAGGTATGCGGTACAAAGTATGCAGTGTGTACTACTAGATTTGTAACTTTGGAAGGTATAACTGCTGTTATTCCTGTACTGCGACTTTTTAACTCTTCCGGCGTGATAAATCACGGACTTGCATTCGGATTTCATTCTGAGTTCAATATTCTCTTCTAGCAAAACTTTAGAGCACCAACTAAACCAGGTGGTCCGTACCGTGTAATCCCTCCTGCATATCTCGCTCGTCCTGCTCTTCAAACACCCGCGCGAAGCATACATTTTGACAGTTTTAATTTCCTCCGCTACTGATTATTCAGTTACTGGCAATCTCACGTTCGCATGTCTGGAAGTGTGTAACCAATATAGGACGCAGACAACTGTTCACAATTTCGCGACTCACAAAAAACACAGATATATTTTTTGCTTTTTCATTTACCACCCTGTTACCTTGAGGCTTTTTCACCTGATACGTGACAGTAGACACAGAAACCAAGTTAATGTTAACTTAGCTAAATGATGCTATTTTTTAGGTCGTCAGAAAAAGAAAATATATCATCTGTAATCGTCAAGTCAAGAAAGAACAGTCCAAATGGATATAACAAACTCAGTTATTAACGGCCTCGGTAGGAGATGAGCTTTAGTATTACGGTACCCTGAGTGATCAATTACTAATAGTGGAAGTGCTATATGCTTGCTTATCAGTTTTATGACTGTGTTGCTCAAGTTGGTTACGTTTTTGATCACGAGTCGATTAATTTGGAGGACTTTTGTAACGTGGACAGAGTATTTAACATCTTTGTCTGTGCTATGTTGCCTGGATATTGAAACTGTCTTCACTAAATTGTCATAACCACTGATTGAGCTTCATGTTCGGTAAGATTTTAGTAATAACAGATAATGCACACACCTCGAAACACATTCTAGTAAACAAATGTTACTTTCAGTCATCTTAGTTCCGTCCTGTTACAGTTTCTTACGTTAACGATTTTCTTCTTGGGCTATCATATTCACTAAACCTTTCACTAGGGCATCAGGAAAGAGAATGCAAAAACCTGTGTGTAGCGTCAGAAACACAACATATGAGATTCAAAAGTAAAGCTATATATATAATGCTATAGCAGCTGACGTGTATCAAGCTCTCCCCATAAATATACGGGTGTAGCAGTGAAAGGGTTAAATATTTTCACAATAATAGATGCAGAATTGTATGTAGGCAATGTTAGATTCATATATACCTATACGGATTTGCATAGCTTACTGCTTTATATTCTTTTGCGTGTCCAAATTTTTTTATGCGAAAAGAAATTACTATTTTTGAGTGCTTATATATAAATATGTTGGAGTAATTTCATAAAAATAGGACTGCAGATAGTAATACTGAAATGGTTAGAGTACACTAGGATTTTTTCATTGGGGAGGTGTACCAGTCAGATTAAATGAACTCAGATATAAAAAAAAATGGCTCTGAGCACTATGGGACTCAACTGCTGTGGTCATCAGTCCCCTAGAACTTAGAACTACTTAAACCTAACTAACCTAAGGACATCACACACATCCATGCCCGAGGCAGGATTCGAACCTGCGACCGTAGCAGTCGCACGGTTCCGGACTGCGCGCCTGGAACCGCGAGACCACCGCGGCCGGCCTCAGAGAGCTACAAACTGATTATGATAGGAGAATCCCAAATCTAGAGTACAAACGTATTGTAGTAGGAGATTATTTTTTCTTAACAGTGCATAAAGTTCATGTGGTTTGTTGTTTGTTACAGCAATTTGACTTCTCGTTTCCTCCTACATGGCCTGCTGGTCATAAGATTGAATTTGTTTGTGGTTTCTTGGAAGGTGAGTCTCAAATATGTGTGCATATATTGGCTCAAAATTGCAAGTCGCAGCAAAAGTTCGTGTGCCTTTTCTCGTCAGCATACCAGCATCAAATAGCTCAGGACAGACTACAACTAGCGACACTGGTGATTCAAATTCAGCCTAACTATAAATCCTGCTTGATATTTGGAGAATCAGCCTCTAAATAGACAGGATTGCAGAGTCTGCTTCCGAGAACAGAATATGATAGTGGGGCAGACACCCATCATAGTGGAGAACCAATAAAATCTGAAAAGCATGGTCGTAGCCCACAAAGAAATAGAAATTATTACCGTGGATACCAACACACATGTAGTGATGGAAATGCTAATGACAAGTGGAGACGCCAGGAGTATTTTCCTGGTGGAAAGTACAATAACAATTTCATTACAAGACGAGGTGGCTGGAATAATAGGAGATTCGGACGTAATAATGGCGTAATGTTGTAATAGTAGATGCATGAACGAAAACTAAGGTCTGTGAATTGTAGAAGTACTATCAGTTGATCCATGGATTAACATGCAAATACTAAGTCAATCAGTGAGGGAATGAGAAATGCTGTCAGCAGCCGATACAGGAGCTGGAGAAGAGGTAGAAAACAGTTCTAAACAACTAAATACGTTGAATATTTGTAATTTAGGAAACTTGTGTGTCACTCATTATGAATTCAAATTACTGTTTGATTGATAAGTATTTTCTGCTTAGTGTTTTTGATTACCCCCTCAGTTTTCATTAATAATAATGAAATGACGAACCACTAATAGTATATGTTATACATACGTATTGCACTTGACAATAACGCAATGGAAATGCTTCTGTTATTTGCCACTCTACCGAATGAAATGATTACTTTTATGTGATCCCCACATCGCGTTGTACATGTATACGTTGTTATCATTAAATATACCACAGATCTGGATTGCCGACATAATTAAAGGAGTTTTTCCTGTGTACAGATGCATTTCGCACGGAAATTCTCTCGTAACAGACATTAAGTTAATCGTGAGATTTACAACATGTTAATAAAACTCTGTAAGATTTTGCGTTTCAGAATGCGAGGATTGTATTGTAGTAGCGGGAAACCGGCTCTTCAGATGACTTAGTATGCTACTCAAAGTGAATATCTGACTGTGATACCGCTTACACAAACAAGTACTAATTTTGAATCACGAGCTAAAGAATAGTCACACGAAAGAGTTGGATGGGCTCTGTACCTATCATGTGGAGGTGAGTGGAGAAACTGTGACGGAACTACGTCCCTGTTATGGACGTTTCTTGCAACCTAAAACATGTCTAGTTCGTAGACCACCGGATAGACGACATATATGTGGGAGGAAGTAATATATCATCCGACCCTTCTTCGAACGTACGCTCTACAAATGTCAACAGTAAAACTCTCCATGATACACAAAGCCTCACTTACAGCGCCTGCCCTAGGAGTTCGTTGAGCCTCTCCACAACGTTCGTGGCTTGAGTAATGGACATAGGATGTTCTGTACCTCTCCTATTAATAAGGTTTGGTAAGAGTCCCACACTGATAAACACTTCTTTTGTGGTAGAATTACGTTTCTGTAAATTTGTTAAAATGATTCTCAATGTGTAATTTGCCTTTCCTACATTTGTTTTATGTAATCATTCTACATTAGGTCGCAGCGCACGCCAGCTCCTAGATAGTTTACGGTAGTTACTGTTTCCTGTGATTTGTCATCATTATTGTAGTGGATCTCTTCGTCTATATGTGCGCAATACGTTACATTTATTTACGTTTAGGGTCAACTGCCAGCCCCTGTGCCAATCGGCGATCCTTTTCCTGCATTTTGCTACAATCTTCTGGCACTGTTGTCTCCATCTAGACAACAGCATCGTTCGTGAATAGCCCCACGAAACCTCCAAAGCTGTTGATTAGGTCATTAATATACAGGGTGTTAGGGCTACAAGCGAAAGTAATGTGATCGTTGGTACCTTAATATGCATCCACTTTTGTGTATTAGCTGTTTATTCTTTGCTTCTGACAGTCTTCCCACAAACACGTTACATAATTTCTGCACCGTCATAACCGCCACACAAAGTACACTACGCCTGTCAATACAGACTAACCGTTTTGCTTACACACATTCACACTTCAACACCTGACCTGCTGCCTGCCAGCGTGGCCGAGCGGTTCTAGGCGCTACAGTCTGGAACCGCGCGACCGCTACGGTTGCAGGTTCGAATCCTGCCTCGGGCATGGATGTGTGTGATGTCCTTAGGTTAGTTAGGTTTAAGTAGTTCTAAGTTCTAGGGGACTGATGACCACAGATGTTAAGTCCCATAGTGCTCAGAGCCACTTGATTTTGAACCTGACCTGCTGCCCAGAGGAAATAGGCATTAATGGGTTGCTCTTGCCACATGTACTTGGAGGTACTATGCAAACTAAGAACGTGATACTCCAGATAGCTATACCTATTGCTCTACATATGTAGTAAATACTAATGTAATGTTGTTCAGTACACTGTCCTCGTCACCAATAAAAATATCTCCATTTATAGCGCCGATACCCTGTACAATGAAAATAACAGATGCCCTATCACACTTCCTTGAGGCACTTCCGTCATTTACAATTGTCGGTTTTGTTCCACTGAGAGCAATGTGTCGAGTTCCGTGTGCAAGTAAGAGCCGAATTTAGTGACAGATCTGGTCTGATACATGCTAAGCTCGCATTTTGTTCATTAAACGACAGAGCAAGACCGTGACGAATGCCTGCCGGAAGTCGAGGAACACGGCACCAACCTGTGTGCGTTCGTCTGTGGCGCTCTGATTATCGTAGACGAGCAGGGCGAGCTGTTCCGTAAGATCTTTGCTAGCGATATCTGTCTTGATTTTTGTAGACGAAATATTCGGTCTCGAAAAACTTTACAATGAGTGAGCACGACGCCCGTTTCATAATTCTACAATAGACTGATGTCAGCAAAATAGTTGTGTAATTGGCCTTTTACGTGTGTTTCGGTACTGTAACGACATATACCTTCAAGAAAACCCGATGTACTTGGACCGGTATTTTAATTTTAATTGGGCAGTCTATTATACGTATGAATTAGAAGAAGCCCCAAGTCTTCTCGTAATTTTCAACGACGGTCAAATTTATCGAGATAGGAGATAATCTTTCAATTAGTTACTTGTTAGTTTTAATCTACATCCATTACGCGTTCATCATAAAAGTTAAGATACTTGCTCGACAATGAGTTAGAATACCTGGTTTAACCTCGCACAGAAGTATTATTACGAATGAAATCGCAATCAGCATCAGAAAATTAAACACAGTTTTCTCTCGAGAAAATTCACGTGCAGAGTACTCACTCTAACTTTTACTCCTTTTTTATTCCATAACGAGCTAAATCTGATCTTCAAACAAAGGAGTGATTTCGTGACGAAAAGGTAGATGCGTGAGAAATTAGCGTGCGGAGCCTGTTTACAAAAGGCAAGTCTCGAGTGCACGCAAGTGTTCTATAGTCAAGGCGTGCTACTTTCCTTACTAGGACTGTTACTGACATCACGCACCGGTATATCATTACGGACGATCAAAGTCTCCGTGAGTCAGATGAAATTTGTCAGAATCATTACGGACAATCATAAAGACTATCAAGGTCTCCGTGGGCCTGATGAAATTTGTCGTACTTTGTATCCATAAAACGTGTGACCTGTAACTAAGAAAGCACCAAGATGCATACTCTATTGTCAAAAAAGATTCCGAATCTCCGGGAGGGGACTGCCAAGGGGGTGGTGACAATGAGAAGGAAAAAGAAAAATATGGCTCTGAGCACTATGGGACTTAACATCTGTGGTCATCAGTCCCCCAGAACTGAGAACTACTTAAACCTAACTAACCTAAGGACATCACACACAATAATGCCCGAGGCAGGATTCGAACCTGCGACCGTAGCAGTCACGCGCTTCCGGACTGAGCGCCTAGAACCGCTAGACCACCGCGGCCGGCAAGGAAAAAGAAAACTGGATAATATAAGGAAGGGTAACATCTACGAATCAGGGCGTGAAATGTCAGAAGTTTGAACGCGTTAAGGAATATACACTCCTGGAAATGGAAAAAAGAACACATTGACACCGGTGTGTCAGACCCACCATACTTGCTCCGGACACTGCGAGAGGGCTGTACAAGCAATGATCACACGCACGACACAGCGGACACACCAGGAACCGCGGTGTTGGCCGTCGAATGGCGCTAGCTGCGCAGCATTTGTGCACCGCCGCCGTCAGTGTCAGCCAGTTTGCCGTGGCATACGGAGCTCCATCGCAGTCTTTAACACTGGTAGCACGCCGCGACAGCGTGGACGTGAACCGTATGTGCAGTTGACGGACTTTGAGCGAGGGCGTATAGTGGGCATGCGGGAGGCCGGGTGGACGTACCGCCGAATTGCTCTCCACAGTACATCGATGTTGTCGCCAGTGGTCGGCGGAAGGTGCACGTGCCCGTCGACCTGGGACCGGACCGCAGCGACGCACGGATGCACGCCAAGACCGTCTTCAGCGATGAGAGTCGCTTCTGCCTTGGTGCCAATGATGGTCGTATGCGTGTTTGGCGCCGTGCAGGTGAGCGCCACAATCAGGACTGCATACGACCGAGGCACACAGGGCCAACACCCGACATCATGGTGTGGGGAGCGATCTCCTACACTGGCCGTACACCACTGGTGATCGTCGAGGGGACACTGAATAGTGCACGGTACATCCAAACCGTCATCGAACCCATCGTTCTACCATTCCTAGACCGGCAAGGGAACTTGCTGTTCCAACAGGACAATGCACGTCCGCATGTATCCCGTGCCACCCAACGTGCTCTAGAAGGTGTAAGTCAACTACCCTGGCCAGCAAGATCTCCGGATCTGCCCCCCATTGAGCATGTTTGGGACTGGATGAAGCGTCGTCTCACGCGGTCTGCACGTCCAGCACGAACGCTGGTCCAACTGAGGCGCCAGGTGGAAATGGCATGGCAAGCCGTTCCACAGGACTACATCCAGCATCTCTACGATCGTCTCCATGGGAGAATAGCAGCCTGCATTGCTGCGAAAGGTGGATATACACTGTACTACTGCCGACATTGTGCATGCTCTGTTGCCTGTGTCTATGTGCCTGTGGTTCTGTCAGTGTGATCATGTGATGTATCTGACCCCAGGAATGTGTCAATAGAGTTTCCCCTTCCTGGGACAATGAATTCACGGTGTTCTTATTTCAATTTCCAGGAGTGTAGTAGAGAAGATATAAAATGTAGCAATGGCAAGAAAAGCGTTTCTGAAGAAGAGATTTAAGTGTCAGGAAGTCGTTTCTGAAAGTATTTGTATGGAGTGTAGCCATGTATGGAAGTGAAACATGGACGATAAAGAGTTTGGACAAGAAGAGAACAGAAGCTTTCGAAATGTGGTGCTACAGAAGAATGCTGAACATTAGATGGGTAGATCACATAACTAGTGATGAAGTACTGAATAGGGTTGGGGAGAAGAGCAGTTTGTGGTACAACTTGACAAAAAGAAGGGACCGGTTAGTAGGACATGTTCTGAGGCATCAAGGGATCACAAATTTAGCATTGGAGGGCAGCGTGGAGGGTAATAATCATAGAGGGAGACCAAGAGATGAATACACTAAGCAGATTCAGAAGGATGTGGGTTGCAGTAAGTAGTGGGAGATGAAGAAGCTTGCACAGGATAGGGTAGCATGGAGAGCTGCATGAAACCAGTCTCTGGACTGAAGACCACAACAACAACAACAACAAGGAATATAGAAAATCTGAAAACAGAAATGCAAAGGGTTAATCTAAATACTAGGTGAGTAGCAAATGAGAAAAAATATTTCGTAAGAAGTGTGACACATTGACACTTGGAGGACCACAAGCAGGCAAGTACCTACAAGGACCGACAGGGCCAAATTGGTCCCATGTTTATTTTTGTTTATTTGGCTCAAATGGCTCTAAGCACTATGGGACTTAACATCTGAGGTTATCAGTTCCCTAGACATAGAACTACTTAGACCTAACTAACCTAAGGACACCACACACATCCATGCCCGATGCAGAATTCGAACCTGCGACTGTAGCAGCCACGTGGTTCCGGACTGAAGCGCCTAGAATCTTTGTTTATTTGATCAGATTGTGATAGTTAAGGGAATGTAACACACATTTATAGCTTTTGTTGATTATTAATAAAATAAATAATTATACACACACACACACACACACACACACACACACACACACACAAACACACACACACACACACACACTCCACAGTTGTTCACTGCTGTTTACTGCTGCACTTGTCGCACCACACTCGTCTTCTCTTGTCACATTTGCCACATACTGCTTTCTCACAACCTGAACAAACAGTAGCAGTATGATTTCCTTTACATGAGGTACGAATTTTAGGCTTCTCTCTCTTAGTTGCCCACTGTGGTACGCCTTTAGTGTCTGCATGATTCTGGTCTCAAAACCCTGGTGTCAAACTTCATATATTTCATTGTTTCGATGACTCTGTTTCGTCCCATTGTTTGTCTGAAAAACGGAGGACCCCATACTGTCGACCATAGACGTTTGAGAGGAAAATTCTTTGCCCCATACACTCCTTTGGCATACATTATGGTGACAAAAGCATCCAGTTCTTCAGTGTCTACTGTCCAGGAATCGTGTTGTGTTCGTCAACGAGCTTCAGCTTCAGTACATTGCTTGATATGGCCCATCATGGAAGCACTGAAAATTAACCGCCAAGCACTAAGAAGTTTCCCACTTTGAATTTTCCTTTTAGCATATGATGTTGGTCCTGAGCTCTCCCGCAAAATGTTATGACTTTGTAGACGACCTGAAAACATATGAAAAAAGAACAGTATTTTTAGAACGTGTAAGGTACTGATATATGAGTATATCTGTTCTCTTAATTTTACAAACTAAAACTCTACACAAAGAACAGAAGTATTACTGACCTGCATTAGAACCCACTGGTACAATTTTCCACATAGTCCCATCTTTTGCTGTTTCTGTTTCTTCAGTAGGTTGCCCAGTATCAGTTTTTGACTGACTTCCGTGGGAAGCAATTGTTTTCCGGGTTGTTGATCTTATAGAGCTAGAATTTGGAAGATCAGAAGGCATGCTGGATGTAGAATCTTCATTTTCTCCTAAATTTAGCGGAAAACTGTCCTGGGTTGTGTTTATATCATCATATACATTTCACAAATCACATTTTTCATCTGCACACACTGGAACTGCTACGCTTTCTTCATTGTCCTGATCGCTGTCGGAAAACTCAAATTCTTCACCTGAACTTTCACTTTCTATTTTTCTCAGTTCTGCTAGTATTTCAGCGTCTGTTAGGCGCGTCTTGTATTCGTAGCTCATGACTGCAGGAACGACTCTCAGATACCGTCACAACAGACAATAACTGAAATCCTTGCGTCAACAAAACCACAATCAGCGCTGGATTGAATGACATTGTTGTCACATATTTGAACAACAAAGGGACAACAGTTTATGTGATTTCATACGCAGTATTGCAAAGAAGTAGCCTCTAAATACAGAGAAATGTTGCAGGGGCCAAATTGGCCCCGCCGTCCTTCAAGGTGGTAAGCTTCATGTTTCACAACCTAATAAAAATAGGACACTCCAAAACGCGGTGGTTAATATTTCATATGACTGATGAAAAGTCACAAAATATCAGGTCAGTCGAACTTATGATTTGCTCAGAAACCAAGTGAAAAGATCGAAAAGGGGCCAATTTTGCCCCTCGGTCCTTCTAATGTTGAGCTACTAATATAAATTCGTTTTTCCCATGTTCGTATGTCAATAACTGGCAATGAATTGGAATGTTATAATATCGAGTAATGTGAAGCAGATGTTTGTGTGTTCCTGTGCGCCGACATAGGGCGAGCAGAAAGATCAGCAACATCGCACAACATGTGAGTGTTGTCGATAATCGACGAAGCCGATTCAAAGGCGAGGCACGCGTCGTCAAGCGACGGTCTGCGGGACAGTGCGAGCAATAACAGTGTCTACATCTATCCCTACCTGTTTTCACCAGCCGCTATCACGTATTGTGGCTAGTTGACATAGGAAAAGGGAACTGAGAAGGAACTGTATTACTGTATATGCATGTTTTATAATTTGGTTCTGGATTTGTGTTCTGGATTTAGTTTTAAGGAACAAGTAGAAACAACCAGAATACAAAACGCGACTACTCAGTTATGTCTCAGGTAATCCAAACGAATACAGTAGAACTGTACAAATTTAAACTAACATAGAAACACACGACCAGAAAGTGCAGTGGCGTTTTATGAGTACTGTTCGAAACGACGGTCACATTGTGTGTGGCTAAGTTCGACTCTTCGCAGAAAGGCTTGCTGAATACCATTCATCATGTCTGCATCTCTTCGCATAATGTTACAGGCATGTTGTATTCTTCATCGAAGGTTGTTGACATCAACGATCTTTCCTACATATGCCACAAATTTCAGATGGCCCTACAAAAAGAAATCCAGTGGATTTAGAACTGGCCATACTAAAGTGCCTCCATGACGAATCCATCTGGGAGGGTAGGAATTATCCGGGAGGCGTCTCACTGAGCTGCTGAAGTAGCAGGGGTTCCTTCATCCACGTACCACTGGTTCATACGAGAGGACAAACTAATGTCTTCCAACAATTCTGGTAACGCAGAATCCAGGAAACACAGATATCACTCTCCTGCCAGTCTGGGCGGTAGCAAAATGAGATGCCGATCGACCTACCACAACAGACATTGACACCGCATCGTTGTTGCTACCTTCTTATCACTGTACTGTGGGGGTCTAGTACTGCCACTGCTGCCCACTCGTGCCAGTTGTGCGAATTTATCATGCCCTACTTCGTGAAAAAGGCTTCTCCTGTGAACGGTATTGTTTGTGAAAAATGCTGGTTGTCCTTCTGCACGTGAAAGGGATGGTAGTGGTTTCTGTGCAGAACTCGTGTAGTAGTGCACTGTGATATTTCGCTCGCAGTGGCGAGAGACCTGGTGCTTATTTTTCATTACCCCACAACAACAAAAAAGGGTTCAAATGGCTCTGAGCACTATGGGACTTAACAGCTATGGTCATCAGTCCCCTAGAACTTAGAACTACTCAAACCTAACTAACCTAAGGACATCACATAACACCCAGTCATCACGAGGCAGAGAAAATCCCTTACCCCGCTGGAAATCGAACCCGGGAACCCGGGCGCGGGAAGCGAGAACGCTACCGCACGACCACGAGCTGCGGACCCCCCCCCCTCCCCCCCTCCCCCGCAACAGTTTGCCAGAAATTCACTTCATCATCCACACTGTACGTCAACGGTCGGCCCCCGGCCCCGGCAACTAAATCTTGGAGGTGTTACAAATGCACCACAGAGTAAAACGTTTTGCGGATGGAAGGCGCCGGTTAGGAATTCATTCGTGATACAATTGTCTTGCAACGTCAGCTCTTCCATCGGCAATCCCACACACAGGTGGGCGTCGGCTTATTCCTCGTTTGTGAAACTTGCCGTGGTAGTAACTCTGTCAGCGTGGCAAGCATCGGCTACAGCGAACAGAGCAGTGTTGTTCGGGGTCAGCGAGATGTATACTGCCCCAGCAATGACCTTATGATGTCACACTAGTCGGCTTGTCCGCCACACTTTTCAATGTTAAGGCTCCGTGCAATTCCTGCGAGAAATCAACATTTAATTGGAAAGGTACCCACTAAAGGTCTTAATTGTGTCGTGTGCTATTAAGAACTTGCATGCACATAAACACTCACTCAAGAATTACTGAACTCATCTGAAATAACTGTTCGCTCCTCATAGGAGGCAGCTGCTGGCACCTAAAATCCTCAGTGCCACGTGCTGTGACGTACACGCCACGTTCTGTCTTTCACGTGGGTCTCGGTGCAGCTGTAAACACGTCAGGCACGCCGCAGTTTTCCTTCCTCCAATAGGCGCTCCTTCGGTTTACAGAAAACGTTCCCTGACATGAAACTGTACACCCTCTTACCGTCGGCAACAAATGATTCATAAGCTCTAATACAATTCCAGATACACTACGATTGCATTTGTTCTTTCACGTTTCTTTCAAACGCTGGCAGACACCAATTAGTATGAAGGCTTTCACGACCGGATGACATATCTTCTGGTAAACCTTGCGGGATGTAAGGTCGTGGTCCATGAAACTCTTCAGCTCCTAACGTTTCGTCCAGTGCTTCGCTGGACATCTTCAGAGGGGTGTTTCTCCTCCGGTGAGTCTTGCCGAGTCGGCAAAACAACCTTTAATGAAATTAAAAGCACAGGTGCTAACACTAAGAGTGCAAAGAAAATTCTACAGTTAAATACAGAGGAGAGAAAGGATAGGCGGAAAGAATGCGTTGAAAGCCCTTATGGAGGAATTGTCTGAGGACATGCGAGAAGAAGGAACAGAGTCGAGAGAGAAGAGATAGGGAATCTAATATCAGAACAGAATTTAAAAGTCCGTTGGACAAACTAATATCAAATAAGGCAGAATGCATGGATAATTTCTAAAATATTTGGAGGAAGTGACCCCAAGACTGTGTGTGTATATAAGACTGGCGATGTATCATCAGACTTTCGGTAAAACATCATTCATGTAGTTCCCAAGATAGCAAGAGCCGACAGGTGAGAGAATTATAGCACAATCAGGTTGACAGCTCACGCATCAAAGTTGATGACTACAATAATAAACAGAAGAACTGAAAAGAAAATTGAGGATTTGTTATATGACGATTAGTGTAGCTTTAGGGAGCGTAAATGCACCAGATAGGCAGTTCTAACGTTGTGGTTCATAATGGGAGGAACACTGAAGAAAAATCAAGACACGTTCATAGGATTTGCCGACCTGGAAAACGTTCAAATGGTTCAAATGGCTCTGAGCACTATGGGACTCAACATCTGAAGTCATCAGTCCCCTAGAACTTAGAACTACTTAAACCTAACTAACCTAAGGACATCACACACAGCCACACCCGAGGCAGGATTCGAACCTGCGACCGTAGCAGTCGCACGGTTCCGGAATGAGGAGCCTAGAACCGCTAGCCCACAGCGGCCAGCCTGGAAAAAGTGTTGTACAATGTAACATTGTGCAATATGTTAGAAATTCTGAGAAAAACTGAGGTGACCGACAGGTAAAGACGGGTAATATAGGCCTACAGTATGTACAAGTAACGAAAATTAACAATAAGACTGGAAGACCACGAACAAAGCGCTCGGATTAAAAAGGGTGTAGGAAGGGATGTAGTCCTTCGCCCCTACTGTTCAATATACATCGAAGAAAGAGTGACGGATATAAAAGAAAGGTTCAAGACTGGAGTTAAAATTCAAGCTAAAACGATATCAATGACAAGATTCGCTGATGATATTGCTATCCTTAGTGAAAGCGCAGAAGTAATTAGAAATAGCAGGAATGAGAACACAGAGAAACTTAACGTCAGAATTGGCAATCACGATGTAGACGAAGTTAAGGAATTCTGCTGTATAGGCAGAAAAATAATCCAAAGAGGGTATTCCTGGCCAATAGAAGCCTTCTAGTATCAAACATAGTCTTAATTTGAAGAAGAATTTTCTGAGAATGTACGTTTGGAGCACAGCATTGTTTGGCAGTGGAACCTTGACTGTGGGAAATCCCGAACAGAAAAAATGGTTCAAATGGCTCTGAGCACTATGGGATTCAACTTCTGTGGTCATCAGTCCCCTAGAACTTAGAACTACTTAAACCTAACTAACCTAAGGACATCACACACATCCATGCCCGAGGCAGGATTCGAACCTGCGACCGTAGCAGTCCCGCGGTTCCGAACAGAAAGAACTAGAAGCGTTTGATATGTGGTGCTACAAACGAATGTTGAAAATGAGTTGAGCTGATAAGCTAAGGAATGAGGAGGTTCTCCGCAGAATCGGCGAGGAAAGGGATATGTGGAAAATTGTGACAAGAAGAAGTGATAATATGACAGACATTTGTCATGACGTCAGGGAATAACTACCATGGTATTTGAGGGGGTTATAGGAGTGGAAACTGTAGAGGAAGACAGAGATTGGAATACACGCAGTAAATAATTGAGGACGCGATTGCAACTCTGAGATGAAGAGGCTGACACAGGAAAGGAATCCGTAGCGGCCCGCATCAAACCAGTCAGAAGACTAATGACTCAAAGAAAACTGAACTTAGTGAAAAGGAAGAAAACCTTACAGATTTGTGTACGATGTTGTTATAGTGTTAGAGACGCCACAGATTTTGGAAGAACAATTGAATGGAACGATTGATTTCTTCAATATCAACGTCAGTAAAATAATGGAAATGAAATGCATCCGGATTAAATCACGTGTTGATGAGGCGATTACCTTAGGAAATGAGACACAAAAAGCAGTAGAAGTGTTTTTCAATTTGCCTAGCAAAGTAACTGACAGCGATCGGAGAGAGAGAGATGAGATGTACTTTTCGTTCCACAGTTAAGGGATAAACCATGATGCAGGGCACGTTAGAAAAACAAGAATACACAATACTTATTTACGAAGAGAAACAAAAAAGAAATGAAGATAAGAAATGCAAACTGGAAATTGGAAGAAAAATGTTTCCGTAAAAGAGAATTTTTTTAACTTCGAATATAAATTTGCAAGTTAAGGAATTTTTTAAGGTAATTTATATGGAGTGTAGTCTTGTATGCAAGTGAATTGTGAGCGTTAAGCAGTATAGACAAGAAGAGGAATAATTAATGAAGAGGTAGTGAATCGAATTGGAGAGGTGATAATGTAATAGGAGAACTTGATAAAGAGAAGGGATTGGATAATCGCACAAGCAGTAGTCAGTTTGGTTACCATGGGAAGTTAGGTGCGGGTGGATGTTGATGCCGGGGGGGGGGGGGGGGAGGGGGTAAAGATTGTTCCGAGAGATCAAAGTTTGACTACAGAAGAAGGTTCGAGTGAATGTGAGCTGCAGTAGTTATGCAGTGATGAAGAAGCTCGCACAGGGCGACCTGCGGCCAAAGTTCTGCATCGACTTCTAAGCTCTGTGAAGGAGTATAAAGTGCATGGTGGATGGAAGGTTCCATTGTACCAGTTGTAAGGGCTTTTTCCCATTTCATTGACGTATGGACTGTTCGAAGAATGCTTAGATGCCTTTGTGCCTGCCGAGATTAGTTTAAACTTATTTTGCAGTCCCTGTAAGAATGGTACATAGGACATGACTGAAGGTTCTAGAAACTCTCTAAGTACATTTTCATAGGATAGGTTGCCTCTGTATTCTAGCGTTTGCCAGTTCAATTTTGCGCTGTGTGGGTTCGACATTCTCGGCGCTGAGTAACCGACTGTAGCAACACTGTGTGTCTTGTATGTCGTTGCTGGGACACCGGACAACGACGTCTGGTGAAATAGCTCTTACGCACTGGTGAACAGTGATGAGGTATGCTACACAAGCAGACTGAATACGACCTGCTGACATTGGCGTGGACAGTTGGAGGTCTGGATTTGCCGAGGGCGTGTGAGTGCTCCGTTGCGCCGAACACAGCTGGAAGGCGGCTGCCTGGCCTGTGGAGTGCTACTGACGCCATCACATCAACTGTACGCTACTCTACAGTTCGGGGAACTGTTGTGTGCCTCTACTGTAGACTATATACTGATTCCTTGGGTAACGGTCAATAATTTTGTACTTCACTGATGTGTAACCAAATGAATTCTGGATCTTTCGAGTATAGCTGGTATTTGTTCTCGTTCCCCCAAGTTCTTATGATGAGCGAAGGCACTCGTTTGTATGTTTCTACACGGCTGCGTTAAACCGAGTTTTCTGGACACGTATTCGCTATTTGTGGGGAACATGGGTTCTAATTTGATTTTTGCTGTCTACTCGTCCCGTTACTGGATAGCGTGGCTGTGAATAGAAGTAATTAGATAGCGTATAATCTGCGGGTTCACCCCTGTGCCTCAAGCATGTCACTCCTCAGAAGTATCAAGTAAGGGATAAGGACCAACTTAATTCCAACGAGCTTCCACTGACACGTTAAATTACAATGCTTAGACAGTAAGTGACCCCCTAGAGTGTAGCATGTGGACATACAAGGTGAGAATGTGGGTCTCGCGGGAGGCGTCCGCGAGATACTCCCTGCAGTCGCACTATCTTCTGTGCCCTCGGTGTCTCAGATGCATAGAGCGTCTGCCATGTAAGCAGGAAATCCCGGGTTCGAGTCACTGTAGCGGCACACAATTTCACCTGTCCCCGTTGATATATATCAACACCCGTCAGCAGCTGAAGGTATTAATATTATTCTAATTTCGTTCTAGACGGCTGCAGGTCATCAGTGGTGTCTGTTCTGTCGGACATGTCCGGAAGAAGACACCATGTCCACATAAGTATATTGGGTTAGGTTTCAGTAGTTCTAACTCTAGGGGACTGATGACGTCAGATGTTAAGTCCCATAGTGCTCAGAGCCATTTTCTGTCAGCACCATGAAGAACGGGTCAAAGTGGTTCGTGGTATTCCGGAATTCTGTGACGCGGAGTTGATGACATTGTGGCAGACTATTACGGGAGTCTTACCATCCCGCAAAGGTGACAGTGGGGTGCGTGTTGACGGCATCACTTACCGTAGACCGGTATTTTTCGAGAGATGAATCCTGCGAGCATGTTACTTGTACTGGTAAAAGCTATGAGAATATTTTGAGCACCTTCCAACACTGTGGATGCAGGGGTAGGATCATTTTTACGCAAGATGGCGCTCCTCCGATGGCGCTCCTGCGCACAATGCTGAGCCAGTGACGCGGCTGCTGCAGAGACATTTCGGAAATGCTAGAACTATCAGCCGTTATTTCCCTGTCACAGCTGTTCACTGTCGAACATGTGCAGTCACGGCAAATGAACATTACCGATGCTGTAATGTGCAACTCAAACCATAGTCGTCGTATTGCGTAGAATCTGTGACCTGTAGCTTACCTCATTTTCGTTAAGACGCCAACTACGTCATCTCTTGGTACAAGTTGGTTTTTCTTCTTTCGCTTCGTAACATTTCCCCCTGCATCACAAATATGCTGATCAAACCAGATGTCGTTCTGAGTAGCGTCTGAAACTGGAACTTCAGTTATAGACATCCTGTACTGTACGTATTATCCGCTATGATACTACGTGCAAAAATGCACACTGAAGCGCCAAAGAAACTGGTATAGGCATGCGTATTCCAAAGATATGTAAACAGGAAGAATACGGCGCTGCGGTCGGCAATCCCTATACAAGACAAGTGTCTGGTGCCGATGTTAGATCTGTTACCGCTGCTACAATGGCAGGTTATCAAGATTTAAGTGAGTTTGAACGTGGTGTTACAATCGGCGCACAAGCGATGGGACACAGCATCTCCGAGGTGGCGATGAAGTGGGTATTTTCATGTACGACTATTTCACGAGTGTGCCGTGATTATCAGGAATCTTAAACCATCAAATCTCCGACATCCCGCTGAGACCGGAAGAAAATCCTGCAAGAATGGGACCAACGACAACTGAAGAGAGTGGTTCAACGCAACACAAGTGCAACATTTCCGCAAATTGCTGCAGATTTCAATTCTCGGTCGTCAACAAGTTTCAGCGTGCGAACCATTCAGCGAAACATCATCGATATGGGTTTTCGGAGCTGAAGGCCGACTCGTGAGCATTGAAGACTGCACAACACACAGCTTTACTCCTCGCCTGGGTCCGTCAACACCGACACTGCACTGCTGATGACTGGAAACATGTTGCCTGGTCGGACAAGTAGCTTTCAGACTGTATCGAGCGGATGGACGTGTACGAATATAGAGACAACCACATGAATCCATGGACCCTGCATGTCAGCAGAGGACTGTTCAAGCTGTATTACACGTTACTACACATTAGTGTATAAGTCAGAGATGGGTAAAGGGTTATGTAGGATCCTCATCATAGTTAAGTTCTATGAAGTGTGGGTGAGTGAGTAACTCAATATGCACTTGTAATTGGAGATTCAGTTTGGTTTGACTCATTTAGGGTAGAGACTGGACAGCTTCCCACTGAATTTTCTTTTCTGACTTGACTTGTGGCCTGAGATAGGAAGGGAGAAGGTGCGTTCCGTTCTTTGAAGAAGTATGGCTTGCGAGTGGTCAAGTAACGACAACGTGGTAAGGTGTGGAAATGTCCACTGTTTCCCTGTTCAGACTTCGTTCGGTAAGCTTCAGTGGGAACAAGCAACAACCTTTCGGGCCGTTTACTCGCTCCTGGGTGGCAGCTGGCGCTTGCTGAGAGTTATGTGGACTGTCCTGCTATCGCACCCATTTGGAAGATGTGCTGGTCACACGATGACTAATACATATTTCTAAAAAGAAGTTGTAAGCCAGCACTTTGGCTATGTAGACTGGGTGAGTAAAACGTACTCTTACGAACTCATTTAGCGTAAGCTTTCTTACAGTTAGGACCCGTCAATTAATTTGCAGGTGATCACTGCGCTATAAAAATTCAGTAACCAAGAGAAAGCTCTTTGGTGATGTGTGAAGCCATGATTTTTCTAAATCAGTTGCTTTTCTGTTTCTGAAGCAATGGTGTGATCTTACTAATCATACCTCCAACCTGACATTAATAATAATATTCGTAGCTGAGTGCAACAAATATATAGTTCGATACTGAAATTTTTGTGTATCGAAATTTTATCAAATTTTCTGTTTTTGGCAGATCGAACATAAAGTGATGGATCACCCACGTTAGTATCATACCATTCTCTACGTAAACACATGCTCATTATGAGTACTTTCAAGCTAAGGGAGATGTTAATACTTTGGGTTCGACGGGATTATAGGAATTTTATCGTGCATGAAGAACTTATTCCTTCTCATCTATCTCTAATAATGCCGCTAACTGGTGTACGAATCCTGTATACCTTCCTCCTGTAGCTTCTTGTTAGTCGGAGTACATGCTTCGAGAATATGAATGTTATAATTTCTTTCATCCCTAAGTGCTTCCATGCGTTAACTCCTCTGGATGAAGAACCCTTTCTGATCATGAGATTTCTAGGAAAAACCACCCTACTTTAACGAATCATATCTATAATTTTATGTGATTTGGAACATGATGAAGAAGGGGAAAAAGAAGAGATTACGAGTTACCAAACAGTTATTTCATGGAACAAAATTCGAGTTTCCTTTTCATTCATGCGCACTGCTCCTTCGTGTTACATCCCCTGTTATATCACTGACAATAGAACTCCCTGATTGTGAAATGGTTACTAGAGTTTTCATATAATCCATTCCATGGACTTTCATTTTGAAATCATGATATAAGTTCCCATTGGACTCTTGATATAATTTAATGGCCCACGTTTTACACGTATTGTACTCAGTGGAATCATAATAGAGCGAAGTTGTGGCAACTCTTAACAATTCAAATAAAGTATAAATGGACAGATTATGCCACGTACATTAGAATCTTCAAGACATTAATAAGCGTTCCCCACCTATGACAGACGTGGTCTCGCCTCTCACCATTCGTACAACACATATTTCAAATTACATAATTTTCTTTCAGCATTTCTAGAGAGTAAAACCACCTAATTCTTCCACTCTTTGGACTTTGTGAACGGTTCGTGATATCGGAATGGGGTTTACAGTGTAAGGCCGCAAGATTTTGCCTCCACATATATATATATATATATATATATATATATATATATATATATATATATATATATATATATATATATATATATTATATTTATGCTAGATCATTGTTTACAATGTGCAATTGGATTATTATTCATTTCACTGGCTGATACTGTCTAGCAACACGTACTAACAATTTCCGTAGCATTGCGTGTCCAGAAGTTAATAAGCGCTGAGCACTGTCAGAAAGGGCGACGTGGCCACGCATTCCTCAGAAGCCGCCGTCGGCCGAGGGCCTGGGAAGCGACCTGTGTTCTGCAGGGGCGAACATTTACTGACCTGAGAGACAGCAGAGTGAGGACGCGGCGGTTTGTAACATTGGAGGTCGCAGAACCCCCATTGCAAGGACGGTGTTGGTGGGAGGCAGCCCTCTGGTAGAAAGGAAGAAATTTCAGAATAGTACACCTGGAGAAAGAGCGTCGGTGGTAGACCACGCGAAAAGTACGTCTTTCAGTGCAAAGGAATGCGCGAGGGCACAAACGATGATTTCAAGCTAACATCTGTGGCTTCTTCTTATGTTGGAGAAGACTTTCCACTAAAAATCAGAGACGTGTTTTCGATTGATGGAGTGCTAAGGATGTATGAACTGGGAATGAAAACTTCCACAAAATCTTCTGGAAGGAGTAGGGACTTCAGATGATTGGCGGGAAAATTAATGACCCATGTAGTGGGAGGCAATGTTTCTGTAACGGCTTTTGGGACCGGTCGCATGAGCGCAAATTTAGACGCGGCGTAACCAGGAGGGAACAAGGTAAGGCGTGTATAAGTACTTCCCTACGGGGATCGATGAAAGACACCTCCCTCTAGGGAGAGAGCCACATCGGAAAACCAGTCGGTTAAATTTTGAAAAGTGTTGCTTTTGACACAAGGAGCACGTGAAGTCGTTCCTCTGTGAACAGAGTTGTTATTCTGTTTACTAGAGTGATGTTTCTTTAACTCTCTAACACACACTAGAGTGCTTCTGTGTGGGACAACATTTGGGTAGAATTTCTGTTCCTGGCTACTGAGTAAACAAGAATCTTGACACGTGTTCTGTCTTGTATTCAGGTAATTACAGCCCTAAGAGTTTTCAGACAGCATATTACGCCCACTGTGTTAGCAGAGAATTGCCTGTACGCCATGTATATCATCTTCACAGCAGCCAACGCCCCAACGAGCAGATCGTCGGTGCAGTACAACTGCTGTCCGTACTTCAATAGCTCATACGCACACTGCGGTTCGGCAGATAGGAAAATGTATTGAATGTATTGAGTTCTGTTTGCTTGTGCACTGAGGTTTTATTGAAAATGCCAGTCAAGGCCCAGGTCTTCTGTTTCTCAGCGCTAATCAGTCAACCACTTTCTGTCAGTCTAATAAAGGGGAGTGGGGATGAGAGGCCAAGAGCGATCGAAAGAAAATCAGTGTCGAAATTACATGTAGGGTAGAATCCGACTTTCATAGCTATATAACATTTTGACCTCTACTTTTTTGATAATGAATTTAAGTTGTGATACATTCTAGCAGCATCCCAATAGAAATAGTTGGTTTGGTGTGCTAAACTCAAGTGAAATAAAACACAACACGATACTTCGTTTTATGAAAATCCCTAGGTGTAGTCTGTCAATGGCAGGGCTATTTCAGTCACCTGTAGGACTAGTGGTTATCACATCTGCCTAGTTATTAGAAGATATGGGTTCGAATACCGACCTGGAGTAATACAGTTTCATTTAAAATATTTTAAGATAGGTAACAGAATCAGAATTTTTTCAAACGAAATTTTCTTAGTAAACAGGAATAACCTTCAAGTAAAATTGGAAAATAACGGATGTCAGTACATAAAAATGAGACAGTTGTATATGAAATATATACATAAAAGTTTTATATTTTTCTGTGAAGTATAGCTTCCTAAAATATTAAAATTCTCATATATATATATATATATATATATATATATATATATATATATATATATATATATAAAATTCTAATACAGTCTCACACCCACCCACACACACACACACACACACACACACACACACACACACACACTCACACACCCACACACCCACACACCCACACACCCACACACACACACGTGTGTGTGTGTGTGTGTGTGTGTGTGTGTGTGTGTGTGTGTGTGTGTGTACTAAAATTACGAGAATTGTAATATTGTAGGAAGGTATACTTGACAGAAAAATCTAGAAGTTTTATGTATATATTTCATATAAACTGTGTCATTTTTATGTACTGACATATCCGTTATTTTCCATTGTTACTTGAAGGTTAGTCCTGTTTACTGAGATCTTCTATATACTGTAAAATGAACTTTATATATATATGAGAATTTTAATATTGCAAGAAGGTCACATATGTTACAGTTAATTTTACAATATGCAATCTGGCAACCGATAATATCACAAGAAGCGTAACAAATATGGCGGAATACGAATTTTGCTGATATAACAGAACTAGCATTCTGTAATATTACAAACCAAAGTGCTATGAGACATTTATCACCTGAACTTCGCCACATAATATGAGAAGTTCACTGCCTGACAAAAAGAAAAGTGAAACACGTTATTTAAGTAACTACAAAATCTAGAAGAATTTACAAAGAACTTTTCAGTGTGAGCCCACTTATCAGTATAATCTTGCACCTCTTCTGGTATGGCTGCATGCACTGATTCGATTGGGAAGTGTGTCATAAAGAGATTGTATATTTTACAGAAGCAATTCGGCTCACAAATATTGTAACTGGTTCTTTTTGCCCTGGGTGCTGGTACTGGTACAGAGTTAATGTTAGAGCCTGTCCCACACAAGTTGTATCTGAGACAGATGTAGGGATCTTGTTGTCTGCAGGAGTTTCTCCATCCAGAGAGTTTATAGGGGCAAGTGCCAGGTGTGGATGAGCATTGTTCTGTTGATAAATTATGAAACCATGGTACTGTCAGAGGACAGGTAGCACACGTTGCTCTATCATAGTTTCCTCAGTTACCATCAGCCATGTCCCGAAGTCATCCCTGAAGTCCCCCTTCCTCACAGCATGAGGCCAGCAGTAACACTCCTATTCCTCTCCAAAATACTGAAAGCATGGTATCTCTCCCCAGGTTCCCCCCATATTCGTCGACGTCGGTCATCTGGTATACTACGGAACAGCGATTAATTGCTGAACACAATGTAGTCCCGTTCATCAGCAGTCCAAGCTTCCCGGAGACACCATCCCAAACGCAGCCCTTCTGGTGGTCACACAAAATCAACCAGAATATCTATCTTCAGTATGCCTGTCGCCATGTTTCCATGCAGTCCAACATCGGGCCGACGAATACCCTACAAATTTCGGTATTGCATCACTCGACCGTACAACCAACTGAACATTCACAATGGGGCCCCTTTCCACCTGTATAAAGTGCTGATAACGCTGTCTCACACATGTACGCTGCATCTTTGTGTTTTTCACAGTGATTATTCAACGGCTGGTGGCGTTCATCATGTACGTTCTATACCCATCAAGCGTTATTATAACACTAAATTCCAGCAGCATTGATGCACTCTGCTGGCCGTTGTACTTAGTTTTTGTATTTTAATGTATCTTAGGATGGATCAGCTATGCAAAAGATATATCCACATTTTCATGTTCTAAATTTTGCACATGACGTACTTTGTAGTAAAATAATCTGTAATTGGTACTTGTCATCTATCGCAATCGGTACTACCTGACCTAAAGTTCACAGTATTTCTTATTTACAGCCATGTATCGTATATTGATTGACGGTGGTTTTTTTTTTAAAAAAAAAGGGGTAGACATTGTTCTACTACCTCGTGTCGGAAATTTAAATCAAAGGTCTGCTCATGATCGATTTTGTGGCCAAAAATCAGAACGAATAAGTAATTGATCTATTTAAAACACGTGAGATGGCTTTTTCGATCTAAAGTCTTGCACTAATTAATTTAAAGACCAGTTCTGGATATAAAATATATTTGACCTTTAGTTTTTTGTTTAAGTGTTCTGTGGTGTTGGTATTTCATTGTCTGTGTTTCGATTTGTCACACTCAAGCATTGTTGTCTCTACTGAAACTAATAGTATTCGCAAAACACCACTCTCACACTTTTAAATCCTTACTGTAAGCAAACACCAAAGCGAGGTCACGTTCTTACGTTTTTAATATAGATCCTACTTTTAAATTATTATGTTGGACATTGGCACTGTGCATGTGTCGTTAGCAATTAATTTGGTGCTCGTGTTTCATTAGAATTTTGTAAAATAGCTGTTGAAACAAACAACTGGTTCACAATGATTTGTTTTCTTTTGGACTGGCACTAGCGTTATTCGTAATTGGATCCTTTTTCATACTGGTCGACGAAGTTATCAGCGCACGTATTTCTTCATCTGTTCCTGTAAGCTTGCAGAATGTTAAAGGAATTTGTGTTATCACTCTTCATGTCGGAGGCAAATACTATTTCTGGTAACTTCTGGTTAGCCTCCTTTATGATTAGATATTTTATGTCATAATTAATGCCCAAGTACGATCTGTTAGTTACACATTTTCACAATGTCATCTGTGGAGCGCATTACACCAACAAAATAATGAAAGTCGAATGCAAGGTAGCGAAGATTTGAAAAAATTGTGAGAAAAACTAATAAAATTTTAATTAATAAAGGAGAGTAACAACGTGACCAATGTTTCCAATCCTTTTTAATATATTATATTTTTAATGTATTGTTCAAATCTGAAAGAAATGTGCAGACGAATTTATTAAAGGTACAAATATTTTGAAGCTTAACTTGTGAAAAAAAGAAGAAGGATAAGATTTAATCTTCATTCTTTGTATCATTTATTTATTGTTTTAACAATATGTATAGTAAGAATAAATAAAACTGTGAATTTTTTGGGTTGAAAATCCAATCCGAATACAAAATTATTGTTCAGAGTTCAATTTCGGAAGAAATATCATCATATATTAATTTATTGTGTCTTGAGCGCCTAAAACATTTTTACACTACTAGTGTCAGCACAGTGTTGGCACCTTCAGATCTGATAATAATCCACAAAGAATGTCATATGATGTATAAACTCTGTTTTTTATTCATACTGAACACTATGAAAATGTTATACAATATGTCAATGGAAATGCGTCATGGCGTCACATGATAAGAGAGGCTGAATTTAAAATACTGCTTTGTGCTTACTGGGATTTTTCTTTGCCTCTCTCTCCCACAAGCTTTATGAATGTTGTCCTTCAGAAGTTTTGGACATCCAACATGTAACATGCATCTGGGTGTCAAACTAAATTAGAATATCTATATGGGGCTGACTTTATCCACTAATAAATAAAACCAACACGAGACATGTGAGGGTGATTTCAAGTGACTGGTAAATTTACCAGAAAGAACGGGACATTTTTGTTTGGCCTTCATGGCTGGTAATCTCGATTATTCCAAGGTTCGTATGAACAATTTTAATAATGTCGCACGTTTATGGTTGGTAATCTTTACTACACAAGGTTCGTATAAAAAAGCATACAGCTCATTGTTGACGGCCATCTGAATTGGTCAGTAAGTCAACCACAACTTTAAATTAAGGAAAACAAATTTCATGTTGCTATTAAACATTTCCATTTGAAGGGCTGCACTGCTGTACAAATCAAAACAGTACTGGGTCAACTCCATGCGGACTCTGCACTATCGTTGAAGACCAAGCACTTTTGGATTAATGAATTTAAATGTGGTCTGACAAGAATCAAAGACGAAGCGCTTTCCGGCTGACCAATTGAGGTGACCACATGCGAAACCATTTACAAATTCCATGATGTGGTTATGCCAGACTGCGGTCTAAAAAATCATGAGATTGCTGAGACTGTAGGCATCTGAAATGAGTGAGTGTGTAATACTGTGCAAGAAGAATTCGGTATGAAGAAGCTGCGTGGGAAGTGGGTGCCGAGATTTCTCACAGTCAACCAAAAACGCATCCGGTACAACATTTCAACATAATGCCTAGCGATATTTAATCGCAATGTGCAAGACTTTTGGCACCGGTTTGTGACTATTGACGAAACTTGGATCCGTCATTACACAGAAGACTCCAAACGTTAGTCAGAGCAATGGACAAAGGCTGATGAAAGTGCACCGAAAACGACAAAGACTATTTTGTAAGGCGACGACCAGTGTTTCTTGGGATTCCCAGACAATAAGCATCATACATTACTTCGAAAAGGGCAAAACCGAAACCTAATCCTATTATGCTTTATTGTTGGATAGTTTAAAACTTGTGTTGGCTGAAAAAAGACAAGATCGTTACGCAAAACAATGCTTCTTCACCAGGATAATGTACCGTCCCACACACCAATGACAACGACGACGAAAGAACGTGAACTGGGGTTTGACTTGCTTCGTTATCCACTCTGTTAACTAGTCTTAGCACCAAATGACTTGTTCCTGTTTCCTAACTTGAAACTTCGTCTTATTGGGAAGAAATTTACATCAAATGAGGAAGTGAAAGTTGCAGGCAAAGAGTATTTTGCAGAGTTTGGCAGAATCTTTTTTTCCAATTGGGATGAGAAAGCTGTAGGATCACTAGACCGAGCGAATATCTCTCAAGAGACACTAGGTCGAGAAGAAAGGTGAGTTGTTTACGAAACATTTTGTCTTGTTTCTTTTGCCAGATTTATCAAACCACCATTTTAGCTGATGAAAACGGAAGTAAACGGTATCTTGATTTTAAAAAAGTCTACACAGTGTATAAATCGTACAGATTAAGAAACATAGGATAATTATAAATAAACCACATAACAATACAAATCGCGTAGCAAGAACTGAGAGAAGAGTTGACAAAATATGTAGTAATTAAATGCTATAAGTACTTGTATAAAAACGTACAGCGCATGGACCAAACGACTTTCCATATAAGTATTAGCTCAGCAACCGAATGGTAGAATGTATCCTCTAAAGACAGGCGTATAGATAATTCGTAAAGCTATAAAACGTATAAAGTTCAATGCATGAAAATTAAAAGAAAAAGTAAAAGTAGAAGAAGAGGAATGCATAGAAAAATCATAAGTTAAAACAGTGCACACGCTTGAGGAAGGAAACAAACCCGTGACCTCCGCTTGAAGAAAGCGATATTACTCCGTGACTACAGAGTGTAGAGCACAGAAGACATTAAATCACAATGCTTCACTTCACCTCTATCTGCGAATTTGTGCTTTTTTCTATTTACACACCAGTGAGAAACACTGTTTTCTGATCCTAACAGCCGAGCTGTGGGGTTTGAGCCAGCGCCGTACCGCGCAGCAATAAATAACGCCCCTGGGACGTGTACGGTGTTTGCAAATTCCCTGAAACTGCGTGGTCGTAAATATGAGCAGTGGGAAGAATTCGTCCGCCTATGCGGGTCTCCGGAGCCGCTCCGTCCGGACACTGCAAATATACACTCTGCGAGCCTTGTCTGCCTCTGGACACACACACACACACACACACACACACACACACACACACAGAGAGAGAGAGAGAGAGAGAGAGAGAGAGAGAGAGAGAAATATCCTGGCTGCAGCTGATACGACTGCTCGCGCAGATGAAAAAATATTCCAGAATGAAAATAACTTCCTGCTTCTCATTCTTTCCCCAAAATTGCTTTATATAACCAGAACCTTTTCCGGAGGCTTTCTGTATATAAGAGGCATACGAGACACAAATTTTAGAAAGCTAATTAGTGAGTGTGACCTTAAAGTTTTTTTACGAGATCTTCATCCCATTCTTTCTTGTAATAAATGTGCTATGTCTTTTACTTTCTATGAGTACAGTTATTGTCAGCTCCTATTTTACGACTTGTTGTCGACAGTTTCTTACTTATTAGCTAACACTCTTATTTTCTGCGCGTTTCTCTTATAAGTTATAAAAATTGAAATTTTTTTCACCCCCAAGCCGGATTTTCATGGTATTCTGAAAGAGACGAATAAGTGGTGAATGAGAAAATCCATCGACTGTTGTACCATCTTCCTTAACCCGCAGCGTAAATATCGATATACGGATTTATTGTCGGGCTTTCAGGCCCTCATTGATGGAATTTAATTGCAATTTTATAATAATACAGTTGCAGGAATGTGTAACTACGAGCCATTACGTTGAATTTGACAGATGAACAGATTCCCTGAATACTCTATCAAGTTTTTTTCTTGAGTCATTAATTTTCTGGTTGGTTTTACGCGGCCCACCACAAATTCCTCTCCTATGCCAACCTTCTCATCTTAGAGTAGCACTATCAACCTAAGGCCGGCCGCGGTGGTCGTGCGGTTCTAGGCGCTCCAGTCCGGAGCCGCGCTGCTGCTACGGTCGCAGGTTCGAATCCTGCCTCGGGCATGGATGTGTGTGATGTCCTTAGGTTAGTTAGGTTTAATTAGTTGTAAGTTCTAGGGGACTGATAACCACAGCAGTTGAGTCCCATAGTGCTCTGAGCCATTTTGAACTATCAACCTAAATCTTCAGTTATTTTCTGGACATATACCAATCTCTGTTTCCTCTACAGTTTTCACCCTTTATAACTCCTTCAGGTACAATTCAAGTTATTTCCTGGTTCCTTGACGATGTCCTATCCTTTCCCTTTTTCTTATCAGCTTTTTCCTATATTCCTTTTCTCGCTGATTGTGCGGAGAACGTCCCCAAGCCTTACCTTATCAGTCCACCTCATTTTCAATATTCTTCTCAAATGCTTCGATTCTTTTCTGTTCCGGTTTTCATCATCATACAGTGCTTTGGTTCAAACGTCCATTCTCGGAAATTTTTTTCTCAGACGTGTACTGTCGGAAATTGAAACTGATACACCCTGAAACACCAGTCCCGTATATATCAAAGTTTGTGGAGATGTTCACCACCACAGAACAGATGTCATGATCAACAGGAGTATGAGGTTTGATCCTGCGGAGACATGACATATTCTTGTATTTATTGTGGCATGGAATCAAATGGTCTCCGAATGGCATCTTGAAGAATTTCTTGCCATGCGTGAAATACATTTTCTGTCAGTTCATGAAGATGGCTGACTCGACGCTGATATTAATGTATACATCTTTCCATTGTGAAACAGACTGCTAAGTGAGTGACCATTCACGTGAGTGGCCACCTTAATTGAACTCATTCCTCAAGATGACTGTGGTGCGGACTGATGTGTGGGGACTTCCATTATCCTGTATGAATATGCTATTTATGTACCCTGGTCATAAATGATATGACATTGGGATTTATCACTCTTGGCACATACTGCAGATCATTCATCCTCCCCTCAACAGGTACCAAATCATTCCTGTTATCGTATCCAATAGCTTCCCACATCATGAATCCAGGAGCAGGAGAGTAATGCGTCTCGAAAATCGTTGCTTCCTGTGACCTCTCACCAAGTTGTCTGATGACGTGTTGGCGTCGATCCGACTACCACAAACAGATGCAAGATTGATCACTGCTCACCACTGAATGCCATTTAGTGTCCCAGTTGGCCCTGTCTCCACACCATCAAGGTTTCTGTCGCCTGAGGTGAGGTGTTAGTGGTAAACGATGCATGGCAACTCGAAAACTCAACGAAGTAAGCTGTTCTTGAAGGTCTGTGGTGACACTCTGCCGATAACCTTTGCCTGTATTTCAGTTATTGTCTTCCGTCTATTCGTCACCGCCAAAAGAACAATTCCAAGTTCTTCCTGTGTTGTCGTCCTTCTGTTAGGAACTGTGTCTATTGTACCTGTGACAATTTTAGTCTGACACCAACTCGTCGCCAATCATTATACAGTCACTGCATTACAGACACGTGTCTGTGCAGCAGTTGTAATGATCCTCTGTTCTTCATGCCAATGATTCGACCTCCCTCAAAGTTAGATGGAAAGGAAGAAGCCTCATGTGGATATCCCCTGACCGATTTTGGGATCTCCCCCTGAAAAATTCCAGTAATGTAAGACACAATGTCTTCTGGGTAGGGTGCGATATCAACCAAAGTAATTCCAATAACTTAAGACAGAACATCTTCTGGGCAGTGTTGCGATGTCCACCTGAAAAGTTCCATTATCATAACACACAACAACCTCTGGAAAGTGTTGCGATATCCAACCTGAAAAGTTCCAGTAACGTAAGGTACAACGTGTTCTGGGCAGGTTTGCGATATCCACCTGGAAGATTCCCTTAACGTAAGACTACGTCTTCTGGGCAGTGTTGTGATATCCATCTGAAAAGCTGAAAGGCTCCGTCTATCGCATTTGACCTGCTATCGTCGCAGATGGCACTGGCACCAGTCCACATACGCATGCCAGAGCACGGTGCAGCCAGTAAGTGTGCAGACGTTTTCAGATTTGCTAATGGTGACTGTGTGTTGAAACTGGCTCAAAGAACACATATTGATGACGTTTGAGGGGTAGAATACTAGGGGAAATGGAGGCTTGTCAAACGCAGCAAACACACGGGCCCTCCATGTGCCACAAAATGTGATCTCAAGATTATGGCAACGATTCCACCAGACAGGAAAAGTGTCCAGCCGCTACAGTACGAGACATCAACAGTGCACAAGACCACAAGAAGACCGATATCTCATCATTAGTGCCCGCAGACGGCCACGGAGTACTGCAGCTAGCCTTGCTCGGGACCTTACCGCAGCCACTGGAACAGTTGTCTCCAGACACACAGTCTACAGACGACTGAACAGACATGGTTTATTCGCCGGGAGACTTGCAAGGTGCATTCCACTGACCCCTGGTCACAGGAGAGCTCGTAAAGCCTGGTGTTAAGAACACAGTACATGGCCATTGGAACAGAGGTCCCAGGTTATGTTCACAGACGAGTCCAGGTTTAGTCTGAACAGTAATTCTCTACGGGTTTTCATCTGGCGTGAAGTAGGACTCAGATATCAACCCCTTAATATCCTCCAATGGGACCTGTATTGAAGTCGTCGTTTGATGGTGTGAGTTGGGATTATGATTAGTGCACTTTCACCCCTGCATGTCTTTAACAGAGGAACTGTAACAGGTCAGGTGCATTGGGACGTCATTTTGCACCAGTATGTCCGCCTTTTCAGGGGTGCAGTGCGTCCCACCTTCCTTCTGATGAATGATAACGCAGGACCCCACCGAGCTGTCATCGTGGAGAACTACCTTGAAACAGAAGATATCAGGCGATTGGAGAAGCCTGCCTGTTCTCCAGACCTAAACCCCATCGAGCACGTCTGGGATGCTCTCGGTCGACGTATGACTGCACGGTTTCTAACGCCTTGGATGCTTCAGGAGCTCCGACAGGCACTGGTGCAAGAATGGGAGGCTATGCACCAGCAGCTGCCCGACCACCTGATCCAGAGTATGCCAACCCGTTGTGAGGCCTGCGCACGTGTGCATGGTGATCATATCCCATACTGATGTCGGGGTACATGTGCAGGGAACAGTGGCGTTTTGTAGCACATGTGTTTCGGGACGGTTTTCGCAACTTATCACCAATACCTTGGACACAGATCTGTGTCGTGTCTGTTCCCTATGTGCCAATGCTATTAGCGCCAGTTTTGTGTAGTGCCACGTTGTCTGGCACCACATTCTGTAATTATCCTTAATTTATGAGCTTGAGTGTATACATGGCAAAATGGCGCTATCCAAAGGCAGCGTCGAGTAACTATGGTGTAGCATAGACCACAGAGGACAGGGATGAACGGCGGCTGCGGACTCGAGTACAGGCGAATAGACGTGCCACTGTTGAGCAACTGACCGCCCACATTAATCAAGGGGATATCAACAGTATATCTTCAATGAGCCCACAGCGGACGCTGTTGCGTATTGGCCTCCTCAGCATGTGCTTGTTCCGCGCACCCACGCTAACTAGTGTTAATCGGCGACAAAGGCTGGAGCTCGTACGCCAATACCGCATATGGACGTCCACTGAGTGGCTATAAATGAATCACGTTTTATGCTCCATCGGACAGATGACCGTTGGTGCAAACGGCGTGAAACGTCTGGAAGCACACTACCTGTGTCACGGTCTGTTTCCGTGGCATTGCCTGAGTGATCTCGTAATTCTGGATGGCACAATGGATCTATCCTTTGGACCCATTTCCACCCCCACATGCAGTTTGTTTTCCTTGGTGCGATGGCATCTACCAGCAGAACAACGCAATGTGTGACAGTGAATATGCGTGTTTCGAAGAGCACGAGGATGAGTTTACTTTACTCCCCTGGTTAACTGAGAATCCGTAGGACCACTTCGATCGTTCTATTCGTGCCATGGATGTTCAACGGAGAAATCTAGCGCAGCTGATCAAGGCACTGAAGTTACATGTTGATACCTTCCAGAACCTCTCTGACTCTCTTCCTGCACATCCGCAGTGGTCCTCATAGTATAATGTGCTGATCTGGGCTCTTGACACATGAAGTACGATATTACAAACTTACACTGGTTCAGCCTTATCAGTGAAGCTAATGTGTTACTGTTAATAAGCGCATATTATGTACTGGATTCTTTAGATCAGGCCGTCATATTATTTTGAAATTGTCTACAAGTAGAAGCAAATCTCAGGAATGTACTACGTTAATGATAATGTGTTTTTAATCAGCAACATGCAGTATGTCTCGACAGTTAGAAACTTAGTTCAAAATCCAACATTTATCCATAATATGGGGTACCGATCCAATTTTATTTTAAATTTTAAATAAAAGGAATAATGGTATAACTTGAAGGCTAGAATATTTCAAAGTGAGAGATTTAACAAACTGTATCTGCTATCACAAATTCTTAGCCACACTGCTACAAGCAGTGAATATCGTGATAAAGATGTTAATGTCACGTTGTGCTCTGCTTATATGGCGCCTTATGGGCTCATTGACGCTGTAGATCTCAGTTTATTCTCAACTGTCCCATCCATTTCTCCTCTTAGGAGATTTCAACACACATAATGGATTATGAGGCCTCAACACCACTTGCCTGAGAGGTGGAGTAATTGACATTCTCAAACAAACTGAAGACATACGGTACTGAAGAACATTGGTGACACCCCCCCCCCCCCACTCCTTTCATCACCGCTACAGGTTCGTCTTCAGCGACAGACCTCTCACTCCGCTCACCTGCCCTGCAGACGCTGCTCAGTGGGAGGTGGATTGTGACCTCCATACCAGCGAACGCTTCCCCGCATTGATGCATTTGACAGAATGGAAAATATCACACAATGAGGCAGCTAAGGTCGATAGTCAGAGAGTCTAACTGAACGACTACGCCACCTTTGCTGCTTTCGAGCGGAAACAGGACTGGGAGGATCACGTTACTACTGTGACACACCAAGCCGTCGACACATCCATCCCAAAGTCATCAGAATCACCTAGGAGGCAGCCTATCCCTTCCGGGAAAGGTGAGTGTTATTCCATATTTAGGGAGATGAGTCGTTGTCTTCAGTTTCAAGCGATACCTTGGGGACTGAGAAGCATGTGGCCATTTGATTTACCGTAAAATGGGGTGAACAGCAGCAGCAGCCAGTGATCTTGTAATAATGTGCTACAGCACACTGTAAACATCACACTGAAATTATGCCATTTCTCTTCAAACGTGACCCATAAATAGTACTAAAATTACGCCATTTCTCTTCGAATGTGAGATGTTAGACAAACAAAGCGGACGAGGACATGTTTTGTAGCGTTCTATTACTGATAACGAGAAATCACAGTGTCGAGTGCTGAAAATCATTTCAACTAATCTGTGATTCACTCAGAGAAGAGACGAGACTGTCAGTGTGCCTCTGTGCATGCTCTGATGTGACGTCATCCCTGCCAGCATTGAATGGGCTAGAATAATCACAGCACCTCGTCAGTAGGAGCAAGAACGGAAATAACACTAAGTTAACAACCTGCAACAGACCATTTGAGCTCTAATCAAGCGACCAACCACAAGTGAGAACTGGAAGGCAAATTAAAAAGCGTAACACCCATGTGCATGGTTACACTGCGATCCTCAATGTCCCTTTTGGTGCACTGAAGATTTATCACAAACGTATCGCCCTTAGTACGATTTCTTATAATTAATTGTCAATTAATGACTCATTCGTGGTAAAAGACTTCTGCAGATCCTAAAATAAACAATAACTTCGTTGTATCTTGCGCGTGTTCAGTATGACTGTGTGGTTAGAGATGTTTAGTTATGGAATCAAGGGAAGAAGGTACCTATCTTGCCTTATACTTACTTCCTTTTCACGTTTGCAACAGATTCTGGGACAAGCAATGACTTTTGTATTCTTCCTTGTTACATATAACTGAATATGTCGTACAGCGAGGGTGTGGTTAGGCAGAATAATTGAGAAGAATATGGTAACCAATGTTGAGGGTTTATATTCCAAGGTTGTAGATAAGTTCTTCAGCAAAAAACAGCAACGTATTGACTTTATTTTACGTTACTGAGTATGTATTACAGTACTACTTTTTATTTTAAAAAATTTTTCGTGTATATTTTTCTGTTTATTTTTGTAGCGTTGTAGCACACTGGTAAAATTTTGTGTGACCCGCCACTGCTGAACCGAAACAATGCGTCGAATAGAAAGGAAGCTTCAGAAAAGTTGTATGCTATCGTGTCGGAAGCCAAATAGGAAAATCATTCAAAGATTTCTTTTTCCTGGTTGGTGGTGAACCAATCTAAGAGCAAATTTATGAATTTCAAAACTGGCCACATCAATGTGGCACTGAACTGGCTTACTTCGAACTTCATTTGCAAGTACCAGTCTAAGTTGTATTGTTTTAATTCAAGTACATGGGAAGCAAATTAAAAATTATGTTTCACCAACCAAACGTCTACTTTGGAAGTATACTTTAAGCTGACTTGCGGAAAAATACAAACAATAGCGATTAGGTGACCTGGACTCCAACCTGCATGCTGTTTGACCTGTCCATCTTGCACCATACTGGCAGGTCAAATCTCGTCTTACATCAGTAGCAAATTATGCATGTGCTCATCATGCAAGTACCATTCCCTTGAACACTGTGGAAATTAAGAGAAGCCATGAGTGAAACTGAATACACAGTGTAGTTTTTTGATATTAGTTGTGGTGCTAACGCCCTTTATCATTGACTGTACCAGTTCTCTCCAGATCACCGAAGTTAAACAACGCCACGAGTGACTGGTACTTGGATGGGTAAGCACCTGAGTATGTCACGTGCTGTTGGGAACTTGCGCTTTGCCTTTCCAGCAAAGGGAAGAAGGGGAGATAGTGCCAATGTTTCGGATTAAATTCGAATACTTTCCGCAGTGTCTCATGGAATGAGGGCACGTGACACTGTTGATGGTGTTCCGACCGTCACGTGTGAAGTGCTAGTCCTGCAAGTTTCGCAGGAGAGCTTCAGTGAGGTTGGAAGGCAAAATATGAATACAGCTGGAAGTAAAAATATGAGGATGGGTTGTGAGTCATGCTTGATTAATTCAGCCGGATCCGCCACAAATGTAATCTGAGCATCTCTAAGCAAAGATTTCTACACCCCACCACTATGTTGCGCGTCAGCATACGCCATACTCAAACATCCATCGACGTGGTGGCCCACGGTTTGGGGTCAAGTCCACCAGCCTTTTTTCCCTCCAACATCAGGGCGATATTGAACCATGCTGCATGTGGAAGATTCGCCACAAATAAATCTCTTCATACAGTCATATTCTCACACACTCCGCTTTGTACAGTTTTCCACCTGATGGAAAACGCGGCCAAGCACCTGACCTGCTCGCGGAGGCCTTACACGATATTAGGCAGGTGTACCAATTTCTTTGGCTCCTCAGTGAACGTTTGTACTAAGTAGGGTAAAGTTTGGTACTGAAGTCGGTGGCGGCTCTCGACCAACTTTTGCAGTTATTTCGGAAAAGGCTCGTCGGATGCACCACGTCTGCAGAAGCGTTAATGCTTCTGCTAGTGTCACAGTAGTTTTTCATCTGTGTAAGCTCTCGCTTTTCATTATTTTTCGACCTATTCTTAGACTGTGCAGTTTTCCATCCCTCTGAGTTTGGCGTCTCAAGCGGCTGCTTGTGCAGCTTGGGCCTTAAACTAGCACCGTGCCTACTAGCTCCGCAGATAATGAAGAGGATAAAAGTAATTATTCGAAAGGAAGCCGAAAATTTAAATATCATGGGGAGAATTTGGAGAAGTGGAGGGAATGGGGAAGATCCTAGATGGAATTTAATCCCTAGAACAATTGCTAATACTTGATTTATGGATCATGAATAAGAGTTGTTTAGGTGTAATATAATAGAAGAGACCATCAGGTATCAAACAGATAATAATGATACGATTACATAATGATAAGATAGAGATTTCGACACCAGATTTCAAACAGCGAAATACGTCCATGCTCAAATACGGATTCTGTTCATAATTTTCTGTTTACGAACTGCAGATTAGAACAGAAATGATAAGGGGTACATTGGCGCCTCATAAAACGCACATACAGGACTAAGTGAAAGGACTGGATGTTGTGGGAGGGAGTATTTCGTTTATCTTTTATTGTACACAAAGTTCTATTCGTGTAATCAATAAATTCAGATAACAATTATAATGAAAACTTTGCAGGATGAGTGGTTACCAGATATTTAAGTAATTACAAGTTTGTCTATGAGACAATAATTCTGATACATACACAATCAGAAAAAGCATCAAACTAGGATTAAGTTACGACTCTCTGAATAGCTTGTCGTTACAGTGATTTCTAGTCACACATCAGACGGCAACAGCCGATTTACACTAATGCAACTTTCATTGGATATTGTACCGTGATTAACATTAGAATGATACCGATCAATCGTTACAGATCAAACGGCAGAAGCTAATTTACGTTAATGAAAATAGCATGGGATTATAGTAAAACTATTACAACAAATGCTTCCAATGTTAAGTATCTCGAGGACTCGACTGAAGACAAACTAAACAGTGGCAAAATTGACTTACAGACAGTAAATGACACGTTTGTCGAATGCATTCATTACTGAATAAATAGAATAAGCAACTTTCAATCTGCAAGTCTTTCATCTGAAACACAACTTAGCTAACGCCTGAAAAATACAGGTAATAAATATATATACAGAAATTACTTTTAAATTTGTGAACCTTGAACCAATACAGGACACTTATAAATACATATCAGCTTCAGGCGCCAACCATGTACAGATACGAACGCCGTACACAACAAGCAGCGTGGACAACGGCCAGTTGTCCCTCTCGAACACCAATTCTCGGCTCGACCAATAGCGCGATGTATACAAGTCTCAGACCGACTTTGTCTGTCATATACACCCTCAGACAATATTGACTTCAGAACAGGCAACTGTTACAGGGTGTACCTGCAGCATAAACGGAACATTAGATGGTCGGAACTACAGGGTCAACAGGCCGAAACGTTAGAATCTACTAAATAAGAAAGACACTCAATGGCCCGAAAGCGTAGGTCAAACCTACAACCCAGGCCCACTGATACAACAAATCCTAAGAAATCATGAACGAATAAATAGCACGTCCCAAAACGTAGCGAACACGTTACAACTTAAATTCCTTAAATAAATAATCCTATCCTAACGAACCCAAGGCACTGCACTTAGAACAATATTAGATAAAAAAACATCAAATTAGCACCAAAACACGTTAAACAAATTGTCACTGCCGAATCACACTCAAACACCAGGTACACTATGTGATCAAAAGTATCCGGATACCTGGCTGAAAATGACTGACAAATTAGTGGCACCCTCCCTTGGTAACGCTGGAATTCAATATGGTGTTGGCGCACCCTTAGCCTTTATGACAGCTTGCACTCTCGCAAGCATACGTTCAATCAGGTGCTGGAAGTTTTCTTGGGGAATGCCAGCCCATTCTTCACGGAGTGCTGCACTGAGGAGAGGTATCGATGTTGGTCGGTGAGGCCTGGCACGAAATCGGCATTCCAAATTATCCCAAAAGTGTTCTGTAGGATTCAGGTCAGGACTCTGTGCAGGTCAGTCCATTACAGGGATGTTACTGTCGTGTAACCACTCCGGCAAGGACCGTGCATTATGAATGGGTATTGAATGATACAATAGTTACCCCGAATTGCTACTCAACAGTGGGGAGCAAGAAGGTGCTTAAAACATCAGTGTAGGCCTATTCTGTGATAGTGCCACGCAGAACAACAATGGATGCAAGCTCTCTCAATGAAAAACACGACCACAGCATAACACCGCCGCCTCCGAATTTTACTGTTGCACTGCACACGCTGGCAGATGACGTTCACCTGGCATTCGCCATACCCACATCCTGCCATCGGATCGCCACACTGTGTACCGTGATTCGTCACTCTACACAACGTATTTCCACTGTTCAATCGTCCAATGTTTAAGCTCCCTACACCAAGCGAGGTGTCGTTTGGAATTTATTGGCGTGATGTGTGGCTTATGAGCAGCCGCACGACTATGAAATCCAAGTTTTCTCACCTCCTGCCTTACTTTCAAAGTACTTGCAGTGTAAACTGATGCAGTTTGGAATTTCTGTGTGATGGTCTGGATAGATGACTGCCTATTACACATTACGACCCTCTTCAACTGTCGGCGGTTTTTGTCAGTCAACAGACGAGGTCGGCCTGTTCCCTTTTGTTCTGTACGCTTTTATGCTGTACCTGGCCCTTCACGTTTCCACTTCACCATCACATCGGAAACAGTGGATCTAGGAATGTTTAGGAGTGTGAAAATCTCGCGTACAGACGTATGACACAAGTGACACCCAATCACCTGATCACGTTCGAAGACCGTGAGCTCCGTGGAGCGCCCCATTCTGCTCCCTCACGATGTCTAATGCCTAATGAGGTCGCTGATATGGAGTAGCTGGCAGTAGGTGGCACCACAATGCACCTAATATAAAAAACGTACGATTTTTGGGGGTGTCCGGATACTTTTGATCACATAGTTTATCTAAAACAAGCAATAAGAAGACCTAAAGGAAAAGCATGAAATTATAAATTAGCTTTAAAATAATTACACGTCCTTGAAGGACCCAAACATTCAAGATTCCGCAGAAAGATCTGGTGGAATGACCATAAATTTCTGACACAGACTAAACGCTAAGATTAAGAAATAATACACAGTAAGCTCCAAGGTTTAAATGGTAAATATCGATTCCAATCAGCTGCCAACACGAATTACTACAGTCAAAATGGCACCCAAGTTTCATAGCGGCGAACCACAAGATAATTTGTGGACAGAGTTTCGTGTTTGAGAATCAACCCATAATATGTCTCAGGTGCATCACATTTGCAACGCGGACGGCAGAAAACGTGCCTCCAACGAATGACACAAATACAATGATATCACCTTATTACGTCAGCTTAAGTCCGTGTCCAACAGCAATTGAAAGGCAGGTCCCACCTAATAACATGTATCGGCTAACGACCGCTATGCAGTCCATCCTAAAACGTCCCCAATACGGCCATTTTCGACCCGAATAGACGTTTTCATTGCGCCAGTATTCGCTGCGGAGATTGCCTCTTGTGTCCACTACCAACCACATGCTTTTACTAACTGCCCCTCAAACCGCACGTTCGGTCGGTCGATCACCTCTCTCGTGCGCCTCACCTCGCGACCGTATTACGAGCACAGAAAGGGTACTAGCTCAGGATCTTAATCGATAGGATGAAAGCCGGCACGGCTCAAGAATAACATTCTGAAAGTTTGGAATCTCAGGAGACAGGAGACAGATATTGTTGAGAGATTCTAAGGAAGCATTAGGCAACGTTTCCAACAGAAATAAGGAACACTTTAGAAGACGAGTGAGTTGCCATGAGAAATGAAATAGTGCAGCCAGCAGCGAATCGAACAGACAAAAATACAAATGCTTGAATAACGCATGGTAGAAGGCCTTACGATTCAGAATCGGTATGACAGTCGGGCAAAATAGGCGTGAGCATTGAAGCAATCGTCACAACGAGGCTTTAGGTTTGGTAAAACACCGTGCCCTGCTGCGCAAAAAAGTGCGAAAATGCTTGCTACACACCCTCAGCCGATAGGACCCCATCGACCATTCAGACGCATTTTTAAGAGACCAAAGGCATTGCATCGAAGCAATTTTTGCTAGATTTGTTACGGCTAGGTTCGAGTGACACGCAAGAGCTACGGAGATTCTTAGGGAACTCGAATGGGAATCCCTGGAGGCAAGGCGACGTTCTTTTGAGGAACACTATTGAGAAAATTTAGAAAACTGGTACTTAAAACTGTCTGCAGAACGATACTACTGGTGCCAACATACGTTTCGAGTGAGGACCACGAAGATAAGATACGAGATATTAGGCTGATACGTAGGCGTATACATAGTGACCTAACCAAATATCTCACGAAATAAGCATGAAACGAAAAAACTACAAAGAACGAAACTCGTCTAGCTAGAAGGGGGAAGACAGATGGCGCTATGGTTGGCCCGCTAGATGGCGTTGCCATAGGTCAAACGGATATCAACTGCGTTTTTTAAAATAGGAACCCCCATTTTTTATTACATATTCGTGTAGTACGTAAAAAAACATGAACGTTTTTAGTTGGACCACTTTATTCGCTTTGTGATAGATGGCGCGCTAATAGTCACAAACGTATAAGTACGTGGTATCACGTAGCATTCCGCCAGTGCGGACAGTATTTGCTTCGTGATACATTACCCGTGTTAAAATGGACCGTTTACCAATTACGGAAAAGGTCGATATCTTGTTGATGTATGGCTATTGTGATCAAAATGCCCAACGGGCGTGTGCTGCGTATGCTGCTCAGTATCCTGGACGATATCATCCAAGTGTCCGGACCGTTCGCTAGATAGTTACGTTATTTAAGGAAGCAGGAAGTGTTCATCCACGTGTGAAACGTCAACCACGACCTGCAACAAATGATGATGCCCAAGTAGGTGGCGCGGATAATCCGCACATCAGTAGCAGACGAATTTCGCGACAATCGGGAATCTCAAAAACGTCGGTGTTGAGAGTGCTACATCAACATCGATTGCACCCGTACCATATTTCTATGCACCAGGAATTGCATGGTGACGACTTTGAACGTCGTGTACAGTTCTGCCACTGGGCACAAGAGAAATTACGGGACGATGACAGATTTTTTGCACGCGTTCTATTTAGCGACGAAGTGTCATTCACCAACAGCGGTAACGTAAACCGGCATAATATGCACTACTGGGCAACGGAAAATTCACGATGGCTGCGACAAGTGGAACATCAGCGACCTTGGCGGGTTAATGTATGGAGGGAATTATGGGAGGAAGGATAATTGGCCCCCATTTTTTCGATAGCAATCTAAATGGTGCAATGTATGCTGATTTCCTATGTAACGTTCTACTGGTGTTACTACAAGATGTTTCACTGCATGACAGAATGGCGATGTACTTCCAACATGGTGGATGTCTGGCACATAGCTCGCGTTTGGTTGAAGTGGTATTGAATAGCATATTTCATGACAGGTGGATTGGTCGTCGAAGCACCATACCGTGGCACGCACGTTCATCGGATCTGACGTCCCCGAATTTCTTCTGTGGCGAAGTTGACGGATATTTGCTATCGTGATCCACCGACAACGCCTGACAACATGAGTCAGCGCATTGTCAGTGCATGTGCGAACATTTCTGAATGCGAACTACTCACTGCTGAGAGGAATGTCGTTACAAGTATTGCCAAATGCATTGAGGTTGACGGACATCATTTTGAGCATTTATTGCATTAATGTGGTATTTACAAGTAATCACTCTGTAACAGCATGCGTTCTCAGAAATAATAAGTTCACAAAGGCACATGTATCACATTGGAACAACCGAAATAAAATGTTCAAACGTACCTACGTTCTGTATTTTAATTTAAAGAACCTACCTGTTACCAACTGTTCGTCTAAAATTGTGAGCCATATGTTTGCGACTATTACAGCGCCATCTGTCACAAAGCGAAAAAACTGGTCCAACTAAAACATTCATATTTCTTTACGTACTACACGAATATGTAATAAAAATGGAGGTTCCTATTTTTAAAACACGCAGTTGATATCCATTTGACCTCTGGCAGCTCCATGTAGCGGGCTAGCCATAGCGCCATCTGGTCTTCCGCTTCAAGCTAGACAAGTTTCGTTCTTTGTAGTTTTTTCGTTTGACGCTTATTTCGTGAGATATTTGGCCTGGTCACGATCAATGGATCACCCTGTAGACAGTCGTTTTTCCCTCGTTCTATTTGCGATTGGAAAAAAGGAAGTGGGTAATAATGGAGCAGGGCACCTTTACGAGGCACGTACTGTCGCTTGTGGAGTATGTGAGTATATGTAGGCGCAGATGTGATATCCGCATGGTGTGATATCAGGGCGCGTGCTCGGGTATCTCCCACTTGAGTTGGCGGAACTTCGGCGTTACGACAGATGGTATATGAGGACGCGCGTTGTCATGAAGCAGCCCACCATACCACAATGGTTGTTTTCGATAGATACGCTGCCCCACGACCACTCTTCATTCTCCCATGGTTGTCCACCGGTATTTGTCCTTCTGCAGGCAAGAAAACAGTACAGCACGCTGCTTCTGTTTGGACACTTTTGGTAATAACGTCGCTCTAGTTTATCTTTCCGCATTTACCGCACGGATGAATGCTACACTAATCCCTAACCTACATGCCGGAGCTTACATACTCTCATCGGAGAAACGCTACGTTTCATATAAGCTGCAACAACATCCTGAAACAGAACCTTTTTGATGGTCCGTTGTAATTAATGAAATGAGAAAATATAAAAATGCAGTAAATAAGGCATCCAAAAGTGAATACGGACATATAGAAATAGCAGTGACAAGAAACTGCCAAAGCAAAATGGATATATAAAAAATCTTTGGAACCATACTTGATTACGGGAAAGATAGATGCAGCGGATAGGGAAATTTAAGAAAATTTTGGAGAGAAAAGCATGTGTATAAATATTAAGAGATCACATGGTAAGCCCATACTAAGCAAAGAAGGGATAGCTGAAATCGGAAGGAACACACAAATAGTCTATATAGGGGAAAACAAATTGAAGGCACTATAACAGTAAGAGAAGATGAAGTAAATGAAGAGAAGAAGGACGATACGATTCTGCGAGAAGTTTTGCAAAGAACTCAAAGACCCTGAGTTAAAACACGTTCCCTGAGCAGACATCATTCCCTCTGAATTATTGACATCCTTCCATCACGTGTGAAAGCTATGTCAGACAGGCAAAATACCCTCAAACTTCAAGACGAATTTAACAATTACTATTCCAAAGAAGACTGCTGTTGACAACTGTTAATATGTCATCAGCTTAGTAAGTCATGTTCCCAAAATATTTTCACAGGATATTTACGTAAGGATGGAAAAACGTAAATGTTGACCTCGGGCGCAAAATTTGGTCTCCAGGGAAACTTAGAAACACGTGAGGTTGTACTGACCGTACAACTTAATCTTCGACGATTGACTGCGGAGCTACAAACCTATGTTTATAACATTTTTATGTTTAGAGGAAACTTTTGACAATACTGACTGAAAAATACTCTTTGGTATGCTTCAGGTAACAAAGATAAAAGGCAGGGAGTGGAAAGTTATCTGCAACACGTACGGAAACCGTACTGCAGTTATAAGACTTGAAGGGAATTAACAATTGAGAAGATGTAGCCACTGCTAGATGTTATTCATTCTGTACATTGAGTAAGAAGTAAAGGAATTTGAGAGGAAATTCTGAACATAAATTAATGTTCAGAGTGAAGCAATAAATTCTTTGCGGTTTGCTTATGACATTGTAATTCTGTCAGAGAACGCAGAGGCTATCAGATGTACATAAAAAACGTAAAACATAGGTAATGGGATGAAATGAAGTCAAATCACCCGATGCTGGCAGAATTAGATTAAGAAATGAGATACTAAAAGTTGGTGATGAGTTTTGTCATTTAGGTAACAAAATGACTGACGATGTTCAAACTAGACAGGACGTAAAATACAGACTGGGAATAGCAAGAAATGCAGAAAAGAGAAATGTGTTAACATCGAATGCAGTTTTAGATGTCTGGCAGGTGTTTACGAAGGTATTTATGTGAATTACAGCATTGTACGTACTGATCTGAAATGTCAACGATAAACAGTTCAAACTAAAAGGGAATAACGAGCCTTCGACATTTGGCGCTACAAGAGAATGCTAAAGATTAGATCGGCAGATCAATAACTAATGGAGAGCTACTAAATCACACTTGGGAGAGAAGATATTAATGGCGCAACCTGACAAAAAGAAGGGAACAATAAGGAATAATAGGTAACAATAATAGGAATAAAAATAGGGAATAATGAGGAATAATAGGGAGAAATAGTGGGGAGTAAAAAATTGTTGAGGAAGATCGTGAATTGATTACCGAATGAAGATTCAAAACTATGCAGGTTTAGAGTTGCGCTCTAGCAATACTATGGTTCGGTACTTCTGGCACACTACGTAAATGACATAGTAAACAGCAGGATTACGGTTAGTATCGGTAGCATTGGTAGGGATTGAAACGTAAATAAATGTGTAAGAGAGAAACTGAGAACTGACAACTTCTCTTTGTTTTTATTTGTTAGGTTTTTTGTTTTGCACATACTTGAAACAACATATTATTCAGTGTTAGTCTATTATGTCTCTTATATCCGTACAGAATATAAATTTCGTTTTATAAGTGACAAAAATTAGGTGATAGCATAACTACTGAGCTTTTACGTAAACAAAGGAGTTACTTCTGATGCAAGTAACAAATGCACGGTACGCACACACATAAAACTATATAGAATTATTGTAGTTATTTTGTATTCATTAGGAAATTCATCATTATCAAAGGCTGTTGTTATTGATAAAGGGGGGACTTGTCTATGAATAACAAAAACATGTTTTATATAAGTTCGACGAAGTAATCAAGCGATGTTTGACTTTTTTTTAGGAAATTGCATTTTCTAGCGCTATGTGAGAAAGCTGTGTTGTTGTTATTTTCTTTATTTTGGTACAGCATTCCCATGTTTCACGTTACAAATCAACAAATTTCGAATAAACCTGTATTATACACCGACAATTTTAGATCCTTTTTTTTAGTTTATTTTTAAGTAACATAACTATGTAGGAGAAAAATACTCCGTAAGCTACGTCGACTTTTATATATCGTCACTTAGTTTCCATACGATTCAACGCTTCCGGTTTTTAGTGGGATCTAGTAAGACACTGATGGCATCCATAAAAAAGCGATCATCATGAGATAACGTAAGGTTGGTATTCAAGACGTCTAACAACAGCTCATGGGGATGGGATCTTAATTGACCAAATGTACCAGGAAGACTGCGTAATCCATGCTTACTTACGGTAGCCTACAGTAATTTTCCAACTCTTTGTATCTTGCAATAGCCACGCAAATATGGGGGGGCCTTGCAAAGGATAGACAGGCGTGGTGATCTGTTGAAACCAGTTTTACGACTAAAGTCAACAAGAACAACAATAACGACGACAACAACAATGTCAGTAGGGTTTCACTACAGGAAGTAATCACAAAAAATTGTATATTATATTTGAGAAGCAAATGTCATATTGTTGTTGTTGTGATCTTCAGTCCAGAGACTGGTTTGATGCAGCTTTCCATGCTACTCTATTCTGTGCAAGGTTCTTCGTCTTCGAGTAACTACCGCAACCTGTATCCTTCTGAATCTGCTTAGTGTATTCATCTCTTGGTCTCCCTCCATGACTTTTACCATCCATGCCTTCCTCTAATACTAATTTGGCGATGCCTTGATGCCTCAGAATTTGTCGTACCAACTAATCCCTTCTTCTAGTCACGTTGTGCCACAAATGCCTCTTCTCCCTAATTCACTGCCCCCAATTCAATTTCATATCATAAGTTGGTTATTTACTGTAATAACTTTGCTGATGTACTGCGTGCGTAAATTACAAATAAATAAACAAGCATAAAACTTAATAAATGAAGGAGTCACTGCAACGAGAAATTTTTGTTAGGAGTTATATGACACAAATGCTGCATTAGATACCTCACGTGTTATTCAGTGCTGGTGATTTCTTTACCATTGGGTCAAGCTGCTTCTTCTTCTTCTTCTTATTCTTCTGTACTTCAAGTATCAGGTCTTTGTTTCTTGTGTGCCCACCTCTCGTTTGACCTTTCCAGGTTTATTCGTTCTACCAGATTATAATTTCTTACTTTCTATGGTAGTCTGCAATCATGCAGTCTCTCCAGAAGTTCACCCTACTTCCTTTTCTATTGTCTGCAATTTTATTTCTTATGTTAAGTATCTTTAATTCTTTCCTAATATCGCTGTCTTTTTTAATCGTTCTACTCTAGTACAGCTTTTGACGATCAAAATAAATCTTATTTCAGCTGCCTTGAGCTTACTATCTTGATTGTGAACGACTCACCAGTCACAATAAGTAATGTGAGGATGGCCGTTACTTAATGAAACTTCTTTGTGCCTTGTTGCTAAGATACCTGCTTATTGTTCCACCTATGTTTCCGAATTATGCTACTTCCTTTTCTACATCGTTGTCATACTCTAATTTGGTATCACATTCCAGGCAAGTACAATGGGAGACCTGTTCCAGTACTGGCTGCTCACCAATGTTTTTCTTCGTAATGGATCTTATAGCAAAAAAAAAAGTTTTATTTGGGGATAAAATCGTATTGTAGGCTTCGGGTATCTAAAATAGAATTCAGTCTCTTTGTGTTGCTGTAGATAAAAAGTACCACAGGCGTTCAATAACTAATGCAAAACATTTTTCCTAGCCAATTTCGGTTGAAAAAATGTGGAATTTGTTGTGGGAAATCGTCGAATATTCCCGTTTCATCTCCTATAGTTAAATGAAGTTCCGATTGGAGGCGGCGCTATATGTAGCATTCAATCTGGCTCGTCTAACGAAGTTGCGTTCCAAGCACGGAGCTGTCAATGAGTTTCCTCTGGCGGAAAACCATATCATTGCAGATACAGATAGGCGCTTGCAGAATGTCTATGGAGATCTGGCAGTGAACAGTGACATTGAGCGAGGAGTCTGCTATCATCACAACAAGGTCGCGCAAACCTATCTGATCTTCAACGCATCCACTGGCCACACACAGTGGTGAGACCTGCAATGTTGGAACGTGCGGACACTCTCATTTGAGGTGATCGACGGATCACAATCAGACATCTTGCTACACAACTGGGCGTGTCTGTTGGTAGTGCTGACTCGCTCGTCCACCAGTTGGGCTACTCCAAGTTGTGTGCGCGCTGGGTTCCCTGCCGCCTAACAGAAGCCTATAAAGAGCAGTGAAGGACGCACTCCACTGGAAGTAGTACGTGGCTGGTAGGGATGTTACTGATGCAGCAAGACTTTGACTCCGACATCGACCAGTAAAGTGGTACCATACGCGTAAAGGTGCCCTCCCAGTAATGTGGCATAAGGCTGCCGCATCGAACAGAGATTATGTCGAAAAATAGGGTATTGTAGCCAAAACAGCGGGGAACAACAATGAATACTGGAATCGTGAATAAAATCAACCTACTTTCATAAAAAAATAAATGTGTTGCATTGCTTATTGAAAGCCTCTCACATTTATCCACGTGTTGGATTTGCTGATTCCACCTAAATCATGAAAATGCTTGACTGACATTCAGGAAAAGCCAAGTAACCATCTAAAGTGTATGTAATTATGGGAAAGGTTGCTTTAAAAAATAAATCAATAAATAAAAAGATTTCGCAATACTTTCAGAAAACCTGACAGAGGCAGTTACTCAAATAAACATTCTGGAAAAATTAGCAAACAGAACTGGTCTCAAAATTTCAGCTGAAAAAACAAAATTCATGACAAATATAAAATATGCACCAAAATACATAGAAACACGTAAAATAGAGCGAGTAAATAAATTAAATATCTTGGAGAAACTATACAACAGAATGGACTAGAAAAATCTGCAATTGTAAGAGTTAACAAACTGGAAAGAGCATGTGGTTTGACCAAAAATACTTACAACAAAAAATGTATATCTAGAAAAACAAAACTAAAACACTACAACACAGTGGTACGATCAGAATGTTTATATGGATCTTAACGCCTAACGATGAACTATAAGATGGACTAACTATAGGTACTGGAATGAAGGCTTATTAGAAAAATAATGGGTGCAATGACATCTGCAGACGGTTGGAAAATAAGAAGTAATGATGAGATCTACAAAAATATACAGAAAATATCTGAAGTAATGGCCAAACGAAGATTAACTTTCAATGAGATTTTCACTCTGCAGCGGAGTGTGCGCTGATATGAAACTTGTTGGCAGATTAAAACTGTGTGCCAAACCGAGACTCGAACTTGGGACCTTTGCCTTTCGCGGGCAAGTGCTCTACCAACTGATTAACCTTTTTTGGACATCTCTACCGAATGGATGGAAATAGACTAACAAAACAAATACTCCTATATTTCTGGAAGAAGAAATCGACAATAGCATGGATTACAGAAGTAAGAAAAGATCTTGAAAGAAACAACATCAAAGAATCATAAATAGCAGAAAGAAACCGTTTTAAAAACAAAATACTAAATTTGGAAGGCTTTCAAAGCAGAAAAAATAAAAAATCGGGAACAACATGGACAGAAGAAAGGAAGAGACTTCATGGGGAGAAAATGAGGGAATACTGGAAAAATAGGAAACAACGACAAAGAAAGAAGAGGAACTGAAGTTGTTAATGTGATCCTAGTTGGTCAATACCATTGTAAACAGAAAAATAAAATAAAAAAAGAATAAGAAAAAAGCTTTACACGAACGACAGGGCTGCTCCCTCGATAAAAATCTATACATGGTAAAAACGCTGTACTTCACGACCAAAACGATAATATCCCACTGATATCAAAGAGTTATCAGACAGGCAGAAAGACTGCTACTTCATGGAGTTCTACGGCGCGTGCACTTCGTTCTGAGGGGAAACACAACCAGACGCTGGCGTGTGCTGGCTGCCTGTCAGAATAAGGAGAGCTCCACTCGGCGTATGGTTTGTCTGTCTGTCCGCCCGCCTGCCCGCTGTCTGCCTGTTATGTGGCGCAGCGGCTCAGACAGCGGAAGGATGCGTCGGGCAGCAAATGGACGGCACCACGCCAGTGTCTGGCGCCGTGTAAAAACCGCGTTACATTCTGGCGCCCTCGGCACATGCACAGTGGCTGCGTTTTGTTGGCTGTGCAGGGCCATAGAATTTATCTTGGCGGGAACCATAGGGCAGTTACCAGTCGCTGTCATCGCTCAAAATTAAAAAAAAAATAATAATTTTGAAACGAATAGAAATCCATATAAATTATAAAAATGAATGTACGTATGTATGTATGTTCCACATCTCCTCCTAAACCACTAGACCGATTTCAACCAAACTTGGTACACGTATCAAAATGGTTCAAATGGCTCTAAGATTTAAAATGGTTCTGAGCACTATGGGACTTAACATCTATGGTCATCAGTCCCCTAGAACTTAGAACTACTTAAACCTAACTAACCTAAGGACAGCACACAACACCCAGCCATCACGAGGCAGAGAAAATCTGTGACCCCGCCGGGAATCGAACCCGGGAACCCGGGCGTGGGAAGCGAGAACGCTACCGCACGTGGCTCTAAGAACCATGGGACTTAACATCTCAGGTCATCAGTCCCCTAGACTTAGAACTACGTAAACCTAGCTAACCTAAGGACATCCCATACATCCATGCCCGAGGCAGGATTCGAACTTGCGACCGTAGCATCATTGCGGTTCTGGACTAAAGCGCCTAGAACCGATCGTCCACATATCGTTTACCGTCTGGAAAGAATACTGTGGGGATAAGAAACACCTAGCTATCAAAGAGGTGGGTTGGTGGTGGTGGTGAAAAAGTATTATAGCCCAGAATGAGAGGATGCCCATACTTTAGCTATCCAGCATTTGAGAATGAGAGCAATTAGGAACTTACAACGAACTTTCGACATAATTTGAAACCTTAAAGAAATTTTTCTCGCTCGAAACCCCTACAAAATGATGAAACGATGGTTTGTCGGTTACTACATCTTCCCTGTTCATACTGCAAAACTGCCACATAAAAGATGACATTTTCATTTGTTACTTATTTATAACTAACTGTATTCGTTACAGTATTCAAATATACACCACTGAATGTACCTGAAAAATTACATCATTGTGCGACATTCGATTCAGGAGATATGGCGTCAAGTATGAAATCCATACAAACTTACGCATCAAGCAAGACATTTGAATTTATTGCTTCGTTGTTACTAGCTCTATTCGCAACAATTTTCGCAGACAGTATTCACGTATACCGCTGAATGTACCTACAAAATGTATCATTGTACGATTCATGGTTCAGGAGATATAGCGTCAAATACTGAGACGCGTGAGAAATTGGCACATCGTGCATGACGTTTTAATTTATTACTTCGTTATAACCAAACTTGTTTACAGCACATTTCGCAGGTAGTAGGCGCATATACCACTGGATATATCTGCAAAAATATCATTCTACAGCACGCAATTGTGGAGATTCAACGCCATAAACAGTCAACTGAATGACAATGAAACTGCTGCGCAAAACTCGCTAGGTGCAATAAGTGTATAAATACTCCTGAAATTAGTTAAATATGGTTGAAATAAATTTGGCGTGTTCGTATACTGACAAAGCCACTAGTTAAAAGCTCATTCTAACTCTTGTATTGACTTCAATCAAATTTGGTTCACATAAAAGTTACAATATGGAAACAAATACTGCAGGTGTTAGAACATCCAGTCTCCTATTGGGACGAGCGCGATAACGTGGAGAGAGAAGGGAGGACATCGAGATGGAAAGATAGCAAAGGGGAAAGAGGAGATACACACAGATAGGACGAGGACAGAGATGGGGAAGGAGGAAATAGACACAGGAAAATGAGAGGCAAGGAGATGGAAGGAGAAAGGAAAAAGGAAGAGCTCGATAGAGACATGGAGAGGAAGAGCTGGGTAGAAAGAGTTGTGGAGGAGGAAAAAGACAGAAAAATGGAAGAGGAGGAGCTGGACAGTTGGAGGAGAGAGGAAGAGACGGACACAGAAACGGGAGATGAACAACAGGAGAGGGAGGAGCAGATGGAATTAGAAGGGTGGTAGAAGATGGGCAGATGAGAAGGGTAGATGGGCAAAGGCGACAGTTGCAGATTGACAGACAGAGGGGAAGGAGGAGATGGACAGAGAATGAAGGTAGACGAGGAGGACAGAGAGAGGGGATGGTGGACAGAAAGACTGTGGAAGGAGGAATTTGATTACTAGAAAATTGGAATAAATACTCGTCAGGGCAACGCTGGTACGCAGCTAGTTACTGAATACAAAAATAGATTTTCAGAAACATCACATAATGTATATAAATATATGCTTGCTTTTCAAATAGAAGTCTCAAAAACATAAGTTAGGAACGTAGATCAACGCTAATAATTTGGGGACCAGCTCTGAAAATAGTATATGTATGCTACTTAAAATAGTTAGCAAGAGATACCCATTATTCTATTAACGTGTTTTATGATGCTGTCGCCTCGTCATGTGTGTCTCTTAACTTCGTTAACGTTTGTGAAAGGTGCACCTGTCAGAAACATAACTGAGAGCAAAATAAGCACTGTTCCACATTTTTGGAAAATGGCGCGGCAGAAGCCAGTATAATTCCGAAGGAAGGAAGGAAGATTTTGTTTAACGTCCAGCCGACATCGAGGTCATTAGAATGGAGACACAAGACAAGGATGAAGAATGAAATCAGCCGTTCCCTTTCAAAGGAACCATCCTGCATTTGCCTGGAGCAATTTAGGGAAATCACGGAGAACCTGAATTTGGATGGCCACCTCACTTGGTTACAGTTTTGGCACTGTACATAGTCTACGGGTAACGTGTTAGACTACTTACCATAACGTTCCAGATTCGAGATTCAATACCAGTAACTGTTTAAGTTATGAATAAAGAGAATCGGCCGTAGTGGCTGAAGAAGGAGGTAACCTCGCTCTGTCAGGGGCCTGGAGAAAGAGGGTAAACGGATAGACAAGAGTTTCCGAGTTTTCTCTTGTCCTTGCGGTGTAAAACTGCCCGTGAAAGGCGAACGAATCAGAAATGAACAGTAGGAGGATGCAGAAGGTTACGGAAATTACTGCATTATAAGGTACATCTGCAGTAAATACAGTCTATACTTGAGAAAGTGTCATGATGATTCCACCATTGGCAATATATTCTGGACTACTTCATTATTTGGATCTCAGGCAGGGGACTGACAAGGGCAGATTACCATGAGAAATAGACAGAATAAGCAACAGAAAAAAACAACGTCATATGGGTCGGAATTCCATATGTTTGAACATGGTAGGTTGTAACCTGGCAGGGTAATTTTTATTACCCGAGATGTTAATTTCCTCATTAAGTAGATTCTACGAGTTAAGCTGATTCGTTTGATACGTCATAAGTCGTACTTAGTACGCAATTAGGTAATTTTCATAGTACGAAGTATAATAAGGACCTACGTGGCTTGCATGTACACAGTACTAACAATTCCTACCTCATTAGCAACGCAGGTAAATATGTAATATTTTGCTAGTAAAGTGGAATTGAAGTGAAAGAGGTTTGCCTGTTGACAATGCCGACGTGTGGCAGGCAAACACGCTTAGCGAGCCACAACACAGCGACCCTCGCAATAGGGAGGCCAATTAGTGGACCATGGACGCTGATTTGTGCGACATGGAAGCACAAAATGCAACATAAAGTGCCTTCTGTAAATTGTAAAATTACGTTATACTACTGTGGACAGCGCGTCTACTTCACATGCTGAGCACCTGGCCTCGTGGGGGTTTTAACGCAAGCAGAAAATTTCCCGGTTGGTCATGGATAATCCAGCATACGTAGGAGTGTTTTTTTCGGAGATTCTTATCGGTCGAGTAAGCGACGATGGACAGTAATAAGCACGCCCATTGACCGATATCAGTCGTGGGAAGAAGCGAAGCTGCGGTACAATGGGGGAAGTTAGCGACAATATAATCAATTACGCAGGGATAACTGAGGCCATTCTCCCTCTAGAGGTGTCGTGGGCTGCACAGGGCACTTAATGCCCTGAGGTGACCCCGAGACATATATTTTTCTACGAATACTTTGTTGATTTACGAAGCTCTGTATCAGCCTAATTTGTGCTGAATTTCTCATACATTTCCGTAGAGGAGGGCACGAGTAGAGCTATTATAGTTAACAGCTAGACTTTTTGGGGCAGTAATGTTCTTGTCGTCCAGTCTTGACGTGTGTACACAGCCATTTATCTTAGCTAGGGACGCATATAGAGTTCCGCTTCATGGAAACAGGAAACGTTTGGACTGTTAAATTCAGTAAGGGGCCAGCATAGTTCTGTCAAGTTAACAGGCACGAGAGGCGAAGCACGCAAAAGCTAACAACTGCCGAGATTATCACTGCATTCTGCGAAAGGTAAATGACCCATTGGTCAGGCCTTAAATGTTGAAGTCACCAGCGTGCTTTCACTTCTGATTTGATTTAGATTGGAGTAATTATTCCCATTCTCTCGCGTCCATATCAGCCACATAATTCATGTGTGACCTTGAGGGTTAAATTTGAGAAAGTGATCAGACAGACAAGAATTGTGGTCCAGCTACAGTAGCGTAGTCTATATTCTAACAGTATGCAGTTTTGGTTTTGATGTCAATGTCGACTGAAATACTTTAAGTAGATTTTCGGTATTAAGTATCTAGTGACCTTAATCAATATTTTCCTTATGTGTATTTTTCTACATAATCTTCCCAGTTGTATAGGATTTTCCTAAGATTACTATTTCCACATCTTGAACCCTAATGTGTATGTTAAATCATGTAATAACTTCTTTTGTACAGGGAGTAAACTGTTTCTTGTCCTAAAGTAGAGTTTCCACTCATTACTCAGTGACATATTTAGGTACACTGACGGCAGCTATTCTTCTGATGTCTAACGGTCGGCGTGGCTGAGATCTCCACACCTGGCAAGACCTCGGTTAACACGCTTAGAATCTAATTCTCATTTTCAGAGCATTCCTTGCACGCTAAGTGGTTGGGTAGATCACACCAAACTAGCACTGGCTCGTTAGATAATGGCGACCCTGACTTGGTGCTTTAATGAGTGTTATTCTGATCGTCGAGGGTAATGTCCTAGTGGAATTCAAAATTGCAAAACCTTTGGCAGCATATTTAAGTATTGTAGAATCGGTATCATACGCTAGTATTCTTATTTCCTTAATATTATGTGAGTTAGCAACACCCAAAGGTTGTATTGTTCTATTTAAATACAGAGAAACGGTGTTATTCTAAACTTATACTAGACCGCTGAGAGAAATTTAAAGTAAATGTGTGAGCTAACTGCCGAGACAGTTTAAGTTTTTAAATTGGAAAAATGTATAAATGTAAGTTCTATATTAGACTAAGTAGTTAGAGTAGCTGTGAAATTTATTTGTGCTATGTCGGCGCCTAAGTGACTGTCTTCTCGCTGCTGGGTAGCATTGGATTTTGTTCCAACAATATTTAAAAGTACTTCGTTGGTTCTAAACTCTGAAATCTTCGTGAGGTAATAGAATTCATACAGGAGTATGTATGTTGTTTTGGAAGAGAGCTAAGTCGTACGATCGAGTGTTAACGCAAAGTTAGGTGCATAAACAGCGTGAAGCTCGGAGACAGAAAGATTTGAAACGGCGGAAAGACATAGATCGGGCCAAAGGCACGTAATAGACGCGCTGGATGGGATCGATCGTGAATCACAGCAAGAACATTTGCCAGGACAGCACGATTTAGAACAGAGAATGTCGCATGATGATACACAAACAGTTTCAAGACAATCGCACTAGCGGATTGATAACGAACATGGAGAAGAGGTATTGCGTAAAGGAGACATGCATTCAGGTTATGCTAGGATAGTGTGTTTAGGACCGACCGTAATCATACTGAACTAACTATCACGAGATGGGACTGAAAGAATTAGTGCCAGTGCACGAGCACTCTATACCGAACTTAATGAGTCGGCACAGGAAAGGCAGGATAGAGAAAGATTCGATCAAATACTACCGGGGAAGACACAAACGTACACGATAAAACGTTTTCAGTGATTCAGTATTTGACTCAGACCAAGGAAAACGTGCAAAAAGACTTGCTGAACCGAAAAAGGCATACAGAACACCGGAAGGGAAATACAGAACCTAGGTAAACAATTAGATCAAATCCGAAAGGACGCTGAAGAATCAGAAGATGTGATTGAAGTGCTAGAGGTTGGTCCCAAACAAATACGAGTATACATTGAGGAAGTTCAAAAAACCATGACCAAGTTTCCTGACGAGACTCAACAAAGATGTTAACCAACGAGTAGATGCATTTGTAAAAGGAACAACTCATAGGGCACAACAATTCATTGAGGAGACGGCTGTACAGGGAAGGTTGACGAAAACGGCTTTAAAGCTACTTGACAGCTGAATTCTAAAAACAGAATCGAGAAACAACAGTAAATACGAACAATGGCACTGTCAAGATTGCAGTGAAATCAGCCGCAGATAATAACGAGACGGAAAAAGGCCATGAAAACGTTAATAGACGCGAATGTGGCTGTATGTTGAGTGCGTGAATCTGCAAAGTGACAAAACGTACCGAAAGTCTAGTATTTCGATCCACACAACGAGTACTGGCAATTAGAACATGAATTCATCAGTTGCGCAGAGAGGTAGAAACAGAATTACGTGGAGCGCAATAGAGTCCAACACGTCAGGCGCAAAGTGGGACTTAGGCTGACCAGTGTCTAAGAGATTAATATGCAGCAGCACAAGAGCTGAATCAGGCAGCAGCAAGTTGGTGTTAGGGACAGTACATGCCCTTTCCGTAGTTCGATGCCACTGGCGATACTAACAGCAGATTGAACGTACGTTGCATAATATTGCATTTATATGTAGTCAAAACTTCAAACGCGTTTTTCTCGAAATGACTTTCTTTTTATCACGCGGTATCGTAACTTCAAATGTACTGAACCGATTAGTTAGCGGTATGTGCCAACGTCGCGAACCACTGAATTCGGTGCGTACAGCACAATTTGAGGCAAATAACTGTTTACCGTTGGGACGTAGTAACGCAATTTTGAAGGACAGTGAAGTCTTAAATACTCAATGGCGGTACAGCAGATAGATGCAAATAATGTAAGTATGATCAGAGGGAGGATTGGTGTATTAGAACAAACACCTTGTAGTGTCACTTGGAAATGACCACTTCATCACTGTTAGAAGGTTACAACATTATAAAGATTCCTTGCAATCAACAACATTGTAAATCAATTTCAGGTGGGTTGACCAGAACGTTGTCCCTTATGACATAAGTTAGATTTCAATCCTGCCCATATGGACGGGCCTATCGCGGAAACAATGCTATGAATAGAAAAAAAAACAACATGCAAATCTCCCATGACTATTAGATTTTTATCTCCCTTTGCCTATTGTATTAGCCGTTTAATATCCTCCTATGCTTTCTCTATCTCTTCATCTTCAGCTTGCGACGTCGGGCATGTGAACCTGATGTTTCGTTGTTGGTTTGCTGTCGATTCTGATAAGAATAACCCTATCACTGAACTGTTCACAGCAACACACTCACTGCCCTACGTTCCTATTTTAACGAATGCTACTCCCGTTATACCATTTTCTAATGCTGTTGATATTACCCTGTACTCATGTGACCAGAAATCCTTGTCTTCTTTCGATTTCACGTCACTGACCCATACTCTATCTAGATTGAGCGTTTGCATTTCTCTTTTCAGATTTTCTAGCTTCCCTACCACATTCAAACTTCTGACAATCCACGTCCCGACTCGTAGAACATTATCTCTCGTTGATTATTCAATCTTTTTCTCATGGGCACCTCCGCATCCTGGAGATTCGAATTGGGGGCTAGTCTGGAATCTTTTGTCAAGGAGAGATCGTCATGACACTTCTTCAGTTACAAGCCACATCCTGTGGATACACGTTATGTGCGTTTAATGCAGTGGTTTCCAGTGCCTTTCACATCCTCATGCCACTGATTACTGCTGATTCTTCCGCCTTTAGCGGCAGTTTACCACCCCTAGGACAGGAGAGTGCCCTGAACCTCTGTCAACTCCTCCGCCCTCTTTGACGAGGCTGTTGGTAGGATGAGGGTCATTTCTTGTGCCGGAAGTCTTCCGCCACCAATACTATTAAAAAATTTAAGCGGTGGCGGGTTGCGAACGCGGGAGTGAGTACGTTTTGGTTATGAATGAATGACGTTACCCCCTTTTTTTCCTATCCATCCTTTCTTCATATTTTTTTCCTATCCATCTTTTTTTCTGATAAAATGAAATAAAAATAAAAACGCGGTTCCTCCGCTTTATGGTCCAACAACGCGACCACTTTTTTTTTTTTTTTTTTTTTTCTTTTTGGGAGCAGGAAGGCAGGGTAAACAGACAATCTTTATTCGTACAATTGTGCTGTCCTAGGGATAAGAAAAGTATCGAGACAGCAAAAACAATTTGGAAACCAGAAAGGCCGCCCTCTTTCTTTTCTTTTTTCTTTTTTTTTTTTTTTTTTTTACAGGAATAAAGTAAATGATAATCCTAGTCACGGGCGGGAGTGAAAATGAAGTTATCATCTGCATCACAATCCCTGAAGCACGCGGTGTCGCATCATAAACCTGGCAGAAAGCCATATAATCTTGACCATTTCTGCCAGTGTGGGCGGTATTTATTTCTCCTGCGTCGACCATTCGAAGGACCATTATCTGAGGCGGTTTCGGTGTTTACCATCGTTGTGTGTGTGTGTGGTTTTTTTTCACGTTAACATAATGCAGTCATAACTGGCGCCAACAGGTAGGGGCCAGTTTTCTTCTCAGTGTGCTATAGGCCAATATAATGGAACCGCGCAGTACTGTCTCTAGTCGTTCTGCTGCAGGAGTCTTCCCAGTTCTGGGACACCCCTGCTGTCGGGCGGATTGTGAAAAACACTTCCTAAAAAATTGGAAAAGTAAGTCCTGTATTTCGTATGACTCCGTATGAGCTCGTGTTGTTCTTGTAAATACATCCAATAATCCATCACGGACTTAATATCGTACGAATACAAATATTTCGTCGCATGTCCAGCGATCCAATTGACCGCATACGTCCTTTGTTTCGGAAAAAAGGTCTGGTCCGGTAGAAAAAGTACATCCGATGTGATTTCTGTGTAGTTAGTGCGCCGAAGGAAGGCCAGTATTCGACGCGTCAGCATCCAGACGTCCCTCGCTGTTCCACACACTAAACCATGTTCTTCCGTTGCTAACCGTCCACAGTTTGTGCAAAGAGGAGAATTGACCATATGAATTGTATGTAATCGACTCCTGGTCACAAGTTTACGGTTTATAAGAATATACCACATCGATCTCGCTGCTGTTGACAGTAATGGAGTATGCACTGCACACCAAATGTGGTTTCACGTTCTCGACGGGTTGCGGCCATGGTGATCCATCAAGCATCTATAGATCTCCCGAGTCGTGGGTATTCTCGTCGAAGGTACTTTCAGACGAACATAACTGTAATCAACAAGAGATGAGGCAATGTGTGCAAGAGAAGGCGAAATATTGCCCACCGCAATAGGGGGTTCGTACGAAGGCGGAACAAGTACTTCTATCAGAGCTGACGTTATGGTATGCTTTCTTTGTTGCCAATTTCGTATCATCGCTCACAAGTAAAGCGCCAGAGCTTTGTTTCGCACGTTTGTGAGGTTGAGGCCACCGTTCCGGAACTGTAGCGTTAACGTATCATATTTGATATTAAATAACATCCCAGTACTAACATAGTAACCAAAGGCAGCCATGAGGCGGTCGGCGATACCCTTCGGTATTGGTAGGATCTGCACTAAATGGGGCAGTTGTGACGGTATGTGAACGTTGGTGCATGTCACACGTTGGATCATGTCAAAGGTTCTCAGTGAGTTGTTGCGTATCGTCAGACGAACATTCTGCAGAAGCCGCAGAGAACTCGCCGCCGCTGACCGCCGTAGTGAACGGGTATATGTAATCCCCAGACATATCAGCGATTCCACCGTCTGAAACGGTCCCGGTACGTCTTCCAGACCCCGTCCAATGTGCATAATTTTGGATTTCGTCATGTTAACGACACTGCCTGCCGCCGTCCCGTAAGAGTCTAGATGTTCAACAGCCTGACGCACTTCATGTCCTGATCCGACAAGAAGGATCAGGTCTTCCGCATATGCGCGACAAACGAAAGAGTTCTCATTAAGCGCTATCCCAGTAAGTGAGCGCCTCATAACACACATCAGCGGTTCAAGCGCTATCGCAAACAGCATCATGGAGAGTGGGCACCCTTGTTGGACTGAGCTGTTAATAGGAATCGAACCCGCTTCCCGACCGTTTACAATCACCTTCGATGTAGCCCCTCGTATTAGCCTCATGACGATGGAGATGAAAACAGGAGGAATCGCCATTCGGCTCATGACTGACACCAAGAAGTCGTGGTTTATCCTGTCGAACGCACGGTCGAAGTCCACAGATATCATCGCTGCTCGCATTTTACACGTTTCCGCAAGGGCGATAACGTCACGGTATTCACTTAACGCCGAGGAGATGTTGCTTCGCACCCCTAGGCAAGCCTGATCAGGGGATATTGTCCTGGATATCGCCAGCTTGAGACGAGACGCTAGTAGTCGTGCAAAGATTTTATAGTCGGTGTTTAGCATAGTGAGAGGCCGATATTGATTAACACTGCGACTCCCCGCCATCTTCGGGATGGGAAGAAGAAAGCCCGTCACAAAATCCGACGGTAGGCGCAAGTCCGGACACATCGCCTCATTGTACATCGACACCAACTGTGGCATCATCATGTCCACGAATTCTCGATAAAACTCTAGCGTAATCCCATCTGGCCCTGGTGATTTATGGACCGCTCCTTTTGTGAGTGCCACCTTTATATCGTCTTCTGTGAGTGGCTCCATAAGTGCTGCCTTATCCGTCTTTGTCAGTGTCGTTTGCAGATGTTGCAGTATGTCTTCCCCCACCAGACGGTCCGGCGGTGTACCGGCATAGAGGTGGCGGAAATGCTCTAAAAATTCATTTGCAATGTCCTGTTGTGTTGTCAGTTGACGGCCATCTAAACCGTGGAGCACTGTTACCAATGCCCGGCGGTAACGTTTATGTTCCCGCGACACATGGTGCATCGAGGTACGTTCCCCAGCGATGGTGTCGAGACATCTTGCCCGTATTGGGATGCCACCCAGTCGTCGTCGCGTGATCGATAGGATTTGTGCCTTGACACGATGAACTTCGCATGATGTTCTGCAGACGGCACCTGGAAGGACAGCTCACGAAGCATGGTGTAATAATAATTAAGAGTGTCTCTTTGCCATCTCGTCTTATCCCGACCATACTGTATGAGAGCTCTTCTTATTGCCAGCTTAGTACACTCGAGCCACCATTGAAGCACGGAGGTATATGTTGGTAGACGGCGTTGACATGTGGCCAATACCTCCTCGACTCTCTGACGACATTCGGGGTCCACCAAAAGTGACGAATTGAGCTTCCATGTCCCGCGGCTTCTCCACACACTTTGCCTAGGGAGTGGTATGGTACAAATGTAAGCCAGATGATCAGTAAATGCCGCAGGCCATCGTTCCGCGTCGACCACCTTATCCTGTAGGCCAACCGAAACATATATTCGATCGAGTCTGCTCGCCGAGTGACTCGTATAAAAAGTATATCCCTCACGGTTCCTATGAATCATGTCCCAGGCGTCGCTCAACTCCAGATCTCGGCATAGCACATGCAATTCACGGCAGGTATTGTAATGTGGAGTCCGGTCTTTTTGCGCTAAAACACAATTGAAGTCACCACCTATAATGAAATGATCGAATCTGCCGGTAAATAAGGGCACAATCTCTTCCGAATAATATCTAGCACGCGCCCGTCTGTTGTCTGTGCCGGAAGGGGCATAAACATTGAGAATGCGAATTCCATTAACAGTTATCGCCAGTCCTCGTGCCGAAGGTAGATAAGCCAGGTCACGAACCGGAATCCCGTCCCGGACCAATATCACCGTTCCACTGTCGTTCGAGTGCGGCGAGGTGTAGGAGATGTATCCATGGACTTCCTGGAACTCAGGAATGTAAATTTCCTGCACCATCAGTATATCCACATCCGACGCGTATATCATGTCCCTAAACAACTGCTGTTTCACGGGCGATCTAATGGTATTTACATTCACTGTCCCTATTCTTTATGCCTGGGATCGAGTAGCCGTCATCTCCACATGATGTTAAAATGACAAAGTTTCACCGTATCGATAGTCCCTTTGCACATCCGCAGAGGGTCGCCCGACGGACGTGTCCCTGCGGCATTAGGTTTCTTGAGATGCGGACGGATGCGAGTCCCTACCAGTAGAATGGTCCGCATCGGTGATTTCGTCGTCCTGCTCATACCAGCTGATATTATTGGGGTGCTCCACATTTTCCTGTGCGGCATTGATGTGTGACATCTGTTGTTCTTTCGCAGCTTTAGACTCCACCGCAGAAGGGGTAGCAGGCCCCTGAGCGGATGCGTCTTCTGAGCGACATGACATCTTTTCTGTGTCCGAATTCATACGGTCTGCGACATCCGAAGCTTGTGGTTCCAAGTCAGACAGATCCATAGTGTTAGACTCATCTGGGCTCCCTAGAAGAGAAGGGAGCGTCTCCGCAGAGTTTAGTCGGCGCTTCTTGCGGCGCTTTGGCGAGCGTTGTTTGCGGGCCCTAACCTCGGCCTCTGGTGTTGGCGAATCTTGCATCACCTGCGCTCTCGCCAACGCCACAACGCCCTGGGGCCGTTCCACTTCAGCTTCCATGCCTGTTGTGATGCTGTCATCCTCTTTCTGCACCACCTGTAATGTCTGGGATTGGAGGTTGGTCGGAGCCATTCCTTCTTCAGTGGGGTCCGAAGGGGCCTCAATCAACTGCGGCGTCGGTTCGATAGTGCGCTCCGACCTCGGCGTCACCTCCCCGCGAAGCGCCGCCACGTAAGTCATCGGCAGTGACGTTGGTGTAGTCGGATTCTGGAGGTCTCCGCTGGGGAGTTGCACGAGTCTCCTCTGCATACACGCAGATCGAAGATGTTCTTCACCACCACACCCGGAGCATGTCCGGGGCTATCCATCATAGATGACAATAGCTCGACAGCCGCCGATGTTGATGTACGATGGCACATGTTTCGTAAGCGCAATTCGCACCTGTCGGACACCATTGACCACTGGATACGTGCTAAAACTTGCCCAACGTTCGGCCGTATGACTGATAACTCTGCCATATGGCTGGAGCGATTCAGTGACCAAGGTTTCTGGTACCTCGAAAGGCAGCTCGAAGACTAGAATCGTACGCACGCCCAGGCCCGAATGAGCGACTAAAAATTCGCCAATATGACCATCGGAGTGTCGGAACTGGAATCCTCGTTTGGCGGCTTCAATGATCCTATCGCATGCTGCGTCGTCAATCATCTTTACGTAAAGAGTGCTGCTCACGATCGATAAATGAATTCCAATAACCTCCGTGTAATTAAGTTGCACTTCGTCCCTCAAGAAACTTTCGATTTCGAATGCCTTCGGTCGTCCATACTCGTTACAGAACGTGAACTGTATCGTGGTTTTTCGGAAATTGTGTGCCATTGCGTTCGATTCAAACAGTAACACACGCGAGTGACGACGGTGTAAACACCGCTTCTTCCGCGAACGTTCGCAGCCGGGACGTAAACAAGTCCGAGCTGCTCCGCGGCTAAAGGCGGACTGTGGGTTGCGAACGCGGGAGTGAGTACGTTTTGGTTATAAATGAATGACGTTACCCCTAGACCACAGGTCACAATACCACGTTACGGGAAGGGCCTGAATGTCCACATGATACCAGTTCACTGGTCGACGTCAGAGCCAACGTCTTGCTGTATGAGTAACCTCCCAATAATCTACATACTGCTTCCCTTGGAGCTATCCTTCATTGGGCCAAACGGAAGTCGGAAGGTGAGAGATGCAGTTTGTAGAGTGGTTGAGAAAGAACGGTAGAATGGAGTTTTTTGAGGTCCTCTTGGGTGCACGGACTTATATGAAGCCTTGCATTTTCACAGAGAAGTCTGTATCCATTTTTGTTATGACAAACATGCTGAAATCGTTTCTTCAAATTCCTGATGGTAATACAATCCACTTTAGAGTTAGTTGGTCACCTTGAAGGAGTATATAGAAGTCTGACATCCAGCGATGTGTTTGATCATGATCCATTGATTGCCTCAAAAAAGGATGTCCACACTATCCAACGTTGCAGGTTCACAGCTGTGTCCATTGATTGCCTCAAAGGAGGATATCCACACTATCCAACGTTGCAGGTGTCACAGCTGTGTCCATTGATTGCCTCAAAGGAGGATATCCACACTATCCAACGTTGCAGGTGTCACAGCTGTGTCCATTGATTGCCTCAAAGGAGGATGTCCACACTATCCAACGTTGCAGGTGTCACAGCTGTGTCCATTGATTACCTCAAAGGAGGATGTCCACACTATCCAACGTTGCAGGTGTCACAGCTGTGTCCATTGATTGCCTCAAAGGAGGATGTCCACACTATCCAACGTTGCAGGTGTCACAGCTGTGTCCATTGATTGCCTCAAAGGAGGATGTCCACACTATCCAACGTTGCAGGTGTCACAGCTGTGTCCATTGATTGCCTCAAAGGAGGATGTCCACACTATCCAACGTTGCAGGTGTCACAGCTGTGTCCATTGATTGCCTCAAAGGAGGATGTCCACACTATCCAACGTTGCAGGTGTCACAGCTGTGTGCAGCCACCTGGCACATGGTAGATCATCAGGTTTGCGCGACCTCATTGCGATAGCGACAAACGCCTCACCCGACGACTCACTGCCGGGTCACAATAGAAATTCTGAAAACGCCTATGAATATGTGTAATTCTCTGGCCTTCCACTAAAAGAAACTCAACTGTCTGCTTCGAATGCGCCTCCAATACAGAACCCATATATCGCCGCCACCTATCGGAAATTCTTGAAGCTGAAGCGGGAATATTTCACTACATCCAACAACAAATTCCGCACTTTACAATCGAAATTGGCAGAGGAAAAAAATGTGTAGCTGTGGAGTAAGTACAGCACTCACCACCAGCCATCACCACAGGCGTCGATAGGTCGACAGTCCGCTCCAGAGGCGGCTTATAGCCCAGCGATTGCAGCACCAAGAAGTGACAGCGGTGGCGCCGCCAGAGAAGTGACATGAGTCGGCGCCACAGCAGAGCGGGCAGTTGCAGGTAAGCTCGACTACCGAGGAGAATACCTTCTAGTTGAGTAGTTCGCACCGCATCATGTACATCTACAGTGTCCAAACCAGCCCATCTTCATTGAACATTCTAGTGGGGCAAGAACTGTTTACTCTCCAGCCACAGCTTCTGGAATAGAATTTCAGGAACTGTTGCTTCAGCTGATATATACAAAGTTGAGTATTCGTCACTAAATGTGTATGTTCCTGTCACTAATCATTATCAATGTTTCAGTGTTCTCCTCATTCTCCTCTCACAGTGCTTTGCTCAGCGCACTATAAATAGTTTATGCTAAAATTTCCATCTGCGGTTGTATCAAAAGCACGGTACAATCTTTACCGCCATAGCAAGAACTCCACAAACAGCTGTAGCTTGAATCAGTTTTATTAAGCCATACTGGTTTCGTGGTTTATAACCGCACCATCAGGTGCACACAAAATTTAAAATATGTTAAAAAACAAGACGGAGAAAATAGAAGGCCAAGTATAGTTGAAACCACAGTGATAGTAGGGTGGATGGTCAATGAAAAAAAAGTTACGCAACGAAAACATCCTATGCCATGTAATATGGAGATTAAGGGCGTAGCAACAGGAACGAGAGAGGAGAGAGAGTAATAGAGTTCTGCCGTGATCTCAACACGTCCAATGTGAACGTTGGTAGGTGTAGCTCTCTTGGCTGTCTCTGTGTTGCTCTGATTTGCGGGCGTGCCCGTGTTACACGACATAGGAACTTTACCGTCTCCCAACTTATTGTCCATTTTCCATCCGTCTTATGGACATCACGGTGTTAATTATGAAGGTTAGACATTCTGTGCTCCATGACATTTTCTGCGCCGTGTTTTAATTTTTACGTGTATCTTATGATGTCGATATCAGCCATAAAACCGATAGTACCGTAATAAAACTGATTTAAGATCCAGAAGTTTGTGGAGTTCTTGCGATAAAATGTATTATCACAGCTGTAGATGCACCTACATTATAGTTGTTTGTAGAAGATCCACTGTTCGAAACCACGACTTCTCAGGAAAATAAAAGATACAAGATATAGGGAAAGATGGGTACTACACAATATGTATTAGACCCAAGAAGGAATAATAAGAATGGAGAACAAGAAGAATGTGCTCGGGCTACGACGGGTGTAAGACAGGGATTACTGTTCGGTCTGTACACTGAATAAGCAAAACACTAAAGAACTGAGAGCAAACCGAAGAAATGGGAGTACCAGATATCAGATACTGATAAAGTTAATTGGTAAATTAAAGCAAAGTAAACTTGGAACCAGGGATAACCAGTAGATAAAAGTGGAAGAATTCTCCTACATTTGAAGCACACCAGAGAGTGCATTCCTGGCCAGAAGAGGATTAATAGTATCAAATGTCGTCCTTAATTTCAGGGAGAAGTTACTGAAAATGTACATCTGGGGCACAAAATAATATGTCTGTGTGGCTTAACGACCTGGTGCACGTTATTCAATAACACGTCACTTCAGTGACTTGCGTATCTTCAACAAACCCCACTTTACTGGATAGAAGAGGAATCACATACTGTGGAGGAGCCGGAGAAGAAAATATTTGAAGCATGGTCCTACAGACAGATACTCAAAATGAGGTCGGCTGATACGATAAGAAATAAGGAGATCTGTACGGCGCTGGAGAAGAAATTGGATTGTGGTATACATTACAAAAAGAAGGGACACATTGGTAGTACCTGTTATAAGACACTAGGAAATAACTTCTGTGATACTTGAGAGATCTGTAGAGGGGAAAAAGTTATAGGGGCATGACAGAGATTGGAATAAATCCAATACAGATTATTTATACGTTAATTGGTGGGTATATCCGCTAGATAAACACATCTAGACTCTGAAACTTCCTGGCAGATTAAAACTGTGTGCCCGACCGAGACTCGAACTCGGGACCTTTGCCTTTCGCGGGCAAGATCCCGAGTTCGAGTCTCGGTCGGGCACACAGTTTTAATCTGCCAGGAAGTTTCATATCAGCGCACACTCCGCTGCAGAGTGAAAATCTCATTCTGGAAACATCTAGACTCTGTCTCTTCAAGGAAATCATCATTTTCCCCTGAATGAGATTTTCACTCTGCAGCGGAGTGTACGCTGATATGAAACTTCCTGGCAGATTAAAACTGTGTGCCCGACCGAGACTCGAACTCGGGACCTTTGCCTTTCGCGGGCAAGTGCTCTACCATCTGAGCTACCGAAGCACGACTCACGCCCGGTACTCACAGCTTTACTTCTGCCAGTATCTCGTCTCCTATCTTCCAAACTTTACAGAAGCTCTCCTGCGAACCTTGCAGAACTAGCACTCCTGAAAGAAAGGATATAGTGGAGACATGGCTTAGCCACAGCCTGAGGGATGTTTCCAGAATGAGATTTTCACTCTGCAGCGGAGTGTGCGCTGATATGAAACTTCCTGGCAGATTAAAACTGTGTGCCCGACCGAGACTCGAACTCGGGACCTTTGCCTTTCGCGGGCAAGTGCTCTACCATCTGAGCTACCGAAGCACGACTCACGCCCGGTACTCACAGCTTTACTTCTGCCAGTATCTCGTCTCCTACCTTCCAAACTTTACAGAAGCTCTCCTGCGAACCTTGCAGAACTAGCACTCCTGAAAGAAAGGATATAGCGGAGACATGGCTTAGCCACAGCCTGAGGGATGTTTCCAGAATGAGATTTTCACTCTGCAGCGGAGTGTGCGCTGATATGAAACTTCCTGGCAGATTAAAACTGTGTGCCCGACCGAGACTCGAACTCGGGACCTTTACCTTTCGCGGGCACTTGCCCGCGAAAGGCAAAGGTCCCGAGATCGAGTCTCGGTCGGGCACACAGTTTTAATCTGCCAAGAAGTTTCATCATTTTCCCCTCTTTATGATCCAGGACATAAGTATGACAATGAAATAGGTCGGATACGGTTGGCAAAAACCAGAAAATCTAACCTGGTCCGGTGTCGAAGGTTGGACTTCTTGTTACGGTAAACACTCGCACCTTTTCAAAATTTCCCGCATATACAGTGCTTCAATTGAATACACAGAAGCAACATGCAATGGTAGATCACGTAGGAAAGTAATTGAAGCCACGTAACTGATTCATACTGAGGCGACAGCGATACATGGAGTGCTCGTGTCATACGACATATGGTGAGGGGTGGGGAGAACCAGATTTGGAATCATCAGATGAGCCTAAAAATGTTTTATGTAGATGAAGCAGAGATACCTCCGACTCTCTACTTATTTTTTCAATAAAGCTTTTACTTTTTGCATACAAAAATAAAAAGCGCAGATTTTTGAAACACATGTGTTCACAGAAATGCAACATTTCACATGCAATTTTCAAATGGTGCCCAGGTGTTCAGACTAAATTACGTGGAAGGACTGGAGAGGGTTTCGGGTAAACATCCTTTACCATTTGTAAAACATTTATTACAAAAGATTATAATGTGCAAATTTCCAGGTTCACATTAAGCAAACTTTCAACACACATCCTCAACGGTTGTTGTCGCTTAATAAATTTAAAATACAGTGAACCAAAAAAATTCTTTAACAGTTTAAAGACAAGGGCATAGTGCCTTCAAATAAATCCTGAACAAGAAATAACAGAATTTGACTTAATTATGAATTTTACGCTTTTAGGAAAAATCGAAAAATCTATCAATGCCAACATTTTCGTCGTAATTATTCTGATACAGACGAACATCTGATGATCTACTATCTTATACCAAAATTCAAATCTAGAAATGGGAAACCGTCTAATATGAAATCAATAAGACAATTACATATAAAGACATTCCCATTAATAAAAGCCTCTACATCTAAAAACCCCTTTAGTTAAAAACTAAACCAGTCCAAATTCGTAAAATCTTAAAAAATCAAACAAACTAAGAAAAGGCCGATCAGGGCTCTTCCAAAATTTAATCATGGCCAGCCCAGATAATAAAATTTAAGAAAACTTAACAACTCGAGTAACAGGCGTTCACGGCACTGTAAACCGTTAACCCAACAGAGTGAAACTCTTAAACTCATATTAATTAAAACACGAAATATGATGACGTCTCTTTAAAAAAGAAGAACAAAACAAAATATTACAATTATTGCGGCAGAATCCCGTAACAAAGTTACGTAAGTTAATTCCTTAAAGCGTGATGTGATGCAGGAGACGGCAGGCTCGGCGAAGGCGATGTCGGTATCCGATGCGCACTAGAAGCATGTCCAGGAGAGAACTATGACACCAACAGGTCCGATGTCCTCTGCGTGTGTCACGACAGCCGTATGACTGGAGCAGGCGCGACCTCCACCAAAGTAACAGTTCTCCACACACGGAATCACCAGTCATTTATATAGTTTTAAATACTCTCGCTCTGTCAGACATACTGCTGAGCATCCGCTTTCTAGAGCCCCATGTCAGGCACTTCAGGCCTTTGATTCTGCTCAGCACCGGAAGGCAAGATACTGGAACAGGGAACAAGCCCAGACACCACCAATATCGCCTTCTCCTGACTTAGCCCGTCTAAAGTGCTTAACCAGCACCAAGTTCGCACGGCCGATGGACAGCACGTTGATCTTATAATCCAAACACAAAAGCACGTAATGACGCAGACTCTCCAAATATCAGAAATTCTGCACATTAGTTCATTGGAACTGAATCCACAGATTAGAGGAAAATGACTTAGACATATAAGTGAAATAAATTTTGGTGCTCAAGGAACACAAAAGGCCAAGATATCTACAACAAATTGCACTCGAGAATAGCGTCGGAGAGCTGCGGTTTCAACAGCTCTCGTACCAAATCCTAATTTCTAACGTGACCAAACCTGGACCCATGCAGCTCATCATTCCGAGCGGAGCCGAGTCTGACTTGAAGCCGCAGACAGCGCCGCCGCTGACAGCAACGGGCGGGACGCTCGTGAGCTGGAAGGCACTCTTTGTGGCGGGGAACCTCTAGTGCACATGGTGGGACATATGAGAGAAGGAAGGCGTCACGGCTGAAATTCAAATGAAATTGTTGTTGTTGTTGTGGTCTTCAGTCCTGAGACTGGTTTGATGCAGCTCTCCATGCTACTCTATCCTGTGCAAGCTTCTTCATCTCCCAGTACTTATTGCAACCTACATCCTTCTGAATCTGCTTAGTGTATTCGTCTCTTGGTCTCCCTCTATGATTTTTACCCTCCACGTTGCCCTCCAACGCTAAATTTGCGATCCTCTGATGCCTCAGAACATGTCCTACCAACCAGTCCCCTCTTCTTGTCAAGTTGTGCCACAAACTCCTCTTCTCCTCAATTCTATTCAATACCTCCTCATTAGTTACGTGATCTACCCATCTAATCTTCAGCATTCTTCTGTAGCACCACATTTCGAAAGCTTCTATTCTCTTCCTGTCCAAACTATTTATCGTCCACGTTTCAGTTCCATACATGGCATGAAAAGTGGATATAAGATGAACATCAACAAAAGCAAAGCGAGGATAATGGAATGTAGTCGAATTAAGTCTGGTGATGCTGAGGGAATTAGATTAGGAAATGAGACACTTAAAGTAGTAAAGGAGTTTTGCTATTTGGGGAGCAAAATAACTGATGATGGTCGAAGTAGAGAGGATATAAAATGTAGACTGGCAATGGCAAGGAATGCGTTTCTGAAGAAGAGAAACTTATTATCATCGAGTATAGATTTAAGTGTCAGGAAGTCGTTTCTGAAAGTATTTGATTGGAGTGTTTATTATATAAAAAGTGAATTTTTAGGATCTTATAGTCCCATATGATCAAATGTTCAAACGCGTGTGAAATCTTATGGGGCTTATCTTCTAAGGTCATCAGTCCCTAAGCTTACACACTGCTTAACCTAAACTATCCTAAGGACAAACACACACAACCATGCCCGAGGGAGGACTCGAACCTCCGCCGGGACCAACCGCACAGTCCATGACTGCAGCGCCTTAGACCGCTCGGCTAATCCAAAGCGCCTATAGTCCCATATCAGAGTTTGGTTATCAACTGGTTTCTTTTCGTACTGCCCCTAGTTTTGTGACTCTTCGAAACCTAGAAACCACTGGGCATACTTATTATGATTTGCAGTGAAGGATGTAGTCGCTGGTTAGTTTGTGTCTGGTGCATTTTAACTCATGCCTTGCTACATAAAACAATACCCACCCAACTGAAATAGTTTCCAACCTTGGAAGGAGAGGCGGATCTCTTCCTAGTCTAGAGTAAATAAGTGGTACCTTTGGCATTTGGCAGTGATGATCTACAGCACGCTACAGACAACGATTAGGATGTGGCTCGTGTTTCCTGGCTTCGGGATACTGCCAATGAACCGTGGTACTACTCAATTCTTTAGAAAATCAAAATTACAATCTCACCACAGTTATTTAAAGGAAATAGGAAGCCCTGGATCACTGGTGATGGGCAAGCGTTTGATTTTTTTACAATTTTAATTTGACTCAAAACAGACTTTACTATAAATTTCAATTCGGACATTTGCCCTCTTACTGATGCAATATACAAATCTTCACTTTAATTGAATTACATAAACTCGAATAAGATTCATTATTTTGCGTCTGCAACCAAAATCATTTATAGTAGGCACGGTGAATAAACAGTCACAAACAATCGTTCGTATTTAACCATGTCTCAAGAGACTAATAACATTATACACTTCCAACCAAAGTTACACAGCCACACAATACCACAATCTTATAATGAACAAAGAGATCTTAAAGCTTAATAATACTGAGCTGCCCACATAAAGGTTAACAGTGAAACATATACTAAAAATACAAAGGGGGCCACCAAGGTAGCAAAACTTGCACGCAGGATTAATAAGTTGCACGTTCATCAAAGATACACAAATGATTAATAAGTGTTAAATAAGAAGGGCTAGTAATAACCCAACCAATAAAATGACTTCCAGAAACGCAAATATTAACAAAGAGGCCTCAGTTAACTAACGGACATAATGACTCAGAATGATTCCCAAATTGCACTTAACTTTAAAGAACATCGGTAGAGACCATAGCAGTGTTTGGAAGCAATAATGCTACGGCCGGCAGGCAATACGAGCGTTCACTCCCCACGGCTTGTGCACAGGGTCACATAGCAGGCGGTATACATTTTGTTGTGTCTAGACAAGACAGCCTAGACACAATGAGAGGAAGCCGAAAGGCACGCGCTAAGTTAAAGCAGGATTGCGTGAGGTCTGAAACAGGATACGTAATGAATGCTATAAAGAAAAGTACGTAGCTTCTGGAATACTTAACTTTAATCCATCCTTTTGGTACATCTGGAGATCGTGGCGATACAAGTGAGACTCTTTAGATACATGCAATGTTACTAATGGCGCCTTGCTAGGTCGTAGCCATTGACTTAGCTGAAGGCTATTCTAACTATTGGCTCGGCTAATGAGCAATGCTTCGTCCATGTAGTCGCTAGCAAAGTCGTCCGTACAAGTGGGGCGAGTGCTAGTCCGTATCTCGAGACCTGCCTTGTGGTGGCGCTCGGTCTGCGATCACACAGTGGCGACACTCGGGTCCGACATGTACTAATGGACCGCGGCCGATTTAAAACTACCACCTAGCAAGTGTGGTGTCTGGCGGTGACACCACACATTTATACACAATCCGACCGGCCCCACAATGAGCGGTCCTGACAAGAATCCATAACTACGCCGACGCCAGGGAACGAGCAGTTATAACAAATGGCCTGCAGCACAAATAGATTGCAATGAAAATAAGGTCAAATCACAGCCACACTGGAATATATAATAAGCACGCCCCCAAATTCTTAAGGAGCAATACTCTACCATTATCCGTTTCCCAGTAAATTATCAGGAAACTAAGAGATCACTTCCAGTTGCCTTAAGGCACTTTCAACATCAAATAAACATACCAACTGCTGAAGTGACAAATGATTAAACCATTAACAGAACGGCTGCCGGGCACGTACACAACCGCAGCCAGTCCCAAGGCGGACAATATGTCCTAAAACAAGTTAAAATTTGCATGAAAACCACTTAGAACACACACTCCAAGCATGATCAAAAACATCAGGAACACCAGCCTCCTTAAAATAGCCACTGTGGAACCAAGTTCAGAATCATCTCCGGTAGCTACCCATTCCACAATAAGTTACAACAATCTTTTAGTTAGACATGGTACTTGAAACTTGCAAATTACAATCTGGGAAACTGTTCAGCGTGACACGACGAACCCACCACAATTCTGCACGTCAAGGCGCCCAATGATCGGCACCATACATCCGGGGCGCGCCAAAAAACAAGGGCGGCGAGCACGGCGAGGCCCATGCACCACGGACAGGGACGCGGGCTTGTTTTCAACTAAAGTTGGCTCGTTGAACGCCGACCGGGGACTCACTCGTCACGTGTTAATCCGGAAAACCCGCCGGAGGAGCCGTCAAAGGTAGCAGGACAGCCGAACATCGATATCAGCGCTGCAAGTCGAACAACCTAGCGCCAGCCGCCACAGCTCACCAATACTAGCCGAAGCACTCACTTGCACATGTACTTTCAAGGAGGAAACACGTCATGACTGTGCAGTTCTTTCTGTGCTGCATAATCAACATGTCGTTCAGGCAGGAGGACTGTTAGAAGAGAAGGTTTTCCATCCAGCATGTCTATTTAATTTAACAATAATATCAAATTCTAGGGCAGGATGGAATGGAGGAAGAATAAATGGAATAAACAGGACGGAACCTGTTGCGGCATCGTACAACCTTAATTGTTGCAGTTTCTTATTCAAATAAATACGTGGTTTTAAAATGTTATCCTTATTCTAAATTAATTCAGTCGAATCTGGAATGGGTAAGTCCCCATTTAATGTTCTGAAAATCTTAGTTGCATATATACTAACTGAGAATCCCCAGTTTTAGTACATCATTCGAATCTCCTGAGAGGCAAACTGGAACCAAAACATTCAGTTTTCGTTCTTTCAAATACCAATCAGTCAAATAGCGGCGAAATACCGCTTCACCACCGTTCCTTCCAAGACACTCAACATCAACAATTATAAATGAAATATTTTCCCCAACAAAAACTGTGAGCACGGTCAAAAAATAATCTTTACAGTTTCCATTTTTAGACCCTGTTCTTAAAACACATTATACACATGTACTTTTCCAATAATGGTATTTACACTGTTCAGTAGACACCATAGCTCAGCATATTGAAATGCAATATATTTTCACAAATTTTTATCTAAGACAGCTATAACTTATGGTTGCAGATGAGTGGAAACAGCGTGACACGTTGATAGAAAGATGTGACTGGTAGTACGTATTCCTCCAGAAAAGAGAAGGATTCATTCTCACACACTGCTTCCTGTAGCCAAATGCCTACAATAATAGTTAACGGGTAATACTGTGATTGCCTTAGAAATTAAATACTGCAAAATGTACGTATCTTGTACACTGAAGATCCAAACTGGTGCCTTATATCATGTAGGGCCCCGGCAAACACGCAGAAGTGCCGCAGTACGACGTGGCGTGGACTCGACTAATGTCTGAAGTAGTTCTGGAAGGAACTGACACCATGAATCCTGCAGGGCTGTCCATAAATACGTAAGAGTAAGAAGGAGCGGAATCTCTTCCGAACAGCACGTTGCAATGCATATCAAATATGCTCAATAATGTTCTTTTCCTGGGAGTCTGGTGGCCATCGGAAGTGTTTAAACTTCTGGAGCCCCTCACTAGCAATTATGGACGTATGGGGTGTCACATTGTCGTGATGGAATTGCCCAAGTCCGTCGTAATGCACAGTGGACATGAATGCTTGCAGGTGATCAGACAGGATACTTACGTACGTGTCACCTGTCAGAGTTGCATGTAGACGTATCAGAGGTCCCATATCACTCCAACTGCATACGCCCTACACCATTACAGGACTGCACCAGCTTGAACAGATCCCTGTTGACACGCAGGGTCCATGGATTCGTGAGGCTGTATTCATAGCCGTACACGTCCATCCACTAGATACAATTTGATACGAGACTTGTCCGACCAGGCAAAATGTTTCCAGTCATCAATAGTCCAATGTCGGTATTGGACGGGCCTAGACGAGGCCTAAAGCTTTGGGTTGTGTAGTCATCAATGGTACACGAATGGGCCTTCGGCTCCAACAGCCCATATCGATGCAGTTTCGTTGAATGATTCGTACACTGACACCTGTTGATGGCCCAGCACTGAAATCTGCAGCAATTTGCGGAAGGCTTGCGCTGCTGTCTCGTTGAATGATTTTCCTCAGTCGTGGTAGGTCCTTTTCTTGCAGGATCATTTTCCTGTTGCAGCGATGCCGGATATTTGATGTTTTACCGGATTCCTGATATTCACGGTACACTCGTGAAATGGTCGTACGGGAAAATCCCCACTTCATCGCTACCACGGGAATGTAGTGTCCCATCGCTCGTGCGCCAACTTTGACACCACGTTGAAACTCACTCATATCTCGATAACCTGCCATTCTAGCAGCAGTAACCGATCTAACAACTGTGCCAGACATTTGTTGTCTTATATAGGTGTTGCCGACAGCAGCGCCGTATTCTGCCTGTTTACATATCTCTGTATTTGAATATGCATGCCCATACCTGTTTCTTTGGCGCTTCAGTGTGCATCTCACATACATGCTAATTTCTGCCAGTAAAATTATTAAGCACTTTGCAAACTGTAGAAATAGATAAAATCTTAAGTAACTTTTTGAAGATATATTTACTTGGTATTTGCTTTATTCTGCCTTCTTATTCATCACAGACATCCCGTGACTGCCGGAAAAACAGGTACTCTGCTTGTGGAAGTTCTTTGAAACCTCCGAAATCAAGATAGGGAAAAGAAAAGAAACCGTTTTATTTGGCCTCCCATCACTCTTTTCTTCACCCGTACGTGAAGCGGTCTTCTTCTTCTAGTCACGTGCCCCCATTTGAGGAAAAGACTCCGAAAATGGGAAGTTGTCAAACCCTATAAGCATCATGTGATGTCGTTCAATGTGACGTGTTGCTACAACCACCTCCCTCTTAAAAAAATATTGAACCGAGCAAGAAAGATGCTGAGGAAGTATAATCCTATTGTCTGGAAATTAAGAAACTTAACGAAATAAAAACGGTAGCCATCAGTTGATGATGCTGACTGGTTGTAGTGTTTAGTCCATGGCCACTGATTTCAAGAAACTTAGTGACAAGCATAGCAGAGATCTAAAAACTAAATTACCATTACTTTTGATTGAGTAGATGGGCGAAACCTACAAGCGTGTGTCAGTATTTTCCTCAACATCATTTCCATTTCAAACGCCTTGTCTACCCCTAAGTACTCTGCGGACTCACTAAAAATGATCAGTTCATAGTGACATTTTTAATTACATTCAGACACGTTCACAAACGTACTTCATTGTAATGCGTAGCAGGAGAAATAGTTTGCAGTAGCAAATCTTACATTGCTTTAAGTGAAATCACTGCCGTCTGCACATGTAGTATCTTCCATTTGCGAGCATTTAGTAGGCTCTTAGACCGCTCAAGTTAGTGCCAAGAGATGCGCAGCAACTATTTTAACGTAAAAATGCAGATATGTAACAAGTTGTCCCTGGCTACTGCACTTGAAATACAACTATTGTTTTCTTCGCCGACAGCTGCTGCATCCTTGGCATCCATCTTTAAACAGGTAGGCAACAGTAAAGCAGTGCTTCCGTGACACTTAACAATACTCGTCTCCTCGTCGAGGTGACTCGATACGGCGAGGTGGTAACGTCTCAAGCGCCAAAGTGGGGAATCAATAATGTTTTATTATTATTTATTTATTTATTCTTCATAATTACAGCCTATTCTCGGGAAACCTAAAATAGACCATACAAATCACATTTTCTTGGTAAATATTAAATTTATGTATAAACTATTTATTTCTCATACTTAATTTTTTAAATACTATAACTATTTCGAAACTAGTAAACTCCAGTTACCAATCTAGTAATGCTACTATGCACTATAGAAACTGCTCTGAGTTGGTTAATTTGATTTGGTGCATTTAACCCATAGGTGGTCTTTTTTCACTACAGGATCCGCCCTCACATTACTCCAGTCAACAACCATTGTCTGCTGGATTCCATGGGCGTCGGGCAGCACGTCAGCAGCGTTTCCACTATAACAAGCAATTCCAACAATCACTGTTACGTCTTAAAGTAGACACCTCCAGAGTCACTTGCACCAACGCACTGTAAATTCTTGAGGAACTATGTCATTCGGTAGTTTCTGATCGCAGATGTTTTCTTTCCATCTCTAAAATATATGGACACGGTAGACAATGTGACATATGAAAGTCTGGGTCTGTCTGTGAGGTGTGCACAGATAGCCGAAGTGGTCAACTGGCACGGTAGCTCAGTGTGTTCGGTCCGATGGCTGACTGTTTCCTGTAATAAAATAATAAAAGATAAAAGGAAAAAAAATGAGTGAAATTTCCGACGCTGAATTTCAAGGGATGTCATGTCAATTTTGACTGACAGTACAGCACTCGTGGCTGCCGCATTGCAGTTGCGAAGTGGGGCCGAGGCAGTGCCAGATAAGTTTTACATTCTGACGATAATTTATGGATTTGTAGTTTTAGCTTGACGATGTCCACTACGGACAAACGATAGATACTGTTATTCTGAAGAAGGTTGGGTTATCCCGACAGAAACCTAGGTAAATTTCTAGGTAAACAGTGTAACTGGGGCTGTTCATTATTAAAATCAAAATTAATATTTTACAGTTGCTGACAGGGTCGCCAAATGTTGAAGATATTTGATCACGTGTCACATCCGCCAAGACCAAATAATGAGAACAATAACAAACAAAATGGAGCAATGAGGAAATAGGTGGTTAAGGCGTGTGCTCGCGATAAGCGGAATACTCTGTTTCGAGTCCTGGTCTGACAGAAATTTTCATATATCACTGATGTGTATTATATCTATACCTAACAGAGAAGATATCAAGAGATTCGCAGTTAGCGAATTTATTTCGAATAAAAATTTATATTGACCCTATACTGGTTTAGTTACCTGCACACCAACAAATATTTGAAAAAGTTGGGTTAAGAGTTGCTCTGAGACGAAGACACGAGCAGATAAGAAGAAGGTGTGCAGGATCGTATCAGATAAGTCGGCGGAGTGATGATCTAAAGGAAAAGCAATAAGAGAAAATAATGTACCCCCACTGTGAGAGTTCAGTACACAGACATAACAGAAAATAATTGTAGATGATTTCAGTATACGCTATCAGGAAAGTGGCTCTAAGCCGATTGGGCATCTAGTCCAGTACAATGAACGTGGAAGTCATAATTGTATACGTCATTTCACGTCTCTTGAACTCTATGGCATGTGGCAGACTTCATCAATCCTCACGACAAATTTTTTTAATTTTATTTTTTAATTCAGTCTTATCACTGGCCTGATGTGACTGCACGAAATTCTTCCTCTCAGAGTAGGAATTACACACAACAACCACAATTATTTGCTGTATTTATCCATTTAATCCTACATCTGTCTTCCCCTACAGTTTTTAAGCTCTATAGTTCCCTTTAGTACCACTCACGCTATTCCCTGATGCCTTAACACAAATTCTACCATCCTGTCCCTTCTGCTTGTCACTGTCTTCCATCGTTTCTTCCTTCAACGATTTTGTGGAGAAACTCCTCATTCCTAATAATAACAGAATGCAGCATATTGACACCAAATGTAGTGGATGGGTGCCAGGAGGTGCCGTATTAAAACTCGGCAAGAACTTTCCAAATGATTTATTCCTTTCCACTGCAGAGCTTCGTTCACCTCGGTCCACGTCACAGGCCCCGCATTGCTGAGGAAGTGCCCCAGCAGCCTGTGCGACGCAACGCTGTGTCGTGCCGGCCTTATTCGCCACCTGTAGAGTTCCGATTACGTCAGGATCACTGCGCCAGCAGCAGACTCAGCGGCCACCGTCCTCGTTGATTCCACGCTGCTCCGCCAGGGGCAGTAGGCCGGCCCCACTGCTGCTGCTTCCTTGGCTGGCATAGCTGGGAATGCGGCGGCAACGACCGCCCGCGATCCGACTTCCGAATCTGTGGCCCTCGCCACGAAAGTGTCCAGCATGTGTCGGAAGCCGAGACGACTGTCCGCGGTAGCGACCCAAAGAGTATTCCGCCCTGGCTGGCTGCAGACCCCGCATCAGCCTCAGAGGGTCGAACCAACTACCTGCCATAGTCTGGGACACTGTCGCCCCATCTGTTGTTGCGTGTAGCCCGGCAGTGTGACACGCGCTGCCATCCAGGAGAGCTGTCACACTTCAATGAATCTCGTTAGAAAACAACACCTATTTATACTTGGCTGCACGCCTCTGTTTCGCTAACGCATCACTCCGAGTCACGTATGTCCTACACCCTGGTTCCGCCAGTGGGCCCCTTCTTCCTGTAACTTGCAGCATACAAACTGCTGCGGTAACTCTTTTCAGCGGTTCGATGGCCCTGTGGCCTCCATTCCACTTCGCAACCGCTGGTCAGCGTAACTTACTGTAGTCTGGCTCGCACCTAGCTGTAACTTGTGCTCAGAATATCGTACAAAACTACCTTTCCCTAGCCTAAACGGTGGTGCCGCTACATTAATCCCCTCTTCAGAAATACCCAGTACCCGTGTCGTCCTTTAACTAACTCATAAACTTGTTATGATTGGCACTTATGACATGCTTACTTACTACAAGAAAACTTAAATGAGGTCTGGTGCCCTCTTAAAACCGTGACATGAAACAAAACGTAAAAATTCCTTACTAGACGACCACTGCTCGATCAACCCCTTACCTACTCGTCTCTCGCCCTCGGTAGCCAATCCACTGGGACTTGGACTACCCTCGGATCCCCCTGGGAATTGGCTCTCCACCTGATCAGAAAGAAAAACAACACATAACAAAGTTAAGACTGCGATGACACTTGGCACAGATGTGCTCAAAATGATCGATATTTGCCGTTGCCTTCCTATATACTGCGTGACATGTTAAACAAGCTGTTCAGCTTATATGCGCCCCTCTTGCTCTAAAATGGTTTAGGTATCTGAACAGACCTGGCTCCAGAGTTTAATTTAACAAGGTCAGATTCTGCCTTGGCAAAACTCTAAAGTGGTTTCTGACCAGTACAGCTGTGATTGCATACCATTCAATTGTGGGATCCTGAAATTGACGCTGGCAGATGGAAGGTTGGTCCTATTATGTTACACTTAGTTCCATTCATTAAAATTCCGCTCCTCTCGAGCTCCATACGTTTTGCTTCGGTAAACACAACTTGCTGCTACTACCAAAGTCTCGTAGATGGAGAAGATCCAATGCATCACGACTCGTTGCAATTTCAATTTTGGTTCCACGATGTCCCTTGGACAGTCTATTCCTTTCCCCCCGTCTAAAAATAACTGCATGGTGCAGTAGCTTCACAGATTTTCCTCCAACATTCACTATTTTTGATCAAAACTCAACACTGATTGTGTGACTACTTTCATCTCTAAATTTACATTATATAAACATGACTTTTCTGACGCAACACTGACGATAACTAAAAATTTAAACAGAAAATCGTGAGACTCTGACATCGTCCAACACATATTTATTACGGCTTTGTCGAAAAATTTACTCTGACGCATTTATCTCTCCAGAACTGCGTTTGATCTCTCCTCCAGCAACACTCCACATACGTCAGACGCTACACTTCGTTTCAGTGACCTGAGGACAGGGATCACCATCACTCTTCATCCCTCTTCAGAAGACTGCTGGCCCTAGCAGGCTCACAATACTCGAAAATACATACAACACATAAGAACACAATGCCTAATGAATCTACACAAACCCAATGAAACATAACACGAAAACAAAAAAAGAAAGAACTGAAAATACTCTACTACTTTCTAGATCGCAAAGCATACGGTACTTCATGTGGTATTCTATGTTCCTGGATTCCTCTGCGCTTAGCACCTCTATTCACTTTCCTTTTCTTCCTCTTTCCTTCCTGTGACACGCCTGGAACCACATCCGGGAAAACCTTAAATGGCCGTAATCGCCCAAGGTGTACTATCGTCGTTCTAGTTGGCAGCTGAAGCTTAACATTAACGGGAGATGTGGTTTCAACAACTTGGTATGGCCCTTGATATCTCGTGAGGAACTTCTTCGCTTTTCCTTTTTGCGTATAGGGGCTAGACAGCATTACCCATTACCCCACCCTATACTGCAGTAATCTTCCTTTTCGCTTTACCTCGTCTTCCTGCCTTTCCAAATCCTTTGTATTCGCCTTTTGTACTCGTTTCCAAACATCCTGAATTGTTCTCGCGAATTGACGTACAGATTCACCAGTCCTTTCTTTCTGTAGCTTCACTAAATTAAACGGTGACGGCATTTTTCGCCCCCTGTAGTTTTTGCCATACTGCTAGGTCATAACCTATAACTCCTAATTTTGCCACCTTCCTACTTAGTGCATCCGCATTACCATGCTTCTTCCCAGGTTTGTGTACAACCTCGTAGTCGAATTCACTAAGTCTCACAGCCCAGCGAGTGAGTCTAGTAGACGAATCCTTCACCCCCAACAACCACTTCAATGCAGCATGATCTGTCACTACCCAAAATCTTCTCCCATATAAATAACATTTAAAATAAGTGATTCCATAGATTCCGCTAAGCATCTCCCTCTCTGTTGTTGAGTAATTCTTCTCTGCTGTATTCAACTGCCTAGACGCATAGGCTACAGGATGTTCTTTCTCATCAATTCCTTGACTAAGAACACACCCTAATGCTTGATTCGATGCATCGCATGCTAGCATAAACTCCTTTTCAAAATTTGGAAACACAAGAACCGGACTTAATGTTAACATTTCTTTCAGTTTGTCAAACGCTTTCTGACACTCTTCTGTCCACTAAAATTTCACACCCTTCCGTAACAATCGCGTCAACGGCTGTGCTAAATCTGCAAAACCCTTCACGAACTTTCGATAGAAACTGCAAAGTCCGATGAATGACTTCACTTCCTCAACCGTATTCGGTTCCCGAAAATGCCTTACAGCCTGTACCAACCTCGGATATGTTCGCACTCCGTCCTTACTGGTAATATGACCCAAATATTTTACTTCTTCTAACGCGAAATGACACTTCTCCAGACTCAACGTCAAACGAGCTCCTCTTAACCTCATAAAGACTTCCCTTAACCGCTGTCTATGTTGCTCCATACTACTTGAAAACACTATAATGTCATCCAAATAGACAAGACACTGCCGTGGTTTCAAACCCCTCAATACACTGTCTAGCAACCTCTGAAACGTTGCCGGAGCGTTTTCAAACCTAATGGCATTCTGATGTGCTGATAATGGCCTCCAGGAGCAGAAAACGCAGTTTTTGGACGATCCTCTGGAGCACCTATAATTGATGATAACCACCTGTCGAATCGATCGTAGAAAAGTGCTGGCACTGTCCTAAGTGATTCAAATTCTCCGATATGTTTGGAATGGGGTATGCGTCCGTTACTGTCTTATTATTGAGGTATCGGTAGTCACAACAGAAACTGTATTTCTTAGTTCCATGCGCAGATTTTTTAAGCACAACGACAATGCCTGTACCCCAGATACTATTACTACGCTCTATAATACCGACCGCAAGCTGCTGATCAATGAAATCCTCCACAATCGGCTGCAAATATCTCGGTATTCTGTATGGTTTACGGTAAACTGGTGCATCATTAACTGTTGGTATCCTATATTGAACTAATGGAGTTGCTGGTAACGGCCCTTGTGGAAAAAGAAATCATCAAACTCCCACAATAATTCTTCCATCTGCTCCGTTTATTCTCCTTTCAAATGCTTAATTTTGTCACACAATGCAGTTCTGTCGGCAGTTAGTGGTTGATAAGTTAGCCTACCTCTCGAACACCAGTCTTCATCATCTGGCACATCCAAATTTGCTACTAAAACTCCTTTCCTCAAATTCGCGTCTACAACGCTAAAATTATCCACGTGCACGTGAAGTACTAGCCCGTCGTTCCCTTCCTGTACACGTACAATACTACGTTTCACAAAACAACCCAATGAATCCAAATCTTCATTACCCTCCAATGGTTCAATAACACATACTCTACCCACAGGTAGATTCGACTCCACACTTACCCGAAGCGACTTCCCGGTGGCGCTAGACACACATTCATGCGAAGTAAGCCTTAATGCTAATGTAAACGGTTCAATTGGTTTGTTCATTTCGTTGAACGCCCCTCGCGACAGCTCTGCACTGACAACAGTTTCCCCTAGCGGAAATAACATTCCACCATGTTCCTCAGTTCATTGTAGAAGGTCAATTTTGGCATAATGTTGATGCAAGAAATCTACTGCTAGGATCATGTCGAGCCCTCGCTCACCCATGGTACCACCTCCATGCGTGCATTAAATAGGACTTTCTCTATGCGAAAGTCAACTGTCACCGACCCCAAAGGCGTGACCTCCTTATTCCCCACTCCATTCAACCTATAACGTGGTGGGTCTAACTTCCTTCGTCCCATTACAATCTTTGTAGCCACTGACACTTGCGCTTCTGTGTCTAACAAAATCTTAAACTTTTTAGTTCCTACGAATCCTACCACTGAACATTCCACCTCTGCATACATATTCGTAACATTGAAATTAAACAGGAGCTCCTTTAGGTGGGTCTTGGGCCCCCCTCCGTCGTTTAACGCTTGTCCACCTCTCCTATCTCCATTTCTCCATCCTCCACGCTGCTGATTTCCACCCCTTCCTCTATTCCTCGGTGACTGGGTACATTTCCTCTGCACATGTCCCGTACGACCACACTTATACATTTTATATCCACTGCAAATACTGTTTGTCGCTCACGTACTCCTGTTGCCATGTCTATTTCCTCACACTGAATTGCCAGCTAAATGGCTGAATACAAATCTTTCGGAGTTCCTTCACGCACTTTCCGTGACATATGCGCCGGTAACTCTCTCAAAAATACATCAAGTGCCCTTTGCTTGGTCTCCTGCAACAGAACACCATTTGCTGCATCGCTCTGACCCAACTCGTAAGTGTACTGATTAATTTCCCCTATCCCGTCCGCAAATTTCTCCACCGTCTCCCCCTGTCTCTTTGTCATTGGTTTTAACCTCTCCCTATTCTGTTTCTTGTACCTTTGTAAAAGTCCTTCCTTTAACTGCTTAAACTGTCCTGCCTTCCTTAAGGCCTCAAAACACCTTACGTATGTTTTCGCTTCACCCGTTAGTCTAATCTTGGCTATATGTAACAACTGCTCGTCAGACGAACCCATTCATCACAGCTGAATTTTCCAAGTGCTCCACAAACGAACGCACATCCTCAGATGCCTTGCCATAAAATGGAATAATCAGACTGATAGCAGCTGGATTAATCTCCTGTACCCTAGGCAACAACGACTGATTTGAAGCGGTTTCCCGCTCACTTCTAGATGTTAATTCATTTCTCAACTGAGTATTGTCCACTGTCAATTGTGCTACTTTTTCCAACAAAATCCGCACCACTTCTGGTTCCGACACACCTTGCGTCCTTGGCTCGGCCATTGTGTTGCTTTCGTTCTCAGTTAGTCCCGACAAAAACATTTAAGTACAAGAACAATTATCATACTCAGTAACATCATAAACCAATACAAAGTAATCGAATGCCACGAAAAACAATATCTTACTGTCCCAAATACACTAACACTTATTCTGTCAAAATAAATAATATGTGTACACAAAACATCTAAAAATGTGGCTTTCAACGATCCATACTCGAAAAAACAAAAAAGAACGAAAACGTCCAATACTCACAAGAACAATTTTGACAGCACTCACCTCATCTTGTGACTGTACTGCAGGCGGCGACCTCGAACGTCGTACTGGACAGACGACGTCCGCTATTCTGACACCAAATGTTGTCTGGTGCCAGAATGAGGCGTATTAAAACTCGGCCGAGATTTTCAAATGATTGATTCCTTTCCACTGCAGAGCTTCGTTCACCTCCGTCCACGTCACGGGCCCCGCATTGCTGAGGAAGTACTCCAGCGGCCTGTGTGACGCAACTCTGTGTCGTGCCAGCCTTGTTTGCCAGCTGTAGAGTTCCGATTGCGTCAGGATGTCTACGCCAGCTGCCCACTCAGCAGCCACCGCCCTCGTTGGCTCTGTGCTACAACGCCAGGAGCCGTAGGACGGCCCCGCTGCTGCTTCTTCCTCGGCTGGCGTAGGTGGGAACACGGCGGCAACGACCGCCCGCGATCCGACTTCCGAATCTGTGGCCCTCGCCACGAAAGTCTCCGGCGTGTGTCGGGAGCCGAGACGACCGTCCACAGTAGCGACCTGAAGAGTAGCCAGCCCTGGCTGGCTGCAGACACCGCATCGGCCGTAGAGGGTCCAACCAACGACCCGCCGTGGACTGGGACGCTGTCGCCCCATATGTTGTTGCATGTAGCCCGTCAGTGTGACACATGCCGCCGTCCAGGAGAGCTGTCACACTTCTATGAATCTCTTTAGAAAACAACACCTATTTATACTAGGCTGCGAGCCTCTGTTTCACTAGCGCCTTGCTCTGAGTCACGTACGCCCCACACCCCGGTTGCGCCACTGGGCCCCTTTCTCCTGTAACTTGCGACATGAAAACCGCTGCGTTTACTCTTTTCAGCGGTTCGATGTCCCTTTGGCCTCCATTCCACTTCGCAACTGCTGGTCAGCGTAACTTACTGCAGTCTGGTTATCGCACCTGGCTGTAACTTATGCTCAGAATATCGCACAAAACTAACTTTCCCTATCTTAAACGTATCTTAAACGGTGGTGCCGCTACACACAAGACCAAGAACGCTTCGATTCTCCTCTGTTCCGGTATCTCCGCTGTCCATGAGTCACTACCACTCAAGGCTATGCTCCAAACGTACATTGACAGAAATTCCTTACTCAAATTAAGACCAATATTTGATACGAGTAGACTTCCCTTGTCCAGGAATGCCCTCTTCGCATGAGCTAATCTCATCTTTATGTGCGTCATGGGTAATTTTGTTTCCAAGGTATAGGAATTCCTTAACATTGTCTGCTTTTTCATTACCAATTTTGATGTTAAGTTTCTCACTATTCACATTTTCTCTGCTTACCATTACCATGGACTTTTCCTGTTTACTCCCATTCCATATTCTGTACTCATTAGACTGTCCATTCCACTCAACAGATCATGTAATTCTTCTTCACTTCCACTAAGTACAGCAATGTTATCAGCGAATCTTATGATTGATATATATTATCCCTGATTGTAATCCCACTCTCGAACCTCCCTTTTATATCCGTTATTGCTTCTTCGAGGTACAGATTGGACAGAATGGGCTTAAGGCACCCTTTTTACCTCGAGCACCTCCCTCTTGGTCTTCCAGCTTATTGTTTCCCCTCGTTTTTTTTCAAAAAATGATTCAAATGGCTCTGAGCACTATGGGACTTAAAATCTTAGGTCATCAGTCCCCTAGAACTTAGAACTACTTAAACCTAACTAACCTAAGGACATCACACACATCCTTGCCCGAGGCAGGATTCGAATCTGCGACCGTAGCGGTCGCGCGGTTCCAGACTGAAGTGCCTAGAACCGCTCGGCCACACCGGCCGCCTCATTTTTTTTCACATACTCTGTACAAACCCCATAGTTTACTGCAACCTTTCTCAGAATGTCGAACATCTTGTCCCATTTTACGTTATCTAACAGTTTTTCTACATCGAAAAAGTCCTATGAGCGTGTCTCGAGTTTTCTTCGGTCTTGCTTCCAGCTTAAGCTGCAGTACCGCCTCTCTGGTATCTTTATCCTTTCGACTCATAGTCATCTAACAAATCCTTAGTGTTATATTTCATTCTTCTGAACATTATTCTCGTCAAAAGCTTGGGCACATGAGATGTTAAGCTGATTGTGCGGTAATTCACACACCCATCGGCCGTTGCTCTTTACGGAATTGTGTAGATGATATTTTTCGGAAGTCTTACGTTTTCATTCTCATATATTCTGTACAACGAGAGGAATCAAATGGTTCAAATGGCTCTGAGCACTATGGAACTTAACATCTGTGGTCATCAGTCCCCTAGAACTTAGAACTACTTAAACCTAACTAACCTAAGGACATCACACACATCCATGCCCGAGGCAGGATTCGAACCTGCGACCGTAGCAGTCGCGCGGTTCCGGACTGAGCTCCTAGAACCGCTAGACCACCGCGGCCGGCAACGAGTGGAATCCATGTCTTTTAAATTTTGATTCTAATACTGGATTCCCTATGTCTTTCGTATCGGCCTCAAGTTTCTTGTTGTATAAGTCGTTAGACAGGTCCTCCTCTACATAGAGATCTTCAATGAACTCTTGCTCTCCTCTGCGTTTGACAGCGGAATACTCAACGCACTCCTAATGTTAGCACAGTTGCTTACTTACCTGCACACCATTTCACCTTCGCTTCCCTGCAGATCGTCTTTATTTCATTCCTAAGTGGTTTATATTACTGCATTTCTGTCTTTCCCTCAACGTTTTTGTACTTCTTTCTTGGAACAGTTGCATTATTTCTTCTATTACCCAAGGTTTCTTCACAGTTACCTTTCTTGTGCCTGTGTCTGACTGTCAGAAGTCTGTGATTTCCCATTATATAGATATCCACTCCTATTCAACTAAACTGCCTACTCGGGTATTCCTTACCAAAGTATCTACATCCTTAGCGAACTTCAAATGCATCTCGTCCTTCCTCACTACTTCAGTATCCGACATTCTATGAAACTAATTCTTCCAGATAATTCTCTTAAACTACAGAATGCATCCTTATCTCGCGACAAATGCTGGCACAAAATTATGAACTGCCTAGACGGTGAGTAACTCCAACTGCGACAGCAATATGTAGATGGCTGGAGTGGCTCCTGGCCAGTGTAGGTAGCGACATTCCCATGTGAGAGTTGATTAGAAACCACTGCAATGTATCCTTTTATAAAGAATACATATTGGCGCGCACTAGTCAGCTGTGAGCCAGCCAGTCAGTTAAGGAATTGAAATCAGGATTTAACATTAACAGTAAAACTAGTAATAATAATAAAAATTTATGTATTTATATGTCTGGATGCACAGACGCTAATGATGATTGAGAGCCATCCGAAATTAATTCGAAATAAATGCGCTGGCGGTGAACAGCTCTGTGTCAGCTTTGTTAGCTGTGGATATACTACCTAGCAGTGGCCTTCGAAAATTTGTGACGGACCGCGACTCGAAACTGGACTTCCCACTTATTGCGAGTGGTCTATGGGGACATGGTGCAGGACTGTTGACAGTGTGACATAGGGAAGTCTGTGTCGGTCTGTGATGCGTGCACAGGGAGACGAAGTGGTTAGATAGAGCAACTGCTCGCAACGAGAGAGACGTCCAGGCGTCGAGTCTCTCTCTGGCTCAATTTTCCTATGTTACTAAAGGGTAGTACATCTATGTTTCACACAGTAAATGTCAAGATATTCGCTGTCAGCGAATTTATTTCAACAAGAACCTCTTGACCGGATAGAGGATCTGCACAGCAACAAATACGAGGGGCGTCCAATACGCAGTGCAGCACCTCTTTTTCTGAAAGCAAGTTCATTTTATTCATGATTCCAATACACCATACTATTCCTCACTCTGTTGGCTGCAAAACTATTTTTCAACATAATCTCCATTCAATGCGATGGGCTTGCATCATCCTTCCATAGGCCAGTATATCTGCATGGGACCACTCTGCTGGTCGACGGTGGAGCCAACTTTTTGCTGCATCAATAACTTGCCTATCATCCACGTACTGCTTCCCACGAAACACATCGTTCATTGCTCTTTATATTCTTTATTTTGTATGATGGCACTTCTAATTTGTTGCGAAAACGTGAGAATCATCTCATGAATTTCCCAGAATTGGAAGTGTCCATAAAGCAGCAAGGGTAGTGTTATCCATTGAAGTATATGTGACAACAGGTGGGGATTTTTTTTTCCCCCTGGCCGCACGAAGTGGCCGCGCGGTTGGAGGCGCCATGTCACGAATCGTGCGGCCCCTCCCTCGGGCATGGGTGTGTGTATTGTCCTTAGCATACGTTAGTTTAAGTTAGTGTTTAAGTCTAGGACCGATGATCTCAGCGATTTGGTCCGTTAGGAATTCACACTCATTTGAATATTCTTTTTTCCTGTCCAGTACATTATCCTCCTTAGCTGAGTAGTAACGTATTTCATAAAATGCAAAACACTGTGCTGTCTGTGATAATGTTATTTTTTATGCCGAATAAATGACGTTATCACAGACAGCGCAGTGTTATACATTTTGAAAAATTCGTACATGCTGCTGACCAGCGGCTAAACAAGATGTTGAGTGGTAATGTGTTTACCAACCTTGAGACGGGCCCGGATTCAATTCTCGGGTGGATTGAAGATTTTCTCCAATCGTGGACTGGGTGTTATGTTGTACTCATCATTATCTCATCATCACCTACGCGGGAGTCGCCCATTTGACGTCACCTGAAATATACTTGCACCCGGCGCACACACGGCAAAATGAGCACTTTAGGCGGCCAAAAATCGATTTTCACACTTATAGATTAGGTCTAAACGTCGTTGTATTCTTCACTTCAGGTAACTAGTCCATCGCACTGCCGTAAACTATCCTTAGTTATGTTCATAATAAAAGCATGTGTGGGTCTGACAAGCAAGTTGCATTCGAAACTCGAAATTATTATAATGTGAATTTTTTGATCATCTCATGCGAAAATCTCAATATTTATCATGGAGGTGGAAGCCACAGGTGTATTCATTAAATAGTCAACGTCACAATTCAATTTTTATACCCTCGTTAATAGTAAATTACGATTTTATAAAAAATATTTTTACTTAGACTTTCAAAAAAAGTTCCGCTTAGTACCACTTTCCGTCCTGTATATTTACACTTGTGCTTTTGTTGAGTATTAGTATTGTAAATTCTAGGAATTCAAAGCAACGCATTGTGGCACCAGACTCTATTCTTTACAGCTAGTCGGAGTGGACCAAGTCACTTGGAATGAAATATGAGGAAAATGGATCTAGTTTTAGTGTTAAAAAAGGAGAACTTTTACAAGCAATCCCAGTATAAGTGTATTGAACGATTAACGACTCACATATTGGATAAATTTAGTGAATATAAACAGTCAAAACACAATGTATATAAGATTAAGTCAGTTTTAAAAGTGTTTGTCTCAAAATTGCTACAAAAGTGGAAAAAATCCAATTGGAATATGGAAAGATTTACCAAATTCAGTTCAGAATGATTAAGAAACGATTTGGTCTTGCCAGCTCTAAGCACTACAACCACAAACGAAGATTTACACGTGAAAAAACCCAGAGGAAGAATTGCAAAATCTTCTGAAGAGTGCTCTCAACGATCAAAATGAAGAATAGTGCAACCGCCGGCCGAAGTGGCCGAGCGGTTCTAGGCGTTACAGTCTGGAACCGCACGACCGCTACGGTCGCAGGTTCGAATCCTGCCTCGGGCATGGATGTGTGTGATATCCTTAGGTTGGTTAGGTTTAAGTAGTTCTAAGTTCTAGGGGGCTGATGACTTCAGAAGTTAAGTCCCATAGTGCTCAGAGCCATTTGAACCATTTTTGTAAAGTGCAACCAATTATTGCTGAGTCAACCCCAGAGCTTTTGTGTACTGCTGCTCAAAGCAGCCTTAAAAAGAGTGGAACAAGAACAGCTGCACAAGTAGTAAACTTAGCCCTAACCACAAGCCCTCGCAGATACAGACGAATGAAACACATTTACGAAAAGCCATCATGTTCGGTTATGAAGCCTTACTTACCCGAAGAAGCCTTAGCGCTCATTATTGACTCTGACATGGGAAAAGAAGATTATATACATGGGCAAAAAGGGGCGAAATCTCGAGGCACGAACATCTATCCACCTTATAATGTCATAGCACAAACAAAGAAGCAATGTTCCCAGAGTAACCGAAGTGCAAATTGCGGTTCAAGATATTTTGGACCACACAATCAAAAGACTTGCTCATGTACAGCAGGATGTACTTCTGTTACACCACGATCACACTGCAAACTCAGCGATTGAAGTCATCTACAAGTGGGGCCTTGACGGTAGTGGTGGACATTCCATTTACAATCAATGTGTTGCCAACAACTCACTGTATGGAGATACTAACATAATTCTATGTACTATAGTTCCATTGCAAATGTCAGAGGTCACAACGAATGGTAAACAGATTTTCTGGCAAAATCCGTGTCCTTCCTCGTCGACATATAACCGCATCATTCGCCTGCAGATTGAAAAGGAGACAAAGGAATCAGTAAAACTCCATTGCGAAGCAATTGAGGAACAAATATCAAGTTTGCAGCCTACTGAGGTGACCCTTGGGGATAAATCTTACACATTTAAGCATCGTGCTGTATTTACAATGATTGACGGAAAAACGTTTAATGTGCTCAAAGACACTTCGTCAACACAAGCGTGTAATGTGTGCAAGCCAACACCCAAAGAACTCAAAAACCTTGACTCACTTTTGCAAAAACAATATTCTACGACTAGTTCATTTAAGTTTGGGATATCCGTTTTACACTCATACCTTAGATGTTACGAGTACTTGTTACATGTATCATATAAATTAGAACTGAAGCAGTGGCAAGCAAGAGGTAAAGAAGCCAGGGAAAATATAAAAAGAAGAAAAGAAGATATAATCACTAAATTCTATCGTGAAATGGGATTAGTGGTAGATCAGCCCATGCAAGGAGGAGGTAACTCTAATGACGGGAATACTGCAAGAAAATGTTTTTGCCGAGCCCACGAAATCTGCGTCTATAACAGGTCTAGAGCCCGAAATTATACAAAGATTTGCAAACATCCCAAGCGTTTTGTCTTGCGGATTTAATGTTAATTACAGTAATTTTAAAAATTATTGCCTCGAAACAGCAAAAATATGTTTAGAAACGTACAAGTGGCACAAAATGAGTGCAGACTTAATAAAGAAACTACCTTTGCCTGTGGGGCTTTTTTTTGAAGATGTCTTTGAATCTAGTTAGAAACAATATAAAGGTTTAAGACTTTTCCATGCAAGGAAAACTTCAAGAATACATACCAATACGGATATTGTCCACTGGATGCTGATAGCTTCAGTTCCTATCATTGTGTCCAAGAGGAGGCACATTAGAAAAAGACAACCCTTTCCTAAGGAGGTACTGTTAATGTTAGAAGGACCTGTTGTGAAAGTGCTTGAAGATAATGGTGACGCAGAAACAATGGATGATGATGATGATGATGATGATGATGATGATGATGATGATGATGTCTACGACAACGACGACGACAGAACAATGGATGATTATGATGAGAGATACTAACTGTCTTACTGTTTGTAAACTTCATGTAAAATATACTAATTTGGTTTTCATTCTACTTTTTCATTTTTAGCTACCTATAAATCACCTTTTGGTTGGCAGGCACTTTCAGAATCTTGTCAAGTCTGAATACACATCATCCCTAAGGTCAGAAGCCCTAATAAGTATAAATGCACATATTATTTAAAATATTTGAGTTTTGGCCGCCTGAAGTGATCATTTTGCCGTGTTTGCGGCGGCCGAACTTCCCCGGACGGAGCCTCTTGGTCATCAATGCAACACGATCATTTCATTTTTTTTTCTGTTCTGTACGAACAGATTTGTGTCTCTGATGAACGTATTAAAATCTATCGGTACCTTCTGAAGCATCATTGGATCTTTAGCAACTACTTTCATTGTTACTTACAACTACCTAAAATGCAGTCTATGTTTTATAGAGCTTAAAATGTTGAATCCATTAAGAAGCTCTCGCTGAATGATGTTTGTTATTTACTTTTTCAGTCAATTTCAGACCGCCAGATATCTCCTAAACCATAGCTCGTAATTGGTGAAAATAATGAGTTTAGTGAACACTGAAGTAGATAAAAAGATCACAACAAATACGTCCCCACACCATTCACATGAAGAGATCAAACTACTTATGTTTGGGAGAAATTCTGGCATGACAAAATGTGATGATATAAAGGTAGTGACTCAAATGACGTTAAACGTTCAGATTATACAAAATGTAATTTACTCATCCGCCGTACACACTTTTAAAGCTGTACCACAGTTATTCACTGAACTACGGCATTTCGAAATATGAACATTATTTTTCCACGAGGAAGTGGTTTCCTACTTTGAAAAGTATGAAGCAGAAATCAGACTTTAAATTTTTCGTACTAGTTAACGTCTTCTCCAGACTTATAACACGTCCACTGCTGCATGCTTGGTGATCTTCTACGGAAAATCAGCTCAGAAACGTCTGATTCATCGAAATTATATCTGCTGTTATAAAAGAATGTCCTTTGGTTTTATACCGCTGTGATTTTACCCTATCACGAGACACTCTCGTTAATTTACTGTGCTATATCGCTCCTCTTTACATTCCCATTCACAAGTCAGGAGCTGCAAATAGTGGTTATTGTTTCGAATTCGATATGACCGATAATTCAATGCTTGCCGTCCGTCGGTCAGTTTGCAGTGTGACACGCAGGCGTTCAGAGTAATATCCGTTCCACTGATGGCCATTCATACGTTGCTTCCATAAATATTTGCTCGAGTGCTGGCTCCATTGAAACAGGATAAACGAATCAAAGCACATCTGTCACACGGGCAATGCTGCAATGAATTTCCGCCTTACTGTCTTTCCTTTACTGCCGTTTTCAGCGCTACGAAGTAGGAAGAACATCATTACGCTCGCTGTGATTTTAATTTTTTATTACCAGTTGTTGGATTTTCGACATATCAGCTATAGTGACACAGGTTGTCCACCCGCTGCAGCGTCATTTCCGTCACGGTGCAACAGAGACAGTAAAGTGCCACAGCATTCTCTGTAGGAGATTGTCACGTTGATTAGCTTTGAATACTTATGAAGATTGAATAGAAAGTATTATTCGTTTCAGAGGGCCACAGTGGTGAGATTTTCATGAATATGGACCTATACAGATGAACACGATATGTAATATATTACACATATCGAGTAATGTACTCAGATTTAATTCTTAATGGCCTCAGTCATGAGGTTCTCAACCATTTGGGACAAATAAGAAATACTGAAAATATTTATGATCTCCTAATTTTCTGTGAGAATCACTGTCACGCAAATAGGTGTAAGTTAGTTACATAAAGTAACCCATAGCTAATAACAACCAAACGGTATGAAATGAAAAAGAATTACGGAATTTACTTATACTAATCGTAGTACTACAATGAAAATGTGAAAAAGAAAAAATATTGCATAGCACGCACTTCATGTGTTTTTATTAATGGGAAGCTAAAACTAAAAAGAAAATTTAACGTCGCGGCTGCGATAAGGAAATTAAGTAGGAAGAAAATGACTGTGTCCTTTTCAAAGGAACCATCGCGGCATTTTTCCTAACTATTTGGAGAAACCTTGGGTAACAGACGAAATATTTAAGCTCACTCATGAAAGAAGGATATACAAAAATTCTCAGGAGAAAACACAGCAGTATTAGTCACTCAAGAGTGAAATTAGTAGGATATGGAGGGTAACTAAACCAAAGTAACCGCATGGAAATTTGGAAGAAATAAAAAAAGAAACTGTCGCCAAAAGGACAGATTCAACGTATTTAACGGCCAAAATACAAGACACAAAGGCATTAAAGACATCAACTGCCAGTGAACATTGATTTATATCAATGGGGCAAGTTAAAAACTTGTGCCAGGCGAGGATTCGAAACGAAGTCTTCTGCTTACTAGACAGATGCTCTGACCACTACGCCATCCAGACACAGTGGCCACACACAAATCCACGGATTATCCCAGCACGCCTCTCGTCAGATCCACACTCTCAACTTATACAGCACACTACTGACGTAGTGCCCCTGTTCATTAGCCGCAGTATTCGCGGCATCTCACTTATTCCCGTAAGACTTCGAGCTTGGCGTGCATCTGCACTGAAGGGATCATTGACCGTCATCGCATTAATTATATTTGTGGTGACTGTCCTTTTGAACAAGACTGAAAGAGCAGAAACCACCTCTACAAACACGGAATATCTCTCTGTGAGATGCAAGAGCGTCAACATTGGGAGGGAAAAATAAATTCCAGCGTTAAAGACAAAGGAAAGAGCGAGCAAGAGAGGAGAGTACATTGAAGGCATCTACGAAGCGGAGGAACTACCTGTATCTGATGGTGTGATAGATGTCGATTTGGAAGGTGTATGGGACAAAGTCCAAGTATGACAGTGCACTGGAAGAAGTTCAAACGAACAAGGCAGTAGGCATAGATAACACTCCTTCGGAATTTCTAAATGTCTTGAAGGAAGTTACAACCAAACGACTATTCAAATTAGTGTGGAGAAACTATGAGACTCCAGACATACCATCGGAGTTTTCGAATAATGTTATCCGCACAATCCCGAACACAACAAAGCCAGATAAACGCGAGAAATATTGTGGGATAAGTTTACCAGTTCATGCATTTAAGTAGCTGATTAGGACAGTATACAGAAGACTTGAGGCTCAGACGATCCTCAGTTAGGCTTTAGGAGAAGTAGAGGCACCGTAGAGGATGTACTGACGTTCCGCTTCGTAATATAGATAATACTTAGAAACCTCAAGACACCTTCACAAAGTTTATTGATCTACAAATAGCGTTTCCAACATATAATGTGCAAGCTGTCTCAAATTCTCAGAAAAAGTAGATAAAATCTACAGGGAAAGACCGTTAAGCATCAGAAAAACACAAAAATGCCCTGTCGGAGCCATAAAACGTAAATGTACGCCTGTTTACCAGTGTTAAAAGACCCTGGCTTAGAAATGGTTGTCAACTGCCTCTGTCTACCTTCTTCAGCACTATTAAAATTTTTCCCAAAATTATGGCATGCGAACATATTTGCAGTCTTTTTAATGTGCAACTCACCTCTAACTTGCACAAGCTCCCCTACCTGTAACTCGCTGACACCCATTAGTCCATTGCTGGAAGTCACTCATACCCATCCACTACCACTTGCCCATTCTCAGTCATTCAGCCCAACTCATTGCCATTAGCGCTTGGTGTCTCTCTATGTGTCACCGTCCTGTGTCTCATAGCCACAGTCTTCTTCGTTCTGCCCTACTAATACTGTCTCCTCTCGCTGTCGCTGTCTCCCTCTGCTCTCTGTTACTGCTACTGTCTCATTCGTTCCTTCCCGTCCGTTGCTTCTATCTCTTTCTCTTTGTTAGTGTTGTAGACTGTCACTCATTATTACTGGCTCTCACACACTTACACATTCTCATTCTCTTTAATGCTTTCCCCATAGCAGCGTCGCCTTCATTCTTCTCCTAGCAACGTTCTGTCACTCTCATCCGTGTTCCACTGCCACTACTGTGTCCGTCTCTTCCCCCACCCCTCCCCCCACACACACTGCCATTGCCTCCTTTGCTCTTTCTATACCACAACCACCGTCTGCTATCTTCCAGTATTTATTACTCTTCCGTCGCTTTGCCACTGCCAGTGTCTTCTTCTCTCTGCACGAAAACGCGTGAATATGTCCGCATGGCAAATTTTCTGGGAAAATTTTTAAAGGTGCTGAGGAAGGTAGAATGAGACAGGTGATACCCCACTTTTCATTCAGTCTTTTAACAAACAGGAGTGCATAGGCCTTTTTTGTGCTCCGTTAGGAGAATTATTCCTTTGGTTCCCTTCTTTTCTCTGCTACAGCAAGGCATATCAATCATATGAAAATTAATTTACGGGTCAATAAAATTTTGACAATTTACTTAGTGAAATTTAAGCAGAACTATAACACACCCCAGACCAAATTTTATGTGCACAAAAAATTTTGCATGTATTTAAGTACTACAACAGCATCGGGCTTTCAGAATCCTTCTCATGATACTGGAGATAATTTACAGCTATTTCTTCGTGTTACGTAATTTTACCGCCTTATTCGACAAAAAATAACCTATAATGTAATGAGTTATTTACATTCCGGCTGTAAGTGTTAACGAATTTTCAATTTCGGAACCTAAATAAATCGAAAATCTAGCTTGCCAATTTTTTAGAGGGTAAAAAAGCCTCTTGTAGATTATCTTTCGCTCAATTTTTTGGTAACGCTGCAAAAATTAAGTTACATGGAATTAAATCGTTTCGGTCAATTGGAAAATGCCCAGTCGATAAACTACTGGCTCCTCAAATAACTTAAGATTAGGCCTAATCCTAAACAACACCTTTTAAAAGCAGAACTTTCTAATGATAACTAACAAATTTCAGTGTAACCGAAGACATAATTACGGCTTTTACAGCTTCTGGTTAAACAACTACCCTAAGCTGCCTTTATCTGTCATTCGGTATTCGCACAACCGTTATCGTATACGTCACAGTGACGTTGTCATATTACCCCCGAGGCGAAATCGGTTAAAAACTCTTAACAGTCATTTTCGTGCGGTTCCTACTAGTCCTCTGCTGTGAGTATCATGGAAATGTTGCCTCACAGGAAGTTTAGAGGAAATCAGGAACTAAGAATTGTTTAAGAAGTACTGATAGTGACTTCTCAATTGAAACTGGAATAGCCATTAAACAGTTTATGTGAGCATTGATCGAAATGACTTTACAGTTCAAAATTTTGACTGGCTGCCACCTTGTACAAAACACAAGAAAAATGACCTGTTTTCAGTCCACAGATACACATTAATTTGGTACCTAGCATGCAATCCAAACAGTAAAATTCCTGCCCCCGCCCCGCTCCCCCAAAAATAGTTTAGTTTCACAGTAACAAGGAGAGCACAACACAATACACTACTGCAGCACTAATAACTATACCATATGGAAGCAAAAAGAAGGAAATAAAGATTCCATCTTATGACTCAAGATCCAAAACTAAATTAACTAGAGGCGACACTGTAGCCTTGAAAACTAATACTGTAGTGTTGGCTCAACAGCCAACACTGTGTTTCTAGAGGAGGCCGAAATGCACGCGCTTAATTACACGCTGACTGGCGTGAGGTCTGGAACAGGACAATATCTTGAGAATCGCAAATAAAGTACGCAGTTGATGTAATACTTAACTTTAATCCACAATTGTAGAACATCGCTCTTGATGATACATGCTTCACATAATAAATATCAATTGAATACGGTGCCTTGCTAGGTCGTAGCAAATGTAGCGGAAGGCTATGCTAACTATCGTCTCGGCAAATGAGAGCGTATTTGTCAGTGAACCATTGCTATGAACGTCGGCTGTACAACTGGGGCGAGTGCCAGGACGTCTCTCTAGACCTGCCGTATGGTGGCGCTCGGTCTGCTATCACTGACAGTGGCGACACGCGGGTCCGGCGTATACTAATGGACCGCGGCCGATTTAAAGGCTACCACCTAGCAAGTGTGGTGTCTGTCGGTGACACCACATTCCTCCCCCGCAAATCGGCGTACGGTTGTGTTATAAGGCTTCCGTCCGCCGTGGGGAGGACCCCATGTTGACGTATGCGACGAGGTGGGGAGCCTAACAGGCGAGGCTGTGCCACCCGCACCCTGCCATTCGGTCCGAGGGGAGCTAGGAAACACCTGAAAACCTAGTCCAGGGCGCACGCCAACATGCGGTGTATGCACCTGTAAAGAGACAGGAGGGGCCGTAGGGTCGACCTCCATCGCGTCGGGGCACCCGACGGGCGAAGACGACATCTGGTCCGGAGCCGGCAAGAGTTCCATGTCGGAGGACAGCTGGTCACGGGAATCAATCGGCGGCGCGTGACCCAGGGAGGCGCTTGGCGGCTGCAGCGAAGCGTCCACTGCGGGCGTCGCCGGCGAGAGAACAGGCGGCGGCGGCGGCGGCGCGTCGCTATGGGGCAAAATGGAAGGCAGCGTCGGTAACACCTGGGGATGAGGCGAGCCAGTAGATGGGTCTCCAGGGCGCTGACCGGACGGCACCGTCGCTGAAAGCAGACGGGGAGCGGCAGAACCCGTGCGACGACAGAGGCGCAGCTGATTGAGATGCCGACGCACCTCACCAGAGGCCCCCAAAATCAAATACATAGCGCGGCCGAGGCAGCGAAGAATGCGCCCTGCGAGCCAACGCCAGGAACCTCGATAGTTGCGACAGTATACAACGTTGCCTGGAGCAAAAGCAGGCGTCTGCCGCTGCACAGGAACCTGATGCGGCGGATGCAGCAAAGACATCAAGGTTCGATGAGGACGACCGTGCAACAACTCAGCCGGCGTGCGACCATCTCGGGGCTGAGAGCGATAAGAGGAGAAAAAGAGCAATAACGCGTCCTCCCAAGAATGCGACTCTTTCAACTTCAACATCTGTGACTTGAAAGTCCGGACCAAACGTTCAGCAGCACTGTTTGACTGAGGCGAAAACGGCGCGGATGTCAGATGTTGAACACCATTGGCCTTGCAGAATGACTGAAATTCTGCGGACATGAATTGTGGGCCATTGTCGGAAACAATAGTCTGTGGAAGACCTTCTATGCAAATGATAGCAGATAACGCTTGGATGATAGCAGATGACGTCGTTGAAGATATCTTGGCAACAAAAGGAAAATTACTGAATGAATCGACCACAACCAACCATCGAGCATTCCAGAATGGACCAGCAAAATCGATGTGTAAGCGTTGCCAAGGGGAAGTGGCTTTCGGCCATGCAATGAATTTCTGCGCTGTACGTGGAGGTACAGGCTTGTTCGGATGAAAAAGCGATGTCAGAGGTTTGTGGTCTGTGATGATGGTAAAGTGACGACCATACAAGAAATCGTGAAACTTTGTAACACCAAATACGAGAGCCAAAACTTCTTTCTCTATCTGGGAATAATTTCTTTGCGCAGACGAGAGCAATTTGGACGCAAAGGCAATAGGGCGATCATGCGATCCATCTTTGTGCGCAAGCACAGCACCGATCCCGAAATCCGATGCATCTACCATCAACAAAAGGGGTTTCTGGGGATCGAATGGCGTAAGGCAAGTATTTGAAAGCAACGCCGATTTCAACTGGCGAAAGGCGCGTTCGCATTCCGTCGTCCAGACAAACGGAACACCTTTACGGTGTAAGCGATGAAGCGGAGCTGAAATGGAAGAGGCATGGGGAATATATCGGTGGTAATAATTAATTTTACCCAGCACACTCTGTAGCTGCTTCAAATTCTACGGCGAAGGCAAGTCTTGTATGGCACGGAGGTGCTCTGGACTAGGATGTATGCCTTGGGCATTGATTACATGTCCCAGATATGGTAAACCATGAGCAAAAAACACACATTTGTCCATCCGCAAGCGAAGACCAGTTTGGCGCAAGGCCGGAAATAATGTCCTGAGATTGGCTAAATGTTCTTCTTCCGTCTTTCCGGAGATCACAATATCGTCCAGATAGTTCGCTGCAGTAGGGAACGACGCACAAACAGTTTGCAGATATTGCTGAAACAATGCAGGGGCGGATGCACACCCGAATGCCAGTCTTTTGAATCGATACAAACCAAGATACGTGTTAACCACCAAAACGCGCTGGGATTCTTCGTCCAGTGGTATTTGCAAGTACGCATCTGCTAGGTCCAACTTCGAAAAATATTTACCCGGGCACAGTTTGTCAAAAAGATCTTCTGGGCGGGGTAAAGTTGCAATCACTATTTTGGGATTCACTGTTGCCTTGAAGTCCACACAAAGTCTCAATTTTCCGGAAGGTTTTGGCAAAATTACTAAGGGTGATGCCCAGAGAGAAGCCTGCACACGTTCAATCACACCTTGTGATTCTAAATCGTGTAAGGTTCTTGCGACCTCATCACGCAATGCGTGGGGAACATCGCACGCTCTGAAAAATTTCGGTTGCGCTTTTACTTTCAGTTCCGAATGTGCTTTATAGTTCTTAGCGCAACCAAGGCCCGGTGCAAAAATGTCTGCAAATTCTTCACATAGACGAGAAACACTGGCTGAAGGCACAGTCTGGTTCACTGATAGGACCTGATTGACTATAGACAAGTTAAACAACTGAAATAAATCTAAACCAAACAAGTTCACAGCAGAAGAAGAACGAAGAACGTAAAATGAAACAAGTTTTGTTTGTCCCTTGTATGTTGCAAGAAGGCTGCACTGTCCGAACACAGGGATATTCTGACCGGAATAGCTATTTAACTTAACATCAGCGGCACGCAACGGAGGTGTGCCCAGTTGTTTGTACGTGTCTTTATTGATCAATGAAGCTGCAGCTCCGGTATCGAGCTGGAAAGGGATCATGTTGCCATTAATGTCCAAGTCTACAAAAAGTTTATTGTCCTGCTGACGACAAGAGCGACTGTCTCGTGCAATTTGAACAGACACTGGTACAGAATCACTTGCTAATTGACATGATTTCCGGCGACGTCGACGCACACTATTTGTGGGACGAATACAGTCACTGTTAGAGAGAGTGGCACTGGGCGGAGTGGTATTAACTACATGAATGTCCATTTGCGAAGGTTCACGAGCCTGAGTATTCGTGGTTCGATTCCGGCACGAAGCAAAGGGCCTGGAAACGTTGTGAGTGTCCGATCTGAGCTTTTTCTGGCAAACACTCTGAACACGTCCTTTTTTATTACAGAAAAAGCAAATAGCGTGGCGTGACGGGCAATTCTCACGCGAATGTCTAGTAGCAAACCGCGGGCATGACTTCACTGCATTTGCTTGCTGCCGCGGGACACGTGACTGCGCGGATGGGCGCGAGGGCTGTTTACTGTTCCGTGCAGCGCGCCCGGCGGGCCGGTTAACGTGACACACGGTTGGCGAAGGTTCAAATGATTCCTGAGCAAAGTCAAGTGTGTCTTGCCTATCCAATATGTCCATCACTTGTTGAAGGGAGGGATTGACTAGTTTCAAAATTTCGTCACTTATACGAACATCAGAAACGTTCTGTGCAATTGCATCACGCACCATAGTATCTGAATAAGGGAGTCGACATTCACACTCAAAAGCACAATCCCTAGTAAGGCCTTGCAAAGTTGCAACCCACTCCTGATTAGTTTGACCGGCCGTACGTTTTGTACGAAAGAACGTATACCTTTTTGCAACTACATTGACTGATTCCTTGAAATATGCATCTAATGCAGACAAAATTTCTTCGTAGGACAGAGTTGCTACTTCGCGGCGGGGAAATAATTTCACTATCACACGGTACGTGTGGACGCCTACACAGGACAATAAGAAAGGCTGCTGCTCGTTACCTTGAATTCTGTAGGCGGCGAGATGGAATCCAAATTGGCGTGACCACTCCGTCCAGCTTTCCAGTGCCGCATCAAATTGACGAAAAGGTGGTGCAACTGCATGTTGTGGCTGCGGTAGCGGTGGAGCGGCGGCTGCCGCATCGTTTTGCATTGCACGTTGACCCTGGACGAGCTGTCCAAGGGCATCCAATAAGGCCTGCGTCTGCTGATTCTGCAAGCGATAAAATTCGGACAGTACATCTGGAGATTGTGGCGAAGCCATGACAAGTAAATTAGAGCAATACAACCGTTAATTCTTCGTCGCCAATTTGTAGTGTTGGCTCAAGAGCCAACACTGTGTTTCTAGAGGAGGCCGAAATGCACGCGTTTAATTACACGCTGACTGGCGTGAGGTCTGGAACAGGACAATATCTTGAGAATTGCAAATAAAGTGCGTAGTTGATATAATACTTAACTTTAATCCACAATTGTAGAACATCGCTCTTGATGATACATGCTTCACATAATAAATATCAATTGAATACGGCGCCTTGCTAGGTCGTAGCAAATGTAGCTGAAGGCTATGCTAACTATCGTCTCGGCAAATGAGAGCGTATTTGTCAGTGAACCATTGCTATGAACGTCGACTGTACAACTGGGGCGAGTGCCAGGACGTCTCTCTAGACCTGCCGTATGGTGGCGCTCGGTCTGCTATCACTGACAGTGGCGACACGCGGGTCCGGCGTACACTAATGGACCGCGGCCGATTTAAAGGCTACCACCTAGCAAGTGTGGTGTCTGGCGGTGACACCACAAATACAGCCAAACAATAGGAGTTAATAACATATACATAATTAAATCACATAGAACCAGATTACCCAAAGGTGACTACAGGACCAAATAATTGTAACCAATAACTCGAGGATGGCCAGTAATTAGAAGTCAGAATCGTCAACTGACATGAAAATAAGGCACATCTTTGGGCTTTAATTCTCACCAAAGCTTATTTCAGATAACACTCTAGGCCCGGAAACGGCTCTGCAGCAACTGTAATGTAATAACTAATAATACTTGAGATGAAACACAGCAGACGCAGGGGTTTGCGATACTGAAATGTTATGCCGAGCGCAAGTGGCACAACATTCTTTTTGTGCACTGTTGTCCAAGAGCACACGCCAACAGCAATTATAACGGATACTAAAATGCACGGTAGGGAAACGCGCGTGTGGACTCTCAGTTGTAACGCCATCGTGGACTCTCTCACTATGCCGCACTGCAATGGATCTTACAGCCACACTGCGCACACATGTTTAACTCATACGGAGGTAGAAATGTAATCGATATTTCTGGCCCTTTAGTGTATTATTATTATTATTATTATTATTATTATTATACTTCATATTAGACCTGTGGTACGGACAAACGCTCTGTAATGTCATGTCCGCAGCTCGTGGTCGTGCGGTAGCGTTCTCGCATCCCACGCCCGGGTTCCCGGGTTCGATTCCCGGCGGGGTCAGTGATTTTCTCTGCCTCCTGATGACTGGATGTTGTGTGCTGTCCATAGGTTAGTTAGGTTTAAGTAGTTCTAAGTTCTAGGGGACTGATGACCATAGATGTTAAGTCCCATAGTGCTCAGAGCCATTTGAACCATTTTTGTAATGTCATTTTAAACTTATAAACTGTTTTTGCATTATGTCGAGAGAGACGATCCTGTAAATCTGTGTTCTTTTGCTTAAGGTCTTTTATTTGTGTTTCCATAACTTCTAATTGTTGGGGTAAGTACGCATTCTAACGTTCACAGCAGTGTTTGTTTTCATGGTTAACGTTTTGTGCCAGAATATTTCTCTCATTGTTAGGCTCATTAGTATGCGCTAACTCAGCACCGGAGGCTGGTAGATTTAGAGTTGGAACAGCACCAGTCTTTAAATTACATTTCTAAGCAATATTGAACAGTTCAGTTTTCAAATCCATTTCGTAATACGAATCAATAAAATATACAGAGCAGACACTAGCATTTTCAAGAGAGCGAATCTCCATGTTTAGGAGCTTTATTCATTTTCGTTTCGCCTCATTATATTTTGGAAATACATAAAACCTACTTCCATCTTACTTACTTCTTTGCTGTGGTTAATACAACTCACGGTCCAAACCATTATTTTTTACTTAAAAACTTACTCTAAAAATTCCTCAATGTACTGATAATTACAGCGTAGCTCTGTATTCAGTCGCCAGTCATCAATAAAAATGCACACTTTCGTAGACTATTATGTTTTGCTCATAGACGCAATTACAACGCAATACGTCATGGCAGTTGCGAGCTACCAAGCGCTGGTTGGGTTCTCTCTGACGTCAGCGGCGCGTCTTGCTACTTCGCATGTACTTCACGATCCCTATTGTATTGTCAAGTGTCCGTGGGTAATATTATGTGGCTTGATATCGTCAGCACAACCTTCCCTGGAGCAAAGATCACCGGCTTCGTCCACCCACCCCAGAATAGAAATCGATGCCTTGTGTTGATAACAAGTAGCTGCTAGCTGAGCCCCGAGCTCCACCACGCTCTCTCCACTGCTGGCCATGCAAACGTGGCACTCATATATGTCCAGCAGACTCCCATCTCCAGAGCTCGCTCGTTTTCGTGCTTTTTCGCTGACAGTATAACGCATACTCTCCCTACATATTCCACTGAGGCTCCATTAGCTTCCAGTCGCTATGATGACAGCAGCCACAACATATTCCACACAGACTGCTCTCCTGTTGCCTCCTGCCAGCAGCCAAGCGCCAACCGTCATCCCAGGCCCCGTCACTTGACAGTCAGCTCCCACTACCCGCCATTCCAGGACGTAAATAAGACCAGCCGGTGCGCCATCCATGACCCACCACTACACATGAAAACTCGTCCTGTTGCTGCTGCCCACGCCTCCTGGTGCTCGCTCAAATTACTTCTGCTTGCTAGTCTGACACCGGTCTTGATCGCGGTCGTGCGGTAGCGTTCTCGCTTCCCACGCCCGGGTTCCCGGGTTCGATTCCCGGCGGGGTCAGGGATTTTCTCTGCCTCGTGATGACTGGGTGTTGTGTGCTGTCCTTAGGTTAGTTAGGTTTAAGTAGTTCTAAGTTCTAGGGGACTGATGACCATAGATGTTAAGTCCCATAGTGCTCAGAGCCATTTTGAACCGGCCTTGATCTCCACTGTCACACACGGACACATCTCGCCTCTCCGTGAGGCAGCTCTAATCTGTTTTGTCGATTTGTGCACTCTCTGTGATAGCAGAACTGCATGACCAGGTATGGAGCCAACTGCCCAGTTGGACAGGATTTCAACTGTGCTGTGAATATCTACACTGATGGGAAGAAAATCGCAACAGTGAAAAATAATTATTGTAGAGTAATGAAATTTTTGATATAAGAGTTTTCTACGTAACATATCTAAGTGAGTAACACTGCAAGATCACACGATAACGTAGATGCGAGATAAATCATGTGAAGTGCTGATACATTAATAACCGTTGTAACTGTCAGAATATTGAACATAACTATGTAAACGTGAGTGTATTGTGGTGCACAAGTGCCAGATGTCAGTTTGTCGTATGGAGTTTCACGCCTGTAGCGCCTGGTCGGTCAATACAGGGACGATTAATGCTGTTTGTCGATTACGCTGGAGTTGTCATCCGATGACGTCCCGGATGTGCTCTATTGGAGGTAGAACTGGTGATCGAGCAGGCCAGGGCAATAAGTTGACGCTCTATAGAGCGTGTTGGGTTACAACAGTGCTATGTCAACGAGGGTTATCCTGACGGAAAACACCACCTAAATGCTGTTCAGGAATGACAGCATAACAGGTCGAATCATTACCATGACGTACAGATTTGCAGACATGGTGGGTGGGGTACAAAATCGCACCCCAGACCACAACTCAAGTTGTAGGTCCAGTGTGTCTACCACGCAGACAGGTTGATTGCAGGCTCTAAATGGCCCTCTTCTAACCAACGCATGGCCATCACTGGCACTGACGCAGAACCAGCTTTCACCAGAAAACGAAAAGATCTCCATTCCGCCCTCCAAAGTGCTCTCGCTTGACGCCACTAAACTCGGAAACGGCGGTTGTCGGAGGATAGTGGAATGCACGCTACAGGACTACTGGGACGGAGCTTTCCTAGAAGTAACCGATTCGTAACAGTTACTTGTTTCACTGTGGTGTCAACTGTTGCTCAAACTGCTGCTGCAGTTGCAATACGATCCACCAGAGCCATACACCGGACACGATGGTCTTCCTTCTCGGTAGAGCCTCGTGGCCGCTCGGAGCCCGTTCTCCTTGCGGCCGTACATTCTAGTGACCGCTGCTGCCAGCAGCTACGTACAGTGGCCACATTTCTGCTACGTCCTTCTGCAGTATTACAGAAAAAATATCCAGCTACTCGTAGCCGTATTACGCTACCCCATTCACACTCAGTGCGGTGTTAAAATGCCTCATTGGTCGCCTTGAAGACATTCTTGACTAATATCTATCCACCACGTTCAGTACCAAAGGTAAATATCGCTAAAACCACTGCAGCGGGTATTTAAAGCAAACCTGATTTGAATCTTCATAGTGGCACTATTACCTCCAGTCCTATGCGACTGTTGTGAAATTTTAACACATATCATCTTTTAGATGTATAAACACGCCCACAAACTTTCGTTTATGTAGCACAAATCCTTCCTGTTGTTGCAATTCTGTCTCCGTCAGTGTAATTTGCGGCACAATCTTGATCCTCAGCATTGAACAGTTCTTCCTGATTTCAACAATCAACTTGCCTATTTTCTTTGCTCTTGCCCTCTCTGTTGTTTCCCATGCTATGTTTGTCCTTCTGTCCACAATCATCTTTACCACAAGTCACACGAACCTTAACCTTTTCAATCTGAATTCTCCTGATATCCTCTAGTACAGTCTTGCCTCATGTCTTCGCACTCACCTTTCACTATTTCTTCTAGGGTCCAGTATTTTTATTAGTACCTTTTCACTTCTTTCTCTAGATATTCTGCATGATTTCTTCATTGTTTTATCGATCTGTCATTTATAGTACCGCTCACTTCATCCTCACTTTGTGGTGTCTGCTATTTGTGTCTCTAGATATATTCCCTACCTTTATTGCGTACAGGGTGCCCCTGAAACATTGAGACAAATTTCATGGTGTTGAGGAAGAACTTGGTGATAGGAACCCGTATCCAGAAACGTCATCTAATGACACTAAGCCGGCCGGAGTGTCCGTGCGGTTCTAGGCACTGCAGTCTGGAACCGAGCGAACGCTACGGTCGCAGGTTCGAATCCTGCCTCGGGCATGGATGTGTGTGATGTCCTTAGGTTAGTTAGGTTTAATTAGTTCTAAGTTCTGGGCGACTGATGACCTCAGAAGTTACGTCGCATAGTTAGTTCTAAGTTCTGAGCGACTGATGACCTCGGAAGTTAAGTCGTATAGTGCTCAGAGCCATTTGAACCATTAATGACGCTACAGAGGATCATAGTTATAGGCGCCGGCGCCTGCCACTAAGCCACCCCTTTGGCAGCAAACGTGTCTATGCGCTGATGGTCCGTTGGCGGAACGCCTAGCAATGTTTTTCGTTGTTCAGTGATCGGAACTGACTGCCTCGATCGCCAGTGCACGAAATGGAGCTAGCCACTGTATGGGTAGGTCTTGCCTCCTATGAACGAGATGTCTTGTTTTGGATGACGTTCTCGGACGCATTTTATTTTACTCCTAGATACCGAGAGACTTCGGAGATTTTAGAGGGTTCCAGAAGAAAAATAAACTGGAGATGACACACGTGTGTGAAACTGTCAAACACTGAGACGACATAGCATCGTATTCATAGGAGGCAAGACCTTTGTACGCAGCACCTAGCTACATCTTCTCCACAGGCGATCGTGCTAATCAGTCGCGATCTCTTTATAACTAACATTCCGCCTGCGGCTCATCACTTTTTTTGCAGAAAGGGTGGCGTAGTAGTAGGCACCGGCCCCCATAACTTCGACTCTCTGTAGCATCGTTTTTTTCGCAAACAGTTTTCTATTCTCGATTTGTTCCTCAAGAAACTCTCTACAACTCGTAGAAGTTTGTCGCAACATTTCTGGGACAGACTGTATACTTCGTATGACGCATAAAGCTGACCTCAACGTCATCTTCGCTATTATTCCCTTAATGCTCCTATTTATTCCTACTACATATTTTTCCAGGTTTACCCAGTGCCTTTTAGTGTTTTCCAGTCCCCAGCGGTATTCTATGTCTTTGTCTTGTTACAGGCGATCTTCATTCCCCCCCCCCCTCCCCCCCTTCTTTTCGCTATTTTGTTTCGATTGTGAAGTTGTCTCCTTGCGTCTTCTTCCGTCTCATCAGCGCTATGTCGTCTGTAAATGCTAGACAATCCACTTCGCCCCTGTTATCATTGTTGTCTCTCATGTGGGACATCGCTATTTTCATTTTGTTGCTTATTACTCTCCACTGTCTGATCACTTCATCCGGCGCTACCTTGAACAACACTATTCAAAACGAATATTGCTTATTGAAGTGCCTATTAGTAGGTACAGCAGAGGGAATTTCTCCTCAAGAGCTTAAGCTACTGTATGCTGCAATCTCATCTCCCTCTCGCTTGAGTAGCGTAGCGTCTCTGCTATTGACATTCACGACACAGAGGCAAGACTACGTCTAACGTCGAGTGACCCTGTAATTAGCTGTTGTCGTCGTTGTTCCCCAGCGGAGGTGCAGCTGTTGATGTCTGATGGCTTGGGCAGGAAGCCAAGCTAACAACCTTGGTTTCAGCTACTAATTATCCTTGGAAAGCACCTGTGGCACCAGGGACGCGATATTATTACAAGAGACAAAACGAACCTAGGGCTTCTGTGAAATGCACCATGCTTGCAATCTACAAGCTCTGCTTTGAGACTGCGAAACCTTTAATGAAGCTCACGTTCTTATTTCGTAAGTGTCGATGTACTAGTAGTCCAAATGAAAACTTTGGTAAATTAGGTCGAACTTAATATAGCCCTTGTATTCTAGTGGTGATTAGAAATTTAATTTTTAATGTACGCTCATGATCCGTTTGTTAAGCATAGCCGTGAAACAAAGTGCTCAATAAATGAAAAATAATATTGTGGATACAAAATCAGATAAAAAATACCCGGACACATATCAGTGGACATTAATAAGGGATGTGTCCACTTTTCGCCTTGATGACAACTAGAACAGTGCTAGGGAGTTTTCAATTAGGAGTCTGCATGCCTGTGCGCGAATGGCGGCCGATTCTTCCTCAAGAGCCGAAATTAGAGAAAATAGTGCAGTAGGAGAGAAGTCAACGTTCTACCTCATCCCAAAAGCGTTGCATTGGGTTGACATCGGAAATCTGGGCAGCACAGTCGATTTCAAGAATGTTATTGTCCACAAACCATTGCCTCACGGATGATGCTTATGACAACGTGCTGTGTCATCCTGTTACAAACAGTCACCACCTCGTAATTGTTCCTCTACTGGATGGAGCACAAACTGTCATGAAACGTGTTCCTAAATGCAAAATGGGGACTGCACCGCAACCACGAAGAATGCTCCAATCCCGTTGTCACCACCTCTTCCCTACTTCAATATTGACACTACACATGATGGCAGGTGATATTCTCCTGAAATTCGAACCCAAAACGCTTCCATCTAATTACCACAGGCTACAGCGGGCTTCATCACTCTAGATCATTCATTTCCAGTGGGCAACTGCCCTGTGGCGTCGGTCATTAGATCACCTCAAGCGTCGCTTGGAACTGATTACAGAAATGTGTCAGTTACGTGCTCTACCGTTGCACACCATTATTTTTAACTCCTACGCACAGCAGTCATTTCGGTAGCTGCTGTGCTAGAAGCACTTTACTTCTACTGACTTCGTGCGATTTTCACAACCACCCAGCGCAATGCTCGACGATCCCTGTCTGTCAGTGCATGAGCTCTGCCCCATCTCGGTTTAGCTCTGGTTATTCCTTGCACTTCCATTTCACAATCACATCACCAACAACAGTCCACCCTAGCAGCTTTAAAAGATGATTTTTTTCGTCAGGGAACGTCTAGTGACTACTCCTCCTTTGACGTCACAGAGCTCTCCTGGTCGACCCATTCTGATGTTGCTGTTTCCCTCCCTCCTCTCCACCTCCTAACCCCTCCCCCCCCCCCCCCACTCTAATATTGGCGAGTCTGCCTGATGACATCTACTTATCAATTCTGCATTACAGAGGAGTGTCCGGATACCTTTGATCAAAAGATATGGTTCTATCCATCGAACACGCTCCTCAATAAGGCATTTTAACTGAGTTAAACACTTGTCGTGAAGGCATTCACTATACTAAAAACGATTCAGTTTGTAACGGTTAGCCGGCCGAAGTGGCCGTGCGGTTAAAGGCGCTGCAGTCTGGAACCGCAAGACCGCTACGGTCGCAGGTTCGAATCCTGCATCGGGCATGGATGTTTGTGATGTCCTTAGGTTAGTTAGGTTTAACTAGTTCTAAGTTCTAGGGGACTAATGACCTCAGCAGTTGAGTCCCATAGTGCTCAGAGCCATTTTTTTGTAACGGTTAGTCGTGGTTCAACTGCTTTTTGAAGGGTGTGGTAATGTTCTTTTGCTGCATCAGGAAGCCGTGGCTGCTCGCTACTCAGGAAGGAAGAAAGGAAGCTAAATGTTTACGTCCTGTCGACATCGAGGTTAATAGAGACGCAACACTAGCTCGATATGTTTCAAAAATATGAAACTGTTCATGTGCGTTCAAATGAATCAACCTAGAATGTGTATGGAGTGATTTAGAAAAATCACGGAAATCTTCAGCCTGGATGGCTGGACGTGGATTTGAATGGTCTTCCTCCCTAGAGCAAGACCAGTACGCTAAGCACTGCGCCACCTTGCTCTGAAGCGACTCAGGAGCTCAAGGTTCGACAGCAGGCTTGGAGGTTGGAGAACAGTCAGCAAGTCACCAGCAGGTGAGAAATATTTGTTTACTACAGAGTTCTCAAATACCTTGCCAAAGAGAGGTGAACACACCAATTTGATGCGTGCAGTCAGATGTCAAACTCCGGTTTGCACAAAGCAGAGCCATACTGTGTCGCATGGTCCAGATGCCGAACTTATTTGCTGGTTGTCACAGAAACCACCAGCGTCGTGGGCAATACCATTTCCGAAAGTTGGCGTACGAGTAGCGGGCTGATGGTGAACAATGACTATCCAGCGAATGCTGGCATCGTGGTCGTCTAGCTACTACCACTAGCTACAACATGGCTAATGGCTCAGTTGGTGCACATACACATAAACAGTGCCTCGGTAACAATTTCTTTGGCTGCTACTGAAGATGGCGAAAGATATCTGACCCAATGCTAACTCGACGTCACTCACTATGTCATAATGCTGAAAGGCTGCCAACTTAGAGGTGATCACATGCTCTGGTGAAATTTCAGGTACAAAGAAAGTAACACCAGCAGCAGGCGCCAAAATTAGGTCATGTATGTATGCATGTATGTACATATTAAACTGGGGACCTAGAAAAGACGAAGAGGCTTCGTTTCGCCATATCCCTCAGTGGTTCACAATTCCAAAACAGGCCACAGCAGTCCACCCACCCCACTGCCTCCCCACACTGAAACCAGGGTTGAACGTCTCATAATAGATGAGTGTTACCTCAAATGTTTGCGTGATAGAATAATTATGATGTATGCGTACATGGAAATGATGTTTGCACAGCAATGACTGACACAGTGTAACTGAGGTGGAATAAGGGGAACCAGCCCACATTCACCGAGGTAGATGGAAAATCAACTTAAAACCATCCACAGGTTGCCTGGCACACCGCAGAAAGTAGGTCATAATTAAGTGCTTTAACAGCTTGCTGTCGCTGAAATTCTGTGGAACAAGAACTATCGTAAAATTACGCACCATATAATTTTGAACTGTTCACTGCTCGTACATTGTAATGTGCAGTGTGCTAGCTTGTGAGACAGGAAGATGATCCAGACTTGAATCAGATCCACCCAGCATATTGTCGACATTTCTGGTGCACTGGTAAGCCTGAGTGTGAATTTTAACTGTTTACCCACTATTAGGCAAGTCTTGGGCTGTTTTCCACTTTTGGCCTTAGAAAACACGAAATGAAGACATTTAAAATACAATCACACACAGTCCAGTTGTAACGGTTCACTTCATTTGTCAACTCCTACTAAAGTTCTACCTCTGTCATCCTCATCCTCATGAAGACATATAAAATACTATCACACACAGTCCAATTGTAACTCTTCACTTAGTTCAACAACTCCTACTAAAGTTCTACCTCTGTCATCCTCATCCTCTGCTCCTAAATTACTGGAGCATTTTCCAAACAAATTTGGTACACATATTGTAACTGTGTGTGTGTGTGTGTGTGTGTGTGTGTGTGTGTGTGTGTGTGTGTGTGTGTGTGTGGCATCTGCTCCTAAATTACTGGAGCATTTCCAAACAAATTTGGTACACATACTGCTGAATACATGAGTACCAGGACTGTGACTGTCTGGACGTCCTGGCTCGACAGGAGCGGAGGTATGGGCAAAAAGTTTTTTACCCATGAAGAGTAGGCTGCCATGCATATGAGGTGTACTGTGTGGATAGTAGCGGCATGCCTTGCAGGGGCTACATTTATGGATGACCGCAGCTGAGCAGGAGGGAGGGGGGAGAGGAGGAGATGGATACTATTAGAGAGGTTGAGGTGGACAGGGAAAGTCAGGTGGAGGAGATGGACAGAAAGTAAGGGGGGAGGAGGTGACAGATAGAGAGAGCAGGGAGATGGGCACGGATAACTAGGAGGAGGAGATGCTCAGTTAGAGAGAGGAGGAGAAACGTTGCATGGGTAGTACTGGCTTGCATTGCAGGGGCTACATGTGTGGCTGGTCGTGGCTGAACAGAGATTGGGGTGGGAAGGAGATGGATTCTGTGAGAGAGGGAAAATGAGGTAGACAGAGAAGGGGGAGGGGGAGAATGATCAAGGGAGAAGGAGATAATGGAGAGAGAGGAACGGGATCAGGAGATGGACGGCGGGAGGGAGAGGAGGCATGTTGTGCAGGTAGTGCCTACCAGGGGCCACATGAGCAGATGGGCATGACTGAGCAGAGAGGGGTCGGGGGGCAGGAGATGCATAGTGACAGAGTGGACGATAACGTGGGCAAAGGATGCATGGAGGAGAAGGCAGACAGAGAAGGGGGAGCAGGGGATGGACAGAGGGGAAGGATGAGATGGACAGAGAGTGTGGTGAAACAGACAATCAGAGAGAGGGGGAGGAAAAACGTGTTCAAATGTGTGTGAATTCCTAAGGGACCAAACTGCTGAGGTCATCGGTCCCTAGACTTACACACTACTTAAACTAACATAAACTAACTTACGCTAGGAACAATACACACACATCCATGGCCAAGGGAGGGGCCAAACTGCTGAGGTCATCGGTCCCTAGACTTACACACTACTTAAACTAACATAAACTAACTTACGCTAGGAACAATACACACACATCCATGGCCAAGGGAGGGGCCACTCCGCATGGCTGAGGGCAGGAGGAGATGGACAGAGAGAGAGGAGGGTGGGGAGAAAGACACATTTGGAGAGAGTTCATGGCTGGAATATACTAAGAAAGGGTGGAGAATGAGGTTGAAAGAAAGATGGCGTGGAGAGGAAGAAGATGTGGACACAGACGGGGGACGAGAAGAAGAGGAGATGTGTTCAACCAATGTTCCAAACTCTTATGTGAGTGAAGCCACCGGAAAGATCCTAGTACAATAATAAACCTAATAGAATGTAAAGATAAACAATACGTTGTGTCAGTCGTGGTCAGATCAGTGCTCTGGTATTTGTGGGTCCATTATGTTCGACCGAAGTCAATTCACACGTTGTAGATTTTTTATGCTTGCATAGCTGGTGCTTCCATAACCTAGACATTCGAAGTGTTTGGTGTTTCGTGAGGGGCAGGCACTGTATTGAAGATGTATACTGCGTACAGGAAAAGTGGAAAAACATCATCCTCTACGTCAAAACGTGGACGAAATTGCATGTTGAATGATGGTGAAAGACGGCTGTAGAAGAGAATTGTGACGAAAAATAAAAGGATGAAAGGTCAAACAGTGCAGAACAACATGGTACTCCCGAATCCTGTCAGCACCAAAACAACATGAACGGAACTCGATAGAAAAAATAAGAAAGAAAAGCTGCAGGGCGCCCGGTAATTCCAAAAGCAGTCAGCAGTGGTGCAAATGCCCGTAACAGGAAAACGTGGTGCAAAGTCATAAAACGTGGACTACGGAGCAATGGAAGAAGATTATTTGGTCATCTGAGTCTTTTTTACATACCATTTTGCAAATTCTGGCCGCGTTTACTTCATAAGAATGGACAATGGCTGGGGCTCGACAATGATTTGGGCAGGCATGTCGAGGTACTCCAAGGGCCTCATGGTTATTCTGCAAGGTCACACTACCACCAAGAATTATGTGACCATTCTGCCTGATTATGTCCCTCCATGGTACAATGTTTGTTCGCCAGGGATGATACTGGGTTCCAAGAGGACAGAGCTGCATTTTACACAGGTCACATCGTTCAAGATTCATTTTTAGAGCGTGAGGATGAATTGTCTCGTCCTTCCTGAGCACCACAGTCACAAGGCCTCATTATTATCGAGATTCCGTGGTTTAATTTTGGAAGAAGGATGTGTTATCGCTGTATACTTCAACCATGGTTACCTGAACTTGTCACTATTTTAACAGGAATAATGGTATAAGATTCCCTTCAAAACCATTTATCCGTTCCGAGACAACTGGAAGCTTCTCTAAATACAAACGTGTTTCCTACACTGTGTTATGGATGCTAATGTGTTGTGTTTGTGTTTTTTTCTCTCCCACCCCTGTATATTCCTGCAACAGCAAATAAGGAGAAATTCTGCATAATGTTTACACAATTCACAGACTGGTGGGGCACAAAACCTACCCCCTCCCCAAATTGATAACTGACTACTGCGACGACAGGAAGGATATCTGCCGGCCGCTGTGGCCGAGCGGTTCTAGGCGCTTCAGTCCGGAACCGCGCTACAGTCGTAGGTTCGAATCCTGCCTCCAGCATGTGTGTGTGTGATGTCCTTAGGTTAGTTAGGTACAAGTAGTTCTAAGTTCTAGGGGATAGATGACCTCAGATGTTAAGTCCCATAGTGCTTAGAGCCATTTGAACCATTTGAAGGATATCTGGCTGCAAATTTTAATCAAATAGTTGCCACACTTGAGTACAGAAGAGCCCATAACCGGACGGCTTAAAGCCTAAAGAAAGAAAGAGGATCGTCTTGAATTATTACATATTGCAGCCCTAATTCTGTAGAGCGTTGAGGAACGAACATTGATTATCTTTTTTCATTGCGTTTATAGTAATTAAAACCCAAATAATGAAATTCATTTGCAATACGATCTTTTATTCAGAATTGTGACCAACATTTTAGTTCTGATAATGACTCTTTAGAGCCGAAACTGCTTAACTGTAATCCTTCTGTCAAATGCAGTCAAGACATTTTAATAAAAGAATGTAAAACTCAAATACAAAGGAAGCTCCAAACAGTTTCTCTGTTAAACAAAAAGACTCAGTGATATTAATGACAAAATATATTTGAATTAATTCCAATGCTAGTGTGCAGTGTGGTTCATGAAGAACGATTTATTTAATTTTATATGTGTAATTATTGTACAGCAGTACATCTGTTATAAAGAGTGAGAAATATTTCATCCGTAAGTCCTACCTATCCGTCTTAACGAACACATATGAAAATTAGTTCTACTTTCGAACACCTCCGCCAAATATTGTTTCGATCTTCATAACTTTGAGCTATGCAGCTGTACTCTGTTTGCCCCTGGAGGCCTGAATAATAAATAAAAATATCTACACAATTATTCAAGCAAAATTTGTCTCTCATTAACTATAATTTATGCAGTACTTTGCACATACAAAAATTGCAGTCTTCGTAAACGTGAATCCTTCATCTCAGTTCACGTAGAAAAACGAGTGCCCATAATTAACAAATCTGGTCTGAGCTTCTGTCAGTATGTTTTCTCATAAATATAACCTGCTCTGTGCCTTAACGATGCTATCTCTCAATATATCAAGACAAAAGACAGAGCTTATTACTCAACAGTCTTCTTATTATCCACCTTAAGCTAGACATAAGTGTTATCAGAATGAGATAATTCTGAGACAGCACTTGCAAATATTTCAACAAGTCATGCCCCTCCTAAACTACCGAGTGATCAAAAAGTCAGTATAAATTTGAAAACTGAATAAACCACGGAATAATGTAGATAGAGAGGTAAAAATTGACACACATGCTTGGAATGACATAGGGTTTTATTAGAACCAAAAAACAACAAAGTATTGCTAGACGCGTGAAAGATCTCTCGCGCGCGTCGTTTGGTGATGATTGTGTGCTCAGCCGCCACTGTCGTCATGCTTGGCCTCCCGGGTCCACAGACCTCAGTCCGTTCGATGATTGGCTTTGGAGTTACCTGAAGTCGCAAGTGTATCGTGATCAACCGACATCTCTATGGATGCTGAAAGACAACATCCGACGCCAATGCCTCACCATAACTCCGGACGTGCTTTACAGTGCTGTTCACAACATTATTCCTCAACTACAGCTATTGTTGAGGAATTATGGTGGACGTATTGAGCATTTCCTGCAGAGAACATCATCTTTGCTTTGTCTTACTTTGTTATGCTAATTACTGCTATTCTGATCAGATGAAGCGCCATCTGTCGGACATTTTTTGCACTTTTGTATTTTTTTGGTTCTAATAAAACCCCATGTCATTCCAAGCGTGTGTGTCAATTTGTACCTCTTTATCTACATTATTCCGTGATTTATTCAGTTTTCAAATTTATACTGACTTTTTGATCACCCGGTACTCAAAGTAACCAATGCAGCCATCTAACATAGTTTGGTTGCATCCCATTAGGATTCATCGCAGTTAGGAAAGACCATTACAGTTGTTAGTATGTGGTATGAAATTATTACTACAGCTGGTAGACAAAGCAGTCAACCAGCGAGTAAATCATAGTTCCGAGCAGCACGAACCTTACTACATCTGCAGTTGCCGTAGGACAGACGATGACTTCGAAGCCCAGAGCAAACAGAGGGGTGTGCCATTTCATTGGAGTACAGTTAGGTAGCTGATTCTTGTAACTAGCGAGTAAATCAGAGCTTCCGTGTAATGCACTCTTTGAAGTTATCTATAATTCCATCACAGGATGCGATGAGAAAACAAATGAAACGATTATTTGACTGCTCCTCGTATCCCCCTCTCACTAGTTGCTGTAATGCTGTTTGTGCATTTTACGATAAACATATGCTTCTCCTTATGCTTCCTATAAGCCAGTACACTAAAAAATCTCAATATGTTCATCACGCATGTCTCTCAACCTTAGTTGGGGTTTTAATGTGCGTTATTTGCAGTGGCACTCCATTGCCACCCTTCCCTATGTTTGGAGAGTCGTGGTCCCAGAGAAATGATGTCGTCTGAATAGGAAACAGAGTAAACACTTCGGTATTACTACAATATACACTCCTGGAAATTGAAATAAGAACACCGTGAATTCGTTGTCCCAGGAAGGACAAACTTTATTGACACATTCCTGGGGTCAGATACATCACATGATCACACTGACAGAACCACAGGCACATAGACACAGGCAACAGAGCATGCACAATGTCGACACTAGTACAGTGTATATCCACCTTTCGCAGCAATGCAGGCTGCTATTCTCCCATGGAGACGATCGTAGAGATGCTGGATGTAGTCCTGTGGAACGGCTTGCCATGCCATTTCGACCTGGCGCCTCAGTTGGACCAGCGTTCGTGCTGGACGTGCAGACTGCGTGAGACGACGCTTCATCCAGTCCCAAACATGCTCAATGGGGAACAGATCCGGAGATCTTGCTGGCCAGGATAGTTGACTTACACCTTCTAGAGCACGTTGGGTGGCACGGGATACATGCGGACGTGCATTGTCCTGTTGGAACAGCAAGTTCCCTTGCCGGTCTAGGAATGGTAGAACGATGGGTTCGATGACGGTTTGGATGTACCGTGCACTATTCAGTGTCCCCTCGACGATCACCAGTGGTGTACGGCCAGTGTAGGAGATCGCTCCCCACACCATGATGCTGGGTGTTGGCCCTGTGTGCCTCGGTCGTATGCAGTCCTGATTGTGGCGCTCACCTGCACGGCGCCAAACACGCATACGACCATCATTGGCACCAAGGCAGAAGCGACTCTCATCGCTGAAGACGACACGTCTCCATTCGTCCCTCCATTCACGCCTGTCGCGACACCACTGGAGGCGGGCTGCACGATGTTGGGGCGTGAGCGGAAGACGGCCTAACGGTGTGCGGGACCGTAGCCCAGCTTCATGGAGACGGTTGCGAATGGTCCTCGCCGATACCCCAGGAGCAACAGTGTCCCTAATTTGCTGGGAAGTGGCGGTGCGGTCCCCTACGGCACTGCGTAGGATCCTACGGTCTTGGCGTGCATCCGTGCGTCGCTGCGGTCCCGTCCCAGGTCGACGGGCACGTGCACCTTCCGCCGACCACTGGCGACAACATCGATGTACTGTGGAGACCTCACGCCCCACGTGTTGAGCAATTCGGCGGTACGTCCACTCGGCCTCCCGCATGCCCACTATACGCCCTCGCTCAAAGTCCGTCAACTGCACATACGGTTCACGTCCACGCTGTCGCGGCATGCTACCAGTGTTAAAGACTGCGATGGAGCTCCGTATGCCACGGCAAACTGGCTGACACTGACGGCGGCGGTGCACAAATGCTGCGCAGCTAGCGCCATTCGACGGCCAACACCGCGGTTCCTGGTGTGTCCGCTGTGCCGTGCGTGTGATCATTGCTTGTACAGCCCTCTCGCAGTGTCTGGAGCAAGTATGGTGGCTCTGACACACCGGTGTCAATGTGTTCTTTTTTCCATTTCCAGGAGTGTATTTCTTCACCATAATTTTTCCATTATGCTCTCATTTTATACATTGCTCAATGAGAAGAAGTCGATGAACTTCATTCCTGTGACCACTGGCCGATCTGCATACAGGTATCGGACAGAGCAACAACTGGAAGAAACGGTCACAGTAGATTCCAAGTAACACAAACTGAATGCCTTTCAGCTAGTTAGCTATGTTTGAATTAGCGGTTCTAGAGATGGGTGAATCACATTATAAAAACAATCCTCTACATCAGTGACACATTGATACACAAACCTTGAGGACAGCTTAGAAGATTGCTGGCCTATGACAAGGCGACTAATGACGGAAGACTGACGGCTCTGCGGAGATCCAAGCGTAAGCCATCTGCTGAAACCATTCGGATAGCAAAGGCAAATACCACTGTGTGATAAACCAGAGCAAAGATCATAACAAGAATTTCCCAGTTTCGTAAATTGTTCCACCAAAGGGATCATCATATAATAGATCAAATGCTTAGGGTTTTCTCCTTGATATTTTAGTATGGCCAAAGCACGAAAGTTTCCTGATGCGGAGAAAGCATTCGTTTGGATTTTCATCCCTAATCATTAGAAATAAATGGCGTGCTCAAGTAGAGGTCGTTGTGTTCCCCTCTCTAACTGCTAAGTCAGCAGCTTGGCGCATTTGGTGAATCACCATCTCATCTACATCTTCTAATTCAGGAATGCCACAGTCATTTGCACTGCGAATTCTAGTGGTACCGTTCCATCGTTGATGCTTCCTCCTATGCAGGACATACAATGTAGAAAGCAAAACTGCGGAATAGTGAAATGTATTCCTATTGGAGACAGAGTGATCAAGGGCTGAAACCCAAGGCCTGCCCACGATGCCTCCCCATCCTCATCCCTGAACCACGTTCCGTGAAAATTTATTTTTTCTTTCTTTATGGTACCGGAAAGAAGGTTAAACAAACAATCTTTATTCGTACAGTCGTGCCCTTCTAGAGGTAAAGATAGTATCGAAACAAATATATATATATTTATATTTTTACTAACATTATATTAAAGCCTAAGTAAACGGGGGCCGCCCTTCTGGTGGAATCAGCTTTAGACACTTCATCTGCAGTTACTAGCAACAAGACGTCCGCAGATCCTCCGCAGATCCTTCTAACACGCCAATGGGCTGGGTATGTCCTCATAGAGAAAATGGCTCTGAGCACTATGGGACTTAACATCTCAGGTCATCAGTCCCCTAGAACATAGAACTACTTAAACCTAACTAACCTAAGGACATCACACACATTCATACCCGAGGCAGGATTCGAACCTGCGACCGTAGCGGTCGTGCGGTTCCAGACTGAAGCGCCTAGAACCGCTCGGCCACCAGCGGACGGCTTCATAGAGAAAGGATCCGTATGTTTTCGTCCTCTAACACGCCATTGGACTGGGTATGTCCTCATAGAGAAGGGATCCATATGGTTCTGTCGCTTCTTATCGTCTGTAAAATTGACATGCATGTAAGGTTAACTTCTCGTACGCAGCACATTCCAAGTAAGGGAAAGATCTCTAAAGAAACTACCCAAATAATTAGCAAAGTAATGGTGATAGCATGGATGGCGCCAGAGACGAGTGAATCGTTCCAATAGGAAGAATCTAAAATCGATAAAGTACTTGTCACACACTGTAAAGATACAATATCGTCCAACCCTTGATCCAGGTCACTGATTACGTCTTAGAACATGGATAAAACATTACATCCAGGAAGAGAAGAGAGGTCAGAATCACTGCAGTTGGGTTCTTTGCTGAATGAGGGCTAAAATCAGTATCATGAACCGCTACACCTGCATGGCACACCTACATTCCAGATGGTGTTCATCCCTATCAGGTAGATGGCTTTGGAGAGACTGCAATTCATATGAAATGGAATCTCTGGCAATTCATTTATTTGTATTATACCAACAAATCCCAGGATACATGCTCTGAACACCAGACCACCAGCCAAGTAACTGAGCAAAGATAGCTTTCAGTTGGATTCTGGTGATGGTCTTGCCTCATCTGGCAATAAACGTCAATGGTCCTCAGCATCCACTCATTCAGCAGTCAGGGTCGACATAACTGAAGTCCACGAAAAAATCCTTTAGGTCAGATAGTGTTGAAGAAATATCCATCACTGTAAATGGTGGTTCATGAGAGGCAGCAGCCAGTTCTTTTATCAGAGTGTCCATGAAGCTCTGCTGATGACGAGTCCACATCTTCATCATCGTGGCTACATAGAAAGCAGTTAACAGATGCTCTAACCCACACATTGATCATTCCAAGACCAGTCTCTGTGGAAGGAAGCATGGGCATATCGTACCGTACTTCGATGGTTACTGGCGAAGTAACCAAAGACTGCCTGTAGGCTGCTTATGCTATGTGTCTTCGGCATTACAAGCACCACTGCCAGTTAGATAGATGGCGCCAGATAGATGTTGACATAAGCCAGCCACTGGGCCACGTTGTAAGACCACAGCATGTTACTGTGGATGTCCATACGTATGACCTTGAGGAGACAAGTATAGGTATAGTTCACCATCCGCTGACTGTCGCACTTCAAGATAACCTCCAAAAAATTGATCATATCCTGGAGAGTGTATGGGACCGAGCTCCCTTTCCAGGGGGCCACTGCCAATTTTCATTGGTCCAGATTTCTACAAGTTCACATGGCTTCTGGTTGCAGCATTATACTGGGCAATCCAATCAGTGGTATTTGGTCTTCATCTCATATATGCACTAAAAACACTAGATAGTTTGCCTACACGCAGCAGACAAAGGTAAGACCTCTCAACACTAGTGCGTGAGGTTGGCACCATAGCTCGTGTAACATCACCTGTCTGTCATTGGCATACATAACCACCAATGAGGTGCTACCTAGCTTCACATACATAACCACCAATGAGGTGCTACCTAGCTTCACAGAGTCGGCGATAGGAGTCATATCAGCCAGTAGCAAATCGTAACCTTTGAAATAGTGCCGTGCAGTAGGCACATGCTGGTGTTAATGGAGGACTAGGGGAAGACCAGCTGCCGCAGTGCTTTCTCAAAATAGTCGTGGTATACCCTACTGAAGGTGTGGTCGAAGTCCACCAACACCAAGGCTCCACACACATGACACACCTCATCAATGCGATGATACCACTGTAATCATTAAGCACCATACAGATGTGGCTGTTACCACCGAGACATATCTTGTCTGTAGATGCGACTTGGGGTGGACATTCCAAATGTAGGCAGCCAGAATCATCGCAAATATCTTGAAAGCCATGCTGAGCAGTGTGTGGGCTGGTAATGGTCAGTTTCCCTTCCAGCAACTGCTTGGGGACCGATATAAAGGTATCGTCGACAACGTCAGGTCGCATCCGCACTGCAGACGTCATCGGTTCGTGGTACCTCGTAAACTATCGAGGCATCATAACCTCACGGAACATACGATGAAACCGTATCAGGAGACCATCTGGACCAGGAGACTTTTTGGCCGCCTTTTGTGGAGGGTATTAGCAACGATCTCTAGCGTTATGCTCTTCAACTTCTATGACGTTCATGGATTTTGTGATGCGTGGACGTTGGTTTCCCCACCATTCAGTGCTGACTACGCGCCTGCAAAAGGGAGCCCTTGAGTCGGTGTCGTGAAAGCATAGTGATCTTTGCTTGCAATGGCCACACATCAGCATGACGTGCTGGCGGCGACATTGGTAGATATCTCCCGTTGTAGTATAAAACGATATTCCATGGTGGGCCATTGCCAACGCACTGTCTGTCGACTGCAGTGCATCATTGCGTGTTGGTCAACAGGTTTCGCGACATCGAGCCACCACCAGATCGTGGAATGAAACATTGGATATCTCCTCTCATAGTTCCTCCGTGACTCCTCTATCTTCTGTCGACAGTTCAGATCCTCATGAAGAGCAACAGTGATCTTAGATGAGCTCCTGCTCTGCCACACCCTTTGACTTTGGAGGGAGATGGTGCACAGGTAGGCATCATGGGAGGTGGGCATCATGACGGTAAAGCCTGTCGGCCGTATCACAGCGTCAAGGGTCTCCATCGTAAGTCCCTGGAAGATGTAGACCTGTTCAAGGCACCTTACCAAATGTCTGGTAACGTACGTTGATCCCTGCTTGATGCTGTGAACGCTCCACCAAGTACCCATGAAGCGAAGGTCCTACACCAGTCGTCACATTTCCCTTCATGTGCTGAAATGCAGCGTTTGATCTTGTGTACAGGACAAGTTCAAGTCACCCTATTCTGATGTGATAGTAGCGTCCTTAGAATAAGGGTGTGACCTCCTCCCCAAAAAACCTTGAACAATCTCTCCTCTTGCCTGTGCCATAGGGAGCATACAAATTCATGTTGGTGCCTCTGTATGTGATAGCTAGTCCTCATGCTGACAAGAAGTAGGCCACATCATTGATCACGACGACTTACTTCACCTCCACAAGAATGGCCATACCACTGCCATTGTCCATGCACAGCTCTTGGTAAACATCATAGTCATATATAGATGGAAACCTGTCAATGCACACTTCTTGTATTTGTGCAATGTTGGACACTTCTGCCCGCGACACATCGCGAACATCTACAGCTTGATCCCTGAACTGATGGTATTGGGATTGACGGTGACAACCAAGTAGATTTGTCGTGGGGATGTGGTATCTTTGGTGCCATTGAAAGTAGCGAAGGTGGGAGACCCAAAGAAGGCCTCACTGTTGACAACAATATCCATTGGCACTTAACAGTTGTGATGTGACACAACTCTAACTGCCTTAGCTACAGCAGCAGACGTCATGTCCTTGACATCATAGGTCTCACAGTAGGACTTATGTGGACGTCATCCTGTGGAATTAACTGGGCAGTTGAAGGTAGTAGAAGACAGCGACAGATGCAGAGACTGAATCTCCCTGCTGTATATCATCCAGAAGCACTGTGCTGTGAGCAGTCTCCTACGAGACTGCTGTCAATCGAATCCCATCAAGGGAGCTGACGATCATATCTTCCTGGTCAAAATGTTCAAATTTGTGTGAATTCGTAAGGGACCAAATTGCTTAGGTTATCGGTGCCTAGACTTACACACTACTTAAACTAACTTATACTAAGAACAACACACATAGCCATGCCCAAGGGAGGAGTCGAACCTCCGGCGGGAGGGGCCTCGCAGTCCGTGACATGACGCCTCAAACCACGCGATATCTCCCTGCTTGGAGTGGTCAGCATCATTGGGATCTTTGTCCTCTGTAAACATCGCCTCACAGGTATCAAGTGGAGCCATTTCACATGATAGTCAGTATCTGAAACGATGGACGTTCCCACTGGGGACAAAAGCGTCGGTCCTACCACCAAGTTTGAGCCAGCCAACCTTTCCGGCAGGTCCTTTCCCCCTTCTGATTACAAGATCAATGCTGAGCGATGCTCAGATAGTGAGGATTGTCTGTCCATAGAGCACAGATGCACAGATGCCACCTCAGGGGGGGGGGGGGGGTTGCTTAAGGCCAATTGGAGACTACACATCTATCGAAAGTCGATGAGCCGATGACCAGATGGTACATACTGAAGCGCCCCCACAAATGTCTATGGGAGCAACATCTGATACTCCCCCAGAAGCAGCTGCGTGATGCGACGTTGTATACAACTTTATCTCAGCTCTTCCTCTTGCCCACAACCTGAACACATCTTTTGTTACTGTCGTAAAATACAATGGCATGACATCTATGTTCAAATAGGACAGCATATGTTTAGTAAGTCTATATGCACCTAACGCACGGTGTTCAGAGCTGGGTACATGGTAAAGTGTACCCTTTTTCCGCCATATGGCTTGTGATAAGTCCCTCCATGCTGCGATCACCTTCTCTGCCGGTACATCAAATGACAACTGGAACACAGGTACTGTCCTCTTGCCAAGACCAGCATGTCCCACTTTCATGGGCCCAAGGTGTCTATCCGAATGCCTGAACTGAAGGTCGCTCATCATACTGCAGATACTTTCACAAACCACGTCGTCCACCAATTTCACATAGACTACACTAATCACTAAGGAGAGCGAATCCCTACTAGCTTCTAACAACAACGACTCTGTAATATTGTACACATAAGTAATTCTTCTCATCTGATTTTTCGATAAACTTGTGTAACGGATGTTTTTTATTTCATTTTTTTTGTTTCATGCCATTGTGTTAAGAAAACTGTAAACAAGTTTCAATGTGAATATTAATGTTTATGTCAAATGTCAAGTAATATTGTAATAGAACTGAAATGTAACAAATGTTGAAACTGTTGTAAGATGTTTAAAATTGTAACTGTGCGTCTGGTCCATACGTAGGCAATGTGTTAGGATATGTAGAATGCAAAACATCGGGTGAATACCCGGTCTGTCAGAGAGCGGTAAAAGGTGGATGGCAGGCGATCGCGGGAAAATGCGCGGGGGCACTGCACGGCGCAACGGGCACGGTAGTAGTTGGAGTTTGACACTGGTTTGAGCAACACCTCCTGGAGCGAGGAGGCTCTCCTAGAAGACATAGCTTCACTGAGCCTCGGGAATGCCGTTCCAACGCCCACACAGCATGGCAAAATTCCATAGGCACTAAATGGAAAAGTATTGCGACGCTAAGAAGAATTAAAGTGCCGATACGTCAAGAGCCATAGATGTGGTTGTATGTGTGCTCTGTGCCCCGCCATCTCGCCGCCGCCAACAGCCGCATGGATATTAGCAGGTTGAAACTTTTAGTACTGTATTCGTGTGGATCAGAGAGTGAACTGTGTTTGTTTGGTGCAATAATAACCTAAATTTTACCAGAACTTTTCCATCATTTAATTATCCTCACAACTAACGTAGACAGGGTCCTTTCAAAATTTTGTGCAATCCGAGTGTCCCAAAATGAAAATTAAAATTTGTGTTAATAATGATTATTTGCAGAACTAGCTATATTAGAATGGTGTTTAAAGAAATATTTTGTTAATGAACCAGTAAACGAAGGTCTAACGAAGTTGAAAGATAACTTTAGTATTGGTATAGTAATGAAGTTTATTATTTGGAGACAGATTTAAAGGCATTTCATTGAGCAATAAATAAGATGAAAAGAGTAGTAACTTATATACTGGCAATGTTGAACGCATAATAAATTCAGTAATCATTTTTTAAATACAGCGATCATATCAGTTTCGGGGTCCCGCCTCATTCATTTGAAATATGAAGTGTTCTAAATTGGTTTGACCAGCAAAAGTTAAAGTCAATATAAAAGTCAAAATTTATCAGTGTTTTATCTTTATCAAAATTGACATTTTGTGTGTGGCACGAAGGTGCAATTTCTAGGGTAACCTATGCCCGATTTTAATCAGATTAATAGACACTATGAAGTTTTATAGTATACATTTTAGTGTAGTATTATGTATTCATGGTTTTCCATATCAGTACAGAACGTGAAACTATCAGTTCAATTGATTTTTTGGTTCTAAAATTCTACTATATTTTGCAGTGTTACAACTTGTTGTTTCGCATGAATATATACCAACTTGTACAGGGAAGAAACTCAGTAAATGCCTAATTAGGCTGGCGACCGTATTATTATCAAATTGGGTTGCTTCTGATCCATCCTGACGTGTAATTGCATTTCGAACTTACTTGACAGATCATTGTCATTACAGAGTGGATGCACCATTCAGGTACACGCGGTCGATATCTATACGAAAATCCTTTCTCATAAGGTGAATCTCGCTCACTTATCATAGCACAGGCTTTAACGAGTGCTGTGCCATGGATTACAAGCTCATCATAATTGATGTGAACGTCATCCCGTAAACATTGTTATTTCAGATCCTTTTGGTCGCTCATATTCCGTCGTAAAACTGAACTTCAATGTCATGGTGGGTAGTAAGAATGAAGTTACACGACTGTAAACCATAAAAATACCGGGTCCACGCTATCGCGACAGGGACGTAAACAGGACGACGCCAAACCTCTGCTATTAAAGGCAGACTGCCGCTCCGCCCATCCATGCACGACTGACCGCCAGAGCTAAACTTCCACAATTCTGAGATCCCAGTAATGTTACAAGAGAGACATTTTAGTTGTAAGTCGAAGACCTACTGTCGACTAATAAATACGAAATTGCAATGGCTGTTCTTGTGAAGAAATACAATGCATCATACTTCTTCACAACACAGGCGCTGTAATTCTAATGAATAGGCTTCTTCGAACACCGCCTGATTTACCTTCCCTAAACTGGTTTTTCGAGAACAACGCCGACTGAGGCTCACTGCAACAGTTGTTTATAATTTTTATTGAGTTCCTACAATTTGAGCAGTCGCATCTCAGGATTTCTCTGTCATCTGCTGCCAAGCTTACTTGATAAGCACTCCAAATGTTAGAACAGCAGGAACATCCGAAAGCTTACAGCATGAACTACATTGATTAATGTTCCATTGAGTTAAATTATCGCTAGAACAGTATTAACTCTTCATCACAATTGTGAATATGAAGCAGATACAATAAATACACAAGCAGAGACAGCAACACTCAAGAAAGGGGGCACGGAAATAACGACTAAAGTCGATCCCAGATCGAATTTTCACTTTCACTGCTATCTCGTATCTGAAATGAAGACTTCCATATTGTAAAACTAAAAATTCGAGGAAATGACATATGTCAACGTAATTCAGGCTCAAAGTTATCGTGTACTTTGTGAGGTCGATTAGAGTCCACACATTCACCCTTCAATTATTTATTATTGTTACACATTCTTGGAATAACATTGTAGCGCACAGTCACTTGTGCTGATGCTGTGTGTCGAGAGAGTGTTCGAAAATTTCCACGGTGTCAAGCAGTAGTTGTGACAAACATACTGTTGCAAAACCTGGATCAGTTCAAAGAAGAGATATGTTCATGGGCGAGTTGTAAATGCTTCAAAACGAATTCGAGCTATGTGGCACAACACAGACGATGACTATAAGTGTTTACGTTTGAAATGTTTTGCAAGTGCAGCTATCACTGAAAGAAATGCATTTATTAAAGAGTTTAATGAAATAGCATCTATGATAAACAAAACGCGCATCTATCTGGTCTAATCACTGTGAAGCCTGTGTGGCACAGGAGACCAAGAAAGCACATCATCGTGAAATCTCCTACAGTTACAAAGTTAAGGTAGTAAGGGATGGAAAGACAGTAGAAATATTAGTTTGTCACGCAGCAATTCTGTCAATCCATGGTATTACAAAACGACACCTCATCATTTTGAAACGTTTCCTAGCCACTATAGGGAAATAAACAGCGAAACCGGAAGTAAACATGCTAATAGGTTACACAGGTTTAAGGGTGAAACAACAGCCAAAGCTCATGAAGTTATAAAATAGCTCAAAGCTTGCAGCTTACAGCTTGCATAATAGTAACAAAACGTGTTTCCCTGAAGACCTTAATGTCAAGACGGCACACCAGACGTAATTAAATAATATCGTTTAATTTGATACAATGATAATAGTGTTCACAAAAAGAGTAGTATCTAAGTTTTTTAATTCAATAATGATTTGACTTAGACATTTTTTACATCGTAATTTTTTGTGTTGTTGTACTGTTACATTTTTTCATTATTGTACTGCACTATCGTAATTGGATATTATGCAATGATATAACACATAAAGGAACAGCAGTTTATGGGAAAAATCTACACATTATTTATAACTGAAACCCGATAAGTTTAAAATGTAATTTTCTCAGAAGCCGGTCGGTGTGGCCGGGCGGTTCTGGGCGCTTCAGTCTGGAACCGCGTGACCGCTACGGTCGCAGGTTCGAATCCTGCCTCGGGCATGGATGTGTGTGATGTCCTTAGGTTAGTTAGGTTTAAGTAGTTCTAAGTTCTAGGGGACTGATGACCACAGATGTTAAGTCCCATAGTGCTCAGAGCCATTTGAACCAGCCATTTTCTCAGAACCCTCCAAACTGGAATTGAACCACTATTCTCGTGTACACTTTGTATTAGTTGCACTGATGTCATGAACGCAGCTTGCTTAATATATACACCACAATTTCAGAGTCCTTCAAAAATCAAAGTATTTCATTTGTATTTCACAATACTGATTTCACGTGGTAATTACATTTTATGCTGCATTACACTATTATGCTTAGATATTTAAACAACGTCAAGGCTTTGTTGGAAATACTATCGGGATCCTTGACTTGTTTTTATCCCGATTGACAAGGGGCTGCGATTCTCGGCATCAAGTGGACACTTTCTCTGACGTTCTGCGTTTCCTTTTGATAACCCAAAGACAAAACACGTATTTGGATCATCAGTCTTCTCACTTCCGTAGTGTCGTCACTAGTTTTTGGGTGGTGTTGTGGAAGTAGCAGCACTGCTATGACTGTGTTGAAAGATATGGACAGCTGTCGAGTGCTGAGACACTGGTATAGGAATTTCATCACCAGGCCTGCTTACCCACCACAAGGTTTTCTATATAAGGCCTTTCAATCCTGGCTAGGTAACAGGAGTGCAGTGCAGCTGGGGTATGGATCGAGGAGTTACTACATCGATGAGTCACGGATGTGTTGATTCATATGTGCTTGGAACCATTGCATCTGCACAACAAACGTGTCATTGCCCTAGAGAGCAGTGGTTTGTGTCAGGGTTGGTGGAGTCCCCTATAACTGGGACATACGCTCCATCGCCTCCCATCAAACACATCTGGAGCGAGCCCTTCTTCTGGGTCCTGAAGTTCTCCGTAAGAATTTGGCAGTCGTATGCGCCGCTAGCGCTTGCCGCAGGACGCCGCGCTGCGCCAACTGCGGCAGGCGTTGTTGAGTGGGACAAACAAGTGGCAGCATCGCTGGGCGCGGCCGTCACACTCTGCTTCCGCAGCTGTGAGCGGGGCCTCAACGCCGCATGCATGAGGGGGCGTGTCCGCGGCATCACAGTACTACAAATGTTGACGTGCTAGTTGAATAAAGTGCTTAACAGTGTTTTGCCTGCCATCACTGGTCAGTACCACCGTCTCCTTCCCCTCCCCCAGTTCGACATCTACAATGCAGAGGCCTCTCATCCGTGGCCTGCTACACTTTTTTCTCACTATCAGCCATAGTTTCCTCAGCTATGAGAAGTTCTTACTTCCCAGCAACAGCTACAATATTCAATCACGTATTGGACAGGATGACTACATTAAACATAAAATAACATAGAATGTAACAACATGAGATATTTATTGACGGTGTGTCTCTACAAGTATGGTAACGCAATTTTTTTAATTTTTTATTTAGTTTCTAGATACCTAATATACCTTGATATGCATACCATTAATGGTGCAGCTGGCATCAATCTGTATTTTTCTTCCCTCCAAATGTTTTGCAGAATTGCAGACGTAACATTAGCGACAGTTTCACAATTGCAAAGATCTACTAGATCACGAACTAGTGTTTAGTGTATGATTCTTGATTAATCTCCACAGAAAAAAAATCAAGTGGCGTAATTGAACATTAGTTTCTAGAACTGTGTTCTCAGCGTGGTGGCCCAGCATCGAAAGCAAACTCCCAGTGTCCCAAAGTCACTTGTCCCCATTTGTTGATTGTTACGTAAGTTGTCACAGTCTACTCATGCAAAAAAGACTGATCGTTCCCGCCGTTTCTCCAGGTGGTTGGGAGAGCAGGGAGAGGCAAAACTTTGCCTGCCAATTTCCAACAGGGTAGCACCCAAAATGCAGAAAATAAACTACCTTATGTCCTTTCTCTCCAGCAGCTCATCACAGAGCGAGGCTTTTACTGCCGATTTCCAGATGGGGGGGGGGGGGGGGAGGGGGCATGGGGGGAGTGGAAAGGAGGGCTGAGGGATTTTACAGGAAGGGTAGGAGTAAATAATTGCTCAGTTTAATTTGATATAAAAAGTGTATTTATATCGGCGAGGGGAGGGGAGAGGTGTGAAGGTTGGGGATTTCCCAGATTGGTGGATAAGGAGGAAGGGGAGGGGGAGGGGTGGGGAGTTTCTCAGAAGGACTGATTTTCTCCAGGGGATCACAAATCAACACCCGTGGGGGTCACGAATCAGTCAAATTTGTTCTTGAATTTAAGCTTGCCCCTGAATGTATGCAACCTGCACAAATTCTAGCACGTTTCAAGGTCATTCACGGTCAAACTTTATCCAGAATGCCAATTACACAGGCTTCCGTTGAACAAGAAAAAGGACACAGGATACCTGCTAAAGAGTCCATGTGGCTATTGGCGCACACTTACATGTACAAAACAGTTATGTGCAAGTGGATGCGGTACCAACCGCTGCACGTAAGCACAGAAAACATTTTGAGCTACCATACGTTTGGAAGCAAACCGCCAGTAATTTCCTCAGTTACGTCTCAAGTTACTACATTTCATATTATTGAATATTTAAGCTGAGCACGTCGTACAGAGGCCGTTAAAAAAGTGTACTGCATATTTTGAAGGGTGCTAGAATGGACCAAAATAAGAAAAAGATGTCCACTAAACATAAGCTCTAAAATACATACCTTAAAGCTATGAGCATTCGTTCACCTTCACTACTGCGAGACGCATCTCTTCTACTGCAAGCTCTTGGTTACTATGAAGGATCCACAGAATGCAGAAAATTAATGAGGTCACTTCCTCTGCTATTGTCTATGGATACAGCACGAAATAAGTCCGCAGCCCGTGGTCGTGCGGTAGCGTTCTCGCTTCCCACGCCCGGGTTCCCGGGTTCGATTTCCGGCGGGGTCAGGTTCTGTGGTGTCCTTCGCTTAGTTAGGTTTAAGTAGTTCTGAGTTCTAGGGGACTGATGACCAAAGATGTTAAGTCACAAAGTGCTCAGAGCCATTTGAACCATTTTGAAGCACGAAGTAAACATGCGTTAGTGCTACTGCTGTGTGCAGTACACTCAGTTCTGGAATTGCAACGCTTACATTATGTATAAAAGAATCCGTTCGTGTTTTGACAGGTTTCTGAAATTCTTTTACATCGCTATTTTACCTGTTCTTAATAGCATAGTGGAACAATATTATTCCATACTGAACACCTCCTTTAGCGATTGTTCCCAAGTGCAGGTCGAGAGTCATAGCAATCAAATTAAATTAAAAGCTCTGCTGTTTCACAGTAACAGAATAATGTCTTCTCACTCATTTACTGCATTCTGTGATCATTCGTAATAGGATAGAGCTTGCGTTAGGAGAGGCGTGTTACACTGTATCTAAGATAACCAAGCATAGCGCTTCTGGTGTGCTTCTTAGAGCCATTGCTATACATTTTTTCCTTGTTTTTTTTCCATACTACCAATTCTCAAAATATGGACTACTTCTTTTAACACTCTGTATATTCCAGCTCCTATTTTCCCATATAACTTTTACATCCCACGGCCTCCAGTAGTACTGCCGAATTTATTTTCTGATGTCTTGACATAGCCTTTGATATAGCTCCTTCAAGTGAACTGATCTTTAGGAGAATCTCTTCATTTCTTATATGTCCACTTAACTTCCAGCATCCTTCTGTAGATGGAGTTATTCACAGATCATGATTCAATTTCATACAGTTCCATGCTAGAGAAGAATTTATCGCTAATCTCATTTCTGCTACTCCTTGTTCGTTTCGTCTTCCTCTGCTTTAATGTGTGTCCGTATACTGTGCTTACTACACTGTTCATTCCAGTCAGAAGATCTAGTAATTTTTACTCACTTTCACTGCCAAGAGTAGTGTAATCAGGTAATCTTGTGTGTGTGTGTGTGTTTGAGGTTTACGGGCGCTAAACAGCGAGGTCATCAGCGCCCATCAGGTAATCTTACGGTCGACATCTTTTGCACATTCTTGATTCAAACGTTTACTTTCGTGCGTTCGGACGTGGGATAGAGAGAACAGCATTTTTACGAAAGCTGACCACGTTGTCTAAAACGAATACGTGTCTATATGAATATTTAAGTTGTCACTCCTACAGTTTAAGTAAACAGGATGGTTGAAATGGCTCTGAGCACTATCGGACTTAACTTCTGAGGTCATTAATCCCCTAGAACTTAGAACTACTTAAACCTAACAAACCTAAGTACATCACACACATCCATGCAAGAGGCAGGATTCGTACCTGCGACCGTAGAGGTCGCGTGGTTCCAGACTGTAGCGACTAGAACCGCTCGGTCACCCCGGCCGGCTAAACAGGATCGTTCGAAAGGATAAGAGCTGCTTGGTTTGAAATCTGACCATGTTGCTTAAAACTGAAAAGAGTCTTTTCTTTACCAATAGTTAATTCATCAGACCTTCAGTAAAAGTAAACAGCTTTCTTTGTAAAGTTAACAGTTACTTTATTTATTGAGCTCTTAATAACGAAATTCGTAACAGTGGCTAGAGCCAAATCACGCTCGTAAGAGATATAATAATTCTTCAAGTAAAGCCCTTCAACTGATGCCACTGATTAAAAACACGATACTGGCTTAAACAGTGGTTTCATGCGTAATTACGAGCATCAGTACACCGAAAAATTCTTCAATTTTGCCCTACAATTGTTCAGTTGACTTCCAGATTCGTATTTCATCATCTGTAATTTCTCATATTTTTTTGTTGCGACTCAAACGCTTCCGACCGTTCCACGTTAAACCTGAACAACGATTGCCATCGTTTCGTCTAATGGCTCCCGGGCGGCGGCACTTGGCCATTTTGGAATGGAACAGCAAAGCAACGTTTGCTGTTGGGAACGGTGCGCTCGGCTCTGTATGTTCGAGACAACCGGCAGTGCGCAAGGAGTACAACTGACTACGTCGTACCACTGTCGAGAATACACTTGGATCACAATAACAAAATAATCGACAGCGATGTAAAGGTGTGCGTGGGAGGGGCGACGTTGTCGTTTCATTGGTGCGTGAGCGAGTAGTATGTTTCTAGCCGCAACAACTGTGCGGGTCCTTACTGACTATCTTCTCGGACTCTGTGTTAACGCGCAGTATTAAGTTGGGTCTACATGATGGTAGTATGTTTCTCGTTTAACAAACGCACTACTGTGTATTAATAACTTATTTTCCCTATCATTTGTGTATCGCAATCGTGGAAACTACGAGCAACGATAAAAACAGAAGATCACTAACTGTACTATTTTGATATATGTGGCGTGTCTTTCCCAATCATATATTACAAAGGATAGATAAGAAAAGCAATGTTCTATTCAAGACATATAAGTGGAAGTGCAATAAAATAATAAAAAAATGGAAACTCTTCGGTTGTTTTACGGAAGATGTTTATGTTGCAAACATATATTACAAAGGCTAGACAAGACAATGTTCTATTCACGATATATAAGAGGAAGCGCAATAAAGTAATAAAAAAATCGAAACTCTCCAGTTCTTTTACGAAAAATGTATATGTTCCCACCTTAGGGTAATTAAATCGACTGCTATTAAAGGGCCACATAATATTTTTGCATACTCACTTTCTTCAGTGTGAGGGCGAACTAAGTACCACGTTGTTACAAATTTGACTGAGCGTTCAAAAAAAGTTGTTGTAACCATCACGTTCCGGGTGTAACATAACGTTTATCTGATTTTCATGGATACATTTCCCTCTCAATTCCAGACGTTTCCTGGAAGTCAATGCAAAAAATCCTTTGTTGGCATTGATAGCTATTCCCACCGGTGTCGAAATACTTCACGGTAGAACAGAAACTGCCTGAAAAGTAGCGTTAAGTTGACAGACTTTGTTGAAGCGTGTGCGGTCCTCATTTGTAACCAGTGAATAGGAAAGAGCGAATGCAGTCAAGTTATATCGTTTACAAAGTCCTTTAGGTAAGCGGCCGCATATGTTATCTGCAACTACTAACCGCTAGTACCTGCAGTCACAGAGCGATTTGACAACGATGAATGGAACAGAAGGCACGACCAAGCGCATTCTCTGATTGGTTGTTGCTATGGTACCGTCTTCGTAAAGGGCTACTCGTCAATCATTTTGCTATGTTGATCCAGGTATACAGGATTCGGTGCTTAAATCCGGACAAATTTCATTCTGTTATAGTTCCGCCGGAGGTCGTCATTGGCGTTCTTGAAAGTCCTAGACATGTAGTAAACAGGCAGAACATCAAAATTCCCAAGATGTTACAGACAAGTGAGGAGTACAAACAAAGAGCTGCGATTGTTGAAAGTCTTCGGACTGGGCGTTCGCCCACTGAAATAGTTCGATTCTTCGGTTACCCGAGATCAACTGTTTACGATATTGTGGCTAAGTGTAATGCTTCGAAGAAGCCTGGAGAGGGTTCCGCTAATCCGCCGAGGAAACCTCATTCGAGGAAACGCTTGTCACGAACTGCGACAGTCATCGAAAAGGCTCAGGAGCTGATTTCGGAGAACCCGAGGCAATCGCCGAGGAATCTGGCGTCATTATACAATCTCAGCGAGAGAACAATACGTTGGATGGCAGAAGAGGACCTCATACGAGCTACTTGATCGAAAACTGGCTCTCGGATAACGTTGACATGTTCTGGTCATAGGAGTTCTGGCCCCCGAATAGCCCAGATGTGAACTTCTGGACTACTATGTTTGGAGCATAGTCGAAACGGTTACCAATAAGACGAGGCACCCTAATGCCACATCTCTGCGCACCGCTAACGAAGCAGCATTTGCGAATATGGACAGTGCTGTTTTAAAGAGTGCGTGCGAGCGCTTCAGGACAAGATTGGAAACGGTCATTGCGGCTAAACGGGATTACATCAAGTAATGTTACTCTTGAAAGGTACCACTACTTTCATGTAAAAGGGTTTTCATTTATATTTTGTTTTAATAAATTTGCTTTTTAAAAAAAAATTTCACTTGTCCGGTTTTAAGCGCCCCACCCTGTAATACCCCTTACATTTCTGACGCCAAATTTTAGTTCTAACATGATCTTTCAATCGTAAATTTCTCTCTGGTCGCCCATTCTTCCTACCTAGAAAATCAAGTATCTGAACAACAATGGTGATCTCCGGATCATTTTAGCTGATAGTTTCCTGATTCGGAAAAATACGCTTGTGTGCAAAACTCTAGGCCGAAAGTAGCTTCCGTATGATGTGTCACTGCCAAGTAACAAACATAGAAAGATATGTTGTAATGCAGAAGGTAAATTATAGAAATGCGCAATGATAACACAGAAATGACACTTTCATTCGAAGGCAATAATTAGACTGAAGTTACCACGATTCGAAATTGTGGCCTGAACATACAAACTGCGGGACATGGTTTTTGTAGGGGGGGGGGGGGGGGCGGGGGGTTGATGACCACGGAAGGCACTGCATGCTCTAGAATGTGCTCGCATACAGACTACAAGACCGGCAAGGAGTTCTTGTACTAGGGAGTTCCATTTCTCCACTATTGGTTCGACAACTGCTGAATGGTCATTGGTGGATCTGGACACGCTGCAGTAGGTCTCCCCCAATGCATCCCATTCACGCTCGATGCGATTTAAATCCATGGAGGAACAGGACAGTCCATTCACCCAATATCCTCTCGTTCCGAGAGCTCCTCCAGCTGTGCAGGTCGATGCGACAGAGCATTGTTTTAAATGAAATTGGGGCCGACGCACATTGGGAAGGAGTACAACGTCACAATAACATTGATCGGTGAGTGAGACTTTTTAAAGTTTGGTGGTCAGTACGCCTAAGCAACATTATTGTCTCCCCACACCATAACAGGGGGACTACCAAAACGATCGTGATATGGTGATATGAGGATATGACCAGCAATGTTAAACACGATCGTTTTGTTGGTCCAGGTGTTATGGTGTGCGAAGGTGTAGTATTGTATGGACATAGTGACCTCCAAATCCTTGTACACGGTACACTCACCATTCAACATTACTATGACACTGCATTCCCTCCCAGTGTGCGTCTTTCCAGGTGTGCATCCAGCTCCAACTTTATTTTCACAGATGACAATGCGAAACCGCATCGAACAGCACAGGTAAAGGAGCTCTTGGCATTGGAGGATTTACTACGAAAGAACCATTCTGCCAGTTATCCCGACTTAAATCCCATCTAACACACGTGTGATGCTTTGGGCAGACGTAACAGCACTCCCACACGCACTAACAACCCTACAGCAATTGCAAACAGAACTGATGGAGGAATGGTTCGCCCTAGCACAAGAACTCCTTGCCGACCTTGCAGCCAGCGTAGGATGACGTTGCAGACTATGCACTGCCGTTCGTGGTGACACACACACCCTCTTACTGAGAACCACGTCCCGTGCCTTTTAATGTTGAAATTTTAATATTATACTTAAACTCGTGTGTTGTAAGTTTAACGCTATGCTTAAAGCCGTATTTGTAAGTATCAAGCTGGAATCCAAGAAATGCGTAAAACCTATTTTTATGTTGAAGTGATCAAATCTCAGTTCAGGACATCACAACTACATGAAAATTTAATTTTAAACGGAAATATGTGGAGTTCACGTTACCTGACACGAAATCGAGACTAACCAGTACATCAAACAGTTCGTCTGCTAGAATGCAATCTTCAATGAATTTTACACATGCAATATGACTGCAAAACGAATGACTCAGATTAAAATGTCGGACCTGAATACTGTTCATCTTTAGTCTCGCAAACGCTCGCTGCACCAGAACTGTCATTGTAAATAGACAGCAAATCAACATGAAAACTTACTCATCTGACTTTCTGATAAAACTGCTTGAAATTCACAAGATAGCACTTTAGTGAAACCTTTTACTGCTATTGAGCCTCAGAACAGATACTGATATTATTTTTGCAAAAAAACTCTGAAAATTACTTTGACTCACAGTGGACATCGACTTTTATGGTAAATATATTTGTTGGCCTACATGTGCACTCGGAACGCTCGTCTGCTCTGCAACCTGTCACTTTTGGGAAAATGAAGATCCTGTCAAAAATAAAATTTCTGTTGGCGTACTTAACGATGTGCAATGCGAGACGGTATCTCACCAACTTTCATAAAATGCGTCTCAGTACATAAGCCGCGATGTGAAATTCGAGTATGCAAACCGAGCTATGAAAGTGAAAATGAAAAATGAGGAACTAAACTTAACGACTAATAAATGAGAACAACAACTCCAACTAATTCCACCCTTCATTAAGCCATGACAACAATACGTTTTTTCATAAAGTACTCACACTTAGAAAAGTTTCCAAACATATTTTTAATAATTATCTCCCGTACAATTGTCTTCCTTGACACTTCTTTCTAATATCAGACAAGTTCGTGTGCTTCACTATAAAATTTCTACAGCAAACTTTAACCATGCGAAGAACCAAACGATGTTGCGAAAGGATAGGCTAAACACGGTTGGTGGTGGCGTGTTTGTTGCTGTCAGAAGTAGTTTAATTTGACGCGAAATTGAAGTAGATACTTGCTGTGAGTTAGTATGGACAGACATCATTGTTGGCAACCGGAATAAAATAATAATTGGATCCTTTTACCCACCTCCCAATTCAGATGATACAGTTCCTGAAAGGTTCAAAGAAAACTTGAGTTTGATTTCAAGCACGTACCCGACTCGTACGATAATAGTTGGTGGTGACTTTAATTTACCGTCGATATTTTGGCGAAAATACATGTTTAATTCCGGAGATACGCATGAAACTTCATCGGAAATTGCGCTAAACGCTTTCTCTGAAAATTATTTCGAGTTGTTAGTTCATGAGCCCATGCGAATAGTAAACATTTGTGAAAACACACTTGACTTCTTAGCAACAAATAATTCTGAGTTAATATCGAGCATCAAAACCGTTTCAGGGAATAGTTAACACAGGGTTGTCGTAGCGAGACTGAATATTGTAATCAACAAATCCTCGAAAAATAAGCGAAAAATATACCAGCAGATAAAAATTCACTTGACGCCTTCCTGAGCGACAATCTCCACTCATTCCAAATTAATAATATAAGTCTAGACCAGATGCGGCTTAAATTCAAAGGAATAGTATCCGCAGGAATTGAGAGATTTATACCAAATAAACTAACAAACGACGGAGCTGATCGTCCTTGGTACACAAAACGGGCTAGAAAATTGTTGCAGAAACAACGAAACATACCAAATTTAAACAGGCGCAAAATCCTCAAGATTGGCGATCTTTTACAAAAGCTCGAAATTTAGCGCGGTTTTCAATGCGAGATGCCTATAACAGTTTCCACAACGAAACTTTGTCTCGAAAACTGGCACAAAATCCAAAGAGATTCTGGTCGTATGTGAAGATGTTAGTGACAAGAAATAATCAATGCCTTCTCTGCGCAATAACAATGGAGATACTATCGGAAACAGTGCTGCCAAAGCAGAGTTACTAAACACAGCCTTCCTAAATGCCTTCACAAAGGATGACGAAGTAAATATTCCAGAATTCGAATCGAGAACAGCTGCCAACACGAGTAACGTAGAAGTAAATATCCTGGGATAGAAAAATGGTTCAAATGACTCTGAGCACTATGGGACTCAACTGCCGTGGTCATTAGTCCCCTAGAACTTAGAACTAGTTAAACCTAACTAACCTAAGGACATCACAAACATCCATGCCCGAGGCAGGATTCGAACCTGCGACCGTAGCGGTCTTGCGGTTCCAGACTGCAGCGCCTTTAACCGCACGTCCACTTCGACCGGCTCCTCGGATAGAGAACCAACTTAAATCACTTAATAAAATCAAGTCTTCAGGTCCAGAATTTACGTCAATTAGGTTCCTTTTGGAGTACGCTGATGCTTTAGCTCCATACTTAACAACTACATACAACCGTTCACTCGGCGAAAGATCCGTACCCAAAGCCTGGAAACTTGCACAGGTCACACCAATATTCAAGAAAGGTAGTAGGAGTAATGCACGAAATTACAGACCGATATCGTTAACGTCGATATGCAGCAGGATTTTAGAACCTCTATTATGTTCGAACATTATGAATTACCTCGATGACAACGGTCTATTGACTCACAGTTAATATGAGTTTAGAAAACATCGTTCTTGTGAAATACAACTAACTCTTTATTCACATGAAGTGTTGAGTGCTATTTACAAGGGATTTCAGATCGATTCCGTATTTCTGGATTTCCGGAAGGCTTTTGACACTGTACCACATAAGCGGCTCGTAGTGAAATTGCGTGCTTATGGAATATCGTCTCAGCTATGTGACTGGATTTGTGAATTCCTGTCAGAGAGGTCACAGTTCGTAGTAATTGACGGAAAGTCATCGATTACAGCAGAAGTGATTTCTGGCGTTTATAGGCCCTTTGTTGTACCTTATCTATATAAACGATTTGGGAGACAATTTGAGCAGCCGTCTTAGGTGGTTGACGCTGTCGTTTATCGTCTAACAAAGCCATCAGAACATCAAAGCAAGCTGCAAAACGATTTATAAAAGGTATCTGAATAGTGCTGAAAGTGGCAATTGAACCTAAATAACGAAAAGCGTGAGGTCATCCACATGAGTGGTAAAAGGAACTCGTTAAACTTCGGTTACACGATAAATTAGTCTAATCTAAAATCCGTAAATTCAACTAAATACCTAGGTATTGCAATTACGAACAACTTAAATTGGAAGAAACACATAGAAAATGTTGTGGGGAAGGCTAACCAAAGACAGCGTTTTATTGGCAGGACACTCAGAAAATGTAACAGACCTACAAAGGAGACTGCCTACACTACGCTTGTCCGTCCTCTTTTAGAATATTGCTGCGAGGTATGGCATCCTTACCAGACAAGACTGACAGAGCACATCGAAAAAGTTCAAAGGAAGGCAGCACGTTTTGTATTATCTCGAAATATAGGAGAGAGTGTCACAGAAATGATACAGGATTTGGGCTGGAAATCATTAAAAGAAAGGCGTTTTTCGTTGCGACGGAATGTTCTCACGAAATTCCAATCACCAACTTTCTCCTCCGAATGAAAAAATATTTTGTTGACACCGACCCACATAGGGAGGAACGATCACCACGATAAAATAAGGGAAATCTGAGCTCGTACGGAAAGATATAGGTGTTCATTCTTTCTGTGCGCTATACGAGACTGGAATAATAGAGAATTGTGAAGGTGCTTCGATGAACCTTGTGCCAGGCACAAATATGATTTGAAGAGTATCCATGTAGATGCAGATGTAGATATAGATACGCGATGTTCTAACAGTAAGAAATTACACAGTTACAAATAAATAGAAAAAAACGGAATTACCTTAAAACCTGGCTTTTAGCATTCTTTTGTTAACATAATCTCGTCAGTACCTTTCCTCAGAAGATATTATTACAAAAGCCTTCTTAAATAATGCCATCTCTATTATACGGCAGGTCAGCTTCCATCTTTTGGAACCACATATTGTATCTAACACAGTTTGTTACTCTCTTCACAAGAATAAACTCTCTGACCAACATCTCTGGTCTCAAAGACAGTCTTACAATGTATATATCAATATTACAGAGGTTAAATACATTTATCAAATTCGCAACTTCATTCACATTTAAGCACTCCATCTTCAGGCCACAAGTGGCCTATCGGGGCCATCCCACCGCCGTGTCATCCTCAGCTGAGGATGCAGATAGGATGGGTGTGTGGTCAGCACTCCACTCTCCCGGTCGTTGCGACGGTTTTCTGTGATCGGAGCCGCTACTGTTCGGTCGAGTATCCCCTCAGTTGGCATCATGAGACTTAGTGCACCCCGAAAAATGGCAACATCGCATGGCGGCCCGTATGGTCACCCATCCAAGTGCCAGTCACACCCGACAGCGCTTAACTTCGGTGATCTGACGGAAACCGGTGTATCCACTGCGGCAAGGCCGTTGCCCTCATTCACATTTACGGTCAAAATTTGTTGAAAATCATCATGGCAAATTGGACAGTCCCCTTTCAATGTCCGTGGGACCACGATAAATTGTGGTGGCTTCAGTGTAATTATTGTCTTTGGATAAAAGTTTCATTTCTGTTTGTCTCATAGGTTATTTCTTTCAATAACCTTCTGTACTATACTAAACTGTATCTTTGTACATGGTCCAGTCACACTAATGTGACCACCGTCCACTAGTATGTTCGACTTCAACGTGCAGTAACCATGTAAAGACGGCAGCAGTAGCAGTGAGGGGTAAATAAAGCGTGTCGGGGGGACACGGAAAACCTTGCAGTCACTGTCGCATTGTGGAAACGAAACGATTTATCTGACGTTAAAAAGGACATGATCATTGACTTTCGGGACAAGAGTGGAAGCATTTCTGAAACGACTAGGTTTTTAAACCGTTGGAGTGCCGCCGTGGTTAAAGTATACCGTCAATGGCAAAGTGACGCCAACCAAACCCGCTGCTGAGGCGTTTGTGGTGTACCACTGGGCATAAATGACAGGGGTAAGCGACGGACGCTGAGAAGTGTACGTGCGAATAGACGTGCAACTGTTGAGCAAGTGACAACCCAGGTGAACCAAGGATCTACCAACAGCGTCTCCTCAACGGCCGTTCAGAGAACGTTGGTGCTAATGGGCCCCCACAGCAGGCGCCTGGTTTATCGAGCCATGCTGATTGATGTACCGGCGTCGAAGGCTGGAATTAGCACGCCCGTGCCGCAACTGGACGTCCACTGAGTGTGAAAGGTGCCTTGTCAGGTGAATCATGTCTTAAGCTCCATCAGATAGATGCTCGTTGGCGTGCGCAATGTGAACCGTCTGAAATCAAACACACTGATACCATCGTCGGAAGGGTCCAGGCCGGAGATGGGAGGGTTATTGTCTGGGAAACGTCTCTGTGTGATGCCCTGCCCCTGGGGACCACGTCTACTCCTACATGCTATTTGTTTTTCCTTGGCATGATAGCATCTATCAGCAGAACAATGCAACATGTCACACAGCTTTCAGTGTACATGCGTCGATCTAAGAACGCCAGGACGGGTTAACCGTACTCCCCTGCCACCAGACTCCCAGGATGTAAATCCATTCGATAATCTGTGGGACCACGTCGGTCAGGCTGTTCGCGTCACGATCCCACTACCGAGAAACAAAACGCAGCTGGCCACGGAGCTGGAATTGGTATGGCTCCACATCCCCCTTGTAATATTTCTGGCTTTGTCAGCCATCATATTAGGCTCCAAGAAGCTGTTCTCAGAGCAGTGGAGATGCAAGAAGTATATAGATGACGAAATGTGGTGTGAGGTACCTGTGACAGATGTTAGATTCGGTACCATTTCCGTGAGAAAGACCGTATCACGGTATAAGTGTATACTTTTGTTTTTATAATTATCTATTTTATGATTTTGGTTGGGGTGGCTTTAAATATTGTGGGCTAGCATTAGACTTTTAATTAACTTATACCGCGATAACACTCGTACGGACATTGGCTGCCCTGAAGTACGTACGATATAATATTTCTCCAATCACAAAGCGTGACTCACCGCCTTCTAATAAATAGTTTGCGTGAGCGCTGCTATTTAGAAAAGAAAAAATATGCGTATTCTTATGCAAACTGTAATTATTAATATGGGTCTCAGGGGCTACTGGTTATTTATGTACCAAATTACATAAAGATTAACTGAGATATTGCGGAATGTAATGCTTTTCAATATATCTTGTTCATGATTTGCAAGGCAAAACTGGAGAGAATCCTGTCTGCCGTTAGGCTGCCAAAATGAAACATACTGAACTCACTCAGTACTCTAAATATTAATAAACGAAATCTATTTTGACTCTTTTTAACTTTGAAATTAATGAAAGATCAAAATTGAGAAGTCTCTCGCATTTACATTTAATATTATGGTATGGAATTTTAATTAAATAATACAGTCAGCGTAATGGCCGTCTAAAGCCTGCTAGGGGAGATGAGCTCCCTGTACTGCGAAGTACTGTAAAAACTTTGTTAATTATAATTAATGGTTGCTGTCATGAAAGGTGACAACTAAGTCAATAATACACACTTTCTAATAACAATTTCTATTATATTTTTCAAAATACATGTAAAACTTACGTTAAATATCAGATAGCACTACAATGGCGGCCTACAGCTAGACGAAACAAAACAGGAGAGCTCGTTCAATCAAAGCATTGTCTCTGATCTTCATGGCCTATGTTACACAGAGATTATACCAAATAAACTGTGTTTTGTTAATTACATCGATATTTGTGTTTGAATAATAATAATTTAAGTTCTTTACTATTTGTTATACATCGCGCACACGTACACAGTCTAGAAATAATTTATAATTCACACGTGTCGTACCAAAAACTTCCTTTCCCTTTCTCCAAATGTCCATTTATGTGACGTACCTGTGACAGAAGTTAGATTCGGTACCATTCCCGTGAGAAAGACCACCTGCATAACGTTACTTTACTGTGATTGGCTGCTGTGTTCGGAGCAAGGGCGCCAAAACGTTGAAGTATAGTTATTATTATTAGTTAAACTACTCATTGGAATGATTTCACTTTTTAATATAAATATCTCTCAACAGCTGACGATCAATCAGTCATTTTACAATTATTAAAAACAATTTAAGTCAAAAACAAAACAGTGACGAAATTGCAGACGAAGCACTTCGGAAGCGTTCAGGTCACGCCTTTTCTGGTATGGCGCGCGAGTAGTTTCGGGCTGTTCGTCACCTTGGATAAGGCAGTCGAGAAGAACAGACATGTTGTCTGTCGTAAGATTTGTTTCCTATTTTTATTTAAGTTCCTGTTCGTCACTCTGGATTAGTCAGTCGAGATGTACAGTCATGTTGTCTGTGGCAGAATGTGTTTGCCAGTATTCAGTATTAACAGATTCATTCCGGTAGTCATGAGGCACAGAAACGTGCCACAAATAGTGTAAAGATACATTTTCGTAAACATTGTATTTGATCATGTCCTTTGTTGTATCAGAAGGTGTTGTATTAAGATCATGTAGTCGTCTCGTGTGGTTATATTAAAATACGCGAGTGGCATCCCAAAGAAGTGATACATTATTTCAAAACAGAACCTCACTAAAAGTCAATTTCAGCCTCAACCTATGACCTGCGTGCTATTTTTGCGCTGGGGACATCAACCTGAAGACAGCACGTTAGTGAACTATAACAGAACCTCCATATTCGACACAGTGCCGTGGAAACAACTAGGTGCCTCACGTGTACTGCATGCACAGAACAAATGTCCTTAGTGACACGTCATCCGCAGTAATGCGGAGGAGGTAAAGGAGGACGATCGTTGTTAAAACCAACAATCAATTCATTTTTCCTTTCTTGCCGTACCGTATGTATCTTCCAGAACCTCATTGACACTCTTCCTGCACGTTTGCGTTATTCCGCGCCTCAAAATGGGTGGTCATGTTAATGTGGCTGGAATGTGTATGAGTAGTTCAATTTCCATCAAGTTGTGTACTTCGTACTGACACATCACGCGTCAGTTACTTTCGTCCTTAAGTTCTGCGCACCAGTTTAGTTCCTCAGGCAAGAAGAAGAAGAAGGAGAAGAAGAACAACAACACAACAACCTCCAGGCGGAAGAGAGAATGTAGTATCGGAAGGAAAGAGAGAGAGAGAGAGAGAGAGAGAGAGAGAGAGAGAGAGAGAGAGAGCACGGAAGAGCGTCACGCGAGAGCGCTTGGGCGCGTCGACACAATTAACGGGCCACGGTGTGGAGCTTCCGCAGCAGGCAGCAGGTAGCACGTAGTAGCAGCTGGCGGGTAATTACAGGGGCAGGGTAGGCCGCGCCGTCGGCCGCGCTAGGCATTGGCGGCTGCTGCTGCGGCTGGAGGCAGTAAATCCGGGAGCCAACGGCCGGGCCACGCGATAAGGCGCCAGCAACAGCTCCGTAAATTCTATAAGGCGAGCCAGCCGGCGCTCCGGCCGCCGCCCAGCTTTTACCCAAAACTCGCCCTCCCCTTCCCTCTGCGCCTGATGCCTCTGGACTGGAGTCCTCATGGTCGTAGTCATTCCCTGCCACAGCCTTTGCCGTGGAGTGTGCGTGAGTTGGCCCTCTGCAGGCTGTAGCTGCGTGAGGAGGCCATCAAAATTTTACGGCCGAAGACCGCGCCTCGGGGATACAGCCAGCCCTCTTTGCCACCTATGTGCGTGGTCTGCGGTTTCACTACCGGACCCTTTAGAGGGTGGCGCACCGTATCGTACGCACTCCGCCTCGTGTTTAACACATCGCTTGGAGCACTGATAAACAGATCCACTTGCGCCACAAGGTTAATTACACTATCCAGATTACTGGAATCTGAAACGTGTACAACGCCGGGCATTAAAACTAAGTGAGTAAAACAGAAGTGATATCGGGCTTCCCCAGGAAACAGCATATTCCCTCTGTTATTCTTAATTTATACAGGGTGCCTCAGAAAGAATGGTCAGCATCCAGTGATATGACAGGAACGATCATTCGAAGCAAAAAGCTATGGTAAATATGAGCTCTGAAGTCCATACTTTAAGACCTATGAACACTTCTTCTACTCAAGCTCTTTGCTTTCCATGTTTTGAGAAGTGGTAGTATGGACCAAAACAAGAAAAAAGTTCAATAAACATGGGCTCTAAAGAGCATACCTTAGGAGCATACCTAAAGGAGATTTGTTTATCTTTGTTACTGCGAAACGCATCTCTTTACTGAACAAGTGCTCATAGCTCTTAACATATGCAGTTTAGAGCCCATATTTGTTAGAGGATTGTTTTCTTTTTTTGTTCCATAGTACCACCTCCAAAAATATGGGAAGCAAAGAGCTTGCAGTAGATGATATGTGTTTCATAGTATCGAAGATTAAGTGGTCATAGCTTTTCAGATATAAAGTTTAGGACTAAGGTTTTACTATTATGATTTTACTATTTACTATATTACTATATTTACTATGTAAATAAGTTATACAAAACTGCAACCAGTCACTTTTTTGAATAATAATGTTCTATTCCATGAACCGGTTTTCGAACCTTTTCAGGTTCATGTTCAGATGGTTTCAGGAGGTTACGTCATTACCGCTAGCAATAATGATGTAACCTCCTGAAACCATCTGAAGACGAACCTGCAAAGGTTCGAAAACCGGCTCATGGAATAAAACATTATTATTCAAAAAAGTGACTGGTTGCAGTTTCGTGTAACTTATTTACATTCAATACACAGTCACGGTTCTAAAATATCCGTAATGGATAAGCATAATACCATATTTACTAGATTTTTTGCTACGAATGATAGTATCAGTCATATCCCCGAATGATTGATCTCCTTGGGTACTCTGTGTCAAAGAATTAGGCGATAATCTCAGCAGTTCTCTTAGATTGCAGATTATGCTGTCGTCTACCTTCTGGTAAAGTCATCCGAATATCATAACCAGTTGAGAAATGATTTAGAATATCTGTATGATACAAACAAATAATGAAAAGTTTCAGTTCATCCACAAGAGTACTAAAAGGAATCCGTTACATTTCAATTACGCGATAAATCATACAGATCCAAAGGTTTTCAGTTGAACTAAGTACATAGCGCTTACAAACACAAACGAGTTAAATCAGAACTGTAACATAGATAATGTTATGGGGAAGGCAGGCCAAAGGCTGGCTTTATTGGCACAACACATGGAAGATGTAACAAATCTACTAAAGATACTGCCTGCACTACGCTTGTCCGTCCTCTTCTCGAGTACTGCTGCGCAGTATGGGGTCCTTAGCAGAAAGGCTTGACACATAACATCGAAAAGTTTCAAAGAAGGGCAGCTAGTTTTGTATTATGACAAAACAGGGGAGACAGCGTGTGCTACGCGAGTGGGGGTGGACATCACTAAAACAAAGACGTTTCTCGCTCCGGCGAGATCTTTTCACTAAATTTCAGTCGTGAACTTTCTCCTCCGAGTGCGCCAATGTTTTGTTGACGCCCCGATGCATAGAGAGAAACGGTCATTGTAATAAAATAAGAGAAATTAAAGCTCGTACGGAAATATTTAAGTACTCCTTTTTCCCGCACACTGTTCAGGAGTGGAACGGTAGAGAAATAGTCTGAAGGAGGTTCGGTGGACCCTGTGTCAGGCTCGTGTCAGCTGCAAAGTAGAAACGCAGGAAGGATATAAAATAACGAAATTTGAATTAGTGTGAGTGTACAAACTATAGTAGGTGAAACACAGCCTTAAATCAAAGATCACCTACTCCCTTGTCAACAAACGATCTTGCTGAAACTTGGCGGCGGTGTATAGGGGCAAAATAGTGCAAAACGGATCTTTTTGTGTATGCCCAATATACCCCGAAATGTAGTTTGGCATTTATGTTTAGAGAGAATATCTTCGAAAGCATGGTAGGTAAAAATGTTTTTCATACAAATATTAATATGTAATTAATGTTCTTGAAAAATCCATTATCAAATTTTGTAATAATCTGAAATTTTACACAATACCTCATCACCATTAATTAATTTGGAAAAAGAAAACATTTGTTATAACATAAATTAATGAAGGTTTCAAGACATGTAGAGCCCCATGTAAAACTCCATCCCGAAACACAATTTTTGGGAAATAACTGTACACAATGTGCTCTAGGAGTATTTTCAGCACACGTAAGTAAAATACCTAAATATTCATTACTACTATAATTATTTATTTTACTTTTATTTCTCTTACGTTTTAATTTATTACCTTTAGCTTTACAAACATTTTTTTCCGTTACACAGTCATATATTTTGTTAATTGAAAACGATAAGTAATTCATTATAACAATATAAAGTAATGACAATAATGATAACCTGTAAGGAAATGCTTAAAATTTCTTCACATAGTATACACAACAAAGAAGATTCTCCTTCCTTTCCTTAGGCCTTGTCCATCTTGCAACGCGGCGTCGGCCTTGTTTTACGGATGTGGCAGTGTTAGTTGCACAGGGTGGCTGGATGCTCTCCCTGCCACCTCCCATAACCCCCCAGGACGTAAGTAGTGTACTCCAGCTGTCTGTGTCTAGTGTAAGACATGACATAGTGCGAAAGTTTACAAATGTCTGTGAGTCGCGTAACTGAGGTGGAACGTGGGGACCAGCCTGATATTCACCTAGAGGGATGTGGAAAACCGCCTAAAATCCACATCCAGGCTGCCTGGCATACTGGCCCTCGTTGATAGTCCGCTGGGCGGATTCGTTCCGAGGCCGGTGCGCCTACCAGAATTCAGGAAGCAGCGCATTAGCGCTCGCTTCTACCCTGGGGGGGGGGGGGGGGGGGGGGGTATAACGGAGAAGACAATAAAAAACATAAATTCAGAAGAAATTGTCTCTTGTCATCCTCTAAATATCTTGACTTCTATCAGACAAATTTCAGTACATTGGTAAGCCTTGCCGAAGAGAATTTATCATGTACTAGTGACCGCAGATTGATTGTATTGTTTCTCAAGTAGAGACATCATAAACATTCAACAGAATTAGATCTGAAAGCCTTCCCACAAAGTTATTCCAACATCAAAAGCTGTATCCGTCCCACGGCTGTACATGTACCATCCAGTCCTTTGGGATCACCAAATATTTCTTGTCCTCGGGTACGACGCTCGAAACGGTCTTTTTTTTCATACTGACCACCCGCCTTTTCATTATTATAAAAGAAACTAGTGGTGAGCTTTGACCGAGGATTCGAGAATCTCTTTTTGAAGCCCTAAACTTCGAACTTCCTTGTGACAGTATCGAAATCTCGTAAGCAAACGCCTGATCAGGTTAAAAGATATTTGAAAAATGTTTTCTTTACCAGTGAGGCAGAAATATCTGCATTGTCAAATCCATGCGGTGGACAGTGTGAAAGGGTCGTCTAGAGCATCGTACCTGAGGACAAAGAACTAGTCCATTTGGTGGGCCCGACGCTCGACGGCACAACTACAGCCGTGGGAAATACACAGGTTTCGATGCTGGAAGAACTTTGAAAGAAGACTTTCAGATCTAGCTGTGTTGCATTATTATGATGTCAATCTGTTCTTGATAAACAACATAACTAAGCTGCAGTCGTTAGTACATAACCAAATCTCTTCGACGAGGGTTATTAATGTATTGAAATATGCCTGATATAAACCGGGATATCTAGAGTATCACCCGTGACAACCTGAAATCGTGCTGAATTTTGTTTTATATTGTCCTCTCTGTCGTGTATACTACGAGAAGAAATCTCGTCCATTTTGTGTGTTTGGCGAAAAACAATGTTTTGTTTTAAGCATTTGTTTGCAGATTATCATTATGGTAATTATTTTTTATCGACGTGATGAATTCAATACTGCAGTGCCTGTGTTCTTCAGGAGGAACAAGCACGGCAGCGACTAGAGCCGTTAAGAAATATATGAAATGTACGAGGATTGCCCAGAAAGTAATGCACCGCCTTTTTTTTTTCTCAGCCAAAAACAATGCTACGAAAGCGGAACGTTATGTATGTATTACTTGAAGTCTCTTGAGTGAGCGCGTCATGTTCCCGTCATTTCTGTCAGACAGCGCAGCGGCAGGACAGTTTCAAAATGGCGCCTTAGGTGATGTACGTTACAAACATCGTGCCATTATGGAATTTCTTACTGCAGAGAAAGAAACTGTGTGGAAAATTCACAAACGCTTGTGCAAAGTCTATGGCAAATCTGCTGTCGACGGAAGTACGTTTAGTTAGTCGCTGGGCACGGAGAGTGAGGTCATCAGAAGGTGCTTCGGCAGAACTCCACGAATTGCTGCGGCCGAGGAGAGCATCCATGGCAGTCGCACTGACATGTTGCGGGGAGCTGATGTTGTCATTCGCGAGGACAGAAGCATTACGACTCGGCAGTTGGTGCTGCATCTGTCAATCAGTGAAGGAAGTGTGAATACAATTATCCGCACTCTTGGATATTCAAAAGTGTGTAGAATTTGGGTCCCGCGTTGTCTAACGGTGGATTACAAATCACACAAAGCAAAGGTTTGTCTTAATTTGTTGTGAGAGTTGATGAAACCTGAGTTCACTATTTCGAGTCATCCAATCGATGGAATGGCGCCACTCCCACTTCGCACAGACGAAAAAGTTCAAAGCAACTGCTTCCATCGGTAAGGTCATGACCACCGTATTCTGGTACTGTGAAGATGTGATTCTCAATAATGTGATGCCAAGAGGCGGTACCAATAATTCAGGAGCATATGTCAACACATTAACATCACTGAAGACGAGCTTCCGGCGACTTCGGAGCCACAGCAAACCAGGAGGTGTTTTGCTGCAACACGATAACGCTTGGCTCCACACAAGTCTTAGGGCTGCTGAACACATCGCAATACGGAGATGGACAGTGTTACCCCATCCACTCTACAGCCCTGAGGTAGGTCCTCGGACTTCCACTTATTTGGGCCATTAAAGGATGCCATTCGTAGAAGGCATTTGGAGGTCGATGATGAGGTGATTCAAACAGTGAAGCACTGGCTCCGCCACCAGGACAAGCATTGATACCGACAGGGCGTACACGCCCTTGTTTGGCGCTGGAGGAAGGAAATAGGCATAGAAGATGGAGATTGTGCGGAAAAACAGGGTGTGCAGATTAAACACCATTCTTTCATGTGTGTAATTCTCATTATGTTCAATAAAAAGTCGTTAAAGAAAACAATGAAGTGCATTAGCTTCTGGGCTACCCTCGTATAGTCATGGAAAACCATCAGCTGTATAGTGAAATGACAACAATGAAAATTTGTGCCGGAATGGGATTGGAAAGCGAACTACCCTCTTATCGTGAGCGATCGCCTTACCTGTAGGCTATTCGAGAGCCACTCATGGACAGAACCTAACTTCCGTATGTCACCCACAATGTGTCTACAGCCTGTACACATACATCCTTTACGTCTATTCCCTTCCAAGGGAGATATTTTAATCAAAAGTCGCTTTCCCGGTTTCGTCGATAAACACGATATTTCAGTGCCACTGTTGTTCAGAATAACGATGCAAAGTTTCTTCGAACATACATTCTAATGATAAGGCAACCTCTCGCATAAGCGGTAAATCCGGGTTCGAGTCCCAGTCGGGCACAAATTTTCGTTTTCGTCATTTGAATTACATTACTTTTATCGTTTTCCATGGATCCCTTGTAGAGGAGTCTCTATGATGCGGAAAGAGTCCAAGGTTGTTTTTTTTTCTCAGGTACATGGATATTGTACAATTCCAATGCAGACAGAGTTATGCGTTGTAATCGTTGTGAGGATATTCATCGATGGAGTAGAAGGAGTTGGCCAAGTTCTTTAATTCACTCTGAAACCGATCTTTATCACTTACAAGACCTTTGATATGCTCTGGTAAGTTACTGAATGTATGAGTACCCGTGTATTCGACTCCTTTTTGTAGTAATGATAAGCTTTTAGAGTTCTTATACAGATTGTTTAGGGTTCTGGTATTATAATCATGTTTTGCACTATTTTGTGTAAAAAGAGACATGTTGGAAATGACAAATGACATCAATGAGTACCATGTACAGAGAAGTAGTAGTTACAATACACGTTATACAGCTGATGGTTGTCCACATGTGCCACTGCGCATACATTTCATGTAAGAATGAGTTACATACTATTTTCAATCAACAAAATACACGTTTGTTAAACAGTAAAGTAATAAATAAAAATGTCATGAATGCAAAACGTAAAATAATAATTTAAAACATGTCAAATATAAGTGAAACAGATTGTTAGAACAGTAACAAATGTTTAGATATTTTAATTAGATATGTTGAAAATACTCCGACAACTCATTGGGTACAGCTTATTTTCCATAACGGCAATTCAGGATCGAGCTTTATTATACAGGGAATGTATATGGGTTGAACGCTTCTTTAATTTGTATTGTAGCAAAAGTTTTCATTTTTGAAAAATAATTAATGATGATGGGGTATTTTGAAAAATTTCAAATTATTACAAAAGTTGATTGTAGAATTTTTAAGAACGCTAACTATGTATCAACTTTAATACGAAAATTATACTTTATTTCTAAATCTAAATCTAAAATGACAAATTACCCCCTTAAAATGAAATTGGGCACAAATAAAAAATTTATATTGCACTACTTTACCTCCTCTACACAGTCGCCAGGCTTCATTAAGATCGTTTCTCGACACATAGGAATGTTCCCTTGCCAGTCGATTGTGGCATCGAATCGGAAGATGACAGCAAGAAGATCGAAGCACTGAATTCGATCTTCCGAAACTGTTTCACCACGGTTCTGCTTGCAGTCGTCCCACGAACGCCGAAATTGCGCATGGAGTGTACTATGTGACTGTGGAACAGAAGAGGAATTAAAGTCGCTTAATAGTGGGAAAACCTCTGGAATGGATGAGATGCCACATATTTTCTACAGAGATTATTCGAGAGAGATGACAGAGGTTATGGGAAAGTTTTTGATTCCCACTCCAGTTATCGTTTATAATAGATCACTGGAACGACGCTGAGTACCTAGCAAATGCAAAAAGCGCAAGTCATTCTTGTTTTCAAAGAGTACCGTAGGGTGGGTCTAATACCTTGCTCAAAAGTATCTGAACGACATGAATAGGGTAATGGCTGATACTCTACAGCCACCGTAACTTAACTGTGTTGCTGCTACTCTAATCTCTTTTAGGTACAACCGTTTGATTATATAAAATGGTTGCCACAAGTGATCACTGGACAACAATGCTCTGTATGACAGTAGCTCCTTGTGTAAACAAATACCACGATGCCACAAATATCGGTAAATAACTTATTGGAGATAATACAGTGCTTAACACAGGTAATGTACGAAAATATATGACGTTTATAAAATTTTACCGCTCTCATTAGTATCGGAGACAAGTAATGACTATAACTCCATCACATAAATTATTCCGTAATCCTTAGTCAAAACTAAAGCTGTTTGCGAATAAGAGAATTTTCAAAAATGGCTGATAAAATAGTCTATGATAATTCGACATTTTCTTACTCTGTAAAAGGTCTTGCAAGCACATTTTAACCGTCATTCATTTAGCGAGTGGTTTTGTGTGAGATGATTAATGAGCTAACCAGTTAAAAACGATGAGTAAATGAGTAACAGAATCAAGAGGTCTATCATCGTCATCAACAACGTATCACTTGTAATATCACTGTATTCATGATGGCACGTGCATCTACGTGCAGTTTCAAAGGTACCTATAGTCCATGTTATCTAACACAAAGAAACATATAAATGTACGTAGAACCTAGAGTTTTAACTTCAAAGGACATGACAAACTATTTTGTTCTGGGTTTGGATTAAAACCCAACACGCAAAGTCAAAGTTAACTAAGCAAAGATTTTGAGCCTGAACGAGACTCGAACACAAGACTCATATTCTGGGCTACCTAGGCATAAAGAAACGTGATATACTGGTACCTCTTTCTAGCCCGAATAATTCGGCCAATATGATACTGACACTACACTAGAAAAATTTCTGTACTCAACTTGGATTCCTATCCACCAATCATTATCTCCGTTTATTAAACACGAAATATATTAAATACGTTTTGACTCAGAAGTAACAAACTTGACTTTACGTGACTTTAAGTTCTGTGTTGGGTGGGGATTTGAACTGAGCTTAAAGTGATATTGTTAAGTAAGAACAACGCAATGTCTGATATTGAAATTTCTGAACACTAGCGAGATGTCTGAAACTGAAATGACGAGACACAATAATAACTCCTGCCCTCCCGGGATTCGAGTATAGCACCTATCGCCGTTGTTTTCTAGCCACAAACGGACATTAAATATAGATTTATTTCACTTACTTGACAACGAGTTCAATATTTACTGAAGTCGAACCCGTGAAGTATCGTCTTTGACTACATGCGAAGAGACGTTAGCCATAGAATTCTTTTTTACCCTTAGCTAGGACTGGAATGTTTGAACCTGAAATGATGTGATGCAAACTTTAGTGTCTCATTGGTAGCCGAAAGCGTCATACATATTTACACCTGTCAAAGAACGGAGAGACGTTAAAAATCTAAATTATTTTCCACCGTAAATTATGATGCTCAGGTTAGAACTTGAACAGACAAATTTTGCACCACACGAGGGTTCGATCCCACACACACGTAGCTTACTGGGAGACCTTGAGGGGTAAGAAATCTTGAGCAAACATCAAATTAATAGAACTGTATTGTCACGAATGTACCAAATCCTACGGATCGGAAATCGGAGTTAGTATCCCAGTCCCGAACCAATATATTCAACATCTCAAGCGTAGAAAGATGAAGTAAGTGTCTTGCGACTTTACATGGCGTTTGCTACAGTAACTAAAATTAAATTACTAGTGTAAGAAGAGTTGTTGGTGACAGACTTTTTACATGTAATAAGAATGCGTGGTTTCTGTTCTTTCGGACGTGTCCGAAGAGACAAACACCACGCATTCACACAACTGTTTCGCCTCGATGGGCCACGAATCCACACTCTTCAGTGCTGATGCACATTTCGTTCGACTGCCCGCGGGAATCTAAAATTAGCGAGCATAGAGGACATTGACGTGACCCGCCAGGTCACCTGAGAGTGCTAATGCGCTGCTTCCTTGCCTGGGATAGGCGCGCCGGCCCCGGATCGAATCCCACCGCCAGATTAACTACGAGGGCCGGTGTGCCGGCCAGCTTGGATGTGGTTTTTAGGCGGTTTTCCACATCCGTCTAGGTGATTACCGGGCTGGTCCCCACGTCCCGCCTCAGTTACACGGTTCACAGACATCTGAAACACATCCGCACTTTTCCATGATTTACATTGGACGCAGACAGATTGGGTATTGGGTACTTTGAACTCGTCCCGGAGGGGGGGGGGGGGGTGCGGGGTGGCGGCAGGAAGGGCATCCGGCCACCCCTTCACATTAACATGCCAAATCTGATTTAACCACGCCAATCCCGCGCAAAACACGGGACAAAGGCGCAAGCAATAGAATAGAGGACATGGACGTGGGCTATGGATCTATGTGCGCTAGGTGGGAATGTGAGTCGGTCGGTAAGCGTGCTGATTCCCAATACTTTAAGATGCGTAAGTTTCCCCAGGAAGTGTTGCCTTCCATTAAAGCTATTTCGTTGCGTTTCCTGTTCGGGGTAAACGTCACTTATTGCAGAAGAAGTGCTAAGTTTCTACACACGATTTTTCCGTAATTTAATAAACCACACCTCATCAGTCTGCTAACAGTACAATCTATTACAAGCTCAGAGATAATTTGCTCCATTTTCTAACCCGGCAGACATGTTAAAACATTGGAATAACATTTCCGTGGAAGTGCACGTGGCTTCCTGTGCTAATCAGCACAGCTTCCCGCTCTACCGGCCCACGGCCCTAATGCTAGCCAGCATCAGCCCAGGTGATAGTGACGCCGTCCCCACTGAGCCTACAATAAACAACGGACTCTTTTTGCATTCCTATTGGCAAGCATAAGATTATTTACAATGTAGTTTGGTTTTCAGTGTGAAATACATTCGATAAATTGTGTGGACACCATGCTGTAACAACAGTACTGTAAACAGTGCTCATGCGGACTGTGATGTGGAGAATACTCGGTATGTAATCTTCCACCGTGGTCAAAATTTATCCATCGAAACGAGGTTGGTGCGTAAATTCGAGGAGGTTTTGTTTGGCGTTTTGGTACGCGGGATGCCATAAGTTTAGTTTATCAATGGCGATTTTTAATTTGAGCTTCAAGCGTTATTGCTTCGACATCTTGAACGTTGCATATCTTAAGACTAAGTTAGAAACGGGAGAGTTGAGCGGAAAAAGTTTAACATTTATGACATTTTATTGTCTTTGGATTCAATATCAGGATGAAGAAAGTAGAAGAAGCTGAAACATTTGTATCGTGTTTGGGCTGAGTGTAATCCAAGATAACACCTCAGAAAATAGTTTTCTCACTTTGTATAAGATCTATTTGACATGAATTATTCGCCACTTTCAGAATGCCCATTGGCTGCAGCTCCGTCACGTGAGAGGTAAAAAGGTGGACTCTAATGAAGCAGGAACATAGGACCGACATAGACATGGCGTCACAGGGGACTGACGTTGTCATAGAACTAGCAAGCAACCGCGGCATTCAGTGTTCCTTCATTCCCCTAATGATGGCTAACAAAGATAATTCACAATGAAAAGACAGAATTACATTTAGCTCCTGCTTAGTTGAGCTTTCTGGACTAGAAACATGCATTTGATAAGCAGATGACACTACTCAAGTCAGAGGTGGGCAAATAGCGGCCCGCGGGCCACATGTCGCCCGCCAAGAAAGGGTTTTTTTTGTGGCCTGCCAAGGTAGGAAGAAAACACCTTGATCCGACGTCTCTGTCCCATACGCGACCAAAGTTCTCTACCAGCACGCCAAGTCATTACCCATGCACAAACAGTTAAAACCTTATACATCACTGCGAAGAGTTTGAAACATCAGCCATCCAGTTGCAAATAAAGGTTTATTATCCCTTGACGGTGGTTTCGATATTCGTAAAAAAATCTTCTTCAAAAGAATTGGCCTTATTACATCACACGATGACACAATAAATTGGATGAAGCTGAGTGGACCTTGTCACAAACGGAATTGATGAAACAAGAATTATTGGAGTACATGGCTTTAAATGGCGTCAAATTACACATATCTGTACTTCAGAATGACTACTCATTAGTAAATGCCCACAGAGCCTCTACCTGCGGACATGCAAGCACAAGACACGACACTGAACTTAAAGGTACTGGTAGAGCTAGATTGTTGGTGTGTTGCACACAATAAGAGCAAGGACGGGGCACCATCGTCAGTTCAAATCTTTTCTTGAGGATGTGGAGGCACAGAAAGAAGACGCAATCTACCGTCACATCTTGAGTTGGTTGAGCCTTGGCAAAGTATTAAAAAGAGTTTGGGCATTGCAGATCAAAATTCTCTTATTTCTGAAGACGAAGGAGGTATCTCATGGTTTTTGAGGAGGGGAGGGAGGAGATGATGTTTGCAGCCTGATACATCACAGAAAATGAATGAACTGAATGGGACATTGCAGGGAAAGGAGTTTTTTCCACATTAAACTTGGAAGCATACAAGCTTTTTGAAAGCAAATTAAGTTTACTGGCAAGGCAGGCAAGTGAAGGCAATTTTTGTCATCCCCTTTATTAGGAAAAGAGAACGTACCTGAAAGTGTTTCTGATAAGGTTAGGGCCGACCGCTGTGGCCGAGCGGTTCTAGGCGTTTCAGTGTGGAACCGCGCTGCTGCTACGGTCGCAGGTTCGAATCCTGCCTCGGGAATGGATGTGTGTGATGTTCTTAGGTTAGTTAGGTTTAAGTAGTACTAAGTTCTAGGGGACTGATGACCTCAGATGTTAAGTCCCATAGTGCTCAGAGCCATTTGAACGATTTGATAAGGTTAGGGATCGTCTGCACAGTTTAGAGTAGTACATCACAAGAAAATTTCAAGACTTCAAAAGAAAATCGATCTTAAAGCCAATTGGATCTCTATCTCACCAATGCTGATGTTGGCACAGCACCTCAGGAGCTACAACCTGAACTTGCATGCAGACAGATCACATAGTGAAAGAAATGTCTGATTCTGTGACATTTCTTGACTTTCACAAATCTTCATTTCCTGAAAAATTTCAATCTATAGAAGAAACTTTCTGGGAATATATTCTTTATATTTGACTCCACATGCACTTGTGAGCAAAGTTTTCCTTGCTTCAAGATCATCATAAGTAAATAAAGAGGCTCCTTGACAGACGTTATCTAACATGCTGTGATGAGTATTTCAGTAAAGAGTCTCAGTCCCAATATAAAAAAAATGTTGAAAAGGGCGACAGGAAGCATTTGCCTCTTTAAACTGACTCTAAAATTAAATTAGCTCGTAGCTGTAAATGGTATGAAATATCGCAATAAATAAACGTTGCATAACTGTCACCATTTTATTTTATTTATGTTTAATGACATTTATGGTGCAGTTTATACCTTTTCTGAAATACAAAGTTAACTACTAAATCCTGTGTTTTTAAAAGATTCCACTCCCAGCTAACCTGCGACCCTGGGGCCAAAACAACTACCCATCCCTGCCCTAAGTAAAAATCGTTTAGAGTATTTAACGGAAATATCGATAAAATATCAAGTGAATTTAATAGGGTAATTGTGTATCATTCCAGGAAGTAACTCGACTGTTACAGGATTGCCAGATATTTTGTACAATGTAGCCAAGCTCCAGTTCCCTTCGTGGCAGAAACGAATACGTTTCCACGGCTTATGTGAATCTTTTAGCAGGCTGTTTATCCAGGACTAAAGCTTGCACTTCAATATCATGGTGGAAATAGCTGCCACATTGACAGGTACCTGAAATACAAGAGGTATGTGCAAATGTGTGTGAGCCAATCAAAACACCAAAAATTAAGAGCAGTGGAAATTCATTAGATGGCCTTCCTTGTCATTGCAGTCATTAATCTTCTATATTTTAGTCTCTAGATTATCAGATTATTAGTGTGGGAATTAGGGAGAAGTAATTGTTAGAAGAGAGTTACGTTAAGAGTAAATAAGAAAATAACTTGGCACTCATTCTAATGAAGGACTCAATGACAGCAAGTACTTAACTAAAGAAAAATTTTAAAAAGTAGCTTTGAAAGACGTTTACACACAGCAACCTGCAGCAACATCTGCAGATGCGAATGCGATGTTATAGACGTACAGACAGTGCTGGAATGTGTGGAGACAATCCAGATGCTGCTGATTTATTATGTCAAAATACCAAAATCAATAAGTTTAATAAAATGTGTCTGTCTTCAACCAGGTTATTACTCAGAGTTGCTAAACAGTATGTGAACAGCATCAACAACTTTTGTTTTCCACACACTACAATTTTAACTACAATATGAAGGGACCATCATGTGGTAGTTAATATTGAGCATATCGGTATTCACACATTTACCCAGTAGCTCATATTAGTCTAACTATTTTTTTAGTTAGTTTGTTTACACATTTCAAGTATGATCATCATCACATCATCACATAAAAGAACACCAAACGCAGATTTTTTATCTGATGTTGGCAGTAGCCTAAAAGAAGTGAAAAGTAAAGAAATACATTAAGCGATCTAGACAGTTTTATACATAAAACATAGTGCTGTGTTATGTGAATTCAATCTTATTTGGACACCATTGTTAAGATTGAAATCATGTGACATGATACTTTCTATTAAATCGTTTTCTACGATTTTCTGTTGATGGGCTATCTTCAAAATGAGTTAACAAATTTTTGACCACAACTAGATTGTTGTTGTTTAGGAATCGGATAAAGCAGTGAGAAAGAAGGTGCTCAATGTACACATAATGGTCGCAGGGTTCCTGCGTGACTTTATATCGCTACTGATACTTATGTTTCTTAATCACAGCACTATTCCGTATGCTTACATCTTTTTGTAGACGATTTAATATCTTCCACAGCGAACTGTCACCGCGTTCTGGATAAACGAGAGTTACAGGTTATCACATTATTATATATCCTTACTACCACACACATCCGCTTCTCCCGCCACCACCTCAAATCCCATTGTGAATTTCTCGTTAATTATGATCTTGAACGGAAACTGATGTTTTGTTATGTGAATAAGTTTCTCGATCTTTCCTCTCATCAAGATATGTTGTAAAAAAGACTTGTCACTGGTAGATAAACAGGGCATGTCCAAAAGCAATAAAAATAAAAAAAATAAAAAATCCTGCGGACTACAGACTTCATAACGACGTCAGGATGTCTCTTGAGCACCATCACTTGTCACTAAATTTTATTGATCCGCACCTTTCAACTGAAAAAGAAAACAGAACGATAAACAGACATGCCAGCTAACTTCCTGAGAGCTTCTTAGTCTCTTTTGGACACTTAGTTTGGAAGCCAGAGGAGATTATCCAAATGTTCACCATTTTTAATGGTGATGTATACTGATGGACCTTAATTGCTGTTCAGATTGAAATAAATAAATACTGTCGAATATACTACTCAACAGTCTGCATAGCGACAACATTTACCTCAAAAGAGCTCATTTACTGACGCACTTTACGTCACAGATAATATTTTTGCATAATGAATGACACAAGTGAATATTGCGCACACTGGAGTGCAGTTTGCAAAATGCCAAACAATATGAAATTCAAAGGAGACTTCTTGAAGTTAGAGTGAATAATCTGACCTAATGAACGTAAATCTCAATTCATGTGTTGTAAAGTTGATTAAAATTAGAACAGAATTCACTGTTGTGATGAGTAAGTTAAATCAGTAGATATTCCCAAAAGAGATCGAGTCGTCTGTTATCAATCGAAATAAGAGTCGCTATTCAGGGTCTAAGAGCTACGATTAGTTTAATAACAGTTCATTAAAATTTTTTTTTTCCTTATTCTGAATTTTTCCGACCAATAGTTATTTGAATGAAAATGAATGAATGCACTTTCAATCAAGTTCTTTTATACGTTTAGGTCGAGCTGTCACAAATCGATGTTTAAGGACAGGATGACGATAATGTCCTATTACAGAGGTGCCAAAACTAATGTTTCCAAATCACTTATATTGTCTTAAAGGACAAATAAATGAGCCGTTTAGTGCGATACAATTCTGTCTACCCTTTCTTTTCTGATGATTTTTTAGCCATTAACAAGGAAATAACACATCTAGGAAAAACAGATATCGAAGATTCGAAGTAACAGTCAAACAATTTACGCAGAAATATAAACATTGAATTTCATTTGTGGACCCATTGCAAGAAAACGAGAGGAATAAAGCAAGGAACTAGTAACGTCTCCAGGTGGTGAAACTATTTAATTATACAGTGATGTAAAGACACGAAAGAAGCAGCCTCTAGTTGTGATAGGAATATATTTTGAAGAACTTCTCACTTTTCTTGTCTAATAAATCTCTCATGCTCTTGCATTGTGGTTTTGTTAGCATGTATTGTATTTTTGTCTACCAGCGCTGGTCGAATTATTGTTGTTAAGGAGTACCATCGGAACTTCAAATAAATCAAGTGATTCCGTCAGACTTTTATTATTTAAGCACTCATAACATGAGTAACAGCACCAACATAGAGAACATCCTGACACCATGTTTCCCTGCTAAGAAGAGACCGACGACAACGAGATAAGAGGTGTAAATTTAATACCCATCATATAGAATAGTGACGTCTACGAGAAAACAAAATACGTGAGATCTGGCCACTGTCCTCCAGGACGTAGCCATTTCGCTGTAATCTTTGAATCCGAGGGAGAAGACCATATGCATGAGGGTAAAGTATAAAGCAAATACCAGTTGTGACTTAAAACTAATGTTTTGCTGACTTTTATTTCATAAAATTCAAAACTGGGCGAGGTCACAAAATCCTGCCGACTACACAACATCAGAGAATGAAGTAAATTATCTTTGAGCTTCCAACAGATTGATACTGTTAGCAGACTGACCTGGTATATGTTTTATTCCATCCTCGAAAGATCGTGTTTAGGAAATCATCTTTTCGTTTGCACTACGTGACGTTTACCACAAATAGGTAGTTCAGCAGAGTGGCTCAATGGAAGGTAACCCTTCCTGCGGAAACTTCCACATCCTACATTGTTGGCAATTTGTGTAGATGGCCGTTACGTGACCTTATTTCATTATTACAAAATAAAGTTGAATGTACGCATCGGTTAGCCAATGCCACTCGATCGAACAAGGAAATGAATGTAGTGAACAGTGACTTGAATAATAATGTACATCTGTATTCTTCATTTCCACATACACTGCTGGCCATTAAAATTGCTACACCAAGAAGAAATGTAGATGATAAACGGGTATTCATTGGACTAATATATAGTACTAGAACTGACATGTGATTACATTTTCACGCAGTTTGGGTGAATAGATCCTGAGAAATTAGTAGCCAGAACAACCACCTCTGGCCGTAATAACGACTTTGATACGCCTAGGCATTGAGTCAAACATAGCTTGGATGGCGTGTACAGGTACAGCTGCCCATGCAGCTTCAAAGCGATACCACAGTTCATCAAGAGTAGTGACTGGCGTACTGTGACGAGCCAGTTACTCGGCCACCATTGACCAGATGTTTTCAGTTGGTGAGTGATCTGGAGAATGTGCTGTCCAGGCCAGCAGTCGAACATTTTCTGTATCCAGAAAGGAACGTACAGGACAAGCAACATGCGGCCGTGCATTATCCTGCTGAAATGTACGCTTTCACAGGGATGGAATGAAGGGTAGAGCCACGGGTCGTAACACATCTGAAATGTAATGTCCAGTGTTCAAAGTGCCGTCAATGCGAACAAGAGGTGACTGAGACGTGTAACCAATGGGACCCCATGCCATCACGCCGGGTGATACGCCAGTATGGCGATGACGAATACACGCTTACAATGTGCGTTCACCGCGATGTCGCCAAACACGGATACGACCATCATGATGCTGTAAACAGAACCTGGATTCATCCGAAAATAATGACGTTTCACCATTCGTGCACCCAGGTTCGTCGTTGAGTACACCATCGCAGGCACTCCTGTTTGTGGTGCAGCGTCAAGGGTAACCGCAGCCATAGTCACCGAGCTGATAGTCCATGCTGCTCCAAACGTCGTCGAACTGTTCGTGCAGATGGTTGTTGTCTTGCAAACGTCCCCATCTGTTGAGTCAGGGATCGAGACGTGGCTGCACGATCCGTTACAGCCATGAGGATAAAATGCCTGTCATCTCGACTGCTAGTGATACGAGGCCACTGGGATCTAGCACGGCGTTCCGTATTACCCTCCTGAACCCACCGATTCCATATTCTACTAACAGTCATTGGATCTCGACCACCGCGAGCAGAAATGTCGCGATACGATAAACGGCAATGGCGACAGGCTGCAATCCGACCTTTATCGAAGTCGGAAACGCGATGGTACGCATTTCTCCTTACACAAGGTTCAAATGGCTCAGAGCACTATGGGACTTAACTTCTGAGGTCAAGTCCCCTAGAACTTAGAACTACTTAAACCTAACTAACCTATGGACATCACAAACATCCATGCCCGAGGCAGGATTCGAACCTGCGACCGTGGCGGTCGTGCGGTTCCAGACTGTAGCGCCTAGAACCGCTCGGCCACCCCGGCCGGCGCCCTTACACGAGGCATGACAACAGCGTTTCACCAGGTAACGCCGGTCGACTGGTGCTTGTGTAGGAGAAATCAGTTGGAAACTTTCCTCATGTCAGCACGTTGTAGGTGTCGCCACCGGCGCCAGTCTTGTGTGAATGCTCTGAAAAGCTAATCATTTGCATATCACAGCATCTCCTTCCTGTCGGTTAAATTTCGCGTCTGTAGCACATCATTTTCGAGGTGTAGCAATTTTAATGGCCAGTAGTGTATTTTTTGCTACCATAGGCACCCTCGCGACGAACACATTTCTCCCTATGAGAGATCAAATTTTTGATATCTTCACAGTAGAATGTTTCACTTTGTTGGCGGAGCCATAGCCTCACCTCCGCTTTCACTATTTCATCTCTATCAAACTGAAGTCCTCGAAGCTGTTCTCTAAGTTTTAGACAGATTTAGGTAATATGGAAGATTTTTTTTGTTAAGAGTTTGGAAAAATTTTAGAAAAAATAGAGGTAAAAGAATTTGTGTTAATGTCCTATTGAATAAAATAGTGTTGGTGTTTTCAACGGTTACTGCTCTTCCTTGTTGTCTGGCCCAGTCGTAACATTCAACAGCGTATTAGGTTGATTAAAGGGAGTGCAAGACATCGCAATATCGGTGCTGTGCAAACAGTAAAGCTGTGCAGTTGAGCATAATGATAAGGCCGCTTCTCTCGGGATACTCATTATATATAAGTATTTTGTTAGTACACACCTTGCTTATACGTCTTGTGTATTTGGTTATTCAGCTAGTTACACTCAGTAAATTGCCCCACATAGTGCAGTGCTGCTGCTTATGTGTCTGTCGGACCATTTCTGTGTACGTCAAAACTTGTAGTGTTCAGGAAGTCTTGAGTAACACTGGAAGTTCCATTCGACACTTCCAAACCAGAAACTACATTTACTAATGATTAATTAAATAATGTGAATATCGTAACCTTTAGGCGCACTGTAACATCAGAACACTATCCATAGTTACTTGTATGGAATATTATTTTTATTTTTTACTCTTTTACTCTTTTCCTGAGAGTCTGAAGGACATCCTTGTAAAACACGAGGTTGACAGTTTGTGCCGAAGGAACAAATTCACCATGCTTGATATTCCTACAGTCAAGAAAGTAAATAAGAAGTGTTTTGATCTTTGATTTGCTCATTCGAAACTCTTTTGTTGGAGGAAATGTGTCAGTATGCCACTCCTCACTTTGCCATTTTGTCTCCTGATCATACTCAATAATATTGGACTAATCACCGGTGACCGCACATCTGAAACATTCGCAGTTAATGGCTGTCTTCTCAAGATGACCAACAGACATGTTTCTACGATTGTTGTTCTGCTCAATTGTGAGGTTTCTCAGCACGATTTGAGCACAAACCTTCCACATGTGCAAATCCTTAGTCAAAATTTGATTTACGGTGAAAGTGTTTAAGTTTGACAGGCCACCCATCATCCTTATTGTTAAACTTCAGTCTGATCTCACAGGACTGTGAACACCTTTTTCACTTTGAAGGCCTCCCTGAGCGAGATTCATCTTCACTGTGTTCTCAGCCTTCCAAAAATGATTTGTGCGAGCGAAAAATTTGTGGTCTTGACAAGGAATGTTTCCCATACGCCTTTTCCAACTTTTAAAAGGATGCATTCACTGATTACCCAAGTTTAACAAAAAACGTGACTGAATAACATGGTTCTAAATTCCGTTGTTCCATTACAATAAACACACAACAAAAATCAAACTTCACTAATGGGAGCTCTCAAAAATCACGTGATTGATGTTTTTTTTGTCATCAGTCTACTGACTGGTTTGATGCGGCCCGCCACGAATTCCTTTCCTGTGCTAACATCTTCATCTCAGAGTAGCACTTGCAACCTACGTCCTCAATTATTTGCTTGACGTATTCCAATCTCTGTCTTCCTCTATAGTTTTTGCCCTCTACAGGTCCCTCTAGTACCATGGAAGTCATTCCCTCATGTCTTAGCAGATGTCCTATCATCCTGTCCCTTCTCCTTATCAGTGTTTTCCACATATTCCTTTCCTCTCCGATTCTGCGTAGAAGCTCCTCATTCCTTACCTTATCAGTCCACCTAATTTTCAACATTCGTCTATAGCACCACATCTCAAATGCTTCGATTCTCTTCTGTTCCGGTTTTCCCACAGTCCATGTTTCACTACCATACAATGCTGTACTCCAGACGTACATCCTCAGAAAGTTCTTCCTCAAATTAAGGCCGGTATTTGATATTAGTAGACTTCTCTTGGCCAGAAATGCCTTTTTTGCCATAGCGAGTCTGCTTTTGATGTCCTCCTTGCTCCGTCCGTCATTGGTTATTTTACTGCCTAGGTAGCAGAATTCCTTAACTTCATTGACTTCGTGACCATCAATCCTGATGTTAAGTTTCTCGCTGTTCTCATTTCTACTACTTCTCATTACCTTCGTCTTTCTCCGATTTACTCTCAAACCATACTGTGTACTCATTAGACTGTTCATTCCGTTCAGCAGATCATTTAATTCTTCTTCGCTTTCACCCAGGATAGCAATGTCATCAGCGAATCGTATCATTGATATCCTTTCACCTTGTCTTTTAATTCCACTCCTGAACCTTTCTTTTATTTCCATCATTGCTTCCTCGATGTACAGATTGAAGAGTAGGGGCGAAAGACTACAGCCTTGTTTTACACCCTTCTTAATACAAGCACTTCGTTCTTGATCGTCCACTCTTATCATTCCCTCTTGGTTGTTGTACATATTGTATATGACCCGTCTCTCCCTATAACTTACCCCTACTTTTTTCAGAATCTCGAACAGCTTGCACCATTTTATATTTTCTAACGCTTTTTCCAGGTCTACAAATCCTATGAAAGTGTCTTGATTTTTCTTTAGCCTTGCTTCCATTATTAGCCGTAACGTCAGAATTGCCTCTCTCGTCCCTTTACTTTTCCTAAAGCCAAACTGATCGTCACCTAGCGCATTCTCAATTTTCTTTTCCATTCTTCTGTATATTATTCTTGTAAGCAGCTTCGATGCATGAGCTGTTAAGCTGATTGTGCGATAATTCTCGCACTTGTCAGCTCTTGCCGTCTTCGGAATTGTGTGGATGATGCTTTTCCGAAAGTGAGATGGTATGTCGCCAGACTCATATATTCTACACACCAGCGTGAATAGTCGTTTTGTTGCCACTTCCCCCAATGATTTTAGAAATTCTGATGGAATGTTATCTATCCCTTCTACCTTATTTGACCGTAAGTCCTCCAAAGCTCTTTTAATTTCCGATTCTAATACTGGATCCCCTATCTCTTCTAAATCGACTCCTGTTTCTTCTTGATGTAAAAAGCTGAAAACTGAGACTGTCTGAAGGGGATGATCACGTCAGTGTACACAAGACTGCCAGATCGCTCGCAGTACTGTCTGCGTCATTATTTTTCTCGCACCACACATACATGGAATCTGGTAGAATAATTCCTTAAAAACAAATATATGTTTTTCAAAGTGTCAGTGTGCGAACCTTTCAACGAAACATCATCGATAAGGGCTTTCGGAAGCGAAGGACCACTCCCGCACCCTTGATGACTGCACGACACAAGGCTTTATGCTTTGGCTTGGCCATCAACACCCCATTGGACTGTTGATCAGTGGAAACATGTTGAGTGGTTGGACGAGTCTCGTTTCAAATTGTATCGAGCGGATATACGTGTACAGGTATAGAGACAACCTCATGGATCCATGGACCCTGCATGTCATCAGAGGACTGTTCAAACTGGTGGAAGCTCTGTAATGGTGTGGGGCGTGTGCAGTTGGAGTGATATGGAACCCCTGATACGATTAGACACGACTCTGACAGGTGACACATGCGTATGCATTCTGTCTGACCACCTGAATCCATTCATGCCCATTGCGCATTCCGACGGACTTGAGCAATTCCAGCAGGACAATGTGATACCCCGCACGTCTAGAATTGCTACAGAGAGGCTCCAGGAGCACTCTTCTGAGTTTAAACACTTCCGTTGGCCACCAAACTCCCCAAGCATGAACATTATTGAGTATATCTGGGATGCCTTGCATCTAGCTGTCCAGAAGAGATCTCGATCCTCTCGTACTCTTATGGGTTTATGGGCAATCCTTCAGGATTCATAGTGTCAATTCTCTGCAGCACCACTTCAGATATTAATAGAATCTGTTGTGACTTAGCAAGACAGCCAAGTCACAACGAGAGGAAGCCGAAAGGCACGCGTTAAGCTCACGCAGATTGGCGTGAGGTCTGGAACAGTTAAAAGGAAATGAGAACTTAGAAAATGGACGCAGTTGCTGTAATACTTAACTTTAATCCACAATTGTAGAACATCTCTCGTTACGGTACATGCTTCATAATATTAATTATCAATTGAATACGGCGCCTTGCTAGGTCGTAGCAAATGTAGCTGAAGGCTATGCTAACTATCGTCTCGGCAAATGAGAGCGTCTTTGTCAGTGAACCATTGCCATGAACGTCGGCTGTACAACTGGGACGAGTGCTAGTACGTCTCTCTAGACCTGCCGTGTGGTGGCGCTCGGTCTGCTATCACTGACAGTGGCGACACGCGGGTCCGACGTATACTAACGGACCGCGGCCGATTTAAAGGCTACCACCTAGCAAGTGTGGTGTCTGGCGGTGACACCACAGAATCCATATCACGTGATGTTGAGGCACTTGTGCGTGCTTGCGTGGGCCCTACACTGTGTTTAACAGGTGTACCAGTTTCTTTGGATCTGCAATTAATAATCCACTTGTAATGCATTCACTTCAAAATATTTATGAATATAATCATAGTATACATCACCTCAGTTGATCAAGAAACATACAATACCAACTTGTACATCACCTTATAAACAATAATTAATGCTGTATGCAGAGTGCGTGAAGACAATCATCTCATTGTTATTCTTCAGTTTCTCCTGGGCTATTTCTTGCTCGAACAGTTCACGAATGTACTGCCGGTCTATAGTGTACGACAGGCACAATATTTCGGCGATCAGACATGTCGCCATCGTCAGGTGCGCTGTAGAATAGAGCTCCTGGGGGCGGGCAGCAGTCTTAAATCCACTCCCCTCGCCAGGCGTTCTCTCCACGGTCCGCGCCCGTCAGCGGTCGGTGAGACGCTGGTGTCTGTTGTGGCGTCGGTGTAATTGCCACCAGTCCTGAACTGTCCCACATGGGTCCTTCTTTATCCACTTCCAGCATGAGCTTACTATCAAAGTGCGGTCTCCGGGACTTTACTACAATACAATCCTGAATGTAATGTTTATACTACCTAATACATAAATTCTACTTCCATCAATCGTTCGCCGACCGGAGTGGCCGAGCGGTTCTAGACGCTACAGTCTGGAACCGCGCGACCGCTACGGTCGCAGGTTCGAATCCCGCCTCTGGAATGGATGTGTGTGGTGTCCTTAGGTTAGGTAGGTTTAAGTAGTTCTAAGGGGACTGGTGACCTCAGCACTTAAGTCCCATAGTGCTCAGAGCCATATAAACCATTTGAACCATCAATCGTTCACATTTCCCTTGCAGGCTAAACACTCGTCTGGCAACTGGCGTCTCCGCTGATCTGTAGGCTGTGCCCTTCTGCGATTATTGCATAAATAAAATGTGCTAGTTCCTAGTAAAGCGACGACATATTGGTAGATGAAAATTATCTACGTAATCATGTGTCGACGATTTTCTTGAATGGTTTGGAGGTGATGTAACATCCGCTCCACTGAAATTTTCCCCTGTTGTGATTCGATAAATCTGTCTAATGTATGTGTAAGTTCACGGTTGTGGGTGGCATTAAGGTGCTCTAAATTCTGGAAGTGTATTACCCTTAATGGCCCTTCTGGCCAATACAGTGAATTCCGCGTTAGTGTAATGACAGTCATACAAGTGAGTGTGCACCTAAGACAGAAACCCTTCCCATGACGAATGTCATCGAACGGCACTCTTCATACATATCGCCACTTTCTGAAAATGACCAAGTGCATCATTTAGTTTCGGAACATTCCCCTAATCTGTTATCCCAGACGACGTATTTATTAATTTATGCCCCGCATTTAACCAACCTCTCTTCCTACAAACAAAAGATTGCGAACAATATATACTAGCGGTTATAAATGTGCTCTTAATTTACCGTAGTTGAACTGTGATTATGATACTCTTTCAGTACCTCCATAAAAAACGTCACTTCCCTGTGCCTCTCTATATCAATCCGAAAAAAATCTACCAGTCCCCGAATTACATTTCTCTTATATGTTGATTTCAATGTCCACTGATGTCTCACAAGGGAGGCATCCGACTGCCTAGAGAAAAACATACCTCAAACAAACGTTTGAACAACAGGTAAGCATTCCGCTCCACTCCCGATGATGGATGGCAGACCCAGGACCATTCCCATGATCCAGGATGTCATAATGAAGTCGCCACCTGAGGAAAGGAACCATCTATCACCCCCGTCCAAAACGAGTAACTAACGACAAATAGCAACAAGATCAACAGTAACAAAAACCGGAGAATGACCCTACAATAATAAAAAAACACATGTGGAAATGGCATGAAAACAATAAATCCACCTCAACGCAACACAATGCAAAAAATACCCATAACACAAATATCGTGAATAACTCCACCATAATATTTCAAATAATGTAACAACAGTGATCTCAGACCATAGGCATGACTTGTACTTTAACCTGTCTAAACGCTGAGGTTCCTTCTTCCCACCAGCTGCACCTAATCATACCGGGTCGGTCAAAGCATGCAAATTACTCTTAAACTGTTCCACCAGTCTGACGATCAGATTAGACGTTTTGGTAGGAAACGGCACCTTTCCGTTAACAGTTGAGGTCATATCCACGACCTGGTACGGTTCGCGATATTTGGTCAATAACTTATTTTTCTTTCTCTTTGGTATATACGAGCTAGTAACTAACACACACTGTCCTCTACAATAGTGCGGCAGCCTGCCAGCGCGCCTATTTCGCTGTTTCTGGCATTCCAGGGCCTTTGTGTAGAGGTTTGCACGTTTCTCTACACCTTCCATATTATTCTCACAAAATTATTCATTGTTTCGCAATTCGCTAGTAATTTAGAAACTAAAAAGTCAAAATGTGTGGGAATTTTCATCCCCTCCGCTACCTCAAATTGTGACATGACTGTTTCTGAATGATCCTCTGATTTGTTCGCGAAACTACATGTGGAAAGTGGGTATCCCATTCGTCATGCCTAGCATTCACGTAAAAGCTTAGCTGTTTAGAAATGGTATTATGCTCACGCTCCACACATCTTTTAGTTTGTGGGTAGAACGAGCTCGTTCGTAACTTTCGAATATGCAACACACGGCACAGCTGGTTGTAGGTACCGAAAATAAGTTCGTATCCTGGGCTATAACTAAGCTGTTGGGCACTCCGATCTTCAGTATCCAATTGTAAATAAATGCTTGTGCTACAGTACTGGCCTATTGATCTGGAATTGTTGTCATTACCAGATACCGTGAGAAACATTGACGATCGTAAGTACATACGTATTCTTTACAGGTGTTCCGTTCTATGGGTAGCAAATGTCTAAAACAAGCATTTACAATGGCTTCGACAAGCATTTAAAATGGCTTTGACGCCACTGGTAACATGTACGAAGGAATTTTCTGGTGCAAAGTATCCTCTCTCTGAGTGCACGGCACACAGTCTTTGACATATTTCACCACGTCACTCTTCCTGTTCCCAACCAAAACCATTCCGCGGTACGCCTATCTGTTGATCCTAGGTCACCATGATCTGGAAAAACATGCTGATGTGCCTGTTGTAAGACTTTCTTTCGGAACTGTGTGCAGCAAATCCTCATGCCTGATAAAGTGCGTCTGCGACTTATAAGCCTGACACTCTTTACTATGTGATTGCGCTTGCTGTTATTCCAATAGCCTCTTGTCCAGTGTACTCAGCATGCCTACTTGCGACTTAATGTATCTGCATTTGTGTGAACAACCTCCTAATCACATTCACCGAGCTTGAAAACCCAGCGTGGCAAACGAGTAGATGAGTCTATTAGTTCGAACAACCATATCAATCATGCATGATCAGCCTAAACTTTAAATCTTCTTCCAGACAAAAAACACAATAAATGTGTAATGTCGCATATGAACGTCAGCATTTCGGATGTTGAGTGGTTACGTTACGCATTATGTAATTGCCTCTGTAAATCAAGCATCTGCCACAAAATACATCCGAATGACCCATTACAAGCGTCATAAGAGACAATGAACCATTGTCTAAAACCTGAAATAACCAATACAGGATCGGAACTAATTGCCTCCTCCAGTTTCTCTGATACTACCTGCCACTCCTCCTTCCACTAAACAGTACAATCTTTGCGAGTAATGTAATTAAGAGATAGTATATTCTCTCAAAAATAAAGGTCTTCGGATTTTGATGCTGTTCCCAGTATGTACTACGTATTTGTTTCCATATTATAAATCTGGTCTCATCCGAAATATGTATGCATCACTAACTCAGCTATCGACCTGTTCCACTGGTGACACCATATGAAAAAAATGAGAAGGGGATTTATTCTAGAATAATATCTCACATTAGCTATAAAAATATCTTCAGAAAATCACAGTTTGGGTTTCAAAAGAGGTGCTCTATTGAGAAAGCCATTTACATGTTAACTCGCCAAGTTTTACAGTGATTAAATGATTAAATAGTATCGGTTGGTACTTCCTGCGACCTATCTAGTACCTCTGACTGCATGAATCACAATATTCTCCTCGATAAATTGAAGTTTTGTGACATTGATTGCATAGCCAATAAATGGATAATGTGATATCTAACAAAATAAATGAAGAAGGTTGTACTTTATAATTCAAAATTATAGTCCAGGGACATAATTCCCCAACGATCAGACTTAGGTCTACTATTGTTCCCCACATATGTAAACGATCTTTGGTCTAATGCACAACAACCAGAATTAGTTCTTATTGCAGACGACACCGGTACTGAAATCAGTCCAAGCATACATACAGAAACAGAACATAGATAAACAGTATTTTTAAAAGTGTCATTGGCTGGTTTACTGTGTGTGCCCTCGACATCAATTTTAAAAATACACGAATGTTTTTAAAGCTATCGTTGACTGGTTTTCAACGAATGGTATCAGCTTCAATTTTAAAAAGACACAACATATTGAGTTCAGCGTAACTAGAGGTACTACACCAATTACACAGACTAAGGAAATAATGAATGGGATGAAAACATCAAAATTCTTATATGGCCAAGGTGATGAGAATATAAACTGGAAAAAGCACATTTTGGAACTCCTTAAAAAGGTTAGTTCAGACACTTCTGCAGTAATAGAGGTTGCATACCTTGGGGAGAGACACATCAGTAACTCGACGTATTCTCCATGTTTTTATTCAATAACGTCATATGGGACAATGCTGTGTGGTAAGTTATCTTTAAAAAAGAAACTCTTCATCACTCAAAAAACGTCCTTTAAGAATGATATGTGGTGCTCACGCGTGATCACCTTTAGAGATCTGTTTAAGGAGTTGAGCATTGTGACTACTCCTACACAGTTTATTTATTCCCTCCTGACGATTTTTGTAAATATTTCACTACACTTCAAAAGGAACAACGATGTACATAATTACGATGTCAGAAGAAAAACTGACATTCTTATTCCATGTTAAGGTTGCCTTTAGCACAAAAAGTGGTGCGGTATGTTGCAACAAAAGTTTTTCATCACTTATCTAGCAATACAAAATATCTGACAGAGAGCAAAGTAAAATTCGAAAGCAAACTGAAAAAGGTTCTTATTGGCAATTTCTTCTTTTCTGCAAAAGAATTTCTATTGTAACGTATAAAAGATGATGGGTAGGAATTAATAACTCACATCTTCATATTTTAGGGAAAAACATAAAGTTATAAATGTTGAGCATGTGGCCATGTTAACAATGCCGATGTAAAATATCTCATTTCCTAATACGATTTATTGTACAAAACGACCCGTGAACATGAAACATACTAACTAACTAACAAATCCTTTCACGAAATCCATTACGAATTTACGGGAGTAGTTGAACAAACCGACGAACGACTGCATCTGTTCGACGTCGATGGTGCTGGAAAATTGTGAATTGCTTCTGTAAAAGGAAGATCAGTCTGCATACTACGTTCACTAGTTATGTGTCCCAGATTCTTAATCGAGCTTGAGCAAAACGGTACTTCCCCATGTTCGGCGTGCAACGTGTTGGCTGTAGCCTATCGAACACATCCTTTGGTATAACGGTTGAGTAGACAATCAAGTCATGTAAAAGGATCACGTGGGCTTTAGGCTTTAACCCTCTAAAACACCGTCTAATGACCATTGAAAACTAGCAGATGAATTTTTGAACCGAATAGAATCCCCATATATTGATATTGTCCACATGCCGTAAGGGCTGCCTCTGGCCTCTGTTGAAGTGCTATTTTTAATTGCTTGTAACCGGTTTTGAGATCCACTGCGGTTAAGTAACGAAACTCACCCAAATTATCAGAGATTTCTGTAATATTACGGATTTGATAAACATCTGTAATCACAGAAAAACATATTTCTTCATTCCATACAATGATTTCTTAGGGATAGTTACGATATTTGTGCTTCATGGACTGTCACTAGGTTCTTGATTCCCTCTCGTAGTGGCTGTTCAATGAAGTCTTCTGTTAACGGTTATAAGTGTCCCGCTGTCCAATATTGTTCTCAATAAACTGGAGTACCAACCCATAACGGTATTCACAGCTGAGTTACTAGTGTTACTGTAATACCCCATCTGTATAAAAAAAGTCGCTAAACTTCAGTAATGCTTTTTCCATGCTTGTACGATTACTGTGCTGCAAGTGACTCAGTTTCTCGATTAATGTTTGCTTACGGCTTCAACCGAAATTCAACCTATCGATGTCTTTTTCTATCATTATACCTTCTGATAGATTAGCTTCAGCTCTGTCAACGTTAGCTATACTAAAGGGAACCAAATATTTAAATTAACATTTCTCAGTGCGCTATGCTTCTCCACACAAAACAATGTGAAACACCAAACTGTCCATTACTTGAGCTCAACCACGTAGAACGTCCCACAAGCTAAATCAGTACCCTCTGCAAGCCGCGCTCTCATTCACATACCTGCGGATATTTTATCCTGCTGATCAATCTCTAACGAAGTCGACTGCAGTTTAGCTGGCATCACCTTCATGATACGTAAGCCTTGCGATGTCGCTTCGTTTACAACTGTATTACTCAATTCAAACAAAGTTTCAGTGAGCTAATGAGCTTTTCCATAGATCAATCGTTGCAAAACGTTTGTCGAGAAAATCTAGTCCGAGAATCACTGAATATCCTTCACCCACACGTGGTAAAACATCCATATGCACTTTAAAATTTGTTTCCGTAATGGTAAACTCACGTACCGTCGTACCCAACGACTCAACATTTCTATCTCCAACCCCATTTCACATAAATCGTTGTGGTCCCACCGCCCCCTGTTTACCAGGTCCAGACTGATAACATTTGCCCTAGTTTCTACAAGAAACTTCTGTTTTACACCACCCACTACACCCACTAAGCATCTTTCCATCTGTGCACTAACTTTTGCAGTGTTACGATCCATCAGCACTCCTTTCCGATGGTCACAGTTTCCCGTTTCAGTTTAGCGGCTGTTTACCCCAATGATACTTCCTGTTCTTCCTCTGCCGTCATTCAATTACTCAGTAGACACCTTTCCCACATGAGTAACACTCTAGTTGTTTCCACTATTTCTGTGTATGGCCCTTGCGTCCACACCTGTAGCATTAGACCTCAGAAGGGAATAAACGGTAAACTACCCGTTGCTTCAAGAAAAAATATATTTCCTCAAATTGCGCCACAGTTCGAAGAGCTGCAGCCTCCTGTGATAACACTTTGTTGGCCTCTGCATTGTGGATACGCACATACATTGAGCATTAACTTTGCGAATACTGCCTGAAAATATTTCCTTACCACAGTTCAAATTAAAAGTATTGAGCTCCTCGCGAAAAATTCCTGTGGTATTTTGTTTTTGGCATCGCATAATCTTAAAAATACGTGGTCCAGACGATACTCGCAAGGCCAGATGTACTCAAGGACAAATTAATATGATTACGTACTAGGTCAGGCTTCCTTATGTACTGGTGGCTGAGTAACTAATGTCCAAGTTTCCTTCCTTTGCGCAACTCAAGATGGCAAATGGAAAAACTGTGGCGAAGACCTTAGCTGACAACTTTTTGCGAAAAGTAGAACCGAGGAAGCGGGTAGTTTCAGACAATGGGTCGCAGTTTTGCTCTAAAGAGTGGTCAGAAATTCTGAAGCGCCAGAAAGTAAAACCGATATTCATTTCGGGGGCCAACCGAGCTATAACCCAGCGGAACGCTTGATCAGGGAACTTAAAAGATTTACTGTCACAGCAATCACAAAACCTGGAACACGCACGTTAAATCGTTTCAGGACATACTCAACAAACTTCCACACACATCGACCATGGTGCCCCAGATCTCGGTACTTAAACACAAGGAACCGCACAGAAAAATCAAAGAGGCAGTTTCCTGCCCAAAAGAGTGGAGACTCAGTCACCAAGTAATCATGGACTTAGCGCTGAAGAAAATTAGACAGGCTGCTAAGGCTAGAGAAAAATCGTACAAGAAGAGTGTTAGGAGAAATGATTTTAAAATAGGACAAAATGACCTCATCAGAAACCATAAACTCTCAAATAAACGTTCCGCACTGTCCAAAAAGTTTACAGTGTCTTCAATGCACCATATCAATTGCAGAGCATTCCACATACCAACGCGCTGGCAGTAGAGACACTTCGTTCCAGACGATCAAAACGACCTCACCACATTGCCAAAGTTAAACCATTCCTCCTATGACTAGACACTGTAAAGGAGAAAATCGCCGGATGTTAGGGCGACATTAAATTTAATCATTCCATTTTTTATCATATTTTAGTCTTTGTACAGTGAAACCACCATGTATTCAGTCTTTTGTGACATAGCGTACCAGTTACTCCATGTATTAACTTACGTAACTAACGGGAGATTCTGCGAATATATGGTCTTGATCATAAAATGTTATTCCTTAAAGGATGTTATAGGTCATGCTGCCATAATTCTGTCTCTCATTCATGATATGCACATGAATCCACGATCATCTCAACGACTAACGAGACACAGAGACGAATGCATAGTCAAACAATAATGGTATCGGGGGATGTAGATCTGGCCATAAAGCGTGGTCGTATGTGTTACATGTGGTACTACGGGTCCGTTGTTTACCTGTAAACATCAAAAAGTACTAGCGATCAGATAGTATTTGTTCTATGTCGTTCCATCGCTGTGATTTATGTGTGTACGCATAGAAGTAGTTAGTCCTAAACAGTATGTGTTGTGTTTCATGTGTAGTTAGCAGTATTTAGTTTGAACCATTGCTGAACAGCTGACGCCATGAATGCAAGCAATATCTCTGTTCTTTCTCCATAATTCCAAGCACTTGTTCCTTTATAAAAACAGGAGATTTTGTGACCCTCCAATTGCTGTATAGATACGTAATAAATTAAATATACAATTTAGGTTTGATCTTTAATCTTATTTAATTTTTTTCTCGTTGTAATTTATTTCACACCGCATCACGGTACATAGATTGAATGTAAATTTTCCCAGTTGTTAAGTTAATTAAGTTTTTTACAGATTGAGGTTTTCACTGTCTTACACCGCTTCTCAGTAATTAGAATACAGATTTGTTGCTGCCAAAGTTGTAGTGTTTCTAGGACAATGCACTTTAATGTTTTTTCTCGTTAATCAGTAGGTTTGGTTAGGACTTGCTTATTTTGATCCGTGGTGTCATCGCCAGACACCACACTTGCTAGGTGGTAGCCTTTAAATCGGCCGCGGTCCGTTAGTATACGTCGGACCCGCGTGTCGCCACTGTCAGTGATTGCAGACCGAGCGCCGCCACACGGCAGGTCTAGAGAAACTTCCTAGCACTCGCCCCAGTTGTACAGCCGACTTTGCTAGCGATGGTTCACTGACAAATTACGCTCTCATTTGCCGAGACAATAGTTAGCATAGCCTTCAGCTACGTCATTTGCTACGACCTAGCAAGGCGCCATTATCATTTGCTATTTATCTTGTGATGCATGTACCGTCAGACCGATGTTCTCCCATTGTGGATTAAAGTTAAGTATTCCAGCAGCTACGTACGTTATTGGCTATATTAATTACCTTGTCCAGTTCCAGACCTCACGCCAGCCTGCGTGAGCTTAAACGCGTGCCTTTCGGCTACCCGTCGCTGTGGATTGGCTGTCTTGCCAGTTCACAACATGATCCATCTGTCTTTTTACATCGAAAGTATCCGTATAAATCTATCTCGCGTCTCATTTGCGAATCCAGCTCTGATATCGCAAGGCGAGGCTGCAAACGTAAGTCCAGCGTAGGCGCCGCTCAGCGGTTCCTGTGTGCGGGGAGCCGGCAGGGGGCCGGTTACTGCTGCGGCCGCCCTGAGCGATAGTGGCGTGTGGCGCGGGGCGTCGCGGAGGCTGGGCGAGGTTCGCCACTGCCAAGGGCGTCAGGCAGGAGAGCTTATGAAGTGGCACCCATGCACGGGAACCTGCTGCGGAACACTTATTATTACTATATTAAGGGCATCACTTGGCACGCGTACCAACAACAAAAGGGGGTCCACACAAGCCGTCTTCGAGATGACTACGCAACTCGATCAGGGATGCGTCGCGTCTTGTACGTAAACGGACTGGTGTATTATTAAAATCTGCGAGGATGAACACCTTCTGCCGGTTTCTGGTGTATTATTAAAATCTGCGAGGATGAACACCTTCTGCCGGTTTCTTTCTAGCCGGCCAGGGTGACCGAGCGGTTCTATGCGCTACAGTCTGGAACCGAACGACCGCTGCGGTCGCAGGTTCGAATCCTGCCTCGGGCATGGATGTGTGTGATGTCCTTAGGTTAGTTAGGTTTGAGTAGTTCTAACTTCTAGGGGACTGATGACCTCAGAAGTTGAGTCCCATAGTGCTCAGAGCCATTTGAACCATTTGGTTTCTTTCTCCCGACGAGGGATTCACAACCAAGTGCTGCCTCTACGTCTGCTGTGCACGTGCTGCAGTAGATGTCGCCCTCTTGCGCCTTAAAATCAGTATTCAAGGCTTTGTTTTAGTGGAACACCGCGTCATTGAGCCATTTCAGTAATGTGTGTTTCCTTTTGCCTTGACTTAACTGAGATAAATCACACAAATGTTAATTTTGCTTCGTATTGCTCTCCAGTGGACATTCACAATTCAGTAATGTGTACTTTTCGTTTTTGCTATGAAACCACCGATATAAAAGTCAATTCTGTTGTTTACTCGTGTCCTGTACCGGGTGATCAAAAAGTCAGTATAAATTTGAAAACTGAATGAATCACGGAATAATGTAGATAGAGAGGTACAAATAGACACACATGCTTGGAATGACATGTGGTTTTATTAGAACCAAAAAAAATACAAAAGTTCAAAAAATGTCCGACAGATGGCGCTTCATCTGATCAGAATAGCAATAATTAGCATAACAAAGATGATGTTCTTTACAGGAAATTCTCAATATGTCCACCATCATTCCTCAACAATAGCTGTTGTCGAGCAATAATGTTGTGAACAGCACTGTAAAGCATGTCCGGAGTTATGGTGAGGCATTGGTGTCGGATGTTTCTTTCAGCATCCATAGACATGTCAGTCGATCACGATACACTTGCGACTTCAGGTAACCCCAAAGCCAATAATCGCACGGACTGAGATCTTTCACGCGTCTAGCAATATGGGGTGGAGCGCTATCCTGCATAAACATCGTACGTTTCAGCAGGTGTTTATCAGCCAGGCTGCAGATGGTGCGATTCTGTAACATATCGGCGTACCTCTCATCATCATTTCATCCCCATCGACGCGCAGGTCGCCGAAGTGGCGTCAAATCGAAAGACCTGCACCAGGCGAACGGTCTACCCGACGGGAGGCCCTAGCCACACGACATTTCCATTTTTACCCGCCACGGTAGCAGTTACGAAACCAGAATCACGCATTTCCTCGAAGAAAAGAGGCCTGATAACGGTAGATGTGGTAAATGCAACCCATACCGTGACTTTCTCGTCGTGCAATGGAGTTTCCACGACAGTTCTAGGATTTTCGGCAGCCAGAATTCTGCAGTTGTGGGCGCTGACAGACCTACGGAGCGTGAAATGAGCTTCGTCGGGCCACAACACGTTATTCAACCAATCGTCATCTTCCGCCATAATTTGAAACGCCCACACCGCAAATGCCCTCTGCTTCACTAAATCGCCCGTTAACAGTTCATGATGCCGATGGATTTTGTACGGATAGCATCGGAGGGTACGCCTCATTGCCAACCAAAAAGTAGTGTATGGAATGCCGGTGCGACGTGCGACTGCACGAGCGCTGACTTCCCCGTGCATAGACGAACCCGCTACAGTCTCCATTTCGTCCTGAACTGCCTCAGCAGCATTACGCCTTGTGCTCAGTCGGCCACTATAGAGTCTATCGTCTAAACAACCCGTAGCTTCGAACTTCGAAATCATTCTCGCCACAGCTGCATTTGTCAACGGACCTTTACCCGTTCGAATCCCCTTCCTATGGCGATAGGATCGTAACGCTGAACTAGCACATTCCCCATTCTGATAATACAGCTTCACTAAAAGCGCCTTATCAGGTAACGTCAACATGCTGCGACTGCTGGCGCATCTGATTCTCTCTTTCATTACAGCTCCTTTTACACACGATTGTCATGCGCAGTCACTGACGTTTTGCTGTCCAGCGCCATTGTCGGACATTTTGTGAACTGCTGTCCACCGCCATTTGATTTTTTTGTTCTAATAAAACCTCATGTCATTCCAAGTACGTGTGTCAATTTTTACCTCTCTATCTACATTATTCCGTGGTTTATTAAGTTTTCAAATTTATACTGACTTTTTGATCACCCGGTACATTCTCCATTACAATGAAGCAATTTTCATCTGTTATTCGACACTTTGTTTTAGCTGTAGTTTTTGGTTAATGTTGATTTTACTCATCTTTTCAGCTGTGATACATTTACACTTCATTCCTCTTGTAATATCTTATTATCTTGTCAATCAAATTTAGTTTTCCGTTTTAAAACAAAATTCACTTAAACATTGACACCTGTGTCACAGAATCAAATGCGTAACTTGTAAACTCCTAGCCTTAAGTTACCAACGTTGGTTGCTTGTATGCTCATTTGCCTACTCGTTTGTTTGCTTATTCTTTTCTTGTTTATTCGCCTTTTTCTTTCAATTTCGATCGTATTTACCACTGACGATGTTCTTTTTTCCCAAACATTTTTCAAATTCCGCGTTGGTGGCACGGTTAAAGCCCGCTTGGGTGTGTCATTGCATGGAAATCCACTCCCTGCACAATCTTTTCTCCGGGGTGTCTGTGCGATAAAGGATATATGTGAGCCTCCTCATCGTTTTGCTTAAAATTTTATTTCGTGTACCCACCTCACGCACATCAATTCTAGGCACAAACTGTAAACTACATTTAAAAAAAGCTGAGCATCCGAGTGTGTCTATAGTGACCGCATGGTATATTATCTTTATTTCACTTCACCTTTAACTAAGTTTTATATAAATATCGGAGCCCCACACGCACATCCAATACGTCTATGTGCAATATGTCAGTATATACGTCCTTTCTTGGACTCACCTGATCAATCAAAAGCGTGAATGATAGTGTACAGGATAAAATTCAGTACCCAGATATGAGAGAGTAAAAGTAGTCTGCTATTGTGGCAGAATAGCCAAACCTATAAATCACGTACCAGGTAACAAAGAGGCTTTTGCTCGCCTTGGAAGAAGCTCTTGTACAGATTGCCACCACACTATATGGAGCTGTTTAGGCACTTCCAGAGCCACGGGACACGTGGGTTCCAAAAGATTTCGCTCAGCAGTGTTCTGGGAGACGCGGCACGGGCGACTATGTGTTAGTCTGCATATTCATAGTTAATTCTTATCTTATTTTTGCAGATTTCAGCTCCAGTCAAAATTAACGTCTTGCTCTCATCGCTCATTGTTCTTTGAGTGGTATACGGAATTTTTTTTTGTTGCTAAATTTGGAATATTATGAACAAATGTACTTAGCCACGCATGCAAGCTATTGTTCTGCTCCGCACTTGTTCAAACAAACGGACTTGTGACGTATCTCCTCAGTTCAGTCGGATTTAGTTCGTTGTTGATCTCACTAACTCACTAATACAGCATAATTCAACACATTTCTGAAACTTAGCTAATTTTAATTTCAGTTGGTTCTCTAGCTCCCAAGTGCCTTTGTTGCCTCTGCAGGTGTTAAGTACGGATTTGAGAGCCATAAGTTCGCAGATCGTGTCTCACAGTAATGTATCCTGTCCAATTTTCTTACCTATTCTGAATTTTACCACTCGTTTATGCATAATTATTGTTCGTGACGACCAAGCGTTCGGGGTTTGTGAGAATCGTTACATGCCATGCTTGCTGATTATATGGGTAAAAATCCAATTTAGTTTCAGAACTTCTTCTATGGTGCAACTATTAACATTTCATTCTTAGTGATGAAGTTTTGTTAACTTGCTTCGTCCACTCAAGCCAAGGGGACGACGGTTTGCTAACGAATTGCACACTGGTGAAGTTTTTCTTTATTCTTATATTTTGTAGAATCTCTGTTATATGTTTATATGAACGTGAATGTCACTATATGAAGATTCCTCTAACCCTTCCATAATTATTATTCGATGGTAAATTGTGGTGTGCTCTTCAATGTGCATTTGCAAATGTAATTTTGTAACTCAGCCGAGAGCGTTATGAAGAACCGCAGCCATAATCCATTTACTAGTTGTCTGGTTTACTAGTTTGTTCAGTTCTGTCTTCAGTAAACGTGATATTTTTACCACAGCGCTTGCATACGTAATCTCTCGCCAACTTCCATTTGTACGACCTACTGCTATCCCTTGTACAACATATAAATATGGCCAAGTTATTCTCATTTCAACATCACAGGTTTTTCTTTCATGTATATCCAGATACCGTCATCCCACGTCCCATGTTAATAGTTACTTCATTTCTATGGACAACTTCGACACGAGCATCGATCCCCAACCAGATTCATTACGTATAGATAACCATAAAAATCATGTCTCTTCACGATATCCTTGCGGAATCTTTGACACATTGCCGTGCCAGCCCCTTTGACAAGCACGTGACGAGGCAGATCCAGATTGACAGGGAAGGCGGAAACAGAATTTGAGGGCTCGAGGACGGCCTACCGCCTTTCAGCCCTGACATATTAAACTTTATCTCGGCGGCTGGGGATCTCGTCTGTACGAAGACATCGCTTTGGCCAATTCTGGGTGATAGTAAACTCCATAAATTTGCGTAATACAAACTTCATGATTCCTTGGGTGCCCTTCGCTATCAATTCATGAAGTATTTCGGTGAGCTTGTTAAAGTAAACTACGTCCTTGTCGCCTTATCATCATGGTACTCCAGCCAGTTTCCTCTCAACTGTATTGCTGTATTTGTTGTCTGTCGGGGCTCACTCTAAATTAACTCAAGCTTATTTAAATGGTGAAGCCTTTTTTAATAGAAGCTGCACTTTTCATTGCAATTATAATGGTCAACTACGGGTGAAACAATTCTGGAGATTGAAATTTTGTCATGTGTGTAGCCCTATTTTTTCTAAAATATTACTAAACTCTTAACAAGCAAAAATTTTCCATATTAACTAAACCTGTCTTTTGGTTACAAAACTTTGGCAATGTCCTAAAATTCCCATTTTTATATACTTCAAAATACCTTAAATTGGCTTTGGATATAAAATTTAAACAATGTCCTCGAAATTCACCACGTACTGGTAACGAAACACACAACGAATGATTCATGGCCTTTCGTGACGTAAGTTTAGAATAAAGTGAAGTTATATAAAGGCAATTCACAACCCCACTCAAGCGGTGATAATCCAACAGACAGGATAGGTGATGCAGAATTGCTGTCCAAGGGCAAAGGAAGGACACATTCTGGTACATAACAGCTTGCAACACTAGCATAAATTGGTGACAACACCTGCCCAGTGACTATACCATAAATGATGATAAGCAAACTATGTGCAGACGCAACTCAGAATTACACTGTGCTAAACAGTCCTCAACAACTGTAAAGTAAAAGGTGACAGGACAAGTCTTCAATACTTCAAAATTATTTTACTAAACAATTGTCCGCAATAACTACTCTGAAAATGATAGCTCTTATTAAAGTAAACTTCCCTATTTTTGATGGCCGACCAGAGAAACTTTAAATTCCGAGAAATGTTGTAGTAATGCTTTCCCAGAACAACTGCAGGGAAAAGGGGAGCTCTTATCAAAAAAAAACTTCACTGCTTTTAAATAACATACATGACAAAATTTCAATCTCCAGAATTGTTTCACCCGTAGTTGACCATTATAATTGCAATGAAAAGTGCAGCTTCTATTAAAAAAGGCTTCACCATTTCAATAAGCTTGAGTTAATTTAGAGTGAGCCCCGACAGACAACAAATACAGCAATACAGTTGAGAGGAAACTGGCTGGAGTACCATGATGCTAAGGCGACAAGGACGTAGTTTACTTTAACAAGCTCACCGAAATACTTCATGAATTGATAGCGAAGGGCACCCAAGGAATCATGAAGTTTGTATTACGCAAATTTATGGAGTTTACTATCACCCAGAATTGACCAAAGCGATGTCTTCGTACAGACGAGGTCCCCAGCCGCCGAGATAAAGTTTAATATGTCCGGGCTGAAAGGCGGTAGGCCGTCCTCGCGCCCTCAAATTCTGTGTTAACGTTTTGTGTTAATGTTCTACTGAATAAAATAGCGTTGGTGTTGTCAACGATGAATGCTCTTTCTTGTTGTCTGGCCCAGTCGCACACATTCAACAGCGCATTAGGGTGGTAAAAGTGTGTGCAATACATCGCAATATCGATGCTGTGCAACCAGTAAAACTGTGCAGTTGAGCATTATGATAAGGCCAGTAGTCTCGGGATACACATTGTATATAAATATTTTTGTTTGTACACACCTTGCTTAAACTTTTTTTGATTTTAGTTATTCAGCCAGTTACACTAAGTATGTCTCACTACATAGTGCAGTGCTGTTACTTATGTGTCTGTCGGACCATTTCTGTGTACGTCAACACACAGGAAGTCTTGAGTAACACTTGCAGTTATAGTCGACACTTTTAAACCAGGAACTACACATACTAATAATTAATTTAAAAATGTGACTCTTGTAACCCTTAGGCGCACTGTAACATCAGAACACTACCATCAGATACTCGTATGGAATATAATTTTTGTTTAGCTGCATAATGAAATCACTGAAGTTCAGAGGAGAGCAATGGACTTTTGAGCGAATCATCGCCGGGATTTAGTTCCAATGGATAGTTCGTCCATAGATGTGTCTTAATGTTAACTGGCTGTTTAATTACTGTTAGGTTAGAACACAAGCATTTATTTAAAAATGCAACTGCACAGAGTATTAGCGGAGACAGATAAAATCGACTAAGTGTTTAACTTGTTTGGTAGTTGCTCGTGAACCAAATTAACTCATGATTATTTGTCATTTTTCATGATGAAGAAGGATATCCTATGTACTGATAGTTGTAGCAGTCTGTGTATAGTATTACTGTGGGATATGGACATCTAAAACGATAACATCCGCATATATTTGCTTCTATGCAATCACACATGTAAAAACGGAGAAGGAGAAAGAGATACTCGTACATCTTTCATGAAAGTAGTAAATTTTATTTCAATATTTGTTTAAATTGAGTTAAGTGATATTAAAGCTTCATTACCATTCTTTTATAAAGATGCATTTAACGTCAGAAGTTCAAAGTTATTATACTATGCCATTTAATAATTTATTCAGTTTAAATATTTGTGAGTCGCTGTCGCCTTCACTTCTCAGACAAACAACGGATTTAGTCCGGATTTTTTTCTCTTTCAGCACCTCCAGCACTGTCTCTGACGACGAGGAATCAGTGGGATGTCCAGAATCACTGTACTTGGTTCCACATTAATATGTTCATTGGCTACTGAGCCAGTATCCCCGTCCACTTAGCAGACAGACAAGAGTCACAGTCCTGACTTTCTCCACCCAGCACTTCGAACACTCTCTCCAATAATCAGGCATCGGTGGTATGTCCTCCTCATCCATTGTGTTCGCTTCTTCATGAATAAGATTATTCGGTAGTGAGCTCGCGTCCCCGTCCACTTTGCACACACAGACACATATAATAGTTTTAGCCCTGACTTTCTCAGTCCAGCACCAGCAGCACCCTCTACAGTGACGAGACATTGGATGGATGTCATCCTCGTTCACTGTTCTTGGTTCCACTATACTCAATTCGTCATGAAAATGTTTATTGGTTAGTGAGTCATTGTCCCTGTCCACTCCGTACACGCACAACAGTCTTTGCACTGACTTTTTTTCACCCAGCACCTCCAACAACCTCTCTGACGACGAGGAACTGGCGGCGTGTCCTCGTCATGAATACGTTTAGTGGGTAGTGAGGCGGTGTGCCCGGCCACCGTGTGGGCGCACAACGGTCTTTTCCCCGACTCTCTCCGCCCAGCACCTCCGACACCCTCTCCGGCGGCGAGGGATCGGTGGGATGTCCTCGTCACACTCCACCACAGGCGGCTCATGGATCTCGGCAGTCGTCAGAATCGTCCAGCCATCGTTCATCTGCACAGAAAAACATTCTTCACTTTAAAGTACATAATACTTTCATTATGCAACAACAGTAGCAAAAATTTTCTACGGTGACTGTTATGCACATAAGAGAGAGACCAACATTCTGTTTTTCTGTGTAATCGAAAGAAAGGGAATATGTTTTAAATACAATCATTAACTGTGACAAGGATCACATTTATTATCTTACAGCATTAACTAAACTTGTGCCACTTTATAATGGGCTGAGAAAAGGGTATGTTGTATGTTACCTAACTCATCACTTAGGAGCTAGTTATCCAAGAAGATGTGTCTTTAGTGCCGCCTTACCTTCCCGATGACTTTGCCGCAGGCTTCATCAATAACAGCAGGCGGTGGCCGGGACTTCTCCGCCTGCGCTGCCAGCAGAACCAACTCGTCTACGTCTGAGCGCAGCCGCCAACGCGCGGCGCTCATCCTCTGTGGGAGATTTGTTTCTACCGTCAAAATTATTGCTTTTCAATTTCCTTTCTAACCTTTATCTAACATCTAATAATTTGTTCGTGTGAATTCACAGCATAAAATAAAAATTATTCTTATATTAGTCTATCAGATTCAGAAGCCTTGCAACTTTCAGTAAGTGTGACAAAAGTTCTTAGTTTTGGAAGCATATAGTTGGATTGTTTTCCAGGCGGTCATAAGATAACATAGACAGTATTTTACCTTGTATCTGGATCGAAAGTATGTTGTAATAAGAATAAAGATTCAAGCAAACTGCGTATAAATTAGTTTATCAAATTGAAACGATGTGGTTCCAACTCTTTAGAACTAAAACGCGGGTCGCCACATTGAAGTCGTTGAACTTGGTCCCTACTGAAAACCTCCTGTGTCGGCGAGACACAGCTAAAAATTCCCTCATAAATGGATTCAGAATATCTTGTATCTGACCTCAAGAACCAAGAAGGAGCAGTGCAAATTGCCATTAAACTACCTCCATCTGGTATCTAACACCTCACACTCATAATATTCTCCGCAAGCAAAACAGAATAAGCTAATGGATAAATGCTTTGGGACCTCTAAATACCGAACTCGTGTACAGTTGCAACGGTGGACTTGAAAACCAGCAAGTGACTAAGCCGGTCGTAGTCCAAATATCAGCTAACAAATCATTATCATGCATAAGTGAGACCTGATATAATTTTAATATTAATTTCATCAGACTTTTGAGGGAATCTTCAGTAGTAATTAAACGCTGTATTATCAGGTGTTACATATATTGTAAACTATGCTGTTGGCAGTTTTGGAACCAATATCAACCATTTTATGGAACATTTCCCCACATTCTGTAAATACTTATGTATTTGTCGTGATTTTTAAAAATTCATTATAATACTAAAAGTCAGAATCTCAAATCAGTTCTGATTGTTAATGTTCTGTATAACCATCCTTTATATTTATCGTACGTTCTTCCTGTACAAACCACATTTTTGATCGGACCAGTGGCTACAGAGTTCCAATTAAAAGAAATGACTCGTACAGAGAGCCGATCTATCTTCCCTTTTAATAGTGCTACAAGCACGTTGATACTAAAGAATAAAAGGAATGTTGTTATTCAATCCTAGATTCTTCATAACCACTAGTAACTAAGAAGCACCAAATCGAGAAGGCCTCACAGTAACCTGTGATGTACATTAGGGTAAATTATCTTAGTAAAAGTTTTTGTGTTCGGTGTTCCTCACCTCTGGCTTTCCAATTAAATCGGTGTCTATGAGGTCTCCGTAAAAGTCTTCCTCTGCCTCCCTCCCAGATCGGAGGCAGAACACGGCCAAAAGCCTTCGGAACATCTGCGAAGAGAAAAATAAATATCACGTCAAGTATTGACCAGACAGAATTAGAGCGTGTCCATTGTGGACTGCTGGACAGTGAGAAAGATTGGAATGGAAACAGGGCAAGTGTCCTACGAAGATTTTTTACTAATGATTATGCCGATATGTAGACGATACCACCAGAAACGTCGAAATCTCTGATACTTTAGGATTTTTACGAAATTTAATAACTGCTCACGAATAATTTGCAAATTCTGATCAATGATGTACGTAGGCTCAACGTGTTCTAAGAATCAAATCGTTGATTCATGTTCAGTTGGGTTGTGGGGACATACAACGCCGATTAAAAGTGCCACACAGTTTTCGAACAAGTGTTATGATACGTAATGTAAAGAATGAGGAGTTTCACTATCCATTTCGGAACGATGCACGTACAGTACACATGACATCACGGGACAAAACACAGCGTTATAGATTACCCGCGGGATTCCGTTTCCTTTTGGTTTTCAGTTTCTATCTCTGTTCTTCACGTCAACTGATTCCACAAGAACAAATTACGGTTCACACTAGTGTGTGTTGCACGACGTATTTGTGCCCTGTGTACAAATTTCCACAAATTTATTGCCTTACCATTTTACAGCCATTTCGGTTTATAAGTGGACTACAAGCGATTTGCGCATAAATTGCGCCCAAAGAATACAAGATATTTGTGGCAAATGGCCGAATGTCCTGCAACCCGTTCCCTTCTTCTTAATGAATTACGATGGGCGCCTTAGCGGATACCTTGTATTATGGACAGGAAGGAATAGTTGAGTGAGGTAGCAGTGAGTTATTTTTGCTTTACATGGTTGTAGATTAGATCTAATCATCGTTCAGCCATGTCCACTGGTTTTTTAATTGCTCTAAAGACACTTAATCAGGAGAAAGATCGAACAGCTCACCTGAAAAAGAAATGTTGACTTGTTGCCACATCGTTGTGCAATTCGGCCAACGATGAGATTGTATACACAGTTGCCCTTTCTGTTGTCCAATACTTAAACATGTAGACCTAAGTTCCACCAAACTCTAAAAATTCTGTTAACCAGATGGTAAGTGTTTGAACTATAACTCTTGTTTGCGCATTAGTAGCTGAGTTGCTTAACTTTTGTTTCCTTCTGAAGCTAGAAAAAAACACCGTTCATCTCATTTGGAGATGTAGTAGGAGACAGAGCAATAATATTAAAGTCTCATACAGTCGTTGGATCATAGGGGATGCAATGAGAAATTGACGTTTAGCAGCAAGTGTCTTTCGATTACTCCATCTATACTGAGGCGTAGTTAAATTAATTTCACGAGAAATGCCACAGAGAGCATGTGTTGCTCACACTACCAGCGGGGTGGAACTCATAATGCTTTTCTTGAACTGCTTCTAAGCATATCTCGTTTGCAACTGTTTGTGTCCTCCGGAGGCTCCATTGAATGGTTCGTGATTCACAGCTAAGGCTACGTATAAGCCGTCAAACGGAAGCAACTATCAGGCTCATAGGAACGCACGAGCAAGTGCAACCGTATATGCGGTGCTGACGTCCACCTAACTCGCAATAGTGCTTAAGCGTCGAGCACGACCAGAAAAGAAGAAAGTGGGAAGAGAGAGAGAGAGAGGGAGCAAATTATCCACCTTCATCTCGTACAAACTGAAAATTAGATACCTCTATTGGGAAAGTCACTCCCAGGGCAGAATTTCATGTCTTTGACTAGACCTATAGCTTGTACTGACGTATAGAACACAGGACGTTATGTTGCACATTGAATATTCCACAGAAAAAACATTAGCATCCAATATATCCCAAGGAAGTGCAGTAGGACGTCTAACGTTCTCAGTGTACGCACGTAGTTTAACGCGAGAAATATCAATGGGAATTAAATAAATTGGTTGACGCAGAAAATGAACCTGAAATATACGACATGTCTCCGTTGTGATCTTACCAGTTTTTTTTTTAAATCGATTGAAAAATTTTACACACTCACAAGAGAAAGAAGCAAAAAATAATTATTTAAATAAAACTCAGTTTTTAATATACCACATTATTAAATCGGACTAAAAAGTGTAGAATAATTCCTCACAGTCTCATACATAGTCGTACCCTCATACAGATACTAATGAAAATTTGAGATTCTGAATTTTTCGTATCCGTGATAGTGCTTGTAAGATTGAAAACGGAAAACGTGGAGCACAGGAAATAAAACTTTACGTTAGTCAGCAGGTGAATTATTCATGCATCAAATATGTATTGCGTGTGCCCCATGTTTTTCGTTTTAAATGTTTGAAGTAATTACATAGACATTAAAAATACACAATCAAAAATATCCAAGTGTTCGTAATCTGTATGAAGCTATGCGAAATCATCTTATACCTTTTAGTCAGATTTAAAGACGTGGAATACCAAAACTGTTTTTTTCTTTAAATAGTTATTTTCTGTGTCTTACTCTTCCACGCGTGAAATTTCGGCAGTTGATTTCAAACATTTTGCTGAGGTTGCAACAGAGTCATGAGTATATACCAGAATTAGTTTCTCTTCAGTTGACTCGACCAATTTGTTGCATTCTCCTACGTATATCTGGGGAAATGACCGTGAGGGAAAAAATTAGAGAGAGCTCACCTCACACGGAGGCTTTCCAGCAGCCGTTCTTCACGTGGACCATTCGCGACGAGATCAGGAATAGGGAGATACGGCAGTGGTGCATAAAGTACACTCCGCCACAAACCAGACAGTATAGTGAGTTAATACTGCATTGTCAGACATCTCTGAGCTATGCTGTAAGTTTCAAGACTCTAGCTCATCGCGAAGTTACTTTTGGATGAATCACGAAATGTGTACCGGAGAGACAGACAGTCAAGGAAGCAACCTAACAGGGACGTGCTGGAAAGTGGCGCTTTTCTGGCGATGTGCTGCTAGAGAAAAATTAAAATATCCTAATAAAACGTGAATGAAGCACAAGTAAACATTCACATAAACTGTACGTTTATAAACACGTCTAAATTCAATTATAGGTGTCCGAAACTGCCAAAGATTTGACAACTATGCATTGGTGACATATTGGAGTCTGGATGTATGCCTGTGGGCGACGTGGCTCTTATTAGCTAGTTCAGTGGTTCCCAACAGGTAGTCCGCAGATACCCAGGTGTCCGCGAGCTATGCCAGAGGGGTCCGCAATTAGAACAAAAAATATATTAAATATATTTCGTATTATAACAGATTTTTAGTTTTGGCCGCTTCCTGCATGAGCAGAGTTTTAGTGAACGCTAACTTCTACGTCTAGCGTCTTCCTAGGGCCAACTGACACTAGCACATTCTAGTGCAAAACTATAATTAGATAGATGCAAATAGTTCTGCTGTATGCCATTAGACTACGGGCGCTGCCTCTTCGCAGCTGACAACTGAGTCACTTTACGCAGAAACTGTCATTTCAGATCACACTAGGACATTGTTAATTTATTTCCAGTGCTTTCACAGAGAGTATTGTTTACATATGCAATATTCCGTATTAAAACAGTTGTGTTTGTAAAGCGCTGTTTTTTGGGGAAGCTACAATTCGCGTGGTTAAAAATGGACCGCTGCTTAAAAAGTGAATCGTTAAAACGAGAAAGGGCCTATAGATGAAGAGGAAGATAATGCATTTGTTATACTAAACATCCAGAGTTGAAGACAAATATTTTGAGCAATAATCAAAAATTTAATAATAACAGTGATAGCTAAGTTGAAAAAGTTGTCAGCTCAATATTTTTTCAATAATGAGGATGTCAATGTTTTTCATAAGTACCAAAAATAGAAAACGTATAAAAACACTCTTGGCTTTTTTAGGTACTTGATACTATGATTTGACGAGGTACCAATCATGCTCGATGAGGGGGTCCTCGAGAAAATTTTGTTGGGAACCCTTGAGCTAGATGAATATATTGCTGTGTTGCAGTCCCTGCTAAGAAAATGTGTCACCGAGAATGAAGTTTTCTTTCTGCTACGCAATGTTTGTAAGTGTATGAGATAGAGAGCCAGAGAGAGAGGGGGGGGAGAGATAGAGGGGGTTGGAGGGTGGGAGGGAGAGAGGGAGGGAGAGAAAGAGACAGACTGAAGCCTTGAACTGAGCTGAGACTCGTGCTCGGTCTCTGAAATGATTGCAGGGTTGCCCACGAAAATCAAAGCTGACAGTACTAGTCACCTCTTGACACACGACGTCGGCATCACTCGGAACTGGATTGCACTCAACATACCACAGCAGATTGAAATAAACGGTACCGAAACATACTACCGCCCTCTGTCCCCGTTAGGGTGTGCTTTCTTGCGATCTGAATCAACTTGTAATTCATTCTTAATGCTTACATTTATGAAGCGATATTCTCTGGTGCATGCTGTAACACTACTGACAAATATATCTACATATTTGCGCAAGTTCTTCAGTCCTCGATTATGGTGTTTGGCTCTTCAACAGAGCTAATTAGATAGACTGGGAAGGCTTGCATAATCTGACACAGTATACGTCTACTGCCTTTCTCGAAAGCGTTTTCCTAAACTACAAACATTATTGCATCCCTATTTTAAATTCTTTCCTCTTCAGTAACTGGTGTGTTATCCTAAAATATACTGTCATTGCAGGATCGCTCTCTTCTAAAGCAAAAAACGCGTGGATCAAAAGTCGCTCTTAAATAAATTATTACATAGCTATTGGTGAACCTTCCCTGTTGTAGGTCGCGGCACATGAAACACTTCTGTTCCTGCCTTTTCTTCCAAACCTGCGCTGGAAAACTATTAAGGATTTCGTGATTCTACCACTGACCTCTTGTGTCTGCAGGTCTCAGCAAAGTAAAGAGCGCCTCTAATGTCCAATGCTGCGTCTTGACGAAGAGATAGGACAAAGAAATTTCATGGGCAACGACCGTATAAGCCGCAGGATTTCCGGCAGCTAAGCCGACTGGTCGCGAAAGATACCATGGTATGAAGAAAATGTTGATTTCTTCGTTTGTTGTTATTACATAACATATACACAACGATTAAATAGCATTTATTCACGGTACAGAACAGATGTGTGTCTAGAATGTGTGGTAAAAGTGAGGCGAAGGTGCAAGGGATTTAGGCAACTCATATTAGCTCTCCTGTGAAGTGTGGAATGACACCCAGACTTCACGACACATGCCACTACACAGCGCCCAGTAACTATTCTGCATTTCTTCAAACTGATACTGAATTTTATTTGTGTCTGGCTGGCGATGCAGTACAGGACACCAATTTCGTACTAGGGAGGAAAGCTGCCCCATCATCTCTTCCCTGGATACGTCCACGTTCCAGACCAGCAAAAATAAATTGTGTACATGTATCTACCACGCAGAATATAATAAAACACATTTATGATCTACACGATATGCAGTACGTAACATGATACAGTAGGCTAGCATGACGTAGAACAATGTCGCAGAGTAGCTATTAAATCCACTCGATAATGGAAACAAAAAACTATCGGAATTCATAAAAGGCAAAAAAATTCAGCGGGGCACATAAATTACATCCATGGCCGACGATATTGTAAAACTACTCTCGTAGAATGAACATCAACTGTGACCACTGGAAAGGATCGTTTCCTTCGGTAAACGTATCTGGTCGACTAAAAATCAAAATAAAGCTGGATACGAATGATTTCAAATGTGAGGCCATAGCGGTCAGCAGCAGCAGTTTACACTCGACGTCAACAGCAAATAATGTTACTGTGGATAAGAGATGACGGAGACAAGATGGTGGCTTGTCACTTACAGTTCCGTATAGCGTCCCACCCAACGCTGGCTTTCTACGTTCTTCTATCTGAAGACGTTTCTCAACAAGCGGTTCAGATATTCGGTTAATCATCTGGTCTCAACAAGAAGGACCACTACAGCACAAACAACAGCACTACGAAAATCACGCAAGCACAGACAATATGTTTACGCAACATAATTCACAATCGAAATGTTCCTACTCAACCACCACCTCATATTGTGCGATATTTCATTCTTCACAAAATCGACTGGGACCCAAACTAAAGAACAACGGTAGCTGCCAACTGCACCACCGTGCTTTACCAACCATACGTAACACGTGACTGATATATCACAGACATACTTTCCAAAATAACTGCAATACAAAAGTAAAAGTACCACAGACAGGCAAATTTGAAACGTTCATAAATGACCGCGTTAGTATCGAAATTAAAAATTTCACCATCACATTCATTATTTGCCTATTCAGCAACATAAAGGAATAATGTACATATGAAAGTGTTCCAAAGTAATGCTAATGTGCTGATAGGAGTCGCTATATTTACTGGCAGTTACACGCAGATGTCTACACAAAAAGAATACAATACGTCTCTTTCACAAAGATATACCTTAGATCATTTTGTAATATGCTATTAGGTAAAGTGGTGACTACTTATGAACATGAACAGATAGAAACAGTCACGTCTTCTGAAGTTTGAATAACGCTGAACTCCTGGTTGTTCGAAATACGTATGCATCAGGCATTTCCAAAGGACTTTTGTGGTTTATGAGCCAACGCACTGAGTGGGCCTGTGAGTCGTTGGATGGTGCAGATACGTCTTTTTAGATTTTGAATAAAATTAAGATGGAGTACGAAGTGAGCAGGAATCGAAAGAATCTGAGAAATAGATGCGATGGTTTCAAGGAGCCACCGCAGTTCGCAAAGACGACACATTCAATACAATGTTGAAATAATTCATGCAGTTGGTGAAGCTGTGTTTTGAAATAGAATCGAAATGGGTATGCAGCAGTAAGTTCTGGGTCACCTAAGAAAATTAAGATCCTTACTAAAGAACATTCACACACATGGCTGAACACGTAAACGTGAAATAGTATGTGATGACACGGAAGTGTTACTTATATGAGATGTTGCACACAGTTCCTAGGTCAGTTACGTGTACGAAATATTCTGAAAACGAGGAGTAAATTTACTAACGACACCAGGAACTTATTCTATCCAAATTAATGGAAGTTTCGAATACAATTCCACCAACCCAATGTGAGACGTAACGAGTAAATGGAGCACAAGTTTGAACATAATGTCAGAAAACTTAAAATCCTATGGACGCATAATCACAAGTAATTAGCTGTGCAATAGTACCCAAATATTCTAATTATCAACATTGAGAATCCATTAATACGTATTTCGAGGTAAGAAGCAGTAAAGAATAAATCCTTTACACTGCAACGAAACATCTAAGTAGTTTACACATTAATTAATTCCGTTACATTTCTGCAACATTTCTTTGCAATAAGTCACATTGAGGTCACCGAAGCACGCCCAAAAAACATTCTGAAACCATTTATGTATATAATATTTTCCGCAGTTTCCTGCAAATATGACAGATTTCAAGAAAATCCTGATTTTTTTTTAAATGGTCCAAACTTCTATAACATAAACACGCGTCTTATGCTCGGATTTTTCTGGAACGAAACGTGATGTGCACGAACAGACTCACTGAACATTATTTCGCTTAGATGTGATTTGGTAGTAGTTGGATTTCTTATTACCCTCTTCTGCTCTTTTTACATTGCATTGTGACCATGTTTGGTCGTCTTCGTTTCGCATCGTTAACTACCCAGTTACCAACTTCGTAGCGCAAGAGATCTGTAAATAGTAACTTTACTTGTGCACAAGAAAGGGCAGATAATCTAGATACTCTAACCCAGATGTGTGCTTTTTGACAAGTTTCTTATTAGCTGAATAGACGCCTTGCTGTATTGGTGTCAGTGGGAAAAAGTGTAAGACCGAGGATAAAGTTTTCATTCTACAACGAAATGTGTGAAAGTGTATGAGAGAGAGAGAGAGAGAGAGAGAAAGAGATATAAAGTGATACACTATGCTAATACGACGCAGAAAATATTCGGAGCATTGCCCCTAAATGCTTTTAATACTTAAAATGTACAGCTTAACATGTCCGAAGATTTTGTAAAACCACTCTCGCAGATTGGATGTCAAGTTGGATCACTGGAAGGGATTTCTTTTTTCTTTATCGCTAAAATTTAGCTGATACCATTAAACATCCAAATAAAATCAAATACAAGATATTTGATGTGTGAGCTACAGCATTCAGCAGGAATCGTTTGCAGTCACATTAACAGCAAAGGATGGTAGTTGGAAAAGAGGTGACCGAGAGAAGATGTTGACTAGTTACTTACGGTTCCGTTCTGCGTCACACCCAACACTGGCTTCGTAAGTTCTTCTATCGGAAGACTGTTCTCAACAAGCTACTTAGATACTCAATTAATGAGCTTGTCTCACCAAGAAGAAACTCTAGAGCACAAACAATAGCACTACGAAAATCACGCAACCACAGACAATATCTTTTCGCAACACGATTCGCAATCGCAATGTTGCTACGCAACTGCCCTGCTCATGACGTACGATATTTCATTGTTGACAGATTCCCCTGAGACTCAAGCTAAAAAGCCACGACCACTTCTAGCTTTACACTAGTGACTTACTAACTATTCACAAGAAGCTACTGGTCTGTTCATGCTCATATTTATTATTTTCCTCTTAAGTAAAATACATAAATCACTCCCTTTGAAAACCGTTGAAATGAAGGTAATGAGGTCATATAAGCCATTGTATTTGAGATAGGTTACAAGAAAACATCTGAAAAAATGTGTAATAAGTTTTCTTTAAAAGCAGGTATTCCAACTACCGTTATAGTTTAATTCTTCGCTGGCTTAGCTTGCTTGCTATACTCGATCGAATTCGTGCACAAGACCCTCCCTTTTGTAACTCTTTCATTCTCTTTTTAAGGCTTCTAATTCCTTCTCTTTGACAGAACACATATACTATAAACAATTATTTGTTTTGTATCAGTCTTCCTTACCCTCTTCTCTTAACTTCAAGTTTTTGCTCATAGCACAGAGATTTACTTTTAAGGTACTACATGCGCTTTATTATTTATAATCATCTGGTGGATATGGTTCTGGAGAGTCAACGCTATGCCTGCGTTTGTAGGTAACACTGCAGACAATGTGGCAATGTATGTCTTCATTAATTGCAGCTCGCCTTTCGACAGATGCTGTTGTTGCGCAATGCCTCTATTAATGCTGCTGCAGCATTCTCTTCTTAAGAATCGCTCAAAATCCCTTCATTAATCTAACATTTTTAACTAACTCTGCTGTACTACCAACGGTGGTTTTGTAATCTTCACCACTGGATTGTCATTTATTTCGTGGTTATTCTCTAATTGCTTCAAGTCATTATGCATGTCATTGACTAAATCTTTAACTTTACATCTGTGGACATATCTCACTCCTGCCTTGTATCTTTCGTTCTTTACAGTTCGGAATACTATGTTTGGCCCCTCAATATTACTTATAGATCCAGGGGTGACGGACTTGAGAGTAATCTATATTTCCCTGGTTCCAGTTTCTCCGTCTATTGTTTTCGCGCCATGGTACACGCATTACTTCCTTCCCTCTAGGTGTGACGTATTTCCTGTTGTCTCGTATGTGATTTCCACCCATCCTTCCACATCTCTTGCGGATCTCTTCGTATCTCGCTTCTTCCACCAGTTATCTCGTCACCTCATTCGTGTGTGTGGAAGGCAGTTCTGAAGTTGCAGTATCCGTTATGACCTGGACCGCTACCTTGGAAATCTCTTCCCGTATAGCCGCCTCTTTCTTCTCACTGTCCGTCATTCCAAGTTTCGTGCAGCCGAATGCTGTTGCGCTGCTGAGTTGCTGGCCTTTCACCTCTTGTTTTCATGATTTCGATAGGTTCAGGCCCCGTTATTTCCATTACTATAGCGATTCTCCTGTGGCGCTCTTTCTTCTTCACCTTCCTCTTACCGCCGTCCTGTTAGAGCAGGGTCCGCGTTTTTGGGTCAAGGTACTCCATTTCTTACAGTATAATGCTTCCTGTGTATTTAGGCTTCTTGATCTTAGATTTGCACTGACAGTGCCTAGCCACTGTAATGTAGGTCCTCCACTTTGTCTGTGGCCTTCGACAGTGAAATGGGTGGCGCCCTTATTATGTGTCCATACCACCGAAAGCTACGGTCTTGCATCTTTTCGTCTGCTGGCAGACGACTGAGCGGACCGCGGCACAACACCAAAGTGGCGGGAACCACGGAAGCAGACCGTAGAAGAAAACAAGTTCACACCAGCACCATAGGTATATAAATCGCCCTATGTCTTTTAGATCGTATAAAAATGATAATTTTACTGTTTTTTAATCCTGACAAGTACAGATTTTAGCTTTGACATCTACATATTTTAATTACATATTTTTAATATAAAAAAGATCTACTGAATACAGTATGTGCAAATGGAATGTAACAAATTTACCAGACGCCACCTGTCGGTAATAGTGTTATAATTAATATAAATGACGTGCACTCTGCCAACCAATTTTATGTGACGTAGCATGTGAAAGTTGCTGAATTGGACGGGTTACTCCTGTAACTTAAATATCAGGTACGTTCTGGTACATTTGATGTTGATCAGATAGGATGAAAAAGATTTGCTTTCGTGAAATAGTAAATTAGTATAATTATTTTTACAGATCTGAAGATGGTTCTGAATGAACCGAAACCGGTCATATGAATAATAAAAAATTTGCGATCAAGACGGATTTAAAGTAACATTATAAAGGTCGTATTAGTGTTTTATAAGCGGTCTCCTTTACAGATGAACCACATCTTCCCAAAATTCTACCAATCAACCGAAGACGACCATCCGCCTTCCCCACAACTGCCATTACATGTTTGTCCCACTTCATATCGCCCAAATATTTAATCGGCGTGACTGTGTCAAGCGCTACACTACTAACGGAGTATTCAAACATTACAGGATTCTTTTTCCTATTCATCTGCATTAATTTACATTTATCTATATTTAGAGTTATCTGCCATTCTTTACACCAATCACAAATCCTGTCCAAGTCATCTTATATCCTCCTACAGTCACTCAACGACGACACCTTCCCGTACACCACAGCATCATCAGCAAACAGCCGCACACTGCTATTCACCCTATCCAAATGATCATTTATGTAGACAGAAAACAACAGCGGACCTACCACACTTCCATGGTGCACTCCAGATGATACCCTCACCTCCGATGAACACTCACCATCGAGAACAACGTACTGGGTTCTGTTACTTAAGAAGTCTTCGAGCCACTCACATATTTGGGAACCAAGCCCATATACTCGAACCTTAGTTAGGAGTCTGCAGTGGGGCACCGAGTCAAACGCTTTCGGAAAGTCAAGGAATATGGCATCCGTCTGATATCCTTCATCCATGGTTCGCAAGATATCATGTGAAAAAAGGGCAAGTTGCGTTTCGCAGGAGCGATGCTTTCTAAAGCCGTGCTGATGCATGGACAGCAACTTCTCTGTCTCAAGGAGATTCATTATATTCTGAGAATGTGTTCGAGAATCCTGCAACAAACCGATGTTGAGGATATTGGTCTGTAATTTTGAGGATCCGTCCTTCTACCCTTCTTATATACAGGCGTCACCTGCGCTTTTTCCAGTCGCTCGGGACTTTACGTTGGGCAAGAGTTTCGCGATAAATGCATGCTAGGTAAGATGCCAATGCAGTAGAGTACTCTCTGTAAAACCGAATTGGAATCCCATCAGGACCTGGCGATTTATTTATTTTCAACCCATACATCTGCTTCACAACCCCAGGGATGTTTATCACTATGTCATCCATACGGGAATCTGTACGACACTCAAACGGCGGTATGTTTGTGCGATCCTCCTGAATGAAAGATTTCTCAAATGCTAAATTTAAAATTTCATCTTTCGTTTTGCTGTCTATCGTTGCCAAGCCAGACTGATCAGTGAGTGACTGGATGGAAGCCTTCGACCCGCTTGCCGACTTTACGTAAGACCACTTCCTTGGGTTTTCAGCAAGATTTTTTGCTAAGGTATGACGGTGGTAGTGGTTGTATGTTTCGCGCATCGCTCTTTTTACAGCAGCACGAATCTCTACTAACTTTTGCCTGTCCTCAGTCTCCCATTCTTTCTTGTACCTCGAGTGCAACTGTCTTTGCTTCCTGAGCATTCTCCGTAACCCACTTGTTTGGCACATACTTCTCCAACGCGTGATTTACAATGTGTTTAAAATTTTCCCATAATTCTTCCACGTCCATCGCACCGGAAGTAAATGAAGTCGATTCATTTACTAAGTGGGATGCTAACTACTGCTTATCCGCTCTTTCTAGTAAGAATACTCTTCTAGCCTTCTTGACCGACTTTTTAACTTTCGTAACCATAGTCGTAATGACAATATCATGATCACTAATCCCTGACTCAACACTGACACAGTCGATGAGGTCTGGTCAGTTTGTGGCTACGAGGCCTGCAATATTTCCATTACGCGTTGGCTGTCGATTTAGCTGCTCAAGACAGTTTTCGGGTAATGTGTTGAAAAGTAATTCACATGACGGCTTGTCTGTACCACCTGTAATGAATCCATAGACATCCCAGTCTACACTAGGTAGGTTGACGTCGCCTCCGACAAATACAGCATGATCCGGGTACTTCTGCGATTCGGAGTGTAGACTCCCTTTGAATGATTCTAGAACTGTCACGGTGGAACCTGGTGGCCTGTAATAACACCCAACATTTAACTTTATTTCACCTAGCCCTGTTAAACGTGTCCAGATAACTTCACAATCACACTCTACTTCGACCTCAGTAGACACAACATTTTGGTCAACTGCAATGAAGACACCACCTCGTACGGTGTCTAAGCTGTCTTCCCGATACGCGTTCCAACCCTCACTAAATATTTAAGAACATCCTATCTCAGGGTTCAGCCAGGTCTTAGTCCCGAGAATAATTTGCGCGCCACACGTTTCCCCTGGAGGGCAGTAAATTCAGGAACTTTATTCTGAACACTCTGACAATTTACTGCTAGTATCTCGATAGCTGAAGTGTCTTTACATTGAGCGTGTCCTGATTTCCCTGCCTGCACTTCGACTGGTGAGTGTTCATCAGCACACCTCGCACTACTGCTCGGCCTAAAAAAAACCCGTGTGCACGCCACCCGAGTAGCCGCTTCCTTTGTGTAGTTCTCCCCTGACCTATCTACGGGAGTCCTACAATTCCCCACCCAATAGAGCAAGTCTAGAAATCTGCAGCCAAGACCGTCACAGAGCCGACGAAGCCTCTGGTTGAGACTGTCCACTCGGCTCCACACCAAAGGACACTCTGGGAACGATGCTGCAAATAGAGAGCTCTGCTAGCACCCCGCGTGCGAGGCCGGCGGTCTTCACCAAATCCGCCAGCCGCCCGTACGAACTGAGGATCGCCTCAGAACCCAAGCGACATGCATCATTGGTGCCGACGTGAGCAACTACTTGGAGACGACTGCACCCCGTACGCTCGAAAGCCGTAGGCAAGGCCGCCTCCACATCTTGGGATGAGGCCCCCCGGCCGACAAATCGAGTGCACGTTGGAATTCTTTCCAGCCCTGTACGCTATTTCCCTAAGGGGCTCCATCACCCGCCTAACGTTGGAACTCCCAACAACCAGCAAACCTTTGCCCCGTGAGCCACTGCACACTGAGAGGATGAACGGGCGAGGCCAGCCGGCCAGCCTCCACATTGACCTTCCGCCAAGAGGGACGCGAACTCTTTGCAGTCTGCCACTCACCCTGAGGTGAGGGCAGCCCCAACGCGCCGGGTACACTAGAAGGTGCCTCGGCGGCTGAGTCAGCGGGCACAGCAAGCGACACCTGAGGTGTATCAAGCGACGCGCCAGACCCTCCGCCGTCGTTGCAACTCGAGGCAGCAGCCTGAAGGCGGCTGACGGTGACCAACAGCACGCTTAGCTGCTCGCGAACCGCGGCCAGTTCCTCTTGCGCCCGCACACAGCACGCACACACACTATCCATCCTACAGCTAATATCTGGACGTATAGAGTTCGACAAATAAACAGCAAAATGCGACTGCACAGTTGCGTAACCAGCACCACATTGAGCTGCGGTGTATGAACAATTACTTACGAACCAAGCAATCAAATGACCACGACTACGCCACTATATAGATATTACAATGCGAACTTACCCCGGTCTTAGTGAAAATGACAACCACCTACGCGATGTTACACTCTACCGTTATTAAAATTTTCTATTTCGAAAATACGCAATGATCCGAAAAATTTCACCACGCAAGCACACAAACACACAAAGTAATTTGAATTGAACCTGCGGAACTAATTCGAAAAACTGAATATACGACTAGTTTCTGCTACTGCTGCTCGCACATGTCACTCTGCAAGCACAGATGAAACTGCGCTGGCCTCTGTCTGCTGCTAACTGTAGCCACTCCAACCACCTCTCGCATCATCTGTTATCGGCGTATTCGAGCAGGGAAATGCCTGATCAACTTCTGAGTATCCCAATTTCCATGAAAAATGGTGAGTGTTCAGCACTTCTGGGTGTGGGCCAACACTTAGTATCATACAACGCACTTGTCGGCCACATCTGTGATGTGAGTGGCTTGGGAAATGATAGTGGAACGATCTTGATGTCAGACAGAGATCCTAGGCTCTTCCCTCGTGAGGGAGTAGTTAGCGGAGCCATCTTGAATCCTGAGCCCCTGCATTCATGGGGTACCCAAATAGATGAGGCACCTCGCAGTCCTTGGAGATGCCCACTGGTGTGGGCACCCTTGGTGGCTGTGACCCTGTCTCTGGACTTATAGACCCCAGGGCTGGAAGAACCTTCAGGACACTGATGTGGATGACCTGGGTGCAGCTGCAGAAACAGAGAGTAGCTGAAAGGAACAATCCACTGCAAATATGGAAAGACAGTGCCTTTGTTGTGGATAGACCAGTCGCCAGTGATACTGGGTCCGTCCTTTAGAGGAGATATTCGTGTGTCGTTTTCCAAGAGGGAACGTGGAGTCAGGAAATTCCGTCTGGTGGCCCACATAGGTTGTCCTGAGGGAGGTGAGAGATGCCCTCGTTGTTATCCACTGCTGGATTAGTGCCATATATCCAAATGGATGGGGACTGCAATCCCAAAGGGCTGCTATGATAGATAAGGATCGTTACAATTGACGTCCCGGTAATTGAAGTGTATGCTACACCCCTGAGAGCATGAGAGGGCGGAAAGACCGGCAGGGACTCAAACTGCACCAATTGTACATTGGGAGACGCCTCAGAATTGTTGTTTCGTGGATGGGCACTGGCGGCAGACAAGGAGTCAAATTGTACGATACTGCAGTGAATTTGTTGTTAAGAAGGACGATGCAATGTTCCTTCGGGCATGCAGTATCGCCAGCGACTTTCAATTTCAAAAAAAAAAAATAATCCTCCCCTGTACGGGAATTACATAGTGTAGTGTGTAGGAGTGCAGGTTGTGACGCAGGAACGACGACATATCGGAGTTTCTGTCTGTCTGTGAATCGTACACAGACAGCCAAAGCTGTTAAGTCGATCTATAGCGTCCAACGGCAAATCAGGATCCAAGTCCTGGTCCGGCAAAAATTTTGACTGTCGTTACTCTTTTATACAACTGGCTGTAATTCGTATTCGCTACCGTGCATACTTTTCATGGAGTTCAATTGTGTCTCGGAAGACGGCTTGAAATAGAGCGTGTGCGCTTGAGCATGAATGACTGGCAGGGAGTCCCGTAGCATCACAGAAGACGACTGCAAACTGTGACTGTGAGCTATAGCACAGAAGAGCGTCGTGGAAGCCTGTGGGATGGCGTACGTGCGTTTGAGCCTTGAAATTTGTTTCTGAAATGTTAAGTGGAGTAATATATTACCTTTAATTTTAATTGAAATGTGGCTGGGGATTAGTTAAATAATTAACTGTTGTTACTTACTTTACTACTCCTACCCCTGAAGGAGATAATCAACTGAAGTAAATATTATGAAGTTAACTTATATGCAAGTTCCTTAAAATTAAATTATTTCATGACACTGAAAAGTTCTCATTAAAGTTAAATTGAGTTAAAGTACTTTACAGTTATCTAATCAGAGTAAATACCGACTGAATGCCCTTGGTAAGACTCCTTCCTGTATGTCACTGAAAATCCAGTAGTCCCTGCCTATAACTATAAGATAATTATTAATGGTGCTCGACGATTTCGTTGTTTAGGGGCAGTTGCAGATCTCCGCCGATCGCCTGTAAACCGCTGGTAATGTAGGGGACTCTCTATGGAAGCCTCAGGAACTGATCCAGTGCTGTTCAGTTATCGTTTACTCCGACAATGCGTAGCTGGACATCACATTACTTCAATTACATGTAAACACCTCCCGATGCATCATAGGACCGTGATGCAGATTCGTCAGCAGACATAACGAGACACATGCCTTAAGGTCCTACAGAAGCCTAGCACATGTGTCCACTATGGGAAACGAACTCTTTATACGAGGGTTGGAACTTAAATATTGGCAACTAATTTTCACAGCCGATACAAAAGAGTTACATGTTATCACCTGTTACTGTCCTCCAGAGTAGTCACCAGCGTTGTTCAGAATCCATTGACAGCGAAGATGAAGGCGCAGTACACCGTTAGCAGAGCATGTTATGTTGATGGTGTAAATGGAGTGGTTTACTGCCTGTCGAATCTGTGGAACAGTTCAGAAGCGAATGCCACGAAGTGGTTCCTTCATCTTCGGAATCAAATCAAAGTCACAAGAACTCAAGTCCGGGGAGTATGGTGGATGGTACAGTACTTCCCAGTCCCATCGTCCGAACAGAGCAGCCACAGCTTCCGCTGTGTGTGCCCGCTCATTGTCGTGCGTACTGAGGTGTGGGTTGCGCAGAAAGTGTCGCCGCTTCTTTCGCAGAGCTGGTCGCAGGTGATGCTCAAAACACAAACAGTAATTCTGTGCATTGACGTCCTGCCGTGGAGGAAGATGATGCGTTAGGATAACACCATTACAGTTGTACACGAGAATGACCATAACTTTGACCATACTGGGCCTCTGACGCACTTTTGACTTTCGCGGCTACCCATAATGACGCCATTCGCTGGATTGGCGTTTCATTTCTGGCTTCGTGGCATTTGCTTCTGAACTGTTCCAGAGATTCGACAGCTAGTAGACCGCTCCATTCGCACTATCAACAGAACAGGCTCTGGTGGAGGTATATGACGCCTTCCACATCGCTGGCAACGCATTCTACACAACACTGGTGATTATTCTGAAAGACAGTAACTCTTTTGTATCGGATGTGAATAAATAGTTGCCACTATTTAAGTTCCAACCATCGTAACATGAAACCTGTTAAGATACATTTTCAACGCTGTATATCCTTGAGGAAAATTACGATCTCTTCCCTTCAGTACTTTAAACACATTCGTCACAATAGCAAAGTTAAATAAAACTGCCTTTAATGATGGACAACAATGAGTTACAACTCTATTCAGTATCTGCGCACATCTATTCTCGATCGCACACCGTAACAGAGTGTATCATCTGTCTCCGTTTTTTGTTTTAGATTTAGCTCTTCCAGGAGGAGCTACAGTCCATAGAGTAAGGGCGTCTCTTTCGCAGGTGAAATGAGATACTTAGACGTATTTCGGACTTTATCGTTGCCATCTGGTTGCTAATCGAATTGTGCTCATGCTTCTATACGCAACAGTGGCAGCTTACTCGATTAGAAGCAGGCTCGGTTCTACTCACGAAACGAGAATGGACTCTGATAGCCAAACGCCCGTTAATAATCAGCGATTCATGTGTCTGTGGATTAACGTGACGGCCGAACTTCGTATTCGGGCAAAGACTCCATGGAATACCATGGAAGATCGAGAGCAGTGTTACATAACCTCGTTTTGCATTCATCAGTTATCGGTTCTCACGAATTTGACGTTGTTAATTACAAAATATACATTTATATTGTTTGGTTGTTATTCAATAAATAACTGAACGAACAATTTAGAACAATTTAGAATAAATATTATGCTTACAACTACTAATGTTGCACGTTATTGTACATTATGCTTTGTAAGTTTGTGCTTATCTATTATATTTACTTTCTTCAATATATTAAGAACCACTTTGTCTGCGTTAAGAAGCTGGACGATGCGGGGTAGTATCAGTGGCAGCGGATGGCCTCCTGGAACTGTGACGTGCATGGTGTGGTAGGTGGACTGGATCGGGCTGCACCAGGTGGGTATTTGCTTTCATCAGTATCAGGATGTGGGATTTTGTGTACATGAAATAAAGGAAGGTATGAGTGTTGATGATCCACCACAGTCTAATATGACAGTCGTGACACTCTCTCTTGCTACCCAAAGCAATAGCACTGCATCAAACGGCCAGCAAGCGATACTTCTGAATGCAGAATCACATGAGTGCGAATACTATCATTTATACTGATTTTTAATATAAGTTACACAATAGGCAGTTTATGGAGTGCAATTAAAAATAAAGAAGTAAGTCGCAATCCTTTAGTAGCGAAAAACTTCTAGTAAACACCAGAAGACCTTACCTTTACCAGAAACATATCGTACGTTTACCCAATATCGTGCTGTTTTGTCCGTTAAACTTTCATCACGCTAATGAATACGGAAACCAGGAAACCTGTACAGAATGTAATATCTTCATCTTCATTATTTAACATAAAAAATATGCCATCACGTCTGTAGCTGAAGCAAAACCTACACAGACGTGATAATGAAACGACAATGGGAATGAAGCTGTTTCCCAACGCCGTAGAAACCAGTTCCACAGTAGCTGCTATGTCTCAACCACAATCGGCAAAAACTTCAATACATTCGCTATTGAAGCAAAAGTAATTATATTTTCAAAAAAAAGTCAAGTTACTTGTAAAAGTTAATGAATCATTGGACTCCAGAAAAAGTTTTTGTTGTCAAGGAAAGTGCGTGTCAAAATAAGAACGGACAACAACAGAGATATGTGCTTCTCAAGCATGAAATATGTTTTTACATACTGTGGCTTTTACTGAGATAAGCAGCAATTATACAGTTAGTCGAAAGCATTTCTTCATGAGTAAGCTGTTGTGTATGTCCTTAAGCCACTATGATTAGAGTGTTTTGCATTTCTTTCGCGGTTATTTACGTGTCTTGGTAATTTGATGATGATGACCACCTCGCAGTGTCTGGTGATAGCGTCTCCGTCACTCGTTTAGACCTTACTGTGGCGGGCTCGGATGTGACTTGCAAAGCCGACCTTTTCTTTTAAGATCCGGTTGCACGAAGAGCAATACAGTTGCCCAGTGGAGTTGTACGCATAGATGTAATTAGGCTTGTGCTTAGATTTGCGAAGCTTCCGTTTATCGTCCAGGTTCTTTAGGCGGATGTGCTCGAATTGGCCCGCATCTCGTGGTCGTGCGGTAGCGTTCTCGCTTCCCACGCCCGGGTTCCCGGGTTCGATTCCCGGCGGGGTCAGGGATTTTCTCTGCCTCGTGATGGCTGGGTGTTGTGTGCTGTCCTTAGGTTAGTTAGGTTTAAGTAGTTCTAAGTTCTAGGGGACTTATGACCACAGCAGTTGAGTCCCATAGTGCTCAGAGCCATTTGAACCATTTTTTTTGCTCGAATTGTTCCACACACTTGTGTACAGTTGAGCGACACACTGATCGGTGCAATGCAAGCTCCTCCCAACGTTTGCTCCGAATGACACAGGCTGTGAGGTGGCGTTTGAAGCTGTCTTTATATCGCAGGTGTTGGCTACCTTGCCGCCTCTTTCTACACGAGAGCTCTGAGTAGAACACCGCTTTGGGAAGTCTACTGTAGTGCAAGCGTACGTGTTTCATTAAGAGAGCTTCAATGCCGGGCAGTTTCACGCCACACAAAATCTCCGCGTTTGGAACATCAAGCGTCTAGATGAAACACTACAAGCAGAGGGATGCAAAACTATCATGGATCCCTCATATAAAGAATAAACGTTCCCAGGCGAAAAGCGCTCTTATGAGCACTAGACTGGACTGCGATAAATGGCTCTGAGCACTATGGGACTTAACTGCTCAGGTCATCAGTCCCCTAGAACTCAGAACTACTTAAACCTAATTGACCTAGGGACATCAGACACATCCATGCACGAGGCAGGATTCGAACCTGCGATCGTAACGGTCACGCGGTTCCAGAATGCAGCGCCTAGAACCGCACGGCCACACCGGCCGGTGACTGTGATAAAAACTGGGTTCTAAGACCCTACGAATATGTACTGGATACTTACTATGGTAACAAGACCTATGACAATTGATGGGGCTACATGATGATGGAATAATGTAGAAGGTGTTTGTTAGGGAGCTTCGTAAGGAACAGAGATTCTACTGTTTAGCTATAACAGGAGGTATGGAGACCGCGCAGGACATGCCCCTGTTACACCTTTGGATTACAATGGAGGCAGGGGAAGGGGCATACAGGCTAAGAACAAGAAATAACTGGATTCCTTTAGCATAACGAGAACCTCACACTCGTACAGTGTGATAAATATAGGAATTCACAGGGTAATGGCGGCTGACCATACAATAGCTTTTAGCTACTCCAATAAACTTATGCCTGTAACAACCGCAAGAAGGGAGCAGTGGAAGAAAATTGGAAATTTGTTGTAAGTTCCCATGGGACCAAACTGCTGAGTTCATCTGTATTGAGGCTTGCACATTTCTTAATTTAACTTACTCTAACTTACGCTAAGGTCAACACACACACCCATGTCCGAGGGAGGACTCGAACAAGCAACGGGGGGAGCCGCGCGTACCGTGGCAAGGCACCTCACACCGTTCGGCTATCCCGCGACGTCGAGTGGAGGAATGAACCACATCTTTCAGGAGCCGTAGTCTGGTTTGCTGACAGGTCGAAAATAGATACGCCTAAAGGGAATCGAGGAAACTGGCCACATCCAAGAATAGAGGGACCAATCTCTCTAGGGAAGTTGGTCACAGGCGGAAATATCCGTTACTAGGGTATGCAAGGAGGAGCATTTGCTTAGGTACTACAACGATAGTGGTATCCACACTTGTAAGGTTGTATCGCATTTTGATTTTTGTATGTCATCGATATGCACGTTAAAGAGAGAGAGCAAGTTGTGTTAGTATTAAACAATCTCTGGTCTTGTCGTGGGAAAGTCTTTGCCTCTCAGCAGCCTGATCGTTGTTATTTGAAGTGCGGTAGGCGGGGTACGTATTTGGTAGTGATGTGTTGACTTTTGATTCCATCTGTTGGATGAAGAAAGACGTACTGTAAAGGACAGCAAGGATAAATATGACGTATGTATTGAAAAGTGAAAGGAATACAACATTTTGAATAATGATATATATGTATTCTATTTCTAAAAAACTCAAACAGTTAATTAGTTGAAATCTTCATGCGTGACTCGGGCAAGTGGGGTAGTCATTCTCTCATCTCAGTGCAAGTGAACAAAGTTAACTACCTGACAATGATCATTTCTAAAACTACGTAACTGAATCAGAGGCAGCAAGTTTATTGGGCTACGAGCCAAAATCAAAAAGATGGCAAGTCAATGTTGCCAAATGTATATTTAAATAGGAGTTCTATAATAATGAACTTGAAGAGAAAACAGATCAAACTCGTGGTAGAACTTATGACTGGACATGTAACTACATAAAACATCTACACCGGATGGATACAGTGCAAAAACCCACTGAGTGTGGACCAGATGATGAGGAAGATGAAACTGCGCCACATCTAATCTGAGAACGCGAAGCTCTTGCGGGAAAAAGACAAAGAATATTCGAGTCGGTAAAGCCTGAAGGAAACGAATCTAATAAAGACCTAGTAAAGAGTCTTCTACTACTTCTTAATGGTACCGGTTTGCTATACTAGAAATACAGGAAGTGAAATACCAGAATAAACTCAGTTGCCGCGAGTGTAGCAGTGTGCTAAGACCATTGTTGGTTTTATCTCCCTGCATTAGAAATATGAAATTGAAGGGTCTCCACTTGAGTCTCTTCATCAATTTGCTTAACATTTAAGTTAATGTACCCACCTCTGGCACTTCAATTATGGGCACAAACTGCATACTAATTAAAAAAGAGACTGAGCAGTTGAGTGTGTCTATAGTGGATACAAGGTATATTATTTTTATTTCATTTCACATTTTACTAAATTTTGGTTAATTATCAAGCCCCATACGCATATTCAATACATTTATGTGCAATATGTTAGTATATATATCCTATCCTGCTTTCACCTGAATCAATCAAAAGCATGAATGAGAGTGCACAAGATAAATTTATGGGAACAGTCACCTGTTCAGACGCCTTCCGTTATGGCTAACTATATCGTCAGCTGCTTGTATTAGATGCCCGAACAATATCATTCCCGCAGACTTACGATCAGACATAGTACTCTATGTGGATGACATTCTCGTGGCAGTGGAGTTATCGGCTGTCCACTGTGAAGTGGTTCATCGGTTACAGAAAGCTTTTGAACAGGCGGGAGTGACTGTGAACTTAAACAAGTCATAATTCGGCAGAAAAGAAATAAGATCCCTGGAACTCATAGTATCGGCAGAAGAGATACAGCCTGACCCGTACAAGAATAGTGCGATTGCGGATTGCGCAACTCCAACCAATAAAAAAAATTACACGGTTTTCTCTGACTATTTAATTTCTACAAGCGCTCTGTGAATCTAAACTTGGTAGCCGTGCGGTCTAAGACGCCTAGCCACCGTTCGCGCGGTTTCCCCCAGGGAAGCCTAGGGACCGATGACCTCAGCAATTTGGTGCCATAGGAACTTACCACAAATTTCCCCCCCAAAAAAAAACAAAATCTTAGCTTGACCTCCACTCCACACCACGTCTTCGCGACCTGACTGGAAAAAATGCTCCATGGATCTGGGACCAGCAAGCACAAGACGAATTCGTGAAACTGGACATTAGTCAAGACACCGATTCTTGCACACCCCGACCTGTGGCAAGATTTCTGTGTCATGACTGACAGTTCATTCTCTGGTTTGGGCGTCATTCTGTTCAAAGCAGAGGACATCATCGATCCATCCTCTTGGGTGCTCACTCTCTGTGAGAGAAATTACTCTCTCACGGAATTTATTGCGATGGCAATTGTGTGGACGTTTACCACATTCTAATATTACCTTATTGGTCGAACGACAATGGTATTTACCGACCACCGAGCTCTGCAATTTTTAAAGACCTCTATACTATCCCACAAGATACTGGCGCGGTGGGCACTGTGCCTCTAAGAACTCCGGTTTACAATGGATTACATTCACAGAGAATAAAACGTCATTGCAGACGCCCTTTCACGAGTACCTATAGGATTAGTACGTGCAGGAGATGGCGATGATGGAGAGAAAAACTTCATCTTCTTATATCTAAAAGGGGAAGCTGAAGAAAATGCTATTACATTCTGCCTTAGAAACATTGCACACAAGCAGGGCAAAGATGAGGTGTTGATAGACGTTAAAGAAATATGGGATGATAGCGACAATGCGGTGATTCGTCATTTCTACTTAGTAAGAGACGGCATTCTCTTTAAAATACGTGGTCCAGACGATACATGGTGACAACTCGCAAGATTAGATGTACTCATGGACAAATTAGTATGGTTACGGGATTAGTATTGTTATGGGAATATCGCCGCAAAAAAGTGCTTCGAAACATCCATGAGAAATTCTACTTTAACGACTTGCTCAGACGAATACGCCGTGTCATTTGACTACACGGGATATACCAGGGAGCCAAACCAGCTGCAGCTCCACCCAATACTCTCCACAAAACTGTGCGCCATCGCCGCTATAGACTTGTTCGGGCCAGTAATCCGTACTGGATCAGACTTTCCTTACGTACTGGTGTCTGTGGAACTAATGTCCAAGTTTGTTTCCTTTACACAACTGAGGACAGCAAATGGAAAAACCGTGGCAAAGGCTTTAGCTAACAATTTTTTGCGAAAAGTAGGTCTGTTGGAGCGAGTAGTTTCAGATACCGGGTCGCAGTTTAGCTCGAAAGAGTGGTCACAAATTCTGAGGTGTCGGAAAGTAAAACCGATATTCATTTCAGAGACCAACCGAGCTGTAACCCTTAAACTGTTTCAGGACATACTCAACAAACTTCCACACACATCGACCATGGTACCCCGGATCTCGGTACTGAAACATAAGGAACCGCCCAGTAAAAACAAAGAGGCAGTTTCCTTCAAGTTTTGTGGTCCTGTCTTCCTCAGCTGCGTGTAATATTACGGTATATTAATAATTTTTACTTATGGACCGTCTGACAGCAACTGAATAAAACATAATTTTAGTGCCATACGCGTTTCGCCTTTATTTTCTGCATGGCATCATTAGTGGTAGGTTGCGTGGATAATTTCTTACATATTACGCTCCTGTTGCATTTTTGGTGTTGTTCTTCTTCTTATGAATGCCAATTTGCGGTTTTTTCCCCCACATTTCACAGCTCTATGAACTGAACGCTTGTTTCAATGCAATGTTTTGGTTTCTGTTGGCCAACAAACTCAAAATCAAACTCAACCAAACGTTCCGCACTCTTCAAAAAGTTTTCATTGTCTTCAATGGACGATATCGGTTGTGGCGTATTCCACATCCCAACGCGCTGGCAATAGAGACACTTCGATCCAGACGATCAGAAGGACTTCACCACATTGCCAATGTAAGGCAATTCGTTCTATGAGCAGAGGCTGTAAATGTAAAAATTTCCGGATGTTGGGGTACCATTAAATTTAATCATTGCATTTTTGTCATATTTTACTCTTCGTACAATATAATCACAATGTATTCAGTTTTTTGTCACTTAGTGTACCAGTAACCCATGTATTAACTTATGTAGCAGCCGGAAGTTGCTGCGAATATATGGTCTTGATCATAAAATTTTATTCCTTAAAAAAAGTAACAGATCATGCTGCAATAATTCTGTCGCTCATTCACCATCTGCACATTAATCCACGAGTATCTCAGCGACCAACGAGACACAGAGACGAGTCCATAGTCAAAGAATAATGGTATCAGGCGGTGTAGATCTGGCCATAATACGTTCTAGTATGTGTTAGATGTGGTACTACGGGTGCGTTATGTAGTTGTACACAACATAAAGTACTTGCGATTAGATAATATTTGTTCTACGTCCTACAATAGCAGTGTTATGCATGTGTAAGTACAGAAGTAGTTAGTATTAAACAGTATGTGTTGTGTTTCTTGTGTAGTTATCAGTATTTAGTTTGAACGAATGCTCAACATCTGACGCCATGAATGCAAGCAATATCCCGGTTCCCTTCCCCATAATTCCAAGCACACGTTCCTTTATAAAAATAGGAGACGTTCTGACTCATTCAATTACTGTATAAATACGTAATCAATTAAATATGCAATTTAGAGTTGATGTTTAATCTTATTTAATTTTTTCTCGTTGTAAATTATTTCGTACCGCATTACGGTACATAGATTGAATGTAATTTTTGTCAGTTGTTAAATTAATTAAGTTGTTTACCGGTTGAGGCATTCACTGTCTTACACCTCTTCACAGCAATTAGACTACAGCTATTTTACTGGCCAAGTTGTACAGTTTCTAGGACAATACGCTTGAATCTTTTTCTCGTTAATCAATAGGATACTTTAGTTTTTGATTATTTTGTTCTATCTGTCTTTTTCCATCCAAAGTATCTGTATAAATGTATCTCGCGTCTCATTTGCAAGTCCAGCTCTGACATCGCAAGGCGAGGTTGCAGACGGAAGTCCAGCGCAGGCGCCCTGAAAGAGAGGTGGCCTAGCGTGGCACGCAGATGAGCTTATGAAGTGGCGACCTCGCACGGGAACATGCTGCGGAACACTTACTATTACTATATTAAGGGCATCACTGGGCATGCCTAGCAATAACAAGAGAGGGTAAACACAAGCCGTCTTCGAGAGGACTACGGAACTCGATCAGAGATGGGCCGCGTCTTGCACGTAAACGCTCTGGTGTATTAACAGCTGCGAGGATGAACACCTTCTGCCGCTTTCTTTCTCCCGACGAGGGATTCACAACAAAGTGCTGCCTCTACGTCTGCTGTGTACGTGACGCAGTAAATGTCGATCTCGTGCGCCGTGAAATCAGTATTCAAGGCTTTCTTTTAGTGGAACATCACGTCATTGAGCCACCATACATTATACTTCAATAACGTGTGTTCCATTTCGCCTTGAATTAACTGAGGTATATAAGACAAGTGTAAATATTGCTTCGCATTGCTCTCTAGTGGACATTCACAATTCTTAAATGTGTGTTTTCCGTTTTTGCTATGAAATCACCGATATAATAGGTCAATTTTGTTGTTTACTCGTGTCATGTATATTCTCCCCTTATAATCAAGAGATTTTCGTCTGCTATTCATGACTTTGTATTAACTGTACTTTTTTTGCTTAATGTGGGTTTTACTCATTTTTTCATGTGTGACACATTTTCACTTCGATCCTATTGTAACATCTTAGTGTCTTGTCAATCAAATTCAGTTCTCCGTTTTAAAACAAGATTCGTTTAAACACTGACCCCTGTGTCACTGAAACAAATACTTAACTTGTAAAATCTTAGCCTCAAGTTACCAATTTTGGCTGCTTGTTTACCCGTTTGCCTGCTCGCTTGTTTGCTTATTCTTTTCTTGTTTATTCCCCTTTTTCCATCAATTTAGATCATATTTACCACTGAAGATGTTTTTTTTCTGCAAAAAGTTTTCAAATTCTGCGTTGGTGGCATGTTTAAATCCCGGTTGGTTGGGTGTGTTGATGCATAGCATTCCACTCACAACCTTTTCTACAGGTTGTGTGTGCGATAAAGAGTTTCTACATGAGCTTTATCGTTTTTGTTAAGATTTTATTTAGTGTACCCACCTCACGCACATCAATTCTAGGCACAAACTGTAAACTACAGAAAAAAAACTGAGCAGCAGAGTGTGTCTATACGAGGCCACGAGGTATATTATCTTTATTTCACTTCACATTTAACTAAGTTTTTTATAATTATCAGAGCCCACACGCATATCTATTACGTCTATGCGCAATATGTCAGTATATATGTCACTTCCTGCTCTCACTTTATCAATCAAAAGGATGAATGAGACTGTACAAGATAAAATTCAGCACCTAGATATGTGGAAGTAAAGTAGTCTGCTACAGTGTCAGAAATAAATCATGTACCAGGTAACAAAGAAGCTTTTGTTCGCCTTGAACGGAGCTCTTGACAGATTGGCACAACACAATAGGGAGCTCTCTGGGTACTTCCAGAGGCACGGGACTAGAGGGTTGCAAAAGATTTCGCTCAGCAGTGTTCCGGAAGACGCGACACGGGCGACTAAGTGTGAGGCTGTGTATTCATAGTTAATTCTTATCTTATTTTTGTACAGTTCAGCTCCAGTCAAAATTAACGTCTTGCTCTCATCGCTCATTGCTCGTTGAGTGGTATATGGAACTTTTTCTTGCAAATTTTGGAACATTATGAACAATCGCACTTAGCCACGCATGCAAGCCATTTTTCTACTCCACCCTTGTTCAAACTTGTGGACGTGTGATGTAACTCCTCAGTTCAGTCGGATTTACTTCGTTGTTGATCTCATTAATATAGCATAATTCAACACATTTCTGAAACGTAATTAATTTCGATTTCTGTTGGTTATCTAGTTCCCAAGGCCTTTGGTGCATCAACAGGTGTTAAGTACGGATCTGAGGCCCATAGGTTCACAGATCGTGTCTCACAGTAATATATCCTATCCAATTTTCTTAGCGATTCTGAATTTTACCACTCTTTTTATGCTGAACTTTTGTTCGTGACGACCATGAGTTCGCGGATTCTGAGAATCGTTACATGTCACGGTTGCTGATTCTAGGGGTAAAAGATCCAAATTAGTTTCAGAACTTCTTCTATGGTGCAACTACTAACATTTCTGATGAATTTTTGTTAGCTTGCTTCGTGCACTCAAGCCAAGGGGACGACGGTTTGCTAACCACTTGCACACTGGTGAAGTTTTTCTTTATTCTTATATTTGTGCCGAATCTCTACTATATGTTTGTATGTACGTGAATGTCACTATATAAAGATCCCTCTAACCCTTTCATAATTAATATTCAATGATAAGTAGTACTGTGGTCTTCAAGACGAAGCTGTAAATGTAATTTTGTAACTCACCCGAGAGCGTTATGAAGAATAGCAACCATCACCCACTTACTAGCTTTTAGGTTTACTAGTTCGTTCAGTTCTGTCTTCAGTAAACGTGATTTTTAACCGGAGCATGGGCTTACGTATTCTCTCCCATACTTCCATTTTTACGTCCTACTGCTGTTCCTCATACAACAGATAAATATGCACAAGTTACTTATTTAATATTTATTCGACTACCATAAATGCGCAGATCCAACAACACAGTTCATTTAAACATCACAGGTTTTTCTTTCATGTATATCCAGATACCTTCATCCCACCCTCCATGTTAATAGTTACCTCATTTTTATGGACACCTTCATCACGAGCATCGATCCCCAACCACATCCATCACGTTCAGATAACCTTAAAAATCATGTCTGATCGCGATAGCCTTGCGGAATGTTTGACGCTTTGCCGTACCAGGCCCTTTGACAAGCACGTGACGAGGTAGTTGCAGATTGAGAGGGAAGGCGGAAACAGCAGCTGAGGGAGCGAAGACGGCCTACCGCCTTTCAGCCCTGGAATATTAAACTTCATCTCGGCGGCTGGGGGCCTGGTCTGTACGAGGACGTCGATTTGGCCAATTCTGGGTGATAATAAACTCCACTAATTTGCCTAAGCCAAGCTTGGTGATGCCTTGGAGCCCTTCGCTATTAATTCATGAAGTATTTCGGTGAGCTTGTTAAAGTAAACTACGTGTTGTCGCATTAGCATCGTGGTACTCCAGCCAGTCTACTCTCAACTGTATTGCTGTAATTGTTGCCTGTCGGGTCTCACTCCAAAATAACTGAAGCTTATTTCATTGGTGAAGCCTTTTTTTTAATAGGAACTGCACTTTTCATTGCAATTATAATGGTCAACTATGGATGAAACAATTCTGGAGATTGAAATTTTGTCATGTACGTTATTTAAAAGCAGTGAAGTTTGCTTTAATAAGAGCTACCCTTTTCGCTGCAATTGTTCTGGGTAAGCCTTACTACAACATTTCTGGACACTTTAAGTATTTCTGGTCTTCCAGCAAAAATAGGGAAGTTTACTTTAATAAGAACTTTTATTTTCAGATCGGTTATTACGGACAATTTTCTAGGAAAATAATTTTGAACTATTGAAGACCTGTCCTGTCGCGTTTTACTTTACAATTGTTGAGGACTGCATAGCCCAGTCTAATTCTAAGATTCGTCTACAGATAGTTTGCTTATCATCATGTATAGTATAGTCATTGGGCAGATGTTGTCACCAATTTATGCTGATGTTGCATGTTGTTATGTACCAGAGTGTGTCCTTCCTTTGCCCGTGGATAGCAATTCTGCACCACCGACTCTGTCTTTTTGATTATCACCGCCTGAGCGGTATCTGAATTGTATTTACATAACTTCACTTTCTTCTAAACTTACGTCACCAAAGGGCATGAAGCATTCGTTGTGTGTTTACTACCAGTTCGTAGTGAATTTCAAAGACATTGTTTAAATTTTATATCCAAAGTCAATTTATGGTATTTTGAAGACTATAAAAAAGGGAATTTTCGATCATTTCCAAAGTTTTGTAAACAGAAGACAAGTTTTGGTAATATGAAAAATTCTTTCTTGTTAAGAGTTTGGTAAAATTTTAGAAAAAATAATGGCGAATAATTTGTGTTAATGTTCTATTGAATAAAATAGTGTTATTGTTGCCAACGATGAATGCTCTACCTTGTTGTCTGGCCCAGTTGTCCATATTCAGCAGCATATTAGGCAGGTTAAATGGTGTGCAAGACATCGCAGTATCAATGCTGTACAAACAGTATAGCTGTGCAGTTGAGGATAATGATAAGGCCGGTGGTCTCGGGATACTCATTATATATAAATATTTTTGTTTATACACACCTTGCCTATACTTTTAGTGTATTTAGTAATTCAGCTAGTTAACTAAGTAAATTTCGCCACATGGTGCAGTGCTGTTACTGACGTGTCTGTCGAACCATTTCTGTGTACGTCAACACTTCTAATGTTCAGGAAGTCTTGAGTAGCACTTGAAGTTCCATTGGACGCTTCCAAACCATAAACTATGCAATATCTCTTTATATTCGATGAATTATTCTGATACAATTCTACCCTTGAATGACGTTTACAAATTTTCTATCTTCATACTCGCAGAATCCATGCGAAAAGTAGTTCATACAATAGCTATGCCATGAGCGCATAAGTATTCTTTGTAGTACTCTCTCTGGTAGTTGTTAGAAAAGAAAAAAAAAAAGAAAGGGAGCTTCCGAGATTGTCTTCGTGCCGATTAGCCTGAGCTTGGTTTGGAAGAACTGTAATCTGATTGAGATTTATGACAGAAGATAACTGAGACGAAACTGTACGATTAAAAGGGAAATATATATATATTGCTCCTTCAAATGAAAGGTGTGTATTGGAAATTTGAGAATTAATGATATTTATCGATATATTGCGTAGTTGTTAATCAGAAGGGAACCTCCGAAAGACTGGATACGAACCTGCATTTAATAATCCAAGAGCTCCATTACTTCTTCGGAAGGTTAAACTTCATCAAAGCCAAATATCCGCTTGATATGAGGTTTCCCGACTGATTATACAACGCTCCCAAAATTACGAGGCATTTTGATTGTACAGATTAGCAGACTGCCGCAAAGCACGAGCCTGCAGAGAAGAACAATCATCGCCTGATTTCATTCTCACAAGTAAAATTTCAGAATCATTTTTGAGTGACTGAACTATGACTGTGTTTCCTATCATGAATGATTGATTGCTCGAACGAATTGAGAGCTACATAATTACGTAGAAAAGATTGGAGGAAAAATTACAACTACATTTACTAATGATTCATTAAAAATGTGACTCTTGTAGCCCTTAGGGGCACTGTAACATCAGAACACTACCATTACTAACTTATATGGAATATTAATTTTGTTTACGTGCAGAATGAAATCACTGAAGTTCAGAGGAGAGCAATGGACTTTCGAGCAAATCGTTGCCGTGCTTTAGTTGCAATGGACAGTTCGTCCATAGATGTGTCTTAATGTTACATAGATATTTAATTTCTGTTAGGTCACAGCACAAGCATTTATGTAAAAATGCAACTGCACAGAGCATCAATGAAGACAGATAAAATCGAGTAAGTGTTTAATTTGTTTGGTAGTTGCTCGTGAACTAATTGAAATCATGATTATTTGTCATTTGTCATTTTTCATGATGAAGAATGATACTGATAGTTGTGGCAGTCTGTGTATAATGTTGCTGTGGGAGATATACGTCTAAAAAGATAACATTCTCATATATTTGCCTCTATGCAATAACACATGTAAAGACAGAGAAGGAGAAAGAGATACTCGTACATCTTTTATGAAAGTAGTAAATTTTATTTCAATATTTGTTTAAATGGAGTTGAGTGATATTAAAGCTTCATTAACATTCTTTTATAAAGATGCATTTAACTTCAGAAGTTATACTATGCCATTTAATAATTTATTCAGTTTAAATATTTGTGAGTCGCTGTCGCCTTCACTTCTCAGACAAACAACGGATTTAGTTCTGATTTTTTCTCTTCCGGCACCTCCAGCACTGTCTCTGACGACGAGTCATCAGTGGGATGTCCATCTGAGACACTGTACTTGGTTCCACATACATATGTTCATTGGCTGGTGAGCCATTATCCCTGTCCACTTTGCAGCCAGACAAGAGTCACAGTCCTGACTTTCTCCACCCAGCACTTCAAACACTCTCTCCAATAATCAGTCACTGGTGGTATGTACTCCACATCCACTGTCCAAAGTTCCTCAGGAATATATTCATTGGCTAGTAAAAAACCCCATCCACTTTGCAGATAGACAACAGCCTCAGCCCTGACTTAATCCATCGAGCACCTCCAGCCCCCTCTCCAACGATATGGCATTGGTGGTATGTTCTCCCCATCCACTGTGTTCACTTCTTCATGAAAAAGTTTATTTGGTAGTGAGCTCGTGTCCCTGTCCACTTTGCACGCACAGACACATATAACAGTCTTAGCCCTGACTTTCTCAGTCCAGCACCTGCAGCACCATCTCCAGTGACGAGACATTGGATGGATAAGCTCCTCGTCCACTGTTCTTGGTTCCACGCGAATACATTTATTGGTTAGTAAGCCGGCAGACCCATCCGCTTTGCAGTCAAAGAAGAGTCTTGGACATAACTTTCTCTGGCCAGTATATCCAACACGCTCCCCAACGATGAGGCGTTAGTGGGATGTCCTTATTATCCACTATACTCAATTCGTCATGAACGTGTTTATTGGTTAGTGAGTCATTGACCCTGTCCACTCTGTACACGGACAACAGTCTTTGCACTGACTTTTTTCACTCAACACCTCCAACCTCTCTGACGACGAGGAACTGGCGGCGTGTCCTCGTCATGAATACGTTTAGTGGGTAGTGAGGCGGTGTGCCCGGCCACCGTGTGGGCGCACAACGGTCTTCTCCCCGAATCTCTCCGCCCAGCACCTCCGACACCCTCTCCGGCGGCGAGGGATCAGCGGGATGTCCTCGTCACACTCCACCACAGGCGGCACATGGATCTCGGCAGTCGTCAGAATCATCCAGCCATCGTTCACCTGCACAGAAAAACATTTCTTCACCTTAAAATACATAATACTTTCATTATGCAACAACAGTGGTAAAAGTTCTCTATGGTGACTGTTATGGACAAAACGTACATTAAGAGATAGCAACTTTTTATTTTTCTGTGTAATCGGAAGAAAGGGAATATGTTTCAAACACAATCATTTACGAAGACAAGGATCATATTTAATATCTTCCAGCATTAACTAAAATTCTGCCACATTATAATGGTCTGAGAAAAGGATATGTTGAATGTAATCTAACTCATCTCTTAGTAGCGACTTATCCAAGAAGATGTGTATTTAGTGCCGCCTTACCTTCCCGATGACTTTGCCGCAGGCTTCATCAATAACAGCAGGCGGTGGCCGGGACTTCTCCGCCTGCGCTGCCAGCAGAACCAACTCGTCCACGTCTGAGCGCAGCCGCCAACGCGCGGCGCTCATCCTCTGTGGGAGATTTGTTTCTACCGTCAAAATTGTTGCTTTCCAATTTCTTTTTGTACCTTTATTTAACATCTAATACTTTGTGCATGTGAATTCACAGCATAAAAAAAATTATTCTTATATTAGTCTATCAAATCCAGAAGCGTTGCCACTTTCAGTAAATGTACCAAAAGGTATTTCAGCAAACCGAAATGGCCTCACAGTAACCTGAGATGTAAATTAAGCTTAATTATCTTAGTAAAAATGGGTGCACCTAAGCGTTGTTGTTGTTCAATGTTCCTCACCTCTGGCTTTCCAATTAAATCGGTGTCTATGAGGTCTCCGTAAAAGTCTTCCTCTGCCTCCCTCCCAGATCAAAGGCAGAACGCGCCCAAAAGCCTTCGGAACATCTGCGAAGAAGAAAATAAATATCATGTGAAGTACTGACCAGACCGAATTACAGCCTGTCCATTGTGGACTGTTGGACAGTCAAAAAGGTTGGAATTGGAACAGGGTGAGTGTCCTACGAAGATTTCTTACTAATAAGTATGCAAATATGTAGACGATACCACCAGAAACGTTGAAATCTCTGATACTGTAGGATTTTTACGAAATTTAAACATCAGCTCACGAATAATTTGCAAATTCTGACCAAAGTAACGGTTTTAAGTAGTAGAGTGATATACGTAGGCTCAATGTGTTCTAAGAATCAAATCGATGATTCAAGCTCAGTTGGGGTGTGGGGACTTACTACGCCGATTAAAAGTGGCACACCGTTTTCGAACAAGTGATACGATACGTAATGTAAAGAATGAATAGTTTCATTGTCCATTTCGGAACGATGACGAACAGTATACATGATATCATGGGACAGAACACAGCGTTATAGGTTACCCGCGGGATTCCATTTTCTTTTTCTTTTCGGTTTCTATCTCTGTTCTTCACGTCAACTGATCCCACAAAAACAAACTACGGTTCACACTAGTGTGTGATGACCAACGTATTTGTGCCCTGTGTTCAAATTTCCACACATTCTTTGCCTTACCATTTTAAAGCCACTACGACTTATGAGTAGGCTGCCAGCAATTTGCCCATAAACGGCGCCCAAAGAATACGAGATACTTGTGTCAAATAGCCAAATGTCCAGCAACCGTTTCCCTTCTTCTTAATGAATTACGGTGGGCGCCTTAGCAGATATCTTGTATCATGGAATAGAAGAAATATTTGACTAAGGTAGGAGTGAGTTATTTGCATTTTACATCGCTGTAGATGAGTTCTAATTGTCGTTCATGAAAGTCCACTGTCTTTTTTTTTTTTTTTTTTAATGCTCTAAAACCACTTCCTCAAGATCTAACAGCTCACCTAAAATAGAAATCTTGACTTCTTGCCACATCGGTGTCCAATTCGGCCACCAACGAGATTGTATACCCAGTTGCCCTTTCTGTAGTCCACTACTTGAACGTGTAGACCTTAGTTCCCACAAACTCTAAAAATTCTGTTAACCAGATGGTAAGTGTTTGAACTGTAACTCTTGTATGCGCACTATTAGCTGAGTTGCTTAACTTTTGTTTACTTCAGAAGCTAGCAAAACCACTGTTCATCTCATTTGGAGATGTAGTAGGAGACAGAGCAATAATATTAAAGTCTCATACAGTCGTTGGATCATAGGGGATGGAATGAGAAACTGACGTTTTGCAACAAGTGTCTTTCGATTACTCCATCTATACTGAGGCGTAGTTAAATTAATTTCACGAGAAATGCCACAGAGAGCATGTGTTGCTCACACTACCAGCGGGGTGGAACTCATAATGCTTTTCTTGAACTGCTTCTAAGCATATCTCGTTTGCAACTGTTTGTGTCCTCCGGAGGCTCCATTGAATGGTTCGTGATTCACAGCTAAGGCTACGTATAAGCCATCAAACGGAAGCAACTATCAGGCTCATAGGAACGCACGAGCAAGTGCAACCGTATATGCGGTGCTGACGTCCACCTAACTCGCAATAGTGCTTAAGCGTCGAGCACGACCAGAAAAGAAGAAAGTGGGAAGAGAGAGAGAGTAAATGATCCACCTTCATTTCCTACAAACTGAAAATTAGCTGTCTCTATTGGGAAAGGACACTCCCAGGGCAGAATTTCATGTCTTTGACTAGACCATTTCCTAGCGCTTTTACTGATTTGTAGAACACAGCACGTTATACTGCACATTGAATATTCCACAGAAAAAACATTAGCATCCAATATATCCCAAGGAAGTGCAGTAGGATGTCCAACGTTCTCAGTGTATACACATAGTTTATCCCGAAAAATATCAAGAGGAATTAAATAAATTGGTTACGCCGAAAATGAACCTGAAATATACGACATATCTCTGTTGTTATCTTACCAGGTTTTTTAAATCGATTGAAAAATTTGACACACTCACAAGAGAAAGAAGCAAAAATTAATTACCTAAATAAAACTCAGCTTTTAATATACCACATTATTAAATCGGACTAATAAGAACAGAATAATTTCCTACAATCTCATACATAGTCGTACCCTAATACAGATACTGTTGAAAATTCGTGATTGTGAATTTTTAGTATCCGTGGTAGTGCTTGTTAGATAAAAAATGGAAAACGTAGAGCACATAAAATACAACATTACGTTAGTCAGCAGGTGAATTATTCATTCATCAAGTATGTATTGCGTGCGCTTCACGTTTTTCGTTTTAAATGTCTCAAGTAATTACGTAGACATTAAAATACACAATCATAAATTTCCAATACACTCTATATGGTGTTCGTAATCTGTATGAAGCTATGCGAAATCATTTTATACCTTTTAGGCAGATTTAAAAACGTGGTATACCAAAACTTTTTTTTCTTTAAATAGTTTTTGTCTGTGTTTTACTCTTCCGTATCTGAAATTTTGTCAATCTATTTCAAACATTTTGCTGAGGTTACAACGTAGTCATGTGATATATATCAGGATTACTTTAGTTTCTCCTTACTTGACCAATTTGTTGCATTCTTCTACGTATATCTGGGGATATGACCGTGGGGGAAAAAGTTAGAGAGAGTTCACCTCCCACGGAGGCTTTCCAACAGCCGTTCTTCCCATGGATCATTCACGACGAGATCAGGAATAGGGGGGTATGGCAGTGTTACATAAAATTCACTCCACCACACACTAGACAAGATAGTGAGTTAATACTGCATTGTCAGACATCTCTGAGCTATGCTGGAAGTTTCAAGAATCTATCTCATCGCGAAGTTACTGTTGGATGAATCACGAAATCTGTACCGAAGAGACAGACAGTCAAGGAAGCGACTTAACGGGAATGTGCTGGAGAGTGGCGCTTTTCTGGCGATGTGATTCTAGAGAAAAATTCAAAAATCCTATTAAACCGTGAATCAAGTACAAGTAAAGATTCAAATAAACAGTAAGTTGATAAACACGTCTAAAGTCAAGTATAGAAGTCTGAAAATGCCAAAGATATGACAACTATGCATTGGTGACATATTGGGAGCCCACATGTGTGCCTGTGGGCGACGTGGCTCTTATTAGCTAGATAAATATCTTCCTGTGTTGCTGTCCCTGATAAGAAAATGAGTCACCGAGAATAAAGTTTTCTTTCTGCCACGAAGTGTTCGTAAGTGTATGAGATGGAGTGCCACAGAGAGAGAGAGAGAGAGAGAGAGAGAGAGAGGGTTGAAGGGTGGGAGGGAGAGAGGGAGGGAGAGAAGGAGACAGACTGATGTCTTGAACTGTGTTGAGAGACGTGCTCGGTGGGTGAAATGGTTGCAGAGTTGCCCCCGTAAGTCAAAGCTGAGCGTACCACTCGTCGCTTGACAGTCGACTTCAGCTTCACTCTGAAGTCAGTCAAATACTACAGCAGATTGAAATAAACGGTACTGAAACTTACTACCACCATCTTTTCCTGTTAAGGTCTCTTTTCTTGCGATCTGAATCAACTTGTAATTCACTCTTAATGTCTACATACGTGCAGCGATATTCTCTTTCGCACGCTATGACATTGCTGACAAATATTTCTATTTATTTACGCAAGTTTATCAGCCATCGAATATAATTTTTGTCTCTTTGTAAGAGTTTCAACAGAGCTAATTAGATAGACTGGGAAGGCTTGCATAATCTGACACTGTACACGTCTACTGCCTTTCTCAAAAGCTTTTTCCTATACTACAAACATTATTTCATCCCTAACTTATATTCTTTTCTCTTCTGTAACTGGTGTGTTATCCTAAAACATACTGTCATTGCAGGATCGTTCTCTTCTAAGGCACAAAACGCATGGATCAAAAGTCGCACTTGAATAAATTATTACATAGCTATTGGTGAACCTTCCCTGTTGTAGGTCGCGCCACATGAAATTCTTTTGTTCCTGCCGTTTCTTCCAAATCTGCGATGGACAACTATTAAGGGTTTCGTGATTCCGCCACTGACCTCTTGGGTCTGCAAGCCTCAGCAAAAATAAATTGTCTACATGTATCTCCCACTAGTGAATAACGCAGAACAAAATAAAGCACTTTTATGATCTACACGATAGGCAGTACGTAACATGATACAGTAGGCTAACATGACGTAGAACAACGTCGCCGGGTAGCCATAAACCCACTTGATAATGGAAACAAAAGACCTATCGGAATTTATGAAATGCAAAAATTTCAGCGGGGCAGATGAATTACAAAACCGTGAACGACGATTTTGTAAAATTACTCTCGTAGAATGAACATCAACTGTGATCATTGGAAAGGATCGTTTCCTTCGGTAAACGTATCTGGTCGACTCAAGATCAAAATAAAGCTGGATACGAATGATTTCAAATGTGAGGCCATAGCGATCCGCAGCAGTAGTTTACACTCGACGTCAACAGCAAATGATGTTACTGTGGATAAGAGATGACGGAGACAAGATGCTGGCTCGTCTCTTGCGGTTACGTATAGCGTCCCACCCAACGCTGGCTTTCTACGTTCTTCTAACTGAAGACGGTTCTCAACTAGCAGTTCAGATATCCTGTTAATGAGCTGGTCTCACCAAGAAGGACCAGTACAGCACAAAGAATTGCACTACGAAAATCACGAAAGCACAGACAATATGTTTACGCAACACAATTCGCAATCGAAATGTTCCTACTCAATCGCCACCTCATGTAGTGCGATATTTCATTCCTGACAAAATCGCCTGGGACCCTAACTAAAGAACAACGATAGCTGCCAACTGCACCACAGCGCTTTACCAACTATCTGTAACACGTGATTGATATGTCACAGACATAATTTCCAAAATAACTGCAATACAAAAGTAAAAGTACCTAAAACAAGGAAATTTGTAACTTTCATCAATGAGCGCGTTAGTATCGAATTAAAAATTTCACCATCACATTCATTATTTGCCTATTCAATAACATAAAGGAATAATGTAAATATGAAAATGTCCCAAAATGATGCTAATGTGCTGATAGGAGTCGCTATATTTGCGGGCAGCTATAAGCAGATGTCTAAACAAGAAGAATACATTATGTCTCTTTGACAGAGATATACCTTAGATCATTTTATAATATGCACTTAAGTAAAGTGGTGACTACTTATGAGCATGAACAGATTGAAACAGTCACGTCTTTTGAAGTTTGAATAACGCCGAACTCCTAGTTGTTCGAAATATGTATGCATCCGTGATTTCCAAAGGACTTTTGTGGTTTATAAGCCGACACACTGAGTGGGCCTCTGAGTCGTTGGATTATGTAGATATTTGTTTTTAGATTTTGAATAAAATTAAGATGGAGTCCGAATTGAAGAAGAATCGAAAGATTCTAAGAAATACATGCGATGATCTCGAGGGGCACCGTAGTTCGCAAAGGCGACACATTCAATACAATGTTGAATTAACTTAGAAGGAATACATGCAGAGGGTGAAGCTGTATTTTGAAAATGAATCGAAATGCGTATGCAGCAGTAAGTACTGAGTCCCCTAAGAAAATTAAGATCATTAGTAAAGAATATTCACTCACATGTTTGAACACTTAAACGCGAAATATTATGTGATGACACGGAAGTGTTACATATACGAGACTTTGCACACAGGACCTAGGTCAGTTACGCGTCGAAATACTCTGAAAACGGGGAGAGAGTGAGTATATTTACTAACGACACCAAGAAGTTATCCGATCCAAATTAATGGAAATATCGAGTACTATTCCTGCAACCAAATGTGAGACATAATGAATGAATGGAGCACACTTTTGAACATAATGTCAGAAAACCTAAAATCCTATGGACGAATTATCACAAGATATTAACTGTGCAAAAATACCCAAATATTCTAATTATCAACATTGAGAATCCAATAATATGTATTTCGAGGTAAGAAGCAGTAAAGAATAGCTCCTTTACACAGGAACGCAACATCTAAGTAGTAGACACATTAATTAATTCCGTTACATATCTGCAATATTTCTTTGCAATAAAGCTTCAAGAAAGTCACATTGAAGTCCCCGAAGCACGCCCAAAAAAACATTCTGAAACCAATTATCTATATAATATTTTCCGCAGTTTCCTGAAAATTTGACAGATTTCAGGAAAATCCTGATTTTTTGAAAATGGTCAAAACTTCTGTAACAGAAAAACGTTTCTTATGACCGGATTCCTTGGATCTAAACGTGATGTGTGCGAACAGACTCACTGAACGTTATTTTGCTTGGATGTGATTTGGTAGTAGTTGGATTTCTTATTACCCTCTTCTGTTCTTTTTACATTGCATTGTGACCATGTTTGGTCGTCTTCGTTTCGCAACAATAACTACTCAGTTACCAACTTCGCAGCGCAACGCAAGAGATCGGTACATCGTAACTGTACCTGCACACAAAAAAGGGCAGATAATCTAGATACTCCGATAGACCTTTTAAAGGAGAATATATCCTCGTCCACCTCAATGGAATTCGTGTGACATGCTACACTTTGAAGGACTATGTAAATGTAAAATGAAGCACAACGTTTTAAAGCTGTGTACTGCTGACATATTGGAACCCAGATGTGTGCTTTTTGGCGACAAGTTTCTTATTAGCTGGATAGACGCCTTGCTGCATTGGTGCCAGTGGGAAAAAGTGGAAGACCGAGGATGAAGTTTTACATTCTGCAACGGAATGTGTGTAAGTGTATGAGGGGTCAGAGAGAGAGAGAGAGAGAGAGAGAGAGAGAGATAGAGAGAGACATAAATTAATACACTATGCTAATACGACGCAGAAAAAATTCGGAGCAATGCCCCTAAATGCTCTTAATAGTGGAAATGTACTGCTTTCGGAATTTATAGAATGTAAAGAACTCAACACATTATATCAGTTACCGAAACGAATTCCGACGATTTTGCAAAACTATTCTCGCAGATTGGATGTCAAGTCGGATGACTGGAAAGGATTTATTTTTTCTTTCTCGTTAAAATGAGGCTGATGCAATTAAACATCCAAATAAAATAAAATACAAGCTATTTTATGTGTGAGCTACAGCATTCAGCAACAATCGTTTACAGTGACATTAATAGCAAAGGATGTTAGTGTGGAAAAGAGGGGACAGAGAGAAGATGTTGACTGGTTACTTACGGTTCCGTTCTGCGTCACACCCAACGCTGGCTTCGTAAGTTCTTGTATCGGAAGACTCTAGCTAGATACTCAATTAATGAGCTTGTCTCACCAAGAAGAAACTCTAGAGCACAAGGAATAGCACTACGAAAATCACGCAAGCACAGACAGTATCTTTACGCAACACGATTCGCAATCGCAATGTTGCTACGCAACTGCCCTGCTCATGACGTACGATATTTCATTGTTGACAAATTCCACTGAGACCCAAGCTAAAGAGCGACGACGACCGCTTCTAGCTTTACAATAGTGCCTTACTAACTATTCATTATAAGCTACTGGTCTGTTCATGCTCATATTTATTATTTTCCTCTTAAGTAAAATGTATAAATCACTCTCTTTGTAAAGCCACTAAATGAAGATAATGATGTCATAAGGCCATTGTAATTGACATGCGCTACAAGAAAACGTCAGAAGAATTGTGTAATAAGTTTTCCTTAAAAGAAGTTAGTCCACCTACCGCTATAGTTTTATTTTTCGCTAACTACAACACATCGTTTTGGCTTAGCTTGCTCGCTATACTCGATCTAATTCGTGCGTAAGACCCTCGCTTTTGTAACTCTTTCACTCTCGTTTTCAAGACTCCTATTTCCTTCTCTGTGACATAACACATACACAATAAACAATTATTGGTTTGTATCAGTCTTCCTTAGCCACCTTTTTGAAATTCACGTTTTTTCTCATAGCACTGATGGTTCAAATGGCTCTGAGCACTATTCGACTTAACTTCTGAGGTCATCAGTCGCCTTGAACTTAGAACTAATTAAACCTAACTAACCTAAGGACATCACACTAATCCATGCCCGAGGCAGGAATCGAACCTGCGACCGTAGTGGTCACTCGGTTCCAGACTGTAGCGCCTAGAACCGCACGGCCATTGCGGCGGGCCATAGCACTGAGATATACTTTTAAGCTACTACATGCTCTTTATTATTTATAATAATATGTTGGAAATGGTTCTGGAGAATCAATGTTATGCCTGTGTTTGTAGGTAACATTGCAGATAACGTTGCGATGTATGTCTTCATTAATTACATCTCCCTTTCGACAGATGCTGTTCTTGCGGCAATACATCTTTTGATGCTACTGTAGCATCCTCTTCTTTAGAATCGTTCATAATCACTTTATTAAGCTAATATTTTTTTTATATCTAACACTGCTGTGCTAGCAAAGGTGGTTTTGTCATTAATCTTCATCAATGGATTGTCACTTATTTCGTGGTTATTCTTTAATCTATATTTCACTGGTTCCAGTTTATCCCTCTACTGTTTCCGCGCCGTGGTACACGCATTACTTCCTTCTATCTAGGTGTGACGTATTGCCTCTAGTCGCGTATGAGATTTCCACGCATCCTTCCACACTTCTCGCGGCGCTCTTCAAATCTCGCTTCTTCCACCAGTTCCGACGTTGCAGTATCCATCATGACCTGGACCGCGACCTTGGAAATCTCTCCCTGTGTAGCCGCCTCTTTCTTCTCACTGTCCGTCATTCCAAGTTTCGTGCAGCCGAATGCTGTTACGCTGCTGAGGTGCTGGCCTTTCAACTCTTGTTTTCATGATTTCGACAGTTTCGGCCCCCGTTATTTCCATTTCTATCGCGATTCTCCTGTTGCGCTCTTTCTTCTTCAGCTTCCTCTTAGCGCCGTCCTGTTAGAGCAGGGTCCACTATTTTGGGTTAAAGTACTCTATTTATTACGGTATAATGCTTCCTGTGTCTTTAGGATTCTTGACCTTAGATTTGCACTGACAGTGCGTAGCCACTGTAATTTAGGTCCTCCACTTTGCCGGTGGCCTTCGACAGCGAAATGGGTGGTGGCCTCATGATGTGCCCATACCACCAATAGCTACAGTCGCATCTTTTCATTGACTGTATCCACTCCAGCTACCTCTCGCATCATCTATAATTGGCGTATTCGAGCATGTAAATACCTGATGAACTTCTGACTATCCTAATTTCCGTGACAAGTGGTGACTGCTCAGCACTTCTGGGTGTGAGTCAACACTTAGTATCATATAACGCAATTGTCGGCCACATCTGTGATGTGAGTGGCTTGGGAAATGATAGTGGAACGATCTTGATGTCAGACAGAGATCCTAGGCTCTTTCCTCGGGAGGGAGTAGTTAGCGGAGCCATCTTGAATCCTGAGCCCCTGCATTCATGGCGCACCCAAATAGATGAGCACCTCGCAGTCCTTGGAGATGCCCATTGGTGTCGGCGCCCTTGGAGGCTGTGGCCCTGTCTCTGGACTTATAGCCCTAAGAGCCTGAAGAATCTTACCTAGGTGTAGCTACAAAAACAGGAAGGGGTTGAAAAGGAAACATCCACTGCAGATACGGAAAGAGAAACGTTTAAATGTCTTTGTTGTGGATAGACCAGTCGCCAGTGGTATGGGTCCGTGCTTTAGAACAGATATTTGTGTGTCGTTTTCCAAGAGGGAACGTGGACTCAAGTAATTCCGTCTGGTGGCCCACATAGGTTGTCCTGAGGTACAGCTGTAGTTGTCTCAAAGGAGGTAAGACATGGCCTCGTTGTTATCCAGTGAAAGATTAGTGCCATATGCACCAAATGGATTCGGACTACAATCCCAAAGGGCTGCTACGATAGATAAGAATAGTTACAGACGACCTCCCGGAAATTGGAGTGTATGCTAGACCACTGAGAGGACGAGAGGACGGAAAGACCGGCAGGGACTCAAACTGCACCAATTGTACCTTGGGAGACTCTCAGAATTGTTATGTGGATGGGCACTGAGGACCGTCAAGGAGTCAAATTGTACGATACTGCAGTGCATTTGTTGTTAAGAAGAAAGATGCAGTATTCCTTTGGACATGCAGTATCGGCAGCGACTTTCAATTTGAAAAAAATAAATGGGCTCCCCTGTACGGAATTACATAGTGTAGTGTGTAGGAGTGCAAGTTGTGACGCTGGAACGACGACATTTTGGAGTTTCTGTCTGTCTGTGAATCGTACAAAGCTCTTAAGTTGATCGATAGCGTCAAGCGGGAAATCAGCGTCCAAGTCCTGGTCAGGCAAAAATTTAGACTGTCGTTATTCTTTTATACAACTGGCGGTTATTCGTACTCGTAACAGCGAATACTTTTCATAGAGTCCAATTGTGTCTTGGAAGACGGCTTGAAATAGAGCGTGTGCACTTAAGCATGATTCACTGGCAGGGACTCCCGTTGCATCACGGAAGACGACTGGAAACTATGAATGTGCGCTAGAGCACAGAGGAGCGTCGTGGAAGCCGATGGGAGAGAGTACGTGCGTTTGAGTCCTGAAATTTGTTTATGAAACATTGTATGCAGTAAAATATTACCTCTAATTTTAAATCAAATGTGGCCAGGGATTAGATAAATAATTAACTGTTGTTACTTATTTTACTACTCCTACTCCTGAAGGAGATAATCAACTGAAGAAAATATTATGAAGTTAACAGATATGCAAGCTCATTGAAATTAAATTATTTCATGACACGGAAAGGTTCTCATTAAAGTTCAGTTGAGTTAAAATAGTTCACATTTATCTAATGAGAGGAAATACAGATTGAATGCCCTTGATTATACTCCTTCCCGTATCTCACTGAAAATTCAAAATTCCCTGCCGATAACTATAAGATGGTAATTAATGGTGCTAGACGATCTCGTATTGTAGGGGCAGTTGCAGATCTCCACCGATCGCCTGTAAACTGCTGGTAATGTTTGAGAATTTCTATAGAAGCCACACGAAATGATCCAGTGCTGTTCAGTTATCATTTAATTCGACAATGCGTAGACGGACATCAGATTACTCCAATCACACGTAAAAACACCTCCCGATGCGTCCTAGGACCGTGATGCAGATTCGTCAGCAGACATAACGAACCACTTGCCTGAAGGTCCTAGAGAAGCCTAGCACATGTATCCACTGTGGGAAACTAGCTCTTCATACGACGGTTGGAACTTACATAGTGGCAACTACTTATTCACAACCGATACAAAAGAGTTACATGTTTGCACCCGTTACTGTCCTTCAAAGTAGTCACTAGCGTTGTGTAGAACCCGTTGCCAGCAATGTGGAAGGCGTCGTATACCGTTACCAGAGCCTGTTCTGTTGATGGTACGAATGGAGCGGTCTACTGCCTGTTGAATCTCTGGAACAGTTGTCAAGCGATTACCACGTAACTACTCTGAAGGACACTAACAGTGCAAACATGTAACTCTTTTGTATTGGTTGTGAATAAATAGTTGCCGCTATTTAAGTTCCAACCTTCGTATCATGAAACCTGTTTAAATAGGTTTTCAAAACTCTATGACTTCCTTTAAGAAAATTACAGTATCTTCTCTTCAGTACTTTGAACACATTTGTCAGAATAGCAAAGTGAAATACAACTTCCTTTAATGATGGATGACAATGCGTTACAACTCTATTCAGTATCTGCGCACATCCATTCTCGATCACATATCGTAACAGAGTCTTTCATCTGTCTCTGATTTTTGTTTTAGATTTAGCTCTCCAAGGAGGAACTACAGTCCATAGAGTACAGGTGTCTCTTTCACAGGTGGAATGAGGTACTTAGACTTATTTCGGACTTTATCGTTGCCATCTGACTGCTAACTGAATTGTGCTCATGCTTCTTTAGGCAACAACTCGGCCTTGTAGGTGGACTGGATCGGACCGAACCATAGACTGGACCAGGTGGGTATTTGCTCTCATCAGTATCAGGATGTGGGATGTTGTGTACTTGAAATAAAAGGGAGGTATGTTTGTTGATGATCCACCACAGTCTAGTATAGCAGTCGTGACACTCTTGTTACCCAAGGCAATAGCACTGCATCAAACGGCCAGCAAACGATACTTCCGAATGCAGAATCACATGAGTGCGAATACTATCATTTATACTGATTTTTAATATAGGTTACACAATAGGCAGTTTATGGAGTGCAATTAAAAATCAAAAAGTAAGTCTCAATCCTTTAGTAGCGAAAAATTTCTAGTAAACGCCAGAACACCTTACCTTTACCAGAAAGATATCGTACGTGTACCCAACATGGTGCTCTTTTGTTCGTTAAACTTTCATCAACCTAATGAATACGGAAACCAGGAAACCTGTACGGAATGTAATATCTTCATTATTTAACATAAAAAATAAGCCATCAGGCCTGCAGCTGAAGCAAAACCCACAGAGACGTGATAGTAAAACGACAAAGGAAATGAAACTGTTTCACAACGCCGTAGAAAACAGTTATACAGTTAAAGGCGCTGCAGTCTGGAACCGCAAGACCGCTACGGTCGCAGGTTCGAATCCTGCTTCGGGCATGGATGTTTGTGATGTCCTTAGGTTAGTTAGGTTTAACTAGTTCTAAGATCTAGGGGACTAATGACCTCAGCAGTTGAGTCCCATAGTGCTCAGAGCCTTTGAGTTATACAGTAGTTGCAATGTCTCAACCACATCCCGCAAAATCTTCAATACATTCGGTATTGAAGCAAAAGTAATTACATTTTCAAAAATTTTCGTGAACTAAAAAGTCGAGTTAAGTGTAAAAGTTGATGAATCATTGGACTCCAGAAAAAGTTTCTCTTGTCTAAGAAAGTGCCTATCATAATAAGAACAGACAAAAACATAAATATGTGCTTCTCAAGCATGAAATGTGTTTTTACATGCTCTTGCTGTGATATAAGCTTCAATTATACTTTTATTCGAAAGCATTTCTTTATGAGTAAGTTGTAGTTTATGTCATTAAACTACTGTGATTAGGGTGTTTTGCATTTCTTTCGAGGTAATTTATGTGTCTTGATCATCTGATGGTGATGTCCTCCTCACCGTGTCCAGAGTCAGCGACTCCATCAGCCGTTTAGTCCTCATTGTGGCGGACTCGAATGTGGCTTGCAAAGCCGAGCATTGCTTTGAAGATCCGGTCGCACGAAGAGCAATACGGCTGCCCGGTGGAATTATATGTACAGATTTAATTAGGCTTGGGCTTAGATTTTCGGAGCTTTCGTTTATCGTGCAGGTTCTTTAGGCTGATATTCTCTAATTGTTCCAGACTCTTGTGTACCGTCGAGCGCCACTCTGATTGGTGCAATGCAAGCTCCTCCCAACGTTTTCTCAGAATGCCACAGGCTGTGAGGTGGCGTTTGATGGTGTCTTTATAACGCTGATGTTGACCACCTTGCCGCCGCATTCCACACGAGACCTCTGAGTGGAATAGCGCTTTTGGAAGTCTACTGTCGTCTATGCGTATGGTATGGCCACTCCATCTCAGTTGGTGTTTCATTAACAGAGCTTCTATGCTAGGCAGTTCCACACGACGCAAAAGCTCCGTGTTTGGAACACGGTCTTCCCATTTCATGCGAAGAATTGATCTCAGAGAGCGAAGATGAAAGGTGTGTAGCCTCCTACTGTCAGCTGTATAACAGCACCAGGTTTCCGAGGCGTAGAGTAAAGTTGGTAATGTTATTGCTTTGTAGATAGCAATTTTAGTTTGTAGTCTGAGATCATGTGACTTCTTTACTCGGTGATTCAGTTTGCCGAAAACTGAGGCAGCAATTTCTGTTGGCAGCCTGTTGTCACTTCTAATTTGTCTACCTAGATATCTAAAGTGTGACACGTTTTCCAAATGTTTATTGTCCATCTTAATACACCAGTCGTCTGTATTGGAACCCCTAAGTGGTTGTTGAAGGACTTGCGTCTTGGTGATGCTTATGACTAAACCAAATCTTCTGCAGGAGTCATTTAGCAGGTTCATGTATGTTTGGAGAGATTCACGAGAATTAGCCATCATACATACGTCATCTGAGTAAAGAATTTCTAAGGCATATATTTTACTTACACGACTTTTTGTTCTGAGGCGAGATATGTTGAAGACACTTTTGTCTGTTTTCGAGTCAAGACCCATTTGAACACTGAAGGCTTTGGTCGCGTCTCTCATAACAGCTGCGAGATAAAGTGAGAAGAGTGTGGGAGACAGTACACAGCCTTGTTTTACACCACATGTCACGGGAAACTGGTCTGAAAGCTCGTTTTCATGACGGATTTTTGCCATCATGTTGTCATGAAACTCTCTACTCAAGTGAATTATTTTGTCAGGGCAGCCGGTTTTCTTTAGTATAATCCAGAGAGCTTCCCGTGGGACTCGGTCGAATGCTTTTTCCATGTCTGCAAACCACACGAACAGACTCTGATGTTGCTCTAAGCTTTTCTCTTGCATTTGTTTGACAACAAACATGGCATCGCATCCACTGTCCCTCTGTTCTGGCGAAGACGACACTGGGTCCCTCGTAGCACTTTTTCTGCAAGGTGCGTTAGCCGGTTGTTGAGAATGTGAGACAGGACTTTCCCTGCTGCTGAGAGAAGAGAGCTTCCCCTATGAGAACTGCTGTCAGTAATGTCACCATTACGTTTGTAAATCTTGTAAATTCAGGCATCTTTCCAATCTTGTAGAATTATTTCTCAGTCATAAAACTTTGAAATTAGAACTAACAGTGAGTTCGTAATGTTTGCTCCACCATATTTATAAAGTTCTGATAGTAAGTTGTCTAATCGTGCTGATTTGTTATTTTTCAGCTTAGACAATGCTGAAATGAATTCACTGAACGAAGGGGCATCAGCAAGAAGATCGTCGACTGGCACTCCTTCAAGTGATTCTATACAAGGAATATGAGTCGTCTGGTGGTTGGGATTAAGAACTTCATCAAAATGTTCTGCCCACCGAGCAAGGATATCACTTCGTTGCGTCAGCCGACAGGATTTATCTTTGTCATAAACAGGTGCTATGTTTCTTGATTTTGGGCCAAAGATAGTTTTCAGGCACTCGAAGAATCTGTCTGTTTCGATTGTTTCCGCGTATGATTGCATTTCAATGGCTTTATTCAGCCACCATATGTCTTTGAGGGCGCGCACCTTCACTTTCAGGTTGCAGTGTGCTACTTTACGCTTGTCAAGATCAGGACTGCGAAGAGATGCCCTGAAGTCATTAACAAGCTTGGTAATTTAGTAACGCATGGAATGCGAAACTTAACAACTATTTCGTCAATTAAATATAAAAATAAATAAAAACAAACTTCGTCTTTACGACGCAGGTAACTACCTGCTTTCTCACCGCTTGGAGCACTAGCGTCGCTCCAGCTGTCAAACGGTAACAGCTTTCGCACCAGAGAGTGTCACGACTGTGTGTTTTATACCTTAGCAGTACTTAGCCGTATTTCAGAATCCATCGTTAAAACGACAGAGAGTTCACTGAACCCATCAGCTGATCAATAGCAATTAAATAAAAAATGATACGTAACAAGCCTCAGGAACCGGAATACTGCAGCAGTAAGTTGGCATTTGAGATGGTTATATGGTAAGGTATGAGGATGTACATTCGAGGGTTGGATTCCCTCATTTCCTCATCGAGGACTCGCACTGCCTGGGCTACTCTTAGGGTGTATCTTCGACGTGGAAGAGCCCCAATCGTGCTTGTCGCGTTGTTGCCCGTCTGCGCGCCGTCACTGCTACCTGCCGCCGTCGCCGTCGCCGTCGCCGTCGTCTGTTCGCCGCCGCCCGGTGCTTGCCGCCGCCGCCGCCGCCGCCGCCGCCGCCGCCGCCGCCGCTTGGTCGCCGTCTGTCGGTGCTCGCCGCTTCCTCTTCTGCCGCCGCCACCTGGTCGCCGCTTCTTCCGCCGCCGCCGCCGCTGTCGCCGTCTCTTGGTGCTCGCCGCTTCTTCTGCCGCCGTCTCTCGGTGCTCGCCGCTGCCGCCGTCTCTCGCTGTTAGCTGCCGCCTGCGATCATGGACGCCCCAACTACCACCATCATCTACACCTCTCCTTCACCTGCCCCCACTGTAACGTCATGGAGTGCTTCCTCTGGGATTCACCCGTCTCATGCACCTCCCCTACTCACAGTCTCCTCCCCATCTATCTCCTCTCCCTCGATGTATCCCCACCTGTACGTCACTCCTGCTCCTACCCCTGCTACTGCCCCTCCTGCCTCTGTCTCTGCTCCCAACCCCCCTCCCCTCCCTGTCGCCCGCCGAGACGACTTTCCCCCTCTCCCCCCTGCGACTACCGCTGCTTCCCCTGCCAGAGTCTCCGCCCGCCGCGCCACAGTCGCCGCCACAGAGCGCCCTACCCTCTCATTCGGTGCTACTGCCTCACAGGAGGGCCCTGCCTCCCACCACCTCCCCATCCATCCAGTCCCTCATCCCTCCTCCCAGGCAACACCTGCCAAAAAATCTTCCAAACGGCCCAGTGGCGACCTCTCCTCTACTCCTTCCTCCAAAAAGCCACTGCCCGCCCCACCTCCCACTGACCCCGCTATGGATATCACCCCATCTCCCTCCTCTCCAGCCCACTCCCTGTATACCTTTGTCCTAGCCAACCCTGATCCGAAATTCCTGGATGCCCGCACCCTCACCCTTGAAATCCGGAAGTACATCCCCAGTGCACCCATCACCCAACTTATCCCTCGCAGAGACTCTGTCCTCATCAAGTCTCCCTCTCCGTCCTTCCATACTGATCTCCTCCGGCGCCTTCCCCGCATCACCTTTGGGCCCCACGCATCCCTTACCCCATTCCTTACATCCTCCTCTCCTCGTCAACCCCAACCGCCTCGTCGTCCGCCGACCCTCACTGCCGTCATCACAAAACTCAGCCCTGTGGTCACGGAGGCTGAGGTGTTGGCGGAACTGAATGCCCACCCCTCCCTGGAAGTCCGCTCTGCCCGCCGTATTTACAACTCCTCTGGCCCTACTTTCCTCATGCGTATCTTTACAGAGTCCGCCTCCTCCATCGACCACCTCCTCACGCAGGGAGCCCTGATTTTCAACCGCCGCCACCCTGTTGACCCGTCCCGTTCCCCTCCTCAATCCTACCGCTGCCAGCGTTGTCTTCTGTACAATGACCACATCACCCAAAACTGCAAGAACCCACCCACCTGCCCCCATTGTAAAGCCTCCCACTTCCTCAAACAGTGTCCCAACCTCGCCTCCCCCCTTCCTGCAACACCTGCAATGAACCTCACCCCACCTATTCCTCCAAATGCAAAGCCAAGCCCCCTCCCACCAACCCTGAACTCACTGTCCCCGTTCGCCCCATTGACCCACCTATCCACCCTAACAATTCCCTCCGCCCTCCCCCTACAGCAGAAGACATCATTTGGTTCCTCACCGTCGTCCTGCAGAACATCCACCCCTTCCAGCGCCCCCACACACTCCAGCAGATTTCCCTCGCTGCCCGCTCTGTTTTCCACCTAAACACCTACGCCACATACTCCCACAACCAGGCCCACTTTACCTTCACCCGCCTAGACACCCTCGTTTAAGCCCCTCTCTCCCCTTCCCACACCCTTCCCACACCCAACCCCATGGCTCGTCAACAGTATCGTCTCCTCTACCTCAACATTCGCTCCCTCCCTGCAAACAAATACCTCTTCATGCATACCCTCTCCCAGCACCAGGTTGACTCCTTCATCCTTAATGAAACCTTCCTCCAACCCCACCATGTGGTCCGCATCTCCCCTTATCTCCTTCACCGCACTGACAATCCCCTTCCCCAAGCTCGAGGCGGGGTCGCTATCGGCCACCTCGGGCATCTCCCTGTCCGGCCACAACCCCTCCTCAATGACCCCACCGAACACCTTCTCCTCAGCCTCTTTTTTCCCTCCCTCACCATCACCTGTGCCACTATCTATATTCGCCCCGCAGCTCCTCTCCCCTTTGACTTCATTTCCCATGTTGACCGTACCTTCTCCACCTATGTGATCGCCGCTGACCTCAACATCCACAGCCGTGACCCTGCCACCCTTCGGCGGTGGCATCAGTTCCTTGCCACCCTCCATGGTGACCTTGTTCCTCTCCCACAGCACACCCGTCCTGAAAGTAACTCCACCCCCGATGTTATCCTCGCTTCCCCCAACCTCCTTGGTCGCATTGCCGTTGATGTCCTCGATCCCGTCGGTAGTGACCATCTCCCTGTCCTTCTCACCATCTCCTCTACCCGTCCTGCCACTGCAGCCACCCGTCCACCTGCCCCTCCAAAATCTGTCCATGACTACCACCGTGCCAATTGGGATGCCTACCGGGAATCCATTGCCTTACAGGTCGAAAGCCACCCCCTCACTTTCCACCACCCTGATGACATCACCCATGCCTCTTCCTTCCTTCAGACGACCATCACTGACGCTGTGGAGGCTCATGTCCCTACCAAACTCATCCACCCTCACCGCCCTACGCTTCCTCCGCAGGCCGTCCTTCTTCTGCGTGAATCCCGCAGGCTCTACCGCTTCTTCCTCCGCACTCGTGACCGGGATACTCTCACTCGCCACCGGCAATTACAGCGACATATCCGGAACCTCCTTACAGCAAAGAAACGCCGGGACTGGCGTCAGACATGCACACGCCTCAACTCCACCCACCCTGTCAACTCCTCCAAGTACTGGTCAGCCTTCCACCACCTTACTGGTAGCCATCCCACCCCGCATTACCCCATCCTCCATGACGATCGACCCTTTCCTGACAACCTCAGTAAGGCTAACCATTTTGCTTCCCACCTGTCCGAGGTCTTCTCCATTCCTGACGATCCCCATTTTGATTACTCCCTCTTCCCCACTGTCCTTGACCGCACTGACACCTCTGTGCCCCCGCTCGCCCCTAGCTTCCAGTACTTGGATCGGCTACCCCCCTCCGACATCAACACTCCCATCACCATGCAAGACATCACACTCGTCCTCCGCTCCAAACGAAACACCGCCCCTGGTCATGATGGCGTCACCTACCGTCACCTCAAGGAATCCCCTCCATCCTTCCTGTCTGTCCTTGCTACCCTGTACAATGTCCTCCTCTCCACTGGGTTTTACCCTGACCTGTGGAAGACTTCCCGTGTCCTGCTGTTCCCTAAGCCTAACAAACCCCCCTCTGCTACCTCTTCCTATCGTCCCATCTGCCTCACCTCCGTGTTCAGTAAGGTCTTTGAGGCCATCCTCTCTCGCCGTATCCACCGCCACCTTAACCAGCACCACCTCCTTCCTCTTACCCAATGTGGCTTCCGGCCTTCCTTCTCTGCTGACGACCAGCTCCTTAACCTTACCCATCTTCTTTCCCTCCAACTTAACTCCCGTCGCTCTGCTATCTTTGTTTCCCTTGATCTCCAGAACGCCTATGACCGTGTCTGGCATCCCAGGCTCCTTTTCAAACTCCAGACCTATGCTCTCCCCATCAACTTCGTCCGTCTCGTTGCTTCCTTCCTCTCCCATCGTCCCTCCTATGTGACTATCCACAATTCCAACTCCCGTACTTTCTACCCCTCTGCCGGCGTGCCCCAAGGTTCTGTCCTTTCCCCTCTCCTCTATCTCCTGTACACTGCTGATATGCCCAAACCTCCCCCTCCTGTTCATCTTCTCCAGTTTGCTGATGACACCGCCTTCCTAGCCCTTTATCCTACCCTTCAACGGTCCCAACGTACCCTCCAAACCCACCTTGACCAATTCACCGCTTGGTGCAACCAGTGGTTCCTCCGTGTTAATCCCTCCAAGACCCAGGCGATCATCATAGGCCACACCACCCGCTCCTTCCGCCTCCCTGATTTCTACCTCACCATTTACGGCCGTCCTATCCACCTCACTCCTACCCTCAAATACCTTGGCCTCACACTCGACCGCCACCTCACCTGGACTCCCCATCTCCTTACCATCCAAAACAAAGCTCACAACCGCCTCCGCCTCCTGAAACTCCTGTCCGGCCGGACGTGGGGTCTGCATCCTTCCACCATCCTTCACACCTACAAATCCATGATCCACCCCATCCTTTGTTATGCCAGCATCGCTTGGATTTCCGCCCCTCCCCGGTTCTATAAAGCCCTCCAAATCCTCGAATGCCATGCACTCCGCCTCGCCTTCCACATCCGCCTTCCGTCCCCCACGCGCATCCTCTATGACCTCATCCCCTTCCCCCACCTTCTCCTTTTCCTTGAACATATCCGCACACTATATATTGTCCGCTGCCTTGATCCCCCTCACCCCCTGGTGTCTCCCTTCCTCTCCACTCCCAACCAGTTGCCGCGCCTTTACCGTTGTCTCCCTCCCTCTCTCCATCTCCACACTCTCCATCTCCTTTCCCAACACAACTTCCACCGTCTACCACTCCCGGATGATGAGCTTCGCCCTGACATCTACCCTTCCTACCAACTCTAACCCCCTCTTCCTGCCTCCTCCTCAGGGCTCCCTCTCCTCCCCCTCCCTCCTTCTCAGCGGATTTCCCCTCCTACTCCCCGTCCATCTCTTGTGCCTTCTTTCGGTGTCTCTGCGCTCCCTCCTGCCCTGTCTTCCCTTTTCCTCTCCCGCCCCATGTGTCTCCTGCCTCTTCGTGAACCCACAGTTGCCCCTCCTCTCTTCCTCCCGCCGCTTCCCCAGCTGCCCCATGCTCTCCCCTCCTTTTCCATCCTCTCTGCCCTTTCCCTCGGCAGGTCCCGCCTGGTAGTTTTACTCTTCGTCGTGTGTGCTCCAAGTGGGTTTTAAGTGTGTTGTCTTCAGAGTGTTTTTAATACTGTGGCCAACTTTTAAACTGTGCATGTGCATCCAGTGTCTTCTCTGTGTTTTAAGAATCGCCAACTGTGTTTTTTTTTAACTTTCTGGTGACTATTTTAACTGTCCCCAATGAACTTCTACATGTCAGTGATTTTTACCTCCATTTTCTCCCCTTACTGTGTTTTATGTTCCCCTTTTTTTACCTCCTTATGTATGTATTATTTTATTCTTGTTTTAGTTGTCATGTCACTCGGCTGAAGAGCGGCGGATTGTGCTGCTGACAGCCCTCCCCTGCCCATATGCGGCAGGGGCATGAAATCACAATAAAGAAAAAAAAAAAAAAAAAAGAGGATGTACACCAGAGTTGAAACGTTGAAGAACTCCATAGGTGTGAACAACACAGAAGGCTAAAAGAAAAGGTCCTTGGCATGTGTCACTCACTAACATATGTCATTTCGAACTGCAAAGGCCATGAAAAGTCTCTCCAACTTCGTCATGAAGGTGGGCCATGGCTCCGTCTTGTAATCGAAATTTTGAAATGGTGGTCCATGATCGCCCTCACGTGTGGCCACGACCGTAGCAAAAGCTCCTTTTGGTGCTGAAGTCGCTGGAAGGACTTGGGCAGTGTCGCTATGAGCCACAGTTTGTGTAAGGGTCTCCTGTTTTTGATGACGTCGCTGTAAGGCGTGAAGCAACTGCGTCAGCAAGTCTTGTTTCTGCGTTGCAATGCTGAAAGGAGAAAATTAGCTTAGTATGCATAACCTTGTGGGGTGAAATGTCAATATAGATCTCAAAATATCTATGGATGCACTGTCGACACAGCGAATGTAAATAATACGACAAATGAAATTACCGTAGAGAAAAGAGACGAACGTGGATACTAAATGTAATATACATTGCCAACTAGTGGAACGAAACATTGGATACCGTCAACAGCATACTACGCCTCTCGAGCAACGTGAAGAACACAGTCCTAATAAACGATGCAAAACGTAATGAGCAGACTACATATGAAAGAAAAATCTGCTGCTGCGCCCCTTGCGCCAGTGTCAAACAAACGGGAACGAAAATAATAGTCGGGCCATTCAAAACTTGGAAGTGGAATGAAACAAAATATCCAATGTTGGAGCAGCATATAGCTGAAAAACTGAGTTAAGCACATAAATACCTCTTCGCCGAACTATGTGTCCTACATTGTAGCGACTGTCGATAGCAAATTGTTCCAGGACGTACGTGAACCGTGACGGCTCGTTTCGAGTCGATCCATCCCTACTTGCGTGTCTTTGGTTCGCTGCCGAGTCGTGTGGTTAGGTGTCGCTCCTGAACCGAGAGGTAAGTTAAGCGAGGGAGAGATGGGTATCGGCAGTGAGGCGAGTTCACCCAGCTTGGCCTGACCGTTATCGAGAAGCCGTGCGCTATTGGGCGTGCTACACGCCGGTGGTAGCTCTGTGGTCTGTGGCGGCTGGTAGAATTTTTCAGTGGTCGCTATCCTAGTAGTCGTGCCGTATTTTGGTTGGTGTGTTCTAGGACTGACCACGTTGATTGTTAAATTATGGTTTCATCACTGGTAGATTGTTCCGCTGGGTGTATATGATCTGTTATTTGTTCGTGGGCTCTGTGCTGGAAGTGTAGTGAAGTGTAAGCTATTGAAGCTTAATTTCACTTGTTTCAAGTTCTGGAATTTTACGTGCAGCATGTTGCGCGGCATTGCAAGTTTTGATGATGTAAATTCGTAACCAAGGTAATACTTTACTGCAAGGTATATATTCAAGATTTCTGTAAATTTCTTGTTCTGGCTAGTCAGCAGATTAATTGCGTTTCATCGTGTAGTAAGCTCCTTCATTTTATTGAGGTTTCAAGGTAGTAAAGCCTCGTATTTCGGGGGATTACTTAAATTTGAGACAGTCCCAAGCGTAGTGACTTGGTTCTGCGTTTATCTAAGGGAAATGTAATATTCCAAAGTACACCAAATTTGACCTACCCCTCTGCACAGTTAACACTAGTTTTCCCTCTTGTATCTCGGCTAATAAGTTTTAGTATCCTAGATGTGCCTTCCACCCCGGTTGTTAATGTACATTCTTGCGCGGAGCTGTCTTGCTTGCGTTAATCGTCCACGCTTTGGTCGCTGAGAGGGTTGCGCTGCCACTCCGCACATCTGTGATCCGAAAGGGATGCCTAGACATCGGGCGACGCTTTTGTTGTGTATGGCCATTCCAGATGGACTACGTCTGTATTGTGTGCCTGTTGCAACTAGTCCACGCAACTAATTGCAAAGTTCAGTTGTTGTTCATTGTGGATGGAAACTGGCGCTGGGTCTTTAATATTTCATGTAAAAGCTGAAATTTTCTTTTTCAGGTTCCAAGAAATTGCTTGCTATACTGTTCGATGTTTCTCAATCCGATCAGTTATTGTGTTCATTAACAGTTTTACTTGGACCTAGCCTTCCTTGTTCTTATATTGTTCTGATTCATTTTTCTAAGGCCTTGTTGTTAATAAAATGTTACTTAATCTAGTAATTTTGATCCAGTTAATTTCCTTAAAGACTGCTATTTTTTATTCAACTAGTTGTGCTTAAGTGCCTGATTATTCCCAAAGAAAAAAATTTAAGGAACAGTTTTAGTCTGACCATTAACCAAGCTGTGAACTTTGATTTTCATGTAGTTAGTTAGAGTTACATTATGTAGTTATGAGATAGACAAAGAAAATTCTGAATTAATTCAAGGTTTAAAGTAGCATTCATTTAATTGATTAATTGTTCAAGTAAATTGATTTTTCTGTGTGGTTATGACAAATATACTTTTATGTTTGAAATAAAATTGTGAATGACCTTTATCAACTTGGGATCAAGTCGTTCTACTTGTTTTCATAGAAATTCCTCCGCACACAACTTTCGGCATTTCAGTACACAATTAAAATTTATTTGTGAGTTCACCACAAATATGCAAAACAACTAATGGCTCTGAGCACTATGGGACTTAACTTCTACGGTCATTAGTCCCCTAGAACTTAGAACTACTTAAACCTAACTAACCTAAGGACATCACACACATCCATTGCCGAGGCAGGATTCGAACCTGCGACCGTAGCGGTCACGCGGCACCAGTCTGCAGCGCCTAGAACCGCACAGCCACCCCGGCCGCCCTGCAAAACAACTAAATTGTCCTTCCTAACCTCCGGTGTAAGTTTAGTGCACATGAAGTTTACGAAAAACTAATGATAGATTACTCATTCGATTATTTTGTGTCTAACTACAAACGCATGAAAGCTCGCAAGTTCAACAAAAGGGATCATGTAGATCACAGTCATCGATTTAGTTGTAGTCGGGTTAATAATTCCTAAGTCCCATTAGCACTGGTGTTTGATGATGATAAGCAAAGTCTGTTGGTCGAATAATGACAATGATCACAGATCACAGTTAGCTGTCTAAGTTCCATATAGTATTAGGAACGGAAAGTTGGTTAAAACCGGAAGTGAACAGTAACGAAATCCTAGACACAGAATGGAATATATACCGCAAGGATAGGATAAACGCCAATGGTGGAGGAGTATTTATAGCAGTAAAGAATTCAATAATATCCAGTGAAGTTATTAGCGAATGCGAATGTGAAATAATCTGGGTTAAGTTAAGTATCAAAGGTGGGACACATATGATAGTCGGATGCTTCTATAGACCACCTGCATCAGCAACCGTAGTAGTTGAGCGCCTCAGAGAGAACCTGCAGAACGTCGTGAAGAAGTTTCGTGATCATACTATTGTAATAGGGGGAGACTTCAATCTACCAGGTATAGAATGGGATAGTCACACAATCAGAACTGGAGCCAGGGACAGAGACTCGTGTGACATTATCCTGACTGCCTTGTCCGAGAATTACTTCGAGCAGATAGTTAGAGAACCAACTCGTGAAGCTAACGTTTTAGACCTCATAGCAACAAATAGACCGGAACTTTTCGACTCCGTGAATGTAGAAGAGGGTATCAGTGATCATAAGTCAGTGGTTGCATCAATGACTACAAGTGTAATAAGAAATGCCAAGAAAGGAAGGAAAATATATTTGCTTAACAAGAGTGATAGGGCACAAATCGCAGAATATCTGAGTGACCACCATCAAACGTTCATTTCTGAGGAAGAGGATGTGGAACAAAAAGGGAAAAAATTCAGAAACATCGTCCAGTACGCCTTAGATAAGTTCGTACCGACTAAGGTCCAAAGCGAGGGGAAAGATCCACCGTGGTATAACAATCATGTACGAAAGGTACTACGGAAACAAAGAAAGCTTCATCATAGGTTTAAGAGTAGTCGAATCATAGCTGATAAGGAAAAGCTGAACGAAGCGAAAAAGAGCATAAAGAGAGCAATGAGAGAAGCATTCAACGAATTCGAACATAAAACATTGGCAAACAATCTAAACAAGAACCCTAAAAAGTTTTGGTCATATGTAAAATCGGTAAGCGGATCTAAATCCCCTATTCAGTCACTCGTTGACCACGATGGCACCGAAACAGAGGACGACCGAAGAAAGGCAGAAATACTGAATTCAGTGTTCCGAAACTGTTTCACTGCGGAAAATCGTAACACGGTCCCTGACTTCAGCCGTCGCACGGACGCCAAAATGGAAAATACTGAAATAAACGATATCGGAATTGAAAAACAACTGCTATCACTTAGTAGCGGAAAAGCATCCGGACCAGACGAGATACCCTTAAAATTCTACAGTGATTATGCTAAAGAACTTGCCCCCTTTCTATCAGCAATTTATCGTAGATCGCTGGAAGAACGTAAAGTACCTAGCGACTGGAAGAAAGCGCAGGTCGTTCCCATTTTCAAGAAGGGTCATAAATCAGATGCGAATAATTATAGGCCTATTTCGCTTACGTCAATCTGTTGTAGAATAATGGAACATGTTTTGTGTTCTCGTATTATGACGTTCTTAGATAATACAAATCTCCTTCATCATAACCAACATGGATTCCGCAAACAGAGATCATGTGAAACTCAGCTCGCCCTATTTGCCCAAGAAATTCACAGTGCCGTAGACACTGGCGAGCAGATTGATGCCGTATTCCTGGACTTCAGGAAGGCATTTGATACGGTTCCGCACTTACGTTTAGTGAAAAAAATACGAGCTTACGGAATATCGGACCAGGTTTGTGATTGGATTCAGGATTTCCTAGAAGAAAGAACACAACATGTCATTCTTAACGGTTCAAAATCTGCAGATGTAGAGGTAATTTCGGGAGTACCGCAGGGAAGCGTGATAGGACCTTTATTGTTTACAATATACATAAATGACTTAGTTGACAACATCGGTAGCTCCGTGAGGCTATTTGCAGATGACACGGTTGTCTACAAGAAAGTAGCAACATCAGAAAACTCGTACGTACTCCAGGAGGACCTGCAGAGGATTAATGCATGGTGCGACAGCTGGCAGCTTTCCCTAAACGTAGATAAATGTAATATAATGCGCATACATAGGGGCAGAAATCCATTCCAGTACGATTATGCCATAGGTGGTAAATCATTGGAAGCGGTAACGACCGTAAAATACTTAGGAGTTACTATCCGGAGCGATCTGAAGTGGAATGATCACATAAAACAAATAGTGGGAAAAGCAGGCGCCAGGTTGAGATTCATAGGAAGAATTCTAAGAAAATGTGACTCATCGACGAAAGAAGTAGCGTACAAAACGCTTGTTCGTCCGATTCTTGAGTATTGCTCATCAGTATGGGACCCTTACCAGGTTGGATTAATAGAAGAGATAGACATGATCCAGCGAAAAGCAGCGCGATTCGTCATGGGGACATTTAGTCAGCGCGAGAGCGTTACGGAGATGCTGAACAAGCTCCAGTGGCGGACACTTCAAGAAAGGCGTTACGCAATACGGAGAGGTTTATTATCGAAATTACGAGAGAGCACATTCCGGGAAGAGATGGGCAACATATTACTACCGCCCACATATATCTCGCGTAATGATCACAACGAAAAGATCCGAGAAATTAGAGCAAATACGGAGACTTACAAGCAGTCGTTCTTCCCACGCACAATTCGTGAATGGAACAGGGAAGGGGGGATCAGATAGTGGTACAATAAGTACCCTCCGCCACACACCGTAAGGTGGCTCGCGGAGTATAGATGTAGATGTAGATGTACATATCTCCGAGCACCGGTCCCACGGGCCGCCAGGTCGGAACAGACGAAGTTCATTGTCTGACGCCTGGCTGCTAGTAGTAATTGCAGTGCGGTGTCCTCATGATCGAGCTGCAGCTGGAATTGCGTGGTGTTGATTCTGGAATTCGCTCTGCATCGGAAATGCTTGTAGTGGCAGAGGAAACTGACTTGGCTGAGAGCGGCCACGTGACGCCCTAAACAAACACCTGCTGAAATGATGTCTGAGTGATGTATGGACAGCACGTGAGTGGTGGAGCAAATATGTGCTCATGACCGTCACACCGCTGCGTGGGATAAGTGTTCGCTGTTCTCGGGCCTGGTACCCCCCATGGTGAATCTAGCACTGCATATAAACGTAGGTTTCCGCAGCCATTGTCACAATCAATTAAATTTTTCTGTGTTGTGACCCCATTGTCACTATGTAAAACTACTGACGTTTCGGTCAGTGTTGCAGGTGACCTTCTTCAGACATGGCTGTTATATAATTCTGATAGGCTGTTAAGGATGAAGGAGAGGGATGTTAGAAGTTCTTTATTGGCTTTCTGTTATTTCTTTTCACTGGCAAAAACCCGACGCTTTGATTATTGTTTGCATTACTGCTTGTGATTGGTGGAAATCAGCAGGTACATAAGAAACAAAGTTTTTTCATTCATCAGTAAACAAAAACACCCTGCAGATCACTTGCAACAGTCATCGGGAGACATCTGTGGTGTTACATATTGACAGTGCGGCCACAAACTCAGAAAAATGTTATTGACTAGCCCTGCACGTTTCTGAAGTGCCGGCTGGAACTCTGCTTCAAAATAGCCCGGCGACTTTTGGACGCATTCTAGCCAATTCTGATGAATAAGCCGTGCTCGCAGTATTGTAGCCATCGAGATTTCCCAAAGCGGTGTCCCCTGAGAAGCCGGAGTAACTTGCCGACCACGTCTGTAATATGGGCAGCCATACTCACAGGCAAAGGCCGTGGGTTTGGCACTAAGTATGTTATATGTATCTTACACTCCAAGACAAATATGCGACGCACTACGAGAGTTTCTGTTAGACTACATCATGATCAGAAGGAAATTCCGAAATCAGAAACTGGATTTTAAGGCGTACTCAGGAACAGATATAGAGTGAGGTCACAATTTAGTAGTGATGAAGAGTAAGTTAAAGTTTAACAGTCTAGTCAGTAAGAATCAATGTGCAATGAAGTGTCGTACGGAAGTATTAAGGAATCAAGTAATACGCTTGAAGTTCTCTAAGTTTGTACATACTGCGATAAGGAATAGCACAGTAGTTACTTCATATGAAGAGGAATGGAGAGTTCTAAAATAGGTCATAACAATAGTGGGAAAGGAAGGTACAAGGAAGGCAATTGCGAGGAAACCACGGACAACAGAAAAAATACTTCAGATGGGCATTGAAAGAAGGAAGTACAAATATGTTCGAAGAAATTCAGGGATACAGAAATGCAAGTCACTTAGGAAATAAATCGGAAGTGCTGGGAAGCTAAGGCGAAATGGCTGCATGAAAAATTCGAAGAAATCGAAAAAGAAATAATTATCGGTGCACTGACTCAGCATATAGGAAAGTCAGAACAGCCTTCAATGAAATGAAGAGTGCTGTGCCTGTGACCGATTGTAATGTTTTATGCTTCCTTGGTGAATGTGGAGGGGGTTGTATATTAGGTGGTTGACCGGTTTCCTTTCACCGCGACAAATATGGTTCAAATGGCTCTGAGCACTATGGGACTCGACTGCTGTGGTCATCAGTCCCCTAGAACTTAGAACTACTTAAACCTAACTAACGTAAGGACATCACACACATCCATGCCCGAGGCAGGATTCGAACCTGCTACCGCAGCAGTCGCACGGTTCCGGACTGCGCGCCTAGAACCGCGAGACCACCGCGGCCGGCTGCGACAAATATGCACACGTGGTTAAAATACTCTTTTATTACAGGAACCAAATGCGTACTTAATTTCAATGATGTCCAATCTGAAGTTCTGTAGTAGTAATTCTTGAATCTACTCCGTGTCCATGTCACAAATATACACAATTACTGACGTTCCCTCATAGCTAGCTAAGGTCCGAGGCGACGACTATCATTGTGGAAGATAAGAGCATAGTGCGACGCATTGAGGTGCAATGTGAACTGAGCACCGATGCGACGTATTGAGATATTGAGATTGAGAAGTTGAGACAGCTCGGTCGGCGGTGGCGGCCTATATGTATGCTGTCCAGCGGGCGTTATCGGTGCATAGCCTGGGGTGTGTATTGGTCTTCTCTTGTCATAGGCGCGCCTAGTTCACCGCCAGCTATACAATGTTTCCTAGAGGGGTACGCCAGGACATCCCACGTCTCCCCGAAACGCAACGCCTTTGTCGTGTACTGTAGATGCGAAGACATCGAGGAAGGGGGACGAGGGGGGAGGGGGAGGCAGTAACCGGGACGTAGAGGTATGCAGAGAACCGTAGCTCTGGAGAACGGCGTACTTCCGGCCGTACCCCGCCATCTGTTTGCGAGAGCAGAGGAACGTCCCCTCGAAAACACTGCTCAGGATACACGTCCAGTGCTGAGGGTGTCTCCTGGGGTGATGACGGCGACGGCAGGTCGAGTTTCATCAGGTCGGAGAGCGGCGACGGCGAAGGCGAAGGTGCGGCGTCCATTGGCTCATCCTGGGATTTCGTGGCGGCACCAGCGCGTGGTCCCGTGGGGCTGTGAATCTGGGGGAAGAAAAGCAGCAGAATCACGAAGCAAACGGCAAATGCGAATTAGATTCTGGTGACGGCGTTTAAAACCATCGAGACCTGCAATTACATACATATATGTGCCAATGTATTTCTTTATCTCGTCTCACTCCAATCGCTGATGTTGTGCATAAACTCTGTAAAAAAAAGATCGCGAGGTGCAGAATGATACTTGCAGACCATCCGCGGCGTCGAATGCTGCGGTGGGTGGAACAAGTGTAACAGCGTCTGTTGGTGGCGACCATGAATAAGTTCCGACGGTGACGGTCCGGCGCGGTGGTGTCAGCGATAGTAGCGAGAATGAGATGCAGCGCCAGTTCCCGTGTGTGGGAGGTGCGGAGCTCGACCATTTGTTGCTTGAAGGTGCGAACAAAGCGCTCCGCTTCTCCGTTGGACTGCGAGTGAAACGGAGCACTTGTTAGATGACGAATGCCATTTTGTTTCAAAATTGTTTAAAGTCATGTGACGTGAACTGAGGTTACAAATAGTTTGTTGGATTGGCGACGCACTGCTCTGGGGTGAGGTGAGGGCACAATCTTACGCCTGTAGTCGTTTTCACAGAATGTACATGAGACCTGTTGTTGCGAGAGAGGCAGAAATTGCTTTCTTTTGCCGTTGCAATCAAATTGCCCGACCATGGCCTTTCTATCCACATGAGTAACACGTTGCGCTGAACGACGGACAATCTTGCCGCATATGGCGAGCGTAACAGCTAGGGCAAGACTTCATTAGATTTACAGGCCTGGCTACGTGTTTACTGGGCTGTCCGCGCGTCTGTGGGCGCTCGTCGTGGCGGCTGAGCGGGACGGGCAAGAGGCGACTCGACCGACAAATCCAGACCTGATCAACTATATCGGCGGCTATGGCACCGGATTCGAATTGTTGATAGAGCGAAGGATTTGAGTACTTGAGAATCTGCTCTCTAATTCTGCTACCAGGGACACTATACATGATCGCATCACGGATCAGCATGACACTATAAAAGTTGCCACAACTACACTTGAATGTAGATTTCCCAGTGAGACCCTGTAAGTCGGTATACCACTGACGGTACGTCTATTCCGGCTTTTCATAAGACTTAAGAACTGAAATCTGGCTGCCGCGACCTGAATCTGATGCTGGTAATACTGAGCACCTACTACTTCATCTTAGGAGTGTGCGTCGGAGACAACTTAGGGAAATGTTTTTGAATTGAACGAAACACAGGCGTTCCCGCGACGGACAGTAAATATTCCACAAAAACATTGAATTCAACGAACTTGACAACGGGCCTGGAACTTGGTGAGATATTAAAGCCATTCCTCTCCTTTTTCATCGAAGTACCGAAACGGTGGAATGTTGTTTTGTGACACTTTTTGCATCCATTGGTTGGTCGGTTGGGCAGGTGGCGCAGCTTGCGCGGCAACCAAATGCTGTACAGCAGACAGCAATGTGGCTATTGCTGGGTCTGAAACCGAAAAATCTGATTTAGTTCCAGAGCAGAAGCAGTCTGCAGCTAAGACGTAGGAGCGGGGGGGTGGTGGGGGTGGGGTAGCCATACTAACGCATTCAAATTACAGCAAAATATGAATAGGCAAATACACTGAGGCGACAAAGAAACTGGTATAGGCATCCGTATTCAAATACAGAGATATGTAAACAGGCAGACATGTTGTGGTATCGATAGCAACGATGCCACGGAATAGTTTCTCGAGTTGGCACTACTAGAGACACCGACGACAGCGCCCTCTGGTCCGTGCTATCGATGTCTACGAGCTCCGCGACTGCTTCAGACCATTTCATCAGGTACAGCCAGCCAGGACACTTCGCTTCAGCATCGCACCTACGTACAAAGTTATGTAATCGTTTATCACCTTGTTTTTGCACCAGTAAACCATTTTCTTGCAATACCGACTTGTATTACCTTTTCCAGTTCCTACCCACGCGCCGCCTCCCATACGGGATACAAAACATATAAACTGTTGTCGGCAGCTGGAAGATTCGGTTGTGCAGTTTGGAATTATGAGGTTCGAATTCTACCTTGAACATAGGCAGTTTTTATTGGTAGCCGACAACCAAACGTTGTCCTGGGTGTTGGCTCGTCCGCGCAAGACGGGAAGACTTGCTAGTTGGGAGGTGCGGATATCGGCAATTCGCTTTGAGGTCCCACGCATTAGGGGAACCGATAACCAAGTCACTGATGCGCTGAGTCTGATGTTTCAGCCTGAAGAGGAAACGACAGGGTTGTGGACTGAAGAAATTAATTTCTTTGTACTATACTAGGCGAAGTACCTGAACTATTTAGTGACCTGGGCGCTAGGCGAGACTACGAAGTACAGCTAGGTACAATTAAGGGCCGATTAAAAGAGGGGCAAGATATTCCGGGGTACCAGTTGAATAAGGCGATTTTGTGTTATACTACCCTTCGTGATGGAAAGCCTAAGCTTTACCTGGCCCAGGAACTAGTGCCTGTCATATTTAACTATTTTCATGAATCCCCTTGTGGGGATCACTTAGATAGCTTTAAGATGCTTATGAAAATTAACGAGAACTTCACATGGCCGATCATAAATAAGGAAGTGAGGCCGTTGGTTACCTTATGCCAAAAGTGTCTTACAGCTAAGACTAATCCGAATTCCAAGGAAGGTGAATTAAGTTCTGACAGGGCAGAATACCAAATGGAAAATCAAGTTATTGATTATCTAGGTCCTCTCCTGCGCACTCAGCTGGGAATTAAGCATTTATTGGTTGTAGTAGATGCTTTCCCTCGCTTTGTTTTGTTGTTTCCTAGTAGGGTGAGTACAGTTGGAGCTGCTATTCAGCATTTATTGAGGTTTCCTCCATCATGGTGCACCTAGCGACCTGGGAAGTTGTAATGCTCAGGCCTTTCAGTCGAGAGAATTCAAGAAGTCTTGTGTTGCCTTGCTATCCGCCAAATAACTACCACTCCGTACCACCTGCAACCGTCATTCGCAGAGCGCGTGAATCTCAACTTGAAATCTGCCCTTATTATATTTCATTCGAATGCTCAGACCCGGTGGGATCAGACAATATGGGGGCTAACCTTTGCGTTGAACACTGCGGATACACCTGCTCATTAGTGTACACCTGCTAGTCACATGTTTGCCTTCCCTGTTAATTCACCGGTGTCTAATGTCTGGTCGATCAATGACATCTTACCCATGTATGGTAGTCTGGAGACTATAAGGGAAAATTGGCGGGCCGCTAGGAACAAAATTCCGCGTGCCCACAAGAGAGAGACTGAGCGTTACGACAAGGGTAGGCATCCCATCACTCTGCGCGTTGGCACTGAGGTTTACGTAAAGATTTTTGGGGGCAGAGTAAGGACCTGATAATGTCACATCTAAGAAGATGCCTAGGTTTTTGGGTCCATACAAAGCGACCAAGGTTCCTTCCCCAGTTCGGTCGTGGTATGTGAAAAATCCGGTGGTAAACCGATAAGGGCACTCAATTCTCAACTGAAAGTGGTAAGCAACCAGGGTGCGGGAGACCGGTCCAGTGATGGAGTGACGACTTCCTCTCTGAGAGTTTTGTCTTAAGTAGGCGAAGAACTGAGCCGCGTGTCGAAACCTTCCGCAATGTTTAGCATTTTTCGACTTGATGCCTCTCTGGTGGAATCACTGGTTGTACAGAATCTCTTTTCAGAGAGGCTTGTGGGGCGAGTGTGGTCCACGAGGTGGCATGGCTCGGGCAGCGGAGGGGTCTTGAGTTAGCAGCGGCATGAAGAAGGGGACGAGGGGTGCCCTGTGCTGGGAGCAGTTCTTGTATGTGCTGGAAAACGGCTTAGCCGTACCTAGAGTGATAGCCGGGTCAAGTTGTAGTTGGCGGCCGTTGTATAGGAAGCTGTAATTTGAACGGGTAATCACCACTTGTACGAACAATAGTGGTGTTGCTCGAGGTGGAGACCGGCGGTCACGTTACTGTCGCTGCTACCCTGTCCGTTGGATTACCACCGCCAGGATTACCACCGTGGAGTTGTGAATTGTATTCATATAACTTCACTTTATTACAAACCTACGTCACCAAAGGGCGTAACTCATTAGTTGTGTGTTTACTACCAGTTTGTGGTGAATTTTAATGACATTGTTTAAATTTTATATCCAAAGACAATTCAAGGAATTTTGAAGTCTACAAAGAAAGGGAATTTTCGGTCATTGCCAAAGTTTTATAACCAAAAGTCAGGTTTAGGTAATATGGAAAATTCTTTCTTGTTAAGTGTTTCGCAAAATTTTAATAAAAAATTATGGCGAAAGAATTTGTGTTAATGTTCTATTGAATATAATAGCGTTGGTGTCGTCAACGATGATTGCTCTTCCTTGTTGTGCGGCCCAGTCGTACACATTCAGCAGCGTATTAGGCTGGTTAAATGGTGTGCAAGTACAAACAATAAAGCTGTGCAGTTGAGCATAATGATAAGGCCGGTGGTCTCGGGACACTCATTACATATAAATATTTTTGTTTGTACACGCCTTGGTTATAACTTTTGTGTATTTAGTAATTCAGATAGTTAGACTAAGTAAACTTGGTCATATAGTGCAGTGCTGTTACTTATGTGTCTGTCAGAGCATTTCTGTGCGCGCCAAAAGTTCTGGTGTTCAGGAAGTCTTGAGTAACACTTGCAGTTCCATTCGACGCTTCCAAACCAGAAACTACATTTACTAATGACTAATTAAAAAATGTGACTCTTGTAACACTTAGGAGCTCTGTAACATCAGAACACTACCATTTATTAGTTGTATGAAATATTAATTTTGTTTATGTGCTGAATGATATCATTGAAGTTCAGAAGAGAGCAATGGACTTTTGAGCGAATCGTTCCCGGGCTTCAGTTTCAATGGATCGTTCGTCCATAGATGTGTCTTAATGTTACATAGATATTTAATTTCTGTTAGTTCAGAACACAAGCATTTATATAAAAGTGCAACTGCACAGAGCATCAATGGAGACAGATAAAATCGACTGCGTGTTTAATATGTTTGGTAGTTGCTCGTGAACAAAATTAACTCACGATTATTTGTCATTTGTCATGATGAAGAATGATATGCTATGTACTAATAGTTGTGGCAGTCAGTGTATAATACTGCTGTGGGAGGTGGACATCTAAAAAGATAGTATCCTCATATGTTTAGCTCTATGCAATAACACATGTAAAGACATAAAAGGAGAAAGAGATACACGTACATCTTTTAAGAAGGTAGTAAATTTTATTTCAATATTTGTTTAAACTGAGTTAAATGATATTAAAGCTTCATTAACAGTCTTTTAAAAATATGCATTTAACGTCTGAAGTTCGAAGATATTATACTAATTCATTTAACAATTTATTCAGTTTAAGTATTCGTGAGACGAACAACAGATTTAGTCCTGATTTTTTTCTCTGCCAGCACCTCCAACACTCTTTGACGACAAGGCATCAGTGGGATGTCCTTCTGAGTCCCTGTACTTGGTTCCACAATAATATGTTCATAGGCTGGTGAGCCAGTATCCCCGTCCACTTTGCAGACAGACAAGAGACACAGTCCTGACTTTCTCCACCCAGTACTTCGAACACTCTCTCCAATAATCAGGCATCGGTGGTATGTCCTCATCATCCACTGTCCCAAGTTCCTGAAGAATATGTTCATTGGCCAGCAAAAAAGCCCATCCACTTTGCAGATAAACAACAGTCTCAGCACCCTCTCCAACGAAATGGCGTTGGTCGTATGTTCTCCCCATCCACTGTGTTCACTTCTTCGTGAATAAGTTTATTCGGTAGTGAGCTCATGTCCCTGTCCACTTTGCACACATCGACACATATAATAGTTTTAGCCCAGACATTCTCAGTCCAGCACCTGCAGCACCATCTGAAGCAAAGAGACGATCGATGGATATCCTCCTCGTCCACTGGTTTAGGTTCCAAGCGAATATATTTCTTGGTTAATAAGCCGGCCGCCCCATCCACCTTGCAGCCAAAGAAAGGTCTTAGCAATAACTTTCTCTCGCCAGTATCTCTAACACGTTCCCCAAAGTCAGGGGGTTAGTGGAATGTCCTTCTTATCAACTATACTCAGTTCGTCATGAACATGTTTATTGGTTAGTGAGTCACTGTCCCTGTCCACTCCCTACATGCACAACAGTCTTTGCACTGACTTTTTTCACCCAGCACCTCCAACAACCTCTCTGACGACGAGGAACTGGCGGCGTGTCCTCGACATGAATACGTTTAGTGGGTAGTGAGGCGGTGTGCCCGGCCACCGTGTGGGCGCACAACGTTCTTCTCCCCGACTCTCTCCGCCCAGCACCTCCGACACCCTCTCCGGCGGCGGGGGATCGGCGGGATGTCCTCGTCACACTCCCCCACAGGCGGCTCATGGATCTTGGCAGTCGTCAGAATCGTCCAGCCATCATTCACCTGCACAGAACAGCAAATCTTCACTTTAAAATACATAATACTTTCATTATGCAACAACAGTAGTAAAAGTTCTCTACGGTGACTGTTATGGACAAAACTTACTTTCTATTTTTCTGAGTAATCAAAAGAAGTGGAAGACGTATCAAACACAATCGTTAACGGAGACAAGGATCAGATTTATTATCTTCCAGTATTTCACTTTATAATGGTCGGAGAGAAGGGTATGTTGTATGTAATCTGACTCATCTCTTAGTAGCGACTTATCCAAGAAGATGTGTCTTTAGTGCCGCCTTACCTTCCCGATGACTTTGCCGCAGGCTTCATCAATAACAACAGGCGGTGGCCGGGACTTCTCCGCCTGCGCTGCCAGCAGCACCAACTCGTCCACGTCTGAGCGCAGCCGCCAACGCGCGGCGCTCATCCTCTGTGGGAGATTTGTTTCTACCGTCAAAATTGTTGCTTTTCAGTTTCTTTTTCTAACCTTTATCTAACGTCCAATACATTGTGCGTGTCAATTCACAGCATAAAACAAAAATTATTCTTGTATTAGACTATCAAATGCAGAAGTCTTGCAACTTTCAGTAAATGTGCCAAAAGGTCTGAGTTTAGAATGCACATAGTTGGATGGTTTTCTAGGCGGTCATAAGATAACATCGACAGTATTTTACCATTTATCTGGATCGAAGGTATGTCGTAATTAGAACAGAGATTCAAGCTAACTTCGTATAAATTAGTTTAACAAATAAAACGATTGATGTCAACTCTTCAGAATATAACTAAAACGGGGGTCGCCACATTGAAGTCGTCGAACGTGGTCCCTGTTGAAAACCTGTTGTGTTGCCGAGACACAGTTAAAAAGTCCCTCGTAAATGGACTCCAGCAAATCCAACAAATTTCAAAACATCTCGCATCTGACCACAAGAACCAAGAAAGAGCAGTGCATAAAGTCATTAAACTACTCCAACTGGTATCTAACACCTCACACTCATAATATCCTCGGCAAACAAAACTGTATAAGCTAATGGATCCACTCATTGCTTTGGCATCTCTAAATACCGAGCACGTGTACGCCCATACAGTTGCAACGGTGGACTTGAAAACCAGCAAGTGGCTAAGCCGGTCCTTCAATCATAGCCTAGTCAGTTTGTCCAAATATCAGCTAACAAATCATTGTCATGCATAAGTGAGACCTGATACAATTTCAATATTCATTTCATCAGACCTTTGGGGAAATCTTCAGTATTGATTAAACGTTGTATTAGTAGGTGTTACAAGTATTGAAAACTATGTTGTTGCCAGTTTTGGAACCAAAATCAACCATTTTAAGGAACATTTCTCCACATTCTGTAAATTCTTGTGTATTTGTCGTGATTTTCAAAAATTCATTATAACACTAAAAGTCAGAAATTTATGTTAATTCTGATTGTTAATGTTCTGCTTAACCTCTCTTTTTATTTGTGATACATTCTTCCTGTACAAAGCACAGTTTTGATCGAGCCAGTGGCTACAGGGTTCCAATTAAAAGAATTTACTAGAACAGACAGCCGATCGACCTTTCCTTTTAATAGTGCTACAAACACGTTGATACGAAGGCACAAAACAAAAGTTGTTATTCAATCATGATTTATTCACAGCTACGAGTAACTAAGGACCACTAAACCAAGATGGCCTCACAGTAACCTGTGATGTAAATTAATCTTAATTATCTTACTAAAAGTGGGTGCACCTAAGCGTTGCTGTTGTTCGGAGTTCCTCACCTCTGGCTTTCCAATTAAATCGGTGTCTATGAGGTCTCCGTAAAAGTCTTCCTCTGCCTGCCTCCCAGATCGGAGGCAGAACACGCCCAAAAGCCTTCGGAACATCTGCGAAGAAAAAAATAAATATCACGTCAAGTATTGACCATACAGAATAAGTGTGTGTTCATTGTGCGCTGCTGGACAGTGAGAAACATTGGAATGGAAACAGGGCGAGTGTCCTACGAAGATTTCTTACTAATGAGTATGCAGATATGTAGACAGTACCACCAGAAGCGTCGAAATCTCTAATTCTACAGTATAAAATTTTTAGGAAATTTAAGCTTACGAATAATTTGCAAATTCTGACCAATGTAACGGTTTTAGGTAGTACAATGATATACGTAGGCTCAATGTGTTCTAAGAATCAAATCGATGATTCAAGCTCAGTTGGTTGTGGGGGCTTACAACGTCGCTTAAAAGTGACACACGGTTTTCGAACAAGTGTTACGATACGTAATGTAAAGAATGAGGAGTTTCACCTTGCATTTCGGGACGATGTACGAACAGTAAACATGATATCATGGGACAGAACACAGCGTTATAGGTTACCATCGTGATTACTTTTTCTTTTCGGTTTCTATCTTGTTCTTCATGTCAACTGATCCCACAAGAACAAACTACGTTTCACAATAGAGTGTGTTGCCCGACATATTTGTGCCCTGTGTACAAATGCTCACACATTCATTGTCGTACCATTTTAAAGCCACTTCGACTTGTGGCAAACGGCCAAATGTCCAGCAACCTGTTCACTTCTTAATGAATTACGATGGGTACCTTAGCGGATACCTTGTATTATGGACGAGAAGGAATAGTTGAGTGAGGTAGCAGTGAGTCAGTTGCGATTTACATGGCTGTAGATGAGTTCTAATCATCGTTCAGCCAGGTCCACTGTTCTTTTTTTTTTTTTTTAATTGCTCTAAAGACGCTTCCTCAGGAGAAAGATCGAACAGCTCACCTGAAAAAGAAATGTTGACTTGTTGCCACATCGTTGTCCAGTTCGGCCACCGATGAGATTGTATACCCAGTTGCCCTTTCTGTTGTCCAGCACTTAAACATGTAGACCTGAGTTCCAACAAACTCTAAAAATTCTGTTAACCAGATGGTAAGTGTTTGAACTATAATTCTTGTATGCGCATTAGTAGCTGAGTTGCTTAACTTTTGTTTCCTTCTGAAGCTAGCAAAACCACTGTTCATCTCATTTGGAGATGTAGTAGGAGACAGATAAAAACAATATTAAAGTCTCATACAGTCGTTGAATCACTTGGGAGGGAATGAGAAATTGACGTTTAGAAGCAAGTGTCTTTCGATTACTCCATCCACACTGAGGCTTGGTTAAGTTATTTTCACGTGAAATGCCACAGCGAGCATGCGTTACTCACATTGCCAGCGGGGTGGAACTCATAATGCTTTTCTTCAACTGCTTCTAAGCATATCTCGTTTGTAGCTGTTTGTGTCTTCCGGAGCTTGAATTGAATGGTACGTGATTCAGAGCTAAGGCTACGTATAAACCCTCAAGCGGAAGCAACTATCAGACTCAAAGGAACGCACTCGCAAGTGCAACCATATATGCGGTGCTGATGTCCACCTAACTCGCAGAATTGCTTAAACGTCCAGCACGACAAGAAAAGAACAAAGTGTGAAGAGAGAGACAGTAAATGATCCACCTTCATTTCCTACAAACTGAAAATTATCTGCCTCTATTGGGAAAGTGCATTCTTAGGGCAGAATTTCATGTCTTTGACTAGTTCATTACCTAGCGCTTGTACTGATTATAGAACACAGCACGTTATACTGCACACTTAATATTCCACAGAAAGAACAATATCATCCAATAAATCTCAAGGAAGCGCAGTAGGACACCTAACGTTCTCAGTGACGCCGAAAATCAAGCTGAAATAAACGACATGTCTCTGTTGTGATCTTAACAGATTTTTTTTTTAATCGATTGAGTGATTGTGAATTTTTAGTATCCATGATAGTGGTTGTAAGATTGAAAGCGGAAAACGTGGAGCACATGAAACACAACTTTACGTTAGTCAGCGGGTGAATTATTCATGCATCAAGTACGTATTGCGTCTGCCCCACGGTTATCGTTTTTCGTTTCAAGTACTTACATAGACATTGAAAATACACAATCACAAATTTCCAACACTCGCTGTATGGTATTCGTGTCCGTATGAAGCTATGAGAAACCATTTTATACCTTTTAGTCAGATTTAAAAACGTGGATAACCAAAACTATTTTTGCTTTAAATGGTTATTTTCTGTGTCTTTGCTGAGGTTACAACAGAGTCATGTGGTATATATCAGAATTATTTTAGTTTCTCTTCAGTTGACTCGACCAAACTGTTGAGTCTCGTACGCATATCTGGGGATATGACCATGAGGGAAAAATTTAGAGAGATCTCACCTCACACGGAGGCTTTCCAGCAGCCTTTCTTCCCGTGGGCCATTCGCGACGAGATCAGGAATAGGGGGATATGGCAGTGGTACATAAAGTACACTCCGAAACACACAGGACAAGATAAGGAGTTAATAGAGCATTGTCAGACATCTCTGAGCTATGCGCGAAGTTTAAAAACTCTAGCTCATCGCGAAATTACTTTTGGATGAATCACGAAATCTGTTCCGAAGAGACAAACAGTCAAGGAAGCGACTTAACAGGAACGTGCTGGAAAGTGACGCTTTTCTGGCGATTTGATGCTGGAGAAAAATTCAAAAATCCTAATAAACCGCGAATCTAAACATTCAAATAAACATTAAGTTGATAAACGCGTCTAAAGTCATGTATAGCAGCCTGAAACTGCCAAAGATATGACAACTATGCATTGGTGACATATTGGAGTCCAGATGTGTGCCTGTGGGCGACGTGACTCTTATTAGCTACATAAATATCTTGCTGTGCTGCAGTCCCTGCTAAGAAAATGTGTCACCGAGAATGAAGTTTTCTTTCTGCTACGAAATGTTTGTAAGTGTATGAGAAAGAGAGCCAGAGAGAGAGAGAGAGAGAGAGAGAGGGGGGGGGGGGTTGAAGGAGGGAGGGAGAGGGGGATGGAGAGAAAGAGACAGACTAAAGCCTTGAACGGTGTTGAGAGACGTGCTCGGTGGTTGAAATGGTTGCAGGGTTGATCCCGAGAGTCAAAGCCGACCGTACTAGTCAGCGCTTGACACACGACTTCAACTTCACTCGGAACTGGATTGCAGTCAACATACTACAGCAGATTGAAATAAACGGTACTGAAACATACTACCGCCATCTTTTCCTGTTAGGGTCTGTTTTCTTGCGATCTGAATCAACTTTCAATTCATTCGTAATGTCTACATCCGTGAAGAGATATTCTCTGTAGTACGTTATAACATTGCTGACAAATATTTCTAATTATTTACGGAGGTTCATCAGTCGTCGATCATAATTGTTGTCTCTTTGTAAGAGCTTGCGTAATCTGACACAGTACACGTCTACTGCCTTTCTCATAAGCTTTTTCCTAAACTACAAACATTATTGCATTCCTCACTTAAATTCTTTCCTCTTCTGTAACTGGTGTGTTATCATAAAATATACTGTCATTGCAGGATCGTTCTCTTCTAAAGCAAAAACTCATGGATCAAATGTCGGTCTTGAACAAATTATTACATAGCTATTGGTGAGCCTTCCCTGTTGTAGGTCGCGGCACATGAAACTCTTTAGTTCCTGCCGTTTCTTCCAAACCTGCGATGGACAATTATTAAGGGTTTCGACATTCCGCCACTGACCTCTTGTGTCTGCAAGCCTCAGCAAAGTAAAGAGTACCTCTAATGTCCAGTGCTGCGTCTGGACGAAGAGCAAGGACAAAGACATTTCATGGGATACGATCATATAAGCCGGAAGATTTCCAGCAGCTAAGACGATTGTTCGCGAAAGACACCATTGTATGGAGAAAAATTTTATTTCTTCGTTTGCTGTTATTACATAACACATACACAACGATTAAATAGCGTTTATTTGCGCTAGAGAACAAATGTATATCTTGAATCTATGGTAAAAGTAAGGCGAAGGTGCAAGGGATTTAGGTAACTCATATTAGCTCTCCTGGGAAGTGTGGAATGACACCGAGACTTCACGACACATGCCACTACACAGCGGCCAACAAATGTTCTGCATTTCTTCAAATTGATATTTAATTTTTACTTCTGTCAGGCTGGCGATGCAGTACTGGACACCAATTTCGTACTGGGGAGGAAAGCTGCCCCATCATCTCCTCGCTGGATACGTCCATGTTCCAGACCAGCAAAAATAAATTGTGTACATGTATCTACCACTGGTGAATCACGCAGAACAAAATGAAGCAACTTTATAATCTACACGATATGCAGCACGTAACATGATACAGCAGGCTAACATGACGTTGCCGTGTAGCCATTAAACCCACTTGATAATGGAAACAAAAAACTGTCGGAATTTATAAAACGCAAAAAATGCAACAGGGCACATCATTTACGAAACCATGCCCGACGATTTTGTAAAACTACTCTCATAGAAAGAACATCATCTATCATCATTGGGAAGGATCGTTTCCTTTGGTAAACTTATCTGGTCGACTAAAAATCTAAATAAAACTAGTTACGAACGATTTCAAATGTGAGGCCACAGCGATCAGAAGCAGTAGTTTACACACGTTGTCAACAGCAAATGATGTTACTGTCGATAAGAGGTGATGTAGACAAGATGCTGGCTTGTCACTTGCGGTTACGTATAGTGTCCCACCAAACGCTGGCTGCCTACGTTCTTCTATCTGAAGACGGTTCTCAACAAGCGGTTCAGTTATTCAGTTAACGAGCTGGTCTCACCAAGAAGGGCCACTACAGCACAAAGAATAGCACTACGAAAATCACGCACCAAAGACAATAATTTTACGCACCACAATTCGCAATCGCAATGTCGTTACTCAATTGCCGCCTCATGTTGTGCGATATTTCATTGTTGACAAAATCGCCTGGGACCCAAACTGAAGAACAACGATAGCTGTTAACTGCACCACAGCGCTTTACCAACTATAAGTAATACGTGACTAACATGTCACAGTCATAATTTCCAAGAATAACTGAATTACAAAAGTAAAGAAGTACCACAAACAAGGAAATCTGCAAGCTTCGTCAATGAGAATGTTAGTGTCGAATTAAAAATTTCACCATCACATTCATTATTTGCCTATTCGGCAACATAAAGGAATAATGTATATATGAAAATGTCCTAAAGTGATGCTAATGTGCTGATAGTAGTCGCTATATCTGCTGGCAGTTACACGCAGATGTCTACACAAAAAGACTACAGTATCTCTTTTTGACAGAGATTTACCTTAGAACATTTTGTAATTTGCTATTAAGTGGTGACTGCTTATGAACAAGAACAGATCGAAACAGTCACGCCTCTGGGGTTAGAATAACGCTGAACTTCTGGTTGTTCGAAATATGTATGTATCAGGCATTTTCCAAGAACTTTTGTGGTTTATGAGCCGACGCACTCAGTGGACCTGTGAGCCGTCGGATTGTGCAGATATCTCTTTTTAGATTTTGAGTAAAATTAAGATGGAGTCTGAATTGGGCAGGAATGGAAAGAATCTAAGAAATAGATGCGATGGTTTCAAGGCGCCACCGTAGTTCTCAAAGACGACAAATTCAATACAATGTTGAATTAACTTGGAATTCATGCAAAGGGTGAAGCTGTATTTTGAAACAGAATTGAAATTGGTATGCAGCAGTAAGTGCTGGGTCGCCTAAGGAAATTAGGATCCTTAGTAAAGAACATTCACACATATCTCTTAACACGTAAACGCGAAATACTATGTGATGACACGGAAGTGTTACAATATGAGATTTTATACACAGTTCCTAGGTCAGATACGTGTACGAAATATTCTGAAAACAGAGACAGGGTGGGTAAGTTTATTAACGACACCAGGAAGTTATTCAATCCAAATTACTTTTCCTGCAACCAAATGAGAGACATAACGAATGAATGGAGCACACTTCTGAAGAAAATGCCAGAAAACATAAAATCATATGTACGCTTAATCAAAGTATATTAGCTGTGCGATAGTACCAAAATATTTTAATTATCAGCATTCAGAATCCAATAATACGCATTTCGAGGTAAGAAGCAGTAAACAATAACTCCTTTACACTGCAACGCAACATCTAAGTAGTAGACACATTAAATAATTCCGTTAAATATCTGCAACATTTCCTTGTAACAAAGTTTTAAGGAAGACACATCGAGGTCACCGCAGCACGTCCTAAAAATATTCGGAAACAAATTACCATGTAATATTTTCCGCAGTTTCTTGAAAATATGACAGATTTAAGGAAAATACTGAATTTTTGAAAATGGCAAAACTTCTATAACAGAAACACGTTTTTCATGCCCGAATTCCTCTAGAACGAATAGAGGCACTGAATGTTATCTTACTTAGAAGTATTTTGGTAGCAGTTGGATCTCTTTTTACCTTCTCCTGCTTTTTTCACATTCTATTGTGATCATGTTGGCCATCTCCGCTGCGCATCATTAACTACTCAGTTACCAACTTCATAGCTCAACGCAAGAGATCGGTACATAGTATCTGTAATTGCACATAAAAGAGGGCAGATGATATACGAGTAGATGCTCATATAGACCCTATAAAGGAGATCGTATCCTCGTCCACTTCATCGTAACTTGTGCGACGTGCTAGACTTTCAAGGACTATTTAAATGTAAAATGAAGCAGAACGTATTAAAGCTGTGTATTTCTGACATACTGGAACCCAGACATTTGCTTTTTGGCGACAAGACTCTTATTAGCTGAATATAAGCTTTGCCGTACTGTCGTGAGTGAGAAAAGTGTAGGACCGAGGATGAAGTTTACGTTCTGCAACGAAATGTGAGTAAGTATATGAGAGAGAGAGAGAGAGAGAGAGAGATAGAGAGAGAGATAGAGAGAGAGAAACAGAGAGCAGAAAACGACCTAGTAAAACTGAGGTAAAAAGTTGTGGTTTTTGGGGTAGTCATTTCTCGAGAAATAGTAAAGTAGAGAGAGAGGAGAGAATCGCCTGGTCGCGCTTCAGTCTGCCGACTAACGAAGAGGAAAGAGTTTGACCACATGCCAGCAATCTGCATCCCCTCACGTGTGTACGATCCACAAACCACCTCCATGCTGCTTCAGAGAAACGAGTAGAAACATTTACCTAGGAAATTTAATGTAGCTTAAGTGATTACTGAAATATATCTTTGCTTGAAGCAACCGATTTCGGCCCCCCCCCCCCCCCCAGTTCCGCAACCACATCCTACGCCACAAGTATAATATTCACATCAATCCCTGCAATCTCTAAGCAAACATTTTCAACCATATCAATTTTCGCCCAGCTTTTCGGTCTTTAGCTATAGACAATATAAAAAAAACTTGCTAATCTACACGACATGTAAGGCATAAAGTGATACACTATGCTAATACGACGCAGAAAAATTCGCAGCATTGCCCCTAAATACTCTTAATAGTGGAAATATACAGCTTTCGGAATTTATAGAATGTAAAGATCTCAACAGGTTACATCAGTTACCGAAAACATGTCTGACGATTTTGTAAAACTACTCTCGCAGATTGGATGTCAAGTCGGATCACTGGAAAAGATTTCTTTTTTCTTTCTCGTTAAAATGTAGCTGATGCCATTAAACTTACAAATAAAACCAAATACAAGCTATTTGATTTGTGAGCTACAGCATTCAGCACCAGTAGTTTACAGTGACATAAACAGCAATGTATGTTAGTGTGGAAAAAAGGTGACCGAAAGAAGATGTTGACTGGTTACTTACGGTTCCGTTCTGCGTCACACCCAACGCTGGCTTCGTAAGTTCTTCTATCGGAAGACTGTTCTCAACAAGCTACTTAGACACTCAACTAATGAGCTTGTCTCACCAAGAAGAACCTCTAGAGCGCAAAGAATAGAGCTACGAAAATCACGCAAGCACAGACAATATCTTTTCGCAACACGATTCGCAATCGCAATGTTGCTACGCAACTGCCCAGCTCATGACGTACGATATTTCATTGTTGACAAATTCCACTGAGACCCAAGCTAAAGAGCGACGACCGCTTCTAGCTACACAATAGTGCCTTGCGACCTATTCATAATAAGCTACTGGTCTGTTCATGTTCATATTTATAATTTTCCTCTTAAGTAAAATATATAAATCACTCTCTTTCAAAAGCCTCGAAATGAAGCTAATGAGGTAATAAAGCCATTGTAATTGAGATGAGCTACAAGAGAATGCCTGAAGAATTCTGTAATAAGTTATCCTTAAAAGCAGGTAGTTCACCTACCGCTATAGATTTATTTTTCACTGACTACAACACATCGCTTTGGTTTAGCTTGCTCGCTATACTCGATCGAATTCGTGCATAAGACCCTCCCTTTTGTAACTCTTTCATTCTCGTTTTGAAGACTTCTAATTCCTTTTCTTTGACAGTACATACATACTATAAACAATTATTGGTTTGTATCAGTCTTCCTTAGCTCCCATTTTTAACTTCACGTTTTTTGTTTTTTTTTTTTTTTTTGTTTCTCATAGCACGGAGATTTACTTTTAAGCTACTACATGCACTATATTATTTATAATCATCTGTTGAATATGGTTCTGGAGAACAACGTTCTGCCTGCGTTTGTAGGTAACGTTGCACATGACGTTGCGATGTATGTCTTCATTAATTATAGCTCCCTTTCGACGGATGCTGTTGTTGCGGCAATGCATCTTTTGATGCTGCTGTAGCTTTCTCTTCTTAAGAATCGCTCATAATCCCTTCAGATATCTAACATTTCTTTATCTTACTCTGCTGTTCTACCAACGGCGGTTTTCTCATTAATATTCACCACTGGATTATCACTTATTTCGTGGTTATCCTCTAATTGCTTTATGTCATTATGCATGTCATTCTCTAAATCTTTAACTTTACTTCTGTGGGCACATCTCATTCCTGCCTTGTATCTCCCGTTCTTTACAGTTCAGAATAACATGTTTGGCCCCTCAATATTGCTTATAGTTCCAGGGCTAGACGGACCTGAGACTAATCCATATTTCCCTGATTCCAGTTTCTCCCTGTGCTGTTTTCGCGACATGGTACACGCGTTACTTCCTTCCCTCTAGGTGTGACGTTTTGCCTCTCGTCGCGTGTGAGATTTCCACTTATCCTTCCACATTCCTCTCGGGGCTCTTCATATCTTGCTTCTTCCACCAGTTATCTCGTCAGCTCATTCTTGTGTGCGAAAGCCAGTTCAGAAGTTGCAGCATCCATCATGACCTGGACCGCGACCTTGGGAATCTCTCCCCGCATAGCCGCCTCTTTCTTCTCGCTGTCCGTCATTCCACTTTTCTTGCGGCCGAATGCTGTTGCGCCGCTGAGGTGCTGGCCTTTCACCTCTTGTTTTTATGATTTCGATAGTGTCGGCCCCCGTTATTTCCATTACTATCGCGATTCGCCTCTTGCGCTCCATCCTCTTCATCTTCTTCTTAACGCCATCCTGTTGCAGCAGGGTCCACTTTTTTGTGTCAGTGTATTCCATTTCTTAGGGTATAGTTCTTCCTATGTATTTAGGCTTCTGTATCTGTATTTGTATCTTATCAATCCAGCCGTAATTTTTCCCGATGGCATGCAGCTTTACTGTATGGTTAAATGATGATGGCGTCCTCTTGGGTAAAATATTCCGGAGGTAAAATAGTCCCCCATTCGGATCTCCGGGCGGGGACTACTCAAGAGGATGTCGTTATCAGGAGAAAGAAAACTGGCGTTCTACGGATAGGAGCGTGGAATGTCAGATCCCTTAATCGGGCAGCTAGGTTAGAAAATTTAAAAAGGGAAATGGATAGGTTAAAGTTAGATATAGTGGGAATTAGTGAAGTTCGGTGGCAGGAGGAACAAGACTTCTGGTCAGGTGACTACAGGGTTATAAACACAAAATCAAATAGGGGTAATGCAGGAGTAGGTTTAATAATGAATAGGAAAATAGGACTACGGGTAAGCTACTACAAACAGCATAGTGAACGCATTATTGTTGCCAAGATAGATACGAAGCCCACGCCTACCACAGTAGTACAAGTTTATATGCCAACTAGCTCTGCAAATGACGAAGAAATTGAAGAAATGTATGATGGAATAAAAGAAATTATTCAGATAGTGAAGGGAGACGAAAATTTAATAGTCATTGGTGACTGGAATTCGTCAGTAGGAAAAGGAAGAGAAGGAAACGTAGTAGGTGAATATGGATTGGGGCTAAGAAATGAAAGAGGAAGCCGCCTGGTAGAATTTTGTGCAGAGCATAACTTAATCATAGCTAACACTTGATTCAAGAATCATAAAAGAAGGTTGTATACATGGAAGAAGCCTGGAGATACTGACAGGTTTTAGATAGATTATATAATGGTAAGACAGAGATTTAGGAACCAGGTTTTAAATTGTAAGACATTTCCAGGGGCAGATGTGGACTCTGATCACAATCTATTGATTATGAACTGTAGATTAAAACTGAAGAAACTGCAAAAAGGTGGGAATTTAAGGAGATGGGACCTGGATAAACTGAAAGAACCAGAGGTTGTAGAGAGTTTCAGGGATAGCATAAGGGAACAACTGACAGAAATGGGGGAAAGAAATACAGTAGAAGAAGAATGGGTAGCTTTGAGGGATGAAATAGTGAGGGTAGCAGAGGATCAAGCAGGTAAAAAGACGAGGGCTGGTAGAAATCCTTGGGTAACAGAAGAAATATTGAATTTAATTGAAGAAAGGAGAAAATATAAAAATGCAGTAGATGAAGCAGGCAAAAAGGAATACAAACGTCTCAAAAACGAGATCGACAGGAAGTGCAAAATGGCTAAGCAGGGATGGCTGGAGGACAAATGTAAGGATGTAGAGGCTTATCTCACTAAGTGTCAGATAGATACTGCCTACAGGAAAATTAAAGAGACCTTTGGAGAAAAGAGAATCACTTGTATGAATATCAAGAGCTCAGATGGAAACCCAGTTCTAAGCAAAGAAGGGAAAGCAGAAAGGTGGAAGGAGTATATAGAGGGTCTATACATGGGCGATGTGCTTGAGGACAATATTTTGGAAGTGGAAGAGGATGTAGATGAAGATGAAATGGGAGATATGATACTGCGTGAAGAGTTTGACAGAGCACTGAAAGACCTGAGTCGAAACAAAGCTCCGAGAGTAGACAACATTCCATTAGAACTACTGACAGCCTTGGGAGAGCCAGTTCTGACAAAACTCTACCATCTGGTGAGCAAGATGTATGAGACAGGCGAAATACCCTCAGACTTCAAGAAGAATATAATAATTCCAATCCCAAAGAAAGCAGGTGTTAACAGATGTGAAAATTACCGAACTATCAGTTTAATAAGTCACAGCTGCTAAATACTAACGCGAATTCTTTACACACGAATGGAAAAACTAGTAGAAGGCGATCTAGGGGAAGATCAGTTTGGATTCCGTAGAAATATCGGAACACGTGAGGCAATACTGACCTTACGACTTATCTTAGAAGCTAGATTAAGGAAAGGCAAACCTACGTTTCTAGCATTTGTAGACTTAGAGAAAGCTTTTGACAATGTTGACTGGAATACTCTCTTTCAAATTCTGAAGGTGTCAGGGGTAAAATACAGGGAGCGAAAAGCTATTTACAATTTGTACAGAAACCAGACGGCAGTTATAAGAGTCGAGGGAAATGAAAGGGAAGCAGTGGTTGGGAAGGGAATGAGACAGGGTTGTAGCCTCTCCCCGATGTCATTCAATCTGTATATTGAGCAAGCAGTGAAGAAAACAAAAGAAAAATTTGGAGTAGGTATTAAAACCCATTGAGAAGAAATAAAAACTTTGAGGTTCGCCAATGACATTGTAATTCTGTCAGAGACAGCAAAGGACTTGGAAAAGCAGTTGAACGGAATGGATAGTGTCTTGAAAGGAGGATATAAGATGAACATCAACAAAAGCAAAACGAGGATAATGGAATGTAGTCGAATTAAATCGGGTGATGCTGAGAGATTAGGAAATGAGACACTTAAAGTAGTAAAGGAGTTTTGCTATTTGGGGAGCAAAATAACTGATGTTGGTCGAAGAAGAGAGGATATAAAATGTAGACTGGCAATGGCAAGGAAAGCATTTCTGAAGAAGAGAAATTTGTTAACACCGAGTATAGATTTAAGTGTCAGGAATTCGTTTCTGAAAATATTTGTATGGAGTGTAGCCATGTATGGAAGTGAAACATGGACGATAAGTAGTTTGGACAAGAAGAGAATAGAATCTTTCGAAATGTGGTGCTACAGAAGAATGCTGAAGATTAGATGGGTAGATCACATAACTAATGAGGAAGTGTTGAATAGGATTGGGGAGAAGAGAAGTTTGTGGCACAATTTGACTAGAAGAAGGGATCGGTTGGTAGGACATGTTCTGAGGCATCAAGGGATCACCAGTTTAGTATTGGAGGGCAGTGTGGAGAGTAAAAATCGTAGAGGGACACCAAGAGACGAATACACTAAGCAGATTCAGAAGGATGTAGGTTGCAGTAGGTACTGGGAAACGAAGAAGCTTGCACAGGATAGAGTAGCATGGAGAGCTGCATCAAACCAGTTTCAGGACTGGAGACCACAACAACAACAACATCTTAGATTTGCAATGAAAGTGCCTGGCCACTGTAATTTAGGTCCTCCACTTTGCCTGTGGCCTTCAACAGTGAAATAGGTGGTGTCTTAACGTGTGTCCATACCACCGCTAGCTATAGTCTTGCATCTTTTCCGGTTGCAGGAAGGCCGATACAGTTGCCCAGTGGAGTTATACGTATAGATGTAATTAGGCTTGGACTTAGATTTGCGGAGCTTTCGTTTATCTTCCAGGTTCTTTAGGCGGATATGCTCGAATTGTTCCACACTCTTGTTTACAGTTGAGCGCCACACTGATCGGTACATTGCAAGCTCCTCCCAACGTTTGCTCGGATTGCCACAGGCTGTGAGGTGGCGTTTGATGGTGTCTTTATATCGCAGGTGTTGCCCACCTTGCCACCGCTTTCCACACGAGAGGTCTGAGTAGAACACGGCTCTGTCGTCCATGCATATGGTAAGGCCACTCCATCTCAGTTGGTGTGTCAGTAAGGGAGCTTCAATGACAGGCAGTTTCACGCGACGCAAAATCTCCGTCTTTGGAACACGGTCTTCCCATTTCATGCGGAGAATAGATCTCAGACAGCGAAGATGAAAGGTGTTTAGCCTCCTAATGTCAGCTTTATAACAGCACCAGGTTTCCGAGGTGTAGAGCACAGCTGGTAATATTATTGCTTTTTAGATCGCAATTTTAGTTTGTAGTCTGAGATAATGTGATTTCCATACTCGGTAATTCAGTTTGCCGAAAACCGAGGCCGCATTGGCCATACGAGCTGCAATTTCTGTTGTCAGGCTTTTGTCGCTTCTAATTTCGCTACCTAGATATTTAAAGTGTGACAAGTTTTCCAAATGTTTATTGTCCACCTTAATACTGCAGTCATCTGTGTTGAAACCTGTAAGTGGTTGTTGAAGTACTTGCGTCTTGGTGATGCTTATGACTAAACCAAATCTTCTGCAGGAGTCATTTAGCAGGTTCATGTATGTTTGGAGAGATTCTGGATTGTTAGCCATCATACATACGTCATCTGTTTAAAGAATGCTTCCCACGCCCGGGTTCCCGGGTTCGATTCCCGGCGGGGTCAGGGATTTTCTCTGCCTCGTGATGGCTGGGTGTTGTGTGCTGTCCTTAGGTTAGTTAGGTTTAAGTAGTTCTACGTTCTAGGGGACTGATGACCATAGTTGTTAAGTCCCATAGTGCTCAGAGCCATTTGAACCATTTTGTTTAAAGAATTTCTAAGATAAATGGTTCAAATGGCTCTGAGCACAATGGGACTTAACTTCTGAGGTCATCAGTCCCTTGAACTTAGAACTACTTAAACCTAACTAACCAAAGGACATCACACACATCCATGCCCGAGACAGGATTCGAACCTGCGACTGTAGCAGTAGCGCGATTCGCGGCTGTAGCGCCTAGAACCGCTCGGTCACCCCCGCCAGGTTTCTAAGATAGATATTTTATTTACGCGACTTATTGTTCTGAGGTGAGAGATGTTGAAGACACTTTTGTCTGTTCTCCAGTCAAGACCCATTTGACCACTGCAGGCTTTGGTCGCGTCTCTCCTAACTTCTGCGAAAGAAAGTGAGAAGAGTATGGGAGCCAGTACACAGCCCTGTTTTACAGCGCATCTGACGGGAAACTGGTCTGAAAGATAGTTTTCATGGCGGATTTTTGTCATCATGTTGTCATGAAATTGTCTAATCAAGTTAATAATTTTGTCAGGGCAGTCGGTTTTCTTTAGTATATTCCAGAGAGCTTCCCGTGGGACTCAGTCGAATGCTTTTTCCAGGTCTACAAACCACATGGACAAAGGCTGATGTTGCTCTAAGCTTTTCTCTTGCATCCACTGCGCCTCTGTTCGGGCGAAAGCCACACTGGGTCTCTCGTAGCACTTTTTCTGCAAGGTGCGTTAGCCGGTTGTTGATGATGTGAGGTAGGCCTTTCCCTGCTGCTGAGAGAAGACAGATTCCCCTGTGAGAACTGCAGTCAGTAATGTCGCTTTTGCCTTTATAAATCTTGCAAATGCAGGCATCTTTCCAATCTTGTGGAATTATATCTCACTGCCAAATCTTTGAAATTAGAACAAACAGTGGAGTGGTAATGTTTGGCCCACCATATTTATAATGTTCTGATGCTAAGTTGTCTAATCATGCTGATTCGTTATTTTTCAGCTTAGCCAATGCTCAAATGAATTCGCTGAACGAAGGGGCATCAGCAAGTTGCTCGTCGACTGGCAGATAATCAATTCCTTCTATGTATGAAATATCAGTCGTCTGATCGTTTCGATTAAGAACGTCATCAAAATATTCTGCCCACCGAACAAGGCTATCACTCCGTTGCGTCAGCCGACAGGATTTATCTTTGTCATAAACAGGTGCTATCTTCCTTGATTTTGGGCCAAAGATAGTTTTCAGGCACTCGAAGAATCTGTCTGTTTGCTTTGTGTCACAGTATGATTGCATTTCACTGGCTTCATTCAGCCACCATTTGTCTTTGAGGGCGCGCACCTTCGCTTTCAGGTTGTAATGTGTTACTTTACGCTTGTCAAGATTAGAATGGGAAGAGATGCTCTGAAGTCATTAACAAGCTTGGTAATTTCGTAATGCATGGAACACGAATCTTTACAACTATTTGGCCAATTAAGTATAAAAATAATGAAAAACTAACTTTGTCCTTACGACGCATGTAACTATATGCTTTTACCGCTTGGAGCGTTAGCATCGCTCCGGCTGTCAAACGGTTACAGCTTTCGCACCAGAGAGTGTCACGACAGTGTTTATTATACCTTAGCAGTACTTAGCCGTATTTCAGAATCTATCGTTAAAACGTCAGAGAGTTCGCTGGACCAGTCAGCTGATCGACAGAAATTAAATAAAACATGATATACAACAAGCCTCAGGAATTGGAATATTACAGCAGTAAGTTGGGATTTGAGGTGGTTATGTGGTAAAGTATGGGGATGAAGACCAGAGTTGAAACGTTGAAGAACTCTATAGGTGTGAACAACACAGAAGGCTAAAAGAAAAGGTCCTTGGCATGTGTCACTCACTAACATGTGTCACCTTGAACTGCAGAGGCCATGAAAAGTTTCTCCAAGCTCGTCATGAAGGTGGGCCATGGCTCCGTCTTGTATTCGAATTTTGAAATGGTGGTCCACGATCGTCCTCACTTGTGGTCACGATTGAGCCAAAGCTGCTTTTGGTGCTGAAGTCACTGGAAGGACTTGGGCAGCGTCGCGATGGGCCCCAACTTGTGTAAGGGTTTTGTGTTCTTGCTGACGTCGCTGTAAGGTGCGAAAAACTGCATCAGCAAGTCTGGTTTCTGCGTTGCAATGCTGAAAGGAGAAAATTAGCTTAGTACACTTAAACTTGAGGGGCGAAATGTCAATATAGATCTCAAAATATCTATGGATACACTGTCGACACAGCTAATGTAAATAATTTGACAAATGAAATCACCACAAAGAAAGGGACCGATTGTGGATAATAAATACAATATACATTGCCAGCTAGAGGAACGAAACGTTAGATACCGTCAACAGCATACTACATCTCTCAAGCAACGAGAACACAGTCTCAATAAATGGTGGACAACTATTGAGCAGACGACATACGAAAGAAAAATCTGCTGCTTGGAACACGTTTGCGCCCGTTGCGCCGGTGTGAAATAAACGGGAACGGAAATTAATAGTCAGGTCATTGAAAACTTGGAAGTGGAATGAAACAAAATATCTACTGTGGGCGCAGCATATAGCTGAAAAACGGAGTTCAGCATACAAATACCGCTTTCCCGAATGATGTGTCCTACACTGTAGCGACAGTCGATAACAAAATTGTTCCGGGACGTATGTGAACCGTGACGGCTCGTTTAGAGTCGATCCATCCCTAGTTGCGTGTCTTTGGTTCGTTGCCGAGGCGTGTGGCTAGGTGTGGCTCCGGAGCCGGGAGGTAAGTTAAGCGAGGGAGAGATGGCGTATCGGCAGTGAGGCGAGTGCACCGTTATCGAGAAGCTGTGCGCTATTGGGCGTGCTACACGCCGGTGGTAGCTCTGCGGGCTGTGGAGGCTGGCAGCATTTTTCAGTGGTCGCTAATCTAGTGGTCGTGCCGTATTTTTTGGTTGTTGTGATGTAGGACTGACCACGTTGATTGCTAAATTACGGTTACATCACTAGTAGATTGTTTATCTGGGTGTATATGATCTGTTATTTATTCATGGGCTCACTGCTGGAAGTGTGGTAAAGTGTAAGCTGTTGAAGCTTAATTTTCCTTGTTTCAAGTTCTGGAATTTTACGTGTAGCATGTTGCGCAGCATTGCAAGTTTTGATGATCTTATTTCGTGGCCAAGTTACATATTTAAGATTTCTGTAAATTTCTTGTTCTGGCAAGTCAGCAGATTAATTGCATTTCTTCGTGTTAGTAAGTCTCCTTATTTTATTGATGTTTCAAGATAGTATAGCTTTATATTGCGGATGAGTACTTAAATTTGAGTCAGTCCCAAGCGTAGTGACTTGGTGCTGAGTTTTTCTAACGAAAATGTAATATTTATAAGTAGACAAAATTTGACCTACCCCTCTGCATAGTTAACACTAGTTTTCCCTCTTGTATCTCGGCTAATAAATTTCGGTATGCTAGATTTGCCTTCCAGCCCGGTTGTTAATGTACATGCTTGCGTGGAGCTACCTTGCTTGCGTTAATCGTCCACCCTTTGATCGCTGAGAGGGTTGCGCTTGCCTCTCCACACATCTATGATCCGAAAGGGATGCCTAGACATCGGGCGACACATCTTGTTTTGTATGACCATTCCAGATGGACTCCGTCTGTATTGTGCCTGTTGCAACTAGTCCACGCAACTAATTGCAAAGTTCAGTTGTTGTTCATTGTGGATGGAAACTGGCGATGGGACTTTCATATTTCATGCAATAACTAAAAGTTTGTTTTTCATTTTCCAAGAAATTGCTCACTATACTGTTCGATGTTTCTGAATCTGATCAGTTATTGTGTTGATTAACAGTTTTACTTGGACCTAGTCTTCCTTAATCTTATATTGTTCTCACTACTATTTTTCTAAGGCAATGTTGTTGATGAAATGTTACTTATTCTTGTAACTGTGATCCGATTAATTACCTTAACGACGGCTATTTTTTTATTCAACTAGTTGTGCTTAGGGGCTGACTTTTGTAAAAGAAAAGAATTTAATGTACAGTTTTATTCTGAGCATTAACCAAACTATGAGCTTTGATTTTGGTGTTGTTAGTTAAAGTTAAATTAAGTTGTTGTGAGATTGACATAGCAAATTCTGAATTAATTCAAGGTTTAAAGTAACCTTCATTTTACTGATTAATTGTTCGATTAAATTGTTTTTTTCTGAGTGGTTATGACAAATATATATTTATGTTTGAAATTAAATTGTGATTGCTGTTTATCAGCTTGGGATCAAGTCGTTCTGCTTGTTCTCATAGAAATTCCTCTGCACACAATTTGCCCATTTCAGTATAAAATTAAAATTTATTTGTGAGTTCACCACAAGTATGCAAAACAAATAAATGTCCTTCCTAACCTCCGCTGTAAGTTAAGCGCACATGATGTTTACCAAGAACTAATGATTGACTACTCATTAGATTACTTAGTGTCTAAGTACAAACGCATGAAAGCTCGTAAGTTCAACAAAAGCGATCATGTAGACCATAGTCATCGATTTAGTTGTAATCGGGATAATAATTCTTAAGTCCCATTAGCACTGGTGCTTGATGATGGTAAGTAAAGTCTGTTAGTCGTATAATGACAGTGGTCACAGATCACAGTTAGCTGCCTAAGTTCCATGCAGGAGTACATATCTCCGAGCACCGGTCTCACGGGGCGCCAGGTCGGAACACACGAAGTTCATTGTCTGACGCCAGGCTGCTAATAGTAATTGCAGTGCAGCGTCCTCATGGTCGAGCTGCTACTGGAATCGTGTGGTGTTGATCCTGGAATTCGCTCTGCGTCGGAAATGCTTCTAGTGGCAGAGGAAACTCACTTCGTTGAGAGCGGCCACGTCATGCCCTAAACACACACCTGGTGAAATGATGTCTGCGAGATGTATGAACGACACGAGACTCGCGGAGCAAATATGTGCTCATGACTGTCACACTGCTGCATGGAATAAGTGTTCGCTGTTCTCGAGCTTAGTAGCCCCCATTTTGAAACTAGCGCTGCATATAAACATAGATCACTGTCACAGTCAATGAAATTTTTCTGCGTTTGTGACCTCATTGTTACTATGTAAAACTACTGACGTTTCGGTCAGTGTTGCAGGTGACCTTCTTCAGACGTGGCTGTTATATAATTCTGATAGGCTGTTAAGGATGAAGGAGAGGGATGTTAGAAGTTCTTTATTGGTCTTTCTATTATTTCTTTTCACTGGCAAAAACCCGACGCTTTGATTATTGTTTGCATTACTGCTTGTGGAAATCAGCAGGTACATAAGAATCAAAGTTTTTTCATTCATCAGTAAACAAAAACACCCTGCAGATCACTTGCAACAGTCATCGGGAGACACCTGTGGTGTTACATATTGGCAGTGCGGCCACAAACTCAGAAAAATGTTATTGCTAGCCCTCCATGTTTCCGAAGTGCCGGCTGGAACTCTGCTTCAAAATAGCCCGGCGACTTTTGGACACATTCTAGCCAATTCTGATGAATAAGCCGTGCTCGCAGTACTGTAGGCATCGAGATCTCCCAAAGTAGTGTCCACTGAGAAGCCGGAGTAACTTGCCGACCACGTCTGTCATATGGGCAGCCATACTCACAGGCAAAGGCCAACGGTTTGCCACTAAGTATGTTAAATATATCTTACACACCAAGACAATCAAGCGACGCACCGCGAAGAACTTATCCGAATGGGGCGTAAATCAGTAGATATGACGTACATTTACAGACAAGCAAATGATCACGATTTCAGAAAAATTGGATGACTTCTTCGAGAGAAAAAGCATCACAAATTGAGCAGGTCAGTAATGTGTTGGCCCAAAAAAAAATGGTTCAAATGGCTCTGAGCACTATGGGACTTAACTTCTGAGGACATCAGTCCCTTAGAACTTAGAACTACTTAAACCTAACTAAGCTAAGGACATCACACACATCCATGCCCGAGGCAGGATTCGAACCTGTGACCGTAGCGGTCGCGCGGTTCCAGACTGTAACCCCTAGAACCGCTCGGCCACTCCGGCCGGCGTGTTGGCCCGCCTCTGGCACCCATGAACCACTTATTCGGGTTTGTTTCGATTGATAAAATTGTTGATACCTTCCTCAGTGATATCCTGCCAGATTCTGTCCAATTGGCGCATTAGATCATCAAAATCCGGAGCTCGTTCGAGGACTCTGGCATAATCCTCGAAACTTTCTCAATTTGGGGAGGGATTCAGCGACATTCCTGGCCAAGTTATAGTCGTGTGAAGTTAGCACCCCTTTTTCGAGAAATATACATTTTTTTTTCAGAGTTCTTGATAGATATGGCATAGTTCTAGAGTTCTTTGTACAAAATTTCAATAGTTCTGCAGAATTTAGCGAAGAAAACAACAAAATTCGAAAAAATTTTCGTATCGAAAACGTTCTTTGGCAATTTCCGCAAAATGTAAATAAGTACAAGAGTTCTGAGCACAGTTCTGAACGGAGCTCCAAGAGTTCTTTCGAAAATCCAAGTAACATTTTTTTGTGCAGCTAATAGTTTACGAGATAATTGCATTTTAATGAGAAAATCTTTTCACTTACTGTGAAGTTGGCACCCTTTTTTTTAGAAATATATATTTTTTTCAGAGTTCTTGATAGATATGGCATAGTTCTGGAGTTCTTTGTACAAAATTTCAATAGTCCTGCAGAATTTAGCGAAGAAAACAACAAAATTCGAAAAAATTTTCGTATCGAAAACATTTTTTGTCAATTTTCGTAAAAATTAAACTTATACAACAGTTCTGAGGACAGTTCTGAACAGAACCCCAAGAGCTCTATCGAAAATCCCAACAACATTTTTCTATGGCGATAATGGTTTGAGATAAATTGATTTAATATGGGACACACTTTCTTTACGGAAAATATAAATATATTCGTATATTCGTATTCGAAAAATCGACAAGTGGAAGTTTACTCCAGAGACGGAATCTAAACCTGTCCGACCAAAGTGGACCGAAGAAAGGAAGAAGGCCTTTGGGGAGGCAATGAAGAAATACTGGGGAAATAAGAAGAACATTAAGAAATGTTAATCACCTGCTTATCGTTCTCCCATGGGGACATTCGCTAATAATAATAATAATAATATTCGTGTAACAGTTCTGATGACAGTTCTGGACAACACGTGAAGAGTTCTATCGAAAATCCTAGTGAAATTTTTTTTTTCAGGTAATAGTTTAAGAGGTAATTGCAACTTAATTAAGAACTCCGTAAGAGCTCCTACTGTGAAGCTGGCACCCTTTTTTTCACAAATGTATACTTTTTTCAGATTTCTTGATAGTTATGCCATAGTTCTAGGGTTCTTTGTACAAAATTTCAATAGTTCTGCAGAATTTAGCGACGAAAACAATATTCGAAAAAATTTTCGCATCGAAAATATTCTTTGTCAATTTTCGCAAATTGTAAATAAGTACGACAGTTCTGAGCACAGTTCTGAACAGAACTCCAAGAGTTCTATCGAAAACCCAAGTAACATTTTTTTGCGCAGCTAATAGTTTACGAGATAATTGCAATTTAAGGAGAAAATCTTTTCACTTACTGTGAAGTTGGCACCCTTTTTTTCACAAATGTATACTTTTTTCAGTTTTCTTGATAGATATGCCATAGTTCTAGAGTTCTTTGTACAAAATTTCAATAGTTCTACAGAATTTATCGACGAAAACAATATTCGAAAAAATTTTCGTATCGAAAACATTCTTCGTCAATTTTCGCAAATTGTAAATAAGTACAACAGTTCTGAGCACAGTTCTGAACAGAACTCCAAGAGTTCTATCGAAAAGCCAAGTAACATTTTTTTGTGCAGCTAATAGTTTACGAGATAATCGCATTTTAATTAGAAAATCTTTTCACTTACTGTGAAGTTGGCACCCTTTTTTTCAGAAAGATATATTTTTTTCAGAGTTCTTGATAGATATGGCATAGTTCTAGAGTTCTTTGTACAAAATTTCAATAGTTCTGCAGAATTTAGCGAAGAAAACAACAAAATTCGAAAAAATTTTCGTATCGAAAACGTTCTTTGGCAGTTTCCGCAAAATGTAAATAAGTACAAGAGTTCTGAGCACAGTTCTGAACAGAGCTCCAAAAGTTCTTTCGAAAATCCAAGTAACATTTTTTTGTGCAGCTAATAGTTTACGAGATAATTGCATTTTAATGAGAAAATCTTTTCACTTACTGTGAAGTTGGCACCCTTTTTTTTAGAAATATATATTTTTTTCAGAGTTCTTGATAGATATGGCATAGTTCTGGAGTTCTTTGTACAAAATTTCAATAGTTCTGCAGAATTTAGCGAAGAAAACAACAAAATTCGAAAAAAAATTCGTATAGCAAACATTCGTTATTAATTTTCGCAAAAAGTAAATTCGGACAACAGTTTTGAGGGCAGTTCTGAACAGAACCCCAATAGTTCTATAGAATATCCTAATTACAATTTTTTGTGCTGCTAACACGTTACGATATAATTCCAATTTAATTAGGGAACCTCTTCATTTACTGTGAAGTTGGAATCCTTTTCTTCAGAAATATATATATATTTTCAGAGTTCTTGATAGGAATGTCATAGTTCTAGAGTTATTTGTACAAAATTTGAATAGTCCTGCATAATTTAGCGAAAAAAACAACAATACTCGAAAAAATTTTCGTATCGAATACATTCTTTGTCAATTTTCGCAAAAAGTAAATTCGTACAACAGTTCTGAACAGAACACCAAGAGCTCTAACGAAAATCCTAATAACATTTTTTTGTGGCGATGATAGTTTATACGGTAACTGCTTTGATGTTAGACCCACTTTCTCCACAGAAAAAGTAAATTCGTTCAACAGTTTTGATGAACAGTTCTGGTTAACACGTCAAGACTTCTATCTATAATCATAATAACATTTTTTGTGGTTGTAATAGTTTGTATGGTAACTGATTAATTGTGGGGCACTCTTACTCAAAAAAAAAATTATGTCTGTTCGTATGCTCTGATGCCAGCTCTGGATAGCATTGTAAGAGTTCTATCGAAAAAACTAGTAACATAATCTGTGCAGGTAATTGTTTACGTAGTAACTGCCATTATTAAGGAATGCTTATGAGCATTTCCCGTGAAGTTTGAACCCCTTTTACGATAAATATAAATTTTTTTCACAGTTCTTGATATATATGCAATAGTTCTAGATTTCCCTGCTCAAAACACAAATAGTTCTACAGAATTTCGAGAAGAAAACAATAACACGGCAAAATTTTGGTATGGTAAAAAATTATTTGTCAGTTTGGAAAAAATAAATTTGTATAACAGTTCTGTTGGCAGTTCTGGATAGCACCGGAAGAGTTGCATTGAAAATGATAAGAACATTTTTGTGGCGATAATAGTTTATACAATAATTGTTTTAATCTGATACTCACTTTATCTAATATAGCAAAATTCGTAGAATAGTTCTGATGACAGTTCTGAATATCACCCACAGAGTTCTACCAAAAACTATAATAACATTATTTGTGACGATGACATTATATGAGATAATTAATGTGGGACTCACTTTTGTCATGAAAAAGTAATAAATTCGTACAAAAGATCTGACGGCATTTCTTAATACGACCCTAAGAGTTCTACCGACAACTGTAATAACATTTTTTGTGGGGATAACAGTTAATGAGATAATAGCATTTTCGAGAGACCCACTTGGTCTACATTATAATAAATTGGCACAACCCTTTTGCTGCCAGTTCTGGATAGCACCGAAAGAGTTCTTTTAAAAACCCTCATAACATTTTTATGGTGCCAGTAGATTATGAAATAGATTGTGTGTTCACTCTGCAGTGGGTGTGCGCCGATGTGAAACTTACTGGCAGATAAAAACTGTGTGCCGGACCGGGTCTCTAACCCCAGGCTGTGACCAAAGAATATCGTCACAATATCCTTTCGTCCAGGAGTGCTTCTTCTGCAATTTTCGTAGGACAACTTCTACGAAATTGGGATCGCAGGAGATGAAGTACTGCTGGAAGTACAGCTATGAGTACGATCGTAAATTCTCACTTTTATTTTGGAAAACCGAAAATCGAAAACCGGATGTATATTCTACTAAATACAAAAAGTCTAAATGTTCAGCACTATACAAATGCCAGTACACCTTCTTAAGACTGACTGTAGTAACTGTAGGTGGAAGCGTGGGATGTGCACGCTTAGATGATTCAAGGAGAGGAGGCTCGTCAGTGCAAAACAAACAGATGGCTGAGAGAGCAGATACATTCACACGCGCCACTAACCAGATGGTGTCACACCTGTCGAGAATCGCACCAGAGGAACAATGAGCTCTGGTGGAGTGCTGTTGGCGTGGTTACTATGCAACTTACTTGATGGCCATCAATACACCGTTATATTAATGTACAATACTTGAGAAACAATGTCATTCACACACTCCGAATTCCTTATCACTCAGTACTAGACTAAATTACCCGCCTGGTGATAAGCAGCCTATGTACCTCACCGACTACACATCTTCGTGTTATAAGAAAAAAAAAGAGAAAAATACCAAGGGACACAAAATATGAATCCGGATAAACCGGAAATCCGGATTATTGAGGACCAAATAAACGAGGTTCATATTTACAAATTTCGAACTTCTTATTAACTTTAATACTGTATCCCCTCAACATTATAACACCTCTATCAGTCATGTATTGAATTAGGATTTAAACATACTACTTAGTTCGTTTGTACGATAAATTCAGTAAATATACTTACATTTCTATACGTTGTAAAGACTTTTAACTCTCGCTGTAGTGTAACTCATCAAACTTCCACACTTCCTTTCTAACTAGAACAAATGTCTGCAACAATATTAACGACATCAATTTCAAATTTATTCGTTACACACAGCACATGTTTTTATGTATCCTAGCGGCTGGTGATGTTGCAATATAACTTTAATCCATGAGGGTCCTGGGCATATTTTTAGCTGTTAGTGGGTCCTGGATGTCATGAGAGTTCAAAACAATTACTGTTTTACGTGATAAAATTCATCTGGTTCTTCCTGATTCTAAAAATATACACTTCATGTGTGCCTTTCATTGTTGTATGTATGATTCAGTATCGACGCTAATGCTCTCTTGATGAGATATGAGCCGATTGCTCGTTTTTATCCACTGTGCCCTTTCGTATTTCATTTCAGCGATTAGTTTATTTGTTTATCAACGTAGTAAGTAGTACAAAGCTAATCCAGAATGTAAACTGCACTTAAATTCTGTTTGAACTGTTTAATAGTCAGTGTCCGCTGTCTGAACGTCAAATATCAGATTAATACACTGCGCCTGGTTGCGTTATTTTATAGGAATTTTATTATTTTAAGTGGGAAGTACTAGATAATGTTGAAGAAATTCGAAGCATATTGTTCGAAGAGCATAATATTATTCGAAATTTACCTGTACCAATAGGTGCAGCCAAAGCAGCATTTGTGATGCTGTAATTACCTCATAGATAACGATATTTGTCTATTGTAGTTTTGTATTCCAATCAGAATTTTGAGAGCATCAAAGCCTCATTTCAGCGTGAGAGAGGGGTAAAATCAATAGATGATATTGAATTGAAAGCCTTCATCAGTCTCTTGTTTTTAATTGTTGTTAACAAAGGTAACAGATAAAGCCTGGAAGATCTGTGTGGAACTGATGGTGATGGCATTGAAAAATTTCACCTCACAAACGAACATAAAACGTTTCAAATTTATTCTGGAGAGCCTTAGATTTTACAGTCGCGCTATTCGTGATGAAAGGAGACAATTAGACAAGCTAACAGCTATTCGGGAAATATTTACTGTGTTTGTACGCAACTACCACAAATCTTACACCCTTGGAGAAAATGTTACAGTAGGCAAGAAGCTGGAAGGATTCTGTGGAAGGTACAGTTTTCGCCAATATGTATCAATCAAAACAAACGAGTATGGATTCTTAAGTGTGGATTCTTAAGTATTTTACCTGTACAATTTGTAAATATACGCTGTGTTGCAACCAGAAGGATTTACCAACTGAGCAATAAACAATTTGATGTTGTTCTGTGACTGTGTAAACCTATATATCAGTCAGGTCGAAATGTGAAAGCGGACAACTGGTTTACTAGTACTGGAATGATAATAGAGCTATGAAGGGAGAGTTTTTCTTTTGTTGGCATGATGAAGAAAAACAAGTGTGGAGATTTCTCTAGAGTTTGCTATCAGTAATAGAAGGGCTGCCCACATTTCCTTTTTTGACTTCCACAAGACTGAACTCTAGTTTCCTCCGTACCTAAAAGGGGAAGTGAGTGAGCCAGGCATCACGTTTGCATGAAGATAATTCGATAGATGCTGACATTGTAGATAAACGGAAGCCATCCACCGTAAATTTTAAAATAGCGTTAAGTGTAGTATTTTCACAGCGGATAAGCCGAATGCTTTGTACAACGCTGCAAGAAATGTGCGCCGCTGGTCAATGGTTGTATTTTTGTAATGATCAGTACAGTTGGAATCTATGCACAAGTGATTTATTGTGGCAACAGGAAGAATTGTATCAAAAGGAAAGGGTTCCTGAATCAGCTTTGTTATACAATGTTGTTTTCTTCGCTAAATTCTGCATAACTATTGAAATTTTGTACCGAGAACTCTATAACTATGACTTATCTATCAAGAACTCTGAAAAAAATATATATTTCTGAAAAAAAGGGTGCCAGCTTCACAGTAGAAGCTCTTATGGGGTTCTTAATTAAGTTGCGATTGCCTCTTAAACTATTACCCGCACTAAAAAATTCTACTAGGAATTTCGATAGAACTCTTCACGTGGTGTCCAGAACTGTCATCAGAACTGTTGTACGAATATATTTATATTTTCTGTAGAGAAAGTGTGTCCCACATTAAATCAATTTATCACAAACTGTTATCGCCATAGAAAAATGTTATTAGGATTTTCGATAGAGCTCTTGGGGTTCTGTTCAGAACTGTCCTCAGAACTGTTGTACCAGTTTAATTTTTGCGAAAATTGACAAAAAATGATTTCGATAGAAAAATTTTTTCGAGTATTGTTGTTTTCTTCCTTAAATTCTGCAGAACTATTGAAATTTTGTACAAATAACTCTAGAACTATGGCATACCTGTCAAGAACTGTGAAAGAAATATACATTTCTGAAGAAAAGGGTGCCAACTTCACAGTAAATGAAAAGATTTTCTCCTTAAATTGCAATTATTTCGTAAACTATTAGCTGCACAAAAAAATGTTAATTGGCTTTTCGATAGAACTCTTGGGGTTCTGTTCAGAACTGTGCTCAGAACTGTTGTACTTATTTACAATTTGCGAAAATAGACGAAGAATGTTTTCGATACGAAAATTTTTTCGAATATCGTTTACGTCGCTAAATTTTGCAGAACTATTGAAATTTTGTACAAAGAACTCTAGAACTATGGCATATCTATCAAGAAATCTGAAAAAAGTATACATTTCTGAAAAAAAGGGTGCCAACTTCACAGTAAGTGAAAAGATTTTCTCCTTAAATTGCAATTATCTCGTAAACTATTAGCTGCACAAAAAAATGTTGATAGGGTTTTCGATAGAACTCTTGGAGTTCTGTTCTGAACTGAGCTCAGAACTGTTGTACTTATTTACAATTTGCGAAAATTGACGAAGAATGTCTTCGATTCGAAAATTTTTTCGAATATTGTTTTCGTCGCTAAATTTTGCAGAACTATTGAAATTTTGTACAAAGAACTCTAGAACTATGGCATATCTATCAAGAAATCTGAAAAAAGTATACATTTCTGAAAAAAAGGGTGCCAACTTCACAGTAAGTGAAAAGATTTTCTCATTAAAATGCAATTATCTCGTAAACTATTAGCTGCACAAAAAAATGTTACTTGGATTTTCGAAAGAACTCTTGGAGCTCTGTTCAGAACTGTGTTCTGAACTCTTGTACTTATTTACATTTTGCGGAAATTGCCAAAGAACGTTTTCGATACGAAAATTTTTTCGAGTATTGTTGTTTTCGTCGCTAAATTCTGCAGAACTATTGAAATTTTGTACAACGAACTCTAGAACTATGCCATATCTATCAAGAACTCTGAAAAAAATATATCTTTCTGAAAAAAAGGGTGCCAACTTCACAGTAAGTGAAAAGATTTTCTCATTAAAATGCAATTATCTCGTAAACTATTAGCTGCACAAAAAAACGTTACTTGTATTTTCGAAAGAACTCTTGGAGCTCTGTTCAGAACTGTGCTCAGAACTCTTGTACTTATTTACATTTTGCGGAAATTGCCAAAGAACGTTTTCGATATGAAAATTTTTTCGAATATTGTTGTTTTCTTCGCTAAATTCTGCAGAACTATTGAAATTTTGTACAAAGAACTCTAGAACTATGCCATATCTATCAAGAACTCTGAAAAAGATGTATATTTCTCGAAAAAGGGGTGCTAACTTCACACGACTCCAAGTTATGCTTTGGCAAGCACGAAGAAAATCGGTAGATGTAGGCACAGGATGGCTTGGCATGAAGAGCAACAATACGGGGTGCAGGATATCATCGACATACCGCTTTGCTTTAAGGGTGCCGCGTATGGTAACCAATTGGGTCCTGCTCTGAAATGAAATGGCATCCTAGACCGCCACTCTTAGTTGCTGGGCTGTATTGCGGCTGACATTCATGTTGGATCCCATCGCATACCGCGACATCTCCAGCCATGTCTTTGCTACTCAACGAGGTTCATTACAAAGTGGGACTCATCACTGAAAACAATGAGATTCCAAGAGGCTTCACATACAGAAGTAATGATCTGAGGTACCATTTCTTTTCATAATAGGACTCCTTTGGTAGTCACGTAAGGCTCACTTACACCACATCGGTATGTCCACGATATTCTACATCTCATTTTGTGCCCTTCGCAGCACGCCATCCTTGACTTACATTTCGGGAAGGTAACGGCAACGCGCACAAGGCGAGAGTTTCTACTGCTTGTCCTCGTGCTTGCCATACTTTACATTGGTCAGCAAGGTCTCCGGATCTCTCCAAAACTGAGATCATTTGGAGCATTATGCGCAGGCCCTCCATCCAGTTCAGCATTTTGACGATCTAGCGCCCCATTTGGACAGAATTTGGCACAAATTCCCTGGTGAGGACATCTAACTACTCTAACAATCAATGCCAGGACGGAAAAGTAGAAACTTAACTCAGTTTACTCAAAATTTGTGCCACGTAAAGGTCGAATCCTTGTCTGCGGCTAAAAGCAGAAATCTTCTCAAAGAACAAAAAGAAAATGAAGTTAAAGAATGGTTTCTTGAACATAAATGGAGGGAACTAAAAGATCTTTAATCTAACACTCCCAAAACAAGGCTGTCTCACAGTTAAGTGGATTTTCAGAGTCCTGCTCTCTCTATGGGGACAAGAGAAGAAGGAAGGAGTCTAAAACCCACATTTCTCGCGATAAACGAGCCTGGAAAGCCGAGACAGGAAATTGGAACGGTGATTACCAACAGGCACATCCACTACTCAATATAATTTTGCGGAAAATGGAGCTTGTTAACACAGCTGTCATTCAGGGCGGGGGCACAAGTCGATTACCAATATTCATTCCGGTCTATCTGTACAAATATGGTCTCATTTTCGTCTGTGGAGAGATGGGATCAGTGGAGTGGCTCAAGGAGATGGTGCCCAGTGTATCTCTTTGCGAATAGGCGACACTACAGGTCAAGACAAGTTTGAGCTCTTCAAGACCCAATAGGTATCACTTTGGGAACCAAAAACTATAGAGGGTGAAGTTTTGTCCTCTTCCAGAAACTTTGTGACCACAACGTGAGCAACGAAGCCTTACGACAATAGTACTCCTCTTTCCCAGAGAATGGTGGGTAGCTACTAACAGTAGAATAAACATCTCATTGGTTGTCGTGACAAGGACCACAACTTGTTGTGGGGAAGCAGCGATAGAAACATCAGAAGTGAGCACCTACCCGAATTTCTACTGGAGAATAATCTATAAATCTTGAATATGGATAGGGTATCTACCAGCAGGAATACAGGAAGGACACAACTTTTTGGTCCACTCATGTGGGTAGTAATGTGAAATAATGCATGTATATTTGGTTTGAGGTTGAAATGGATTCTAGACAGACCATGTCAGCCCAGGATTTGAAAAAGGGTCTCTTGTTTACTAGACAGACCACTACGACAGTCGCACACACTGATCACCACAATCGCACGGACTGCTCTAGCACGCCCTGTGTCAGATCCAAATTTTCAGCTTTATGCCACAAGCTACTGACATAATTCCCTGCTCATTAGCTTTATTAATTGCGGCATCATGCCGATTACCGAAATAAGAGATCGAGCTTGGTGTGAATCAGCAGTGTAGGTATTGCTAGCCGTCATCGTTTTAATTATATATGCACTATGTGTTCAAAAAGCATCCGTACACCTGGCTGAAAATGACTTACAAGTTCGTGGCGCCCTCCTTCGGTAATGCTGGAATTCGATGTGGTGTTGGCTCACCCGTACTCATCATGACAGCTTCCACTCTCGCAAGCATACTTTCAGTAAGTTGCTGGAAGATTTCTTGGGGAATGAGTACTGCACTGAGGATAGGTATAGTTGTCGATCGGTGAATGCCTGGCACGATGTCGGCGTTATAAACATTGCACAGGTGTTCTGTAGGACACAGGACAGGACTCAGTGCAGGCCAGTCAGTTACATGGATGTTATTGTAGCGTCCCCACTCCGCCACATGCCGTGCATTATGAATAAACGCTCGATAGTGTTAAAAGATGCAATAGTCATCCCCAAACCATCGTTCAATGTTTACACACCTTACACCAAGCGAGAAGTCGTTTGGCTTTTACCGCCGTTATCTGTGGCTTATGAGCAGCCTCTCGACCATGAAATCCTACTTTTCTCACCTTCCACCTAACTGTCATAACTGTCATAGTACTTGCAGTGAATCCTGATGTAGTTTGGAATTCCTGTGGGATGGTCTGTATTGATGTCTGCCTATTGCACTCTTCAAATGTCGACAGTCTCTGTCAGACAACAGACGGGGTCGGCCTGTATGCTTTTGTGCTGTACGTGTCCCTTCACGTTTACACTTCACTATCACATCGGAAATAGTGGACCTAGGGATGTTTGGGAGTGTGAAAATCTCTTGTACAGACGTATGACACAAGTCACACAATGACATGACCGTGTTCAAAGTCCTTGAGTTGCGTGGAGAGCCCCATTCTGCCTGTCTCACGTTGTCTAATGACTACTGAGATCGCTGATATGGAGTGTAAATAGTCCTGGCAACACCGGCCATGACCTTCTTCTGTGCGGATGCACACATATTCCCCGAACTCTTACTGGACTTGGTAAGAATGTCTTTCACGAGTAATGAGTGTGTTAGGGTGGGACACTACGAATGTAGTGTGTGGACATACAAGGTGAGAATGTGGGTCTCGCGGGAGGTGTCTGCGAGATAGTCCCTGCAGTCGCGCTATCCTCTGTGCCCTCGGTGGCTACCGGCACGGTAGCTCTGTAATAAAAAAAACTGAGTTAATCGATCAACAACGAACTGAAACGTGTGTCTTTACGACGTCCGCCCCGAGCAGATGCAGCGAACGAAAGCGAACAAAAATTAGATTAAAAAAAAAAAGTGTCTCAGATGGATAGAGCGTGTGTCATGTAAGCAGGAGATCCCGGGTTCGAGTCCCGATCGGAACACACATTTTTACTTGTAGCCGGTGATATATATCAACGCCCGTTGGCAGCTGAAGGTATTAATATAATTCTAATTTCGTTCTAGACGGCTGCAGATCATCAGTGGTGTCTGTTCTTTCGGATATGTGTGCATGCCAAATTTTTTTGAGTATTTTTAAATGTGCTGTGGAAGATAGAATGAGGCAGATGGTACCTCAATTTTCAGTCAGAGTTTTTTAATGAACAGGAACATATTCGCGTATTTTGTGCGTCGATAGGAATATTTTTCACTGATACACTATTGAGAAAGTTATGACAGACGACAAAACAATCTTAGATTCATCAACGTCTATCTCGCGTAACGACCACGAATACAAGATAACAGAAATCAGGGCTTGCGCGGAGTCACATAGAGAATCGGTTTTCCCACGATCCATTTGCTAGAGAAACAGGAAAACGGATGATTGGCAATATTTACAAGGTATCCATGCACCAAATGATGCCTTGTGAAATAAGCTACAGAAACTCAGCTGCATAGCTCCCTAGGCTAGTACTGCTGGGAGTAAAGAAACTGTGGTGAAATGTCTCATTCACAGAATACGTTGGTTCCAAGAATGACCCTTCCACTATACAGCGGAGCGTACTCACTTTAAATTATTCACTGTTTAAAACTGTCCGTGGGGCCAGAACTCGAACGACAAACTTGAGTACTGGAGGCAGTGCACTTACCGGCTGAGCAATCCACATCCGACTCATGATCCACGGTCAAAGCTACTTTTCTATCAGTCCCTGTGTTTTGATATTTATTTGACGTATTTCAGGTAACTGAAAGAGATACGCAGTGTGACAATCTCTATAATGAAGTGACGGTGTTTCATGGTCCCCAGGACACTGAAAACGGTGGGGCGTGTTTCTTAATACAGTGAAGGGTCACCACGGATGACAATTCGTGCTCTCCAATGTGCTCCCATGCAGGCTACAAGGTTGGTAAGGAGTTGTTGTGGTAGGGTGTTCCACTCCTCTGTCTGCGCTGATGACAACGACTGGACGGTCGTTTTTGCATGTGGATGTTCTGCAATACACTACCCTAACACATCCCACACGTTCTCTATGAGATTCAAGTAGGGGAAGGACAGACCAGTCCATTTGCCGAATATCCTCTCTTTCCAAGAGTTCGACCCAAGGGCATTTCGATGTGGTCATCACAGTCTTGCATTAAAACGAAGGCAGGAATGAACACACCCCTGAAAAGACAGACAAAGGGAAAAAGGACAGTTTCACAATAACGGAGACCAAAGTTTGTACAGTGGTAAAAGATCTGGAGGTCAGTTCACCCACGCCTCCCCATACCGTAATACCAGAACCACCGAAAGGGTCAGTTTCGACAATGTTGAACGTACTCTCATAAGGTGAGAAGTGCGAGCTCGTAATACAACCAGACACGTTTTCGAACATGATTGTCTTCGTGCTCCTGGTGTTCCGGTGTGCAGTGGCATAATGTTGTACGGACGTATTGACCTCCAAATGTTTGTACACGTTACAGTCAACGCCATTGTACTCCTTCCCTTTGTGCGTGTTTTCAGTGGTTCAATGGTGCATTCAACCTTGACTACATTCTAATGGATGATAATGCGCTACCGCAGCGAAGTAGGTAGGGGGTGGAGCTCTTGGAACGAGAGGATATTCGACGAATGGACTGGTCCGTCCCCACTCTCCCTACCTAAATCACATCGAGCACGGGTGGGTTGGGTTGAGATGTTTTGCTGCCTGCCCACAGGCACCGACGTCCATCCAGCAGTTGTCACCCGTACTGGTGGTGGAATGGAAGGGCCAAGCATGAGTTCCTCTCCTATGCCAGCCTCTTCATTTCAGAGTAGTAATAACTGCATTCTAATTTCTGTTATCCCTGAAACTTTCATACTCTGTACTCGTGGTCTAAGGGTAGCGTCTTTGATTACTAATCAAAACGTTCTCGCTCCTGGGTTCGAACCACATAACAGCTTAATATTAAACAAAAATCACCACCATTGGCGACCGAAGACTTCCAGCATAAGAAACCACTCTCAATCAGCCAACTGTCTTGTCAAAAGCGGCGCAAGAGCGAACAGAGGTTCAGGGCCCTCTCTCGATCATGGGGTGGGAAAGGCAGAAGAATCAGAAATGATCAACGGCATGAGGGTGCAGAAGACAACAGAACCCACTGCATTAAAGAAACATAATATGCATGCACAGGGCATGAGAAAGTGCCATAGTGATCTCCCCATTGGCCAAATATTACGGAGTAGTCCCCCATTTGGATCACTGGGAGACGGCTGCCAAAAAGGTGGTTACCATGAGAAAAAATTGAATAACCAACGAAAGGATAACGTTCTAACAGCGGGGGCGTGGAACGACAGAATCACGGAATACTCTGACGCTCCTATCCGCCGGTGACATCTGCTGAACTGGGTCATGTGTGGCAGCTGTCGTGCTGCTGAGCTACGCACCAGCAGGCGACGCCGTGCGGCCACCAGCGGGAAGAACGAGGGTGAGCCGTCCAGGTTCTCCAGAGCCTTACTGGGTATGCTCCCCTGCTCTTACTTTTGGTCTTCACATCACACAATTGGGGGCAGTAGCGTCAACAGATGTCGTTAGCTGAGCAGCAATGCCCTTCTCACAACCTCCAGGGAACGACCAGGATGATGGCCGATATCGTCCACGTCTTTAGGAATCCGCGAGGGTGCACTTCCTCCATCCGGACTGTAGACAACTTACACTTCGTTGGCCGAAATCTCAGTGCTTTTAACGTCAAATTTCAATTATTTACACGCTTATAGCTATGCTTCTGATTTTGAAACGACGGAGGGTGACGAGCGGGTTTTCTTCATTCTACTTGTCCAGTTAGCTTTTTTCTAGTTCTCACTCTACTGAGTACGAGTTGCTAGACCCAGTTTAATTGGCAAAGTGTGAGTTTCTCAGTAGCATATACGTTTCCGAGTACAATAACATTACTTCAGTCCGGGTTACACCGTTCCATGCACTCGGCTGTTGGGCAGTGTCGTAAACGCCGCTCTGCCTGGACTGTTTCGTCGTAATATCAACAATACCGTCCAGTGCCCTACATAACTAGCACACCTGCCGAACTGGCCTCTACTGCGGTAGGAATACTCGTAAAATTGGAAAAATTCTCAAATTCCGCACTGCATTTTTCAAGGGAGCAGCAGCACATACTGTACTACACATTCCGGAAAACCGGTGCAGGAAATAGGAGCTAAATGTCAGGCCCAAGACAATTGACGTAGCACCATCTACGACGATGCAAATCCATCACATACATCGTAATTTGAAATATCAAGCGTCTAGATGAAACACTACAAGCAGAGGGATGCAAAACTATCACGGATCCCTCAAATAAAGAATTAACGTTCCCAGGCGAAAAGCGCTCTCATGAGCACTAGACAGGACTGTGATAAAAACTGGGTTCTGAAACCCTAGGAATATGTACTGAGTACTTACTACGGTAACAAGACCTATGACAACTGATGGGGCTACATGATGATGGAATAAAGTAGAAGCTGTGTGCTAGGGAGCTTCGTAAGGTACAGAGATTCTACTGCTTAGCTATAACAGGAGGTATGCCCCTATTACACCTTTGGCTTTCAATGCAGGCAGTGGCAGGGGCATACAGCTTAAGAACAAGAAATAACTGGATTAATTTAGCATAACGAGAACCTCACACTCGTATGGTGTGGTAAACATAGGAATTCACTCGGTAATGGTGGCTGACCATACAAGCTTTTAGCTACTCCAATAAACTTTTCCCTGTAACAATTGCAAGAAGCGAGCAGCGGAAGAAAATTGGAATTTTGTTGTAAGTTCGTATGGGACTAAACTGCGGGGTTCATCGGTCCTTAGGCTAGCACATTTCTTAATTTTGTTTAATCTAACTTACGCTAAGGTCAGCACACACCCATGCCCGAGGGAGGACTGGAACAAGCAACCAGGAGGAGCTGCGCGTACCGTGGCAAGGCACCTCACACTGTTCGGCCACCCCGCGAAGTCGAGTGGAGGAATGAACCACGACATATTTCACGAGCTATAGTCTGGTTTGCTGACAGGTCTAAAATAGATAAACGCTCTGCGAATCGAGAAAATTGGGCACATCCAAGAAGTGAGGGAGCAGTCTGTCTAGGGAAGTTGGCCACAGGCGGAAATATCTACTACTAGGGTATGCACGGAAGAGCATTTGCTTAGGTATTACAAGGATCGTGGTATCTACACTTGTAAGGTTGTAAGGCATTTTGATTTTTGTATGCCATCGATATACACGTTAGAGAGAGAGCAAGTGATGTTAGTGTTTAACAATCTTTGGTCTTGTCGTGGTAAAGTCTTTGCCTCTCAGCAGTTTGATACGTTGTTATTTGAAGAGTGGTAGGCGAGGGACGTATTTGGTAGTGCTGTGTTGACTTTTGATTCCATCTGTTGCATGAAGAAAGAGGTACTGTGAAGGACAGAAAGGGCGAATATGATGTATGTATTGAAAAGTAAAAGGAATATAAATTTTGAATAATTATATATATATATATATATATATATATATATATATATATATATTCTATTTCTAAAAAGCTCAAACAGCTTAATCAGTTGAAATCGTAATGCGTGAATCAGGCAAGTGGGCTGGTCATTCTCTCATCTCAGTTCAAGTGAACAAAGTTAACTATCTGACAATGATCATTTCTACAAATAATGTACGAAATGCTACTGTCTTATCTCAAATTTCCTCTCTCTCTCTCTCTCTCTCTCTCTCTCTCTCTCTCTCTCTCTATCTCTCTCTCTCACTATATATACAGGGTGTTACAAAAAGGTACGGCCAAACTTTTAGGAAACATTCCTCACACACAAAGAAAGAAAATATGTTAGGTGGACAAGTGTCCGGAAACGCTTACTTTCCATGTTAGAGCTCATTTTATTACTTCTCTTCAAATCACATTAATCATGGAATGGAAACACACAGCAACAGAACGTACCAGCGTGACTTCAAACACTTTGTTACAGGAAATGCTCAAAATGTCCTCCGTTAGCGAGGATACATGCATCCACCCTCCGTCGCATGGAATCCCTGAAGCGCTGATGCAGCCCTGGAGAATGGGGTATTGTATCACAGCCGTCCACAATACGAACACGAAGAGTCTCTACATTTGGTACCGGGGTTGCGTAGACAAGAGCTTTCAAATGCCCCCATAAATGAAAGTCAAGAGGGTTGTGGTCAGGAGAGCGTGGAGGCCATGGAATTGGTCCACCTCTACCAATCCATCGGTCACCGAATCTGTTGTTGAGAAGCGTACGAACACTTCGACTGAAATGTGCAGGAGCTCCATCGTGCATGAACCACATGTTGTGTCGTACTTGTAAAGGTACATGTTCTAGCAGCACAGGTAGAGTATCCTGTATGAAATCATGATAACGTGCTCCATTGAGCGTAGGTGGAAGAACATGGGCCCAATCAAGACATCACCAACAATGCCTGCCCAAACGTTCACAGAAAATCTGTGTTGATGACGTGATTGCATAATTGCGTGCGGATTCTCGTCAGCCCACACATGTTGATTGTGAAAATTTACAATTTGATCACGTTGGAATGAAGCCTCATCCGTAAAGAGAACATTTGGACTGAAATGAGGATTGACACATTGTTGGATGAACCATTCGCAGAAGTGTACCCGTGGAGGCCAATCAGCTGCTGATAGTGTCTGCACACGCTGTACATGGTACGGATACAACTGGTTCTCCCGTAGCACTCTCCATACAGTGACGTGGTCAACGTTACCTTGTACAGCAACAACTTCTCTGACGCTGACATTAGGGTTATCGTCAACTGCATGAAGCATTGCCTCGTCCATTGCAGGTGTCCTCGTCGTTCTAGGTCTTCCCCAGTCGCGAGTCATAGGCTGGAATGTTCCGTGGACCCTAAGACGCCGATCAATTGCTTCGAACGTCTTCCTGTCGGGACACCTTCGTTCTGGAAACGTGTCTCGATACAAACGTACCGCGCCACGGCTATTGCCCCGTGGTAATCCATACATCAAATGGGCATCTGCCAACTCCGCATTTGTAAACATTGCACTGTCTCCAAAACCACGTTCGTGATGAACGCTAACCTGTTGATGCTACGTACTGATGTGTTGATACTAGTACTGTAGAGCAATGAGTCGCATTTCAACACAAGTACCAGAAGTCAACATTACCTTTCTTCAATTGGGCCAACTGGCGGTGAATAGAGGAAGTACAGTACATACTGACGAAACTAAAATGAGCTCTAACATGGAAAGTAAGCGTTTCCGGACACATGTCCACATAACATCTTTCCTTTATTTGTGTGTGAGGAATGTTTCCTGAAAGTTTGGCCGTACCTTTTTGTAACACCCTGTATGAGGGTTGGAACAATAATATTGGCAACTATTTACTTACAACTCATACTAAATACAGGGTGTTTCAAAAATGACCGGTATATTTGAAACGGCAATAAAAACTAAACGAGCAGCGATAGAAATACACCGTTTGTTGCAATATGCTTGGGACAACAGTACATTTTCAGACAGACAAACTTTCGAAATTACAGTAGTAACAATTTTCAACAACAGATGGCGCTGCAAGTGATGTGAAAGATATAGAAGACAACGCAGTCTGTGGGTGTGCCATTCTGTACGTCGTCTTTCTGCTGTAAGCGTGTGCTGTTCACAACGTGCAAGTGTGCTGTAGACAACATGGTTTATTCCTTAGAACAGAGGATTTTTCTGGTGTTGGAATTCCACCGCCTAGAACACAGTGTTGTTGCAACAAGACGAAGTTTTCAACGGAGGTTTAATGTAACCAAAGGACCGAAAAGCGATACAATAAAGGATCTGTTTGAAAAATTTCAACGGACTGGGAACGTGACGGATGAACGTGCTGGAAAGGTAGGGTGACCGCGTACGGCAACCACAGAGGGCAACGCGCAGCTAGTGCAGCAGGTGATCCAACAGCGGCCTCGGGTTTCCGTTCGCCGTGTTGCAGCTGCGGTCCAAATGACGCCAGCGTCCACGTATCGTCTCATGCGCCAGAGTTTACACATCTATCCATACAAAATTCAAACGCGGCAACCCCTCAGCGCCGCTACCATTGCTGCACGAGAGACATTCGCTAACGATATAGTGCACAGGATTGATGACGGCGATATGCATGGGGCAGCATTTGGTTTACTGACGAAGCTTATTTTTACCTGGACGGCTTCGTCAATAAACAGAACTGGCGCATATGGGGAACCGAAAAGCCCCATGTTGCAGTCCCATCGTCCCTGCATCCTCAAAAAGTACTGGTCTGGGCCGCCATTTCTTCCAAAGGAATCATTTTTCAGATCCGAAACGATTACTGCATCACGCTATCTGGACATTCTTCGTGAATTTGTGGCGGTACAAACTGCCTTAGACGACACTGAGAACACCTCGTGGTTTATGCAAGATGGTGCCCGGCCACATCGCACGGCCGACGTCTTTAATTTCCTGAATGAATATTTCGATGATCGTGTGATTGCTTTGGGCTATCCGAAACATACAGGAGGCGGCGTGGATTGGCCTACCTATTCGCCAGACATGAACCCCTGTGACTTCTTTCTGTTGGGACACTTAAAAGACCAGGTGTACCACCAGAATCCAGAAACAAGTGAACAGCTGAAGCAGTACATCTCATCTGCATGTGAAGCCATTCCGCCAGACACGTTGTCAAAGGTTTCGGGTAATTTCATTCATAGACTACGCCATATTATTGCTACGCATGGTGGATATGTGGAAAATATCGTACTATAGAGTTTCCCAGACCGCAGCGCCATCTGTTGTTGAAAATTGTAACTACTGTAATTTCGAAAGTTTGTCTGCCTGAAAATGTACTGTTGTCCCAAGCATATTGCAAGAAACGGTGTATTTCTATCGCTGCTCGTTTAGTTTTTATTGCCGTTTCAAATATACCGGTCATTTTTGAAACACCCTGTACATACGTGTTTCCATGTTTCTAAGTTTTACTGACCTGTGTTGACAGTTCAAGGGTCGCGCTCGAATTGATAGCAGTTCTGAAGCGAATTCCGTGAAGTCTTTCCTCCAGTTTAGAAAATGAGCTGAACTCAAGAGCGGTTAAGTCAGGGGACTGCAGCAGGTGGTATAACGCTTAGCAGCCCCATCAGTCAAACAAATCAGTAACAGCTTGCACTGTACGTGTTTGAGCATTTTCCTGCAAAATGATGGTCAGGTCCTTGCAAAGAATGTCATCACTTCTGCCTCTATGCTGTTAATTTTTGGAACACAATCTACGATCAGCTTAGAGACAGAAGTGATGAGACATGTTGTGTATGGAACACTGGCGCACAAAATGACCGCTATCAACACACCGAAATCAGTCTTTAGCATTCCATGGACGGGCCTGCCTCTCCCTTTCACCCTGAACATTTTCAGCATGTTCCCCTGTTATTGATTTTTCAAAATCGCTTCTCGTATCGGCGAATGTATGCTCTCGATTTTAAAGATCGACTCATCTAACGTGGAAAAAGTGGTAACTTTCTGAAAAACACAAAATCATTCGTGGCTTGCCTTCTCGGCGGTTTCCCCACTCAGTCGCAGGCAATACCAGTGCAGAAACTGTAACTCTAATCTCCTCAGTATAATGTTGGAGAGTTCCGCCTCGGGCATCGACGCGTAGAAAGTATTTATACAGCAGTTCGCCCCTAACTCGCGACCATTAACTTTCTCATACAGTCTATTTCTCTAAGTCATCTAACATTCACTGAACCTCCAGCACCTCAGCCACACTCTGACGAAACAAACCTCTCGTCACCAGATACGTTAACTGAAGGATCACCTGGTGTGGAACGTTGATGCATTTGCAATTTCCTCAAAACGTTCCAACAGTCACAAAAGTCGCCCGCCGCCCCACCCAAGGGAGCGGGGGCCGGAGATCACGTGTAGTATCATTTGATGTCCCCATTTGAGCTTTCGGTCTTGTCTTACCCACTATTTTTACCCGATGTAACTGCCACAAGAAATGTTACTCAAATGTGGCAGTATACATGTGAAGTGTTATGACAGAAAAAGGAACCTGTGACCACTGGAGGCAGTGCCACAAGTTCCTCCAAATGTCGTAACACAACACACACACAAATGTCATACTAAATAATGTAAATCCACCCGATGATGGAGGTTTAAACCTTTGAAACGCGTCGTGGAAAAAATAAAACGGTGACGTAACAGTAAACGCATTGTTTCATTTAACGTCAGTAACAGTCACGGTAAAGCCTAACCTAAAAATGTTCGCATTTAAAGTTGTACTCAGACCACTTACAGTTCAGTTCAAATACGGTTATGTGTTGTCAAAGGTTAGCATATGAGTTTAAGGTGGATAACAGTTTGTAAGGACATAGTTTTCGTAAAAGGTAGATTTCTTTTATAGAGTGGGACATAAAGTAGGTCTAAATAACACACAAAAACAAAAATGTTGTGAGGATGTTATTCATTTATTCTCATTGCTAACCAGCTGCGAGATATCAATCAGTCGCTGCAACGGCATGAAAGATCATTGCCGAATGCAGTGAAGCCCTCGGCAGAGTAGGGGAAAGCAACAGGCAAACCTGCTGTGGGTCCCTGGTCTCTCAGGAATTAATGACACTTAACAAGCTAATATAATATCCAGGACAGGTGTCATGACTCGATTTATTGGACCGGAACGTGTCACAACATAAGGTTACAGTACCGCCAAAACTAAATAACTGAATCAGAAGCAGCACGTTTATTAGGCTACGAGCCAAAATCAAAAACATGGCAAGTAAGTGTTGCCGTATCTATATTTCAATAGGAGTTCTATGATAATGAACTTGAACAGAAAACAGATCAAACTCGTGGTATAGCTTATGACTGGCCATATAACTGCATAAAACATCTACACCGGATGGATACAGTGCAAAAAGCCACTGAGTGTGGACCACGTGGTGAGGAAGATGAAACTGCACCACATCTAATCTTCCAATGGGAAGCTCTGGCGGCCAAAAGACAAAGAATAGTCACGTCGGTAAGGTCTGAAGGAAACGAGTCTAATAAGGACCTAGTAAAGAGTCTTCTACTACTTCTTAATGGTACCGGTTTGCTTTAGTAGAAATACAGGAAGTGAAATACCAGAATAAACTCAGTGTCTGTGGGTGCAGCAGCGGGCTAAAGCCATTGTTGTTTTTATCTCACTCTAATAGAAATATCAAATTGAAGAGTCTCAACATCAGCCCCTCCATCGTTTTGCTTGACATTTAAATTAATGTACCCACCTCTGGCACCTCAATTCTAAGCGCAAACTGCAAACTACTTAAAAAGCGAAAGAGCAGCTGAATGTGTCTATAGTGGATACAAGGTATATTATGTTTATTTCACTTCACATTTTACTACGTTTCGGGTAATTATCGGCGCCCCACATGCATATTCAATACATTCATGTACACTGTGTCAGCACATATATCCTTTCCTGCTCTCACCTGAATCAGACAAGAGCATGAATGAGAGTGTACAAGATAAATCTATGGAACATTCACCAGTTCAGGCACCTTCCGCCCCGGCTAAATATATCGTCAGCTGTTTGTATTAGATGCCTCAACAGTGTCATTCCTGCAGAATTACGATCAGACATGTGGATGACATTCTCGTGGCAGAGAAGTCATTGGCTGCCCATAATGAAGTGGTTCATAGATTATTAGAAGCCTTTGAACAGGCGGGAGTGACTGTGAACTTAGACAAGTCACAATTCGGCAGAAAAAGAATAAGATTCCTGGAATTCATCGTATCTGCAGATGAGATACAACCTGACCCGCCGGCCGAAGTGGCCGAGCGGTTCTAGGCGCTGTAGTCTGGAACCGCGAGACCGCTACGGTCGCAGGTTCGAATCCTGCCTCGGGCATGGATGTGTGTGATGTCCTTAGGTTAGTTAGGTTTAACTAGTTCTAAGTTCTAGGGGACTAATGACCTCAGAAGTTGAGTCCCATAGTGCTCAGAGCCATTTGAACCAACCTGACCCAGACAGGAATAGTGCGATTGCGGAATGCGTAATTCCAACCAATAAAAAACAATTACACGGTTTTCTCTGACTAATTTCTACAAGTGATTTATGAATCTAAACTTAGTTGCCGTGCTGACTAGGGCGCCTTGCCACGATTCGCGTGGCTCCCCCCCCATTGGAGGTTCGAGTCCCCCCTCGGGCATGGGTGTGTGTGAAGTCCTTAGCGTAAGTTAGTTTAAGTTAGGTTAAAGTCCTTAGCGTAAGTTCGTACCCTGACTAGAAAATATGCTCCATGGACCTCGGACCGGCAGGCACAAGACGAATTCACGAAACTTAAAGAGGCATTAGTCAAGGCACCGATTCTTGCACACCCCGACCTGTCGCAAGATTTCTGTGTCATGACTGACAGTTCATTCTGTGGTTAGGCCATCATTCTGTTCAAAGCAGAGGACATCACCGATCCATCCTCTTGGAAAATGATTTCTTACCCAAACGCTGGCAAACGTGTGGGCCTTTACCATATTCTAATATTACCTTATTGGCCGAACGAAAAGGGTATTTACCGACCACTGAGGTCTGCAATTTTTAAAGACCGTTAAGCTTAAAGAAAGTAATAAGAGACGGCATTCTCCTTAAAATACGTGGTCCAGACGATACACAGTGACTACTTGCAGTTACAGATGTACTCATGGACAAATTAGTATGGTACCTACAGTTAAGTAACGGGATTTTCGCCGCAAAGAAAGTGCTTCGAAACATCCATGAGACATGCTACTTTAACGACATGCTCAGACGAATACGCCGTGTCTTTTGAGTACGCGGGCCATGGCAGCGAGCCAAACTAGCCGCAGTGACGTGTGCTGTACCTCTCCACCCAATACTCCCCACAAAACTGTGTGGCATCGCCGCGGTCGTGTTGTTCGGGCCAGTAATCCGTACCAGATCAGGCTCTCCTTATGTACTGGTGGCTTTGGAACTAAAGTCCAAGTTTGTTTCCTTTACACAACTGAGGATGGCAAATGGAAAAACTGTGGCGAAGGCTCTAGCTAACAACTTTTTCTAAAAGTAGATCCGCTGAAGCGGGCTGTTTCAGACAATGGGTGGCAGTTTACCCCGAAAGAGTGGTCACAAATTCTGAGGCGTCGGAAAGTAAAGCCGATACTCATTTCAGTGTGCCAACCGAGCTGTAACCCAGCGAAACGCTGGATAAGGGAACTTGTAACATTTACTGTCACAGCAACCACAAAACCTGGAACACGCACCATAAATGCTTTCAGGACATTCTCAATCAACTTCCACACACATTGACCATACCACCCCAGATCTCGGTTTTGAAACATAAGGAATCGCCCAGTAAAATCAATGAGGTAGTTTCGTGTCGGAAAGAGTGGAGACTCCGTCTCCAAGTAATCACGGACTTAGCGCTGAAGAACATTAGACAGGCTACTAAAGCTAGAAAAAAAGGTGTGTAAGGAGGATGTTAGGAGAACTGAGTTTGAAATAGGACAAAAGGTCCTTATCAGAAACAATTGCTTCTCAAATAAGCGTTCCGCACTATTCAAAAAGTTTTCAGTGCCTTCAATGGACGATATCGGTTGCGGAGCATTCCACATCCCAACACGCTGGGGGTTGAGACACTTCCATCTAGACGATCAGAAGGATATCACCACATTCCCAACGTAGGCCATTCCTCCTATGAGAAGATGCTGTAAAGGAGAAAATCGCCGGATGTTGGGGTAACATTACATTTAATCATTGCGTTTTTTGTCATATTTTACTCTTTGTAGAGTGTAATCACCATGTATTCAGTCTTTTGTGACTTACAAGGGGAGGCCGCCAATTGTGAAATTCAGATTCGATTCATACTGCGCATAATAAGAGCTCATGGCCAGAGGTGTAATGTGGCAAAGCACCAAGATGCACTTCTCAGCCGTTGTCGAGAAAACCGATTTAAAGGAAACCGTTGCGGTGAAATACTCTCCACGATTAACAGTTTTCTGCAGCGTCGTGACGCAGCGGTAAGCGCTCGGGTTTGTAATCCGAAGGTCGCCGGATCGAATCTCGCGCCGTGCAACCTTTTTTTTTTTTTGGCATTTGTTTTTTGTAATTCAAATGTGTATACACACACACACACACACACACACACATATATATATATATATATATATATATATATATATATATATATATATATAATTCCCGGCAATCAGTTGCAACAATTATGCATATAATAAGTTGTTGAAAGTCGTTTGTCGTGGAAAAACTGGCGACTTCGAACATCATTATGTTTTCCGCAAATAAAGTTGTACTTCACAAATGTTATTAATTGTCTTCATAATGTTTACCACGTATAGTTAACGGAAGACGTAGAAACGAGATTCCGAAACGAATACGTATAGCGTAAGTAAAACGTTCGAATTAGAATAGAGACCCCACGAACACAAATTTGCTGTGGCAGGTATGAAATATAAACTCCGTTACTCGCTCGTTACACTTGATGGACAGATGTTGAATGGGCCGAAACGAGCCGCCGCATAACAGCGTAGTTGCATGCTAACTTCGAAGGAAGGTAGATGCGGTCCCTAGCGCAACTTATAACATCGTTGAAAATCAGTGCGGACGTGAGACTTTTGGCACACCCTGTTAAACAAACGGAAAAATGGAGGCGGTACAATTGGACAGCGATCCGCCTTCTCCAACATGCATAAGCAATTCATCAATAGTTTATATATATATATATATATTTGAATTACAAAAAACTAATAATGAAAAAAAAGTTGCATGGTGCGGGATTCGATCCGGCGACCTTCGGATTACGAACCCAAGCGCTTACCTCTACGCCACGACGCTGTAGAAAATTTTCAGTCGTAGAGAGTAGTTCACCGCAACGGTTTCTTTTAACTGTCGATTTTCTAGACAACGGCTGAGAAGTGCATCTTGGTGTTTTGCCACATTACACCTCTGGCCATGAGCTTTTATTATGCGCAGTATGAATCGAATCTGAATTTCACAATTGGCGGCCTCCCCTTGTTAGTGTACCAGTAACCCATGTATTGACTTAGGTAACCGCCGGGAGATGCTGCGAATATATGGTCTTGATTATAAAATGTTATTTCTTAAAAAAGTAACAGATGATGCTGCCATAATTCTGTCGCTCATTCACCATCTGTAAATGAATCCACGATCATCTCAACGACTAACGAGACACAGAGACGAATCCATAGTCAAAGAATTATGGAATCAGGCGTTGTAGATCTGGCCATAAATCGTGGTAGTATGTGTTACATGTGGTACTACGGGTGCGTTGTACTTGTGATTAGATAATATTTGTTCCATGTCGAACCATATCTGTGTTATGTTTGTATACGTACAGAAGTAGTTAGTACTAAACAGCATGTGTTGCGTTCTATATGTAGTTATCAGTATTCAGTTTGAACGATTGCTGAATATTTGACGCCAAGAATGCAAGCCATATCCCTGTTCCCTTCTCCATAATTCCAAAGATATGTTCCTTTATAAAAATAAGAGACGTTCTGACTCATTCAATTTCTGTATAAATACGTAATCAATTAATTATACAATTTAGAGTTGACCTTTAATCTTATTTAATTTTTCTCGTTGTAAATTATTTCATACCGCACCACGGTACATAGATTGAATGTAATTTTTATCAGTTGTAAAATTAATTAAGCTTTTTACAGGTTGAGGTATTCAGTGGCTTACATCGCTTCACAGTAATTAGACTACAGCTATATTACTGCCCAAGTTGAAGTGTTTCTAGGACAATGCACTGTAATGCTTTTTCTCGTTAATCAGTAGAATAGTTTAGTTTTTGCTTATTTTGATCTATCTGTCTTTTGCCATCGAAAGTATCGGTATAAAAATATCTCGCGGGTCATTTGCGAGTCCAGCTCTGATGTCGCAAGGCGAGGCTGCAGACAAAAGTCCAGCGTAGACGCCGCTGTGTACGGGGAGCCGGCAGAGGGCCGATCACTGCTGCGACCGTCCTGAGCGATAGGGGCGGATGGCGCGGGGCGTCGCAGAGGCTGGGCGAGGTTCGCCACTGCCAAGGGCGTCAGGCAGGAGAGCTCATGAAGTGCCACCCTTGCACCGGAACATGCCGCGGAACACTTACTATTACTATATTAAGGGCATCACTTGGGATGCCTAACAGCAACAAAAGAGGGTGCACAAAAGCCGTCTTCGAGAGAACAACAGAACTCGATCAGAGATGGGTCGCGTCTTGTACGTAAACGGTCTGGTGTATTAACAGCTGCGAGGATGAACGCCTTCTGCCGCGTCATTGAGCCACCATACATTATACTTCAATAATGTGTGTTTCATTTCGCCTTGAATTAACTGAGATATATAAGACAAGTGTCAATTTTCCTTCGCATTGCTCTCTAGTGGACATTCACAATTCGACATTATACTTCAATAATGTGTGTTTCATTTCGCCTTGAATTAACTGAGATATATAAGACAAGTGTCAATTTTGCTTCGCATTGCTCTCTAGTGGACATTCACAATTCGGTAACGTGTTTTTTTCGTTTTGGTATGAAATCACCGATATAAAGGTCAATTTTGTTGTTTACTCGTGTCATGTATATTCTCCCACTATAATCAAAAGATTTTCGTCTGCTATTCGTCACTGCGTATTAACTGTAGTTTTGTTGCTTAATCTTGATTTTACTCATTTTTTTCAGCTGTGACACATTTTCACTTCGTTCCTATAGTAATATCTTAGTGTCTTGTCAATCAAATACAGTTTTCCGTTTTAAAACAAGACTCGTTTAAACACTGACACCTGTGTCACTGAAATAAATACTTAACTTGTAAAATGTTAGCCTGAAGTTACCCATTTTGGTTGCTTGTTTACCCGCTTGCCTGCTCGCTTGTTCCCTTATTATTTTCTTGTTTATTCCCCTTTTTCTTTCAATTTCGATCGTATTTACCACTGTTGATTTTCTTTTTCTGCAAACATTTTTCACATTTTTCAAATTCCGCGTTGGTGCCATGGTTAAATTCCGGATGGGTGTGTCGTTGCATGGCAATCCACTCCCTGCCCAATCTTTTCTCCAGGTTGTGTGTGCGATAAAGGGACTCTACATGAGCTTTAACGTTTTGCTTAAGATTTTATTTAGTGTACCCACCTCACGCACATCAGTTCTAGGCGAAAACTGTAAACTACATAAAAGACTGACCAGCAGAGTGTGTATATAGAGGCCACATGGTATATTATCTTTATTTCGCTTCACATTTAACTAAGTTTTTTATAATTATCGGAGCCCCACACGCATATCCATTACGTCTTTGTGCAATATGTCAGTATATACGTCCTTTCCTGGACTCACCTGACAAGACAAAAACGTGAATGAGAGTGTACAAGATAAAATTCAGCACCTAGATATGTGGGAGTAAAGGTCTACTACCGTGGCAGAATAGCCAAACCTATAAATCACGTACCAGGTAACAAAGAGGCTTTTGTTCGCCTAGAACGTAGCTCTTGTACAGATTGGCACCACCCAATAGAGAGATCTCTGGGCGCTTCCAGAGGCACGGGACACGTGGGTTCCAAGAGATTTCGCTCAGCAGTGTTCCGGAAGGCGTGACATGGGCGACTAAGTGTGAGTCTGCGTATTCATACTCTGCTCCACCTTTGTTCAAACATGTGGACGTGTGATGAACCTCCTCAATTCAGTCGAATTTAATTCGTTGTTGATCTCACAAATATAGTACAATTGAACACATTTCTGAAACTTAGTTAATTCCGATTTCAGTTGGTTACCTAGTTCCCAAGTGCCTTTGTTGCCTCAGCAAGTGTTAACTACGGATCTGAGGGCCATACGTTCGCAGATCGTGTCTCACAGTAATATATCCTGTCCAATTTTCTTAGCTATTCTGATTTCTACCACTCATTTTATGCACAATTATTGTTTGTGACGACCATGTGCTCGCGGGTTGTGAGAATCGTTACATGTCACGGTTACTGATTCTAGGGGTAAAAGATACAAATTAGTTTCAGAACTTCTTCTATGGTGCAACTATTAAGATTTAATTCTTAGTGATGAATTTTTGTTAACTTGCTTCGTGCACTCAAGCAAAGGAGACGACGGTTTGCTAACCATTTGCACACTGGTGAAGTTTTTCTCTATTCTTATATTTGTGCAGAATCTCTATTATACGTTTATATGTACGTGAATGTCAGTATATAAAGATTCCTCTAACCCTTCCTTAATTAATATTCAATGATAAATCGTGGTGTGGTCTTAAAGACGAAGCTGTAAATGTAATTTTGTAACTCAGCCGAGAGCTTTATGAAGAATAGCAACCATCACCCATTTACTAGTTTTTTGGTTTACTAGTTTGTTCAGTTCTGTCTTCAGTAAACGTGACATTTTTACCAGAGCACGGGCTTACGTATTCTCTTGCAAACTTCCATTTTTACGTCCTACTGCTATTCCTTGTATAACAGATAAATATGGCAAAGTTATTTATTTAATATTTATTCGACTATCATAAATGTGCAGATCCAACAACACAGTTCATTTAAACATCACAGGTTTTTCTTTCATGTTTATCCAGATACCGTCATCCCATCTTCCATGTTAATAGTTACCTCATTTTTATGAACATCTTCATCACGAGCATCGATCCCCAATCACATCCATCACGTTCAGATAACCTTAAAAAACATGTCTGATCGCGATAGCCTTGCGGAATCTTTGACGCTATGTCGTGCCAGGCCCTTTGACACGCACGTGACGATGTAGTTGCAGATTGACAGGTAAGGCGGAAACAGCAGCTGCGGGCGCGAAGACGGCCTATCGCCTTTCAGCCCTTTATCTCGGCCGCTGGGGACTTGGTCTGTACGAGGACGTCGTTTTGTCCAATTCTGCATTATAGTAAACTCCATAAATTTGCCTAAGCCAAACTTGTTGGTACCTTGGAAGCCCTTCGCTATTAATTTATGAACTATTTTGGTAAGCTTGTTAAAGTAAACTACGTGCCTGTCGCCTTAGCACCGTTGTACTCCAGCCACTTTCCTCTCAACCTTATTGCTGTACTTGTTGTCTGTCGGGGCTCACTCCAAAATAGCTAAAGCTTATTTCATTGGTGAAGCCTTTTTTTTTTAGTAGGAGCTGCACTTTCCATTGCAACTATAATGGTGAAACAATTCTGGAGACCGAAATTTTGTCATGTATGTTATTTAAAAGCAGTGATGCTTGTTTTAATAAGAGCTATCCTTTTCGCTGCAGTTGTTCTGGGTAAGCCTTACTACATTATTTCTGGGCATTTAAAGTTTCTCTGGTCTTCCAGCAAAAATAAGGAAGTTTACTTTAATAAGAGCTATTATTTTCGGAGCAGCTATTACGGACGATTGTTTAGTAAAATAATTTTGGAGTATTGAAGACCTGTCCTGTTGCGTTTTACTTTACAGTTTTTGAGGACTGTGTAGCCCAGTGTACTTCTGAGTTTCGTCTACAGATAGCTTGCTTATCATCATGTATAGTATAGTCATTGGTCACGTGTTGTCACCAATTTATGCTGGTGTTGCATGTTGTTATGTGCCAGAATGTGTCCTACCTATGCCCGTGGATAGTAGTTCTGCACCACCAATCCTGTCTGTTTGCTTATCACCACCTGAATGGTATCTGAATTGTATTTATATGACTTCACTTTATTCTAAACTTACGTGACCAAAGGGCACGAAGCATTCGCTGTGTGTTTACTACCAGTTCGTGGTGAATTTGAAAGACATTGTTTAAATTTTATATCCAAAGTCAATTTATGGTATTTTGAAGGCTATAAAAAAGGGAATTTTCGAGCATTGCCAAAGTTTTGTAACCAAAAGACAGGTTTAGGTAATATGGAAAATTCTTTCATGTTAAGAGGGTGGTAAAATTTTAAAAAAATAATGGCGAAGAATGTGAGTTAATGTTCTGTTGAATAAAATAGTGTTGGTGTTGTCAACGATGAATGCTCTTCCTTGTTGTCTGGCCCAGTCATCCATATTCAGCTGCATATGAGGCTGGTTAAATGGTGTGCAAGACATCGCAGTATCAATGCTGTACAAACAGTATAGCTGTGCAGTTGAGGATAATGATAAGGCCAGTGGTCTCAGGATACTCATTATCTTTAAATATTTTTGTTTATACACGCCTTGCTTATACTTTTTGTGTATTTAGTAATTCAGCTAGCCACACTAAGTAAATTTCGCCACAAGTTGCAGTGCTGTTACTTATGTGTCTGTCGGACCATTTCTGTTTACGTCTACACTTCTGGTGTGACGGAAGTCTTGAGTAACACTTGAAGTTCCATTCGACGCTTCCAAACCAGAAATTACATTTACTAATGATTCATTAAAAAATGTGACTATTGTAACCCTTAGGGACACTGTAACATAAGAACATTACCATTACTAACTAGTGTTGAATATTAATTTTATTTAGGTTCGGAATGAAATCACTGAAGTTCAGAGGAGAGCTATGGACTTTTGAGCGAATCGTTGCCGGACTTTAGTGGCAGTGGTCAGTTTGTCCATAGATGTTTCTTAATGTTACATAGACATTTATTTTCTGTTAGGTCAGAACACAAGCATTTATGTAAAAATGCAGCTGCACATAGCATCAATGGAGACAGATAAAATCGACGAAGTGTTCTATTTGAATGGTAGTTGTTCATGAACCAATTGAACTCACGATTATTTGTCATTTTTCATGATGAAGAATGCTGTTCTATATACCGATAGTTGTGGCAGTCTGTGTATAATATTGCTGTGGGAGATGGACATCTAAAAAGATAACATTCTCATATATTTGCCTCTATGCAATAACACACGTAAAGACAGAGAAGGAGAAAGACATACTCGTACATTTTTTTATGAAAGTAGTAAATTTTATTTCAATATTTGTTTAAATGGAGTTGAGTGGTATTAAAGCTTCATTAACATTCTTTTACAAAGATGGATTTAACGTCCGAAGTTCGAAGATATTATACTAATGCTTTAATAATTTATTCAGTTTAAATATTTGTAAGTAAGTGTCCCCTTCACTTCTCAGAAAAACAACAGATTTTGACCTGATTTTTTCTCTGCCAGCACCTCCAGCACTCTCTCTGACGGCGAGTCATCAGTGGGATGTCCATCTGAGTCCTGATTTTCTCCACCCAGCACTTCGAACACTCTCTCCAATAATTAGTCACTGGTGGTACGTCCTCCACATCCACTGTCCAAAGTTCCTCAGGAATATGTTCATTGGCTAGTAGAAAAGCCCATCCACTTTGCAAATAGACAACAGTCTCAGTCCTGACTTACTCCATCGAGCACCTCCAGCACCCTCTCCGACAATGTGGCATTGGTGGTATGTTCTCCCCATCCACTGTGTTCACTTCTTCAGGAATAAGTTTCTTTGGTAGTGAGCTCATGTCCCTGTGCACTTTGCACGCACAGACACGTATAACAGTTTTAGCTCTGACTTTCTCAGTCCAGCACCTGCAGCACCCTCTTCAGCGGCGAGACATTGGATGGATATCCTTCTCGTTCACTGTTCTTGGTTCCAAGCGAAGATATTTATTGGTTAGCAAGCCGGTGGCCCCATCCACTTTGCACCCAAAGAATTTAGCCATAACTTCTCTGGCCAGTATCTCCAACACGCTCCCCAACGACGAGGCGTTAGTGGGATGTCCTTCTTATCCACTATACTCAATTCGTCACAAACATGTTTATTGGTTACTGAATCATTGTCCCTGTCCACTCCGTACACGCACAACCGTCTTTGCACTGACTTTTTTCACCCAGCACCTCCAACAACCTCTCTGACGGCGAGGAACTGGCGGCGTGTCCTCGTCATGAATACGTTTAGTGGGTAGTGAGGCGGTGTGTCCGGCCACCGTGTGGGCGCACAACGGTCTTCTCCCCGACTCTCTCCGCCCAGCACCTCCGACACACTATCCGGCGGCGAGGGATCGGTGGGATGTCCTCGTCACACTCCACCACAGGCGGCTCATGGATCTCGACAGTCGTCACAATCATCCAGCCATCGTTCACCTGCACAGAAAAGCATTCTTTACTTTAAAATACGTAAGACTTTCATTATACAACAACAGTAACAAAAATTTTCTACTGTGACTGTTAGGGACAAAAGATACATTAAGAAAGACCAACTTTCTATTTTTCTGTGTGATCGAAAGAAAGGGAAGATGTTCCAAACAGAATCATTAACGGTGAAAAGGATCGTATTTATTATCTTCCAGCAATAAATGTGCCTCTTTATAATGGGTATGTTGTATGTGATCTGACTCATCTCTTAGTAACGAGTTATCCAAGAAGATGTGTCTTTAGTGCCGCCTTACCTTCCCGATGACTTTGCCGCAGGCTTCATCAATAACAGCAGGCGGTGGCCGGGACTTCTCCGCCTGCGCTGCCAGCAGAACCAACTCGTCCACGTCTGAGCGCAGCCGCCAACGCGCGGCGCTCATCCTCTGTGGGAGATTTGTTTCTACCGTCAAAATTGTTGCTTTTCACTTTCTTTGTCTAACCTTTATCTAACATCTAATACTATGTACATGAGAATTCACAATATAAAATAAAAATTATTCTTATATTAGTCTATCAAATTCAGAAGTCTTGCAACTTTCAGTAAATGAGCCAAAAGGTCTGATTTTTGGAAGCACATAGTTGGAGTGTTTTCCAGGCGGCCATAAGATAACAATGACAGTATTTTCCCTTGTCTGGATCGATAGTAAGTTGTAATTAGAATAGAGATTCAAGCGTATAAATTAGTTTAACAGCTTGAAACGGTGTGGTGCCAACTCTTTAGAACATAACAAAAACGCGAGTCGCCACATTGACGTCGTTGAACGTGGTCCCTGCTGAAAACCTACTGTGTTGGCGAGACACAGTTAAAAAGTCCCTCGTAAATGGATTCTAGGAAATCCAACAAGTTTCAGAACATCTCGCATCTGACTACAAGAACCAAGAAAGAGGAGTGCATAAAGTCATTAAACTACCTCCTACTGGTATTTAAACCTCACACTCATCCTCCGCAATCAAAACAGAATAAGCTATTCGATCCACTCACTGCTTTGGGACCTCTAAATACCGAGTACGTGTATGCCCATACGGTTGCAACGGCGGGCTTGAAAACCAGCAAGTGGCTAAGCCGGTCCCAAAATCGTCGCCTAGTCAGTTTGTTCAAAAATCAGCTAACAAATCATCATCATGCGTAACTGAGACCTGATGCAATTTCAGCATTAATTTCATCAGACTTTTGAGGGAATCTTCAGTAGTGATTAAACGTTATATTAGCAGGTGTCACATGTATTGTAAACGATGCTGTTTCCAGTTTTGGAACCACCATCAACTAGTTTAAGAACGTTTCTCCACATTCTGTAAATTCTTGTGTATTTGTTGTGATTTTCAGAAATTCATTGTAGTACTAAAAGTCAGAAACTGATTGTTAATGTTCTGCTTAACCTCCCTTTTTATTCTTTCTGTACAAAACACACTTTTGACCGGGCCAGTGGCTACAGGGTTCCAATTAAAAGAATTTATTCGTACAGTGAGCGTATTGACCTCTCCTTTTAATAGTGCTACAAGCACGTTGATACGAAGGCACAAAAGAAAAGTAGTTATTCAATCATGGTTTATTCATAACTACGAGTAACTAAGAACCACTAACACGAGATGGCCTCACAGTAACCTGTTATGTAAATTAAGCTTAATTATCTTAGTAAAAATGGGTGCACTAAGTGTTGTTGTTGTTCGGTGTTCCTCACCTCTGGCTTTCCAATTAAATCGGTGTCTATGAGGTCTCCGTAAAAGTCTTCCTCTGCCTCCCTCCCAGATCGGAGGCAGAACACGCCCAAAAGCCTTCGGAACATCTGCAAAGAAAATAATAAATATCTCGTCAAGTATTGACCAGACAGAATTACAGCGTGTCCATTGTGCATTGCTGGACAGTGCGAAACATTAGAATCATAAGATTTCGAGTGTCCCACGAAGATTTCTTACCAATGAGTATGCAGATATGTAGACGATACCAACAGAAACGTCGAAATGTCTGATACTGTACGATTTTTACCAAATGTAAATATCGGCTCACGAATAATTTGCAAATTCTGACCAAAGTAATGATTTTACGTAGTACAATGATATATGTAGGCTCAATGTGTTCTAAGAATCAAATCGATGATTCAAGCTCAGTTGGTTGTGGGGACTTACAACGTCTATTGAAAGTGGCACATAGTTATCGAACAAGTGTTATGATACGTAACGTGAAGAATGAGGAGTTTCACTGTACATTTCGGAACGATGTACGAACAGTACACAAGATATCATGGAACAGAACACAGAAATACAGGTTACCCGCGTGATTCGTTTTTCTTGTCTTTTTCAGTTTCTATCTCTGTTCTTCACGTCAACTGATCCCACAAGAACAAACTACGGTTCACACTAATGTGTGTTGCCCGACGTATTTGTGCCCTGTGTACAAACGTCCACACATTCATTGTCATACCATTTTAAAGCCACTTCGACTTATAAGTGCAATTTGGCCATAAATGCCGCCCAAAGAATACGAGATACTTGTGGCAAACGGCCAGATGTCCAGCAACCCGTTCCATACTTCTCAATGAATTACGATGGGTGCCTTAGCGGATACCTTGTATTATGGACGAGAAGGAATAGTTGAGTGAGGTAGCAGTGAGTTATTTGCGCTTTACGTGACTGTAGATGAGTTCTAATTATCTTTCAGCCAGGTCCACTGTTTTTTTTTTAATTGCTCTAAAGCCACTTCCTCAGGAGAACTTCGAACAGCTCACCTGAGAAAGAAATGTTGACTTGTTGCCACATCGTTGTCCAGTTCGGCGACCGGCGAGATTGTATACCCAGTTGCCCTTTCTGTTGCCCAGTACTTAAACATGTAGACCTGAGTTCCAACAAACTCTAAAAATTCTGTGAACCAGATGGTAAGTGTTTGAACTATAACTCTTGTATGCACATTAGTAGGTGAGTTGCTTAACTTTTGTTTCCTTCTGAAGCTAGTAAAACCAGTGTTCATCTCATTTGGAGATGCAGTAGGAGACAGAGCAATAATGTTAAACCCTCATACAGACGTTGGATCACTTGGGATGGAATGAGAAATTGACGTTTAGCAGCAAGTGTCTTTCCATTACTCCATCTACACTGAGGCCTGGTTAAGTTATTTTCACGTGAAATGCCACAAAGATCATGCGTTGCTCACATTGCCAGCGGGGTGGAACTCATAATGCTTTTCTTGAACTGCTTCTAAGCATATCTCGTTTGTTTGTGTCCTCAGGAGCTTCCATTGAACGGTACGTGATTCACAGCTAAGGCTACGTATAAGCCCTCAAACGGAAGCAACTATCAGACCCATAGGAACGCACTCGCAAGTACGACAATATATGCGGTGCTGATGTCCACCTCATTCGTAACAGTGCTTAAACGTCGAGCACTACAAGCAAAAGAAGAAAGTGGGAAGAGAGAGAGAGAGTAAATGATCCACCTTCATCTCCTACAAACGGAAAATTAGCTACCTCTGTAGGGAAAGGACACTCCCAGGGCAGAATTTCATGTCTTGCACCAGACGATTACCTAGTACTTGTACTGACTTATAGAACACAGCACGTTATACTGCACATTGAATATTTCACAGTAAAAATATTAGCATCCAATATATGCCAGGGAAGTGCAGTAGGACATCTAAATTTCTCAGTGTATACAAATAGTTTATCGCGAGAAATATCAAGAGGAATTGAATAAATTGGTTGACGCTGAAAATGAACCTGAAATATACGAAATGTCTGTGTTTTGGTCTTACCAGTTTTTTTTTAATCGATTCAAAAATTTGACACACTCACAAGAGAAAGAAGCAAAAAGTAATTATTTAAATAAAACTCAGTTTTTAATATACCACATTATTAAATCGGACTAGGAAGTGTAGAATAATTTCCCACAGTCTCATACATAGTCGTACCATCATACAGATACTGTTGAAAATTTGTGATTGTGAATTTTTAGTATCCATGACTGTGCTTGTAAGATTGAAAACGGAAAACGTGGAGCGACCTAACAGCAACGTGCTCGAAAGTGCCGCCTTTCTGGCGATGTGATGCTAGACAAAAACTGAAATATCTTAACAAACCATGAATTAAGCACAAGTAAACACTCAGATAAACTGTAAGTTGATAAACACGTCTAAAGTCAAGTGTAGGAGTCTGAAACTGCCAAAGATATGACAACTATGCATTGGTGACATATTGGGAGCCCACATGTGTGCCTGTGGGCGACGTGGCTCTTATTAGCTAGATAAATATCTTGCTGTGTTGCAGTCCCTGCTAAGGAAATGTGTCACCGAGAATGAAGCTTTCTTTCTGCTACGAAATGCTTGTAAGTGTATGAGATAGGGAGCCAGAGAGAGAGGGAGAGAGAGAGAGAGAGACAGACAGAGAGAGAGAGATAGAGGGTTGGAGGGTGGGAGGGAGAGAGGGAGGGAGAGAAGGAGACAGACTGATGTCTTGAACTGTATTGGGAGACATCCTGGGTGGTTGAAATGGTTGAAGGGTTGCTCCCGAAAGTCAAAACTGAGCGTACTAGTCATAGCTTGACACACGACTTCAGCTTCACTCGGAACTACATGCACCACAGCGCTTTACGAACTATACGTAACACGTAATTGATATGTCACAGACATAATTTCCAAAATAACTGCAATACAAAAGTAAAAGTACCACAAACAAGGAAATTTGTAACTTTGATCAGTGAGCACATTAGAATCGAATTAAAATATCACCATCACAGTCATTATTTGCCTATTCAGCTAGATAAATTAATGATGTACATATGAAAATGTCTCAAAGTGATGCTAATGTGCTGATAGGAGTCGCTATATCTCCGGGCAGCTACACGCAGATGTCTACACAAAAAGACTGCTATATGTCTCTTTCACAGAGATATACCTTAGATCATTTTGTAATATGCTATTAAGTAAAGTGGTGACTACTTAAGAACATGAACAGATCGAAACAGTCACGTCTTTTGAAGTTTGAATAACGCCGAACTTCTAGTTGTTCGAAATATGTACGCATCAGGCATTTCCCAAGAACTTTTGTCGTTTGTGAGCCGACGCTCTGAGTGGGCCTGTGAGTCGTTGGATTGTGCAGATATCTCTTTTTATGTTTTAAATAAAATTAAGATGGAGTTCGAATTGAGCAGGAATCGAAAGGATCTAAGAAATCGATGCGATGGTTTCGAGGAGCTACCGTAGTTCGCAAAGACGACACATTCAATACAATGTTGAATAAGTTCGAAGGAATTCATGCAGATGGTGAAGCTTTATTTAGAAATAGAATCGAAATGCGTATGCAGCAGTAAGTACTGAGTCCCCTAAGAAAATTAAAATCCTTAGTAAAGAATATTCACACACATGTTTGAACACTTAAACGCGAAACATTACACGGAAGCGTTACATTTATGAGAGTTTTCACACAGTTCCTAGGTGAGTTACGTGTACGAAATATTCTGAAAACGGGGACAGGCTGGGTAAATTTATTAACGACACCAGGAAGTTATTCGATCCAAATTAATAGAAATTTCGAGTACTGTTCCTGTAACCAAATGTGAGACATAATGAATAAATGGAGCACGCTTTTGAACATAAACTCAGAAAACCTAAAATACTGTGGACGCGTAATCGCAAGATATTAGCTGTGCAATAGTAGCCAAATATTGTAATCATCATCATTCAGAATCCAATAATATGTATTTCGAGGTAAGAGGCAGTAAAAAATAACTCCTTTCGACTGCAACGCAACATCTAAGTAGTAGACACAGTAATTAATTCCGTTACATATCTGCACCATTTCCTTCTAATAAAGCTTTAAGGAAGACACATCGAGGTCACCGAAGCACGCCCAGAAAAACATACTGAGACCATTTATCCATATAATATTTTCGCAGTTTCCTGCAAATATGACAGATTTCAGGAAAATCCTGATTTTTTTAAAATGGTCAAAACTATAACAGAAACACGTTTCTTATGACCGGATTCCTCTGGAACGAAACGTGATGTGCGCCAACAGACACACTGAACGTTATTTTGCTTAGAAGTGATTTGGTAGCAGTTGGATTTCTTTTTACCCTCTCCTGCTCTTTTTACATTACATTGCATTGTGACCATGATTGGTCCTCTTTGCTTCGCATCATTAACTACTCAGTTACCAACTTCGCAGTGCACAATCGGTGGTAAAAAGTGGTGATTTTAGGTGTAGACATTTCTAATGACATAGTAAAGAAGAGAGAGAGGAGGGAATCGCTGGTGGCGCTTCAGTTTGCAGACTAACGAAGAGGGAACAGTTTCACCACATACCAGCAACGTTCATCCCCTCACGTGTGTACGATCCACACACCCTCTCCACCCTGCTTCAGAGAACCGAATAGGAACGTTTTTCTAGAAAATTTAATCTAGCTTAAGTGATTACTGGAATAAAGTTTTGCTTGAAGCAACCGATTTAGACATTTTTAAAGTAAATAATCCATTCCCCCCCCCACCCTCCCCCCCCCCCCCCCCCCCCCCCCACACACACTCTAGCTCACACCTCGTCGGACATGTATAACATTCACATCAGTCCATGCCACCACTAAGCAAAAATTTTCAACCATATCAATTTTCGCCCAGCTTTTTTGGTCTTCGTTGACTGGGCTATGGACAATATAAAAAACTTGCTAATCTACACATCATGTAAGACATAAAATGATACACTATGCTAATAAAACGCAGAAAAAATTCGGAGCATTGCCCCTAAGTGCTCTTAATAGTGTAAATGTGCAGCTTTCGGAATTTATAGAATGTAAAGAACTCAACAGGTTACATCAGTTACCGAAACCATGTCCGATGATTTTGTAAAACTACTCTCACAGATTGGGTGTCAAGTCGGAACCCTGGAAAGGATTTCTTTTTTCTTTATCGTTAAAATGTAGCTGATGCCATTAAACATCCAAATAAAATCAAATACAAGCTATTTGATGTGTGAGCTATAGCATTCAGCAGCAATCGTTTGCAGTCACATTAACAGCAAAGGATGGTAGTTGGAAAAGAGGTGACCGAGAGAAGATGTTGACTAGTTATTTACGGTTCCGTTCTGCGTCACACCCAACGCTGGCTTCGTAAGTTCTTCTATCGGAAGACTGTTCTCAACAAGCTACTTAGATACTCAGTTAATGAGCTTGTCTCAACCAAGAAGAAACTCTAGAGCACAAACAATAGCACTACGAAAATCACGCAAGCACAGACAATATCTTTTCGCAACACGATTCGCAATCGCAATGTTGCTACGCAACTGCCGTGCTCATGACGTACGATATTTCATTGTTGACAAATTCCCCTGAGACTCGAGCTAAAAAGCCACGACCGCTTCTACCTTTACAGTAGTGACTTACTAACTATTCACAAGAAGCTACAAGTCTGTTCATTTTCGTATTTATTATTTTCCTCTTAAGTAAAATATATAAATCACTCTCTTTGAAAACCCTTGAAATGAAACTAATGAGGTCATACAAACCATTGTAATTGAGATGAGCTACAAGAAAACGTCTGAAGAATTGTGTAATAAGTTTTCCTTAAAAGCAGCTAGTCCACCTACCGCTATAGCTTAATTTTTCGCTGACTACACCACATCGCTTTGGCTTAGCTTGCTCGCTATACTCGATCGAATTCGTGCATAAGACCCTCCCTTTTGTAACTCTTTCATTCTCGTTTTGAAGACTTCTAATTCCTTCTCTTTGACAGAACACATATACTATAAACAATTATTTATTTTTTATCAGTCTTCCTTAGCCTCCTTTTTTAACTTCACGTTTTTCCGCTTGGCACGGAGATTTACTTTTGAGCTACTACAGGCGCTTTATTATTTATAATGATCTGTTGGATATGTTTCTGGAGAATCAACGTTATGCCTGTCTATGTAGATAACATTGCAGATAACGTTGCGATGTATGTCTTCATTAATTACATCTCCCTTTCGACAGATGCTGTTGCTGCGGCAATGCATCTTTTGGTGCTGCTGTAGCATCCTCTTCTCGAGAATCGTTCATAATCCCTTCATTAATCTAACATTTCTTTATCTTACTCTGCTGTACTACCAGCGGTGGTTTTGCCATTAATCTTCACCACTGTATTGTCACTTATTTCGTGGTTATTCTGTAATTGCTTTAAGTCATTATGCATGTCATTGACTAAATCTTTAACTTTACTTCTGTGGCATATCTCATTTCTGCCTTGTATCTACCGTTCTTTACATGTTTGGCGCCTCAATATTACTTATAGTTCCAGTTCGGGACGGACCTGAGACTACTCTCTCTTTCCTTGGCTCCAGTTTCTCCCTCTACGACCGGCCGGAGTGGCCGAGCGGTTCTAGGCGCTACAGTCCGGAACTGCGCGACCGCTACTGTCGCAGGTTTGAATCCTGCCTCGGGCATGGATGTGTGCGATGTCCTTAGGTTAGTTAGGTTTAAGTAGTTCTAAGTTCTAGGGGACTGATGTCCTCAGAAGTTAAGTCCCATAGTGCTCAGAGCCATTTGAACCATTTCTCCCTCTACTGCTTTCGCGCCGTGGTACACGCATTACCTCCTTCCCTCTAAGTGTGACGTATTGCCTCTCGTCGCGTATGAGATTTCCACTCATCCTTCTACATTTCTCGCGGCGCTCTTCGTATCTAGCTTCTTCCATCAGTTATCTCGTCAGCTCATTCGTGTGTGGGAAAGCCACTTCCGAAGTTGTAGCATCCATCATAACCTGTACCTCGACCTTGGAAATCTCTCACCGCATAGCCGCCTCTTTTCCTCGCTGCCCGTCATTCCACGTTTCGTCCAGACGAATGCTGTTGCGCCGCTGAGGTGCTGGCCTTTCAACTCTTGTTTTCATGATTTCGACAGTTTCGGCCCCCGTTATTTCCATTACTATCACGATACTCCTGTTGCGCTCTTTCTTCTTCATCTTCTTCTTAGCTCCGTCCTGTTGGAGCGGGGTCATTTTTTTTGGACCAATGTACTTAATTTCTTACGGTATAATGCTTCCTGTGTATTTAGGCTTCTCGATCTTAGGTTTTCACTGACAATGCCTATCCCCAGTAATTTAGGTCCTCCACTTTGCCTGTGGTCTTCGACAGCGAACTAGGTGGTGCCCTCATGATGTGTCCATGCCACCGCTAGCTATAGTCTTGCATCTTTTCATTGACTGTAACAACTCCTGCTACCTCTCGTATCATCTATTATTTGCGTATTCAAGCAGGGAAAAGCCTGATGAACTTCGGAGTATCCTAATTTCCATGACAAGTGGGGATTGCTCAGGACTTCTGGGTGTGGGCCAACACTTAGTATCATACAAAGCAATTGTCGGCCACATCTGTGATGTGAGTAGCTTGGTCCTCCCTCTCCCCACCCGCCCTCCACCAGGGTAATGATAGTGGAACGAATTTGATGTCAGACTGAGATCCTAGGCTCTTCCCTCGTCAGGGAGTAGTTGGCGGAGCCATCTTGAAGCCTGAGCCCCTGCATTCATGGGTTACCCAAATAGATGAGGCACCTCGGAGATGCACATTGGTGTGGGCACCCTTGGTGGCTATGGCCCTGTCTCTAGACTTATAGACCCCAGGGCTTGAAGAACGTCCTGGACACTGGTGTGTATGACATGGGTGTAGTTGCAGAAACAGTAAGTGGTTGAAAAGGAACCATCCACTGCAGATATGGAAAGAGAAACATTTTAGTATCATTTTGTGGGTATACCAGTCGCCAGTGATACTGGGTCCGTGCTTTAGAGCAGATATTTGTGTGTCGTTTTCAAAGAGGTAACGTGGAGTCAGGAAATTCCGTGTGGCGTCCCACATAGGTTGTCCTGAGGGACAGTTGTAGTTGTCCCGAGGGAGGTAAGAGATGGTCTCGTTGATATCCAGTGAATGATTAGTGCCATATGAACCAAATTTGATGGGGATTGTAATCCCAAAGGGCTCCTACGATAGATAAGGATCGTTACAAATGGTTCAAATGGCTGTGACCACTGTGGGACTTAACATATGAGGTCATCAATTCCCTAGAACTTAGAACTACTTAAACGGAACTAACCTAAGAACATCACACACATCCATGACCAGGGCAGGATTCGAACCTGCGACCATAGCAGTCGCGCGGTTCCGGACTCAAAGCGCCTAGAATCGCTCGTCCACTGCGGCCGGCGGCTTTGCTAGTATAATGGAGAATTGCCAACATCGTAAAATACGTTTGGCAAATACGTGACCATTGATTTACTTACTGGAGTGGTTCAGAATTAGCCTGGCAAAATCACTCGATACTTTCTTTTAATTAAGATGGAATATTCTGAAGTATTCTCACTTAGTGGAGGACATAGTAATAGAAAATTTATATTTCTTACTCCAGGAAGCATGCTGTCACTGAAATTGCAGCTTATTTCTCCTCTTATTTTGTCATATGAGTTGCCAGTTCTCCGTCTTAACCATCAATGAGACAACAAGACAGCGCAGTCTCCTAGGGTTGTGTTAGCTTTTTCTAAAGTGTTCGCTCCACAAGGGCAGACTGTGCGTTAGTTATCGGTTGTAATCTCACTGCAGATAATACTTTTACCTCTCCTGCGAAAGAACCACTAATAGGCAGATTTAAAATCAGTAACGATATCTTAAAATAACGTCTGTTCCAGAATTTTTGTCGCTACTTAGATTCTGTAACCTGTAGATATAAAGGTGGAAACCTTACTGAAATGCACATTTGTTGATGTAAGATTTTTCTGTTTCTATCAATTGTATTGTCTTAATTTTGGTGCTGAATGATTTATAAATAGGATTTCCTTATGCATATTGGCATATTCGTGGTAGTCCTTCATGTAAGCTACTTCATCATGAATGTAGGAGAGCATAGGTACAGACCATTTTGAACCTGTCAATGGGAGCTCCTCTGATAATTCGTGTCAACATGGCATACTATTTTTTCATGAAATAGGATTTTTTCGTAACGTCATCGTGATAAGGTGTAATTCAATTCCATTAGTACACTGCATAATAAATAGCATTTTTGTGTTAGATTAGACCAACCACCAATGAAAATAACTGAGATGAAATAAATTTTTGTTAAGTATAGCCCGCATCTCGTGGTCGTGCGGTAGCGTTCTCGCTTCCCACGCCCGGGTTCCCGGGTTCGATTCCCGGCGGGGTCAGGGATTTTCTCTGCCTCGTGATGGCTGGGTGTTGTGTGCTGTCCTTAGGTTAGTTAGGTTTAAGTAGTTCTAAGTTCTAGGGGACTTATGACCACAGCAGTTGAGTCCCATAGTGCTCAGAGCCATTTGAACCATTTTGCTAAGTATATCGAACACGCCGATAAAGCAAATGACAATGAAAAGCTTATATTAGTTTTCGTTTTCAATTTAAAGTGGAGTGCCTTTAAATATACAGTAATCATATTTTACTGGCGATCATTGTCAGTCACTTCCCACACAGGCTTCGAAATCCCTCTGATAACGGGCAAAATGTTGAAGTTTCAGGCAACAATATCTGTGTGTATTTTGTAGCTATTTTTAGACCGGGCTCGTAGAAAATAGGGGAAGGAGAACAGAACGGAAGCAGCGAGGCGTTTTTCATTTAAGCGTAGTTTCAGTCTTGTACAAGCTGCGTTCTGTTCATGTGATGGAAGAACGTGTTACTGAATACGCCTCGCAAATACGTATACAGCGCTGACAGTTTTTTCTACGTTTGTGGATACGCTACTATGAAATTCCAAAGAAGATCAATTACGCCATATATATTATGAAGGCACTGTACTTTGGCTGTGAAATCGGGAAAAAGACCAATCCGGCTCCTCATACATGATCCATATCTTGGGTAGAGTCTTCATTCGTAGCTGAATCGTAAAAAAATCTTCCAGGGGCTTTGCTATAGTCATAATCATTTCTGTGACAGATCCATTAATACAAGGTATTTCCTAAAATAAAAGGTCTTCCTTGACCTATCCTAACGTACAGTCGGCCACGCTACCAGGGCCCCACGGAGACGGACTGCCTGTTCCTGTCCCATCTGACTGCGATAGTGACGAGCGTGGTAGTGAAACTAGTGCCTCACTACCACCTTCAAAACTCACTTCTTCCAAATATTCTGATTTTGTATACCGAGATTCATAAAATATCACAATGTTAACTTAATAACCTTGGGAAAGATCTGGAACTGCCGAAAGGTAAAGCTGAACTGTTGGCGTCACGACAAGACAGTATGTGCAAGCGTTTCGTAATCAACATATGCTATTTCTTCCATTTTTCGAAAGTGAGAAGAATTTGGTATTTTGTAGTGATATGCAGGAACTAATAGCTGCTAAAGGCTTTGGCTACAAAAGTGGTCAGCGGTGGTTGTGCATCGACTCTCCACAAGGTAAATCCGAAGCATGTGCTACTGCACAATGACAACGTGTTACCATCGATTCAGATTGGGTTTGCACTTTACATCAAAGAAACATATGATAACGTGGAACAATTGTTATTGCGATTGAATTACGACATCTTTGAATGGCAGATTTCCGGGGATCTGAAAGTCGTAGGCATATTACTTGGGCTACAACACGACTACACCAAATTTACTCCTGGGATACCCACGACAAAGCAATTCATTATAAAAAGAAAGATTGGCCCAAGCGTCAGTCACGTAAATTAGGACCGCACAGTGTTATGCACGAAGCAGTTGTCGAATCCAAGAACATAATTCTCTCTGCTCTTCATATAAAATGTGGCCTAATGGAAAAACATCGTTAAGGCCATTGAGAAAACTGCGGAAGCATTTCTCTATTTGCGATAGAAATTTCCACCTCTTAGTGAGGCAAAAATAAAAGAGGAAATCTTCGTGTCTCCCCACATACGCAAACTGCACAAAAATGATCATTTTGAAAACCATCATGACGGGTGACGAAAAGTTAGATTGGGATACCTTTGATCAAGTGTCAATAAGCGTTCTAGGGAATCAAAGGGCAGAAAACTGTAAACACCTTGTAGTAAATCTTCGCACTGCTACAATAGACTGGTGTGCAACACGTCTTGAAGTTACATTTAATAGATTCCCAATTGGACTGCTTTCCTCACATTTGTGGCTCTGTAACCGATGACCATGGAGAACGCTCCCACCAGAAGATATCGGACGTGGAAACGAGATACCAGGGAAAGTGGAGTGCATCAATGTTAGCCGATAACTGCTGAAAACTAATCATGGAATCACCAGGAGACAACTACAATTGCCAGTCAAAGCCGTTGACTCTTCAGTGCCCAACCTCCGATGGATAACACCAAGGTAAAAATACATGTATAGGCTTATATATGCAATAATGTGAAATTGTCATAATTGCAATGTGAGAGCTAATCTTACATTTTCAGTACTCTTTCCGTTATCAGTACACCCAAAAATATGAAGACAAGCTGTTCCATGCTACTTACGGAAAAATTAAAACTTCGTTGGCTAGTGTTATTGAAGTCAGCATATAAACATAAAAGATAAATTAATCAGCACCAATACAGTCTCTCACCTAATCTAAAACAGCCTGACAATACTCGGATAATTTTTCAGCTTCACGACTGTTGTCTCCTTGCATGCTATTCTGTGGAAAATCTGCAGGGGATACCACCTTATCGTACTTCTTACCATGCAGGTGGAGACGCTTGCGAGTTTCAGGAATCTGAGGGCTGTGCTATTTGTAGTGCAGCTGTTGGCAGGATCACCCTCTCCAGAGACCTCAGCGGATGAACCAGTCGAAGAAAGTTTCACAGCGCCTCATCCCTCCCGCATTCACTCCCGCAGTTCTTCTCCAATTCCTTTGACGCCGAAGATAATGTGTGAAGGGTTCTGTGCAGATGGTTGTGTGGCACATGAGAAGATGTGTCACTAACTAAGTCCGAGGGATACTTAGCATCCTCCCGAGTATAGACTTGCACCGTGTGGTGTTCTGTGATGTTGACAGACCAGATACGGAATTCTACTTGGAACAAAATGGAGAACACAGAAAATTAAACAAAAACTGTCATAGAAGACAAATACGTCTCTCACTTATTTTCATATTCAAAGCTACTCTTTATTATTGTTAATACAACCTAAAAGTCATTTTTGTGAGACGACAGGAAGTTACCAACGTGAACACGCACTGAAGGGAGCATGTAAATGCATTGGGATTCTTTATGATACCTCGTCTTCAAATAGTATTTTATGGAGTTGAGAATAAGCAGGTGGTTTGATTATTTAACAATAAATCTTGCAGTGGACATTCGGGCCTTCCAAGATGAGTGCCGTTGTTAGTGAGAGGAACATCTCAAAGCACTTACTGGGGACAGAATACATGATCCATGAATTCCTCGCGCCAGTGTGCAGACAATGCTTTCGGCGGAAGAGGCGAAAGATTGCCTACGTGGATGTACCTGTTCGGCGTTTCTGGCCACGGAAGAGACAGGGCGTAGGAGAGAAGTGCGTCGCCCGGTCAAGGCGCTTCGACAGTGTTGTGATTGGCCATCGTGTAAAGAGATGCCACCAATGAAAATACGCGAGTTTCCATGCCACCTTGGACTGCACGCTGTCGATGGAGCTGTCATGTGGTGCCGTCCCTTTCCCTGGCGAGTTGTTTGGGAAGCCTCAAGGCATTCCGAAGAATTTTATAATGGAGCACAACATTCACGACAGCTCTGAAATGAGCCGGCCGAAGTGGCCGTGCGGTTAAAGGCGCTGCAGTCTGGAACCGCAAGACCGCTACGGTCGCAGGTTCGAATCCTGCCTCGGGCATGGATATTTGTGATGTCCTTAGGTTAGTTAGGTTTAACTAGTTCTAAGTTCTAGGGGACTAATGACCTCAGCAGTTGAGTCCCATAGTGCTCAGAGCCATTTTGAGCTCTGAAATGATCTATGTTGGGATACAAAAGCTCTCCTTTTAGTTTAACCGAGGCCCCTGGTCGGACAGGCTGTACTCTTTGGCCAATCCAGATAATGATCTCTATAAAAATGTATTGTCCACTTTAGCCCTGAACGAAAACTCAAAACAAGATGCCTAAAGAGGCTCCGAGAAGAACAATTTGGGAGCGTAACGACTCCTCTGTGCGCGGTAATTTGCCAGTCAGGGATTGCCTACTTCTCCAAAAGGAAAAAGGTATTATTAACTTTAGTTAGAATTGGCTGGACGATAGGGCAGATGACCTAGACGGCAGACAGGGCGCTAATGGAGTATTGTGATTGGCATGAAACCCTTGTGATAATGGTTGTGTCAGTGGTCTTTTCGAGTTTACCAAAGTCTGATGTAAAGGGAGGACTGGAGAAATGGGGCTTCTGGTTGAGACTCCAGTCTGGAAGTAGTTTCTGGTCTTAACTTTTGTTATGAGTGGATTGCGCTTTCGACACTCGCCCTGAGTGTGACTTCACACTGGTACTGTTCTTGCCTGGGGAACCTATGGTATAGTCTTAGCTGCACGGACAGTTATACTTCAGTCGTCTCAGACAGCTCACTGTGTCGAGGACAGTCTTATTCATATCAAGTCTCCCAGTTTGTCGTTTGAACTCCTTGTGTGCACTGCTGTATAAGCGAGTGAAATTGTTAAATAGGTTTGACAGGAGAAAGGGAGTGTCACACGTTGGAATCTGCCCAGATTTGAGGGCTCTATCAGAGAGCAATTGGGATCGTTCTAACGGTTGGTAAAACTTGGTACTTTGCGTGTCTCGTGCTCGCTATAACGAATTAAAGGTGCCACATATCGCTACTCTGCAGATGCTTGCAACATGACCGTAACCTCAGACAGCACTATGCATTGAGAATGGGTTGCAGTACGGCTGCTCCGGCTTGTTAGGGTAAACAGAATCACAGTCTCGCCACTTGTTCTCTGCTATACAAATGTTGTATAATTTCTGTGCAGAATAAATCAGTCCAAGTCAACTCACATAAGATAATTCCAAACTGCGTTATCCATTTTCTGAGCCAGGGTAGATAGAATAAACAGATAAACCCTCGTCGTTGCAAACCACACGCCACTCATTGTAGCGTTAATTATTTGTTGTTCCTTTTTGTACACCAAACAGTGCAGGACACAAGCGTAGCAAATAAAGATGCAACAAAATAAAGGGGAAACTACCGCTATGAGCTGTCTTGTAGGAAGATAGGAGTTGGATATGGCCCAGCTCGAGGAACCCCATGAATATAAAGTTGGCGTTGCAGGCCTCGTTGGAACTGGAGGTAAGCTGAATTACCCTACAAATCTAAAGAATGCCATAGCATGCATTTACATTGAAAATGCAGTTTTATTCAGTCTGATGGCGCACTTCTGTTCCTCGGACATAGTGACCATCAGAATGAAGCAACGTGGGGAAGGAAGCACGAGGGAAATAGTATTGGCCTCAGCTTACCTGCCTTATGAGGACAGTACACTTCCTCCTCAGGGAGACTCGAGACAGGTAGAATGAACAACTGCTCGCCTGTTGTCATGCCACCACCTAACAGAAGAAGGGATGTAGAAATTGACAAAAGTCTTGGGTCCACACTTGTATTTAGTTACGTCAAATAATGGCATGTGGTGATGATGATACCCTCAACTGATACATGTAGATTACGTTTGAGGTTCAAATGTTTAGTAAACACTCCATGGCCTAAAGGAATCCTAGGAAAACAGTGTGGGACTCATATAGAAAATGCCTAAGCTCACTCTTAACTAAAGTCAGTACTTGCATAACAAAGATGGTAAATTTTGAAGAAACAGCAAACACAGTGACATTTGCAATCACGACTGCCAATACAGAAAACTGCCCAATCGGCAAGAAGAAGTGGAACAACAATCTGGAACTTCAAAGGAAGTAGGTATGAAGACAGTTCAACCTAGCAAGAAAGAAAGGACAATGAACGAAATGTCGTGAAGCCCTTGTCAAATACTACCTTACGATGCAGGGAGCTAAACTACCACCCTGGAAGGTAATCTGTGAAGAAGTGCAACGTACAGCTACTTACGCTAGACATCAGATAATTCTCACTTGAATACCAACTAATCGAGGACACACTTTAAAGGACAATGGTGGGTATGCAAGGAGAAAGAATGCGACGCTGAATGTGTTCCTGAAGACAGACTTCCCTCACTGCACTCTGGCAGATAACAGAACCCAGGAGTTGGTCCCTGGGAGACACTGGTTTGCAGGTTATCAAAGGGAAACTCGGGAATCCCCAGAGAATGTAATGATTAAAAAAAGTCCAGTGGGCTGTGAGAATGTTTCGACCACGCAAGAGGCCTGTCATAGATGGTATATTTCCGGCTCTACTACAATGGCCAGCAGCGGATTTAATTAGATTGCTATGTAGTACGTTTAGGTTGAGCCTAGCAGTAGGAATCATTCCTAATGATTGGAGAAGAGTAAAGACATTTATCATTCTGAACCCAGGGAGAAGCACTACACCAGGCCTAAGGATATAGGATCGATCAGTCTGTGCACATTTCTTCTAAATACTTTAGAAATCTCGTTTATGTGCACGTTAGGGAGAGAGAGTAATTGTGATTCCTGTGTAAATGCGCACACATACCAACCAGGTATATCATCGGAAACATCACATCACCATCTTGCTGAATGAAATGCCGTGTGGCTAGCGCCTCCCGTCCGGTAGACTGGTCAACTGGTCCAAGTGTTTTTAGTTGACGCCACTTCGGCGACTTCCGCGTTGATGGGCATAAGATGATGATGAAGACAACACAACACTCAGTTTCTGAGCGGAGCAAATTTCCGAACCAGCCGGGAATCGAACCTGGGGGCCTTTGCATGGCATTCCGTCACGCTGACCACTCAGCTATCGAGGCGGACAGCATCTCGCTGGGATGGTAGAAAAAGCTCCAAACTTTCACGAAATAGGTCTCTGCATTTTCCCAGATTGAGGGAGCTTTTAGCGGTACGACCTGCGAATCCATGGTTAGAGCTGCAGAATAGCACGGCATCGAGATCACCAGATTTAGTCGGATTAAGATCATGCTAAGTAAAAGAAAGGTAGAAGCCACCACGACGAATGAGAAAACAGTGATCAACAGCAATAGGAGACGTACACGAGGAGGAGTTTGGCCCCACTTCTGTGGACGATAGTGGTGAATGAACTCATTGAAGAGTTAAATACTGGAGGCTACATTTTCCAATGATACACAGACGATTTAGTTATAGTATTATTAGGCAAATTTGCTAGTACTGCAAAAACATTGGCACTGTAACTACCTGACCTACTCCAGGCTGCTACAAACTACGATGAGTGAGAGAAATGTTGAAGGAAACGGCAGGTTTATACCGGTGTATACACCCAAACAGTGCTTGTATTGACAGTAGTTTATTCAAGCAACTTTGTACACCACTCTGGCTGTCCTCGTAGCTATTTGAAACAGTTAACGCAGAACAGAGAATCAGTGATCATAAAGTGCTTACTGCATAGATGATTTCAGCCGTAAATAGAAATATTAAAAAAGGTAGGAACATTTTTCTGCTTAGCAAAAGTGACAAAAAGCAGATTTCAGAGTACTTGACGACCCAACACAAAAGTTTTGTCTCAAGTACAGATAGTGTTGAGGATCAGTGGGCAAAATTCAAAACCATTGTACAATATTCATTAGATGAGTATGTGGCAAGCAAGATCGTAATAGATGGAAAAGAGCCACCGTGGTACAACAACCAAGTTAGAAAAATGCTGCGGAAGCAAAGGGAACTTCACAGCAAACATAAACATACCCAAAGACTTGCAGACAAACAAAAATTACGCGAAGTGAAATGTAGTGTGAGGAGGACTATGCGAGAGGCAGAAAATCCTAAGAAATTTTGGTCTTCTGTCAAAGCGGTAGATGGATCAAATCAAAATGTCCAGACACTCTGTGATCAAAATGGTACTGAAACAGAGGATGACAGACTAAAGACCGAAATACTAAATGTCTTTTACCAAATATGTTTCACAGAGGAAGACTCCACTGTAGTTCCTTCTCTAGATTATCGCACAGATGACTAAATGGTAGACATCAAAATAGATGACAGAGGGATAGAAAAACAATTAAAATCGCTCAAAAGAGGAAAGGCCGCTGGACCTGATGGGATACCAGTTCGATTTTACACAGAGTACGCGAAGGAACTTGCCTCCCTTCTTGCAGCGCTGTACCGTACGTCTCTAGAAGAGCGTAGCGTTCCAAAGGATTGGAAAAGGGCGCAGGTCATCCCCGTTTTCAAGAAGGGACGTGGAACAGATGTTCAGAACTACAGACCTATATCTCTAACGTCGATCAGTTGTAGAATTTTGGAACACGTATTATGTTCGAGTATAATGACTTTTCTGGAGACTAGAAATCTACTCTGCAGGAATCAGCATGGGTTTCGAAAAAGACGATCGTGTGAAACCCCGCTCTCGCTATTCGTCCACGAGATTCAGAGGGCCATAGACACGGGTTTCAAGGTTGATGCCGTGTTTCTTGACTTCTGCAAGGCACCCGATACAGTTCCCCACAGTCGTTTAATGAACAAAGTAAGAGCATATGGACTATCAGACCAATTGTGTGATTGGGTTGAAGAGTTCCTACACAACAGAACGCAGCATGTCATTCTCAATGGAGAGAAGTCTTCCGAAGTAAGAGTGATTTCAGGTGTACCGCAGGGGAGTGTCGTAGGACCGTTACTATTCACAATATACATAAATGACCTTGTGGCAAACACCGGTAGTTCACTGAGGCTTTTTGCGGATGATACTGTAGTATATCGAGAGGTTGTAACAATGGAAAAATGTACTGAAATGCAGGAGGATCTGCAACGAATTAACGCATGGTGCAGGGAATGGCAACTGAATATCAATGTAGACATGTGTAATGTGCTGCGAATACATAGAAAAAAAGAAAGATTCTTTATCATTTAGCTACAATATAGCAGGCCAGCAACTGGAAGCACTTAATTCCATATATTATCTGGAAGTAGGCCTTAGGAGTGATTTAAAATGGAATGACCATATAAAATTAATCGTCGGTAAAGCAGATGCCAGACTGAGATTCATTGGAAGAATCCTAAGGAAATGCAATCCGAAAACAAAGGAAGTAGGTTACGGTACACATTTTCACCCACTGCTTGAATTTTGCTCATCAGTGTGGTCATCCGTACCAGATAGGGTTGATAGAAGAGATAGAGAAGATCCAACGGAGAGCAGCGCGCTTCGTTACGGGATCATTTAGTAATCGCGGAAGCGTTACGGAGATGACAGATAAACTCCAGTGGAAGATTCTGCAGGAGAGACGCTGAGTAGCTTGGTACGGGCTTTTGGTGAAGTTTCGAGAACATATGTTCACCGATTAGTCAGGCAGTATATTGGTTCCTCCTACGTATATCACGCGAAGAGACCATGAGGATAAAATCAGAGAGATTAGAGCCCACACAGAGGCATTCCGACAATATTTCTTTCCACGAACAGTACGAGACTGGAATAGAACGGAGAACCGATAGAGGTAGTCAAAGTACCCTCCGCCACACACCTTCAGGTGGCCTGCGGAGTATGGATGTAGATGTAGATGTAGATGCACTGTGTGCTTACAAACGAAGTTGATCGCTGAAACCGAAACCGCACCCAACCGACAGAGACGTCCATCATCCTTGGGTGGCAAGCAGCAGCTACTGTCATGCTGAGGGACCCACCAGCAAGCTACATCATTTGGGCCACCGACAGTGAAGACTGAGCGTGGCCCACCCAGGTCATCGGAGTCTTGCCAGTTATACACTCAGGCTCTTATTCGTCGTCCCCAAGTCGTGCGCATGGGTGCAGTACCATGCGTCAGATGTCCACTACCGTGTAGCAATGGCCTCGTGGTCTACCCAGGGATCGACCAGGACGATGGCCGATTGCATCTAGTGAGTAGTAGGCCATGAGGGCATACTTCCCAGCTGGATGGTAGGCAGCTTGCAGCCTGTTGATCAAAGTCCCTCAGAGGGCATATGTTGGCAATACATCAGCTCACCACATCGGCGTAATTTCCCAAGTCCTGGAGCCACTATGCGACAGATAGGCACGCCTCACCAGAACCCCATGAGTCAGTCAGTGGGCAGGTAGGCAGTTGATCATCATCATTAAGGCTATGTCGGGGTTTCTGTGAAACTCGAAGTCCATCATTCTCTGCAGTTGAAGAAGGAGACAGAATGGAGACATGACTGAATACACTTAGCTTCTAAGCTCAATTGTTTATATTGTTACAGCTAAACTTCTGACATAATCCTGTTAGAGGAGGAGGATACGGTTTGATTTATGTTCATTTTCAACTTCTCACGGCTTAATGAATAATACATACAACTTCGGGTACGCAGCCATGAAAACATTATTTCTTCAAATAATATTTCGGCCGTTTATCGGCCCGTCGTCCTCAGAGTGAGCCGCAATACTGACGACGCGGTGCCGAGCGCGGTCATATATGCTTCATCGCGGCGGTACTGCGCTTGTGGGTCACCGGTGCTGGTCTGCGGCAAAGAGGTACACTTACACACGCACCACCTGTCTTAAAAGTGTTCAGATATTCGTTTCGATTATCAGTGTACAGGGTATAGGCAAAATATTGTGAACAGTGGTAGTAATTAAATTTCTATGTTTGACGGTCAACAACATCAGGTAAGGCAGATGGACTGGGCGTGTTTAGTACAGACTAGGCATCAGTGCAGATTATTTACAAACAGTGCACACTTCGTATTTGCATTCAGAGACCAAGGTCGACGTACGATGAAAGACTTAACAGTATTTCAAAGAGGGCAGATTGTGGGGCCCCAAGTAGCTGGAGCATCAAGAACCATGACAGCCAACTCACTGAATGTTTCAAGAATAATTATTTCAACAGTCATGACCGCCACCACCGCAAACTTCTCGCCGCCGACGTCTCCATCTTCATCTTCTCCACCGCCGCCGTCGCTGCCATCCTCATCTTCTGTCATCATATCAAACCTGACGTAGCTGCCGTCATCCCCCAATCATCCTAGCAAAGCTCTGACAGCAGTAATTATCATCTGTCTTCTGTGCTCTACTTCCTTTGGCCCATAATGGACACCCCAACGAACTCCGTCATTTACACAACCCCCGTCATCACACGTCCACGCCCTGCCCTCCCCACAGTTTCTTCACCATCCACAGTCACATCAGCAATCCACATTCCTCTTCCCATGATGCCTTCACTACCCTCCACTTATTTCATTTTCCTGTTTTCCACTCCTGACCTTTTCCCACACTTGCCACTACCCCTGCAACGTGTGCTCAAATTACATCTCTCCACCCCACCATCGCTACACCAGATTCCACCAGCAGCCACACTGAAATGGTTCAAATGGCTCTGAGCACTATGGGACTCAACTGCTGAGGTCATTAGTCCCCTAGAACTTAGAACTAGTTAAACCTAACTAACCTAAGGACATCACAAACATCCATGCCCGAGGCAGGATTCGAACCTGCGACCGTAGCGGTCTTGCGGTTCCAGACTGCAGCGCCTTTAACCGCACGGCCACTTCGGCCGGCGCCACACTGACTATGGCCCATTGCAAGGACCTGCCGAGTGCCACTCCAATTCGTCAACACCACCTCATCCCATAGTCACCAAGAAATCTCAGAAGTTACCCAATGCAGACACCATAGACAATACTACTACCAAGAAAAACAAAAAACTCAAAAGACTCCACACCCCACTGAACACACAGACACTGCTCCCACCACTGTACACTCCCCCTGTCCTTCTCCCAGATGTCCACACCTTCCTCCTATCCCACCTTGACCCTCAATTCCTAATCTCCTATCCTTGAAATCAGAATGTATGTCCCCCACATTTCCATTACTCAAATCATCTCCCACAAAGACTTGGTTCTCATCAAATCAGTCAATCCCAACATCCAAACAGACCTACTTCTCAACATGCCCCATGTTACAATGCCTCCATCCAAACAACCACAGCCTCCTCTCTGTCCCCCATAATCACTGCTTTGCCCCAAGACCATGGCAGAGGAGAAAATCGTAAACTCAGTTCTAATACTCCCATAGAAATTCGCACCATTCACCATATGTCCCAGCTTCGTCATGCAAGTATTCACACAGCATGCTCCCATCACTGATCATCTCCTCACAAAGGGAGCCCTCGTTTACAACCGCCCTCACAAGGTTTAACTCTCCAAACACTTCCTCTCCTCAATCCTATATATGTCAAAAATGCGTCCTATATAACGTTCACATAACTGCTGATTGTAATAATCCTCCCACCTGCCCCCACTGTAAGCAATCCCACATCCTTACGCAATGTTCCCACTTAGTTTCCTCTCCCTTCCCATAACACCTGCAATAACGCTCACCGTACTTACTCTGCCAAGTGCAAGGCCGAAGCTCCACCTGTCAAACCCAAATTAAATGTGCCTGTCTATGTTATTGACCGTACTATTCATCCCTAATAATCCCTCCACCCAAGCCAACTGCCGAGGACATCGCATATTTCCTTATCATTCTGTTCCAAAACATTCACACCTTCCAACAACCTTGGATCCTTCAGCAGATCTCGCTTGTTGCCTGAACACCCAAGCTACATACTCCAAAAACCGGGTGCAACTCATTTTCAACCATCTCGACACCCTTGTGCGAATCATTCCGTCAAGAGAACCCACAACCACGCTCATAACCTTTAATCATGGCGCGACAGTGCTACAGCATCCTGTACAGCAACAAACGCTCCCTACTCACTTACAAGACCCTTTTTACGCATACCCTATCCCAACACAACATCGATACCTTCATCCTAAGTGAAACGTTCCTCCAACCATACCATACCATCTGTACCTCTCTCTATATCCTCCACCCTGGCCATCGCAGGAACATGCCTGTGCCCTATTGCAACCGCCCCTTTATATGCACAACGTTTCATGGAGAACTTGTTTGTTCACTACTAGACTCGGGCAGAAATTTTTCTCTCATTGACGAACGATGGTGTCGGCATATTCCTCGCCTTTCCAGGGTCCCGCAGATACAGAAGTGAGTTTTAAGTTGCCACAGCGTCAACGGAGAGGTTCTTCCTCTGGTAGTCTCTATTCTCCTGTATGTTAAAATTCAGGAACTGAGTTGGACTATCAAATTTACTATTGTTCAGCTGTTGGCTATGTGTTTTATATTGGGATGCGATTTTTTAAGAAAATCGGTTGTGTTTTAGATTATGTGGATTCCGCCATTCAGTTTAAATTAAGGTCGCGTGTAATACACCGTTGGTGTCAGCTTCAGTGTCGAACTAATATATGTACCACTCAATCTAGTGTTTCCGAATTTGATACATTACATTTGAGTACTGAACAGGGGGAGGCATTGCTAAAAATATTACGGTGATTCCCTGAAGTGCTGACGGACTGCTTGGGCGTCACAAATAAAACTGAGTACACCATTCATTTGACTGATAAGGTACCGGCTCGCCAGTTCCCCTATTGTTTATCCTCTCCCAAGATGGAGTTGGGGCAGTTGGTGGATAAGACGCTGGCGGAGGAAGCAATTAGACTATCTGTGTCTCCCTACACCTCACCAATATTCTTTGTGGCTATGCCTCAAGGGCAAGTTCACCGAGAGTTAGTGGAATAAAGAGCACTTAATAAAAAGTCATTTTGAAATCTGTGCGTTACCAGATTTGCATAATTGCTTTGGTTGGTTTTATGGGGATAATTATTTTTCCGTCTTGGGCTTAACCAGACCGATGATCAGATCCCTTTGGTTGAAAAATCTAAAGCAGTGTCTGCATTTACAACCGACTGGAATTTGTTTGAGTACAGTCCGGTGCCTTTTGGTCTTACCGCAAGGGCGGCGGTGTTATCTCGTTTATTAGATTGTTTTGGGAGACTTTAAATATAAAAGTGTTCGCAACTAACTTGATGACGTTGTACCCGTATCTGCACCTTTGACGATCATTTGTTGCATATTACCCATGTCATGGAAAGGTTGCGTGAAGCTGTTCCAACAGTTAAACCTCTCAAAGTCAGTTTAGGGTATAAGGAAATTCTATTTTAGGTACATATAATTTCTGCTGATAGCGTGCGCATCGAACAGGAACGGACTCTAGAGGCACAGAAATTTCCAATACCAACGAGCAAGCTCGACATCACTAGGTTTGTGGGATAGCGAAATTTTTCGGTAGTCTGTGCCACATTTTACACAATTGTTTATCACTGTTAGCATTCAACCGCGATTCTTATACATATATTTTCACAACGCTTTTCAAGAGACAATGCTCTCATCATTAGGTTGTAAAGTCTATATCATGAAATTAAACGGACTAAAAAGACAAAATTTCATGATGATGAGAGCATTGTCTCTCGAAACACGTTGTGAAAATACGAGTATATGAATAAGAATCGCGGTTCAATGCTAACAGTGGTAACCAGTATAATGACAACTGCTACCGCGACTCCATAATGGATTATATTAAATTTTGCACAATTATCTGCACCACCCAGCCAGTCAAAGCGCAAGGGAGAATCTTTCGTTTGGGGACCATCCCAGCAGGTATCTATAAAAACTGCCTTAGCCAACGCGCCTGATTTGTGGGTGCGTGATTTTAATTGCCAATTTATCATGGAAACTGGTGCTTCGGATACTGGTATTGGTACCGTCTTGCTTCAGGAAATGGAGAAAGGAAGCCTCTAGCTTACGCCTCTCGGTCATTAACGGAGGCAGAAAATAAATTGTTTAAGAACTGGAAGATTTGGCTGTGCTGTTTGGACTTGAAAGGTTCGAATCCTATCTTGAACATAGGCAGTTTTTATTGGTAGCCGACAACCAAGCGTTGTCCTGGGCGTTGGCTCGTCTGCGCAAGACGGGAAGACTTGCTAGATGGGAGGTGCGGATATCGGCAATTCGCTTTGAGGTCCGATTGATTAGGGGAACCGATAACCAAGTCACTGATGCGCTGAGTCTGATGTTTCAACCTAACGAGGAAACGACAGGGTTGTGGACTGAAGAAATTAATGAAATGTTTGTCTGTACTGTACTTGGCGAAGTGCCTAAACTATTTATTGACCTGGGCGCTAGGCAAGACTATGACGCACACCTAGGTACATATAAGGGACGATTAAAAGAGGGGAGTCGGAAATTCGGGAGTACCAGTCGAATAAGACGATTTTGTGTTACACTACCCCTCGTGATGGAAAGCCTAAGGTTTGCCTAGCCCATGAACTAGTGCCCGCCATGTATATTTTCATGAAACCCTTTCTTGGGATCGCTTAGATACCTTTAAGATGCTTTCGAGAATTAAGGAGAACATAACGTGGCCGAACATAAATAAGGAGGTGAGGCGGTTGGTTACCTTATGCCAAAAGTGTCTTAAAGCTAAGACTAATCGGAATTCCAAGGAAGGTGAATTAAGTTCTGACAGGACGGAATACCCTATGGAAAAGCTATTTAATGATTATCTAGGTCCACTCATGCGCACTCAGCAGGGAAACAAACAATTATTGGTTGTAGTAGATGCTGTCCCTCGTTTTGTTTGGTTGTTTCCGAGTAGGGTGAGTACAGTTGGAGCCGCTATTCGACATTTATCTAAGGTTTCCTCCATCTTTGGGGCACGTAACGACCTGGGAAGTGATAATGCTCAAGCCTTTCTGTCGAAAGAAATCAAGAAGTCTTGTTTTAGCTTGCTATCCGCCATATAACTACTACTTCTTAACACCTGTAACCGCCACTCGCAGAGCGCGTGAATCTCAACTTGAAATCTGCCCTTATTATATTTCATTCGAATGCTCAGACCCAGTGGGATCAGTCAAAATGGTGCCTAACCTTTGCGTTGAATACTGCACATACACCTGCTCATCGGTGTACACCTTCTAGTCTCATGTTTGCCTTCCCTGTTAATTCACCGGTGTCTAATGTCTGGTCGATCAATGACATATTACCCATGGATGGTAGTCCGGAGACTGTAACGCAAAATTGACGGCCCGCAAGGAACAAAATTCGGCGTGCCCACAAGAGAGAGGTTGTGCGTTACGACAAGGGTAGGCGTACCGTCACTCTGCGCGTTGACACTGAGGTTTATGTAGAGATTTTTGGGCGCAGAGCAAGGAGCTGATAACACCACATCTGAGAAGATGCCTAGGTTTTTGAGCCCATACAAAGTGACCAAGGGTCTTTCCCTAGTTCGGTCCTGGTATGTGAAAATTCCGCTGGTAAACCGATAAGGGCATACAGTTCTCAACTGAAGGTGGTAAGCAACCAGGGTGCGGGAGACCGGCCCGATGATGGAGTCACGAACTCCTCTCTGAGAGTTTTGTCTTAAGTAGGGGAAGAATTGAGCCGCATGTCGAAACCTTTCACAATGTTTAGCATTTTTCGACTTGGAATCACTGGTTGTACAGAATCTCTTTTCATAGAGGTTTGTGGGACGAATGTGGTCCACGAGGTGGCATAGCTCGGGCAGCGGAGAGGGTCTTGAGTTAGCAGCGGCATGAAGAAGGTTCGAGCGGAGCCTTGTGCTGGGAGCAGTTCTTGTATGTGCTGCAAAACGGCTTAGTCGCACCTAGAGTGATAGAGTGGTCTAGTTGTAGTTGGCAGCCGTTGTTTGGGAAGCTGTAATTTGAAAGGGAAATCCCCTTTTGTACGAACAATAGTGGTGTTGTTCGAAGGAGACCGGCGGTCACTATACTATCGATGCTACCTTGTCTGTTGGATTACCACCGCCTGGATTACCATCGTGGAGTTGTGAATTGTATTCATAGAACTTCACTTTATTATAAACTTACGTCACCAAAGGGCGTAACTCACTAGTTGTGTGTTTACTACCAGTTTGTGCTGAATTTTAAAGACATTGTTTAAATTTTATATCCAAAGACAATTCAAGGTATTTTGAAGTCTACAAAAGAAGGGAATTTTCGGTCATTGCCAAACTTTTATAACCAAAAGTCAGGTTTAGGTAATATGGAAAATTCTTTCTTGTTAAGAGTTTGGTAAAATTTTAAGTAAAAATAACGGCGAAAGAATTTGTGTTAATGTTCTATTGAATAAAATAGCGTTGATGTTGTCAACGATGAATGCTCTTCCTTGTTGTCTGCCCAGTCGTACACATTCAGCTGCATATTAGGCTAGTTAAATGGTGTGCAAGAAATAGTAGTATCGATGCTGTACAAACAGTAAAGCTGTGCAGTTGAGCATAATGAGAAGGCCGGTGGTCTCGGGATACTCAATACATATAAATATTTTTGGTTGTACACACCTTGCTTATACTTTTTGTGTATTTCGTAAATCAGCTAGTTACACTAAGTAAACTTCATCACATAATTCTGTGACTTATGTGTCTGTCGGACTATTTCTGTGTACGTCAACACTTCTGGTTTTCAGGAAGTCTTGAGTAACACACGAAGTTCCATTCGACGCTTCCAAATCGTAAACTACAATTACTAATGATTCATTAAAAAATGTGACTCTTGTAACCCTTAGGCACACTGTAACATCAGAACACTACCATTATTTACTTGTATGGAATATTAATTTTGTTTACGTGTCTAACGAAATAACTGAAGTTCAGAGGAGAGCAATGGACTTTTGAGCGAATCGTTGCCGGGATTTAATTCCAATGGATAGTTGGTCCATAGATGTGTCAATGTTACATGACTATTTGATTTCTATTAGGTCAAAACACAAGCATTTATGTAAAAATGCAACTGCACATAGCACCAAAGGAGAGAGATAAAATCGACTACGTGTTAATTTGTTTGGTAGTTGCTCGTGAACCTAATGAACTCACGATTATTTGTCATTTCTCATGATGTAGAAGGATATCCTATGCACTGATTGTTATGGCAGTCTGTGTATAATATTGCTGTGGGATATGGACATCTAAAAAGATAATATCCTCATATATTTCCCTCTACGCAATCACACATGTAAAAACAGAGAAGGAGAAAGAGATACTCCTTTGTCTTTCATGAAGTAGTAAGTTTTATTTAAATATTTGTTTAAATTGAGTTAAGTGATATTAAAGCTTCATCAACAGTCTCTTACAAAGATGCACTTAACGTCAGAAGTTCCAAGTTATTATATTAACCCATTTAATAATTTATTCAGTTTAAATATTTGTGAGTCGGTGTCCCCTTCACTTCTCAGACAAACAACAGATTTAGTCCTGATTTTTTCTCTTCCAGCACCTCCAGCGCTGTCTCTGACGACGAGGCATCAGTGAGATATCCTTCTGAGTCACTGTGGTTCCACATGAATATGTTCATTGGCTAGTGAGCCAGTATCCCCATCCACTTTGCAGACATACAAGAGTCACAGTCTTGATATTCTCCACCCAGCCCCTCGAACACTCTCTCCAATAATCTGGCACTGGTGATGTGTCCTCCCCGTCCACTGTCCAAAGTTACTCAGGAATATATTCCTTGGCTAGTAAAAGAGCCCATCCACTTAGCAGATCGACAACAGTCTCAGCCCTGACTTACTCCATCGAGCACTTCCAGCACCCTCTCCAATGATGTTGCATTGGTGGTATGTTCTCCCCATCCACTGTGTTCACTTCTTCATGAATAATTTTATTCAGAAGTGAGCTCGTGTCCCTGTCCACTTTGCACACACCAACACACAGACAGTTTTAGCCCTGACTTTCTCAGTCCAGCACCTGAAAAACCCTCTCCAGCGACAAGACATTGGATGGATATCCTCTTCGTCCACCGTTCTTGGTTCCACACGAATATATTTATTGGTTAGCAAGCCGGCGGCCCCATCCAATTTGCAGCCAAAGAAGAGTCTTAACCATAACTTTCTCTGGCCAGTATCTCCAACATGCTCACCAACGCTGAGGCGTTAATGGGATGCCCTTCTTATCCACTATACTCAATTCGTCATGAACATGTTTATTGGTTAGTTAGTCACTGTCCCTGTCCACTCTGTACACGCACAACGGTCTTTGCACTGACTTTTTTCACCCAGCACCTCCAACAACCCCTCTGACGACGAGGAACTGGCGGCGTGTCCTCGTCATGAATACGTTTAGTGGGTAGTGAGGCGGTGTGCCCGGCCACCGTGTGGGCGCACAACGGTCTTCTCCCCGACTCTCTCCGCCCAGCACCTCCGACACCCTCTCCGGCGGCGAGGGATCAGCAGGATGTCCTCGTCACACTCCACCACAGGTGGCTCATGGATCTCGGCAGTCGTCAGAATCATCCAGCCATCGTTCACCTGCACAGAAAAACAATTCTTCACTTTAAAATACGTAATACTTTCATTATGCAACAACAGTGGTAAAAGTTCTCTATGGTGACTGTTATGGACAAAACGTACATTAAGAGATAGCAACTTCTTATTTTTCTGTGTAATCGGAAGAAAGGGAAGATGTTTCAAACACAGTCATTAACGGAGACAAGGATCATATTTAATATCTTCCAGCATTAACTAAAGTTCTGCCACTTTATAATGGCCTGAGAAAAGGGTATGTTGAATCTAATCTAACTCATCTCTTAGTAGCGACTTATCCAAGAAGATGTGTCTTTAGTGCCGCCTTACCTTCCCGATTACTTTGCCGCAGGCTTCATCAATAACAGCAGGCGGTGGCCGGGACTTCTCCGCCTGCGCTGCCAGCAGAACCAACTCGTCCACGTCTGAGCGCAGCCGCCAACGCGCGGCGCTCATCCTCTGTGGGAGATTTGTTTCTACCGTCAACATTCATTCATTTGTTGATTTTCAGTTTCTTTTTCTAACCTTTATTTTACATCTACTATTTTTTGCGTTTGAAATCACAGCATAAAATAAAATTTATTCTTATATCAGTCTATCAAATTCAGAAGCCTTGCAACTTTCAGTAAATGTGCCAAAAGTCTGAGTTTTAGAAGCACATAGTTGGATTGTTTTCCAAACGGTCATAAATAACATCGAAAGTATTTTACCGTGTATCTCGATCGAAAGTATGTTGTAATTAGAATAGAGATTCAAGCGTATAAATTAGTTTTACGAGTTGAAACGATGTGGCACCAACACTTTAGAACGTAACTAAAACGTGGGTCGCCATATTTAAGTCGTTGAACGTGGTCCCACTGAAACCCTACTGTGACGGCGGGACACAGTTAAAAAGTCCCTCATAAATGGTCTCTAGAAAATCCAACTAGTTTCAGAACATCTCGCATCTGACGAGAAGAACCAAGAAGGGTCAGTGCAAATAGTCATTAAACTACCTCCAACTGGTATCTAACGCTTCATACTCATAATATCCACCGTAAGCAAAACACAATAAACCAATCGATCTACTCACTGCTTTGCGACCTCTAAATACTGAGCACGTGTACGCCCATTCAGTTGCAACGGTGGACTTGAAAAGCAGCAAGTGACTAATCTGGTTGTAAAGTCATCGGCTAGTCAGTTTGACCAAATATTCGTTATGTAATTTCAAGTTGCAACTTGCTTTTTTAAATGTCATTTACCGTAATAAATTAGAGTTTAGAATCGTTAAAACTGCGTCGTCTCCAATAAACTGTTTTCTGATATTTGTATTATCGTCGTAGTAATTTGCATGTGGGTTGATAGCCATATTGAGCAGTTTTCTCTAATGATCTCTTGTACTAACCATTTTGATAGTCAAGTGATTTGCCGAAAAGAAAGCAGACGAACTGCAAACCCGTTACGTAACGTGGGTTGCATACTAATCAGTGGAAAGCAATTCACGTCTTTCGGATACATTTTAATACGACATAATTACAGGCCTATGGCGCTGTCGTCGACATGCTGCGGAATTCTGGAACATGTTTTATGCTCACGTATTAAGATTTGTAAAACGAAAATCTCCTCTGCAAAAATAATTATGGATTCCGCAGTGTTCTGGTGAAACTCACTTCGCTCTGTTCCTCCATGAAACCCGTAACGCCTTATGCATCCACGCTAAGGTTGACGCCGTGTTCTTCGACTTCAGGAAGGCATTCGACACCGACCCGAATTGTCAGTTAGTGAAAACAAAGAAAAGTTTACCAATCACTGGATAAGATCTGTGACTGATCTGACGACTTTCTTGTCGACAGAATTCATCACATCGCTCTAACGGACCGACACCGACAGATGTAAAGATAACTGTAAGAGTGTCTCAAGCAAGTGGGCGACAACCGTTACCGTTCACAATACGGGGTGTTTCATATAAAGTGTAAATAATAGATGACACGAATAGTTGTTGAGATAGGTCCACATAAGAGACGCTACACATTCTGTGGAGTTATGAGCATGGTTTACTGAGTTATTTTTCAGAGACAGTAACAAGATACAATTTCTTTTAAATGGAACGTTAGGTTTTTTTTGCCATGTAACTGATGTATTTAAACCAGCTGTGAACGAATCAATCTAAATAACATTTCTATCACGTTTAATTTGGAAGCTATAAACCTTCAAAGTGAAACTTCCTGGCAGATTAAAACTGTGTGCCCGACCGAGACTCGAACTCGGGACCTTTGCCTTTCGCGGGCAAGTGCTCTACCATCTGAGCTACCGAAGCACGACTCACGCCCGCTACTCACAGCTTTACTTCTGCCAGTATCTTGTCTCCTACCTTGCAAACTTTACAGAAGCTCTCCTGCGAGTAAAGTTTGGAAGGTAGGAGACAAGATACTGGCAGAAGTAAAGCTGTGAGTACCGGGCGTGAGTCGTGCTTCGGTAGCTCAGATGGTAGAGCACTTGCCCGCGAAAGGCAAAGGTCCCGAGTTCGAGTCTCGGTCGGGCACACGGTTTTAATCTGCCAGGAAGTTTCATATCAGTGCACACTCCGCTGCAGAGTGAAAATCTCATTCTGGTAACCTTCAAAGTGTTAGGAGTGGATGCCACATGCTGTACATAATACCTGACTATGTGCAGATGAATGTTCTGGTGGCGGAGTGTTGATACAAATGAGATCTTCAATGTTACTTAATGCATAACATAATACGCCTCCTAAACGACCTGCAGGCTATTAGTAACATGGTCGGTGTTACGGTGCGACAAGCTGCCCCATGGGCCGTTTGAAGTCATCCGGTTTTATGGGTTCAATGACATAAACACGATTCCTTAGGCAGGTCAAAAATAGGGAATATGTAGTGTCGCATACGATATTGCAGTGCCTTGGATGTTCAGAAGTACGATGCAATGGCCCTTCAAACATGCATGCATGACCGACGGACCATCGCATCGTACTTCGGACCAACACAGGAACAGCAATATTGTACTTATCCGCCGTCACCTGGCAAACGACTTTCAATTAAAATATCTCCCATGAATGAGAATAAAATAATGGATGTACGAGTGATGGTTGTAGACTCATGGTTGACGACATATGGCAGTTTGGGTCTAGCCGTGAGTCGTGCTTGGATAACCTAATGGTAAGGCGACCGCTCGCGACAAGCGGGAAATCCGGGTTCGAGTCCCTTCCTGGAACAAATTTTCGCTGTCGCCATTCTATTATACAGCTGATGGTTACCCTTATTCGCAAGTACGAATACATTGCAAGTATTCCAAATAATGGTGTTAAATCCGGCGACCATACGGACCATTCCTTAGGACCAAGGCGGCCTCTACCATGTTCCAGGGAACGTGTTGTTCAATTCTTGCACATCACGTGAAGATTGGGTGGACTGACCCTCGTGCTGCATTCACATACGGTCTCTAATGTTTAAATGATTTTCAAAGAGAGCATCTAAATTCTCGACGATGAAAGTTCGATACATCGCATCTGTCAGAGTACCTGCGAAGTAGTGTGGTCTGATGACTTCCTCCTTAAAGATTCCACACCACAAGTTCATGGACCACATACATCGACAATGGACAGAATGCACCCACTTAGGAATTTATGTGGCCCGTAATGCACTTTATGGCGGTTTACTGCACGATAGTTGTTGAACGTAGATCCATCCGAAAATATAACACTTTTTAAGACGTCCAGAGTCAAACTACGCATGGCCCATTTGCATAAAGTAGCCCTGCGATCGAAATCGTTCCCATACAGCTCCTGCGTCAGTGATAGGCAGTACGGGTGAATCCTATGACCCTGTACTTCACGCCACGCAGATGTAAGGCCGATACCATTGACTGCAGCAACGTCTCTTACGCCCACGCGAGGATCGTGAAGTATTTCAACTAAAAGAAACACCTCCATCTCCTCACTTCTCCCGAGGACTGGATGTTTGTGTTGTCCTCATCATTTCCTCATCATTCTGGATAATGGCGAGACTGGACAGTGAAAAGATTAATATTTGTACGGGCGTTGATAACCACGCCGTTGAGCGACCTCACAAACCAAAACCATCATGATCATCATCGTCATCGTCATCCGCACTGTTTGCTGACCTTTGTCTGTGAATGCCGCGCCTTCTCAAACTACTTGTTCCCTAAACTCGTTGTTCAGCACGTAAGAACGTAATCGCTGCAGGAGCTCTCCAAGGAGGATCTCACACAATTGCTTCATTGGTATCGTGCAGACATCAGCAACGTGTCGAAGTACTCGATGGATGTGTATGCCCGGTTTGTTCAACGTCGCTATCCACGGCACACCGCATCCCGTTGGTTTGTGGAGTCCGACCTGCCGTGGATAGTGCGTCGTAAAGTGACGCTCAGAAGTCTAACAGAATATGACATATGCTCAGGCCGTTTAGAAAGCATACTGCGTTGTTCCTTCGGGAACATGGTCACACATTTGAATACCTCACTTACATCGACATTCCGCCATCAGCACATTCATCTGCACACAGGCAAGTACTGTGTACAGCATGCTCCCCTTACCCCTAACACTTTGAAAGTTGCTGACTACCAGACTGAACGTGATAGGAATGTGACAGAAATGATTCGTACTCAGCTGGTTTAAATACTTCAGCTGTATGATAGGAGAAACTAATGTTCTGTTTCAAAACTTGTTATTTCGTTGCTGTAACTCTCTGGAAAATAATTCAACAATCTATTTTCATAGCCCTGCACAGTGAGTAACATTCCTTACGTGAAAATTCTCAATGAATGTGACTGTCATCTATTATTTTATAAGTTACGGGGGCGTACGCTTTATCGAAAGCACCCCATATACACTACCGGCCATTAAAATTGCAACACCACGAAAATGACGTGCTACAGACGCCAAATTTAACCGACAGGAAGAAGGTCCTGTGATATGCAAATGATTAGCTTTTCACAGCATTCACACAAGGTTGGCGCCGGTGGCGACACCTACAACTTGCTGATATGAGGAAAGTTTCCAACCGATTACTCATACACAAACAGCAGTTGACCGGCGTTGCCAGGTGAAACGCTGTTGTGATGCCTCGTGTAAGGAGCAGAAATGCGTACCATCCCGTTTCCGACTTTTATGAAGGTCAGATTGTAGCCTATCGCGATAGCGGTTTATCGTATCGCGACATTGCTGCTCCCGTTGGTCGAGATCCAATGACTGTTAGCAGAATATGGAATCGGTGGGTTCAGGAGGGTAATACGGAACGCCGTGGTGGATCCCAGCGGCCTCGTATAACTAGCAGTCGAGATGACAGTCATCTTGTCCGCATGGCTGTAACGAATTGTGCAGCCACGTCTCGATCCCTGAGTCAACAGATGGAGACGTTTGCAAGACAACAACCATCTGCACGAACAATTGCAGCAGCATGGACTATCAGCTCGGAGACCATGGCTGCGGTTACCCTTGACGCTGCATCAGAGACAGGAGCGCCTGCGATGGTGTACTCAACGACGAACCCGGGTGCACGAATGGCAAAACGTCATTTTTTCGGGTGAATCCAGATTCTGTTTACAGCATCATGATGGTCGCATCCGTGTTTGGCGATATCGCTGTGAACGCACATTGGAAGCGTGTATTCGTCATCGCCATACTGTCGTATCACCCAGCGTGATGGTATGGGGTGCCAATTGGTTACACGTCGCGGTCACCTCTTGTTCGCATTGACGGCACTTTGAACAGTGGACGTTACATTTCAGATGTGTTACGACCCGTGGCTCTACCCCTCATTCGATCCCTGTGAAACCCTACATTTCAGCAGGATAATGCACGACCGCATGTTGCAGGTCCTGTACGGGCCTTTCTGGATACAGAAAATGTTCGACTGCTGCCCTGGCCAGCACATTCTCAAGATCTCTCACCAATTGAAAACTTCTGGTCAATGGTGGCCGAGCAACTGGATTGTCACAATACGCCAGTCACTACTCTTGATGAACTGTGGTATCGTGTTGAAGCTGCATGGTCAGCTGTACCTCCTGTACACGCCATCTAAGCTCTGCTTGACTCAATGGCCAGGCGTATCAAGGCGGTTATTACGACCAGAGGTGGTTGTTCTCGGTACTGATTTCTCAGGATCTATGCACCCAAATTGCGCGAAAATGTAGCACATGTCAGTTCTAGTATAATATATTTGTCCAATGAATACCCGTTTATCATCTGCATTTATTCTTGGTGTAGCAATTTTAATGGCCAGTAGTGTATCTACGAGGGCCATTCCAAAAGTAATACAACACATTTTATTGTCGGTGAGTTTCGATTGAAAAAATGCGGAATTTGTTGTGGAACATTGTGGAATATTCCCGCTTTACTCTGTAATTTCATGAAGTTTCGATAGGTGGCTGCGCTATACGTAACCTTCAAAATGGCGTCTGTAATGGAGATAAGTTCAAGAGAGAGCTGTCATTGAGTTTCTTTTGGCCCTAAACCAGAGCATCGCAGATATTCATAGGCGCTTGCAGAACGTCTATGGAGTCATCGGAGTGAGTAGGAGCACCGTGGGTCGTTGGACGAGGCGTCTGCCATCATCGCATCACTGTCGCGCAAACCTTTCCGACCTTCCGCCTGTCTGCCGGCCACACATTGCTGTGTTTCCTGCAATGTTGTAAACAGCAGACACTCCCATTTCAGATTATTAATGGATCACAATAACACTTAGCTGCACAACAAGACGTCTCTTGTGCTGACACACTCGACCACAAGTTGGGGTGTTCGCAGCGTTCCTCGTCACCTAACAGGAAGACCGTAAAGAGCAACGAAGGGCCATCTGTGCGGTATTGCTTGCGCTTTACGAGACTGAGAGTGACAATTTCTGCCGAACATCGACACAGGCTGTGTTATATGGGTTCATCACTTCGAATCGGAAACAAAACGGCAATTCACGGGGTGGTGCCCGAGCAATTGTAACCGCTGTTTAGAGAGTGGTTATACAGAAACGAGTGTTAGATTAAATTCTGTAATACGAAATGACCTAAGAGCCAAAAACGGTGGTAGTATTTCGAAGTAATAGTTAGTTAAAATTTTCCAAAGAGTAGATATTCCAAGTTCAGTAACGCAAAGTAGTACAAAGGAATCCAAGGAAGACATAACAGAGTTGCGTTTTGTTTTGAATGTAATATATAAACCAATGCGCAGCGTTGTTAGGTCTCTTGAGTTTTTGTTCTCAGCGGCTTCGAGTGTGTTCGCAGTTCTTCCGTGGTAGTCGGAATTTTGGGATTGGAAGCCTAATTAAATTGCATTCCTAGAACTGGATTAGACATTGGAGTAGTGGGGAATAGATTATTTTAGGATAAATTCAGAGACGGAGTCAATTAGAGGTGACTGGGTGTACGAACATTGACACTCAAGTTAATGGAGATTGTACGTGTTAAACGAAACGATGCGATCGTATACTTACGATTGTGAAGAGATTTATTGACAATACGGGAAATTTTATGTTGACATAGGACTTTATTCGCTGTATGAGAATTTTTAAAGAGTATTGGGACCGAAAATAGTTTGGACTTTATCACACTAGTACCTTTGCCGCTCGTTGTCAAGGTGATACCACTGATAAACAAGAAGTGATAAATAGTGTCCGGTAAAAGATTAAACTTGTGCTGAACAGACATTGAAAGGATTCGAACCCATAATTAATATCGTGTAGTGATAATTGAGAGCTTAAACATTTAAGGCCCAGAGACATATTTACAATTTATTGGACATTAATGGCAAAGGACTGTTTCATGGGAAAGCATATCTTTGGTTATAGGTACACGAAGGAATGTAGTACTGACTGACTGTTATCATACCGAAACAATACACACTAGGATCCACTCTCCTTTCATTGATCCCCCAGTGCTATCTCTAATTAATTTAAGAGCTTAATTGTGTCAATGAAACAGAAATATACGAGACATTTGTACTGTTTACTAAATTCTGCAATCAGCTAGTACACAGACAATAATATCTGTGAACATTCAAGGGTTGTTGAAGGAAGCTGATAAACCTTTTTACAAACAGATTTAATGGAATTCAACTAATGCATACAGACTCCTAAAGTAACTAAAACAAATTACCCAGGGAAACAAATTAGTAAAAATAGACTGGAACTCAATTGATATCTTACTCCAGAGTAATAAAAATAAAAACAAAACTGTCTTTGGATCCGTCATAGTTGAAAGTGTATGTAATATCTCTGGAAAAACGCGATCAATTTTCAACTGCTAGTTCCCACGACTAGGTTTACAACGTGATTCAGAGATTTTTTATGCCCGACCGACACCGCAGGGAATGGTTCTTAACTAGCCGGGACAGTATACACGGGGTGAAACTGAGAAACGATATCTGTGCAGTCGCGACAACGGTACGTGCGCGTGCATACACTTCTTCCCCAAGGAAAAAATTTAAAGCCACACCCTCGGCCGTTAAAGTCATGGCGGCGGTCTTCTGGGACTCTGAAGGAGTTATTCTGTTTCACAAATCTAGACAACATTGTCTGTGGAGGGAAGCGACCTGATGCTATAGTTGGGTTAAAGTGAACAGTCAAAATAGAAGTAATATTTGTGTTTTTACTGGTTTCGGCTTATGTTAAAGCCATCTTCAAAAATCCTGGCCCCCTACGGTTCGTGCTGGTGGCCCCTCGGTTTTCTCGTGATACCATCAAAACTTCTGAAGAAGGTTTTAACATAAGCCGAAACGGGTAAATAAACAAATATTATTGCGATCTCGACGGTTGATTTTAACCTAGTTATTCTGTTGCATGTCCTCTCTCATGGTGCAACGATCAGCTCGGAAGTGTATTGTGGCTCTCTCAGGAAAATGAAGAAGCGACTTCAACTTGCTTAGCGCCAGGTAAGTGCAAACGAACTTCTTCTCGTCCATGACAATGCAAGGCCTCTCACAAGTTTGTACACCCAACAGGAGCTTACAAAAATTCAGTGGACTGCTCTATCTCGTCCACCCTTCAACCCTGATCTCCCATCTTACGACCCAGCGAAAGATGCACTCTGTGGGAAGCAGTACGTGGATGATTTGAGAGGGGGAAGGGATTATTGATGCAGCAAGATGTTGGCTCTGACGTCGACCAGTATTGAAGTGTTGGCAGAAGAGCCAACACCGTGTTGCTAGAGGAGGCCGAAATGCACGCTTTTAAGCTCACGCAGGCTGGCGCGAGGTCTGAAACGGTTAAGGGAATTAATAGTAGCAAATAAAGTACGTAGTTGATGTAATACTTAACTTTAATCCATAATTGGTGTACATCGCTCTTGTTGATACATCAATAATAATCTCAATATAAACTGGTAATGGCGCCTTGCTAGGTCGTAGCAAATGACGTAGCTGAAGGCTATGCTAACTATCGTCTCGGCAAATGAGAGCGTATTTGTCAGTGTAGCATCGCTACCAAAGTCGGCTGTACAACTGGGGCGAGTGCTAGGACGTCTCTCTAGACCTGGTGGCGCTCGGTCTGCAATCACTGACAGTGGCGACACGCGGGTCCGACGTATACTACCGGACCGCGGCCGATTTAAAGGCTACCACCTAGCAAGTGTGGTGTCTGGCGGTGACACCACAAGTATCATGAGGGCATACACATCCTTCCACTTAAGGAGGTGTAAGGCTGTCACATTGAACGGAGAGTGTGTTAAAAAATAGGGTTTTGTGGTCAAAATAGTGGGGAATAATATGGTGTTGGAATCCTGAATAAAGCCAATCTGCTTTCAGAAAAAAATGTGTTACATTACGTATTGAGCACTGCTCACGTAAATGGTCTAGTAGGTAACGGGGCAAGCTCAGTGAGGCTGTTCATTGGTAATGCTGTTGTCTACATGAAGGTAGCAACGCCAGAAGATTGTAGTAAAGTGTAGGAAGACCTGCAGAGGATTCATGATTGATACAGCGACTGGCAGTTGACCCAGATCGTCAATAGACGTAACGTGTTGCTCATAGATAGGCGAACCGTTCCACTAACGTGCTGTCGCACTTTTGGCGACGGTTTACTGCAAACTACACTAACAACACTGCTTCCGTGTTGTCAAGTCATAAGCCATTTTTATTATTACATTTTTTAATAAGTGTGACACCAAATCTAAAGAAAATACAAGTGTCGATTGATGTCTGTTGGTGACCTTTTACACTCTGCATCGCACGGTCAAAATTATGTTATGCTTTTTTTAGCAATGGAATCAAATGAAACACATTATTTTATCTTATGCTGTGTTATGTTATGTTAAACGGGGACCTAGAAACGACGGACAGGCTCCGTTCCCGCCGCAGCCACAGTGGTCCGCAACCCCACGACGACTACCGCAGTCCACTTCACCCCTCCGCCGCCCCACACCGAACCCCAGGTTATTGTGCGGTTCGGCCCCCAGTGGAACCCCCCAGGGAACGTCTCACACCAGACGAGTGTAACCCCTGTGTTTGCGTGGTAGAGTAATGGTGATGTACGCGTACGTGGAGAACTTGTTTGCGCAGCAATCGCCGACATTGTGTAGCTGAGGCGGAAAAAGGGGAACCAGCGCGCATTTGCCGAGGCAGATGGAAAACCGCCTAAAAACCATCCAGAGGCTGGCCGGCTCACCGGACCTCGACACAAATCCGCCGGGCGGATTCGTGCCGGGGACCAGGCGCTCCTTCCCGCCCGGAAAGCCTTGCGTTAGACCGCACGCCCAAACGGGCGGGCTGTTATTTGATTTTAATTAAATGTTTATTTGTAAAATATACAAACTTGACATGTGAGCGATTAGAATTTATATTTATTCAGAGTCGAACAGTTGGTTACTTTCCTCTTTGTCATCTCTGTCTTGCCCTATAGTTTCGTCGTTATTATTTTCATCTTGAGGAAAATCAGTGTACTTCCGACCATTATACTGATTTCCTCCTGCAAAAATGGGACACTTTCCTTATAATCCCTTGGTCTGCTACAACTTAAAGGTGAATGGGAACTCAATAACAAGGTGTGTAGTACATTTCTGTTACAATACACATATGAAAATTTACGAGCAAAAATTTGTTCTGTATTGTATTATGTGTTTGCTCCAGGTCTAAACTGCTTCCTGTGACGGTTTGCCTATAGGTAGAATTGTTTTAGATATGACTTCGGTTCCATGCATAAAAACATTGTGAAGACCTGGTAACATAGGACACCAGTCATGCAGATCTGTGTACACTTTCGTATTTTCACGAGCAAAGGCGTAAAATTTATCAGTACCGTATCAATTCTGTTGCCACTCGAAACCACTTCCAGAATAGCTTTGAACCTTTTAATTAAATACACTTAGAGACCAGTGACTCGAGGAGAGCGTTCTGGATCTGTAAAAAAATCTTCTGGAAGTATCAGGTCCTCAGCAGATACCTTCTGTCGTAGATTCTGAGTCTTTCGACGCTTGTTGCGGTCGCTTAATTCTTCGAATGTTTTTGAGATGGTCTCGAGGTTTGTGAGTGTGCCGCAGATCAGTAAGATAGTTCAATCGTTCATTTATTTAAACAAAATGATCGTGTTTGTTACTAGTGACTATCCGTTTTTTCTTCAAGTCACTTATCAAGTATCTTAAAGAACGACTTGAAACAGTTTTTTGATCAGCTGGGCGTTTTAATACTTCTGCAAGTTTTTCTTCCATGAATGAAAATGTCTCATCCGTTTCCTTCCCTTTATTCTGCTTAAAAACTTCGTACAAAGCTGCTTTAGTAAATTTCTTGACTGTAACCAATAAGCATTCAACAGAATAAACTAAAATTACTATATTGTAATATTTTAACTAATTTAACATTTCACTTTAAATTAATAAAAAACTAATTAGTGGCTAATGTTATTCTGTTGAACAATTGTCATTGGTCTAAATTTTATGCCTGTAAAAGAAATGTACCTCGACAAGGTCCGACAGGTAACTAAAAACATTGAAATTCCGAGATCTTGAGGTAAAAAAATACCAATGGAGAGACTGTCTATAAACGTATAGTTTAAACAACAAAACAGTAGAGGTCCGATAGAAGCTAAAGTATACACCTTTCATTTTAATATTCACTAGGTATTTGTATCTAAACTTAACAACAAAAGTGAGAGAAACAAATGTAACAAACAACAGCTCATGCACGAGCACATTTATTTCCCACTATGCCTGGTTTGCGACTGATTTTGCAACGGTTGGCGTGAGCGTAGAGGAAGACTGTGGCTACCGAAAGACGGGCAGATTATCGACCTTGAAGATTAACACGTTTATGACAGGATATTAAAGTAAAGTGGGGATTTTGATTTTGACCGGTCTTAGAATGCAAATACTCCTACGTGCGTCTCAGTCACGGGCTTACCCGGCCGGTACTTAAATATGACCCTGCGATGCGAGTCTTCTCTCCCTTAGGTTCAGCTGGCAGCATCAGTTAAGTCTGCTTCACATAAGAGGGTATAACATTCGGCGTCAATTTCAGTGAAATGGTTCTGGGTAAATTACCGCGTCATAAGTAATAAACCTACCAGCGTTTACAGATGCCACAGCAGATAGCTTTCAACAGGGACAGAAGTCACATTGATGAAGGTGCTCTGTAATAAGAGTTGAAACCTTGGTAGTTTTATAACGTATGACGTGGTCATACACTCAGGAAAACATAATTAAAAATTTGTGTCATACTGTTTTCAGTGCCACGCTGCTGTACACGAAATATCTTTCCTCCCAGTTCGCTGGTACGCACTTGCAAACTCACGTTCCAATTTACTAATCAGTCCGTTCACCGAACCAATTAGACTTATTGTGAATCTGGTAAGGATAGCAGCAGATTTTGAGCTGTATGGCGTAGCCCGCCACTGTGGAAATCAAACATTTCTGTTTCCTGTGTCGTGATGAGGTTACAGCTCGACACAATGTTTCGAGAGACCCCATTCGCCTTTCTGTTTATTTTGGAGGGCATTCTTTTCGTGTAGCCTTTCTGCGGCCCATTCCACCGCATCCCCAGTGAAGAGGCTTGTTGACAACGGCCTAATTAAGTCTCCGGCGCCTGTGTTTGCGCTGCTAATTGATGCTAATTAGCGTACACAGGGTTTCTGCCGTGCGACGGGCCACAAGTAAAGGCGGCACGCTGGCTGATTACTACAGGACAGGAGGAGTGTCCTTGAGTGCTGGCCTACCAAAGGCTGCTGCATCCTAAGGCGTCGTTGCAACGACTTGACATCGCCTCCAGCACACTGGCGTAGTCCTGTTACTTGGCAAGTACAGCTCTGACCTCATTCTTTTAAGTGATCAGTCTTCTGATTGGTTTGATGTTGCCTTCCGAGACCTTCAACTCATGTACCAACCTATTCATATCAGAGTAGCGTTTGCACCCTAATCCCTCAATTATTTGTTGGAGCTATCCCGATCTTCATGTTCCTCTATAGTTTCAGTCCTCCACAACTCCCTCTACTACAGGTCTGCACAGCAAACGTGCTCCGCATTGAGATTGTAAGTACAGACCTGCAAGCAGCGAGAATTACAACCCTTTCCCTCCATCGTCACGGGGAATAGGGTGATGAGACGTGTGGAGACTTGTTTAAACGAGGAACTGAACGCGAGGAAAATGCTTGGAGGAATCCAGATCGTCTTTACATTCCTTGTCAGTTTTCTGAGAAATTACTACAAGCAGACCAAATTGAGTACTGCAAGCTATTTCATTTTCCCATTCAGGTGCGCTAAGAGTCCTGAATTTTTCCCAACTTAACTGACGCTCAGCCTGTAGGAACAAAAACTAATAAATTCCAGGAAAAAGCTAAATTTTCCATACTTTCTTCAACGACGCTAAAAATATCACATCCAGTTATGATTTACTCCGAACTGTAGATGCAGTTCAACAGGCAGATTCCATATTTCGACACTCATGCTCATAAATTAAGGATAATTGGAGAATGTGGTGCCTCACAACGTGGCACTGCACAAAACTAGCGCTAATAGCTTAGGCACATAGAGAACATACACGACACAGTCCACGGTATTGGTGATAAGTTGAGAAAACCGTCCCGAAACACATATGCTACAAAACGCCACTGTTTCCTGTGCATGTACCCCGACATCAATATGGGATATGATCACCATGCACACTTACACCGGTCGCACAACGGGTTGGAATACTCTGGATCAAGTGGTCGAGCAGCTGCTGGGGTATTGTCTACCATTCTTGCACCAGTGCCTGTCGGAGCTCCTGAAGTGCCCTAGGGGTTTGAACACGCACAGCGATACGTCGACCGAGAGCATCCCAGACGTGCTCGATGGGGTTTAGGTTGGAGAACAGGCAGGCCACTCCATTCGCCTGATATCTTCTGTTTCAAGGTACTCCTCCACAATGGCAGCTCGGTGGGGCCGTGCGTTATCATCCATCAGGAGGAAGGTGGGACCCACTGCACCCCTGAAAAGCCGAACATACTGATGCAAAATGACGTCCCGATACACCTGACCTGTTGGAGTTCCTCTGTCGAAGACGTGCTGGGGTGTACGTGCACCAATCATAATCCCACCCCACACTATAAAACGACGACCTCCATACAGGTCCCTTTCAAGCACATTAAGCGGTTCGTATCTGGTTCCTGGTTCACGTCAGTTGAAAACCCGACGAGAATCACTGTTCAGACTATACCTGGACTCGCCCATGAACCTGGGACCACTGTTCCAATGATCATGTACTGTGTTCTTGACACCGAGCTTTACGGGCTCTCCTGTGACCAGGCGTCAGTGGAATGCATCTTGCAGGTCTCCGGGCGAATAAACCACGTCTGTTCAGTCGTCTGTAGATTGTTTGTCTGGTGACAACTGTACCAGTGGCTGCGGTAAGGTCCCGAGCTAGGCTACCTGCAGTACACCGTAGCCGTCTGCGGGCACTGATGGTGAGACATCGGTCTTCTTGTGGTGTTGTACACTGTGGACGTCCTGTACTGTAGCGCCTGGACACGTTTCCTGTCTGCTGGAATCGTTGCCATAACCCTAAGATCACACGTTGTGGCACACAGAGGGCCCGTGCTACGACCTGCTGTGTTTGACCAGCCTCCGGTCGCCTAGTAGTCCACCCCTCATAACGTCATCAATATGTGTTCTTTGAGCCACTTTCAATACACAACCATTGGCACGTCTGAAAACGTCTGCACACTTACTCGCTGCACCGTACTCTGACATGCACCAACACACCTCAGCGTATGTGGACTGCTGCCAGCGCCACCGCGCGACGACCGTAGGTCAAATGCACCGCATGGTCATACCCCAAGATGATTTAAACCCGCAAACCGCCCACCAGAGCGTTGTTGCACCATGTATCAGCATTATCCTTAATTTATGAGCATGGGTTTAGATTCCCGGAGAGCATTTGACAAGATTCCCCACAGCAGACAGTTAATAGAGATACGAGCGTATGGAATAGATTCCCAGATATGTAAGCGACTCAAAGACTTCTTAAGAAAAAGAACCTAGCATGTTGTCTTTGACCACGAGAGTTCATCAGAGACAAGGGTGTCGTCAGGGAAGTGTGATAGGACCGCTGCTATTTTCTCTATACATAAATGATCTGTCGTACAGCGTAGGCAGAAATCTGGGATTGTTTGCTCATGATGCTGCGGTGTAAGGTAAGGTGTCGAAGTTGAGTGACTGTAGGAGAATACACGGTCAGTTAGATAGAATTTCTATTTGGTGTGATGAATGGCAGCCAGCTGTAAATGTAGGACATTGTAAGTTAATGCGCATGAGTAGGAAAAAGAAACCCGTAATGTTCGGATGCAGCATTAGTGGTGTGCGCTTGACATAGTCACGTCGTTTAAGTATCTGGACGAAACGTTGCAAAGCGATATGAAATGGTACGGGTATGTGAGGATTGTGGTAAGGGAGGTGAATGGGTGACTAAGGTGTATTGAGAGAATTTTGGGTAAGTGTGGTTCATCTGTAAAGAAGACCGCATACAGGACGCTGATGCGACCTATTCCCGAGTACCGCTCGAGTGTTAGGGATCCGTAACAGGTCAGACTGAAGGAAGACATGGAAGTAGTACAAAGGCAGGCTGCTAGGTTTGTTACCGGTAGGTTCGAACAACACACAGTTGTTACGAAGATGCAAAAGGTACTCAATGGGAACCCCTGGGGGGGGGGGGGGGGGGGGGAGGCTGCGTTCTTTTCGAAGAACACTGTTGAGAAAATTTAGAGAACTGGCATTTGAAACTGACTGCAGAGTGATGCTACTGAAGCGCACATGCAGAACATCTTGCTTAAGGACAAAGAAGTTTCTCCCGTTGTGTCTCGACCACTTGATGCGCACACATTTCCCTCATTCCCCACCACACGCCAAGCGTTCTATTCACGAGCAAGGGCGTGAGCACGACCAGTAACGTGGAGGGAATTTCCTGCTGTCTTAACGCATGTCCTATCATCCTCGTCTCTTTCAGTGTTCACAGCATGATCCCTTCCTCCCCCATTCTACTGAGAACCTCCTATCAGTCCACTTAACTATCAACATCCTTCTATCGCATCACGGCTCAAGTGTTCGGTTCTCTTCTTTTACTTCCACATGTTTTACTTCCACACAATAGTGTCCTCCAAAGGCAAAGGCCTTTCTCAGAAATATCTTCCTCTAATTAAGACCATTCTTGCACATCTTTCTACTCTTTGCCAGGAATACCCTCTTTGCCTATACTTGTCTGTTTTTATCTGTCATGTGTTATTTTCATTCCAAGATAACGGAGTATCCTGTTATTGTTTACTTCCTGATCACCAATCTTGATGTTAAGCTTACCGCTAATCTCATCTCTGCTACTCTTCATTACTTTAGACTTTCTTCTGTTTCCTATCGATCCGTGTTCAGTATTCATTAGACTGGTCATTCCGTTCAACACATCCTGTAAAACCTCTTCACTTGCGCTGAGAACGGCAAATATTAACCTTTCACCCAAAATTTAAACCCACTCCACACACATTCTTTTATTCCGGTCATCGTTTCTTAGACATATAGATCGAACAATAAGGGCGAAGAACTGCATCCGTCTCTTACACCTTTTTCAATCCGAGCTCTTCGTTCTCGGCCTTCCATTCTTATTGCTACCTTTTGGTTTTTATACACATTGTATACTGCCCGTCTTTACCTTCTGACACTGCACTTAGTATCGGAAGGCAGGCTGAACAAAAATAATCAGTACCCTTTCTAGCACTTGTGGACCTCGAGAGAGCCTTCCACCATGTAAGATGAACTAAGATATTCACAAGTCTTAGAGGATTAGGGCTAATGTATAGACACAGGCAAATTATTTGTGACACCTTCAAAACGAAACTGAGACGAATACGTGTGGAAAATCGAATGAGACAAGTTAGAATTGATAGGGGTGTAGGGGAGGGGTACATCTTATCACCAATGTGGTGCAGCCAGTGCATTGAAAAAAATATGCTGAAAATGGAATAAGATTTCAGTGATATGGTCCACACACATAGCTCTTGTCTATAGACGGAAGGACGATTCACAAGGCCTGATGACAGATGGCAAACGCCAAATAAGCACAACAAATGAAAGAAGACAGTCTAATGTCTTCTGTCGAGATGATTATACAGGATGATCCATTGATAGTGACCGGGCCAAATATCTCACGAAATAAGCATCAAACGAAAAAACTACCAAGAACGAAACTCGTCTAGCTTGAAGGGGAAAACCAGATGGCGCTATGGCTGACCCGCTAGATGGCGCTGCCATAGGTCAAACGGATGTCAACTGCGTTTTTTAAATAGGAACCCACATTTTTTATTACATGTTCGTGTAGACGTAAAGAAATATGAATGTTTTAGTTGCACCAATTTTTTCGCTTTGTGATAGATGGCGCTGTAATAGTCACAAACGTATAAGTACGTCGTATCACGTAACATTCCGCCAGTGCGGACGGTATTTGCTTCGTGATACATTACCCGTGTTAAAATGGACCGTTTACCAATTGCGGAAAAGGTAATATCGTGTTGATGTACGGCTACTGTGATCAAAATGCCCAACGGGCGTGTGCTACGTATGCTGCTCAATATCTTGGACGACATCATCCAAGTGTTCGGACCGTTCGCCAGATAGTTACGTTATTTAAGGAAACAGGAAGTGTTCAGCCACACGTGAAACGTCAACCACGACCTACAGCAAATGATGATGCCCAAGCAGGTGTTTTAGCTGCTGTTGCGACTAATCCGCACATCAGTAGCAGACAAATGGCGCAAGAATCGGGAAGCTCAAAAACGCCGGTGTTGAGAATGCTACATCAACATCGATTGCACCCGTACCATATTTGTTTGCACCAGGAATTGCATGGCGAGGACTTTGAATGTTGTGTACAGTTCTGCCACTGGGCACAAGAGAAATTACCGGACGATGACAGAATTTTTGCAAGCGTTGTATTTAGTGACGAAGCGTCATTCACCAACAGCGTTAATGTTAAAGAAAACCGGCATAATGTGCACTATTGGGCAACGGAATATCCATGATGGCTGCGGTAAGTGGAACACCAGCGACCTTGGCGGGTTAATGTATGGTGCGGCATAATGGGAGGAAGGATAATTGGCCCCCATTTTATCGATGGCAATCTAAATGGTGCAATGTATGCTGATTTCCTACGTAAGGTCTTCCGATGTTACTAAAAGATGTCTCACTGCATGAAAGAATGGCGATATACTTCCAACATGATGGATGTCCGGCACATAGCTCGCGGTCGAAGCGGTATTGGATAGCATATTTCGTACAGATGGATTGGTCGTCGAAGCACCATACCATGGCCCGCATGTTTACCGGATCTGACGTCCCTGGATTTCTTTCTGTGGGGAAAGTTGAAGAATATTTGCTATCGTGGTCCATCGACAACGCCTGACAACATGCGTCAGCGCATTGTCAGCGCATGTACGAAGATTACGGAAGGCGAACTACTCGCTGTTGAGAGGAATGTCGTTACACGTATTGCTAAATGCATTGAGTTTGACGAACATCATTTTGAGCATTTATTGCATTAATGTGGTATTTACAGGTAATCATGCTGTAACAGCATACGTTCTCAGAAATGATAAGTTCACAAAGGTACATCTATCACATTGGAACAACCGAAAAAAAATGTTGAAATGTACCTACGTTCTCTATTTTAATTTAAAAACCTACCTGTTACCAACTATTCGTCTAAAATTGTGAGCCTGGCTAAATGTTACGTGATACCACGTACTTTTATGTTTGTGACTATTACAGCGCCACCTATCACAAAGCGAAAAAAGTGGTCCAACTAAAACATTCATATTCCTTTACGTACAACACGAATATGTAACAAAAATGGGGGTTCCTATTTTAAAAAACGCAGTTGATATCCGTTTGACCTATGGCAGCGCCATCTAGTGGGCCAACCATAGCGCCATCTGGTTTCCCCCTTCAAGCTAGACAAGTTTCGTTCTTTGTAATATAAATATAAGCATCCAGGTGATCAGACAGGATGCTTACGTACGTGTCGTCTGTCAGAGGAGTCGTAAATAGACGTATCAGGGGTCCCATATCACTCCAACTGCACAGGCCCACACCATTACACCGGCTCCACCAACTTTAACAGTCCCCTGCTGACATGCAGGTTCCATGGATTCATGAGTTTATCTCCACACCCATACACGTCCATCTGCTTGATTCAATATGAAACGAGACTCATACGACCAGGTAACATGTTTCCAGTCATCAGCAGTAAAATGTTGGTGTTGACGGACCCAGGCGAGGCGCAAAGCCTTATGCCGCGCATTAATCGAGGGTACCTGAGTGGACCTTCGGCTCAGAAAGTCCATATCGATAACGTTTCGTTGAATTATTCGCACGATGACACTTGTTGATGTCCCAGCACTGAAATCTGCTGCAGTTTCACGTTGAACGATTCTCTTCAGCCCTCCTTGGAACCGTTCTTTCAGGATCTGTTTCCGAACGCAGCGATGTCGGAGATTTGATGTTTTGCCGGATTCCTGATATTCACGGTACACTCGTGAAATAGTCGTACGGGAAAATCGCCACTTCATCGCTATCTCGGAGATGTTGTGTCCCAACGCTCCCGCGCCGACTGTAACGCCATGTTCAAACTCACTTAATTCTTGATAGCCTAATTCTGCAGCAGCAGTAACCGACGTAACAACTGCCCCAGACACTTGCTGTCTTATACATGCGTTGCCTACCGTAGTGCCGTATTTTGCCTGTATTTTAATACGCATGCCTATACCAGTTTCCTTGGCACTTCAGTGTATACAGTTTCATAAAGTACTCCACGGCAGTGTCTCTCTGTTTCGGAACGTGACTGAATTCCGCTTGCACTAGCACTCCTGAGTCACTGCATTTAACCTTATTCCTTCAAATGTAGCTTTCGAAATCAAAGGTAGCGCCTATAAATGACCCCAACACATTCCGGACATTTTGTCATAAATTCTTTATAACAGTCCAATGTCACCACCACCAGCCTTAACGTATGCGTTACACCACTAGCGGAATACTACTCCTATCCGAGCACAAAAAAGGCAAATATGCTCCTTTTTACTAAAAGACTCTGTCTGAAAAGTGGGGTACCAGCTGCCTAACATCAGCATCTTGTAAAGATACAATTCACTTCTCACTCCCTAAGCTCCCTTAACAGTAACTTGCTCACAGCAACTAGTCTGCCGTTGTATATCTGTCATACCCATCCATTCCCATTTGCCTATTCTCACTCACTCGTTCAGCCCAACTCATTGTCATTATCTCTTTATGTCTCTCTAATTGTAACTGTCGCCTGTCTCAAAGCCACAGTCTACTTTGTTCTGTCCTACTACTGCAGTCTTCTCTCACTGTCATTGTCTCCCACTTCCCCTTTTTTACTACTACTGTCTCATTCATTCCTTCCAACTACTACGATCCCTTCATATTTTCTCTCTCTCTCCCTCTCTCTCTCTCTCTCTCTCTCTCTCTCTCTCTTCTTTGCAACCTTTGTCATAGACCCTCTCTCTCACTGTCACTGGCTGTCACCCTCTTCCAATTTCTCTTTCTCTTTCCGTAGACTGAAAACTTTGGTCTCAGCATTTAACATTTTAAAATGTTCGGATAATAAGTTGCCGTCTCTTCATCTAAGAATAGATGATGAATGCAGCTAGCCTCTATCTCTGTGTATTGTCTTGTCTGTATAGACGTGTATCTGTTGCCTTTAAGATCCCTTCACCTTCACACATAAATCTATACAGTAACGTAAGGCCCTCCCCGTTCTTGGCTGATCCGTGATAAGACAGGCGAAAAATTAGATTAATGGAGGATTATTAGTACTATCTCTATTTTCATTCGCTCTCTCTCTTTCTCTCCTTTATCTATGTACAGTTTTTAATATAATTTTTCATTACGTGAAATCAGCCAAATAGAATCTTTGGTGGAGTCCTTCTTCTTGGTAATCAGCGGCTTGCTTGCTGTAAGAGATCTTCAAATTTATTATTACTGTTAAACACCGCAGTCAGTCGGGAGAATCAATCGTGTGGACAATTTGTTCCTCTTACGAAAGATTGCGAATTCCAGATGTGTACGAAGCCTTTTTGGACGATTTAACACAGACTCAGTGATTGCAGGCTCTCTTCGACACAGCTGAAACTTCCCCACTAATTACAGGGCCAACGTGATCATCAAATGATTCAGATTAAACTCATTCGTTCATTCACTCCAGAACAAAAAAGTCACAAACCTTATTTATGGAGGAAATTGTGTATTAAATCAATTTCCATTACATATCCAGATCTCCGGTGATTCCACGCCTTAATTATTTTCCTTTTACAGTCTCTTTCTCTTCAAACAAACCGCTAGCGGCACAAATGTTAATTGGCTCGCTTTAGCGAGAAGAAAAGCAGAATATGTATCTCTCAGAAACACGTCAATCCCTCAGCAGATACTCCAGAAGCTGTCCTAGTTACCACTCTAACAACCATGGAGAATGCCCTCTGTTATTTCAAAGAATAAACGCACGAGAAAATACTTTGGCGTCGTCGAGCTGTCGCCGCATATATTACGAGAAAATCAGATCAGATAACTTTTCCAAAGTGAATGAATGTGGATGGTTTGATTGAAAATGATTAATTGGTATGTGGTAGAGGGTATTTTCTGTGGGGACATTACAAGCAGTCCAACCATCAACTGCCAGCAGTTGACAGTTGATGGTTGGAGTGCTGACACCAAAGTTTTCAGATAGTCTGCGGAACCTGTTATGATGGTCACTGATGCGATATATATAGGGATCGGGTCAACCCTTGAAGCACCAACTACAGCCTGAAGAAGGCGCATTAAAGAGCCAAAACGGGTTGCAACAAAATAAATAAAATCATAATGACGGCTGCAGGTGTTTCATTTCCCCACAATAGTAAACGGTCGTCGTTCCGAAGGCCTCCTGTCAAAAGGATGGACACACGAAATACCACATCTTGTCTTGACCTCATTCAACCAGGGGTCATACAAACACTCACCGCTGCATGACTACAAAAATAATTTCATTTTCTGGGTGTCAGAATTGTTCCTGTGGACCTTCATGACTTTGACATACATTCATGACTCTAAATACAATAACTGAGCTGTTAAAAGGCCATACATTCATTTACCAAACCCATTCACAGAGAAGCTGGGGTCAGAGGTGACTTGTTTCCCTAACCACAATACAATGCCATGGAGCATCGAGCATTTCTGCCTCAGAGATTTTGTTATCCCTGCCCAAGCATTCACAGTGGTTCAATCACCCATAAAGACGAATAACATGACAGATTCTATCCAAGCATTCAGCAAATCTAGGCGAGTAAAGTGTGTGTTCTTGTGACATGTCATCTGTTAACCTTATGTAATATTAAGGCGTCTTTCTGTTCTTTTAGTACTATGGTGTAAGTGGTGTTAACGCAAAATAAACAACATTTAAATGACATGTGAAACACAGTGAGACTTTACACAAATGACAAAGACAAGATAAAAACACGAGTCAGTTTATTAATGTGGTTTCAGTATTCGTGTATTTGTTGTGCGTGATCTTTTGTCAATCTTAAAATTTATGTGGCAGTAACCTTGTACTCCAGTACACACCTGAAAATGGTGTTGTTCCTCATGAAACACATAGTAGGAACGAAAAGTGAAAATATACTTTTACCCTAATAAAATAAATACAGCAAGACACACAAAAATAAGAAGAAAAAACAAATATTTTAAGTTTCCTATTGCTCCTTTCTCAAGGGTCTTTCAGGAGTCTGAAAATTAAATTTACATTAGTCCCACGAATAAACACAACACTACACTCATGAGGTCTGGACATAGCAGCTCTGGGAGCGGTTTGGTGCTCAGAGAATGGTTAACACTTTACTTATCATCATCAGTGGTGGCAGCGGTGTCTGTGGTCAGATCTGTCTCCTGCCTAGGGCCACAACATGTGGACATGTCCATTATTGACAATCAAAAGATGGGGCAGCAGTTGACGAACTGTTGCTCTTGTTGAAGAGAATCCTCCAGCAGCAGTTGTCAGTGTTGTGGTGAGTGTCCAGAGATGTCAATAGCTTTGTTCGATACTCTCTAGTCCCGCCTTTTTCGTTGACAGCAGCATTGCCTTCAGGTTTGTCCCTCGAGACAAATGCATCAAACAATGGAGGCCCCAGGTGAGTCTTAAATTACCTGTTAGATGCAGGTGAGGCTCCACTGCTGATGCGTTGCAGCAGCTTCAGTTCCTTTTCCCCTCCAATGACGCGAATGAAAACTATGAGCAGGACTCTGCGTAGCTCTGTCGCCTGTGAACTTACCCAATGTAGTCACATTAGCCGGCTGCCTGCGCTCTCGCCTTGGGGGAGGGAGACGGGGGACGGGTCGCCTGTAGCTGACAGCTGCCCGTGTGCCCACGCAGTGACACCACGTCAGCTGGTCGCTCGTCGCAGCTGCTGGCCATGTCGTGACGTCATAGTGGCAGCAGCAAACGTCGTAGCTCGCCCGTCAGGTGAGGTCGTGCTATGTCACGTCAGCCCCGCCAGCCATATAGCGACGTTTTCCGCCAGCCCAGCGCCCAGTCGCTGCCAGTCACAGGTCTGCTTCTAGCTCGCCTTTCAGGACGCTGTAGTCCTCTCCATGCTCTTTAACACATATTTTAGTGCCGTGCTTTTACAATGAATTTTTACAAACACACATACATAGCAAATCAGAACAAAAATATGAACTTTTTATAGCTGAACATTTATATTATGATAAATACAAGAAATTGAAACGTGAATGACTTCTTTCTTTTACGTAAACAATTTTACTGCTAGTTTCCTTAAAAACTTGCAGTTCTTATAGATCTTTTATGATTTTAATAAACATTGATCATCAATCGCTTTTCTAAATGACATAACCCAATCATATTCTAGTGGTGACCTCGTGTTGCTGTAATGTATGTCAGCGTTTTGTTAGTTTCTCAACACCACTCACGCACCCCAATGGGCTATGCAGGCAGAGCCTGAAAATTCATACTTCAATCACTCTCAAATCATGCAACATTTACTTCTAATTATATCCTACCTATTACAGAGTCGAATCCTTTCTAATTTAGGCTAATCTGGATTTTGATTCTTCTCCTGATGCCATCTATTGGATGGTGGCACAGATACAGCTAACTGGCCCTGAATCTGGGTCGAATATTACTGCATGCTACTCACCGCCATGTGAACCTCGTAACTGGACTGTCAGGTTAGATAAGGACTTCGGGGCCATTTCACTTTTCCCACTGAAATTGACCTGTTGTTGTTGTGGTCTTCAGTCCTGAGACTGGTTTGATGCAGCTCTCCATGCTACTCTATCCTGTGCAAGCTTCTTCATCTCCCAGTACCTACTGCAACCTACATCCTTCTGAATCTGCTTAGTGTATTCATCTCTTGGTCTCCCTCTACGATTTTTACCCTCCATGCTGCCGTCCAATGCTAAATTTGTGATCCCTTGATGCCTCAGAACATGTCCTACCAACCGCTCCCTTCTTCTAGTCAAGTTGTGCCACAAACTTCTCTTCTCCCCAATCCTATTCAATACCTCCTCATTAGTTACGTGATCTACCCACCTTATCTTCAGCATTCTTCTGTGATCCCTTGATGCCTCAGAACATGTCCTACCAACCGATCCCTTCTTCTAGTCAAGTTGTGCCACAAACTTCTCTTCTCCCCAATCCTTTCAATACCTCCTCATTAGTTACGAGATCTACCCACCTTATCTTCAGCATTCTTCTGTAGCACCACATTTCGAAAGCTTCTATTCTCTTCTTGTCCAAACTGGTTATCGTCCATGTTTCACTTCCATACATGGCTACACTCCATACAAATACTTTCAGAAACGACTTCCTGACACTTAAATCTATACTCGATGTTAACAAATTTCTCTTCTTCAGAAACGGTTTCCTTGCCATTGCCAGTCTACATTTTATATCCTCTCTACTTCGACCATCATCAGTTATTTTACTCCCTAAATAGCAAAACTCCTTTACTACTTTAAATGTCTCATTTCCTAATCTAATCCCCTCAGCATCACCCGATTAATTCGACTATATTCCATTATCCTCGTTTTGCTTTTGTTGATGTTCATCTTATATCCTCCTTTCAAGACACTGTCCATTCCGTTCAACTGCTCTTCCAAGTCCTTTGCTGTCTCTGACAGAATTACAATGTCATCAGCAACCCCTCAAAGTTTTTACTTCTTCTCCATGAATTTTAATACCTACTCCGAATTTTTCTTTTGTTTCCTTTACTGCTTGCTCCATATACAGATTGAATAATATCGGGGAGAGGCTACAACCCTGTCTCACTCCTTTCTCAACCACTACTTCCCTTTCATGCCCCTCGACTCTTATAACTGCCATCTGGTTTCTGTACAAATTGTAAATAGCCTCTCGCTCCCTGTATTTTACCCCTGCCACCTTCAGAATTTGAAAGAGAGTATTCCAGTTAACGTTGTCAAAAGCTTTCTCTAAGTCTACAAATGCTAGAAACGTAGGTTTGCCTTTTCTTAATCTTTCTTCTAAGATAAGTCGTAAGGTTAGTATTTCCTCACGTGTTCCAACATTTCTACGGAATCCAAACTGATCCTCCCTGAGGTCCGCTTCTACCAGTTTTTCCATTCATCTGTAAAGAATTCGCGTTAGTATTTTGCAGCTGTGACTTATTAAACTGATAGTTCTGTAATTTTCACATCTGTCAACACCTGCTTTCTTTGGGATTGGAATTATTATATTCTTCTTGAAGTCTGTGGGTATTTCGCCTGTCTCATACATCTTGCTCACCAGATGGTAGAGTTTTGTCATGACTGGCTCTCCCAAGACCATCAGTAGTTCTAATGGAATGTTGTCTACTCCCGGGGCCTTGTTTCGACTCAGGTCTTTCAGTGCTCTGTCAAACTCTTCACGCAGTATCTTATCTCTCATTTCATCTTCATCTTCACCCTCTTCCATTTCCATAATATTGTCTTCAAGTACATCGCCCTTGTATAAACCCTCTATATACTCCTTCCACTTTTCTGCCTTCCTTTCTTTGCTTAGAACTGGGTTGCCATCTGAGCACTTGATATTCATACAAGTGGTTCTCTTCTCTCCAAAGGTCTCTAATTTTCCTGTAGGCAGTATCTATCTTACCCCTAGTGAGACAAGCCTCTACATCCTTACATTTGTACTCTAGCCATCCCTGCTTAGCCATTTTGCACTTCCTGTCAATCTCATTTTTGAGACGTTTGCATTCCTTTTTGCCTGCTTCATTTACTGCATTTTTATATTTTATCCTTTCATCAATTAAATTCAATATTTCATCTGTTACCCAAGGATTTCTATTAGCCCTCGTCTTTTTACCTACTTGATCCTCTGCTGCCTTCACTACTTCATCCCTCAGAGCTACCCATTCTTCTTCTACTGTATTTCTTTCCCTCATTCCTGTCAATTGCTCCCTTATGCTCTCCCTGAAACTCTCTACAACCTCTGGTTCTTTCAGTTTATCCAAGTCCCAGCTTCTTAAATTCCCGCCTTTTTGCAGTTTCTTCAGTTTCAATCTGCAGTTCATAACCAATAGATTGTGGTCAGAATCCACATCTGCCCCTGAAAACGTCTTACAATTTAAAACCTGGTTCCTAAATCTCTGTCTTACCATTATGTAATCTATCTGATACCTTTTAGTATCTCCAGGATTCTTCCAGGTATACAACCTTCTTTCATGATTCTTGAACCAAGTGTTAGCTATGATTAAGTTATGCTCTGTGTAAAATTCTACAAGGCGGCTTCCTCTTTCATTCCTTCCCCCCAATCCATATTCACCTACTATGTTTCCTTCTCTCCCTTTTCCTCCTGACGAATTTCAGTCACCCATGACTATTAAATTTTCGTCTCCCTTCACTACCTGAATAATTTCTTTTATCTCGTCATACATTTCATCAATTTCTTCATCATCTGCAGAGCTAGTTGGCATATAAACTTGTACTACTGTAGTAGGCTTTGTGTCTATCTTGGCCACAATAATGCGTTCACTATGCTGTTTGTAGTAGCTAACCCGCACTCCAATTTTTTTATTCATTATTAAACCTACTCCTGCATTACCCCAATTTGATTTTGTATTTATAACCCTGTAATCACCTGACCAAAAGTCTTGTCCCTCCTGCCACCGAACTTCACTAATTCCCACTATATCTAACTTTAACCTATCCATTTCCCTTTTTAAATTTTCTAACCTAGCTGCCCAATTAAGGGATCTGACATACCACGCTCCGATCTGTAGAATGCCAGTTTTCTTTCTCCCCGCCCGGAGATCCGAATGGGGGACTATTTTACCTATGGAATATTTTCCCCAAGAGGACGCCATCATCATTTAATCATACAGTAAAGCTGCATCTCCTCGGGAAAAATTACAGCTGTAGTTTCCCCTTGCTTTCATCCGTTCACAGTACCAGCACAGCAAGGCCGTTCTGGTTAATGTTACAAGGCCAGATCAGTCAATCATCCAGACTGTTGCCCCTGCAACTACTGAAAAGGCTGCTGTCCCTCTTCAGGAACCACATGTTTGTCTGGCCTCTCAACTGATACCCCTCTGTTGTGGTTGCACCTACGGTACGGCCATCTGTATCGCTGAGGCACGTAAGCCTCCCCACCAACGGCAAGGTCCATGGTTCATGGGGGGGAAATTGACCTACAACTCTCAAAAGCCGACATGCAGATATCATCAGAGACACAAAATATATAAAATACCAGTTTTTGTAGCCTGTAATGCATAACAACTTGTGATTGTCTTCCGTTTTTATGTGGTACCATTCGTCATATCCCTCCTATTCATCGTAGCATACTGAACTCGCCTTCGGGAGGACGACGGTTCAATCCCGCATCCGGCCATCCTGTTCTAGGTTTTCCGTGATTTCCCTAAATCACTCCAGGCAAATGCTGGGTTGGTTCCTTTGAAAGGGCACGACCGACTTCCATCCCCATCCTTCCCTAATCCGATGAGACCGATGACCTCGCTGTTTGGTCTCTTCCCCCAAACAATCCAATCCAGTCGTCCTATTCATCTATAAACATACCACTAAGAACCGCACTCCACGTGCTCACGCCATGTCATACAAAATTTCACCGATGATGTGCTTCTGGGTCTGGCAATCCACAACCGAAATACAACAAGGCAAACATTATCATATTATAGGCGATAATCTGTAAGCGATTACCACAGCCGATAAGGTACTATCAGCGAATAAATATCGACCATAGGTGATTATCCATAAATCTCGAAGACCACCAACGAGAACACGTCGCTCCACTGGCACTAAGACCTAATCGAACGACAGCGATAAAAAAAAGAAAAGTAAAGAAAAACCTTACTTGAATGTCAGCACGCCACTAGTGGGGACAACCAGAGTCAATTGCGCAAGATAACCCCATCGGTATCAGTGGCATGACCAAAATCATTCCAAAATTCACTATCGGATTGCAAATCAACTTCTGTGGTATCATTATCGCCTACTTACCAGGAATGTTATCCGCCTGCTTAGCTGAGTGGTTTGGTGCTTATCTCTCTTCCCATGCAGCGGACCCGCGCTCGATTCCCGACTGGGTTGTAGATTTTCTCTGCTCGTGCACTGGGTGTTTTCTTGTCCTCATCATCATTTCATCCTCATCACCGGCACCCGATTCGCCCAATGTGGCGTCGACTGCGATAAGACTCGGCGGCCGAACTTCCCCGCATGGGCGCCTCCCAGCCAGCGGTGCCATAAGGTCACTCCACTTCATTTTGCTACAGATGATGGAACAGACCGTGCATTCACCCCACTGGCATTCAAGCAGCACCAACGGAAACAAAGCCAAACCATAATTAGATTCCAAGATTCTGAGACTATTGTGACTCCAAGACTTGTGCAATTATTTCTGAACCACATTTGCTGTGGTGTGACAATCTACTAATATAGTAATGCTCAAGTGATAAATAAACTACTCTTATCATAAAACCAAGAGGTTTCTGTCGAGAAACTGGAAAATTCCTATAGACGAAATAATTTTCTATCTGTGAAACATGAGAGAATAGCAGTACGCCCAAAATTTGTCGTAAATTATCAAAGTGTAAATGTTGTACAGAAAACTACAAACATCTAACCCATTGATGAGATGTCACAGCAGAAGACCTTACCGACTGATTATAATAATAAATCGCTAAAAAGTGCAAATGCCAACAAATAAACAGCAGTGCACTAAATGACTACTTAAATTAATTTGAATCAAATGTTTCGTACCACTAAGTTAATGATACACAAGTTTTCCCGTACCGATATTACGTGCGGCTTTGTTTTGGACTGAGGCCGCAGTGGCCGACAGTCAGTTCTTACGCGCATATCCGCTGCGTTTCTGTTTGAGGGGGCTAAGCGGTGTGATATCCACTACGTCAATTTGGTGACCATGTTGCGGATTTCGCGTACTAATCCATCCATTATTCCTTGTTTGCCCTGAGTTCCAGACAGGCTCCATGGACTGGATAGAACTTTGCATTTCCCTTCTCTTGCTGCCCGCATCTCGTGGTCGTGCGGTAGCGTTCTCGCTTCCCACGCCCGGGTTCCCGGGTTCGATTCCCGGCAGGGTCAGGGATTTTCTCTACCTCGTGATGGCTGGGTGTTGTGTGCTGTTCTTACGTTAGTTAGGTTTAAGTAGTTCTAAGTTCTAGGGGACTGATGACCATAGATGTTAAGTCCCATAGTGCTCAGCGCCATTTTTGAACCTTCTCTTCCTGTTTCTGTTTTCTTCATAAGTTACCATAATACGTCCCCCGTCTGCTTCAGTCATTTCTTTGAGGGTCATTATTAAATCGTTCCTTGATATCGGTTTCTTCTCACCCTGTTTCTATTTGTGTTTTGCCCTCATTATTTCCACGAGATGCACGTTACAAATGTCGTTCATTATGTCTCATTCGGTCCCTTGCGTTTTGTGCTTCCCTGACAAAGTCTAACTCTCGTAGAGCGCTTTTGAATGACTGTATTGTGTCATCACATTTTCCAGTGAGTAGTTCCTGGTACCTCAATGGCAGTTTCGTGTAGCAGTGTAGCATTATCACTATATGGTTGGTCAAGGTAAAGGTTTTTGTTGACAAGCGTCTCGAAAAATTACCGGACTGCGGCCCCAGATGCTTCGTAATCCTTTCCGAACTAATCTCCTGTTTAATCCTTTCTTGAGTTTGTGTGACCATTAGGTCTTTAAGAAAGCCTCTCTGAGTTCGTCGTAGTTTCTGCAGACTGCTGCAATGCTACGCATTTGCTCTGCTATTGAACCTCAAAGGGCCGGCCGGGGTGGCCGAGCGGTTCTAGGCGCTACAGTCTGGAACCGCGCGACCGCTCCTGCCTCGGGCATGGATGTGTGTGATGTCCTTACGTTAGTTAGGTTTAAGTAGTTCTAAGTTCTAGGGGACTGATGACCTCCGAAGTCCCATAGTGCTCAGAGCCATTTGAATCATTTGAACCTCAAAGGTATCAACAGACAAACTGCAAAGTGTTCAAATGTGTGTGAATTACTAAGAGACAAAGCTGCTGAGGTTATCGGTCTCTAGACTTACACACTACTTAAACTACCTTATGTTGAGATAACACACACACCCATGCCCGACGGAGGATTCGAACCTCCGGCGGGAGGGGCCGCGCAGGCCGTGACATGGAGCCTAAAACCACGCGGCTACTCCACGCGGCAGACAAATTGCAATTTGTATACTAGTAGCCATGACTCGGTTATTACCTAATCATACTGACCAATCCATGGCTTGGGACGTAATGCATTGTGGTTCTCTTTGTAAACTTGAAAATACTGAACTGAGACAAAATGTTTCACTTCGAAATATTCGTAAGTTTACGCCACTGAACATTCTCTAACTTCTGGCACGCGTGCGCCCAAGATTTCATGAACGACGGATCCCTGAATGCTGTTGTACACTGGTTTCGTGTCATCGGAGTCTTGTGGAGATGTTTACGTACGCATGCGTCGCTTGCAATCGTTCGTCCGGCTCGGCACTATGAGTACTACGCCTCAGTGAGTGCGCACGCTCCGCAGAGCACCGTACCCCATTAAGCTGGTGTTTTGTCTTCGACATTCCTTGTGACCAACGAACTCACTGCGACTTGCTGTTGCTTCTGGCTGAGTTTCTACACGAGCGACCAGTTCCCACGTTTGTCTCAACTCATCTACCAGCTTATTCCGGTGGGTGCTGCGACACGTTTTCTTGTCTTTAATTTCTAACATTTCTTCCAGTTTCTTTTCAACTACTTTCCGTCCCCGTTTTTACGGCCAGTAATAGCCTTCTTGATTGCGCTCACTTCGACCTTGGCCAGCGCTTCCTGATCTCGCCCAATTTGGGCATTTTTTAGCATCTTTAATTCTACTAATCTGGCTTTCCCTGCCTTACGTTTTGGCCTACCACTGCTTCTCGCGTCTCATCTGATGTGTCTCTGACGTCTTCAATCTCTGATTTTACACCCTTAACTTCATTCCTGATCTGATTTACGTTTTCGACAAACCCACCAGCCCTCCTTTCAGTTTCTTAAATTTCTTTCACGACTCTTTCCTGTCTCTTTTCCTCCTTGTCTTATCGCTTCCGAATTTCTCCAATTTCATTAATGAGGATATCTTGTCTTTGTTCTTCTTCCTGTTGTCACCTCTTCTCTGCCTCTTGCATAAACTGAGTGACAGATTCTAATTGCGTACTCCCAGTAACTTACTCTGGACAAGACGCACGCGACTCCATTTCTCTATAACGCCTTGTCCGTGAAATCGGAGTGGCAATGTCACTGACTGTACCTCTTTCCGTATTTACAGAACTTACATGACCTGCCGCCTCGGCATCGTTTCCACTTTCATTTCCTGAGTAAACTCGCTCACCATCAGAGTATTCGTTATTTGACATTTGTTGCCCGTTTTCAGTCTGACTTAAATGAACTCTTTCCGCCATTCTGTCTTGTTCTGTATGAATGGCTGGCTCGTGTACCATTTTGGACGACATTATTGCGGAGCCATTCTCATAATAAAAAAAGAGCTTTGCTTCTCGTAAGCATTCAAACTGATTGCTTCTTCCACAAGTTACCTACTCTAGCGCATCACCTGCCATAGTTGTACTCTGACTTTCTATTAAATAATGCACGTATTTATGCCCAAGTGAACTAAACAAACCTACCCTACGATGTCGTACACATCCCAATAATCATAGTTCTCCCACAAAAGCTAGCCCAACGCTGTTGCAGCATCACACAGCAAGTGACACTTAATTCACTGATAAGACACAATGACATCAGACGCCAAGTGACACATAACTCACTGATAAGACACAATGACATCAGACAGCAAGTGACACAGAAGCCACTGACAAGAGACAGTGAGAAGCAAAAAAAAATTAAATGACACAATGAGTACATACACTGAAATAAAATGACTGCAGTATGCTACGAATAGCTGAGACAAGACGCATAGTGTCAAACCAGAGTTAAGTGATCTCAGTGTGCCATAGTCCCACTCTGAAAAAAAAAGAAAATCACACGTCCGTTAAGTAAGATAACGCGCTATGTACATCACAAAAGCGCCGTGATTCGAGATTCTGGCCCAGCGATGCCAACTGCAACCCGTCGCTTGCTTTAATCATAAACATACGTCTGAGTGAAGCGACTCATGTACCACCACAAGAAATAAAACAGTGAATAGTAGAGGGAGCACGAATGAGAACATTGACGTATTTATGTTAAGTTTTGCTATACCTTTAGTAACTACAACTAGCTGATAAATCTAACACAAAAACGACAAACACAAATTAGATAAGGAAAGTGTTTGATAGGTAAAGCATACATTGAGTGGAAGCCATACAAATTCTCACCAGAATTAATTCCTTATAGAACGCAATTTGACGTTAGTTAAATGAGTCCGCTGTAAGGCCCAACTCTATTCAAACTAAATCGGCTGTGATCAGCTATACTACAAACTCTGGTTCACCTGAGAACATGGTACTGCTAATATCATTTAACAACCCTAAGCCAGTGCAGCAGTACCTTACCCTCTCACCTTGATTCAGGCGGAAGCAGGAAACGAGGCGTTGTGGGCGAGGAGCAGTCTATGTGGCGGTTGTAATATTCTGACACATTCATAAAATGTGCGAACTTCGCGGTCTGACGTTCTGATTATTATAATAAGGGAAAATTCCCTTTCAGTGTCAGATGGCCCCGTTCGCTTGTGTAGCCAAACCAATTTGACTCACAGGCAAGACGGTGTGTTCTGGTATTGTTAAATATCAGACAGCCCACTCAGGACGAATATGTCTGAGATGATATGAAGTTCTACTGTCGGTACAGTTGGATTCTGCCACAGGGTCTTAGTTCAGCACAAGATACAGACCACAAGTTTCACCCACTAGGGAAAGTACTGAAGTTCTCCACGAGAGGAGCTGAAACAGCGAAACGAAAACCGCCCCAGCATTGCACAAACCAATCGAATTGGTATTCTATTATCCCCTTCTTGACTGTTCCGTTAGCCATGTAGCCAATCGAGACATAGCACTGGGGTTCCCACGCTGGGGGAGCAAGCCCCTGCTTTACGTAGCCTGAGAGGAGCCAGTCAGCGACTCCAAAGCTCTCTTGTCTGAAAAAAAAAAAAGATTTTGGAATAGGGAGGCGTCGTCCTCGTGGTGAGAACAGCAGTGTTTCGGCAAAAGTCATCTACCTAGATGGGACCACAGTTCCTCATTTAAAGTGTGATCTGAGCTGACCATTTCCAATTGCTGAAAGAAGGCTGTCAAGCTTCCAGACAGTTGTTCCCATGAAATTTATGTATTTTCTGGTGACTAAAGGAACCTAATGACTTCCTGGCGCCAGGGGACGCTACAGTCCTGTCTCCACTAGACAGTATGCCAGCCGTCTGTCCAAACTGTGGCAGCTTCTAACATGAGAATGCACGGCGTGGTGCGATCTTCCCACCGTTTCGAAAAAAGCTCAGTTCACAGCAGTTTCTCTTAAATTGGTTCCTCCATCCACTTGCATCCACCGGGCCTTTTTCTGTAATGGACTGACATCCGGCCCAGGTAAAATGTTTGAGAAAACTGGCACTCTTCTGTCCGATCCTTAGTGGAAGGGGGAATGAGCTTCAGCCAGAAGTCATTCTGTGGGTAAGAATCACTGTGCACCCTTTCCAAGAATTATGCTCACAGGCAGATTGCTGCGCTCGGCATATATGGCTTCCAATTCGTCTCACTTCCTGTCCTTGATCGCCTCTGCTTCTGCCCCCTTCCTCTCCGTGTACAAACGCTGAACAAGTTACAGATGCAACTACGGGAACATTCTGTCCACAACTTCCTCTTGTAGAAAAAGTCATTAATCACACATAACAAATTTAGTACCGGGGATCACCAAAATCACGCCCTAAAACATGAAAGTCAATCTGACTGTCAATGCCGAAGTGAGAGAGTGGCTGCCTGCCTCTCAAAATGTACTGGCACAATGTAAGGATACGCTAACACAGCTGCAACACGCCATGAGCGTGAGGAAGACTTTCCGAAGATTCTTGTGTTTTTTTGCCATTTCGTAAGAAAAGAGTTACAGTTTTTTCTTTTCTGTGAAATGGACAGTTAGATGAGTCACACACCCTTGTACCAGTATGCTGAAGATCCGGTTTGTTCCATATCTGCAAGAATATTTCGGGAATTCGGTTTTCAAGATCATGGAACAACATTGCACTGGCATGTGCATGTATGAGGATTACATAATAATGAGCTGCCTCGGCAATAGATCAACCGTGGATCTCGCGTTGCACCGTTGACTTCCAATGTCGCCTAATCTGACATCGACATCCTATAACAACACCAGTATTTTCAAGTTGCTCTAGACCTACTTCCAAAAGAATGAGATGAGCTTTACTGCTGTCTGGATGTTTCTCGTGGGCCTGGGGTACAATGAACATCTGTAAAAGATAAAAACTTTGATCCTTACCGTAATTATAAAAAGTATCCCAAGGTTGTATAAGCTTGTACGTAAAGGATACACCCTTGAAAAATCGGATGGTAATTTTGAAAACAAAAACTTTGTAGTCCTATTCGAAAGTTAAAATCCACCCCAAGATTCTATTTTCATTCGCGTAAAAGATATCGTCTTTTGACATTGGATGAATCTTCTTGAAACACAGTATATTTATTTACAAGAGTGAATCTATATTAAAAAATAAGCGAGACGTAATTTGGAATGGCTCGTAAATTAATTATGGTGAGGAATGTAACTGTATCTACGTGTACATGATTCACATTTAATCTTCTGGTAGAGGTTTCATGGAACTACTCAAGAACAGCATTTGCGAATGTGAACACACAAATTATTCTGTGTGAGCTCTGATAGAGCTTATTTAATTAGAATGCTCATTTCTCCCCGTGTAAGTGGGAGTCAAGAAAATACGAGGGTTGGAAATTTAACAGTGACAACTACTTACAGCTCGTACAAAACAGACACGTGTTTCAAAGTTTTACTCACCTTCTAAGTAGTCACCAGCATTGTGTATAACACGTTGCCAGCGATGTGGAAGTCTTAGGATACTCTTAGCAGTGCCAGTTGTGTTGACAGCTAGAACGGCGCGGTCTGTTGCCCGACGAACTTGTAGCAGTTCAGAAGTGAATGCCGTGAAGTGTTCCCTTCAGTTTAGAAATAGAGTTGAACTTGCGAGGGCTTAAGTCAGGGGCGTGCAGTAGGTGTTATAGCACTTAGCAGCCCCATCAGTCAAACAAATCAGTTGCGAGGTGCCGGGGCTAGCAGTGTATTTACCACTAAATTCTTCTAGAATCTTCATATGTAAATGATGCTCTAAGCCCCCCCCCCCCCTATTCTAACTCCGACTTTTACTATTTCACATGGATTAACAAGAAACCCGAACTGACTGTAATCGACCCTGCAAGTGGAGTAGAAAAGAGTTTGGCACCTGCAATAACTTCATTTGATAGAAATTAATTAAATAAAGGAAAGTTTCATTAACGTAGTGAGAAATGAAAGGGAGACTCTACTGATTAACAGAATGAACGTTCTGTCCAAAATAACAATTTTATTTATTATGACTAAACTCAAAATAATAAAAAAACACATGAAACATTTACAATACATCAAGTTGGATCATATTGGATAATCAAATAAATGCTGTGAAGGTGAAGTTGTCCATAAACTAGATTGTGACATTTATGAAGAGGTGGTATGTGGAACCAATTCCTTGCAACTCAAATCTTAAGAGAATCACACAGCCAACCCAACATTAATTGCCACTACGGTAGCGAGAACTCAGACAATGAACACCCAAGACAGAAAAAGTTAGAAAAGACGAACAGGCGCGCTCTGCTGAGCTCTGATTATCACCTAGCAAAATCCCTAATCTGCCGGTGCTGCGGACATAAATTACTAAGCTGTCTTCTTAACTGCAAGAACACGATCTGGCGTACTGGAGGCGATGGCTGGTTGCTTCGACGTCCTGTCGTGGTGATGATAATGTCGCGAGTATAGCCTGAAACGAATTATCCTGGTCTGGTTGTTCCAGACTAAAGACTTCCTAGCAATATAAATGCGCCTCTGAGGGAGATGAAGAAGGCCCACCACACAATAACTGACGGCACAGTGATTGATTTTAACTAGTGAAGTCACACAGTAACTTTGATATGGTCAACTTTAGCCAAAAGTGCTCAAGACAGACAACATAGGTCGTTTGTACGCAGAACGCTCAACTGCCAACTGTACTCAGAAAGTTACGTTGAAGTCGAAACTTCAGCAACTTCGTCAAACAGTTACAATTTAAAAAAAAAGTATATTAGACAGTCAATGGAAGGCAGGCTGTCCAGACCAGCGAGAGCTCAGTCTTGTAACCTACTCCGACCGAAAGGCGAGAGCTGACCCTCTCAAGAGCACCCGTACAAACCGAACACATAACATACTCACCCCCACGACAGTGGCCGTGGTTAAACGTTCCAGTCAGCAACTCGAAAACCGGCGGAAAATTCCACTCTATTGCCGAAGCACTACCATTCCACCAATGGAGATTCTTGGCGCCAATTTCTGCACCGATTTTGTTTGCTACGTCACGGAGCTATGCCCTGAGCAAGCCAATCACAGTTACGATATTGCAGAAAACGCGGGAATTTGCTCACCAAGACTGCCTGGGAACACAAGTCATTCCCACGCCTTCGCTGGTAGCCCGCCAGAAAGTGTTTTCACTACGTTTGTGTGAAGTAACGGAATTTCTAGCCCAGCCGCCCCTTCTGGCCCCTCTGGGCGTGTCGCTCCCACTCTTATGACAATGTCAGCATCTGGAAAGCATCCACACGGCTCCCTCACACCTGTCGGCTTAACCCTTTCAAGCTCAGCAGATCTCGCCTGTCACCGGACCACCCGAGAGACGAGAGACGCTGCGTGGGAAGTCTGTATGTGAAGAAATAGTAACTTTTCACTGCATGCAATTAGACAGGGAAATCGAATTACTCAGAGTAAGATAGAAATATGAGAGGAGGCTCATGCCACCTCTCACAGTAACAGCTTGCACTGTACCTGCTTGTGCACTGTCCTGCGAAATGATGGCCAGGTCCTGCAGAAAGTGTCATCACTTCTGTCTCTAGGCTACTCATGGGTTGTGTTCCAAAAATGAACAGCATAGAGATAGATATGATGACATTTTCTACAGGACCTAACCATTATTTTGCAGGACAATGCTCAAGCATGTACAGTGCGAGCTGTTTCTGATTTGTTTGACTTAAGGGGGTATCAAGTGCTATACCACCTACTGCACTCCCCTGACTTAAACCCTCGTGAGTTCAACTCGATTTCTAAACTGAAGAGAACACTTCACGGAATTCGCTTCAGAAATGCTACAAATTCGTCGGGCAACAGACCGCGCCCCTCGAACTGTCAACATAACTGGCATTGCTAAGAGTATCCTACTACTTCCACATCGCTGGCAACAGTTATACACAGTGCTGGTGACTACTTTGAAGGTCAGTAAGACTTTGAAACACGTATCTATTTTGTACGAGCTGCGAATAAATAGTTGCCACTATAAAGTTCCAACCCCCGTATTTATGCAAACTGAAGCGAATAATGAAAACTGAAACCAACCCTCAGCTTTGTGCCCAGGTCTACTTCTCACTAGGCAGGTCAGACAGATGTGGTATTCACTACGCCATCACGTCACCGTGGCTTCGCACAGTTGTACAGACTACCCTAGCGCGTCTCCCTCCTCAATTCAAATTCCCATTCACGCCTCAGCTTACTTGTTATTGCCCCTAATCTCGTACAGCATTGTTGCGTTAGCCGCTGTGGCGCAGTCTCAATACAGGTGGAAAGCCTCTGCGATGCTGTTAGTGTTATGGGGGAATACCAGGCAGGGTGAGAGGTAAAAAGAAATATCGGCTAATGAGGGAAGTGTGCTAGGCTAATTGGTGCAGTAATACAAATGCCACAGTAACACTGTGCTACAATTGTTAGCGCATTTTTCTAGTGAGCAGAAGACCTGGGTTGGAATCCCAGCCTTGTTCCAAATTTTCATTCGTTGCTTTAATCTGCACATATCCATGATAGATGTTTGAGACTTGGAAACGTCTCTGGAACCATCTAGTATTACTTGATTGAAACGTATATCATTGCGTCTTTGTCACGTGTCACCTGAGAAATGAAATAAATTTATCTGCCAAAGCCTGTTGTTGTAACTTATCTTCGTTGTTGCACTAATATTGACTACTACTGTGCTAGCATAGCAAATATCAGTTCAGTTCTGGGACAGCTCTGCGGTAATTAGAGGTCTGTGCAGCATCTGCACTGCCCTCTATAAACCCCCACCGCCAGTAGTACTCGAAAGCGGCAGCGGTCGCGCTGCTGGAGGGGGGGGGCTAATCCACCCCCGCAGCCAGCAGCCAGCAGTGCGGTTTTCGTGAGCCACTCCAGCCTGACGACCGAATCGCACGACATCGACCCCGCCTTAATGGAGCAGCCGGCTCGCCGCATGAACCTTCGGCTTTGTGCTTCCTTTTGCTCGCTGCGTTTAACCACCACCTGTCCATTTTATCGTATGTTCTCCTTGTTCTGCGACCTTTCAGCAGGCGACGTATTTACATTTACCCCCCTGGCGTGACCACTACAGATGTCTATCAGTATAATGGGAACACTACAGTGAACAAGTTTAATACGATGCCGCAGAATTTTTCGTTTGTTCGTAACTACGATTAGTCACGTAGTGGTTGCAGATAAATCGCGAAGTTTTTCTCAAAGCATTTTGTACCATTCGTCATCTACTAGAGCTTTGTTCCTTCTGTCTTGCGATGGGACGAAGTGACGACAATTTGTCACTTAAGAAAGGTGTCGCACATCTTTAGGTACTTGCAAGTATTAAAATGACTAATAATGAAAATTTCGTTGTTTTAATTAAATCAGTTGTGACTTTTTATACATTGTGGATTAATATGAAAAATCAATAAATTTTATAAAAATAGGTCTATGCATGTTCCATATCTCCTCCTAAACTGTTGGACCGATTTCAACCAAACTTGGGATTAGCGGCACTTAATGTGTAGAAAGAGTCGCTGTGGGATTAAGTGTAACGCATCTATCAAAGGGGCGGGGGTAGGAGTGAAAAATTAGTGTTGCCTACGGAGTGCCAACAACCAGAATTTACTCATCTAGTATTTCAGAATGAGTGCACATAGTGACTTGCAAAAAACCTCTATAAAAAATTCCATTCTTTACAGAGCTTTTTCGCGATGACAATCCCCACAAAATGATGAAAATAGAAAATTTTATCGCTTACTTCATTATCACTGTTTATACAATAAAACTGCCACGTCAGTCCCGACGTTTTAATTTATTACTTCTTTGCTACTAACTATATTCGGGATAGATTTTTAGACAGTATTCACATAAGCCACTAAACGTACTTGTAAAATTACATCATTGTACGCCACAAAGCTCAGGAATATGACGTCATCAGCATTGAGATGAGTGAAACCTGAAGTGCACGGCGAAATTCTACATCTATAACTACATCCATACTCCGCAAGCCACCTGACGGTGTGTGGCGGAGGGTACCTTGAGTACCTATATCGGTTTTCCATTCAATTCCAATCTCGTATTGTTCGTGGAAAGAAGGATTGTCGGTATGCCTCTGTGTTGGCTCTAATCTCTCTGATTTTATCCTCATGGTCTCTTCACGATATATACGTAGGAGGGACCAATATACTGCTTGAATCCTCGGTAAAGGTATGTTCTCGAAACTTCAACAAAAGCCTGTACCGAGCTACTGAGCGTCTCTCCTGCAGATTCTTCCACTGGAGTTTATCTATCATCTCCGTAACGCTTCCGCGATTACTAAATGATCCTGTAACGAAGTCCACTGCTCTCCGTTGGATCTTCTCTATCTCTTCTATCAACCCTGTCTGGTACAGATCCCACACTGCTGAGCAGTGTTCAAGCAGTGGGCGAACAAGCGTACTGTATCCTACTTCCTTTGTTTTCGGATTGCATTTCCTTCGAATTCTTCCAATGAATCTCAGTCTAGCATCTGCTTTACCGACGATCAACTTTATATGATCGTTCCACTTTAAATCACTCCTAATGAGTACTTCCACATAATTTATGGAATTAACTGCTTCCAGTTGCTGACCTGCTATATTGTAGCTAAATGATAAGGGATCTTTCTTTCTATGTATTCGCAGCACATTACACTTGTCTACATTGAGATTCAATTGCCATTCCCTGCACCATGCGTCAATTTGCTGTTGATCCTCCTGCATTTCAGTACAATTTTCCTTTGTTACAACCTCTCGATATGCCACAGCATCATCCGCAAAAAGCCTCTGTGAACTTCCGATGTCATCCACAAGGTCATTTATGTATATTGTGAATAGCAACGGTCCTACGACACTCCCCTGCGGCACACCTGAAATCACTCTTACTTCGGAAGACTTCTCTCCGTTCAGAATGACGTGCTGCGTTCTGTTGTCTAGGAACTCTTCAATCCAATCACACAATTGGTCTGATGGTCCATATGCTCTTACTTTGTTCATTAAACGACTGTGGGGAACTGTATCGAACGCCTAGCGGAAGTCAAGAATTCAACATCTACCTGGGAACCCGTGTCTATGGCCCTCTGAGTCTCGTGGGCGAATAGCGCGAGCTGGGTTTCACACGATCATCTTTTTCGAAACCCATGCTGATTCCTACAGAGTAGATTTCTAGTCTCCAGAAAAGTCATTATACTCGAACATAATTCGTGTTCCAAAATTCTACAGCTGATCGACGTTAGAGATATAGGTCTATAGCTCTGCACATCTGTTCGACATCCCTACTTGAAAACGGGGATGACCTGTGCCCTTTTCCAATCCTTTGGAACGCTACGCTTTTCTAGAGACCTACGGTACACCGCTGCAAGAAGGGGGGCACGTTCCTTCGCGTACTCTGTGTAAAATCGAACTGGTACTGCATCAGGTCCAGCGGCCTTTCCTCTTTTGAGCGATTTCAATTGTTTCTCTATCCGTCTGTCGTCTATCTCGATATCTACCATTTTCTCATCTGTGCGACAATCTAGAGAAGGAACTACAGTGCAGTGTTCCTCTGTGAAACAGCTTTGGAAAAAGAAATTCGCTAGCGATACAGCTGAACTATGAACAAAACCATGTTTGAAATATGTTAAATCTATGCAACATGTGCCTACGTGGGCAGTCATGGGTAACAAAACTTCTGCTAAATCCCTGGATCGATTTCAGCCGTACTTGGTAAACATATTAGACTTCTTACTATCTGTAAAGAACTACTGTGGATGTAAGAACCACTAGCCTTCTACTGTGGTGGGGGTGATGACGTGGAGTGAGAAAGGGGAGTAGGACGAGATGGAGAGACAGAGAGGGCTAAGAAGGAGATGGGCATACACAGGGGGAAGAGGACATGGACAGAGAAAGGTGGAGGGGAAATGAACAGAAATGTAAGTGGAGGAGATGGACAGAGAGAGTGCAGAGGAGGAGATGGCCAGAGAACAGGGAGTAACAGATGTAAAAAGAAGGGTGGGAGGATCAGGGGTACAGATGGAGGGGGATCGACGAGACTGGGGGGAGGAACAGATGGACAGAGAAAGGCAGGAAGAAACATTCAGGAAAAGCAAAGAGGGTGAGTTGGACAGAGAGAGGGGATGTAATGAGATACAGAAAGAACACAAAAGTTTGGCAAGGACAGAAAGACGAGCTGGAGGGACGAGAAGATGTACAGTGAGTGGGTCAGAAGGAGATGGACAGAGGAAAGAGGAGAAGGAGATGGTCTAATGGGAGTTCTCAAACAATAAGTACCTGGGAAATGCCGGTACTCAGGTAATTTTATTATTATATACAAAGTTCCCCACAGTTCTTATGTTAAAAATGATTTATTAATCTGGAGTACGTTTTGTGGACTGGCAAGACAGCCAATCCACAAGGACGGGTGGCCGAAGGGCACACGTTAAGCTCAGGCAGGGTGGCGTGAGGTCTGGAACAGGTCAAGGTCTTATAGTAGCAAAAATAGTACGAAGCTTCTGGAATTCTTAACTTTAATCCATAATTGGTGAACATCGGTCTGACGGTACATGCATCACAAGATAAATAGCAACTGATAATGGCGCCTTGCTAGGTCGTAGCAAATGACGTAGCTGAAGGCTATGCTAACTATCGTCTCGGCAATTGAGAGCGTAATTTGTCAGTGAACCATCGCTAGCAAAGTCGGCTGTACAACTGGGGCGAGTGCTAGGAAGTCTCTCTAGACCTGTCGTGTGGCGGCGCTCGGTCTGCAATCACTGACAGTGGCGACACGCGGGTCCGACGTATACTACCGGACCGCGGCCGATTTAAAGGCAAGTGTGGTGGCTGGCGGTGACACCACAGTACGCATCATGTATGCCAGTGCAGACCCACGCCATCGACGTTGACCGCTATGATGTCATTGGACGGCCACTGCATACCATCAGCAGTAGTTATACAGAGCAAATCACGCTGTTCCTTTCCTTTTTTAGCACAAGAACAGTTTTTTACGACAGTTGAATTTTTCGCTTGGAGAAGACTGAGTGTGTTGCGCTCTTAGAAAAAAGTGTTCCTGAAATGCTCCTCCATGATACTGACAAGAGGGAGATTGAGTTAATAATTAAATCACTAAATACCAAGAACTCTCATGGATATGACGGGGTATCTAGCAGAATACTGAAGTATTGTTCCATGTATGTTAGCCCAGTACTTAGCCATATCTGTAACTTTTCCTTTAGGAGTGGTCGGTTTCCTGACCGATTAAAGTACTCTGTAGTGAAGGCACTTTATAAAAAGGGAGACAGGGATAATGTTGATAATTATAGACCTATTTCTATGCCATCGGTGTTTGCTAAAGTTATCGAGAGGGTTGTATATACAAGGTTACTGCAGCATTTAAATTCACATAATTTGCTGTCAAATGTACAGTTTGGTTTTAGAAATGGATTAACAACTGAAAATGCTATAGTCTCTTTTCTCTGTGAGGTTTTGGACGGATTAAATAAAAGGTTGCGAACGTTAGGTGTTTTCTTTGATTTAACGAAGGCTTTTGACTGTTTTGACCACAAAATATTACTGCAGAAGTTGGAACATTATGGAGTAGGGGGAGTAGCTTACAACTGGTTCGCCTCTTACTTTAAGAATAGAAAGCAGAAGATAATTCTCCGCAATATTGAGAGTGGTAATGATGTTCAGTCCCAATGGGGCACTGTTAAATGGGGTGTTCCCCAAGGATCGGTGCTGGGGCCACTGCTGTTTCTTATTTATATAAATGATATGTCTTCTAGTATTACAGGTGATTCAAAAATATTTCTGTTTGGTGATGACACCAGCTTGGTAGTGAAGGATCTTGTATGTAATATTGAAACATTATCAAATAATGTAGTTCATGAAATAAGTTCATGGCTTGTGGAAAATAATTTGATGCTAAATCACAGTAAGACTCAGTTTTTACAGTTTCTAACTCACAATTCAACAAGAACTGATATTTTAATCAGACAGAATGGGCATGTTATAAGCGAGACGGAACAGTTCAAGTTCCTAGGCGTACAGATAGATAGTAAGCTGTTGTGGAAAGCCCATGTTCAGGATCTTGTTCAGAAACTAAATGCCGCTTTATTTACCATTAGAACAGTATCTGAAATAAGTGACATTTCAACACGAAAAGTATTCTACTTCGCATATTTTCATACGCTTATGTCATATGGTATTATTTTTTGGGGTAATTCTTCTGATTCAAAAAGGGTATTTTCGGCTCAAAAACGGGCTGTTCGAGCTATGTGTGGTGTAAGTTCGAAAACCTCTTGTCGACCCCTATTCAATAGCCTGGGAATTTTGACATTGCCCTCACAGTATATATTTTCTTTAATGTCGTTTGTTGTTAGCAATATTAGCTTATTCCCAAGAGTTAGCAGCTTCCACTCAGTTAATACTAGGCAAAAATTAAATCTGCATGTGGAATGCACTTCCTTGACTCTTGTGCAGAAAGGAGTGCAGTATTCCGCTGCATCCATTTTCAATAAGCTACCACAAGAACTCAAAAATCTTAACAGTTGCGCTTTTAAGTCTAAACTGAAGAGTTTCGTCATAGCTCACTCCTTCTATTCTGTCGAGGAGCTCCTGGAAGAGCTAAAAAATTAAGCAAATTCCAGTGTTACATTCTTGATTTTCTTTATTTAAACTAACGACGTGTTAGCTGAATATGTTTCTTATATTTCATTTTATCTGTTTCTACAATCGTGTTATAATTTCATGTATTGACTCGTTCCATGACCACGGAGACTTCTCCTTAATGTGGTCCCACGGAACAATAAATAAATAAATAAAATAAATAAATAAGAAGTATGATCTTCTAATTGGTAAGAGGGAAGCGGTAAATGGCGTGCATTTTGCTGGGCTTACTAATGTAGATGCAGTTAATGTGTTATGTGAATTTCCTTCTCAAAGTTTCAGAGAGACGATACGTCACCTTTGCTTTGTAACATTCAATCCAAACAAATTACGCCTTGAATGGCTCTGATAATCGTAGATGTTTAAGGGAAAGTTCTTTCTTCGGTAAGGGAATCGATCGCTATCCTGAAGTAAAAACTATCTGTAGGCAGCACCGTGTCCAATAGGAACACTGGCTGTGTTCTACGTTTTACTTATGGTAGTGGGATGTTTAGAGGCCATAACAGACTCAGCGCCATTTTGATCCTGAAATAACTGCAGTTGTTACTGTTTTCCAGATAAACAGGATGTTGTATGAAGTTAGTAGTACTGAGCCCCACATCGAAACAGTTTTTGTTATCTGATATGGGAGTTGATAGCTAGGAACTAGGAGCAGCTTCCATCCTACTTAAAGATACTTCGCGTATCCAGCACCAATTGTAACTAATTTATTTTGGATACTTATGTGTAATGAGACGCCAACGCCTGAAGTGGAGCAGATTTGCTTCAGTTTGCACTACGCAGTATGAATGAGATTACCTCTACGCTTTAAAGTATGACGTAACTCAAGAAGAAGAAGTGTAATAACTGGGGTAAAACTGAGGGTGGCAAATGGATTTTTTTTTTTTTTAAGAATGACGAAGAGTAGTTTGACTGGGTTAACACTGTGCTACTGGAAGATAGCAAATGTATGCAAGCAGTCAAACATACAAAAAATAATTTATATTCCACTAAAAAATCAAAAAGTGTGATCAGTAAATTATTTGTCTGTTTACTCCATACTAGATTTGAAATTTTATTATTAAATGAAGTAAATTGAAAATATACTTGCTTCCCTCTAGGAAACCATAGTGGTTACTTAGCCGAGTGTGAAATCTGCATGGGATATATCACTAGAAGTCTTATATAAGAATTAATTTAATTTCGTTAACATTAGAAAAGTAGTTACGCAGTCAGATAAACGTTGAAAACCCTTACTTAAAAGAAAAGATTGTTTTATGTAAGAAGAATATCACCTTATAAATTACTATGATTACAGACGATTACGAGGTCCTCATCCAGACTCTGAATGCGCAAGGGACGTCAGCCGGCCGCTTTTTCATCCTCTGCCGTTCGGAGTAAGTGATATGGTTGGGCACGTCGTCGGCGCACCGCTTTCCCTGCCGTTTAACTAACTTTCGAGACAGTGGAGCCACTACTACTCATTCATGTACTTACAGTTCCTCTACTGGTATCACGAGGCTGAGTACACCCTGTACCAGGAAAAATCTTTTACAGTACCAGGAATGAACTTGGGTTACCTGCATCTCATGTTACCCCTCTCATTGTCCATCTCATACACCTCCCTCATATTATCCATCCCCTTCTCCTCCTCTCTGCTGACGCATGTCTGTCCACATGTATGTCCCTGAAACACATTCCAATGTTGTTGTTGTTGTTGTGGTCTTCAGTCCTGAGACTGGTTTGATGCAGCTCTCCATGCTACTCTATCCTGTGCAAGCTTTTTCATCTCCCAGTACCTACTGCAACCTACATCCTTCTGAATCTGCTTAGTGTATTCATCTCTTGGTCTCCCTCTACGATTTTTACCCTCCACGCTGCCCTCCAATACTAAATTGGTGATCCCTTGATGCCTCAGAACATGTCCTACCAACCGATCCCTTCTTCTGGTCAAGTTGTGCCACAAACTTCTCTTCTCCCCAATCCTACTCAATACTTCATCATTAGTTATGTGATCTACCCATCTAATCTTCAGCATTCTTCTGTAGCACCACATTTCGAAAGCTTCTATTCTCTTCTTGTCCAAACTATTTATTGTCCATGTTTCACTTCCATACATGGCTACACTCCATACGAATACTTTCAGAAATGACTTCCTGACACTTAAATCAATACTGGATGTTAACAAATTTCTCTTCTTCAGAAACGCTTTCCTTGCCATTGCCAGCCTACATTTTATATCCTCTCTACTTCGACCATCATCAGTTATTTTGCTCCCCAAATAGCAAAACTCCTTTACTACTTTAAGTGCCTCATTTCCTAATCTAATTCCCTCAGCATCACCCGACTTAATGAGACTACATTCCATTATCCTTGTTTTGCTTTTGTTGATGTTCATCTTATATCCTCCTTTCAAGACACTGTCCATTCCATTCAACTGCTCTTCCAAGTCCTCTGCTGTCTCTGACAGAATTACAATGTCATCGGCGAACCTCAAAGTTTTTATTTCTTCTCCATGAATTTTAATACCTACTCCGAATTTTTCTTTTGTTTCCTTTACTGCTTGCTCAATATACAGATTGAACAACATCGGGGAGAGGCTACAACCCTGTCTTACTCCCTTCCCAACCACTGCTTCCCTTTCATGTCCCTCGATTCTTATAACTGCCATCTGGTTTCTGTACAATTCCAATGTTAACCACACAAAACACCAGTTATGCAGAGCAACCTAGATGTCAAACATTACCAACCTTTGGCACCAACTCTCAGCCCTGCCGAGCACACTTATAAAAAAGCGATTTAATATGCAGCGTCATCCAGTTTTGAGTATGTTTAAAATCGACTGAAAATTTGTACTGAAGGATAGACAAGAATGGGTCGTAATAAAAAGCTGATAAAAAGGAACTTCCTCCCGAATTAATGGGTAGATATAGTATCAATTAATTAGTGGTAAAAATCCTGTACTTAATACTGAATAAAGATATTTGTAAATGCTGAATTTATAAGTGAGTGAAGTAAAAATGTTTTGTTTCATAGTTTTCATAGAAATACAAGAAAGATATTAGCTTATGCTTATAGTCACATCAGCTCAATCAAACCATAGCATGCTGTCCTTGACGTATTGCAGAGAGGGACTGATATTAATTTTTTTGTTCTTTATAATGCAGGTGATGCCTAATATAATATTCTCATTACCTGTGCTGCCATATTTTTACTAATCAACCTGACGTTATAGCTTTTCTCTAACAATTATTTGGCTTTTATTTTATGTATGATAAGTAGTGTCAGTGGGAATAATAAGTACGAAATGCTGATATACTTCTATAGTATAGTCTGCTTTCGCTGTCACTGAGTGTATGTGTTGCTTTCAAGGACTGACAAATATAGCAGCAACAGTGCTTGCCCATGAGGCTTCTACATCTACATACATACTCCGCAAACCAATGTATGGTGCGTATTGCAAGGTACCTTGTACCACTACTAGTTACTTCCTTTCCTGTCCCACTCGCAATCAGAGCGGGGGAAAAGCGGCTGTTTGTATGTATCCATACGCCCCATATTTTCTCTTAGCTTAAAATCGTGGTCGTCACGTGAAATGTATGTCAACGACAATAGAATCGTTCTGCACCCAGCTTCAAATGCCGCTTCTTTAAATTTTATCAGCCAGTGTCCAATAACAAGTTTACAAATCTGGATTCTTTCCTCTAAAACATACAAAAAAAATGATTGAGAGTGTTTAGGTTGTGCAAAGAAGATGTTGAGAGTCATCCGCATTATCTTCAAACAGCGTCTGGACAGAGACACAAGAATGAATTGGGATGTTGTGATGTAGTAGGACTAATAACCTTCTGGGAAATACAGAGCGCACTTGTTCGGCTGGACAGTCCACAGAGATAATTCCTGGCAGTCAATGCGTGGTTCAGTCTTGCACCGTTGAAGGCGATATTGGCAAGGCTCTAGATGGGCCCAAGAGCATGGAGGAGAAAAAAAGGTATCAGATTGAAGATCCAAAGGTATAACGTTCAGTGTTAAGTTCGTCCTAGGATGTTTTCTGCCACATACCGTTTGTTTGAACGCGGCAATGATTTATATAGTGAAAAGTCCTCAGTTGCTCTTTGCCTTGAAGTTCACGAAAACTGTCCCTCAGCATTATGGATGAGTCCGTTCAAAGGTCGAAGAAGACAAGAGCATACCACTTCTAATAGCACACCTAGCAAACCTCTGTGATATCCAGACTAGCCTTGGGTGGAGGACAACTGAAGCTTAATTCATCCATGGACAAAATGGCATCAGTGAGTTCCATTACAGAGGTGCATGTCTCTCGATGTATGAACTTAGCTTCCTCAATCTTCCGCCGATCATAAACCCCATCAGTCATTGAAAACACGATTAAAGACACACAACGATAACAAATTATTAGGGTTGGTTCAAATGGCTCTGAGCACTATGGGACTCAACATCTGAGGTCATCAGTCCCCTAGACTTAGAACTACTTAAACCTAACTAACCTAAGGACATCACACACATCCATACGCGAGGCAGGATTCGAACCTGCGACCGTAGCAGCAGCATGGTTCCAGGCTGAAGCGCCTAGAACCGCTCGGCCACAACGGCCGGAAAATTATTAGGATGCTCATTTTCTCACTCTCGTGGTTATCAAGGTAGCACAATGGTTAAAATTGTCATTTGACATCCGGGAGGATTTCATTTACTTTTACTTCTGCATTTATACTGATGCGATTGTCTACTCTACTAAACTGTATGCTCCCTTTTACTTTTTTCCTGCTTTGACGTTATCTTTTCGGTATCCTCAAATGCTTTGCGGACACACCGACGTCCCACATTATGCCCGGCACTGTTCAGACATGTCAGTCGTTAAGATTCCGTGCTAGCGAGCGCGTTTAACTCATGTATGCAAATTTAATACATGCAGTGCTTCTTGTCATTTCCCAATCGCTCACAACTGGGTGCGTTGATGTGTCGAGACCTAGGCTGGGACATATAGAAACATTTTGAGCTTGGAGATCACGATTATTTTCTTATATCCCTAATAAAATTGTGAAAGAGAAGAATATTTAATTTCACAAATTTAATACACTCCTGGAAATTGAAATAAGAACACCGTGAATTCATTGTCCCAGGAAGGGGAAACTTTATTGACACATTCCTGGGGTCAGATACATCACATGATCACACTGACAGAACCACAGGCACATAGACACAGGCAACAGAGCATGCACAATGTCGGCACTAGTACAGTGTATATCCACATTTCGCAGCAATGCAGGCTGCTATTCTCCCATGGAGACGATCGTAGAGATGCTGGATGTAGTCCTGTGGAACGGCTTGCCATGCCATTTCCACCTGGCGCCTCAGTTGGACCAGCGTTCGTGCTGGACGTGCAGACCGCGTGAGACGACGCTTCATCCAGTCCCAAACATGCTCAATGGGGGACAGATCCGGAAATCTTCCTGGCCAGGGTAGTTGACTTACACCTTCTAGAGCACGTTGGGTAGCACGGGATACATGCGGACGTGCATTGTCCTGTTGGAACAGCAAGTTCCCTTGCCAGTCTAGGAATGGTAGAACGACGGGTTCGATGACGGTTTGGATGTACCGTGCACTATTCAGTGTCCCCTCGACGATCACCAGTGGTGTACGGCCAGTGTAGGAGATCGCTCCCCACACCATGATGCCGGGTGTTGGACCTGTGTGCCTCGGTCGTATGCAGTCCTGATTGTGGCGCTCACCTGCACGGCGCCAAACACGCATACGACCATCATTGGCACCAAGGCAGAAGCGACTCTCATCGCTGAAGACGACACGTCTCCATTCGTCCCTCCATTCACGCCTGTCGCGACACCACTGGAGGCGGGCTGCACGATGTTGGGGCGTGAGCGGAAGACGGCCTAACGGTGTGCGGGACCGTAGCCCAGCTTCATGGAGACGGTTGCGAATGGTCCTCGCCGATACCCCAGAAGCAACAGTGTCCCTAATTTGCTGGGAAGTGGCGGTGCGGTCCCCTACGGCACTGCGTAGGATCCTACGGTCTTGGCGTGCATCCGTGCGTCGCTGCGGTCCGGTCCCAGGTCGACGGGCACGTGCACCTTCCGCCGACCACTGGCGACAACATCGATGTACTGTGGAGACCTCACGCCCCACGTGTTGAGCAATTCGGCGGTACGTCCACCCGGCCTCCCGCATGCCCACTATACGCCCTCGCTCAAAGTCCGTCAACTGCACATACGGTTCACGTCCACGCTGTCGCGGCATGCTACCAGTGTTAAAGACTGCGATGGAACTCCGTATGCCACGGCAAACTGGCTGACACCGACGGCGGCGGTGCACAAATGCTGCGCAGCTAGCGCCATTCGACGGCCAACACCGCGGTTCCTGGTGTGTCCGCTGTGCCGTGCGTGTGATCATTGCTTGTACAGCCCTCTCGCAGTGTCCGGAGCAAGTATGGTGGGTCTGACACACCGGTGTCAATGTGTTCTTTTTTCCATTTCCAGGAGTGTAGAATGATTACTTTCTGAGTGCTTGAGTCCACATAGACCACAAGAGATGTTTTGTAATAAAAGCGCCTGGTGAAAAGTACTCTTTAATTGCAGTAACCTTACTACAGCCAAATTGGCCAGGTGACAGTAGGACTCGTACTCTGAGGGTTCCGTACAATTTTAATTGTGTATATAGACAGTTCATCCATCCTGGAAATCGAGAATCTCGATGATTTTTGCCTGTTGTCGACAGCGATACTGGTAAGATATCGGTCCCAGGAATTCCAAGACTTTCGGGAATGTTTTAAAAGTCTGAAGTCGTATAACAAACGCCAAAGAAATATTTTTTACGTGAGACTTAGTTACAGATTAAAATTTTCAGAATTTTCCTTTCCTCGTTCGGTGAAACCTTGCTTCTTGCCAAATTTTATGGTTATAGGTCAACGGGAAATACCATGTAGATTTCGATGAGTGAGTTTGGGATTATCAAAATATGTGACATAATGGACGTATCTTTTGTCTGAATTGGCTTAGTAGCGTACGTTTTTTGCACAGCCAAGGGACCTTACACCTTATAATGCGATGTAAGTTACAACTTGATACGTCAAATCGACCGTGAGAGAAAAAAATGGATCGCCGCGCGGGATTAGCCGAGCGGTCTCAGGCGCTGCAGTCATGGACTGTGCCGCTGGTCCCGGTGGAGGTTCGAGTCCTCCCTCGGGCATGGGTGTGTGTGTTCGTCCTTAGGATAATTTAGGTTAAATAGTGCGTAAGCTTACGGACTGATGACCTTAGCAGTCCCATAAGATTTCACATACATTTGAAAAAATGGATCGTAGCAGACGGACAGACAGTCGGACAATAAATGGCAAAAATTTCTTTTTGTGTAATGTAATTACCAATTAACGATTTTGGGTCTTTTTCCTTTCGTTGTGCTGTAAAAACTTGCTTCTACCCAAATTTCTTGATTCTTGATCAACTGCCGGCCGAAGTGGCCGTGCGGTTAAAGGCGCTGCAGTCTGGAACCGCAAGACCGCTACGGTCGCAGGTTCGAATCCTGCCTCGGGCATGGCTGTCTGTGATGTCCTTAGGTTAGTTAGGTTTAACTAGTTCTAAGTTCTAGGGGACTAATAACCTCAGCAGTTGAGTCCCATAGTGCTCAGAGCCATTTGAACCATTTTCTTGATCAACTGGAAGTACCTTACAGGTTTTCATAAGTTTGCGAGTATCAAATTACGTGCCGTAAGTGACTTTATCTTTTTATTGCACGAACTTCAAATCTTCAGCTCTTTACAAGGCTAAGGGACCGTAGACGTTATCATGTGTCATGAATGTCAACTTCATTCGTCTAACCGTTTCAGAGAAATGGGGTTCTTAATAGACGGACCGACAAACAACAGACAGACGGACAACGAAGTGATCCTGTAAAGGTTCCACTTTTATCGACTGAAGCAAAGAACCCCAAAAACGAATAATAGCTGATATGTTTGTAGCATTTGTAAATTTAAAAGAAGGTTTTCACCACGCTGAATCGAATGCACTCCTTCAAATTCTAAGGGCAGCAAGGATAAGATACAGGGAGTAAAAGGTTGTCTTACAGGTCTTGTAGCGTACATAAATCAGACTGAATTTATAAGAGTAGACGGAGATAAAAGGGAAGAAAACTTGTGAAGGGAGTGAGACAGGGTTGTACCGTATCCCCGATGTTATTCAGTCTGTATATTGAACAAGCAGTAAAGGAAACCATAGAGAAATCTAGAAGAGGATTTAAAGTTCAAGGAGAAGAAAAAAAAAGCTTTTATCGGTGACATTGTCTTTCTGTCAGAGACGGCAAAGGACATGAAAGATCAGCTTAATGGAATGGATAGGTACCTATAAGATGAATATCAACAGAACTAGCTCATCTATAATGAAATGTAGTAGAATAAATTCAGGGGATGTTGGGGGAATTTATTGGGAAATGAGACAATAGAAGAAGCAGACGAGTTTGTTGTATGGGCAGAAAAATATCTGATGCTGATCGAAGTAAGCAGCATATAAAATGTTACAGGCAGTTCACGAATACCAGTTGTGACGCGAACATGACTGAAACTTAATAAAAACATAGATACTCGATCTGTAGATCAGTCTTGTTCTGAAATCGACACAGTAACATTCACTGCCTCAACATTCCCCACTTTTTAAAGAGGGCTACCAACGGCAACAGACCACTGAAACGATGAAAAGGCCATATTCTACGACGTGCGTGAAAATAGCTAAACTATCGAGTTTTGTAGAGTGCTTTCACCTGTAGATGCGTATAAAAATTCATTTGCTAAGACTGCGAGGCACGAGAAGGTGTTCGTTCTACCGGACCCTCTGAGAGTGCCGCTGGAAGATAAGAGCTTCAGGGCGCCGCAAGCAATTTAAATTACGTCGCCATAATTTGGTGCTTTCTCTTCTGCGAAATTTTCGGTGCGTGAGAAGATGAAGGGCTGTCCACCAAAAGCGCTCTCAGAATAAAATGGCTCTCCATGTCACGTAATACAGGAGGCGCCTACTATAACGTATGGCATTTGAAAAGGACAAAGTACACAGCCTCTTACACGCCTCTCGTCACCGTTCGAATGAATCATATGTAGAAAATGACTACACCTATCCTAATTTGTGCGGCTTCTTCCGAAAATGACGCCATCACAAAGGAATGCCAGGTAAACGCCGTGTTAAGCAGAGTGTATATCGCCAATTTCATGATATTAATTGAAGAGGTTACCCATGAAGCGTTGAATGAAGGTTTCATAGACTGGAAATAACAGCGACTTGTTTCTGTGTAGACGGCAAGTGACAACGAACTGCACACTACGTCGGATAACCGTATTGCTCACAAGCATAAGCGGAAAAAGAGCCACTCAAGCTGTAAGAAATGCAGAACTCACATATGGCCATACATAACTGACAACAGAAATAGACCAACTGTCCTATGGAAAAATCTGCGTGGTCTCGGTATAAGAAAAATAAAAACCGCAGCTCATTCAACTACCTCAGGCAAAGAACTGAACCGGTATTTCACTTTACTTGCAACCATAAATAAACTCCAAACGCAAAAGAGACTCATTGATTACTTTATGGTGATAAACGACCGTACCCACGAAAAATTCGATCTAGAGCATTTTACTTGCAATACCCTCAAAAAAACCATCATGCGTATCAGATCAGCATCTACTGGATACGATCGTCCAAACGACGAACTCTGTTACTGAGTCACTACTGCCCACTATAACAAATAACTCCAACCACTTCTTAACCATAAGTATTTTTCCTGAGGCCCGGAAACAAGGGCTACTGAAGCCACATCCTAAAAGGACGTGGTCACAGCACCCTGTGATTACCGACCTATTTGCATTCTTCCCGCACAGTCCAAGACCTCAGAATATGTAGTCCACGACCAGCTAACAAAATACCTAGCTACAAACAACTTATTAGACGAATACCAGTAAGATTTCCTTGAACGTCGCAGAAAACATCTGCCTTAGTTAAGGTAAACGGATGTCATGAAGCTTGCCAAGGATACGCTAGTGGCGACTATCGTGTGAAGGGCTTATTTCAATAGTAGTACAAGTCCACTTTTCAAAAAAAATGGAGTTATTCTCACGAACGTACTCACATAACTCGTTTTTAATTTATTTGCGTAGTGGGACAGCTCCAGCTCCGTCCTGCTGCCAACAGAGAGCACCTCAATGCTGACGCATTAGAGAAAGCAAGCAAGAATGTATTTCAGTAGTGGCACAAGTCCGTGTCCTTTTGTGGAATGCAGCGTGTTGCTATTTCTTGCGAAGATGATGGCTTCAAGAGCATTATCAAGTGACTGTGTATGTGTGTGGTTGTATTTTTTTTTGTTTTGTTTTTTTTTTTAATTCAACTATGGGACTTAACTTCTAAAGTTATCAGTCCCCTAGAACTTAGAACTACTTAAACCTAACTAACCTAAGGACATCACACACATCCATGCCCGAGGCGGTTCCAGACTGAAACGCCTAGAACTGCTTGGCCACTCTGGCCGCCCAGGTGACTGTGATACAATTGATGATCCATATTTTCAAACAATTGCAGGTAAAAAGAATTTACTTACTTTTCTCTCAGCATTCTACATCTACATCTACATCCATACTCCGCAAGCCACCTGACAGTATGTGGCGGAGGGTACCTTGAGTACCTCTGTCGGTTCTCCCTTCTATTCCAGTCTCGCATTGTTCGTGGAAAGAAGGATTGTCGGTATGCCTCTGGGTGGGCTCTAATCTCTCTGATTTTATCCTCATGGTCTCTTCGCGAGATATATGTAGGAGGGAGCAATATACTGCTTTACTCCTCGGTGAAGGTATGTTCTCGAAACTTCAACAAAAGCCCGTACCTAGCTACTCAGCGTCTCTCCTGCAGAGTCTTCCATTGGAGTTTATCTATCATCTCCGTAACGCTTTCGCGATTACTAAATGATCCTGTAACGAAGCGCGCTGCTCTCCGTTGGATCTTCTCTATCTCTTCTATCAACCCTATCTGGTACCGATCCCACATTGCTGAGCAGTATTCAAGCAGTGGGCGAACAAGCGTACTGTAACCTACTTCCTTTGTTTTCGGATTGCATTTCCTTCGAATTCTTCCAATAAATCTCAGTCTGGCATCTGCTTTACCGACGATCAACTTTATATGATCATTCCACTTTAAATCACTCCTAACGAGTACTCCCAGATAATTTATGGAATTAACTGCTTCCAGTTGCTGACCTGCTATATTGTAGCTAAATGATAAGGGATCTTTCTTTCTATGTATTCGCAGCACATTACACTTGTCTACATTGAGATTCAATTGCCGTTCCCTGCACCATGCGTCAATTTGCTGCTGATCCTCCTGCATTTCAGTACAATTTTCCTTTGTTACAACCTCTCGATATACCACAGCATCATCCGCAAAAAGCCTCAGTGAACTTCCGATGTCATCCAAAAGGTCATTTATGTATATTGTGAATAGCAACGGTCCTACGACACTCCCCTGCGGCACACCTTCGGAAGACTTCTCTCCATTGAGAATGACATGATGCGATCTGTTATTTAGGAACTCTTCAATCCAATCACACAATTAGTCTGATAGTCCATATGCTCTTACTTTATTCATTAAACGACTGTGGGGAACTGTATCGAACGCCTAGCGGAAGTCAAGAAACACGGCATCTACCTGTGAACCCGTGTCTATGGCCCTCTGAGTCTCGTGGACGAATAGCACGAGCGCGGTTTCACACGATCATCTTTTTTGAAACCCGTGTTGACTCCTACATAGTAGATTTCTAGTCTGTTTTGTTCTAAAAAAGGAAAATGAGAGAATGAAGGTTATGTTGACAATAACAATGGAAAATGATGGTGTCCATCTTAATATATTTCACATATACATATGTTTTCAATCATCTGGCGATGTAGAAAACATATCTTGTGTTACTTTCGATCTATATACCAGTAGCGATGACGATTAAACTTCCAATAAAGCGCAAAAAATGACGAAACAGGAGACACTGTTACTGATGCCTGTGCGAACGGTGCAGCCGCAAACATGCAGACAAAAAGGAAGCGTACTCGAAGCAAGAAGTGTGCAAGAAAAACGGACACATATGAAAAGCATATTCGAAAGAGAAGAAGGAACACTGCGGTGTTATACGTCACAGCAACTGGTAAAATAATTCCTCCAAAAACATTTCGCAATGTGAACTGCAGGTGTGCACGTAAATGTTTCAATAAAATTTCACAGAATGAGAGGAAGACGTTATTTGATAATTTCTGGGCTGTGGGTGATATTAATCGCCAAAATAGTTATCTGAATGGTTTATGCACGTATCATTCAGTTAAACGCCGACAGCCAAGAGATGGCTCTGGTTCTCAGAAAAGCTGTATTTATGAATATCGATTACATGTGAACGGAAACTGTGAAATAATATGCAAGAAGTTTTCCTTGAATACTTTTGACATTTCTAATGGACGACTCTCTAGGCTTTTAACAAAAAGCAAGGAAGAGGGTACACCTCACCTTGATGGAAGGGGCAAACATCAGAACAAATTCTCTGTACCGGAAGGTCTGATCAATGATGTAAAGGAACGCATCAAAAGCTTTCCAGTTTCCGAAAGCCATTTTGCAAGGAAGGATAATCCCCATAAAAGGTTTTTAAATCCTGAGCTGTGTGTGGCCAAAATGTACTATTCGTACAAAGATTAATGCATATCTCAGAATAAAGAAATTGTCGAGGAGCACATCTATAGAAAACTCTTTTACAAAGACTTCAACCCGTCATTTCTGTCACCATGAAAGACACTTGCTCTTTTTATGACAAAATGTGTTTTGAAATGGACGCTGCTTCCAACGCAGAAGAAAAAAGAAAGCTTCAGACTGAAAAGGAACTTCACCTTAGGAGAGCTGAAGCTGCAAGGAAAGTAATGGCTACAGACACAGCATGAAGTAAAGAGGCAGATTCCCAGATGCTCGTGTTTACCTTTGAGCTGCAAAAAGCACTTGCATTTCCTAAACTGACAACATCGAAGTCGTACTACAAAAGAAACATGTACGTGCATAATTTTGGATGCCACAATTTAACTGACGGCAAAATCCATACATATTTTTGGGATGAAACATCTGGATCAAGGGGTTCACGGGAAATTGGTACCTGCTCATTGAAACATATTGAAATGTGTACCGCTTTTCAAAAACAGGTAGCTGCGTAAAGTAACACTTGTGGTGGGCAAAACAGGAACATAAACATTCCCCCAACACTAATGAAAGTGACACAATCTCCTCAATTTCATGTCAACATTGTTGATTTAAAGTTCCTGCTCCCAGGTCACTCATACCTGCCAAATGTCAGGGATTTTGCCCAGATAGAAAAACAATTATATAAGAAAGAGTTTCTGTTTTCCCCAGATAATATTTTTGAAACAATTAGGAAAACTGACATAAAAATAAATTTGTAGGCACAGAAATGAAGAATTGTGACTATGTAGCACTAAAACAGTTACAAAATGTGGTGGTAAGAAGGAAGCGAAATGAGGAGTACGTTCAATGTAATTGGCTGAAAATACAATGAATGCGTTCTGAGAGGAAGGAGCCGTACAAAATGCTCTACAATAAAACACTGAATGATGACATTGACTTCCACGCCCTAAATTTTGAGACCAAACGTAGTAGAGGGAGACCACACGCATATGGTACTATTGCAGTTTCACAACTGTGCCCACATATGAGAAAAGTGCTGAAAAAGAAAAAGCAGGATATGCTTGATTTGCTCCATTGTATTCCAGCTATCAAATATAGTTATTTCCTTGCGCTACAAACAGAAGACAGATGTCTGGAACATGAAGAAGAAGAAGAAGATGAAGAATGTACTCCTTAGTTTTACGGAAACCAACTGACCTGAAACAAATCTGACTGTGTAGTTCAAATTATACATGCGAATTTAACCCTTAAGTACTCTAGTGAAATGCTCATACACTAATACTCTAGTGGGGTCTCGGAGTACCCCAATAAGAAAAACGAAACTGTAATTTAAGGAAATTTTATTTTGAATTGCACTTTTATCACTGAATATTATAAACATTTTTACATATTTGAGATATGATTACAAACAATTTTGGCACACTGAAAATCTATGGTTGGGGCAAACATGTTTTTCACACACTATTTTGGTTTTTTTGTCCGCATTTCTTGCGCACATGTAGCATCTGGCTTTCCTCATGGGTTCTGGCTCTGACGATGTTGAGGTAAGAGGGGTACCACCAAGTTTAACAACAACGTCTCTCAGTTCACGAGAAAGGGGTCGGACATCTCGACGTTGCATATGGGGCTTTACTAAATCCATTCCAAGCCTCTGTAGCAATTCTCTTCTTTTTAAATCATTAGTTTGATCAATCTGTTTGGTGCACTGAAGCAAGACAGCAGCATTGACTCCTACTATGCTTAGAATGGCATAAAATACAGACATTGGCCATCTGCGTGTTCGCCGTGATAACGAATAGTTGGCGCACATTTGGTCCAGTGCTTCCACTCCTCCTTTTGTGGCATTGTAATCAATGATCATTTCAGGTTTTTTCTGTTGAGTACTAATTTTCTGATCGTGATGCATAGATGAAAGCAACACAACAGCTCGACCTAGCCGAGGAACATAAGAGCAAATTGTCTTTCCTTCGTTATGCCCAAATAATGAAGATTCTACTGGTCGCTTTCTGTTTGGTTTGAATTCTTCTGGGATCTACGGTTTATTTTGCTTTCGAGTGCCTAAGACAGTGAACTTTTTGGCTTCTAGTTGACTACAGAGTTCAAGTGACATGAACCAATTGTCTGCTGTCACAAATCTATTGCTTCCCTCAATTGGTGTTATTAATTTCAAAACATCCTGTGTTGGGATTGATAATGTACTTTTATTTGTCCCTTTTCCTGTGTAAACAAATGCATTGCATAGCCCTCCTAATACCGTGGGGTCTATAATGACCCCAGGCCGTAATTTTCTGTAAAATATACCTTATTTCCTATTCTTAAAAATTATGAAAAATTCGGACTTTTTCTGAATTATGTAATGGGTTCGTAATATATTAATATAACTTTTTGAAAATATTTAGTTTTGCAGAAAATCAAGAGAGAACCACTGAATACCACTGGAGTTAAATGCGACCCCATTTCTCTCTTGCAGTATTATTACCCAATAATCCGTAAATTTGCTGTATTTCTTTTGTTTTATTCTTGTAAATATTGTTGTAACGTGTGATTGTTGCCAATACTTTACAAGCCGACATTCATTGGTTCCATACAAGTGGAGACTACTACTGTGTGTCTTTCATTTAGTTGAAAATGTCTCGTCCCTTTCTGAAGACGAAGTGCTTGAAATATTACTGCAGGATAATCCTCTATCTGGAGAATCAAATAGTGATATCAGCGATAAAGTTTCTGATGTCTCATGCAGCGATAGAGAAATTGACGTCTTAGAAGAGAATATTCCTCAATCAGATGGAAGTTCAGAAGAAGATTTGGACAGCACAGATATCCAGCCTGAACAGGAAGTAACACATATTTCTGACTGTTATATGTAAGTACACATTGTATTTTTGTAAATGTGCGTTAGGGTCTAGTGCCAAGATATACCCTTTGTATTTTTTTATTTATTTTTTATTTTGTGTAGTTCTAAAAACAAAGAACAACTGTGGCACACACATGAGTTGAGAAGAGCTTGTGGAAGAGAAGAGAGATGGAACATAATGCGAGTAAAGCCAGGTCCAACAAAATTCTCAGTGAAAAATGTAGACTCCATAGAATCAGCTTTTCAGTTGTTTCTTAGGAGAAACATTGTTGATGTAATTCTGAAGTGGACTAACAAAGAGGGTAGTCTTGTTTACGGTAGTAAATGGAAACCAATAGATGCCATTGCACTGAAGTGCTTTATCGGTGTCTTGATCCAGGCAGTTGCTCACAAGGCCCATAAAGAAACAGTTACACATTTGTGGAACAAAGAGGATGGTAGACCCATTTTTAGTGAAGCAATGGCTAGAAATCGCTTTACGCAAATTTCAAGGTGCATCATATCTGCTGACGCAGATGTGAGACCTCACAACCGTGCTCCTGACAAGCCGGCTCCCATTAGAGAAATATTTGAAATGTGGGTACACACATTTTAAGATGCATATGTTCCTCACAGCAACGTAGAAATTGATGAACAACTTGTGGCATTTCGTGGTAGAAGTAAATTTCGGCAATATATTCCTTCAAAACCAGGAAAATATGGGTTGAAATTATGGGCTGTATGTGATAGTGCAACCTCTTACGTTCTCAATCTCCAAGTTTACACTGGTCGACAAGAAAATGAATCTCGTGAAGTTGGTCAAGGCAAGAGAGTTGCTTTAGATATGGCGAAAGGCTTAGAAAACAGTGGCAGAAATGTAACAACTGACAATTTTTTCACTAGCCGTAGTTTGGCGAGAGAACGTCTGAAAATCAGTCTCACACTCTTAGGAACAATTAGAAAAAATAAAGGAGACCTACAACAAGCTTTCACTCAGACCAAAGGTCGAGTCAAATATTCATCTATTTTTGGATTCCAGGAGCATGCTTCAATTGTTTCATATTGTCCGAAAAAGGGAAAAGTTGTAACTTTGCTCAGTACATTGCATTCAAGGAAGGAAGCTGAAGATCGTGAAGAATGCAAGCCAGTAATGATTCTGGATTATAATAAAACAAATTCAGGAGTAGATACCTTGGACAGGCTGGTTAGAATGTACACTACAAAGAGGATGAGCAGAAGGTGACCAATGGTATTATGTTACAACATGATTGATATCAGTGCACCGAATGCATTTCTCATAGAATTAGGAAAGCAGCTCGTCGGAAGAAAGCCAGACAAAATTATTTTCCCTAGTACTCTTATCAACAGTACAGACGAAAAAAAGGTGTCCGTTTTGTAAAAGCTCTGAGGATATGAAATTCACCGATAAATGTTCAAAATGTGGATGTTCTGTGTGTAAAAACCACTCTGCAATTTATTGCTGTAAGTCTAATGCGTCATAAATGTCAATTCGTAATTTAATCAAAAATGTTTGCAGTTTCATGAGAATCGTTTGTAAATTTTATGGAAATAAATAATTTCAAAAATATGCATTTTAATTTAATTTAATGTCACTGACATCATGTTTTAGATTGTGGAAAAAATAAGGAATGTAATTTTATTCTACCATTATTAAAACTATCCTTAACGAAAAATAAATTTCGTTGGGGTCAGTAAAGACCCCAATGGTACTCAGTGTAACAAAAAATACTCGGTATTAGAAGGGATAAATAGAATGTTCGTGAGTCACAAAGGCACATAACTTTGAGGCCATATTTGGCTGGGTTCTTGGGCATATACATGCGACATTTGCACCTACCACGAAAGGGTACTAACATTTCATCGATTGTTACGTACGCTCCTGGAGTATAATACTTTTGACATTTGTCTATAAAGAGTTCCCACACATCTCTAATAGCTGCAAGTCTGTCATCAGCCTTCCTAGCATCTCTTGTAGTAGCACAATCGAATCGCAAACAAGACAAAATGAATACAAATCTCTGAACGCTCATAGTGGCTCGAAACACATCACGACCAGTTCCATCATTATCAAAAAGTCCAACAACATTTTCGTGATTGGATTTCATTATTGCAGATAAATAAAGAAGACCCAGAAATGCTCTCAGTTCTATAATATCTAGCGGCTTTATGAACGCTGGCTTAGGAGCTCTGTGTTTGTTTGACATGTCATATATCTTGACATTTGTATTGGTAAGTATTAGTTGCAAAAATCTTCACTAATGAACAATTCCCAAGCAGATAATATGTCAGTTGAATCAATCGATTTTGCTTCGCGTTTACCACCTGGAAGACGACTAACTATATTGTGAGCACGGGTACGAGTTGTAGGAGGAGCTTTTTTTACCACTTGTAGCACTGCTTTTTTCCAAAAAAAGTATTTGTCAGCGGAAAGTCTAATACACGCCTCTTCATCTGATTCTTCACAACTACTTTCTGATGTAGCTTCAGAGGTGGAATCATGATCACTTAGTATAAATTCATCCTCATCTGCTGTGGTTTCCTCATCAGATCGCAAAAACTCAGGATCATTCACTATTCTTTCCAACTCGTCATCTGTTAATGACTTCGTTGATGCCATTCTGAAAAATAATGCATTCATACTCACATAACCTTAACAATTAACGTTATCATGGAAAGTGTGCTGATTTTGAAGTACTCTAACATTTCAGTCGCGTAAAACACTAATTGAGATCGTCAAAAACAACTTACGTTAATACTCTGGTGTGGTATTCTGATGCCACTTTTTCTTTATCTCACACAATAATACTGGAAACACCGCATTCAACACTCCGCGTTAAAAGGCAGCACTTCACTGAGGATTACCAAGAACACAGGTGCCATCTGTTGTTCTGTTCAGGTACTATGTATTGTATTCTATCGTCTGGGGTTCTCCGGGACCCCACTAGTGCAGTTAAGGGTTAATAATAAGGTGTACATTAAAACTGTAATAAAATTATTTGCAATAAAAGAATTAACAGGTTTAAATAGAATGTTCCATTCATCTTATTTCAATAGTGGTACTGCTCCATTACCTTTATTTTTCTCTCTATAATGCTGCTGAAACTAATGATCCAAACAAATAGAAAGAAAGGTTCATCTCTAGCAACAAGCCAAATACTTGAATATTTCTCGTATCTTAACGGCAGATTTTTCAGCTTTAATTTAACTTTGGGACTCTTATATCTGAAAATGAACAAAAATGGACTTGTACCACTATTGAAATAAGCCCTTGATGTTCTCCTTAAACTACAGCAAAGTCTTTGACACTGTCGATTTCAACAGTTTATTTTCCCAAACTAGCAGCATAAATTTCTCGCCACAGGCAGTGCAACGGTTTCACTCATATGTGACATCTCGCCAGCAGTGGGTCATGTCCGGCAGTATAAAAACCATAAAATATCAGGAGTCTCGCACATTTCGGTAGAGGCTCCATACTCCTTTGACTGTATGTCAATGATATGTCATCAGATTTGTCCTACTGCAAATACAACATGTACGCTGATGACCTTCAGTTATTTCTAAGTGCAAAACCAACAAACCTGACGACAGTTATCGAGAATCTCAATCCGAAGTGAGTGCACTATCAAAATGAAAGCAGGATGTAGGCTAAAAGCTCAACCCAGCCAAACTCCAAGACGTACTGATTGGTCATTCAAGGTTAATTACCCTGAATTATCGGGAATTCCTACCATCTTTAGCATTAAACGGGACAAATATCAACTTCTCTCCTTCGGCGAAGAGTCTAGGAGAAGTAATAAATGAAAATCTTAAATGAACTGAGAACGTACCTGCAATGTGCAAGAAGACATCAGCATCTCTCCATGCCCTTCAAAAATATAAAAAGCTCTTCCCTTTTGACCTCAAAAGAAACTTGTACAAACATACTTCCAACTATTGGTTACAGCGATGTTATCCTGCAAGGCCTTTCTCAGGACATCTGACGGCGCCTGGAATTGGTTACGAATGTCCTGTTCGCTATACCTGTGATGTTCGACTCTTTGGTACGCATTGCTATCATGGTCGCGTGCAGACAAGTGCAGAGATTTCGATATGCTCTGTCTTCTCAACTGTCCTTTCTAGACACACTGTCCCCCATATTTCTCCTTGACCTTAATGCTATTGTCTGAACAACATGGCAGGAACACTTGATCCCATCACAACAAAGTCCGTTCTGTCTTACTCCATCGTTCAGCCACTTTCTCGAAGTACTTCTCAGTAGCAGGAACCAGACTCTGGAATAACCTCCCGCATTGTATTAGAGAACTGAATGACATATTGAGCTTCATAAGACAGTTAATGACATAGCTGATAAAACAACAGTAATGATTACCAGTGTCCCTGTTGGTACTCGTTACCCCTGTACATCTTTCTTTCCAACCAGATTTTCCTCATTTTCCAATATTTTTATCTGGTGTTGTGTCCTTAAGTTTCCTTTCCCCTCAACTTGCTATATCGGAAATGATCTATTTTGTACACCTATGAAGTCTTTTTGTATCTACCACTATCATTATTGTTATTATCAGTATTATTATTATTAGTAGTAGTAGTAGTGGTATTACAGTCACTATTATTGGCTGCAGCTGCAGTAGTACAAGTACTCCCAGCATCAACTTTATTAGTTCATAGGCGGTATTATTTCTCTCATTGTCACTATGTAGACTCTATCATTGTAACTCTATCTGTCGTAGTAAAATTGTTATTTCTTAGGTAACTATGATGCAAAAAAGTACTGAATGTGCAAAACAGTGGTTCGACGTAAAACAGACCCTGATAACCCTCATAAGGTCAGGCTCAATGTACAAATAAATGAAGTAGAGTATTTGTGTTGTACTGTAGCACAGCTCCGGAAAGTCACTTCGTCAAGCATCACAGTAACTGCATGTAACAATCGACTGAATGGATAAACTTTAATTCTTAGCAGGTGGTAACCAAAGAAGAATCAAAACGAAACGGTCGCCCATTCCAATCCTATTTCGTGTGCGCCATTCTGTACTCAAACCACTGGATCATTTCCAAGAAGCCACTAACAAGAGGACATTACACTCTTTTTCTCGAGAAGCGGTGTTCGAATCCGTACTTGGGGTTAACCGCGATTTCCTTAAATCAATGAAGGTAACTGCAAGATGGTTGGTCTGAAAACGCCACAGGTTTTGTCATTCGCATTCTTGTCGAGTTATAAAATCTTCTCCACTTCGTCATCGATGAGAAGTTAAACCCAAACCTTCTTCCCCCGCCCCCCCCCCTCCGCCCATGCCTGAGACTGCTTTCCAATGCTCAACGCCGTAGCGCTCTACAAAAACCATGGTTCTGTATTTTCGGTACAGTACTTATATGATGCAGTAAAGTGTAGGATTACTGATAGTATCGGTAGGGAAAGAAACATAAATGAATGTGTGAGAGAAACTGCGTGCCGACGATTTCTCTGTGGTTTTTTTTTTATTATTATTATTTTGCACACAGTAAGTACTGCACATTATTTAGTATTAGTCCACTGTGTATTTTATATCCTTACAAAATATAAATTTCTTTCTGTTAGTAACAAAAATTAGTTGATCGCGTAACCAAAGCAATTACTTTTGGTGCAAGTACAGTTTACATGTACAAATAAACATAATCTACATAACTATTATTGTTATTTTGTACTCAGTGGAATGTTGTTTATCGTGATCTTTGGCAAGAGTTTCCTATTATTACTGACCAACGGGAAAGTTGCTTATGAAAAGCAATAACATGTTTTATATAAGCTCGACGAAGAATTGAAGGGATGTTTGATATGTTTACGAGTTACACTTTCACTTCTTTCAACTTTACCTTTTTTGAGTAAATTGCTTTTTGTAGCTCTACATAAAAAGTGTGTACTGTCTTTTGTATTTAGTTATACTACAACATCCCTCTTTTCACCTTAAAAATCAATTTTCGAGTAAATCCTGAATTAAACATTGACTGTTTCAATCGTGCTATAAATGCTGAGCAACAGACAGCGAGATAACTCTGTACAACATAAATGTTTCGTAGGCTACGCGGCATGCATCCGCATTCAGTGTCTGGACGGTTCACTTTTTCTTGTTTCGAGAGGAATGTAGTAACACGTACGCAAACACAGCGATCGACATGAAGTAACACTCGATACATATGCAACATATCTAATGTACATGTACTGCGGCTATGATCTTAAGTGATCAAGGCTATTAGGAAAACTACTGTAGTCTGTGCGTAATTAGGATAGTGTACAGTAGCCTACTGTAGTTCTGAGGCTCTACTTATGACTATTTAAATCTTTGTTGCTCAGAGTATATTCGCAGCTGCACAGATGATTTTGAGTGGGTTGTAACTGATAACGTAAGGGTTTCCTTTAAATTTGAATAATAAATCGTTTCCAGTGGTATCTAACTGCAGCATTGTTGATCAGTACCTGTTTTCTGAACTGGACTGTTTTACTGTGTTATTCAACAGTAGGTGTAGTCTACTGATCACCTATAAAACTGGTACTGGACAGAGGTGATGTCCTGTAAAACAGTGAGAGCAAGATAATCTTCGGATAAAACATAAACTCGAACTCCGCTCCTCTCCCTAACCTCCATCATCCCAATCCTCCCCAACACCCTCCTCTCCCACCACCCCAACTCTGCTCTACTCTCTTCCTTTTCCTAAGCCAGGCCCTAACCCCTCCCATCCCCTTTCATTGCCAAGCCACGCGCATTTCTTGGACCAGGTCCGCTAGAGAGCATCTAAGCAAATACACATGCTAATCTCGCCCCCTCCCCCCCCCCCCCCCCAAACAAAAAACAGCTCAGTATTTTACTGTCCAGTCACACTCAATTAAACAATGTCCCTATCTCGCAAACAGCCCAGTCAGACAGCTTCTATTCCAACACATATATTGAGCTCTTCTCTTCATGACCCTGTATTTTACTGCCGTATCAGCTCATTCAATCACATTTTTTTAACTCCTTCCTAAGTCATGGTCATTTTATGCCGATCAGAGAGCTTCTAAACCAGTTGGCTCTCCAAAGACTAGTTCAATATTTTGGTGTCAAATCACATTTCTCAATTTTTTCTTAAGCCATACCCATTTCTTGAAAATAGGCCAGTCAGAGAGCTTTTATGCTAACTGTTTTACACGTATTTGTATTTACCAGTAGCAGCTCAGTATTTTCTCTCCAACTGAGTCTTTCACTTCACTTTCCTCAGCGATTGTTTTCCTCTCCAACTTAAACCTCAGGAAAATATCGCCTGTTCCTGAGGTTCCTCTTCGAAGATTTATTACATTATCAAGTGAATTATTGCCCACCTGTTTCGATGCTAGCAAGAAGAGTAATCACTCTACAAAGTCTTTGGGTTATTTCATTGGGCATGCGTATATTTGCTGATGATTCAATGGATGCTGTCTTTCAATCAATTTAAGTGCATTTTCCTTTCCTCCAGGCCTGTGCACTCCCATGCCAATATGGACTTTATCATATCTAAATGATTATTCAACACTTCCATCTATTGCATGCTTAATGATATCTCCATAATAGTAGCCTCAGTTTCAATTTACTAGTCTACAGGAAAATGAGGTTTCTTTGTAAACAATGTTAGCCCTGATAATAATTTTGAAGATTTCGTGGTGAATGGCTTTTTTATTGCGTTTCATTTTCAATAGTAAATTATATGCTCCTCTCATTCCGTGGTCTCTTACATAGTGAATATGGTGACATTTCATTATCTCCATCAGCGTCTTCCAGTGAATCCCCAGTCATCTACTCTCATGTTACAAATGAATCTCTGCAGCAGCTGAGAAATGGGTTAGAATGCTTTTTCCAGTGTAGACTCACCTTCAGTCTCTCTTTTTATGCGGCAACGACAGCTTCTTGACGATATTTCAGTGAGCAGTACCTTCCTAAACATACGTGTGTTGACCTAGTAGACATCGTACACAGGTGCTAGCATAATCCTCCAGCTGCCTCTATTTCGTATCTTAACGTTGTGTTAGAAAAAAAAATTGAAGTCGAAACGATTTCCACAGCTAAATGAATAACCTATTTCTGTCTATGCTGCATTTGAAAGTCTTTTTGAACAAAAACTAAAATATTTGTTCACTTTCTATACACAACATTCTAAATTCTAAATTAAATGCACTGAATTTTGATGAATGCTTTGTTATTGCAAATAATGTTCAATGAAAGGTAGCTACAGAAATAGAACTTTATTCCCCTGACTTTTTTAAAGCTGTGCAGTAATGGTTTGCATTGTCAACCAGAACTGCAGATGGCATTGAGTTCTGATGAAAATGAGCAAACCTGATGGCTTCCTAACAAGTGCATAAATATATCACCTTAGAAGTGTTAATCTATCAACAACAGATATTACTCATATCATTTATTATTCATAACATTATTTCTGTTATTTACAAATATTTGCACCAGTACTCAGTGTTCTGTTGTAAAATCGACTCAACTGAATCATATGTCTCATCATTGCCTACACCTTTAGTAAAATCTATTACTATTAAACAAAAGATAAAGTCATGAAATAATATATTTAAGAACCTGATCTTAATTTTAATGCTAATAATAACAAAGCTGTGTACTCCTAATCCTCAATAGAAGATACCTACTTACAGTTAACACATCACATGACTTGGGAGTTACTAGTTTCAATGTTATATGATTATCCACACCATCTTAAACAAAATCCGCTACACATAACGAAAAGAACAAAATTATGAGATAATGTAATTAAAACAGTAATACTAATAAGAATGCTAATGACAAAATACTGTGAATTCCTAAATTTCGATGGAAGAGATGTCTTATAGTCAACATTCTATTTGTTAATTCTTATTAATGATGTTATAACCTTATCCTGAATATCTTTATTGAGATTTCTTACTGATACAGAAAAACAAAACTTAATTTTTTGTCTATCTCTGCCAGTCTTGCTTCCCTGGCTGTATTACTTTCATGAAATGAGGAACAAACCGTCTTCAGTCACAAATAGCGATTTTTATTTCAAAACACGATGCCTTTCTACCTTGGTGGACCTCATTCAGATGGTTGATCTGTCTATTCCATTTTTCGAGTTTAAGTTACTACTTGTGCTATTAGGAGTATGTAAGTGTACATCGAAGTACCATATTGAGACTACTATTTTTACAAAAGTAAGACAAATTTTCGCAATGTGATATCATTAGGGAATTTTACACTTCTGAACCCACATTTCAATAAAAATTACACATGAGCTAATTTTCGTGACAGATATAAAAATCCTCACAGAATTAAGACTTGTGTCATTTTTCACTGTTCAAGAATGTATCTGTCAAAGTGACAATTGAAGCTATTAGAGAAAAAGCATATTAGACATGAAAAACTATCTGTTCCTATAAATTTCAGACATGATCTGTCAACTTGAACCAGTACTGTCCCTTAACTATTTCTCATTTAACGATAAAATGAAGCAAACTGAGCTTCTCATGGGATTTTTATATCTTCCATAAAAGTTGTTAGCTCAGACGACGTTTTACTGAATATGTAAATCCGAATATGTAAAACTCCATGAAGATATTATTTATAATAGAAAAATTATATCCTAGTTTTGTTTGAAACTGTAGTCACAATGTGCCACCTTGTAATACACGTGTAGTAATATAAATTCTAGAAATGATTTAGAATTTTCAAGCACATGAAGATGAACCCAAGGCCTCAATACGCGTAATTTATCAAAATAAAAATACTGTTAGCGACTAAAGACTGTTTCTTTTTAATTTATAGAAGTAGTAATGTCACAGAAGGAACATAAGCAGCAACACATAAAATTAAGTTACATGTACCATTCAAAAGTAAGAAACTTACACAAAAAGTGGTCTGTGACACCAAATGTAATAAACAACATGTACATCATGCTACAGTCCCAAACCTTGTAATCATTATGAAAAAAGTCATACACAAGCAGCTAAAATAATTAGAAGAATACCTGAAAAGCCCTCACTCCATATATAAATCAAGCAAGAGCACAAAAAGGAAGCAGAACGTAACAGATACTTTTTCCACATACATAATAAGTTAAGTTATATGTCAAATCCATTACAAACGAGCTATACTGATGAATAACTGCTTTACATGGGAAACATATGAAAAATCCTGAATCCCCTCAAAATAAATACTACTGTGGCCACAACAATGTAACTACTAAAATGCAGATTTCTACGAAAGAGTCATAAACAAAATCAACATTAGTTTTATAAACATAAAAGAAACATTATTGAACAAAGGTCTTAAGCGCAACATTACACCAAAATGTAACTTAAAGAGCCTCATAAGAAAGCGGAAGATATGGTTGACTGTGCCAAAATTCAACAAACTGTCTTAACACATAATATCAATGAAATTATTCCATAAGAAGAAAAAAAAGTAAAACAAAGCCAAATGCAGTCCTAGAAAGAAAGCAAATTATTCAAATAGTTGAAACTTAAACTCATTGAACATAAGGCTATTTTTGTTGTCCAGACTGATAAAGGGAACTCCCCTGTTCTCCTTTACAAAAATTCTTACATTCCAAGAACTCTTAATTTTTTCATAAAACATTAATATAGCCACTAAATGACAGAAAAATTTAAAGAAAATTCTTACTCAATGTATTTTCCTCCTATCTAATTAACAAATAAATAGTTCCACACTAATGAAACGCACTGCTCTAAACTCACATCACAATCAAAAATCCATAAATGTAACTCCACAATTAGCCCCACTGCTAACCTCATTAAGACATCATAATACAATCTCTCCCAACTATTAGATAATATCCTCAAGAAATTTTACATTTCAAAATTCACATATTCAATAAACAATATATATATAATAAGCAAACAGAAATAACATATGTTAATATTCAATGTATTTCAAAATACAAGGCAGCATTTGAGAAATTATACCTCCCAGAGAGGTCGATGGTGATATTTAGTTTTAAAGGTGCAACCAAAAGCACTCGAGAATTTACATCTTAAGAGAAAGCAGCAGTAGTGAGACTGCTTGTAGTTTTTACACAGTAGATTTACAGAGAAGCAGTGAAATAGAAGTCTTCTTTCCACGACTTACCATACAGCAATGGGGGAAAAGGGCTCTTCTTAAATGGTGAGGATTCGCTTCATCACATGACAGTTGGGTGGATGACACTGATTTGCTATACATGCCTGATAGGAAGCACAAACATAGAGGCAGGTGTATCCTCGATAATTTGTAGATATTACTTCATATCCCTACATATTACTACTGTGGACATGGAACTAAGCTCGAGAAATGACTCATACATGGCACAAGTGCAGTGTCAGTCGGTGGGTACACTGCAACAAGAATATATGAATATCCAAAACGAAACACATTTCATTCATACGTTTCTGAATATTGGGGGCACAAATCGGCAAGAAAAGGTTTATCAATGCACCAAAAACAAACACGTTTAGAGTGAAGTTGACAAAAGTTCCTCTTGCGGAAATTTGTAAACGAAACAAAATAGTCTCTTAGAATTGTTGCAGTTAGTTAATTCTTTGATCACTACTTTGAATACAAGTCACAGTCCAGACAGCCAATGAAAAAATTAAGTCCGTTCATGGAAATATTGCTTCCCTCGAGGTGTAAGGAGAAATCTGGATTACACTGGCAAAAACTAACAGCACTTAAATTGCCCCCGTAAAATTAAAGCTCATTATGACTCCCTGAGACAACTTCGTCGATCACCGGTTATACACTGCACTTCCAGTGTAACGGCGCCCTGGCTGGGTGGGCTGACGACTAGCAGGCGGCGCGTTATCTGGCGGCGTTTGGCTGTATGGTCGTCGGGCATCAGGAAACAGACGGCTGGAAGCTGCCTTCGGAGCCGCCAGCACGGCCCTAAGTACGCTGGCAGCGGATGCGTACAGGAATCCTATTGACTAAGCAATGTGTCTGCAGAAGCATATTGTTGTGTAACATTCTCCGCCAATGAAGCTGGTGGTGCGAGCGGATCCTCGTCGCGCCACCTTCACACCAAAGGGGCCGTCTAGCGACGACCGTTGAATTTTGTGGAACGCTCCCCTGCAACCGCTGGTACGCTGCAGGGGTCAAGTAGTGGGCCACGCGCGATGTTATATCAGTAGTGTGGCGTCACGGCGTAGTCGCGGCACACCAACAAGTAGCAGTTTCCCTCCCTCTCGTGGATGTCTTGCACACGTAATAGCGCAACAGTGCTGGGATTTTACAGTCGAATTGCAAGTAAAACCAAATTTAGAGGGCATGACTATAAGCGCCAAAGAAACTGGTGTAGACATGTGCTTTCAAATACAGAGATATGTAAACAGGCAGAATACGGCGCTCCGATCGGCAACGCCTATATGAGACAATAAGTGCCCGTACAATTGTTAGGTCAGTTACTGCTGGTACAATGGCAGGTTATTAAGATTTAAGGGAGTTTGAACATGGTGTTATAGTCGGCGCAAGAGCGATGGAACACAGCATCTCCAAGGTGGTGATGAAATGGGGATTTTCTCGTAGGACCATTTTACAAGTGTGAATTTCAGGAATCGGGCAAAACATCAAATCTCCCACATCGCCCGCAAAAAGATCCCGCAAGAACGGGATCAACAATGACTGAAGATAATCTTTCAACGTGATAGAAGTGCAACCCTTCCGAAAATTGCTGCAGACTTCAATTCTAGGCCATCAGCAAGTGTCAGCATGGGAACCACTCAACGGAACATCATCGATTAGGGCTTTTGGAGCCGAAGGCCCACTCGTGTACACTTGATGTCAAAGCTTTATGCCTCATCTGGACTCGTCTACACCGACACTGGACTGTTAATAACTGGAAACATGGTGCCTGGTCGGACTAGTCTCGTAAATCAATGGACGCTGCATGTCAGCAGCGGACTGTTCAAGTTTTTCCAGGCTCTGTAATGTTGTGGGTCGTGTGCAGTTGGAATGATATGGGACCCCTGATACGTCTAGATACGACTCTGACGGGTGACACTTACATAAGCATCCTGTTTTATCACATGCATTCATTCATGTCCATTGTGAATTCCGACGGACTTGCGCAATTCCAGCAGGACAATGTGACACCGCACACGTGCAGAATTGCTACAGAGTGGCTCTAGGAACACTTTTCTGAGTTTCAACACTTCCGTTGGCCATCAAACTCCCCAGACATGAGCATTATATCTGGGATGCCTCGCAACGTACTGATCAGAAGAGATCTCCACCCCCTCGCACTCTTACGGGTATATTGGACAGCCCTGCAGGATTCATGGTGTCAATTCACTCCAGCACTAACTCAGACATTAATCGAGTCCGTGCCATATCGTGTTGTGGCACTTCTGTGCGCTCGCCTGAGCCCCACACCCCACATTAGACGGGTGTACCACTTTCTTTGGGTCTTCAGTGTATAAGAGGAAACTTGATAGACACTGATGATCAGTCCTCTGTGGTATCAGAAAGTATCAACATGGATTCCTCCAAAGTGATAAGCACGCTAAAGTTAGTAGAGGAGAAGAGGAGTCCAACCAATGAACACTCTGGTGTGTGATTATAACTGAAGAAACTGCACAGTCTTGTTACTGACATAGATAACATAAGTTACACCAAAAATGCCACGCTGATTAGCAAGAAGAATGTGAATGTCCTTACAGTAATTACAGAACCGTTTTGTGACAGCAGTCTGATGGCTAAAATCTGTCATCTAGTGTAATGTCATGAGCAGTTAGAGAAGGGCAGGAAAGAGAGGAAGGAGATTTGTGGATCATTTAACTATTACCTTTGTTGTACATTCTCCAAACTCATGTCTGTCAAACATGGCATCAAAGCAAAAGCTACCATTTCTCCTACATGGGAATGGTAGTGTGACAGCAAGAGGAATACCGAAAAAAATTGTCAAGTAAACACTGTAAGCCATTTAGAGGTGCAGCAGCTTTGTGCAAATGACTATTATCTTATGGTCCTGAATTTAAGGCAAGATTTTGCTGGGACTTTAACAAATTGGAAGTACGACCAGCTAATATTGAATTATAACTTGTGTGTGCAAGGAGACCTCCTGGTATACAACAATGTGCTTGTGGACAATGATAAAATTGTCGGAATACACTGTCTCAATGTAGATGAACTCCAATTGCAGAATAAACACATATAAATCTGTATGTCAAATCAAAAGCCCAAGAATGAACGAGGGTACTGTAACAATCTTATTGATTTTATAAAGTGTCCAGACACGCATTTGAGTGAAACTTTTGCATCTTTGTTGGTTAACTTACATGATTTTACTGGGCTGGAGGCTACAATATACAACTACAGAATGGATCGTGTGATTGACTCTGTGCAGGACTGTTTAACTGTTTTAAATGCTAACAAATAGTATTTAGAATCTGCTCCACAGTAGTCTTTGAAATTCACTTCATTGTGGTGTCAGCTAACGAATATCTTACACAACAGCCACTGTGTGGTGTTCAACAGTGTTTCGGTGTTTGTCTACTGGGGCAATAAGAATTTCCAAAAATTGACTTGAGTGCAAGTAAGTCATCGAGACAATCAAGACCGGGAAAAGGTTATAAACTGTGCCCTGCCTGTCTATAGTTTTAACCTTTTCTCTGTAAACTATGTGCAGATTTTCAACACAGACTCCAACGAAGACGAGATGAATATTACACAGAACGCTATATGAAAGCAGAAGACACATAATTATCGCAATCAAGAACATTGTTTTCCACAATACCATCAGATATAGATATTTCTGTGATTCTTCAATTTCTCTAGGCGTATTTTATGACGAAATCAATCTTGAGTGAAAAGCCTGGTATGAGTGTGCATAGGACACTATATTTCGGCAATCGACCACGTTGCCATCAGCGCACCTGAAGATGGTAACGTGGTCGATTGCCGAAATATAGTGTCCTATGCACACTCATACCAGGCTGTTCACCCGAGATTTATTTCCTCATATATATTTCTACTTTAGGTCTGGTTGCTGTGAAAAATGTTGTTTCACAACTCCTATGAAAAAGGATCAGTTCACCGTACAAACATAAATCATTCATCATTAAGTGCAATTAATGTGTTGTGTGTATGAAAAAGAAAGCTGGAAATGGAAGACATAGGAGCCAAATATGAAAACTAGACTGTATTACGAAAATAGTTGCCACAAAGGTGAAATATAAGTTACGATTGAAAAACGAAGAAGCCATTGCATATGTACAGACAAGGTTTACAATTTACTTGAAACGTAACGTATAGAAAAATCTAGATACAAATGAAGAATATACGATATCGGCATTTATGTTAGTAGCAATGGAACGTGGCCTTATGTTGGACTACTGGCCGTAAATGATGGATTCCAATGTGTTTCCTACCTTCAAAGATGTCTCTTTATAAAGCTCCATTCCCATTTGGATCTGCTTAAAAAGGGTGATTACGTCGCATCTAAATGTGGCGACTGCATATTCTGCACCTAGAAACGGAAAAGGCATTTTCAGAGTTTAAAACCGATGTACTCTCTTGCAAAAATTGTAAAATTAAAATTTTACACTGATATTCCGTGAGAATGAGCAGCTAAAAAGATGTAAGCATACAACCAGAAAGACGTATAGTGTTCTAACAGTAGTTATGCAGGAAAGAAGAGCTAAAATTAATTATAGAAGAAATAGCCATGTTTTACAATTCTAGGATATACCTTCTTTGTACTTATCAAATTCATGGATGAAGAAGAAAAGTACATGATTGAGTTGTAGATTTAAATTAGAAGTTAAAAATTAAACTGTATTTCATTAAAACTACACCAAAGAAGATTAAGGAAGAATTGTTTTCTGTGTGTAAATGTATGTTGAAATTAATAAAGATTTTGTACAACATTACTTGATTTTGTATTCTCGTCCATGCCAAAAATATTTACGATGATCTTCATGAATGGAAATTGGATAGTTGGATGAGATCGAAAAGTAGACAAAACAAGTTAACTGAAAGATACTCAACTTTCTTTTTGTATCTGTGTGAAACAATTGTTTAAATCGTGACGTCGGAAGAGAACTGTTTAACTTAGGACAAACAGGATGAAATTCCACACTTACAACAGATTATGCGATTGCTGTAAATCGCCCTACATGTCTCCAGAGGACTGGACGCTTTCTAGCAGCAAATTTACTTGTCTTTGTCCGACCATCTTGGTTTCTGGCATAATAAAGCTGTGTCAATATTTCCTGGCCAGTCATCTTGGATTCTGACATCATACTGAGGCTACGCCGGTATTTGAAATACATCATGTGGGTTTCTGAACCGAGCGAGGTGGCGCAGTTTTTAGCACTCTGGTCTCGCATTCGGGAGGACCACGGATCAAACCCACGTCCGTTAATCTTGATTTAGATTTTCTGTGATTTCTCTAAATCGCTTCAGGCAAATACCAGGATGGTTCCTTCGAAAGGGCATGGCCGACCTCCTTCCCGATCCTTCCCTAATGCGACAGCATCGATGACCTCCCCCAACTCAACCAACCAACCAATCGGATTCTGATATAACAGAACTGCGCCAGTTTCCAGTCAGCCATCTTCGATCACCATCTGTGATTCTGATATCATAGTAGGGCTGCACCAGTATGACAGGGGATGCTGTACTTAGCACAAATAACCTACTTCCACCACTATCTTCGATATGTGAATTTCCCATCAATTTACGCTCAGTATAACAGCCCTGCTTCCACAGTGATCTCATAGGAGCGGGGGAAAAGTCGAGTTATTGTTTGATTTCCTGCCAATTTTTGAATTTTCCGCCATTTTATGCTCTGAGTAACTGGCCTTTGTCAGAGTGGTGGGGAAACCAAATGACTCCTGTTATGTGCTGAAACACGTATGTATTCAGTAGCAGTGATGGCGAGGCATGACAGAATCTCTGACCAGAGAGTTATTTATCGTTGCTAGTCTGCGCTTGACCGCGCGACAGTTCAGTGGAGTTGCGAGGCAGTTGTTGTACATAGCGAGTCGCGAGAGCATGTAGTTCAGTTGGAGAGTAGTAGCGCGTGCGAGATGACACAGTTATGTATGAGGAGTCGACGGGCGTCGACATGGGTCTTTGGTCAAGATTCGGGACGAGGTATATTTTTAAATAAGGTAATGAAGCAGCATTGCGCACATCTGATAATGTAATGTATGTTAACTGTAATTAATTTGTTCAAGAATTGGCCCCAATAATAATTTTGTTCTCAAAGCAATCTTTTAAGAAAATATTCATTACAATTGAAACAATATTTCCTTTGCTTTTCCTCCCAGAATCAATTTATCAGGTTAATCTTAACGTTAATTTTGTGGGGACTTAATATTTTTGCACATTGTTATTGTCATTGAGTTTTATTACTGTGGGAAGCTAACGTTTGGCACTATTTGCAATTCTTATTCTATTCTATTCATTTAAAAATAATTATGGGGAGGTCACATTTGGCTCTATGTCCATTAACATTTGAATAAGATTTCTTCATTTCTGTGGGGAGGTTACAGTGCTCATTAGTGACCTTGCTTGTGCCAGAGTCTTCACTCCTGAGCCATTGCTAAGTACTTTACAACTAAGATTTCATTAACACTAACGATAATACTAAAATATCTACAGCGGCCAGAAAATATCTGCGATAAGGTTTAGCCAACTAGTTCCCAGATAAGAAAAATAAACGTATGTAAAAGAGAGAGATGGGGGGGGGGGGGGAGAAGGGAGGGAGAGAGAGAGAAACCCAAACTGTTCGATTACATTTTAATGTTAACTTTTAACAAGATATCGCCACACAATTTATGTACGTTTATATTAATTGTTGTCATGATGAATCTCATCACGATAAAGTTTTTGTTTCATTGTAACCAAATCCGTGAGTGGCTAATCTGATTGTTTTCTATGAGTCGGGCTGCCAAAGAATATGTGTTTGATGTCGTCTACATCCATGCAGTCCCAATGTGGTGAAGGTTTGAGGTAAGTTCTATGGAGGAGATGTCGGTAACATCCATGGTTGAATTTCAGTGTGACACTGGTCATTACGAATAGTCTCCTGTTCCCTTCATCACCGGTGCTGAGCTTCAAATTCCACTTTTCAGCCTGTCATTGGCCCTCGACATATGTGGATGGATATGTTTGTAACAACTGCCCTGTCTCCCAGTCCTTGTCCTACTCGCCTATAGCCATGTCTCTGATTCCAAGAAGTCGATTCCTAGCTGGAATCTTGTATTTCATTTTCTGCTGCTTGCTTTGCGAGTTCCTCTATCTGATTCCTCATAATCTCGGCATGCTTTCTCATCCATACAAATGATACTTCTGCATTGTTTCTTGGTAGTTACAGTAGTAGTTGGTATAGAAAATAGCAGCTCCTTTGTCCTTCCCAACTGATATTAGCGTTTGCAACACGGAAAGCGAGCCCGTTATCATGATAACCTTCACTTTTATATTAATGAATTCATTCTAATTTTATTAGATCATGCACATAATTTCTGATATTAATTTTTGAAATGGTACTTGAATCACGTGTTTCGTTCTAACTTTTTCAAGGCCTTACACTCTTAAATATTAAAAATCATTCTGAGAATGGCTGTTTTTGTGCTATCCAGAAGCCATTAATGTAATGAATTACATAAGAATCTCCGTTGTCGACTGAGTCATATGCTGTGCTTTCACCTCTGTAGGATTCTAATCACATGTAAACAGAGTTCTCAGCATATAAGGTCACTTTGCTCTTAATTTTCCCACCATCTACACGCACTCTTGTCTTTGCAGCACGTAATTGCTACAACTTCTACAAAAGCTATCTGCATTAACGAGGCGATTCACTTGTTGAAGCATAGTCGTTGAATTCACTGATAACTCTCTCGTAAGTGCGGGTTTCAACAGAACAAAGCACACCGTTGGATTCTGCAGTTTGCCCTCCGAGCTAATGGAGATACAGTTCCTTTTATATTCATTACAGCAGGGGATTACATTCCACAGGTGGCTCTTCTGAAAACATCCCCTACAGACCTGTTGTCTTGGCATCCAGCCACCCACTTATTCAGCAGTTATTTTCTGGAGAAGTGCCAGCTGAACACGAACGAAAAATCTCCTACATCTTCAAGCAACGTTCACTTATCTCTTTCTGAGTAGGAACTGTCGTTGAATAAATATCACAATCGTTTCATTTTGTTGGCGGCGGTACAATGAACCTGGGAGAATATCGTGATAACTGATAATGATCTACTTTTAAACATACCTTCATTTACACATAAATTATAATCCACAAGCCACGCCACACTGCCTGACAATGAGTGCTATGTACCAAAATTCACTTCCCATTCCGTTCATGTATGGAACGAATGGAATATGAGTCCACTGAGCTCCATGATCTCTCTTATCTTATTTTCAGACTCTCTACGCGAGATACACTATTTAACCCAAGGTACCTGCGCACCTACTAGTGGATAGTAATATGGGTTGCCATCATGACGGCTACAGTTCCGCTGAGTATTATTTCAGTGAGTTCTACATGTCTCAAGAGGAGCGACATCCACTATTCCTCAATAGGCGAAACAAGAGAAGATAGTAATGTTGGACGTTGGGGTCTGAAGCGAAGTCGACGTTCTAAGTCACCCAAAAGGTTTTCTATTGGGATCACGCCGTGACTGTCGGCAGACCAGTCCATTTCAGGAATTTTATTGTCTTCAAACCATTGCCTCAATTATGCTACCTTATGATAGTTTGCGTTGATACACCCTTGTCATCGAACTGTTCGTCTGTTGTCCACATTACACAGTGCTGTAAAATGTGTTCATATCCTTCTGCATTTAAGATTTTGTTAAGCACGGTAAGGCAACCATAGCCTAATCATGGGAAGCACCCCTGTACTGTACCAACACTTCCTCCTCCGCACTTCACTGCTGGCACCACACTTGATGGAATTCAGGTTCATCAGATTTTCTTCAAACCCAAACAGTTCCAGCAGATTGTTACACAGTATAGCGCGATTCATCACTCCGTTCGTTTCCCATCATCCACTGTCCAACAGTGAACACCATCTCAAGCACCCACTTAGCCCTAACTACAGAAATTTGTGGCTTATGTGAAGCTGCTCGATCACTGCAACCTACTCCTTTTAACTCCCTAGCACTTCAGAACTAGCGAATGATTCCTTTTGCTGATTTCGTCCTATTTTTAAAACCACATTCCACAATGCGCATTGGTCCCTATGCATCAGTACATAAGATCTTCCAGTTCTTGGTTTAGTTGTTGTTGTTCCTTCGCATTTCCACGCTACAGTCATAACACGATGAGTCGACATAGGCAGCTTTAGGAGAGCTGAAATATCCTTGATGGAACTGTTACTCGGGTAACATCCAATGACTGTTCCATATTCGAAGTCACTGAGCTATACTGGCCGACCCAATCTGTTGTTTTGCTTCTCTATTGGCAGCACACCTCCCTGCCACTTTTGTATTGATGGGTTCGCCTCTCGTGACATCTTGTGGTCGATTCTATACTACGCAGGGTGTCCAAATACTTTTGATTAAATAGCACAAATGACAGCGTTTCTCATATACAATCTACCTCGAATATTGGTCCTTTAATTCTACCCAGTATGCCATTATATAAATAAAACTACTGAATTTCGACTACTATTAGAAGCAGTCCTCATGAATGTGAGTTCTTTAACATGTTTTTATTAGGTCGCTTTTTTGGCTGTCTTTGCATGTTTTTGTCTGCCTGTTTGTACAAATTTTCTGCTTCATTTTAAACTAACTTTCTCGTAAGCTAGAGATCTGAAATTTTAAACACACATCATAACTGCATTTCAATGCAATGTTAACTTACTTCCGTGACCGTCTTTACGGTAGAAGTTGGAATAGGGTTTAGAAAAATTGGTAATACCCGAGACCTTGGCTATCCTGTAGGACCTGCATATTTTATGGGTTGCATCAAAACGCGTTCAAGCCAGTAGGCAATAGGACAGACACAGTTCAATTGAGAAAGAAGCGGCTAGGAGAGATAGGGGGAGAGCAAAAAATTGGTGCAATATTTGTGACATAATCGTACACGGATGAAGCTGTTGTTATGTCACATATTTTGCACACATTTCTTCTTCCCCTCTCTCTGTCCATCTCCTCTGGCTCCCTCTTTCTGCGTTATTTACATATTTTAAACAAAAGATATGATCCTATCAAAACGCTTAAAATTAAAAATCTGTTGTCAAATTTCACACACTCAAGACTAAAAAGCAGTACACAATTACTGAAGAAAAAATAAATTTTAATGTAACACATTTTTAAATAGGAATAAAAAGTATATAATAATTTTTCATAGCCACATACAGATTCCTAACTTCTCTTTCTGTGTCAGTTATGCACTGCATGCGCCGCACGTTGTAAATATTACAAGTATTGCCACAGCTATTAAAATTTCGCAAGCACAAATTTTCGAGAGTTTCTGTAGACGTTAGGGATCTATCTGGGGCCAGTGAAAATTGTTTTATACTTTTTAGTCCCATTTAAAGGTGTGCTGTCTAAACATATATCATGTAAAGTGTATAAAAAAGTAAGGAGAAAACCAAGTGAAAATCCTGTGTTCTTCATTTCCTTATGATCACTCAACGACGGTACGTCCCTGTAGACAAACCATCGGCATTGCTCAGCCAAAAATTTTTACTTTGTGTTTACCCTTCACTTCCCGTGTGTGACACGATTTGCAATATTGTGCACCAGTACTGTATCATCTGTGGCCATGATAGTCAATTAAACTCTCACGATGGCCTCGTAAACTGAAACCAGGTTAACGAAATAAAATAATACCTTAGAACATCTACAATTTTATGCTTTTCGCTAACAATTATGAAGTAGCTCCATCAGGAAGCAAATGAAGATTAAGTTAACGTCATAGCTCGGTTATTTGGTAATGTAAGGAGCTGATACATACTAACAAGAAGATACAGTCCCCATAGATCTATGCGCACTGAAACATATTATTGACGAATAATTAAAAAACTGATATATGGAGTATCCTTCCAAGTACGTGACAGGCTCAAATAAATTTCTACTCGTAGATCCCAATTAGGTATACGAGATGGAGATTTTGAACAGCAAAATTAATCCTAACGTTCTCAACGGGGAAAAGGGATCTGGAGACCTAGCTCTGTAACGTAGGGTTTGGCAAGCACGAAGACAAGCGGTAGAAATTCTCGCCGAGTGTGAAATGACATTATCTTGCTGAAAATTAGTCCCAGAATGGCTTGCCATGAAGGGTAACAAAACAGGGTGTAGAATATCGTCGACAGGCCACTGTGCTATAAGGATGCCGTGGCTGGCATCGAAAGGAGTTCTGCTGTTAAAAAAAATGGCACCTCAGACCGTCACTCCCCGTTGTCGGGCCGTGTGGGGGTAGCAGTCGGGTTCGCATCCCACTGCTGTCAGGGGTGTCTCCAGACTCGTCTTCGGTGATTATCGGGGCTCAGTTCAAAGCGGAACGGTTCGCCGCTTATCGTATCTGATAAATCGTTTACGTACACTCTAAGACGACACACATAAAAGAATATTTGGGATTGAATCGAAATTGGTACATGTGACGTAAACATACAGAGAAACAAATGATTGCAATTTCAAAAAAACTGCATGATTTACTCAAGAGAAATAGTTTTACAAAATGAGCAAGTCAACAGGGCAAGGGTCCACCCCTGCCATTACGCAAGCAGCATTCGACTTGGCACCGATTGACAGAGTTGCTGGATTACCTCCTGAAAGATACACTATTGGTCATCAAAATTGCTACACCAAGAGGAAATGCAGGTGATAAACGGGTATTCATTGGACAAACATATCATACTAGAACTGACATGTGATTACATTTTCACGCAATTTGGGTGCATAGATCCTAAGAAATCAGTACCCAGAACAACCACCTCTGGCCGTAATAACGGCCTTGATACGCCTGGCTATTGAATCAAACAGAGCTTGGACGACATGTAAAGATACAGCTGTCCATGCAGCTTCAACACGATACCACAGTTCATCAAGAGTAGTGACTGGCGTATTGTGACGAGCCAGTTGCTCGGCCAGCATTGACCAGACTTTTCAATTGGTGACAGATCTGGAGAATGTGCTGGCCAGGGCATCAGTCGAACATTTTCTGTATCCATAAAGGCCTGTACAGGACCTGCAACATGCGGTCGTGCATTATTCTGCTGAACTGTAGGGTATCGCAGGGATCGAATGAAGGGTAGAGCCACGGGTCGTAACCCAACCGAAATGTAACGTCCACTGTTCAAAGTGCAGTCAGTGCGAACATGAGGTGACCGAGACGTGTAACCAATGGCACCCCATACCATCTCGCCGAGTGATACTCCAGTATACACGCTTCCAACGTGCGTCCACCTCGATGTCGCCAAACACGGATGCGACCATCATGATGCTGTAAACAGAACCTGGATTCATCCGAAAAAATGACGTTCTGCCATTCTTGCACCCAGGTTCGTCGTTCAGTACACCATCGCAGGCGCTCCTGTCTGTGATGCAGCGTCAAGGGTAACCGCAGCCACGGTCTCCGAGCTGATAATCCACGCTGCTGCAAACGTTGTCGAACTGTTCGTGCAGATGGTTGTTGTCTTGCAAACGTCCTCATCTCTTGACTCAGGGATCGAGACTTGGCTGCAGGATCCATTACAGCCTATGCGGATAAGATGCCTGTCATCTCGATAGCTAGTGATACGAGGACGTTGGGATCCAGCACGGCATTCCGTATTACCCTCCTGAACCCACCGATTCCATATTCTGCTAACAGTCATTGGATTTCGACCAACGCGAGCAGCAATGTCGCGATACGCTAAACCGCAATCGCGATAGGCTTCAATCCGACCTTTATCAAAGTCGGAAACGTGATGGTACGCATTTTCCTCCTTACACGAGGCATCACAACAACGTTTCACCAGGCAATGTCGGTCAACTGCTGTTTCTGTACGAGAAATCGGTTGGAAACTTTCCTCATGTCAGCACCTTTTAGGTGTCGCCACCGGCGCCAACCTTGTGTGAATGCTCTGAAATGCTAATCATTTGTATATCACAGCATCTTCTTCCTGTCGGTTAAATTTCGCGTCTGTAGCACGTCATCTTCGTGGTGTAGCAAATTTAATGGCCAGTAGTGTGTCATGCCGAATTCTGTCCAACTAGCTCGCTGATCGTCAGATTCTCGAGCTGATAGGAGGCCCGTGCGGATAATGCTCTAAATGTACTTAACTAGAGAGAGAACCAACAACCTGCTATGAAATGAAATGACACCCTAGACCATCACTACTGGTCGCGCTGCATGGCGGGTGACAGTCAGGATGGTGTCCTCCTGCTGTCCAGGCCGTCTTCACTGGTTATGGGGGCCTGGAATCTCATAGAGTGGAGTAGAACTCACTTGAGTTCCGCTTTGAACTGAGCCTTTATACGTGTCTGGAGACGCCGCTGACAGCATTGGGATGCCAAACTGACTGTTACCCTCGCACGGCCCGACAACGGGGAGTGACGGTCTGAGGTGCCATTTTATTTGCTAGCAGAACACGTGGGAGGATGGGGAAGGGGGGGGGGGGGACTTGATACAGCTGCTGCAGCGTGTAGCACCAGCCATCTCGTTAAGCACGGAAAGGGTGTTCCATTGATCTTAATTTCACAAGGCTGGGTTATAACGTTACTATTATTATTAATGTTATTACTTTTAATGTGAACATATCGCAATCATTCTCTTTTCGATAAGGTTTTTTACAAAACATTCAGACTGGAAATTTACATGTGTATTTGTCTGCTTAGTTTAGAATTTTAGCTAACACGTATTTTTCTGCGTTTATAACGCTGGTCAGATTACTTTTATGACATCGATTCCTTAGGCTAAACTCCAAATGTCGACCGTTATTAACTATGGAAAATTAGCATTGGTACAGTACATACTTTAGAATTTTGGGCACTAGTTTGGCGTCTATGTGTATATCTGGAAATTAACATTATGACACTTGCACTTTCCTTATATTACAGTTGTATTTTTTGCAGACATTTTAGAATATTGTGGCAGTTGATGTGTGTCATTGATGTGGAGAATGGTTGGAAAGAATATTGCGGTATCTGAGATGCGTCGTGGGTACAGATAATAATTAGCTTACGATTCTGTGGTGTCTTGAAGTGTTTTACAAAGTGTTGTACAAAAAATGAACGATTTTCTATTTTACCAGTGAAATGCATATTTTATGTAGTGCAGCCATCTGCCAGAAACTCATGCTAAAACAGACGAAACGTGCATGTTTTCTACAGTGCAGTCATCCGTTGGTGACAGAAAAAACTGGTCTGTCAAGAAGGATTTGGTTTCATTTCGATCTATCAGGGTTTTTGGAATAGTATTTAAGTCGAATCCCTAATTCTTTAATCATATTTTAAAGGTAAATGTAGGTTTTTAATTATTTGTAGAGAAACATATTATCTACTTGTTCCAGTAGTCTGTGTTATGAATCTGTGAATGAAATTTACCAGAGTGATTGGAGAGCCAGTCGTTAAACGAATTTTTGCAAGTCAGTAAGGCGAACATGGTTAGGAAAATTTAGTGTTTTCGGCATTTCTGATTCCTATTGCATATGACACTTACGTCCACATTATGCACTTTACATACTGATTTATTCTCGTCACATCACCAGATCGCAGAACGTCTGCAATACAGCAGTGGGAAAACTGCGTTACATGCAACTGAGAGCGGGCACAGGTGGCGTAATACCTGGCTTCCCATGCATATGGCCATATGCAGTTAATGGCATGACCTTGGAAATAAGGAAGTGCTGATGCTGATGTCAACACATTTTCCGCCAGAACCCACAGTGACCCACTACTTAGGGAAGGCCCTTCCTCTTACCTGTTTACATGTCCAGAGGTTTCCATAAAACATTCCACATCATCGGTAAATTCGATGAAGGTAAAGTAAGGGCTCCTTTAGCTTAGTATTAAACAACTGCATTTTTATCACAGCTGGTTTTCTATCCGTTTACACTAGATAAGAGCGTTTACAGACAAATGTGTCCGTTGACTCACTGCATTATTATACAATACCGGTTTCGTGAACTAAAAACTGCGATACCAGAATGCTCAAGTCCAAGGAGATGTCCAAGTAACATGTTTCCAAGATGTTAGAATATTACAATTCTATGATGTATAAAATTATTCTTATGGCATAGCACTTGGTGGTGAATGTAATTCTAATTTCTCGAGAGGAATAAGAAAAGGAAGCTGAAAAGTGCTTAGTTGTTATGTGGCAGCTGTTTCTTCAGTGCTCTCAACTGTGAAAGGAAACAGTGGCTCTATAGAAATTTTGCACCTCACGTCACTTAGAGCTAAGGAATATCAAAGAGACATCAGAAATATTACTTTATTGCTAAGATACCTTTTAAAAATGTGGCACAACAGATGTAACATCAGGTGCAAACGACTGGGCCCAGTTGCAAAACTTAAATTTTACAATATAAAAATGAATCAGAGTCCAAATGGCAAGTGGTTCATTTAGGTGAAAGGAGCATTCACACATTATGCGCTCCTACAACTTTGCTTAAGAGGCAAGTTGTGGTTCTACTGCAAAATAACTGTTTCTGTCAGTGCAGTGAGTTGACAGTTGATGGTTAGAGAGACAGCATCACAGTTACAGGTAGTATGCATAAACCAGTTATGTTGGCCAATGATACGTCGAGTATACGGATGGCATTAAACCGTTCAGTATCAGCTAAAGCAATGAAACTGGTGTCCAAAAAATAAATGACATCATAAAGACAGCTGCAGGTGTTCCATTTTTTAATGCACAAACAACTCTTATGTCAACAAACTAACTACTGTGTTAGACTGCTTGTCTACTATACTTCTTATAAATAAAGCTTTGAGGTAATTGTTGTGTTTATTTTAAAAATATCTCCTGCAACATTGGCATGTGAGCAACATTTTCATGTTTATATTGCTGTGTCCTTAATAATACGATAGCTGTACGCACATTTGGTGAACGTTGGCCGAAATACGACTTATTATGGCAACAGTTAGCCAAAATATGACCTGTTTCTAAAAAGGTGTAAATATGACTTGTTATGAACAGTAAGCATACATTTTTCTACAGTAAACTTAGATTTTTGCATAAACATTGGAAAATTCACCCTAAATTTCAGGAAAAGAATATTGCCAGTTAAGTACCACAAGCGTTGCTGCTCCAAACACAGTATTTTGGGAATATGTTACAGAAGCGAGTACTAGCCCCTGTGGGATCCTAATAGTAGTTATGCCTAAACGGATTTCAGATGGAAGCGTAGTCTACTAATTTTGTAGTGGCTTTCAACATTTAAATCACCGTACACCCACACATACATACGCAGTGTCTAGAATCATGGAGATCTCGGATAACCTGTGGCAATGCCATTATTTTACGATCGTGGATTTGCAAAGCGGGTCCCATCAGTTAGATGTAACACTGGAGAGTTGACCAAAGATGTCCTTCATGGTTCCATCTAGTTATCATCAGCACTGCAAAATGACATTCGGACTGAAGATTGTGCTTCCATCATTCCAACACATGTTAGATAGGATGCTATGAGATTTCATGCTGAAACAATTCATGGTATACCTGCATGACATAAAAGTGTTTTTTAAGGACATCCAAGAGCTTGTGATACATTTACAAGATATGTTTAGTAGGTTATGTGAGGTATGACTAATACCAAGATTGGAAAAGCGTCATCTCATATTGAAGAAGGTTCGCTGTTTGGGCCATATTATCCAGCATGATGGTGTACAAACGGCCCCCCAACTCGTAAAAGCTATGTGACAATTCCCAACTCCTAGTGCATAGAAAGAGCTGCAGTCCTTTCTAGGTTTGTGCCGAAACTTGCTGATGTAGTAAGACATCTTACACATTTGTTGAAGAAACGTGTGAAATTTCAGTGGATTCTAGACTACGAAGAAGCCTTTGTCTGATGAAGGATTTATTGAGCACTGGTGCCATCCTCACTTTTCCACATGATCAGGAATAGTTTGTATTATAATGTGATGCCAGCAGTAACGTCTTAGGGTGTGTATTAAGTCAAGAAAAGATGGAACAGAGCACCTAATAGCTTGTACTTCTAGATAGCTAAATAAATCAGAAAAGAACTAATCAGCTACTGGAAAAGTGACCGGTTTTATTTATGGTATAATCTATTGTTATTGGTACTTATATGGCTGTCTCTATAAGGCTATAACATTACCTACCACTGAAACGGATTATTTGCCTTAAAAATCTGACTATCTGCTTGACTTGATGGGCTTTACGTTTAAATGAGTTCGAATTTAAAATCATACTTCGACCCAGGAAGACTCATAGTAATGTAGATGGTTTGCGTTACAAGATACAGACAGTGGAATTCATTTGATATATCCGCAGACAAGTGCCAGCAGGCTCAGACACTGACTGAGATTCTTACAAATTTCGAACTTGATACTCAGTCCAGTGATGTTGGTGGAACTTTATATAAACAAACGAAGTTTGGTCAGTGCTTAGTCCTGTTGGCAAGTTTACATGATGAAGTGTTGAGACAGTCTCGTGATTCTACCACGGGAGGACACAGAGGCTAAAGAGCTACAAAAATATATGTTGCTGAAAATTATTTTTGAAGAACATATAAGCCAGATGTGGAACACTACATCAAACCCTGCACACCTTCAGCACGAATATCTGAATTTAGTCATCAAGAGATTCCATTACAAAGGTTACATGGGGTCAACAGTTCATTCCAGATGATCAGTATGGACATTCCTAGTTCCTTTGCTTAGGCACTGTAAAGTAATCGAGATGTTTTAACCACAGCAAGCATAAAAGGTAGCTCAGGAAATGGTTAACCCCTGGACTTGGAATTCCGGAGCACCAGACACTGTAATAACTGTTCAGGTTCAGGACCTTATACCTAAATAATGAACCAATTTCATGAATTGGGAAATGAACTAGTTCACTACATCTACAGGAAATATCAGGAAACAATGGGTGCACAGGGCAATAGTGAAAACGCTAAGTTATGTAAATAGCCCCCATAGTGACAGCGATGCTCTCCTACTACATGTAGTAGCAGCCTGGTCTTGAAGGTAAAAGAGAGTTTGGGTGTATCATCGTAAGAGGGTGTTTACAGGCATAGGATGCCTTCCCCCTTTCAGTTGTGTAAACCATCATCTGAGGAAGATGTTCCTTCCGCTCAGAACTTTGCTGAGAGATTGGAGGGTTTATGGCGCCAGATTTGGAAGACGAATACTAGACTGGCAAGAGACTGCAGAAAAAGGAAACTGAAACCCAGGTAAGTACCACATTGGGCAGTAGGCAATGTTGACTAACCCCCATGTGTCAAAAAAAATGGTTCAAATGGCTCTGAGCACTATGGGACTTAACATCTGTGGTCATCAGTCCCCTAGAACTTAGAACTGCTTAAACCTAACTAACCTAAGGACATCACACACACCCATGCCCGAGGCAGGATCCGAACCTGCGACCGTAGCAGTCATGCGGTTCCGGACTGAGCGCCTAGAACCGCTAGACCACCGCGGCCGGCTCCCCATGTGTCGAAAGGGTGCCAAGGGCGTTATCAAATAATTGAGATGACATCTCCAGTTAGTGTAAAACTGAAGTTCCTGACTCATACAACAGTTTTGCATGTAGGATCAGTCCATCCATTTAAGGGCACCCCTGAATCACTGTCTCAGTTACATAGCACTTCCTTCAAAAGAGTCGAGGGAAGTGGTAGTAAACGGCTCTAAGCACTATGGGACTTAACATCTGAGGTCATTAGTCCCCTAGACTTAGAACTACATAAACGTAACTAACCTAAGGACATCACACACATCCATGGCCGAGGGAGGATTCGAACCTGCGACCGTAGCAGCTGCGTGGTTCTGGACTAAAGCGCCTAGAACCGCTCGGCCACATCGGCCGGCGAAGTGGTAAGAAAAGACGGTAAGATCAACTAACAGGAGCAACAGACCCTTGTGGTTAGTCTACATCTACATCTACATCTATACTCCGCGAGCCACCTTACGGTGTGTGGCGGAGGGTACTTATTGTACCACTATCTGATCCCCCCTTCCCTGTTCCATTCACGAATTGTGCGTGGGAAGAACGACTGCTTGTAAGTCTCCGTATTTGCTCTAATTTCTCGGATCTTTTCGTTGTGATCATTACGCGAGATATATGTGGGCAGTAGTAATATGTTGCCCATCTCTTCCCGGAATGTGCTCTCTCGTAATTTCGATAATAAACCTCTCCGTATTGCGTAACGCCTTTCTTGAAGTGTCCGCCACTGGAGCTTGTTCAGCATCTCCGTAACGCTCTCGCGCTGACTAAATGTCCCCATGACGAATCGCGCTGCTTTTCGCTGGATCATGTCTATCTCTTCTATTAATCCAACCTGGTAAGGGTCCCATACTGATGAGCAATACTCAAGAATCGGACGAACAAGCGTTTTGTAAGCTACTTCTTTCGTCGATGAGTCACATTTTCTTAGAATTCTTCCTATGAATCTCAACCTGGAGCCTGCTTTTCCCACTATTTGTTTTATGTGATCATTCCACTTCAGATCGCTCCGGATAGTAACTCCTAAGTATTTTACGGTCGTTACCGCTTCCAATGATTTACCACCTATGGCATAATCGTACTGGAATGGATTTCTGCCCCTATGTATGCGCATTATATTACATTTATCTACGTTTAGGGAAAGCTGCCAGCTGTCGCACCATGCATTAATCCTCTGCAGGTCCTCCTGGAGTACGTACGAGTCTTCTGATGTTGCTACTTTCTTGTAGACAACCGTGTCATCTGCAAATAGCCTCACGGAGCTACCGATGTTGTCAACTAAGTCATTTATGTATATTGTAAACAATAAAGGTCCTATCACGCTTCCCTGCGGTACTCCCGAAATTACCTCTACATCTGCAGATTTTGAACCGTTAAGAATGACATGTTGTGTTCTTTCTTCTAGGAAATCCTGAATCCAATCACAAACCTGGTCCGATATTCCGTAAGCTCGTATTTTTTTCACTAAACGTAAGTGCGGAACCGTATCAAATGCCTTCCTGAAGTCCAGGAATACGGCATCAATCTGCTCGCCAGTGTCTACGGCACTGTGAATTTCTTGGGCAAATAGGGCGAGCTGAGTTTCACATGATCTCTGTTTGCGGAATCCATGTTGGTTATGATGAAGGAGATTTGTATTATCTAAGAACGTCATAATACGGGAACACAAAACATGTTCCATTATTCTACAACAGATTGACGTAAGCGAAATAGGCCTATAATTATTCGCATCTGATTTATGACCCTTCTTGAAAATGGGAACGACCTGCGCTTTCTTCCAGTCGCTAGGTACTTTACGTTCTTCCAGCGATCTACGATAAATTGCTGATAGAAAGGGGGCAAGTTCTTTAGCATAATCACTGTAGAATCTTAAGGGTATCTCGTCTGGTCCGGATGCTTTTCCGCTACTAAGTGATAGCAGTTGTTTTTCAATTCCGATATCGTTTATTTCAATATTTTCCATTTTGGCGTCCGTGCGACGGCTGAAGTCAGGGACCGTGTTACGATTTTCCGCAGTGAAACAGTTTCGGAACACTGAATTCAGTATTTCTGCCTTTCTTCGGTCGTCCTCTGTTTCGGTGCCATCGTGGTCAACGAGTGACTGAATAGGGGATTTAGATCCGCTTACCGATTTTACATATGACCAAAACTTTTTAGGGTTCTTGTTTAGATTGTTTGCCAATGTTTTATGTTCGAATTCGTTGAATGCTTCTCTCATTGCTCTCTTTACGCTCTTTTTCGCTTCGTTCAGCTTTTCCTTATCAGCTATGATTCGACTACTCTTAAACCTATGATGAAGCTTTCTTTGTTTCCGTAGTACCTTTCGTACATGATTGTTATACCACGGTGGATCTTTCCCCTCGCTTTGGACCTTAGTCGGTACGAACTTATCTAAGGCGTACTGGACGATGTTTCTGAATTTTTTCCATTTTTGTTCCACATCCTCTTCCTCAGAAATGAACGTTTGATGGTGGTCACTCAGATATTCTGCGATTTGTGCCCTATCACTCTTGTTAAGCAAATATATTTTCCTTCCTTTCTTGGCATTTCTTATTACACTTGTAGTCATTGATGCAACCACAGACTTATGATCACTGATACCCTCTTCTACATTCACGGAGTCGAAAAGTTCCGGTCTATTTGTTGCTATGAGGTCTAAAACGTTAGCTTCACGAGTTGGTTCTCTAACTTTCTGCTCGAAGTAATTCTCGGACAAGGCAGTCAGGATAATGTCACAAGAGTCTCTGTCCCTGGCTCCAGTTCTGATTGTGTGACTATCCCATTCTATACCTGGTAGATTGAAGTCTCCCCCTATTACAATAGTATGATCACGAAACTTCTTCACGACGTTCTGCAGGTTCTCTCTGAGGCGCTCAACTACTACGGTTGCTGATGCAGGTGGTCTATAGAAGCATCCGACTATCATATCTGACCCACCTTTGATACTTAACTTAACCCAGATTATTTCACATTCGCATTCGCTAATAACTTCACTGGATATTATTGAATTCTTTACTGCTATAAATACTCCTCCACCATTGGCGTTTATCCTATCCTTGCGGTATATATTCCATTCTGTGTCTAGGATTTCGTTACTGTTCACTTCCGGTTTTAACCAACTTTCCGTTCCTAATACTATATGCGCACTATTTCCTTCAATAAGAGATACTAATTCAGGAACCTTGCCCTGGATACTCCTGCAGTTTACCAATATTACGTTAACTTTTCCTGTTTTTGGTCTCTTCACCTATCTTCACGTCCTAATGTCAGAGGCTTGCCTAGGAAGCTAATTTGCGATTTTCTCATCGTCTAGGATGTTATACATGTTTGAATTTTCTCTCTGTGTCCTTGTTAGTTATTTGGAATATGTGTGTATATGTTCTGTTTGTGTTTCTTTGCATCAGGAAGTGTTGAGCTTCAAATCAGAGAAGGTGTTGCATTTATGCAAGAGGTTTGCGAATGGTATAAGGGAGATATTTTGCTCTAGTTACAGTATGTGTTTAGATAGTAAGTTAAATGAAGTTTCAGCTGAAACATTTAATCTTGAGGTATGAGCAATTTTGTAACATGCGAAGCGAAACTTACCCTGTTTCATTTGGTACTACAGCGAGGTCATCAATGTTCTTCCATCATCTCATGGGACTGCCAACCCAGTACTCTAGCTGCAGCCAAGATGGCTCTGCCTACACTAACCACCCTCCCAGCCACCAGTCCACCGTTTATCCCTGGGCAGCAATGCTGACTACCACTGATGCTGAAAGTTGGTTCACTTCGCTCACAGTTAAGAGGTCTAAGGCACAGCATTGTGTAGCAGCTTAGTATGCACAACTAAACGGGGTTGCTACAGGACCGCAGGAACAAGATGCATGGACACTGGTGCATGTACGTCACCCCCCCCCCCCCCCGCCCCTGTCCTAAGGGTCATCGTCGCTGCCTGATGCCCACCTCCTATGGACATGCATTTTCTATGAAAGTCAAAGAAGAAAACTAATCACATGTACGTCAACCACTGGCTGCCTACAACTTCTGCACTCGCCTCCATCTCAACCAGAAAACCCCACGCCAATACCTATCTACATGAAAGGTTTCCAATCTTTTCCTCTGACTGAACATTTTAACAAACGTGGTACTTTTCTGGCCCTAATTGCTTATAAGATTAATGAAATTAATAAATTTTAAAAATGAGAAAAAATTGTTTTATTCAGTGATTACTTCAATTTGAAATCAATACTAATAACACAAAACCATAACAAAAATTTAAAAAATGAGAAAAACGTTGAAAAATGCCGTGTTATTAATAGTGTTTCATGGCGTACCTATTCACTTTCTGCAGAACACCTGTGTTCCACAGAAAAAGTTTGGGAACCCTAATCTCTACCATTACAGTGCCATATTATAAATGTTGGCAAGCTGTAGTTGAAAACTCGTTTTTTATTTAGATATGTGAAGTGTCGTTTAGATTTCTGAGTGCTTTACTTTGTAAGTTTGTTACACTTTCTATGACAAAATGTTTCTCTCTCATTATTTTGTAAGTCTTACCAGGTGTAAAATATTGTTGTCCATTACTGGAAAAATATGAGTATAAACACGTCTGTAGGATCACTGTGACTTTTCCTGCTACTACGTCGCAACTCTTGATAAGTATCCAACATTAACAATGAACCAACAATTTTGAGTAAGGGTCGTTGTAGGTGAATGGTATTAAATGGTTCAAATGGCTCTGAGCACTATGGGACTCAACTGCTGAGGTCATTAGTCCTCTAGAACTTAGAACTAGTTAAACCTAAGCAACCTAAGGACATCACAAACATCCATGCCCGAGGCAGGATTCGAACCTGCGACCGTAGCGGTCTTGCGGTTCCAGACTGCAGCGCCTTTAACCGCACGGCCACGTCGGCTGGCTGAATGGTATTAAAACCAGAATCTGTAGATAGTATGATGTCCCAAGCCAGGACACCCACAGCTGTACAACCACCATACACAGTTCGCATTTTAGCTGCCATGATTTGTATCGACTCAATTCTTTCAGTCACTGTATTTATCCTCTCCTATGGTGTATAATGTTGTACTGAAACTTCACCTTTGCCACGAAATCACCTTCAGTAATTTAGTTGTGTTAGATTCCACCTCTCAATTAGGTTTTCTGTATCTAGAAAAGGCACTTGTTCACCTCTTAGTTGTTAGAATAGGCAGGAAAAGTGAAAGTTTGAACCCATATCACACTAGTTGATGACTATCTCACTCTGTCACATATGCGACACCTTAGAGATGAATCGCATATAAAAATAGGAGGTATGTGAGCGACATCTGAAACCAGTCGGTCATTTATTCACTACAGAACAAAATTCGATGAATACAAACAAATAGCTCAAACATGTAACGAGAATTGATGATAACACCATTACCAAAACTAGTGTTACGCAGATTCACAGTACATAGTAAGGCATCCATGAGGTCGACTTTGAAACCAGAAATTGCCAGATGGTCCAATCTCTTACCTAGATTATGATTATGTTTCTTCACATACGAGGAAAATTTAAGAGTATTTATAAGACAAAATCATTTATGAAAACAAACAGTACTAACTCTCAAATCTCATTTGTTGCAAAGAAAATTACTTTAGTCCATAGTCGCTGTTGTTTGGCTTAATATGACAAATGTTTCGCTCTTATTGTAGATGTTCTACATTAAGCTTTTTCTGTGTGTTGCAGAATTCAGCGAAAGTACGTAATTCTCTCGTTTCCTTTTTGATGTATACAGATATCCTCTTCAGATTACATTAGTTGCTCGATATAATGATCAATGACGAAAAACAAACGTTGAGTTTAATGTCGCCTTTTATGACACCGCTCACATCATCCACGTGACTTCAAAAGTTCACAATTCGAAATTACTAAACTGCGAATTTCAAAATTCAGATACAGCAACAGAGAGACTTGCACCTTGACAAGGCTTGAAACGGCTTGAAACGCAGTCAAAACGCAAACTTCATACTTCTAGAACGTTTCAACAGCTTTAAAACAGTAATATTATTATATGATCGGATTATATAAATAATTTAATTTTCAGTACATCAGAAACACAGTAATTGCACGCAAGCATGACCAGAATCGCACATTTAAAACACGGAATCAAATTCGTACTAAATTCGAAATACTGGGATTTGGTTTTGGGCATAATTTCATATTTATGATAATGAAGCGGTTTGCTACAGTGGCGATTTTAATAAACTGTTTAATAATGTGTTATTAATTCTGAAGAAGATAATAAATGAAATGTAATATTGTCTACTCTAGGAAAGCATGACTTACTGCACCTCGACACCTTATTCGTGTTGCGAGGCAGAATAGCAACACGTAATCTTGCGATCTCAAGCAGTTTGGTACCAACATCACACAAAATTTATTCCCTTCACCGACTACCTCATAAAAACTAATATCTTCTGCGTTCTTGCACTGACTTGGTCATATACATATGTGTGTGTGTGTGTGTGTGTGTGTGTGTGTGTGTGTGTGTGTGTGTGCATTTATCAAGATATATACCACTGAAGTAGACAGGCAAAGCTTCAGATCTGCCTTTATTGGTAGTTCAGAGTGCAGCTACCACTTTGGTCATCAGCTGTTAATGATAACCATATTTTTTATATTTTTATATAAAAAATATGGTTATCAGATTATAATTTAGTGTCCCGTCGACTATTAGGTCATTACGGATGGAGCATAAGCTCAGATTAGGGAAGATGGGGAAGGGACTCTGCCAGGTCGTTTCATAGGAACCTTCCCGCCATTTGGCTCAAGCCATTTAGTGAAATCACGGAAAATTGAAACCTGATTGGTCGGATGGGGATTTGAAAGGTAGTTCTCACGACTAGTAGTCCAGTGTGCTGAGCACTGAGCTACCTCACTTGCTTCTCTTTTCCACATAATGAGTGTGGTGCACATGCTTAATGCTATAATTTCCATAAGCAGGCATTCCGCTGAGTAAGCTTCAATGAGGAACTAAATCAGATTTCCTGCGATGAAGAACCGAAATTGAGTTGAGTTTCGCTTGGTATCTGCTTACAGACTCCACTCTAGCTCCAACATGTTTGCTGTTCCAAAGGGCACCATATGCTAACGCAAAATACGTTCCATAACCATGGATAAATAAATGTAAATTATAAACTGGGACTTCTCCTAACTACACTGTTGTGCCTTCTGTTTCCGTCTATGAAGTCCGACCGAATACTATAGCCAGAGTTCCTCCCACGGAGTTTACAGGAATGGCTTCACTGGGGGACGGAGTCAGTGGCGGGCCGTGGCTTACATTGTCAGAAACGATACATATTCGTAAAAAATGTTCCAAAATTTACATGGGATGTAGTATGCAACAGGGGAAGGAAAAAAGTTCCCGTAGACATTGGTCGTAACCCTCATATCTATGGAGTTATTGTATGTTACCACTGCTGTCAATGATCACCATGTCTCTGTGCTACACTTCACAACATGTGCTTGATGTGACCGCCATTCATTGTAATGCAGACTTTCACCTATGTCTCATGGAATTACGTATTCCTTAGAACACCTGTGGTTGTTGTCAAATTGTATCGCAGGCATGGAGCCCTCATTCTAATAGTGTATCTACATCATTTATGGGAAACGCATTCACCAGAGTCTTTACATGTCCACAAAGCCAAAATTCTACAGGATTACGGTCAGGACACCAGGTCGGCCAACGTATTGGCTCTATCCGCTTCTGAAAGACTCGCCCCACCCAAAGTTGAAAACATGCCATAACTCTGAATATGTCAGGTTTACTACCATTGTTTGTGGGAACTTTCCTCTTCCCTTGATGCATATTACGTCATCTGTAAATAATGATCCTTTTTTTCTGGAAATCAAGTGTATCATCTGCACTAGATTCACTGAAATGAATAGAATGCACGGTGTAAATAGTACAAGATCATACAAGGAGCGATCAAAAAGTTTCCATTTGAGGGCGTTGCTGCAGCGTACATGCAAAGTAGCGCGACTCCGATGGGGGTATATATTCATCGACGAGTGGCAAGGGATTAGAGTGGCATTCGTGTCGTTCCAGCGCGCATGTGGTGAATGCGAAAACGTGAACTATGGAGATGTTATTACCAAATACGACGAAGCAGGGCTAACGAGCTGTTATCCTGTTCTTGGCTGCCGAAGGACAAACACCGATAGACATCCGTCATAGGATGAGGAATGAGTGTGGGGCAGCTTGTCTGTCGAAAAGCACCTTTGTGGAATGGTGCGACAAGACGCATACCGCAAATGTTGTAATGCAGAAACTACGCCATCTCAAGCGGAAGACACTCGGCTATCCATCCCACAGTCCTCATCTCTCCCCATGTTATTATCACAGTTTCATCCCTTAAAAAAGGCCTTGAAGGGTCGACGTTTGCTGTTGGGTGGGAATGGGCGGCACGCAGTTACGGACTTCTTCACGCTGCAGGTACTCGTGTTTTATCTAACGGGTATTTTCAACCTGGTACCTCGGTGGGCTGATTGCTTCAGTGCTCACATCGATCGATTCTGGACAGTATGGCATTCAAACGGAAACTTTTTGATATCCCTTATACCTTAAACCCAGTGGAAAGTGACATAACGTTATTAAGTCCAAAGCCGTCCTGGGTGGTCGAGCGGTTCTAGGCGCTACAGTCTGGAACCGCGACACCGCTACGGTAGCAGGTTCGAATCCTGCCTCGGGCATGGATGTGTGTGATGTCCTTAGGTTAGTTAGGTTTAAGTAGTTCTAAGTTCTAGGTGACTGATGACCTCAGAAGTCCCATAGTGCTCAGAGCCGTTTGAACCATAAAGTCCAAAGTAATGACTCTCGCTCCTTATAACTACTACAATAACATCACGTAACAAGAGCAACCACTGAAAGAAAGCAGTTGGGGATGACTCTTAAGCCCAGTTCAAGTATAGTGTTCAAAATAACTGCGACCAGAAACTGAAGAGAGTATACAGTTCAACCACGCAGCACAGCCAATAGACCTATTACAAATTGGTAAATTAAAGCACCAATGAAATAGATAGGAAGAGTAGAGAAACTAACGCAAAATGATTGCCCAGAGAATGTGCAAGCGATTGAGTTAAACAAAATTTCATAATGATTCATTCTGCACTTCAATGAAATTAAAAGCAGCGGTGTCCACATTAAGGCTGCGAGAAAGATTCCACCGTCAAATAAAGAGAACACACCTGATAGGTGGAAACAGTGTATCAAAGGCCTCTACAAAGGGGAGACATAATAGCTAAAATGACAGAGAAAGAACTGGAGCTCAATTTGGAAGATGTGGGGAATTCCTGTATTACAGTCAGAGTTTGACAGGTCTTGCAATCAAATAAAGCAGGAAGAATAGATAACACTTCCTCTAAATTACTAAGGCCTCTAGTCGGGGAGTGTGTGCGTAAGGGGGGGGGGGGGGGGGGGGTGGAGGGAAGAGTGGCAATCAAGAGACTACATTTGGAAAAACATTATTTATTAGACCTACGACTTTGCTTCCGCCCTTTTTCTCAAAGTTCGGTGCTGTGTTGTAAAAATCTTTAAAAATACTTAAGGCAGAAAGTATTAACCGTCTCTGGGACTACTTTCTTTCATCTTTTGGCCACCCCACGAATCCCGGAAAGGAAGAGCGGGACGTCTTTTGAGGAGATGCATGGATCGATCCAATTTTGCACTTGTTCATACGATCGGAAGTGCTGGTCCGGTAAACCGTGTGTTGTTGATCGAGTGAGGGAAGCCTGGATAATTCGGCGCCTGGGGCTGGATTTACCACTTAAAAGTTTCAAAAAATATGTTCAGATCTCTTTTACGACGCGGGATACAGCATTTTCATGCTCCGAAATCATCTTTTCATGTCTATCGCTGCATTGTAGCCGATTTTCTTTCAATGTTCGGTTCAAACGCATCAGTTCCTTTCAATAACGTCTCTTGTTTCTAGAATGAAATTTTCACTCTACAGCGGAGTGTGCCCTGATATGAAACTTCCTGGCAGATTAAAACTGTGTGCCGGACCGAGACTCGAACTCGGGACCTTTGCCTTTCGCGGGCAAATGCTCTACCGACTGAGCTACCCAAGCACGACTCACGCCCCGTCCTCACAGCTTTAATTCGGCGCGTGGAGACGAGGTACTGGCGGAATTAAAGCTGTGAGGACGGGGCGTGAGTCGTGCTTGGGTAGCTCAGTCGATAGAGCATTTGCCCGCGAAAGGCAAAGGTCCCGATTTCGAGTCTCGGTCCGGCACACAGTTTTAATCTGCCAGGAAGTTTCAACGTCTCTTTTGATTGTTTCCACGTCAAAATCACCTTTCTTGAAGCACTGAAACCATTCTATGCAAGTTCGTTCACTAATAGGTGCATATGTCTTATCCAGCATTTTATGAGCCTCAGCCAGAGATTTCTTCATGTTGCAGCGGAAAACTAAAACTTCCTGCAAATGACGAGAATTGGGCCCTTAAGCTGACATATTCAATCGAGAATAACTTTATGATGCAGTCACAAACCGACTAATATTATGATGTCGTTATGTTAACAAATTCCTAACCTTATTGTATGACACTTAGGACCTACTGCCTGCACCACCACGTATCTTTACTGCTATCTGTTGCAAAACGGCGGAAGCAAAGTTGTAGACCTAATACATAATCTTGAAGACAGCAACAGCAGATATGTGGAAGATCTATCGGACAATCAGTTTAACAGCTCGTGCTGACAAGAACAATATACCGAAGAATGGAAAGTATAATTTAGGATTAGCTAGATGAGGAACAGGAAGACTTTCGGAATCAACACGTGTACATAGGATCTGTCGACCAAGAAACAGCGTTCGATGATGTAAAATGGTGCAAGATGTTCTAAATTCTCAGTAAAATAGATCTAAGCTACAGAGTAAAATGGGTAGTATGTGCAAGTATCAAGAAGGAAAAATAAGAACGGAAGACCAAGAACGAAGCGCTCAAATTAGAAAGACAGAGACATAGAATAAGGAGTATACGGAATGGAAACTCGGCTGCAGTCTATGCTCAAGAGCTTAAGGTGCAAGGACAAAATCTGCCACATTGAAACCGAGTAAACATCTTTATCTGTAGCCGAAGGGGAACGGAAATTTTCTTTTTGTGCGCGTTAGCTGCTGGACTCATCGACAAGTAAACAGTTGTTTGATGTACTGCCACGCGGGATTAGCCGAGCGGTCTTGGGCGTTGCATTCACGGACTGTGAGGCTGATCCCGGCGGAGGTTCGAGTCCTCCCTCAGGCATGGGTGTGTGTGTTTGTCCTTAGAATAATTTAGCTTAAGTAATGTGTAAGCTTAGGGACTGATGACCTTAGCAGTTAAGTCCCATAAGATTTCACACACATTTGAACATTTGATGTATTGTAAAATTTGGAAATACGTTTTGAGCAGTAATAAGAGAAAAAACCACAAAGGAAAGCAACGAACGGTTCTCGCAAAACCGCTGAGAGTGGCATATGACAAAAAGGAATCTTTCGATTTATGTTAATATACTCTATTGGCTGTTACATAGCATTGTGGATTATCATTTACACACCTGCTGATGGTGCATATCTGTACGAAGTGACGTTGACATCCAGTCACGTGTTCTGAGTGCTTCACTTTTTTTGTCAGGCAGGGTATACTGATCGCTTATGATGACTTTTCGGCAAACGGAGTAATCCCTACATAAGAATCAACACGGTTTCCGCAAGGAAACGTCATACAAGGTGCTAGTGAATTTTTCTGCAGAGATGTTTGGAATTTAATCCAAGATGTTGGTGCAAAGTCTGGAGATCATGGCCTGTTCTACATCGACTCTGCTCATCTTGCCGGTCAGATATTGGCGGTGAAAATTTTTCTTGCCGCCAGAATTCGGTTTAACATGCTGCCGCAGTTGTTCTTGTCCCTCTCGATCTAGTACATAAATTCACTACCGTGGCATCCCGATTCGTTTGGAGAGGCATCATATTCCATTTAAAGCAGCAATGTTGCATCGACTTATCGGTGGGCCGGCCATTAAAGAGACGAAGGTGCAACGTACGGCTACCTTTCTTGTTTGCCAATAAAGTAATTTCCAACAGCCATAGCAGCTACCACAAACATACTTCACGAGTCCAGGCCCTGACGATGAATTAAACTACTTCACTGTGAACTTGGGTATATTCTACAATATTATGTAAGATTTATATCTCTACAAGATGAACTTCAGATAGGAGTCTGTCCAAAAGTTTCTGAGACTGATTTTATTCCTGGGGTATAAGTGACATCAGTGTAGTACCTACAGTAGCGTCTTGAACTGTAAACAAAAGATATGCACTCGACCATATGTGACGTTGTGTTTGCGAGACAGTGCGACTACTGCAAAGAGGCAAAAATTGCAACATATTTTTATAAGGAGGATTTTATCACGAGTTTATTTTCAACATTTTATTTTTCCGCCAAAGTGGAGATACTTAATTTAATAAGTATATTAGGCAGTGCTAATGCAGTGAGACGAACTACAAAAAGTTTACATACAGCCATTTAACACTAAGTTTTGATGTTTATAAATTTATACACGTTTACATTTTGGAATATGGAATACATGTTAACTATGGTTTGTGATACAGTCAAACACATGGAGTTACAGAGATTAAAATCTTTTTACCTGAACGTTGGCGGGTCTTTCTCAACATGATAGCAGAAAAACGGAACATACATATGGTGAACCAAACACTGAACTAACGTCAGCGACTTGTCTGTGCAGTCGAGGATATTGCTCTTGGAGTAACATTTTATAAAAGTCTTGTAAATTCCTGGATTGGTCAAACAGGTCATTGAACTGGATGCTACACTGTATATCTCTGAGCACAAATTGCAGGTAATGAGGAGTTACATCAGCTGTCACAAGCGAGAACGGTCTGACAAATAAATCGAATTCAGTCTCCAATGTGCAAAACCTTGAAATCACTCTGAAAACTCCTGATAAAATGTTTCAATTATTGAAACATAGTCAGTGACGTCTGTTTCAGAAATAACTGCCCCGAGTTCCGGCAAAAGTTCCACGTCTTGAACGTCAAACTGGTTTTTCCAGAGGATTAATTTTTGTTTTATGGCACCAATCTTTGGCACCAATCTTGTCCGCCATATCTGTTACCAAATGATTCTCCCTAACATTAAAAGATTTGATGAAATCAGATACTTGGTGTTATCCACGATAAAAGATTTTATCACTGCTCCATTTACTCGTAGTCCAGTTTTTCCCTAATAGTAGCCTTAAGTTCAGTCAACATTCACTCTCGTTCGCCAGAAGACAAATTGTGACTGTCGTCACGATGTTTCAATGAATGTTTTTCCAACTTGTCAAATGCCATGTCGTATTAATCACTCTGCATGGCGTTCAAAGTATGCGGAAAGTAAAGCAATTATCATTCACCCGTGATGGTATGACTTCAATATTTTTTTCTTTTTTTGGATAGTTGTATAGACGCCGTGGTATTCCTAATTCAGAGCGTAAGTCGAATTTAACACAGTTGGTATTGTTGGCAAATAGTGGCAAGCTAGCCGTATCGCTCTAGCGGCATCCGGCTGCAGCCTTCTCCTGTTCCTCCTTGCGCCTCAGCCACAGGAGCCGCTGCGCCCGGAGCGCTGGGCAGGTTTTTCGCAGCCGGTCCGCTCACTTTCGCGGAGAGCTGTTTGTCCGGGCCTGTTTTAGTGCGAAGGGGAGGACACACAAAGTGAAGTCTACACTACCCAATCAATGCGACACATCAAAGTACGAGCCTCGATAACATATCGCGAATAATAAACAAGTATTTGTTATCACCTTGCAATAGTTTGATTAACGAATTGATATCCACAGGAGAAACTTGAGGCCGACAGAATACTGTAGAATTTGCGCACTTATGGAATCATTTTTGAAGAAAAACGAGCTTCTCTCACAGAATCAGCACATAATCGGAAAATGCCATCTGTGTGGTGTACTGCTTGCTTCATTCCCAAAAGTCGTCTTACAAAGAACAAATTCAGGAAATGTTGTATGTTCCGCCTTCCTAGATACCCGTAGGGCAGTAGATACCACAACACATTGTTAACTAGTAGATAAAGTTCTGTGGGTATCTCTTTAACACACGACTGGCTTGAGGAATATCTGACTAGCAGAAATCAGTCTGTTATACTCGACAACGAATGTTCCACAGAAACGAGAGTAGCTGCAGGTGTAATTCAGAAAGCGTAATAGGACCACTAACTTTTTCAATACATACAGGATTATTCTAAAGTGAATGTAAAAATTCGGAGGGCTGGGAGAGCGAGTCATAATAAGCAAGTGTCACAAAGGAATCCACGTCAGCATCCCTTAGCGTTCGACGCTCGGCATCATTTAACAGCGGCGGGCGCCGCCGGGAAGATAGCCATAAAACCACCCATCAAGTCGACGTGGTAGCAAGTGTGGAAGATTACGTTTCCAATTTCTGTGTGAAATCGTGGTAAAAGAGAGGTAGGGCTTACATTCCATGCATGGCCTTTATTTACAAACACTGGCAAAAACTGGTCGAAATTACGCATTGATGCTTGAATGCACGCCGTGCAATGGTGCCTGAGTGATTGTCGAACTCTTTCTAACACCTCTGGCATAGCATGGATTGCTTCAGAGGCTGTCATTATCCACGTTATCAGCTCTTCATTCGTCTCGATAGGCGTTTCTTAAAAAAAAAAAAAACAGATTTCACGTGTCCCCAGACGAAAAAATCAAGGGGTGTCAAGTCGGAGGTGTCCGTAGCTCGTGGTCTAGTGACTAGCCTTGCTGCTTCTGGATCATGGGGTCCTGGGTTCGATTCCTGGCGAGCGGAATCATTCATAAAAGTGGAGAGGTTGGACTGAGTAAATATTACGAATTTGTACGGGCGCTGATAACCACGCAGTTGAGTGCCCCACAAACCAAACATCATCATCATCATCAAGTCGGAGAAACTTGAAAGCCATGTCACTGTCCCACAGCGCCCAACCATTTTCTCACCAAAGGTCTCATCCACATGATTTCGCACAACATGAGCGAAGTGCACAGATGCACCGTCGTATTGGTACCACATGCGCTGTCACACATTGAGTGGAACGTTTTCCAATAACTCTGGCACCTTTTCCCTAAAGAAGATTAATTATCTGTTTGTGTCCTATCGTCGGGGAAGATTTTGTGAACCAATCTGATTATCACCTACCAGTTAAGCTCATATGTTGAAACGTCCCCTTTGAAAAAATGTACAGGACTGTGCTTAAACTGACATACAATATTTTTAGCGCAACGCAATCTGACTTTCAAAAATCCCTACAAAAGAATGGCCCTGACTAACATTAACCTATACGTTTCACAAATCACTTACCTCACAAAAATCTTGGTTACTCGAACTACTGCAATACAGCGAGCACCACTACTGCCAGCTAAATAAAAGATTCAAACTACGGAAGGCACTAACTACTGATAGGCATAGTTAGCAATTGAAAGATGTTAATAGAGAACAAACAATGTATTTACCTTAACAGTCATAATATATATAGTAGTTCATGACATCCAGTGTTACAAATTTCAAAACTCCGCCATCTCTCTCCCCACATCCACCACTGCTGGCGGCTCACCTCCAACTGCGCAAAGCTGCGCGCTGTTCACAGCCAGCTGCCTAACACTACTATGGCGAGTATTACAACAATGCAAAGCAGCCACAGACTGCACACAGCACAGCCAGTGATTTTCGTACAGAGTTGGCGTTACCAATAAAAAAACCTAAACAGCCTACTTACAATGTTGATTGCGAATGACTCTTGGTGACTACAAACAAACGTGGCGACTGGAATTTCCCATACCTACACGTCTTCATTGTGGCTGTTAAACACATCTTCCCTCGTAAAGGACACCTCATCCATATAAAGTGCGGAAATTCCCTCCGGCGAAAAACCACTGGCAGAAGTCACTGTGACGCGGAAAATTTTCTGTGCTAAAGGATTGATCATTCTGTACGTGGTAAAGGTGCAATTCATCTTAATTCCACACACGCCAGACCGTAGCCGCTTCTCGAGCAACACTCCACGAGTTTGTTGAGAACGTGTTTTGTAGCAGTGCTAACACTTCCTCCTCAATCTCTGGTGCAAGTACTGTGCGTTGACGACTACGTCAGTCCGGCCTTCGAAACTGTGTTACAACGGGTTTTCTATCTAGGCCTTAAACGTACATGCACCATGGCCATCTCATCTTAAGTGCACCTCTTTCTCTTAGGGACCTATGTATGGGGTTGAACGTCCATGGATCTGGCACTCGACGATTCGGGAACCGCTGATTGCAGTACCGTAGAGCAGAGTGAGCATTTCGTCCACTATTTCGTAAACACAGTACATGTCTACCCTTTCCTTCCAAGAAAAGCACTCCATTTCCCATCTGCTTCGCACAAAACCAAACACAAGACCGCCCCTTAGCTGAGTGATCAGTACGTCCGACTGCCGTGCAGTGGACTTGGATTCTAATCCCGAGAGAGTCGGAGATTTTCTCCACTCGCAGACTGGGTATTGTGTTGTCCTCATCATCATTTCAAAATCATCGACACGCAAGTCACCCAGTGTGGCGTCAGCTGAAAACAGTTTGCAACTTGGTGACCGGTCTTCACCTGGTGGGTCCTCCCGGCCGTCAATGCCATACGATAATTCATTTTTTTCCATTAGATTTCAGCACCAACCACAGGAGTGTCCCCATTCGTTGGCACACTGACACAGGACGAACCAGACACTGCAGAGTGCATAGGTGACGCAGTCTGTGCGACATCGTATCAAACCTACATTTGCACCGCCAAAAGCAACTCAGTCGACATTTGCACTGTACGCCGGAAGAAACTCTGAGGTGTTGCCACGCCGCCCTCCAATGCTAAATTTGTGATCCCTTGATGCCTCAGAACATGTCCTACCAACCGGTCCCTTCTTATAGTCAAGTTGTGCCACAAACTCCTCTTCTCCCCAATTCTATTCAATACCTCCTCATTAGTTATATGATCTACCCATCTAATCTTCAGCATTCTTCTGTAGCACCACATTTCGAAAGCATCTATTCTCTTCCTGTGTAAACTATTTATCGTCCATGTTTCACTTCCATATATGGCTACACTCCATACAAATACTTTCAGAAACGACTTCCTGACACTTAAATCAATAATCGATGTTAACAAATTTCTCTTCTTCAGGAACGCTTTCCTTGCCATTGCCAGTCTACATTTTATATCCTCTCTACTTCGACCATCATCAGTTATTTTGTTCCCCAAATAGCAAAACTCCTTTATTACTTTAAGTGTCTGATTTCCTAATCTAATACCCTCAGCATCTCCCGACTTAATTCGACTACATTCCATTATACTCGTTTTACTTTTGTTGATGTTCATCTTATATCCTCCTTTCAAGACACTGTCCATTCCGTTCAACTGCTCTTCCAAGTCCTTTGCTGTCTCTGACAGAATTACAATGTCATCGGCGAACCTCAAAGTTTTTATTTCTTCTCCATGGATTTTAATACCTACTCCGAACTTTTCTTTTGTTTCCTTTACTGCTTGTTCAATATACAGATTGAATAGCATCGGGGAGAGGCTACAACCCTGTCTCACTCCCTTCACAACCACTGCTTCCCTTTCAGGTCCCTCGACTCTTACAACTGCCATCTGCTTGCGGTACAAACTGTAAATATCCTTTCGCTCCCTGTACTTTACCCCTGCCACCTTCAGAATTTGAAAGAGAGTATTCCAGTCAACATTGTCAAAAGCTTTCTCTAAGTCTACAAATGCTAGAAACGTAGGTTTGCCTTTCCTTAATCTTTCTTCTAAGATAAGTCTTAGGGTCAGTATTGCCTCGCGTGTTCCAACATTTCTACGGAATACAAACTGATCTCCCCTAGGTCGGCTTCTACCAGTTTTTCCATTCGTCTGTAAAGAATTCGCATTAGTATTTTGCAGCTGTGACTTATTAAACTGATAGTTCGGTAATTTTCACATCTGTCAACACATGCTTTTTTGGGATTGGAATTATTATATTCTTCTTGAAGTCTGAGGGAATTTCGCCTGTCTCATACATCTTGCTCACCAGATGGTATAGTTTTGTCAGGACTGGCTCTCCCAAGGCTGTCAGTAGTTCTAATGAAATGTTGTCTACTCCCGGCGCCTTGTTTCGACTTAGGTCCTTCACTGCTCTGTCAAACTCTTCACGCAGTATCATATCTCCCATTTCATCTTCATCTACATCCTCTTCCATTTCCATAATATTTGTCCTCAAGAACAACGCCCCTGTATAGACCCTCTATATACTCATTCCACCTTCCTGCTTTTCCTTCTTTGCTTAGAACTGGGTTTTCATCTGAGCTCTTGATATTCATGCAAGTGGTTCTCTTTTCTCCAAAGGTCTCTTTAATTTCCCTGTATGCAGTATCTATCTTACCCCTCGTGAGATAAGCCTCTACATCCTTACAGTTGTCCTCCATCCATCCCTGCTTAGCCATTTTGCACTTCCTGTCGATCTCATTTTTGAGACGTTTGTATTCCTTTTTGCCTGCTTCATTTACTGAATTTTTGTATTTTCTCCTTTCATCAATTAAATTCAGTATCTCTTCTGTTACCCAAGGATTTCTACTAGCCCTCGTCTTTTTACCTACTTGATCGTCTGCTGCCTTCACTATTTCATTTCTCACAGCTACCCATTCTTCTTATACTGTATTTCTTTCCCCCATTCCCGTCAATTGTTTCCTTATGCTCTCCCTGAGCTCTGTACAACATCTGGTTCTTTCAATTTATCCAGATACCGTCTCCTTATATTCCCACCTTTTTGCAGTTTCTTCAGTTTTAAGCTACAGTTCGTAACCAATAGATTGTGGTCAGAGTTCACATCTGCCCCTGGAAATGTGTTAAAATTTAAAACTTGATTCCTAAATCTCTCTCTTACCATTGTATAATCTGTCTGAGACCTTCCAGTATCTCCAGACTTCTTCCATGTATACAACCTTCTTTTATGATTCTTGAACCAAGTGTTAGCTATGATTAAGTTATGCTCTGTGCAAAATTCTACCAGGTGGCTTCCTCTTTCATTTCTTAGCCCCAATCCGTATTCACCTACTACGTTTCCTTCTCCTCCTTTTCCTACTGTCGAATTCTAGTCACCCATGACTATTAAATTTTCGTCTCCCTTCACTATCAGAATAATTTATTTTGTCTCATCATACATTTCATCAATTTCTTCATCATCTGCAGAGCTAGTTGGCATATAAACTTGTACTACTGTAGTAGGCGTGGGCTTCGTGTCTATCTTGGCCACAACAATGCGTTCACTATGCTGTTTGTAGTAGCTTACCCGTACTCCTATTTTTTTATTCATTATTAAACCTACTCCTGCATTACCCCTATTTGATTTTGTATTTATAATCCTGTATTCACCTGATCAAAAGTCTTGTTCCTCCTGCCACCGAACTTCACTAATTCCCACTGTATCTAACTTTAACCTATCCATTTCCCTTTTTAAATTTTCTAATCTACCTGCCCGATTAAGGGATCTGACATTCCACGCTCCGATCCGTAGAACGCCAGTTTTCTTTCTCGTGACAACCACGTCCTCTTGAGTAGTCCCCGCCCGGAGATCCGAATGGGGGACTATTTTACCTCCGGAATATGTTATCCAAGAGGACGCCATCATCATTTAATCATACAGTAAAGCTGCATGCCCTCGGGAAAAATTACGTGTACTGTAAGATAGTGACACTAATACGATCCTTCTGACGGATATACAATCGGTCCCTAGCCCAAGTACTATCCAAAACGTTTGACCCTACCTTTTTAATACCAATAGAAATCGAGGAAGTAACACCGGAACATATTAGTTGCGCATGCTGTCGCATCCATGTCGACACAAGGTTATTATAAATGACTGAAGCTATTTCATAAATTCACATTTTGTCGCAAAACTCAACTTTCATACAGGAAAGCTCAAAAAGTTTTGGTATTATTGGTGCCTCACTTCAGAATTTGCCACGAAAGCGCAACTGTGAGCAGTTATGTCAGATAGCGACAGGTGTCGAAAAAACGCATGTTGTGCCTGTAATGCCGGCCGGAGTGGCCGAGCGGTTCTAGGCGCTTCAGTGTGTGATGTCCTTAGGTTGGTTAGGTTTACGTAGTTCTAAGTTGTAGGGGACTGATGACCTCAGCTGTTAAGTCCCATAGTGCTTAGAGCCATTTGAACCATTTTTTTGTGCCTGTAATGCACTAACATCACTCTGCCGTATCAGCGCAACGACTTTTCAGAACCAAATTCAGTAATGATCCAGCTACTGCCAATTTCATTTGTCGATTATATGTGCAATTTAAAGATTCAGGAAACATCTGCAAGGGAAATGAACTGGTCGACCTGCAGTGAGTGCTGAAACAGTTGACCGCGTATGCGCCAGTTTCGGACATAGTCCACAGAAGTCGACGAACAGGAAAAGCACAGAGCTGAACCACAACCGACCGTCTGTTAGGTCTTAAAGAAACGACTGAATCCGAAAGCCTTAGCGCTTGCAAATACCACAAGCCATGACTCCCGATAACAAAGTCAGACTCTCTGAATTTTCGCCACAGTTGCAAAAGCTTAAGGAAGAGTATGGGTTTTGTGAGAAACTGATCTTCAGTGTTGAAGCAACATTCTTTGTGGATGCAACAGTGAACAGTCACAGAGTGCGAGTCTGCAGAACACAGAATCCCAACGCTACCATTCAGCACATTTGAGATTCACCAAAAGTAAATGTGTTCCGTGCAGTTTCACGGTTTAAAGTTCCCTTTCTATTCTGTGAAAATACTGTTATAGGATACGCCTATCTGGACACACTGGAAAACTGACTCATACCACAACTGCATACCGACAGTGTAGACTTGGTTCATCTACTGGATAGTGCTCCACCCCACTACCATCACGCCATTCGTGAATTCTTAAACGGGAAGTTCAGAAAAGACGGATCGGTTGTGGTGGGCTGACGATCAGCAATTCATGTCATGGCCTCCACGGTCTCCGGACCTAAGCCCATTCAATTTTTTTTTTTACGATGTTATGTGAAAGAATAAGTGTTTACGCCTCCTCTACCAACAAACCTATCAGAACTGCAAAATCACGCCAACAGTGCTTTTGGACAGCTGAGACGAACGTGGGAAGAACTTGATTATCGACTTCATATCCCCAGAACCAGTAGGACGGCATTTACGGAGCACTTCTAATACGTTAAAAACTTTTTGACTTTTTGTATGTGTACAAAGCCCTGTGACAATACGTCAAATAATAGGACTACAACAGATCTGTGAAATCGCTTCAGTCCCTTATAATAACCTTGTATCTACACAAGCTTATCTTCATAACTGAACTTACCTGTTTCTTGTACACCATATCAAACCTTCGGTTCTTTAAGGCTGCAAACTTGTCGGTGATGGCTTCACAGAACGACTGTGGTTCTGTTAACTGCGCTAGAAGTTCTTTCTGGATTGAAATATTCTGAAATAGCATTCCTCACATATGTTAGACGCTTCAGGCAAGAAAAACTTCGTTCCACAGATGATGTAGTAAACAAGATAGACAGAAAAAGGAGTAACAGTTTCTAAGTATCCTTCAAAATCCCCATAATCGTTTCTAACAACTTTCCGGTGAAAATCTTTGTATGCTTCACATCGGCATGTGAATTATAAAGTTCTTTTCTTATGCATTGTTTGTTGAAGAACAAAAGCTCAAAGAAATTTTGCAACTTTCATTTGCACAAGAAGGAAAATATGTGGTATTCTTCAAATTTTGTGGTGGCGGCAAGGCGAACAAAGCTAATTTTTTTCACAATCGCGAAATCTCTCACCATTGCCATCAAAACATTGCCCAAAATTTCGTAGTACAAGTCTAGATACGTCTGAACGAATTCATCCCGAGAGATGAAACTGTCCTCTCGTGAGAGGTACATATCTGTCACTGTGCTGGCCTTTTGTAAGATAATGGAAAAATACTGTTCGTTCATCTTGTTTCTTAGGGTATCACAATTATTCCATACTTTACACAGGCACTAGTTAAAATCCAATGACTTCATCTGCAAAACATTGAACGGTATATCTTTCAAACAAAATATATCATCTACATCTACATCTACATCTATACTCCGCGAGCCACCTTACGGTGTGTGGCGGAGGGTACTTATTGTACCACTATCTGATCCCCCCTTCCCTGTTCCATTCACGAATTGTGCGTGGGAAGAACGACTGCTTGTAAGTCTCCGTATTTGCTCTAATTTCTCGGATCTTTTCGTTGTGATCATTACGCGAGATATATGTGGGCGGTAGTAATATGTTGCCCATCTCTTCCCGGAATGTGCTCTCTCGTAATTTCGATAATAAACCTCTCCGTATTGCGTAACGCCTTTCTTGAAGTGTCCGCCACTGGAGCTTGTTCAGCATCTCCGTAACGCTCTCGCGCTGACTAAATGTCCCCATGACGAATCGCGCTGCTTTTCGCTGGATCATGTCTATCTCTTCTATTAATCCAACCTGGTAAGGGTCCCATACTGATGAGCAATACTCAAGAATCGGACGAACAAGCGTTTTGTAAGCTACTTCTTTCGTCGATGAGTCACATTTTCTTAGAATTCTTCCTATGAATCTCAACCTGGCGCCTGCTTTTCCCACTATTTGTTTTATGTGATCATTCCACTTCAGATCGCTCCGGATAGTAACTCCTAAGTATTTTACGGTCGTTACCGCTTCCAATGATTTACCACCTATGGCATAATCGTACTGGAATGGATTTCTGCCCCTATGTATGCGCATTATATTACATTTATCTACGTTTAGGGAAAGCTGCCAGCTGTCGCACCATGCATTAATCCTCTGCAGGTCCTCCTGGAGTACGTACGAGTCTTCTGATGTTGCTACTTTCTTGTAGACAACCGTGTCATCTGCAAATAGCCTCACGGAGCTACCGATGTTGTCAACTAAGTCATTTATGTATATTGTAAACAATAAAGGTCCTATCACGCTTCCCTGCGGTACTCCCGAAATTACCTCTACATCTGCAGATTTTGAACCGTTAAGAATGACATGTTGTGTTCTTTCTTCTAGGAAATCCTGAATCCAATCACAAACCTGGTCCGATATTCCGTAAGCTCGTATTTTTTTCACTAAACGTAAGTGCGGAACCGTATCAAATGCCTTCCTGAAGTCCAGGAATACGGCATCAATCTGCTCGCCAGTGTCTACGGCACTGTGAATTTCTTGGGCAAATAGGGCGAGCTGAGTTTCACATGATCTCTGTTTGCGGAATCCATGTTGGTTATGATGAAGGAGATTTGTATTATCTAAGAACGTCATAATACGAGAACACAAAACATGTTCCATTATTCTACAACAGATTTACGTAAGCGAAATAGGCCTATAATTATTCGCATCTGATTTATGACCCTTCTTGAAAATGGGAACGACCTGCGCTTTCTTCCAGTCGCTAGGTACTTTACGTTCTTCCAGCGATCTACGATAAATTGCTGATAGAAAGGGGGCAAGTTCTTTAGCATAATCACTGTAGAATCTTAAGGGTATCTCGTCTGGTCCGGATGCTTTTCCGCTACTAAGTGATAGCAGTTGTTTTTCAATTCCGATATCGTTTATTTCAATATTTTCCATTTTGGCGTCCGTGCGACGGCTGAAGTCAGGGACCGTGTTACGATTTTCCGCAGTGAAACAGTTTCAGAACACTGAATTCAGTATTTCTGCCTTTCTTCGGTCGTCCTCTGTTTCGGTGCCATCGTGGTCAACGAGTGACTGAATAGGGGATTTAGATCCGCTTACCGATTTTACATATGACCAAAACTTTTTAGGGTTCTTGTTTAGATTGTTTGCCAATGTTTTATGTTCGAATTCGTTGAATGCTTCTCTCATTGCTCTCTTTACGCTCTTTTTCGCTTCGTTCAGCTTTTCCTTATCAGCTATGATTCGACTACTCTTAAACCTATGATGAAGCTTTCTTTGTTTCCGTAGTACCTTTCGTACATGATTGTTATACCACGGTGGATCTTTCCCCTCGCTTTGGACCTTAGTCGGTACGAACTTATCTAAGGCGTACTGGACGATGTTCCTGAATTTTTTCCATTTTTGTTCCACATCCTCTTCCTCAGAAATGAACGTTTGATGGTGGTCACTCAGATATTCTGCGATTTGTGCCCTATCACTCTTGTTAAGCAAATATATTTTCCTTCCTTTCTTGGCATTTCTTATTACACTTGTAGTCATTGATGCAACCACTGACTTATGATCACTGATACCCTCTACTGCCAAAAATGTAAATTCAAATTTGTTCATGCCGTTCACAACACTTCTGGCAAGTAAGTGGAACTATTACCACACTATTCACAGATAGCTATGGTTTTGAAAACCTCTGTCAACTTCTACCAGTTATCCACCATTACATTCAATAATTTCGAGTTAGAGCTCCAGCGAAAGTAGCCGAGAGTAAAATTTCCATGTACCTCAGAGCATGCCTCCTCCACAGACTAGCTCCAGTGGGTAGCGTCACGGTTTTTGCAGCAACGATACAGTTATGTTCGGCCTGTGGCTTCTCCCATTAGGTTGAGCTGCGAGAAAGACGGGCTACTTCATTTCACCTGATAAGAATCGCGCTAGCTGCTACAAGAGAGTTCCACCCGGCACAAAAAAGGGAAATAAGTTTGGAGTAAAAGCCAGCATATATGGCAAGATAAATAAACTTTTTTTAAAATGTGTCAAGATGAAGATTTTGGTGAAGTGCCACTTCCCCTACTACCCCCAAACAGCCGCTACTGACTTTCGGAGAGTTTGTGTAGATATTGGATTCTATCACGAGCAGCAAAGATTTAAAACATATATAAAAATAAAAGAGAAAAATATTGCCGTTAGTGAGTAGAACATAGGAGACCACAATAAATATCAGAGGCGTAATAAAACTTGATTGCAGGTAACATCCTGTAGCAAAATACAACGACTTCACTTGCTTTGCAGGTTTTAGGTGTAATATATCGAGATGAATCACACTCCACAAATACAAGATTTTGTTACATATCTGGTGGACTCGCACCAAAAGATAAAAAATAATTGTGGAACTAGAAACGTTTTAAAAAAATTTTAAGCAGTGCGCTGTCGCAGAAGCTCCAACTCAAAAAGAGACTTCTTCGTAGTTGTCTTTAAGTCAAGATCACTTTAAAAAGTAATACTTTGTACTTTCATCAAACACTAAGAAGCCCCAAAAGCATGAAGGTTTTACTTTTTCGTTCTACTTAGGATAACAGTTCTTAACATAAGATTTTGGGACATAAGTTTTTATGTTTAAGCAGGAAGCAGTTTTATTACTTTTAGTACCTGGTGAAAATTTTAATTTCCATATTAATGTTAGCAGTGTTTTAATTATTGAGAGAATTAATAATTTTTAGAAGAATTTTAATTCTCGTCAACTAATTCTCGATGGATAACACATAAGAAGATGATGTTGTTAACGCTGGGGGAGCTTTTCTTTCGCTGGAATCGTATTTGCGACGAAGAAAGGTCGAAGTGTTAGTTAGGATGACCTAAGGCCAGGCTACAGTGAGGGGAAGGACATACTTACTAGAACAAAAAATTAAACTAAAGAAATGTTAATTGCACTGCAAGTTTAGTATTTCTGATCGGTTTTCGCTGATATCATTTAATGTTATTCCACCTTCATCATTTCATTTTAGCAAATTTGATCCAATTAAGATTGAGTCTGTCATCCCCTAGCCCTGGGTTACAAGCTCTGATAAATAAGTCAGTTTTCTGCATCAGTCACTATATTGTTAACTGTAACACTTATTTTATCGACGGTTCACTCCATCATCTTCAGGTGCACGAGTTACGTAGTCACACCACTGATACTGGCGCAGAGCACAGACTTGTTGTCAGAACAGCAGATCACCTGAAGAGGTTATTTTTTTCTGAAACATTAAGGCTTAAGTTATAAAGACAATTTATGCAAGAGTAATGTCTACTTACAGTCAAAGTAGAATCCACACTGAATACAGCTACAATACCAGTTCGAAGAATTTGTTTAGTCGTAATTTACCTACAGGTACACATTACTCTTGATTATTTATGTTTTTGTCATTGAATAGCGCAACCAGCTACAAATACTTCGAAAAAACCTTATTTTAATGGTATAACCGGTTTAGAGCTATCATTGCCATTCTCGGATGGCCTACTTTCATAAATCAGTCATGTATTCGTCAGCAGCATGCTATCCGCTCCTATGCTGCCCAAGAACATTAGCAGGAACGGACGACATACTGCTAAAAATTACATTCATATTACTGGAGAAGTTTGTCATCCGAAGATTCCAAATAGTAGCCCGAAACCATTCGTAACATTGAAATAAAGGTTTTTAGCCGATTTTATGCTTCGTCAACAATGCACGTCGGCGGAGTTCAACACGTTTCAATACAGATAAAATGAAATTTATCTTTTTAACTTTAGCGGCACTGTTTGTAGAAAAAATGAATCATTTTTATCATCAGCTAAAGACGAAACACAACTACTTTTCCACTGGATTTGTTCCTGTGAGGCGGCAGTAGTGCTCTGAAATAATAATACGAAAACAACAACGTTTCTCTTTACCTGAAGACGACGGCCTGAAGGATCGAACACGCACTGGAACAAAAAACAAGTGAGTGGCGCCGAAAACTATTTTATTTATATTTCATACACTACGTGGTCAAAAGTATTCGGACACTCCCAAAAACACACGTTTTTCATATTAGGTGCATTGTGCTGCCACCTACTTCCAGGTAGCCCATATCAGCGGCCCCAGTAGTCATTAGACATCGTGAGAGAGCAGATTGGGGCGTTCTGCGGAACTCACGGACTTCGAATGTGGTCAGGTGATTGGGTGTCACTTGTATCATACGTCTCTACGCGAGATTTCCACACTCCTAAACATCCCTAGGTCCACTGTCTCCGATGTGATAGTGAAATGGAAACGTGAAGTGACACGTACAGCACAAATGCGTACTGGCCGGCCTCGTCTGTTGACTGACAGAGACCGCCGACAGTTGAACAGGATCGTAACGTGTAATAAGCAGACATCTATCCAGATGATCACACAGGAATTACAAACTGCATCAGGATCCATTGCAAGTACTATGACAGTTAGACGGGAGGTGAGAAAACTTGGATTTATGATCGAGCGGCTGCTCATAAGGCGCACATGAGGCCGGTAAATGCCAAACAACGTCTCGCTTGGTGTAAGGAGCGTAAGCATTGGACTATTGAACAGTGGAAAAACGTTGTATGGAGTGACGAATCACGGTGCACAATGAAGCGATCCGGTGGCAGGATGTGGGTATGGCGAATGCCCGGTGAACGTCATCTGCCAGTGTGTGTAGTGCAACTGTAAAATTCGGAGGCGGTGGTGTTGTTGTATGGTCGTGTTTTTCATGGAGGGGGCTTGCACCCCTTGTTGTTTTTCGTGGCACTATCACAGCATAGGCCTACATTGATGTTTTAGGTACCTTCTTGCTTCCCACTGTTGAAGAGCAATTTGGGGATGCCGACTGCATCTTTCAACACGATCGAGCGCCTGTTCGTAATGCACGGGCTGCGGCGGAGTGGTTACACGACAATAACATACCTGCACAGAGTTCTGACCTCAGTCCTATAGAACACCTTTGGGATGTTTAAGAACGCCAATTTCGTGCCAAGCGTCATCGACCGACATCGATACCTCTCCTCAGTGCAGCACTACGTGAAGAATGGGATGCCATTCCCCAAGAAACCTTCCAGCACCTGATTGAACGTATGCCTGCGAGATTGGAAGCTGTCATCAAGACTAAGGGTGGGCCAACACCATACTGAATTCCAGCATTACCCATAGAGGGCGCCACGAACTTTTAAGTCATTTTCAGCCAGGTGTCTGTACACTTTTGATCGCATAGTGTAATTATCGCAGTCGTCATTTATGTACGAAATAATCACAGATTCCTTCTGTTAGAGATGTTAAAAACTACATACAGCAGAACACTGTGCGGAACTGCTTGTCCCGGAGGCAGCAGGTCGGGTGGCTTCCGCAGACAAAGTGAATTGTGATCCTGGCCGAGCCGGGATCTCGCGGCCCTCCAGCCGGCGTGACCCGCATTTCAATTTTTCAGCCACCGCTGGACCAGCCCGTCTTCCTCACGTGCCGAGAGAACACACAGCGGCGACGGCAGTGGTTCTATCCAGTGACTGTCGGCAAGAATTTTTGCTCATGGCTGCCAGTAGAAAGAGATCTACTGACTTAGCGATACAACTCTTCTCCCACCCAAAATACCAGCTAACTTTTTAGTGTAGCAACCCAGAGATGTCAAAATTCGCGGTGCATCCCTGATTTTATTATTACGGGCGAACTGACCTTTAACGGTCACGCTACACTGTATTTCCTCTTCCTTTTCCTTGAGTTAGCTGTATCTCCAATACTCCTTCTTGCGTACGCTGGCCTCCTTTCTTTGTTCTTCTGTCCAAGTTCGTCCACTTCACTACATCTGCGAAGACGTGTTGAAAGCAATACCTCCGAATATTTTACGTGAAAACTCTCAAAGATTTTTAAATTAAATAAATGTTATTAACATTATACATCTTTATTCTTCACGTCTACATACACTGAACCGAGCGAGGGGGCGCAGTGGTTAGCACACTGGACTCGCATTCGAGAGGACGACGGTTCAATCCCGTCTCCGGCCATCCTGATTTAGGTTTTCCGTGATTTCCCCAAATCGCTTCAGGCAAATGCCGGGATGGTTCCTTTGAAAGGGCACGACCGATTTCCTTCGCCATCCTTCCCTCACCCGAGCTTGTGCTCCGTCTCTAATGACCTCGTTGTCGACGGGACGTTAAACACTAATCACCACCAGACACTGAAAATCGCAACACCGGAATTTATTAAAGTAGAGTGATGAAATTTCGGGAATACATTTGTCTAGGTAACATATTCGAGTGACTGGCATTGCGAGATCACACGTTGATGTAAGCGCGAGACTAGTCACTGCAAATGTGAAATGCTCCTACATTAATAACCAGTGCAACCGCCAGAATGTTGAAGGCAAGGATGCAAACGTGAATGCGTTGTATTATACGAGGGCTATTCGGAAAGTAAGGTCCGATAGGTCGGGAAATGGAAACCATGGTAAACATCTAAAATGTTTTATTTGCAACAGTTAGATACACCTTGCAGCTACTTATCTCCATAGTCGCCGATCCGACTTAGACGTGTATCGTAGCGTTGTACCAACTTTCCAATACCCTCGCTATAGAAGGCAGCCGCCAGTGCTTTCCGCCACTTCTCTACGCTGGCCTACGGCTCGTTGTCTTGTGCCAAAATGTTGTCTTCATAGCCAGCGGTTCATGTGAGCAGAGATGAAACTCAGAGGAAGACAATTACAGGCTGTATTGTGGGTAGTCAAACATTTCCAATTGACAACGATGCAGGAGCATCTTCATTGCCCCTGCAGAATGCGGCGGAGAATGGTCTTGAAGAAGAAACAGCACGACAGTTATGTAATGTTAGCTGCATAGCTTCAGGCGAAATTTCTCACCAGGCCCTCGTACTTGGCGGCAGACACTATTTTCTAGACATCTTTACGCACTCACTGCGAGCTCAGAAATGGGAAGAGCGACGTGATGGTCACTGGGGTTATACTAGAGACACTACTCAACACATCTGTGCAAAGCTTTATCGGATTGTCATAGTCGTTTCCATTTCGCGACCGATCGGACCTTACTTTCCGAATAGCCCTCGTATAGGTGCCAGTTATCTGTTTGTGGGATGGAGTTCCACGCCTATTGGACTTGTTCGGTCAGTACAGGGACGGTTAATGCTGTTTGTGGATGACCTTGGCATTGTCGTCCGATGATGTTCCATACGTGCTGGTTTGGAGATAGATTTGGTGATCGAGCAGGCAAGTGCAACATGTCGACACACTGTGGAGCACGTGGAGTTGTAACAGTGGTATGTGAGTGAGTGTTATCCTGAATGCTGTTCATGAATGGCAGCACAAGAGGTCGAATCAACAGCCTGAAGTACAAATTTGCATCCGGGTGGGTGGGATAATCGCGGGAGTCCTCTTGCTGTTGAACGAAATCGCACCCCACACTATAACTCTAGGTGTGGGTCCAGAGTGTCCAGCGTGCAGACAGGTTGGTTGCAGGCTCTCAACTGGCCTCCTTCTAACCGTCATACCGCCACCACTGCCACCGAGGCGGAACCAGCTTTCATCAGAAAACACAACAGACCTCCACTTTGCCCTCCAATGACCCCCTCCACTTTGCCCTCCAATGACCCACCTTGAGACCACTGAAGTATCACATGGCGGTAGTTTGGGGTTAGTAGAATCATGCTGCAGATCGTCTGCTCAGAACTGTCACCGAAGTAATCGATTTGTAACACTTCGTTATCTCACTGTGGTGTCAGTTGCTGCTCACATAGCTGCTGCAGAAATATGACGATGCGCCAGAGGCTCGCTCCGAACGCAATGGTATTCTCTCTCGGTATTGCCACGTGGCTTTCCGAAGCCCGGTCTTCTTGCGACCGTGCATTCTCATAACCACCACCACCAGCAGCAATCGTGTGCAGTGGCTACATTCCTACCAAGTCTTTCTGCAATGTAGCAGAGGGAACATCCATCTTCTCGTAGTCCTATTACATGACTTCGTTCAAACTCAGTGAAGTGCTGATAATGTTGTCTTCATCGATTTAAAGGTATTCTTGACTAAAATCAACTCACCACGTCATATCTCAAAGGCAACTAGCGCTCACGATCGTTACAGCTTGTATTTAAATTTGTTTACTAAGTAAGGCTAGTGACACAATACCAATACTGGTACCTGGTACAACAAATCATAACGACTTATAAGAAGCTGGTAATCAGTGCAGCAGCAAACAATTTCTTTGGAACATTTATTTGGTGAAAAGGCTTCCATATGAATGGCGGCATTCCATTTGCGACTAAAATTTTCGTATTTCGGAAATGAAAATACGGGGACGTCAATCTGGATAATTTCGTTTACAGTGAGGAACACATCTTTGCACACCATCGTGAAAACGCTCACTAAAATTGATGTAGTCGTAAACCCACCATAAATATCACACAACAAGCAGCACTGCACTATCAGTATTCACAACGCCATGTGATATACAGGACATAAAATCCCGTCTGAGGCCTGCGATCATTTTTATGTTAATAATTGGCAACCAATGCTGTACAATCGCAATAAAGTCATGAGAAGTTCTATTGACTCTTTTATTAGAACATGTTACGCGTTTCGGGATTACATCCATCTTCAGACATCACAAACTTCAAGGTAGCACGCCTGGTGCGTTAGGAAGGAGTTGAAGTTAATGATGTCTGAAGATGGGTGTAATATCGAAACGCGTAACATGTTCTAATAAAAGAGTCAATTGAACATCTCATGACTTTATTGCGATTCTACAGCATTGGTTGCCAATTATTAAAAGCGCCATGTGGCAATGCCTAGCCATTGCCACGTCACTAAAAACTGATAACGTAGAGTTCAAATGGTTCAAATGGCTCTGAGCACTATGGGACTCAACTGCTGAGGTCATTAGTCCCCTAGAACTTAGAACTAGTTAAACCTAACTAACCTAAGGACATCACAAACATCCATGCCCGAGGCAGGATTCGAACCTGCGACCGTAGCGGTCTTGCGGTTCCAGACTGCAGCGCCTTTAACCGCACGGCCACTTCGGCCGGCTAACGTAGAGTCAGGGGCCTTCTGTAGAGGTGATGCTCCTCCACTGAGCGGCTGCTTCAGGCGGAGGGCAAGTAGAGTGCCAGCCCCCACCTCTCCTGACATCAAGCAGCCACTACCTGTGCCGGGCGCAGCTCGGCAATTCTGACACTGTCAGCGACCTCGAGTACACACCTGCCTGGGCGGCGAGCCTCGACCGTCGCGCCCGTCGACCAGCCAGGGAGCCAAGAGAAGCAGCCAAAATATTTGCAGGCATTGCTTACACCTGAGATGCAGGCGAGAAGAGCCTGCAACATAGTGCATACCATCCTAGTATAACCAGCCACTGCAGCACCATCAAGTGGCGCGTCTGACACACAGCCAGAATTGGGCATTGCAGTACTGCATGACATACACAGGCAGAAGAAGATGGAGAAACCGTACACTCAGGTGGATGTGTTACCAGAGGTGGCTGTCAGCGCTCCATTCTCTGACAAAACCATATCATGTAAAGGGCCCATTGCAGCAGTGTCATGGGACGTGTCTGACTCATAGCATGGGGTTAGCATCTGTAGTACTGCTGGAAATACATAGATGGAAGAAGAGGTAGAGCAAGGGGTGTACTATCGGTTGTGGCTGTCAGCAGTCCACTCTCTGGAAACCACGCCACTGCGATATCTCAGCTGGGAGAATCCATGTGCTTGTAATCAACTGGCTATCTATGGCTGTGTGGTTTTCGGGTTGCTGTCACCTGGTCCTTGTGGTCGATGCCCATCTGCAGTGTATGTGCATCCCACAAAAAACGGTTCAAATAGCTCCAAGCACTATGGGACTTAACATCATATGTCATCAGTCCCCTAGACTTAGAACTACTTAAACTTAACTAACCTAAAGACATCACACACAACCACGTCCGAGGCAGGATTCGAACCTGCGACCACAGCAGCAGCGTGGTTCCGGACTGAAACGCCTTGAACAGCTCGGCCACAGAGGCAGGCGTATATCCCACCATGACCTGTAGTATGACTGCACATGCAGTACGGTTTGGGGTCGATACGACTTGGGTCAAGACATTTGGAGACCTATCAGAAGTATGGAGGTAAGTTATGTCGCAGATGAATTGTCAACAGTCACTGACAACTGCACATCAAGTCCTTCCACTTTCCTCCAAGTATCCTAAATAGAAGTTCACCCACATGTCTCGATTCCATTAGTGTTGGGGCATGTGATAGGTGTTCCCAAGAGCAACGAACATACAGTGGATCTCATGTGTTCCCTTTTCAGCAGAAACGAAAATTGTTTGGGTAATTGTTTTTATATCATTGTTTCCTCGTGTATTTCTGAACTTTAATCCACATGAGCAGGCACACGGGGGGAGGGGTTTCTTAATTATTGGGAGCTCCAACGTTAGGCGGGTGATGGAGACCCTTAGGGAAATAGCGGAAAGGTCGGGGAAGAAGGCCAGTGTTCACTCTGTCTGCTTGCCGGGGGGTCTCATCCGAGATGTGGAGGAGGCCCTGCCGGCGGCGATAGAGAGCACTGGGTGCACCCGACTGCAAATTGTTGCTCATGTCGGCGCCAATGACTCCTGCCGTATGGGTTCAGAGGTCATCCTCAGTTCGTACAGGCGGTTGGCGGAATTGGTGAAGGCGGAAAGCCTCGCTCGCGGGGTGGAATCTGAGCTAACTATTTGTAGTATCGTTCCCAGAACCGATCGCGGTCCTCTGGTTTGGAGCCGAGTGGAAGGCTTAAACCAGAGGCTCAGACGATTCTGCGGAGATCTGGGGTGCAAATTTCTCGACCTCCGCTATCGGGTGGAGAAATGTAGGGTCCCCCTGAATAGGTCAGGCGTGCACTACACGCCGGAAGCGGCTACAAGGGTAGCGGAGTACGTGTGGAGTGCACATGTGGGTTTTTTAGGTTAGAGAATTCCCTCCCTAGGCTCGACAAGACGCCTCCTGAGACGCGGCAAGGCAGGAGTAGGCAAAATGCAACGGGAAATAACAATATTAATGTGCTAATAGTAAACTGTAGGAGCGTCTATAGAAAGAAACTCAGATTGGAATGTATACCGCAGAGACAGGCTGGACAGTGAAGGGGGAGGTGTGTTTATAGCGATAAGAAGTGCAATAGTATCGAAGGAAATTGACGAAGATCCGAAATGTGAAATAATTTTAGTGAAGGTCATGGTTAAAGCAGGCTCAGACATGGTAATTGGATGTCTCTATAGGCCCCCTGGCTCAGCAGCTGTTGTGGCTGAGCACCTGAAGGATAATTTGGAAAATATTTCTAGTAGATTTCCCCATCATGTTATAGTTCTGGGTGGAGATTTTAATTTGCCGGATATAGACTGGGAGACTCAAACGTTCATAACGGGTGGCAGGGACAAAGAATCCAGTGAAATTTTTTTAAGTGCTTTATCTGAAAACTACCTTGAGCAGTTAAACAGAGAACCGACTCGTGGCGATAACATATTAGACCTCCTGGTGACAGACAGACCCGAACTATTTGAAACAGGTAACGCAGAACAGGGAATCAGCGATCATAAAGCGGTTACTGCATCGATGATTTGAGCCGTAAGTAGAGATGTTAAGAAAGGTAGGAAGATTTTTCTGTTTAGCAAAAGTGGCAAAAAGCAGATTACAGAGTACCTGATGGCGCAACACAAAAGTTTTGTCTCAAGTATAGATAGTGTTGAGGATCAGTGGACAAAGTTCAAAACCATCGTACAATATGCGTTAGATGAGTATGTGCCAAACAAGATCGTAAGAGATGGAAAAGAGCCACCGTGGTACAACAACCGAGTTAGAAAACTGCTGCGGAAGCAAAGGGAACTTCACAGCTAACATAAACATAGCCAAAGACTTGCAGACAAACTAAAATTACGCGAAGCGAAATGTAGTGTGAGGAGGGCTATGCGAGAGGCGTTCAATGAATTCGAAAGTAACGTTCTATGTACTGACTTGGAAAAATCCTTAGAAATTTTGGTCTTATGTCAAAGCGGTAGGTGGATCAAAACAAAATGTCCAGACACTCTGTGAACAAAATGGTACTGAAACAGAGGATGACAGACTAAAGGCCGAAATACTAAATGTCTTTTTCCAAAGCTGTTTCGCAGAGGAAGACTGCACTGTAGTTCCTTCTCTAGATTGTCGCACTGATGACAAAATGGTAGATATCGAAATAGACGACAGAGGGATAGAGAAACAATTAAAATCGCTCAAAAGAGGAAAGGCCGCTGGACCTGATGGGATACCAGTTCGATTTTACACAGAGTACGCGAGGGAACTTGCCCCCCACCCTTTCTTGCAGCGGTGTACCGTAGGTCTCTAGAAGAGCGTAGCGTTCCAAAGGATTGGAAAAGGGCACAGGTCATCCCCGTTTTCAAGAAGGGACGTCGAACAGATGTGCAGAACTATAGACCAATATCTCTAACGTCGATCAGTTCTAGAATTTTGGAACACGCATTATGTTAGAGTATAATGACTTTTCTGGAGACTAGAAATCTGCTCTGTAGGAATCAGCATGGGTTTCGAAAAAGACGGTCGTGTGAAACGCAGCTCGCGCTATTCGTCCACGAGACTCAGAGGGCCATAGACACGGGTTCCCAGGTAGATGCCGTGTTTCTTGACTTCCGCAAGGCGTTCGATACAGTTCCCCACAGTCGTTTAATGAACAAAGTAAGAGCATATGGACTATCAGACCAATTGTGTGATTGGATTGAAGAGTTCCTAGATAACAGAATGCAGCATGTCATTCTCAATGGAGAGAAGTCTTCCGAAGTAAGAGTGATTTCAGGTGTGCCGCAGGGGAGTGTCGTAGGACCGTTGCTATTCACAATATACATAAATGACCTTGTGGATGACATCGGAAGTTCACTGAGGCTTTTCGCGGATGATGCTGTGGTATATCGAGAGGTTGTAACAATGGAAAATTGTACTGAAACGCAGGAGGATCTCCAACGAATTGACGCATGGTGCAGGGAATGACAATTGAATCTCAATGTAGAAAAGTGTAACGTGCTGCGAATACATAGAAAGATAGATCCCTTATCATTTAGCTACAAAATAGCAGGTCAGCAACTGGAAGCAGTTAATTCCATAAATTATCTGGGAGTACGCATTAGGAGTGATTTAAAATGGAATGATCATATAAAGTTGATCGTCGGTAAAGCAGATGCCAGACTGAGATTCATTGGAAGAATCCTAAGGAAATGTAATCCGAAAACAAAGGAAGTAGGTTTCAGTACGCTTGTTCGCCCACTGCTTGAATACTGCTCAGTAGTGTGGGATCCGTACAAGATAGGGTTGATAGAAGAGATAGAGAAGATCCAACGGAGAGCAGCGCGCTTCGTTACAGGATCATTTAGTAACCGCGAAAGCGTTACGGAGATGACAGATAAACTCCAGTGGAAGACTCTACAGGAGAGACGCTCAGCAGCTCGGTACGGGCTTTTGTTGAAGTTTCGTGAACATACCTTGACCAAAAAGTCAAGCAGTATATTGCTCCCTCCTACGTATGTCTCACGAAGAGACCATGAGGATAAAATCAGAGAGATTAGAGCCTACAGAGAAGCATACCGACAATCCTTCTTTCCACGAACAATACGAGACTGGAATAGAAGGGAGAACCGATAGAGGTACTAAAGGTAGCCTCCACCACACACCGTCAGGTGGCTTGCGGAGTATGGATGTAGATGTAGATTTACATGATTAACTGGGTGATATTAATACGCTCCTCTATTTAAAATTGTATGTGTGTGTGCTTCACAGTAGGACTGATAAAATATTATCTGTGATTCTTTTAATGTTTGTTTTGTACAGTTCATCAACTTTGCTCAACTTCACTAATTCATAATTCAGTATTCTTGGGTCCACTTGACCAGTAATTTAATTATTAATGTGATAAATTCGCTTCTTGAGAACTATTGGTTCATTTCTTTTAAACGAGTTAACGCCATGGGAGAATCAAAGGCGAAGAGTTTAACATCTGTCACGCCCAGAACCAGAGAGAAAGTATACTTTATGTATTCTGTGTAAACTTGGTGTTACTTAATGTTTATGCTTGATTTTATTTATTGGTATTTTTAATAGCATTCCATTTTGCCATATTGTGTATTGTATGCCATCTAAAACTGTGTTCCATTTATTTTTTTTATTTTTTTCTATGATGATTTTAAGTATTTTGTTTCTGCTTTGATATAATCTTAGGCAGTGCCTATGTTTTTATTGATGTTCTCATGTTATTCTGTCTTATAATTTTGTATATTTTATTCATCTGAGTTCTTGAAAAAGACTGAGAGTACTCAGATAATTTTTATTGATGGTCATGTCCATTATTTCAGTCAGATCCTACATTTTGCACTCACTTGTCTTGCATTGATAACATGTTTATTTTATGATAATGCTGATACTAGCATGCTTGGTACAGATTTTGTTTCCTATTGACAGGTGTTTTTCTTTTCTATATTTAATACGCTGTTCATATTGATATAAAAATGATTGGATGATGCATCTCTGCTTGATACTGGAGGGAACGATGGACGGGAGAGTGCGTGATTTAAAATATTCAGCGGGATGACCATACTAAGAGAGAGTGATTTCTCAATTGTAATTTATGTTTCATGTTCTGAATGTGTCCAGACAATCTGTTTATCATGTATCCATGTCATATCCTTTCTATTCCTACTTTCGTCTGCCAGAGTCAACCTGTGAGTTGCCTGTGGACGGTAGTTCGGAGTTCTTGGGTTTCTTGGTTTTTGTGGGCATTGCGGGCAATTCAGCCAACCTTTGTGTTGAGTTTGAGTAGAGCTGCGTTGGGTCAAAGAGACATTGGTGGCCACTAGTCAACAGCTATTGTAAGATTGGTACAGGTAGCCCCCGCAAAGGCTCTCTAAGTGTTTCCGGCTTTTGTGAGGACCCCTGCTACGGATAAGACTTAGTTTTGTTTGCGTGTCGGTAATCATGCTAAACAAATCATTTCATTTAGGGAACGAATTGATCTACAATTTACTTACTGTGACTCTTTGTTCAGTTGCAACTCGGCGGTGGCGAGCAGTGACACCAAGTAGTGTAAAAACTCAGTTAGTTTTGTATCCCGTGTATGAATGTGTCATGTCCATTTCTGTGTGCCTGCGCTAAATTTTATTTGGTTTATCATCCGTTTCGTATTCTATTTTTATGGGTTTACCAATTTGCGTTGTGCTGCATCACGTGCGTTTCCTTGTACGCTATGAGGCTGCGATTCTATGTAATCAGCTCTCGTGATCAGATTAAATCCCCAGTTTCACTATGGAGTAGATGTGCTTTTTTAAAATTGTAATCTGTATCGAGTTCCTGGAACGGGCCTTTGTCCTCGAAATCTCAGAGCCCCTCACGTGTAGTTGAGTCATGCTGTCAGAGTGAAAAGCACGTGGCTGTACAGCATGGTGAAACGACGAATTTAGCAAACTTTAGCTGAGCGGAGCAGCAATATACTCAGAATCCAGCTGCAGTGGCAGAGAGCGTACTGTGGCTTAGCATAGCAGGCAATGACCTGCTTGAGGTGGGAACCTGCCTCATGGTCCCAAACCTCCATATAAGTTTGTCAGCTCAGCCGCGATTCCACAAAATGTAGTATGTGGGGTACAGTGTACCGACCAAGCCTTCCCACCAGAGACTGTGCTAATTGATATCGCAGTTTTATAGGTTATCTTGGTGAATCGGCGCGTAGGATATTCTCCTACATGTTCTATGTGAGGCTCTCGCTGATCTTGTGCCTCAGGGCTACTCTTGTAGAGCACTGGATTCTTCAGAAGATTGAAGCAGGTGACCTATGATTTTAATCGGTGATGCGGTTGTTAATTTATATGAAATAAGTTCTGGAAAAACCTTACGATACATTTATTTACAAACACCGTAAAATGATAACAGTTTAGTATTTCGAAGAAATTCCTCTCAAAAAGTTAATCAAAATCCGAGATCATGTTGAAGTCGACTATCGCATAAGAGTAAGTTCCCTGTACGCCAACTATCACACATGAACAGGCCCGAGAACATCCTATTACCTATTGGAGAGATTAGTACCCAGCTGAAATCTCTTGCTTGTATCGTAAAACTTGTGGCCATTAGTACATCCTTGGTAAGTTAACAGTACTCATTTGTTTATTGAATTTACTGGTTTGCTACACAGCTTCGTTATTGTATTGAAGACCTGCAGGTTTCTCCTAGTACCAGTAATACCAAAGGACTTTAATCATTAATATTTAATAAAGTTGAATCAGCATTTCGCACAACTACACTAGTTGTTCCCTCCGCATTTACTGCCGAGTAAGATTTGTATTCCAAGCTGACGTTCCTCTTCCCACTCTCAAGATCCACCATCCTTTCATATGGTCTCGTCGCTACCTTTGGTTCCGTGGGAAACAGCTTCCTGCTTGCTGCCGTCTCATTTTGAAGCACAGCTTAATGCAGCGAACTGAATTCGGCTACCTGCCAAGTCCCAGTAAATGTAAAATTTGGAAAAATAATAAGAGGAAACATCACAAACTCACCTCCACCAGCTCTGCTGCCGGTCATGTCGCAACGTTCGTAGATCCCCAGGCTGTCGACGTGGCTTGTCGGTGGTCACGTAATATGGTCACCTCCAATTGTGGGCAAGCAGCTAAATCTGCGATGTCCACGGTCTCTGCCATTGGTAGCCTATACACTACTAGCCATTAAAATTGCTACAGCAAGATGAAATGCAGATGATATATGGGTATTCATTGGACAAATATATTATACTAGAACTGACATGTGATTACATTTTCACGCAGTTTGGGTTCATAGATCCTGAGAAATCAGTAACCAGAACAACCACCACTGGCCGTAATAACGGCCTTGATACGACTGGGCATTGAGCCAAACAGAGTGTGTACAGGTACAGCTGCCAATGCAGCTTCAACACGATACCACAGTTCACCACGAGTAGTGATTTGCGTATTGTGACGAGCCAGTTGCTCGGCCACCATTGACCAAACGTTTTTAATTGATGAGAGATCAGGAGAATCTGCTGTCCAGGACAGCAGTCGAGCATTTTCTGTGTCCAGAAAGGCACGTACGGGACCTGCAACATGCGGTCGTGCATTATCCTGCTGAAATGTAGGGTTTCGCAGGGATCGAATGAAGGATAGAGCCACGGGTTTTAACACATCTGAAATGTAACGTCCACTGTTCAAAGTGCCGTCAGTGCTAACAAGAGGTGACCGAAACGTGTAACCAATGGCACCCCATACCATCTCGCCGGGTGGCACGCCAGTATAACGATGACGAAAACACACTTCCAATGTGCGTTCACCACGATGTCGCCAAACACGGATGAGACCATAGTGATGCTGTAAACAGAACCTGGATTCATCCGAAAAATGACGTTTTGCCATTCGTGAACCCAGGTTCGTCGTTGAGTACACCGTCGCAGGAGCTCCTGTCTGTGATGCAGCGTCAAGGGTAACCGCAGCCATGGTCTCCAAGCTGATAGTCCATGCTGCTTCAAACGTCGTCGAATTGTTCGTGCAGATGGTTGTTGTCTTGCAAACGTCCCCATCTGTGGACTGAGGGATCGAGACGTAGCTGCACGATCCGTTACAGCCATGCGAATAAGATGCCTGTCATCTCGACTGCTAGTGATACGAGGCCGCTGGGATCCAGCACGGCGTTCCGTATTACCCTCTTGAACCTACCGATTCCATATTCTGCTATCAGTCATTGGATCTCGACCTACGCGAACAGCAATGTCACGATACGATAAACCGCAATCGTGATAGGCTACAATCCGACCTTTACGCATTTCTCCTCCTTACACGAGGCATCACAACAACGTTTCACCAGGCCACGCCGGTCAACTGCTGTTTGTGTATGAGAAATCGGTTGGAAAAGTTCCTCATGCCAGCACGTTGTAGGTGTCGCCACCGGCGCCAACCTTGTGTGAATGCTCTGAAAAGATAATCATTTGCATATCACAGCATCTTCTTCCTGTCGGTTAAATTTCGCGTCTGTAGCACGTCTTTTTCGTGGTGTAGCAATTTTAATGGCCAAGAGTGTAACAGTGTGGTGATGTTAGGTACTGGCGGCGGCGTACAATAACGAAAATTGGAAAGAATTAACTTTTTAGTAGCCTACGAGCTCTTGAAATGAAATGTGTACCGTATGATCACGTTCACGAACTGAACATCTCTTACAGTTTCCACGTTACAGAAGATTATGAGTTAGTGAATGGGACATTATTTTTTTGTGAATAAAATCTCAAACACCGATGGTACACGAACTCGTGACATAATGAAGTTCGCAAACCAAAATAAGCTCTTCTGTTTATAGAATAATTCGCCGAGTGAAAATTTGTACCAAGTCCGAGAATCGGACGCGGGTCTCCTGCTCAGTAGGCAGGTCAATTAGCCTTTAAGAAACCTCGGCACAGTGTTTCGCACAACTGCACGCCTCCCTCCACGATTCAAATTCTCACTGTCTCCCCAGTTAACAGGTTCGATTCGCGGCCTCGGTACAAATTTGCACGCCATTTCAGTCTATACATATAAAATCATACCTGTATGAGACCAGTAAAGTCTCTGAAGCTGTCATTTCATTTGTGTAAGTACCTGCACCTGGGTTTCAGGCTGGATACCCCATTTACGCTCGAAGTGCTATTCCAGAACATGGAGAGCCCGGAAATTCTGTTCGCGTCTACGAGGGAACTTAAAGTACACTGGGGCGATATTAAGAACTTGGATCAAGGAGGTTAATCTGTGCAGTTGTGTGAATACTTGTGCAGAGTTGGCCTAGTGGCTAACAGACCTGTGTAGCAAGCAGGAGAACCAGGTTTGATCCCCGGCCTTGATACATGTTTTCACTCGCAGCTTCAGTCTGTATATATAAAATCATATTTGTATGAGACGAGGAAAGTCTCTGAGATTGGGTCATTTCACTTGTACAATAAGGTCTCTCATGGTGTCCTACTCCAACATTGACTGTCCACCGTGTCACAATCAATATCATTATGTCCATACCACTCTCTGAGACGAGGGTGATTTACATAAAATTTTCGATACATAATATATCAGGAAAATCACTGCTCCCCCTCTATTAAACACTGCACATTTTATACTGTATCGAGGATCCATGATAGATTTTCATAGCAACAAAGCGACATAAGTCTATTTACCATCTATATTTCCTTAATACATTCGGAACAATCCAGTTTTTTACATCGTTTTAGATATTTATGCTGGAACACTAATGAATGTTAATTGCAACTTGTAAAACAAAATTTGATTAAACTCTAAAATTAGCTCCGTTTCCTGTAACTGTACGGTGATATTTCTCCTTGATAGCGTGTACATTTCCACGAGTAGGAGTTTTTCCTGTCATCTGAAATTTGTGGCACCACCTGCAGCTGTTTTTCTTCATTACACGGCGTCACAGATGAAACGTAATGAGGTAGTTACGTAGATTTATACTCTGGCAGCAGGTTAAGGGTTCTCGCAGAAGAAAAACGTGTCACAAATGACAGGGAAAACATAGAGTCACTTTGTATCTGGGTGTGAATACCAAACAATCATAATCGGTTACGAAAACCAATATATCTGAAAAGTATCGACCTAGAAGTCACTAAAAGAATTATAGAGGAAAATTATAAAAAAATAGAGTTTCACTTGTGAGACTAGCAGTCTATAGTACAGAGATGCATCTACAAATCACATATCGTGGTTGTAGTGGCGACTGGGTAGATACTGGTTTAAAAATAGTCATATCTGGGCATGTATCGTTTCGTTGTACAGAAAAAAAGGTTATATATTCAGTTCTGATAAGTATGTTGGTTGAAAAAGTGATAGTCAGTAGTTGAAATTCTCGTATTTATTTTATTTGTAATCAGTGTACAATTTACACTGTTAACTGTTGTTGCAAATATGAATAGAAGAAGAAACAATGAGTGTACAAAGTAAACCTTCAGAGCAGTGGCTTCTGCTTTGTTTCTTAATACCTGGCACAGATGAGTACGACCAAAACGTCAATAACGTTTAGTGGACTGTAAGATTGATTGTTCTATCTCATGCGGATATGCTCTATGAGTGATACACATAAATATCTAAATAGCTACAGAATGATATGCAGAATTTAATTGGTTATTATTAATGGTATTACTGCATAACGTTTTCGATATATGTGTTTCTTATTTATTATTATTACAGCAATAGATATGTGTTTTTAAACACCAAACAGCTTGTGCCATCAGCCATCCGAGCGATTCGATGTAGCCCGCCACGCTTTCGTCTCCTGCGTCTAGGAATAGCAATTGCAACCTGTGTCCTTAATTATTCTTTGGATGTATTCCAATCTCTCTCTTCCTCTACCGTTCTTACTCTGTACAGCTCGCTCTACTACCCTGGAAGCTATTCCCTGTTTTTTCAACATAATCCCTGCCCCTTCTTCATGTCTGTGTTTCCAAAGTGTACCTTTCTTCTCCGATTTTGTTGAGAACCTCCTCATTCCTCACTTTATCAGTCCACCTAATTTTCAGCATTCTTCTGTAGCACCACACCGGAAACGCTGCGATTTTCATCTGATTCAGTTTCCCCACAGTCCATGATTTACAGTCTTGTGCTCCAGCATACAGTCTCAATAATTTCTTGCTCAAATTAAGGGCGATTTTTGAGATTAGTAGGCTTCTCTTTGAAAGAAATGCCCTCTTCGGCTGTGCTAGCCTGCTTTTCATGTGCTCTTTACAGTAGTGAAGCCGCACAGTTTTGGACAAAGACCCCGCACTTGGGTTCTAGGTTTCTTATTTACGACGTAATTAATAGGCATTAACTCTCATTATAATTACAATTAATGGCCTGCAAATATCATTAAGATATCCATGATTTATAGGCAAGATGGGGACCGAGTAGTGCATTTTAAGCCACGTTTACTCAGTCATGCGAATGTTTTTAGACTAAAGTGATAACTGTCGACATAAACATGGTAATTTACGCCCATAAATGGCTTCTCTTCCTGCTCGTTCAGTCCCCACCATGCTTCCGCTTAGTGTCTCCAGCATGCTGAGAGAGGAGTTGACATTCATAGCCTGTACCTTACTCAAGTAACGCCATGAAACATCTACGGTTTTGAGCACTGTATTTTACCCAATGTTTTTTAAACAATACAGCTGTACAGTAAATATGTTACTTAAAGGCAACAAACACCACAGTGTATCAACATACATCCTTGCTACTATGACACTCTAACATTCTAGTAGATAAGGTTCTTGCACAAGAATACATGTCCTAACAGCTAACACCACAGTTTGCAACCTGTGATCATGTGTAAAAATGTTTAACTAATGTCACGCTGCACCAAAAATACAGTATTGCCATTTTTACTTTTATATTAAATAACTCTGAGATAGGTTATCCACGCACTTTATCATATATCTACCATACACACACATACACACACACATACACACACAAACACACACATACACCGGCATTGCACTCGACCAGGGGGGCATTGGATGCCAAAGCAGGGGACATTTTCTGTTTGTGTAGCCAAGCACTACTGGAGTGAGCCTGACACATGCAGTACGGACTACTAGCAGTCACCCCAAGTGCTCCCCTCCACCTCTTCAGATGCGTAATTACACACATAAATTCTCTCTTTCATAGTGGCAGGCTATATCTCCCTCTCTCTGTGTCATATGCATCTAAATCATAATGTTTAAAGGCATGTCGCAAGTTTAGCACAGTCATGATAGTACTTGCAATGAGAGAAAGGTAGTGGCTTCCATTACCAACTGGTTGAGCTAAAACAGCTGCACATTTTATATGGAAAAAGTGAGGTATTAAAAATAATTTATATTATTCACTTCCTTTCCTTTACAACCTTCACAGTGAAGCTTAATAGGAGGTGCACGACCAGTCTCACAGTCTCCACAAGTAGCATTTGAAATAAACTCATCATTCTGAAACATCGGTAGTAGCTTGTGAAATCTTTGTGTAATATTACACGAAGCAGGCATCAGTTCTTTAGGAAACAGATAATGATCTATAGCAATCAAATTACGGCACTCATCTGTAAGTTCTTGTAAATTTCTAGAATCACCTCGCCAAAAATTTTTAGACTGACCCATTTGAATAAATAATATGCGTCCGCACCCTCTATTTTGTCGAATCCACAGTCTTCTAGATGTGTCAACGCTACATATTCCGGTATAATTTGTTTCAGAACATTTATAATGGCTGGACATAGTAGTGTCATGCTATCATCATTCTCCATTAACAGCGTCTTTACGGTTGACTTCAGAGTATTGAACGATGCTGCAGTGCTGAGATCGTGCCGTATATGCTAGTCAACTGAATCCAAATTAACGAAGAATATCATCACCCTCATCTTAGTGCATTAGCATCTAGTATGATGATCTTATTATTGAATCACGTGATGAAATAATGTGGATTCATCTGCACATTTTCTTACGCACAAACACATTATATATATATATATATATATATATATATATATATATATATATATATATATTGTTGTGGTCTTCAGTCCTGAGACTGGTTTGATGTAGCTCTCCATGCTACAGTAAAGCTGCATGCCCTCAGGAAAAATTACGGCTGTGGTTTCCCCTTGCTTTCAGCCGTTCGCAGTACCAGCACAGCAAGGCCGTTTTGGTTAGTGTTACAAGGCCAGGTCAGTCAATCATCCAGACTGTTGCCCTTTCAACTACTGAAAAGGCTGCTGCCCCTCTTCAGGAACCACACGTTTGTCTGGCCTCTCAACAGATACCCCTCCGTTGTAGTTGCACCTACAGTACGGCTATCTGTATCGCTGAGGCACGCAAGCCTCCCCACCAACGGCAAGGTCCATGGTTCATGGGGGATATATATATATATATATATGTGTGTGTGTGTGTGTGTGTGTGTGTGTGTGTGTGTGTGTATGTGTGAAACCAAAGATTATATACATATAGTTTTCCTCGTTTTTTAAAGTAGCATACTCTGCTGCAAATGCTATATATGAATGATAATTTAAAATAGTGCTATCCTTGATACAGACGGCAAGTAAGTATTAGTGGTGGTGGAGTTAGTAGAAGAAGGAGAAGAATATGACCATAGATGTGTAGCTAACAAATTTCTTCTTCTTCCCACAGATGAGAAAAAGCCATCAGAGCAGCCACTGAATTTTTAGAATTATTTTATATGAGGCATGTCCAGATAGTAAGCACCGTTTTGGTAAAAATCTCATTTTTTCAAACCAAAATTTAGTTTTACAAGAAAAAGCGTATATTAAATTATTTTCCTACAAAGTTATCAGACATTATTCATAGCATGAAACTAACTTTTCTACGCCTTCTTCATAGAAAGATTCCGCCAGCGAAGACAGCCACTGATGAACACCGTTTCTTACATCATCGTCGCTACCAGACTGTCTACCTCCAAAATCACGCTACAAGTTCAAGAACAAGCGCAAGCGGTAGTCAGAAGATGCAAGATGTGGGCTGTACCGCAGATGATCAAACTGATCCCCACAGAATTGCTGAATAAAGTTTTGAGTGACACCAGCAGAATGGGGATGTGGATTGTCATGAAGCAACACAATGCCTTGACTAAGCATTCCATGCCAAACAGCTCCGATCCCGCAATTTCTGCCTACCACTTGTTCTTGAACTTCTAGAGTGATTTCTGAGGGAGACGCTCTGACAACGATAATGACAGAAGAAACTGTGTTCGGTAGTGTCTTCATTGGTGGCAACTTCCTATGAAAATGGCTTAGGGAAGTTGGTTTACTACTGTGACAAGTGTCTGAACAATGGTAGCAACTATGTATAAAAATAGTTTAACATACATTAGTCTTATACAAATAAATTTTGGTTTAAAAACGGTTTTATGAGCTTTGTTTCCAAAACGGTACATACTTTACAGGTATACGTCGTATAACGCACCTACAATTTAAACATGAGTATGAGGAAGATCATGAATCAAAAGATCTACCCCATGTTGGCTTTCTAAAGTCCTCAGTATAGTGATACCAAAGTCTTAACATCCCAAGAAGAGTGGATTCGCCTATGTGAGACTTAGCTGCAAATTACTGTCATGTTCAGTGGAATTCCTCAAGCTACCTCTGTGATCATACAGTTTCCTGGGTGTACTTCCCAGGCACAGTTAAAATTTATAGCGTAAATGAGTGGACGCATTTACAGGAGCAGACATTTTGAAAGGTGGCTACACTGAGTCACAGCGCCAGAGATCGCGCCAAAGAGTTTTATTCCGACGCCTCCACTGGCAGTGCTTGTTCAGAAGTTGTGGTGGTTAGTGCTTTGCTGGGAGGATGTTGATAGCTGTACTATTTGAGGCCATGTCGTGTACAGTTGTTTTGATGGGCTAGACAGCATATGTTGTTCGAATGGAGATGTTGTAATGATCAGAGCGTATTTTTAGTCAATATATATGAAGGTAAAAATCATTTTTTTTTTTTTTTTGTAATTTCCTAACTAACAGTGCCTCTTGGTCACAGGTTCAGTCAACAAAGCATCTGGCTTGTGTTCATGTATTATACTGTAATTCGGGTTTCTATGTGCAATTATAGTATTTCAGTTTTATTTAATTAATTCAGTGTAAATGGTATTTAAAATATCTTGTCTTATTGAGGAAGAACCGTGCCAGATGTGTACGTTGAATCACACTTCCACACACAGAACAGTTACACTTGTGCTTTGTTGTTCGTAGTTTTTGTTTCGTAGCTTTTATAGTTGCTGGGGACTTAATTAATTAATAGTGGTAACGGAAATTTCCTTTCATTCTTTGTTGTTATTCTATGCAGTCAGATTGCGTACTAATACTAATCAGGGCCAACCGGTTACGAGACTTCGTAATCGGACAGTCAGTTACTAAACTTAAAATTATTTGCATTGTATATAATTAAGCCCTCATGCAATTTATATACTTAACGAGTGTCAGTTACGCAGTTCAATAAGCTTTAGACAGGTTGCTAACCTTACAGCCATATGTGTACAGATTCTACGAAAAAATGGGGAAGCATTCCTCAACTGTGTGACGTATGCTATGCATCAACACATTGGAATATATGTGAATAAGTCATGCCTGATGTAGACACCAAACTAAGAGTGTATTTAAGCATTTATGAACTGAAGATCCAAAGAAACTGCTACAGCTGCCTAATATCGTGTAGGGCCCTCGCGAGCACACAGAAGCGCCGAAACACGACGAGCCATGACTAATGTCTGAAGTTGTGCTGGAGGGAACTGACACCATGAATGCTGCATGGCTGTCCATAAATCCGTAAGAGTACGAGGAGGTGTAGATCAGCACTTTGCAAACCATCCCAGATATGCTCCATAATGTCCATATCTGGGGAGTTTGGTGGTCAGTGGTCAGAAGAGAGTTCCTGGAGCTACTCTGTAGCAATTCTGGATGTGTGGAATGTCACATTATCCTGCTGGAATCTCTCAAGTTCATCGGAATGCACAATAGACATGAATGGACGCAGATGATCAGACAGGATGCTTACGAAAGTGGAACCTGTCAGAGTCGTATCTACACATATGAGTGGTCCCATATCAGAGCCTTCACCATCTTGAACAGTCCCCTGCTGCCATGCAGGGTCCATGAATACATGTAGTTGTCTCCATATCCGTACACGTCCATCCGTTCGATACAATTTGAAACGAGACTCGTCTGACCAGGCATCATGTTTCCAGTCATCAGCAGTCCAATGTCGGTGTTGACGGGCCCAGGCGAGGAGTAAAGCTTTGCGTCGTGCAGTCGTCAATGCACACGAGTGGGCCTTCGGCTCCGAAAGTCCATATCGGTGATTATTTGTTGAATGGTTCGCACGCTGACACTTGTTGATGGCCCAGAACTGAAATCTGCGGCAATTTGCGCAAGCGTGGCACTCCTGTCACGTTTTTCGACTCTCTTCAGTCACCATATGTTCTGTTTTTGCAGGATCTTTTTCTGGCCGCAAACATATCGGAGATTTGATGTTTTACCAGATTCCTGATATTCACGGTCCACTCGTGAAATGGTCGTACTGGAAAATCGCCACTTCGTCGCTACCTCGGAGATGTTGTGTCCCTTCGCTCGTGCACCGACTATAATACCACGTTCAGACTCACTTAAATCTTGATAACCTGCCATTGCAGCAGCAGTAACCGATCTAATAACTGCGCCAAACACTTGTTGTCTTATATAGGTGTTGCCGACCGCAGTGCCGTTTTCTGCCCGTTTACATATCTCTGTATTTAAATACACTTCCCTAAACCAGTTTCTTTGGAGCTTCAGTGTATTTTTTTAAGAATTTATAGAGGAATAAAAAATAAACATGTAGAAGCAATATGTGTTTTCTTTCTCTGTAAAATCCCCAGCATGTTAAAGTAAACCTGTAATCATCACCATGGCTGAACGGATGAAGCATCCTCATCAGAAGGAGTCCCCCGTAACAGACTGGTGCTGCAATGACGTCGACACCAAGAAGAAAAAATGGACCACTGCTTCCCCATGACGTACGTGCTTTGTCAGACCTTCTGACTGTGGGAAAACTAACATTGGTCTGGCACTGTTAACACGTCATGAGCGGCGCAGACTCGAGCATGTATGCATAATTTACAAAACATTGTTTCAGTCCAAATATCAGATACTGACTCAGCTCTGAATTGACGGATTAACGTCTCACATGTTCAGTGAAAGCAGCGATGTTGCACCACCTGAAAAAGTAAAACTAAAGAATGCATTCAATTTGACGATGTCGCAGTATAAAACCTGAATGACATTCGGAAACATTGCTGTTTCGGTCATCATATGAAGGTAGATGTCCTCTGTTTGTGCCACACATACTGGAGGAGTTCAAAGTTGCTGGTAAGCAAGCCTTATATCGCTTTCAAACAGGACAGTATGAATTTTAAAAAAATAGAAGAAATAATCAAAAAATAAAACAATAAATAAAGTGCGCCAGTTAAATGAACTGGAGTCTTAAAAGACCCCAAGTGCCACGTCATGCAGCTTTTCCAAAGTGCCCTGCAGGAGGTTGAATTAAATATCTCCAGGTATAATTATTGTAGACCTGGAACAAAGCTGCAAAAGCAACTAAGGGTTAAGCTGCTGGATGAAGCTCGCGAGAATCACATTTTAGTGGCAATGCAAATAAATGCTTATCAGAACGTCACAACACAAATAGAATGTAAGTATTAGCCAATAAAGCCAAACGAAAACATGGCAGAAGGGGTGTAGGCGTAGGACAACGTATTGTGGCATTAGCAGCTGTTAAAGTAACTTAAATTGGACGCTGGGGTAAATTTCAAACGGGTCACGAATGCCACTCGTCACCCACTTACGAAATTAAAAAAGAAACCTGTAGGGTGTTTAAAAAATTGCATCCGGTCATCGTTTTCGGTGGGTAAATATGCTCTGAAGTGGAAAGGAGTAAGAAGAAGGAGACGTATTAAAACGCCTAGGGTTCTACCAATACCTAAGGCATCGAGCAGAATTACTGCTTTCTTAATTTCAGCATTGAGCAGATTGCTGGCTGTCGGCTGCTTGTCCAGAGGCACTGTGGCCATATCAGGGATGGTGAAGAATGCATAGATTGCATAATAGCAACCTCAGAAAGAAAAAATACATAATAGAATTATGGACTGTGTCGCCATCAGAAAGGAATCCATTTAGAACCATATAGAAAAGTACTTGGAAGCTCATGAGACAAAAGAGATACTCACAGTTGTACTACCCAATGGACAACTTACAAAAACAGCTGCTTCCGCACTTCAAGATTCCATGTAGTGTTTATGAGGGATATAAGTTACACAATGGCATCACTCGATATAACAACTCCAGTTCACTATGACAAGCAAATCACCCATCAGGAATATATTTCCTACAAACCTTTGGCTTCAGTGACGTTTAATAATAACGATAAAATTGGAATTTTGATTGAACGCCAGAATACGTTGATACTACCAAGTTACAGTTTCCTTTGCCTAGAAAGACATTTTTTAAAGAAGAATGGACCCTACACTGACTTTGCAACTAACATTTAGCGTATTAGTCTTTCTGTTACAAGAATGGTATATGAAGTAAATGGTGGAGAAACTGAGCTCTATCACAACGTGGCACATACGTTTCCACAGTTACCTCTGGCGTGAATTGCCTGCTTAATGCAGGATAGTTCATAGACGGAGCGATAAGAGAATATAGTCCCTTTAGTGTTTGTTGGTCATTTAAGATAGTTACGGTATTCTTCAGAGATAAGTGACGAGTCATCATTAAATCGAAAAAAGAACTGATTTCAGTGAGAAGGGCGACGGATAATAGCTCACCTTCATGGAGAACCTTATGCTGAAGAGAATAAAATTGTGTCGGATAATCTCTGGAAGATGCAGCACATTTCAGTATTTGACTCAGATCACGTACAATTACTGAAGATACTGAATTCCTGTGTTCTGCTGCATTATCTTTCCGTTCATGGAAACCGTATGGATATGCAGCTCTCCCATCTACATAGAAACAAAGTTGGCCTGTGAAAACGGCTATTCAAGCAGAAACACCTATGTTCACTATAATGACACTACAGACTAAGAGAAAAGGGAACTTGAAGAAAGATTCGAACACACTCAACAATTGTGAACTAATATAAGCTAAAGTGTTTTAAATGGTGAATTTTACTCGTACCGTAACTTACAGTCGAACTGGAGTAACACAGTGTATAGCCTATTATACGACCTGTTTTCAAAGTTCTGTCCCTCCTACTAGGCGGAAGACGTAGGATCTGGAAGCATACTGACCCAAAGAGGTTGCAAGAATTAGCACATGTCATAATTATAGATTTTCGAAACACAAAGAAGTGATCAAGGGTGGACCAATCTATCTTCATACAAAATTTCACTCATCAGACGATTTCCCTAAGGAAACGGTTGCGTACGCATCGTTGTTGCATGATCAAATGGTGAACTAATGTCCACTGACCGGAACAGTGCAATGAGTAGTATTAATTAACAAGTGGTGCATCACATCCGCAGCATTTCACAATGACACCTAAGATTGTGAACATTATTGCGTGGCATTTCTTGCTTTTACGAACGTTGGACACATAACAGCGGTATTCTCTGTGAGTATTGAGGCTCCTGAATCATTCACAACTATTAAATGTGCTAAAATTCGGAGGGCTGCACTATGACTGACGGAGAAACATCATTCAAAGAACTGTGACGAACCTGGATAGTCTCTGGAACATGGTTTCTCGATGTTTGGGAATTTCGATCAGATGGACAGTGTCGTTTATGTCGAAGGCAGTGAGAAGGCATTTTGGATAAAGATATTCAAGAGCACTGCAGGACGTGATCTTGTGTCGTAGGGGTACCCAGAAATGCACCAACTCAAGGATGTATGGAGAAAAAGAAGAGGAAGGAAGAACCAATGCTTTTATTTCTACCTGAAATAATGTGAAATTATTTTTAAGTTGGATGACCAATAAATGATTTTTCAAAGAAATTATGTATGTGACTTATTCTCTTATCCCTCATACACTAATAGATATTAATAGTGAGTATCTAACTTCAACCGCATACGTTCCCTGTGGCTTGCTTCCACAAGTGGAACTAGAATTTCAGACAGTTCTCGAATATGTTTTTCAAAGTATTGACAGCCAAGAGCATGTATCTCCCGCGTTCGGAAACGAACTCCCCAGCAAGCATATGACCAAGCAATCATTCGATAAATTGTATTACATTCGCACACAAAACGTATATGTGGCATCTCAACATACAATACAGTGCGCCACCTGGCTGTTTGGCTACCTGGCCGGTGACCCCTGTGTTCACACCGGCAGCAGGCTGCGTTGGGCAGCCGTCTGTGTTTAGGATGGAGTACTGAGGATGTACTGTGTATACAACCTGCTGGGGTGTTGCAAGGACTTTGAAGCACACTGACTGCTGCTCTCTGTTCACTGTTAGGCTTTCAGTTGCACAGTATCTGCATTTCATTGAGGAGGACCTCATCTTGCTAACATGATCGTACTGAGACGCTCTGAATAACAACAGCATTTTCCCAGAATTCTTCACATTCAGTAAAGCCAAGTCTAGATATAACTAGTGCAGTCATTAAGATCAAATGTGAAGCGAAGCCTTAAGGAAGAGCCATTTGTGTAAATATACGAGTGTAACAGGGCCTGCTTTAAAAACTTATCGCATCCTACAGTACGAAGTCGCACACTCGTATTTTTACAAAATTTATTGTATATACAATATAGGACTCTGCTGTGGGTGTACAGTGGAGCAGCATCTGCTCTGGCAGATGTTATGTGGTACAAATGTTTCTCATATAACATTAATTTCGCGATTGGTTTGAAGAACTTTCTGGTCAATTCGAGTGAATGATTTGGCCACTCAGATTGCCTGACATGAATCCCGTCGACCATATATGGAGCGTGATCGAGGGGCCAGCTGCATCCGCTCCCAACAGATATTATTTGTCTGATAGAACAATTTACCACATAGCGCACAGGCCATTACTGTGGAGCCACGTGTGCTCTGATGGACGTTGCCTGCTGTAAAACTTATTGTATTTCGCACATGGTATTTATTGTACCAACGCTAGATGCGCCTGGTCTCCCACATAATACTTGTCTGGTAGGTTCATGCTCGCAGATGGCTACACATGTGCCTAGGCCGTATTACATCGCCATACCACCTCTGTGAAGCAAAACTTTCTGTTTCTACCTGCAGTGACGTTGGCATCCCACTCTCGATCGGTTGGGAAAAAAAAGTGCCAGCGTCCTCTGCTCTGATTTACAGTAAATGTATTCGCAGCTGCGAATATGGACAACCATCAGCAGTGGAACGGAATGACGACCATGAAAATTTGTGGCGAAGCGGGACTCGAACCCGTATTTCCCGCTTATCGCGAGCGATCACCTCGTCATTTGGCTATCCATGCACGACTCACGAGCAGGCCCAAACTTCCATACGTCTTCAACCATGCGTCTACAACCTGTACTCGTACATCCAATAGAAGCATTTGCAACCTCTACTCGTACATCCACTACAGGTTGTAGACGCATGGATGATGATATATGAAAGTTTTGTTCTAGCTGTGAACCGTGCACGGATAGTCAAATGGTAAGGCGACTGCGCGGGATAAGCGGAAATCCGGATTCGAGACCCAGTCCAGCAAGAACTTTCATTGTCGTCATTCCATTCTACAGCTAATGGTTCTCATTATGCGCAACTGCGAATACATTTAATGTATTTCACAACGGCTGCAGTCGCCGCAGCGCCTCTTTCTTTGGATATGCATACATGTACAAAGGAACTTTGCATAGTAATTAAGAATAACACAGATACTGCAATAACGGATCTGCTCTGATTGGTCGAGAAATATATCGTCAGCATCCTCTGCTCTGATAGGTTGAAAATATGTTGTGGTGGAGCTTTATTGAGCAAATCTGACCCTACCACAGATGCTATCTGCCCCCCCCCCGCCCCCCCCCCCGCCCTCCGCCCCGGTGAACTATTAATAGCCTACGCTGTGGGACCACATCTCAGGCATTATCAGACATCAACCAGAACCAGTGATAAAACGTCGGCAGTCTTCTTGTTCTTCCTCTGATGAGCAGACAGGCAAGCGAGCTCACATTGATGGTGGTGTGTACCACGAAAGTTGTGTACCTCTATGCACTCTTGGTTTCTATATAACCTAAATATAGTAAAGATGATTTTTGTCTGTTGCTATAGATGGTGGCAGTATACTGGCGCGATTAATGGAAAGCGACACATTCGATTTCCTGTTCTCTGATTCTCCTGAGGGGAGAGCGAGCTAGTTTGGACCTGTAGCTCCGGTAATGCTAATGGAAAATTTTTGTGATGGTCAGTGCACATCGTTATTCACTGAGGTGACAAAAGTCGTGTGATGGCATTATGCATTTATACAGAGGGCGATCGTGTCCCATCCACAAGGTGTAGAAGGCCAGTGCATTGGCAGAGCCGTAATTTGTACTCACGTGATTCATGTGAAAAGATTTCCAACATGACTATGGCCACTTAACAGGAATTATCAGACTATGAATGTGGAGTGGCAGTTGCAGATAGATGCATGGGACATTCCGTTTGGGAAATCATTGGAGCATTCAGTATTCTGGGCCAACGGCCTTCACTTAACGACTGAGAAAAGCGGCATTTGCATAGAGTTGTCAGTGCTAACAGACAAGCAACACTGCGTGAAATAGCTGCAGAAATCAGTGCGAGACGTACGACGAATGTATCCTTTAGGACAATGCGGCGGAATACGGATTTAATGGGCTCTGGCACTAGACGACCGACGCGCCGACGCGACTACCTTTGCTAACAGCACGACATCGCCTGCAGCGCCTCTCCTGGGCTCGTGATCTCATCAGGTAGATCCTAGACAACTGGAAACCGTGGCCTGGTCAGATGAACCCTGATTTTAGGTATAAGAGCTGAAGATAGGGTTCAAATGGCTCCGAGCACTATGGGACTTAACGTCTGAGGTCATCAGTCCCCTAGAACTTAGAACTACTTTAACCTAATTAACCTAAGGACATCACACACATCCATGCCCGAGGCATGGCCGCGCGGTTCCAGACTGAAACGCCTAGAACCGCTCGGCCACACTGGCCGGATGAAAATAGGGTTCAGTGTGTCGTAGACCTCACGAAGCCATGGATTCAAGTTATCAACAAGGCACTGTGCAAGCCAGTGCTGGCTCCGTAATAGTGTGAGCTCTTTTTACATGGAATGCACTGTGTCCTCTGGTCCAGTTGAACTGAACATTGACTGTAAATGATTATAGTCGGGTGCTCATAGACCGTTTGCAAGCATTCGTGGACTTCATGTTCCCAAACAACGATGGAACTTTTATGGATGACAGTGCGCCATGTCGCCAGGCCACAATTGCTCGCTACTGGTTTGGAGAACACTCTGCACAGCTCGATAGAATGATTTGGCCAACTAGATCGCCCAACGTGAACCCCTGTCGAACGTTTATGGGACACAGTCGAGAGGTTAATTCGTGGACAAAATCCTGCACTGGCAACACTTTCGCAATCAGAGACGGCTCTAGAGGCAGCAAGCATCCATATTTGTGCAGGGGACGTAGAATGCCGGACAAAAGGAGGTCTGACACAATATTAGGAAGTATCCCATGATTTTTGTAAACGTCATTGTATATACCTTTATGTTTGTGAATATTACTATGATCATCTGATGTATTTCTTCGTCTTCCTTGTAGGTATCTTCAACGATTTTGGTGTGGGGGAATTGGGATCAGGTTGAGCCCAGCTCTCGCCCAGCTGTGCGCTACCAGCACATGCCCGCCCACACAAGTTGATAGTTGAGGTGTGGGCAGTCCACTGTGTCCACAACATGGTGAGTGCTAATGCAATCTTTCGTGTTCTTCTGTGTTTTAGTTTTTCTTACACTTGGTACTTATACCATCTATTGCTTTTTAATAGAATACCCCAAGTAAGTTATGTTGTGGGGCCTTTGAGTCCATTTTTGGTTCGGACTCAGATTGTCAAGGAGCACATACGTACAAGGATACACATTTATTCTACAGTTACTATTACTACTACGCCTGCATGCATTGAACACTCCTGGAAATTGAAATAAGAACACCGTGAATTCATTGTCCCAGGAAGGGGAAACTTTATTGACACATTCCTGGGGTCAGATACATCACATGATCACACTGACAGAACCACAAGCACATAGACACAGGCAACAGAGCATGCACAATGTCGGCACTAGTACAGTGTATATCCACCTTTTGCAGCAATGCAGGCTGCTATTCTCCCATGGAGACGATCGTAGAGATGCTGGATGTAGTCCTGTGGAACGGCTTGCCATGCCATTTCCACCTGGCGCCTCAGTTGGACCAGCATTCGCGCTGGACGTGCAGACCGCGTGAGAGACGACGCTTCATCCAGTCCCAAACATGCTCAATGGGGGACAGATCCGGAGATCTTGCTGGCCAGGGTAGTTGACTTACACCTTCTAGAGCACGTTGGGTGGCACGGGATACATGCGGACGTGCATTGTCCTGTTGGAACAGCAAGTTCCCTTGCCGGTCTAGGAATGGTAGAACGATGGGTTCGATGACGGTTTGGATGTACCGTGCACTATTCAGTGTCCCCTCGACGATCACCAGTGGTGTACGGCCAGTGTAGGAGATCGCTCCCCACACCATGATGCCGGGTGCTGGCCCTGTGTGCCTCGGTCGTATGCAGTCCTGATTGTGGCGCTCACCTGCACGGCGCCAAACACGCATACGACCATCATTGGCACCAAGGCAGAAGCGACTCTCATCGCTGAAGGCGACACGTCTCCATTCGTCCCTCCATTCACGCCTGTCGTGACACCACTGGAGGCGGGCTGCACGATGTTGGGGCGTGAGCGGAAGACGGCCTAACGGTGTGCGGGACCGTAGCCCAGCTTCATGGAGACGGTTGCGAATGGTCCTCACCGATACCCCAGGAGCAACAGTCTCCCTAATTTGCTGGGAAGTGGCGGTGCGGTCCCCTACGGCACTGTGTAGGATCCTACGGTCTTGGCGTGCATCCGTGCGTCGCTGCGGTCCGGTCCCAGGTCGACGGGCACGTGCACCTTCCGCCGACCACTGGCGACAACATCGATGTACTGTGGAGACCTCACGCCCCACGTGTTGAGCAATTCGGCGGTACGTCCACCCAGCCTCCCGCATGCCCACTATACGCCCTCGCTCAAAGTCCGTCAACTGCACATACGGTTCACGTCCACGCTGTCGCGGCATGCTACCAGTGTTAAAGACTGCGATGGAACTCGGTATGCCACGGCAAACTGGCTGACACTGACGGCGGCGGTGCACAAATGCTGCGCAGCTAGCGTCATTCGACGGCCAACACCGCGGTTCCTGGTGTGTCCGCTGTGCCGTGCGTGTGATCATTGCTTGTACAGCCCTCTCGCAGTGTCCGGAGCAAGTATGGTGGGTCTGACACACCGGTGTCAATGTGTTCTTTTTTCCATTTCCAGGAGTGTATATGAATTCTTCTCCTTTCTGGATGCTGCTGATACTCAAAATGAGCCATCCCAGCCCATGACGTAACTTTCGTCCATTGCCTCGGTGTGATGGGCACCCATAATAGATTAATGCAATCATATGTAGCAGAAATTCATTCTTATTCTGTGACCATAATAATTCACGTGTTTATTTGCATGTATTGCTTATGGGATTTTATTCTTGTTTCTAAGTCCTGTCAATAACGGTGGAGACATTATGGAATGGGTCAAGGATCCAACAGCGGCGATTGGGTAGAATGATCTGTTTCAGCCCATGACCCCATTTTCCTCCACGATCTTGTACTGATGGATCCGCCCCAGTGTAGAAAAGCAAGTACCTGAATAGCGATTCTTCTGCTTCTCAAGCAACTTTTAACACCCACATGGAATCCTTATGACACATTTTATTGTGTCCTAGGTGTATTTGATACAGATAATGAGGTAAGGAGTAATGATGATGATGATTTCTAGATGCTGCTATGAGGTGCCCCACAAATTAATGATTGTGCCTATATCCGACACAGATAAATGTATGAGTAAGTACCAGAAGTCTTTATTATTGACATATGATTCTTTTTATCGAAATCGTTACATATACAGGATACTTATCACTGTAGTTTTTGTGTGCAGAATATTTGAGGGAGGTCTACAGAGGTGGCCTTGAGTTGCCGGCAGCAGCAACACTGGTCCCTTAAACAGTTGGTGATGGATCTGGCACTGTTGCCGCATCCAGGCCTGTCATGGCTGCACTCCTTGCTTGTGGTGCCATCCACAGCTCCATCACGTCGCCTCCACACCTGTCATGGATGCATTCCCCATGTAGGCGTCCATCTACGATGCTGTCACCTCACCCAAGACCGTCATGAATGCTCTCCCCGTGTGCATGACCATATTATATGGCTGATTGATTCCTACTCATCAGTGAGCATATTCTTCTGGTCAGTACCCATCGTTGTCAGTTTTTGAAGTCAGCTCACTTGTCGTACACTTAGGCTCTGAAATTTTTTCTCTTCTCTTTTGAAGATTTTGAAATTTTGGTTATATAGATCTTAACCTAAAATTTTGTTATTCTAGTACTTTACATTGCCTCTGTAATTACTTCCATAGTTTAATGGTGTAATGTTGTAGTTATGACTATGTATTATTTGTCTTCTGATAGTATGTTCCACAGATCTGAAAATCTGGATTCCATATCCTGATATATGTATAGATTATGATGTTATAGTAGATTTTTTCTGATGTTCTCTGTAATATGTTATGTATCAGATGCTTCTATACTGCTGCCTGCTATACTGGGCATCATTTTGTGCACCATGTGGCAAACCTTATTGTCTGTCACAAAATATTGTAAACTTCCTGTTTCTAAATTTCGTAAGGGAGATGATATAAGGAATCACCCTCCTCTAACATTACCTTTTCTTTTATAGAGATGACTGATACCATGTATACTATCGATACTTGTATAGGTTACAGTTATCTCAGCTGTTTCACTAAAAGAATTCGATTAACTTCTATATTATGTATTATATTTCAGGCTAAAATGTATAAAAAAGAAATTAATGTGTTACAATCGTTATGTACTAACAGTAAAAATTTCTCTTCTTTTAAAAATAATTGAAATTCCAAAATTTGTGGCATACTTAAAATTTATATTATTAATTGTACCACCTAACTCTAACTATTAAATTTATTTCTGGACTTATTTATAAATTAATGACATAATTTAGTGAAGATTCGTCTTTAGTAAGGAAAGTTTGTAAACTCTTTCGCTTTGTAAAGTCTTTGGGATAATGTGAGTACTGGAGAATGTAGGTAGTGGTGGGCATGCCTCTGATGGAAGTAGACATTTTCTAAGCTTATCACCAACAATGTAATTATTGGGCTTTTTTAATGTGTCAAATGTAAAAAAGGTGTGATGTTGAATGATGTGACAAAGAATAAAAGTCAAGAATAATTAAGGCAAATCTTCATCAGTTATTTTGTCATCAAGAACCTACAAAATCGAAATTTCAGCTGCAAGAATGTACCCCTACACAAGACTTTGAGCCTTCGACAACTACGAGATAATGAAGATAAGTAAAAAGTTATTCTCTTGTGTATCTTACGTCTCTCGAAGCTTTCAAAATTTGAGTAAGGAATGAGAATTTTAATGGTGATGTGTGGGAGGGTAAGATAACAAACGGTTCAGACTAACTCACTTTCTGCCCCACTTTTCTGTTCATAACGATTCCTGCTCCCTTTATATCATTTTCTATTACTGTTGATATTGCCCTTTATTCATATGACAAGAAATCCTTATCTTCCTCCCATTTCACTTAACTGTCCCCCCCTTCCTACATCTAGGTTGTTCTTTTGTATTCCCCATTTAAGATTTTCTAGCTTGTGTACCACATTCCGCACATTTCACATTCCCCACTCCGTCCTATGGAATGTTTCCTTTTCATTGGTTATTCCATTTGTTTCTCATGGTCGCTGCCATTTGGCAGTCCCCTCCCAGAGATACGAATTGAGGATTAATGTGGAATATTTGGCCAAGGAATAAGTCATGACCACTAGTTTTCATTTACAGACCCCATGTCCTGTCGATATGCGTTAAGTGTCTCTTTAATGCGTTGGTTTCCACTGTCTTTAGCATCCTCAAGCCGTTGATCGTTGCTGATTCTTCAGCCTTTTAGGGGCCAGTTCCCGCCGCCAAAGCAAAGAAATGCCCTGATCGTCTGTCAACTCCTCAGCCCCCTTTGACAAGGCAGTTGGGAGAAAGAGGGTGACTTCTTATGCATGATTTCTTAAGCTGTCATTTCCGATGACTTTTATTCAAAATTTAAAGTGTGGTTTGGTTCTAAAATGGAACCCAGGACTTTTTTACTATTATTCACAGACGGCACTCCAAAACTCCAGTTATTAATAACAGCATGTAAAGAAATTACCACCACAAAAGTTTGTAGGATATCATCTGAACTTAACTGGTTTTACTCAGCTCTACACCATCAAGCATCTGACATTCTCTGCCGAGTAAAAGCCTAAATCAGAGTTCTCTCCACACTGTCACATTCAGCTATGTGCATCCATTTTGCTTCTGAATTTTTCTAATGTAATCTACCACCGTTCCATTACGTCAACGTTTCGGATGTGGAATCCGGTGGAGATCTTCCAAGGTTCCCTTAACTTGACCACGTATGCTGCATATTTCCAGTTAATTGTTACTACTGTCATAAGAAACTTCTTCCGCTCTGTTTCGTTCCTTGGTCGTTTGATTGATTTCCTGTCTCTCCTGATAATCCCCAGCGTGCTCTATTCATCACACACAGAGTAACCCTCGGTTTTATGAACGATTTCTGCATTAAAAGCTTCTGTGTGACTGAAATAAGTCAAAACTGATAACAGCTTTGACTCTAAAGCTTCCGTTTCAGACACTATGAAAGCTCCGTTTTGAAAACATAATTTTTTAGTCCATTTTATACCTTTCCCTACTAATCCAGCCGTTATCTCCCACAGTCCAAAATGCAAATCTCATCAACGGATTGTCATATTTTCGGCTTGTTGGCCGTATGGTGAGACCAGCCTGATCTGAAACATGATGTTGGTTTATTGAGAGGCAGCCATTCCAGCATAACGTGTTATATTCAGATTGTAATATTGAGCATTATAGGATAAACTCAACAGGGTGACACACATTTCATCGTAATCATGCACTACATGCATGGCCAAACGCTTGCAACGATCGAGAAATACGTTTCTCGTCTCGCATTGGCTGTTCAGAGAGTGCTCTTGCAAGGAACTGATGCATTTCCAGGCCTGTGTGGGTATCGCATGAGAATAGATACTCCACAGCAGACTGACGTGAATGTGTGGCTACGCAGTCTGATGGTGAATGTGCACAGAAAGAGTTACATGTAGTACACACATAGGCTGTGAATGTATTATTTCAGTTGTGTGTCGTTACTTTGCAAAGCAATTGTAAATACGAGTAATAAACATTCCACAAGGATAGTTCCCACAAAAAAATAGAAACTCTTTTGACAGCCCTTGGAATTCCGTGAATATTCATTATAACAGCTAAGCAGTCTATTAATGATTTGTAGCGACCCCGTTTGCAGCAACATTAGTGCTATCGACGCGCTATTGCTATATCATTTGTAATTCGCATTCTTCCTTGGTTTACAGTCAATCCGTAATCTGTACTCATTAAAGTGCTCATACCATTCAGCGGATCCAGTCATTCTTCACCTTCACTGAGGATAACAATGTCATCAGAAAATCTTATCGATATCCTTCCACCCTGAATTTCAAACACTTCTATTCTATTCTTGCCTGAACTGCACGTCGTTCTCATTTCACTTTTGTACTAGGCTACACTCCAGACAAACACTTTCAGAAAAGACTTAATAACACTTCAACTGAAATTATATTCTAACAAATTTCTCTTGATGAGAAATGGTTCTTTGCTATTGCCAGTCAGCATTTTATATGCTCTCCACTTCGGGCGTCATCAGTTAGTTCACTGCCAACACAGCAAAATTCACCTACTACCTTTAGTTTCTCACTTCCTAATCTAATTCCCTCAGCATCTCCTGATTTAATTCGATGACACTTCATTACCATTGTTTTACTTCTTTTGGTGTTAATCCTACATTCAGATGACGAAAGTCACGGGATAGCGATATGCACATATGCAGATGGCGGTAGTAGCCCGTACACAAGGTATAAAATGGCTGTGAATTGGGGGAGCTGTAATTTATACTCAACTGATTCATGTGAAAAGATTTCTGACGCGAATATGGCTGCGCCATGTGAATTAAAAGACTTTTAATGCTAAATTGTAGTTGGAGCTAGACGTATAGGACATTCCATTTCGGAAATCGTTAGGGAATGCAATATTCCTAGAGCCACACTGTCAAAAGTGCGCCGAGTATATCGAATTTCAGGTATTACCTCTCACCACGACAATGTAGTTGTCGACGTGTAGGGAAGCAGCCTACTCACGCCGTATAAAATTCACGTCAGTCTTTCCACTGTGTGCCAGCCTAGTCCGCTGTAACTAGCTCTGACGTCATAAATGTTGCACAATACTTTAAAAATCAGGTAAATAACCCGAAACGTTTCTAACATGTCAGGAGTAATACTAAATCAACATGTGTTGAATGTCAGTTCAATAACTTTAACCATTTTCGAAATTTGGACGTTTTTCTGTAAAAATCATTGGCGCAACCGAAAAGAGCTAGAAACTTAAAAATTTATATTTGGATTCCTTTTTCATAATAATTTAGTAGAAACAGTATTCTGGATCTCATAAATTAAAATTTTCGTTCAAATTCATGATTTTCTGGGTTTTGTCTTAGAAATTAAAGAAGCAAGATGGATTAAGTAGGCTAACAAATCAGCTTGGATGTTTAAATTTAAGTAGAATGGAGATCCGCTATAATCATAAAGATGTGGGAAGCTTCAACAGAACAACTATAAAACTATAGCTATAGCGTATCTCCAAAGAGCAAGTTCAGAGCACGTCTACTGTGTCTATTGTAATTAAATTAATTCTCTCGCCCAAAATATTTGACTTAGCGACGTCAGACTTTTATTATGAATACTTACCTGCGTGGTGATTGCACATTTGAATTGAGAGCTTCATCGGCCATCAGTAAAGGAAGCAATGATTTATTCGATAACTTAAAGTGGTACATTACTAGCCCAGCGGCTAGTAGGGAGAGCGGAATTGATCAGGCGTTCCCTTTGCCGTCCGCACCGCGGCTTTATATATAAGAACACGGCACGAGAGAAAAAGGCCCCAGTTCTCTCCAGACGCTGATTAGCGCACCACCTGTGTCGGGAGTCGCGTCGCGTCGGCATCATTGCTATAAACAGCCTCGGATGCCGTAATAAGTTAATCGGGATACGCGTAACCATGAAATCGTTTTCGAGTGAAGTGTTATTTCAGGGATGACTTTAATGTTCTATCTTCAGTTTGCGTATGTCATATTTTCACGTGCCGTCGCGGGACAGATATTCTACCATTATTTAGCGTGGCGTTTGAGGAACATTATCATCAAATTATGGCGAGCATTCACTGAAACACTTAATTTGAACAGTTATAGTTGTATCAGCGCATTAGACTCTGAACTGCTCTGTTCGTTGGATTGTGTGGATTCTTTTTGGTCTGTGACTTTCAGAATATAGTGAACATTTTTAGAGAATCGTTTTTGATTATGAATCCCAGACAATCTCCTAATTCCTCACAGCTATAAGCTGTAGCTATAAGTGTATTTCTCAGATGAAGTTGGCACTAGGAACTCTAATTACAGGCTTCACGTTTTGCTAATCACTTTCTCGTTGCCAATATTGTAGTTAGAGAGCAGTGTTGAGAACGGCAAAAGACTGCATAAATAATAGGAACATTTTTATAACAATTAATTCCACCCGCCGCCCCACATATGGCTAATCGGCCAGGAAAAACAAAACAAAACATTTTATACAACAATAATTTCGACCCACCGCCCCACATATGGTGCATCGGCTGGGAAAGAAACTGAGTAAAAGTGAAAGTGATTTTTAAATATTCGGATTCGGGAGTAAAATGTGACATGCAACTGAGTAATAGAACAGTGATAGTGTTACGTGTGCATGTGGACGACGCAATTGGAACAACAATGCATCTGGATTGATGGAGCTGGCACTGAGTCTAGCAGCACTGCCGGCATCGCGAGAAGCCAGTTTCACCTCACCGCAGCAACTGGAGCCGAGCTTGCAGTTGCGGGCCACACAGCAGTCGTCAAAGTGCCGTCTGCAGTTCAACGTGCCGTGCTGCATCAGTAATCCTGGTACGCCGCGCCGGCAACGCCATACGTCGTGCAGAAGGAACGAAGTTAAGTGAAAAGCTGTTAAAAATTTTACTAACCTGCACAAAAAAACTGTCGGCGATGGAACCGCCAGAAGAAACTGAGGTTAAACTTAAATCAGAACTTATGTCTGTTGAGGGAACTGTAAATCCAGAGAATGGTTCAAGTGTAAATATGCATGAAAATAGTAATGTTAAAGTGAAATATGAAGTATTGTCTCCTGACACTAGTGTGGAAAGGGGCAATGATTCAATAGTAGTGACCCCTGTAGTAAAGCAGAAAGCAGAAATTGTTAATTTATTGGATGATAGTTTATCTGATGAGTTAAAAACGAAACAGTCGTCAGAGGTGGTAGAGTTTAAACAGGAAAAGTTAGATATGACTGATCAATCAGAAGTTTCATTTAATTTTGATGATTCTGGTGTTGGAGCTAGTTTTTCGTCACCTGAGTGTGGTAAAAAGCCAGCTAGTGAGCAACCCAAAGATACTGGGGCTATTGATTTAAATGTTATATTACAAGCAATTGCTGCCAGTAATGCAAAATTGTCAGCCAGTAATGCTAGAATGACAGCTGAGTTAAAGTCTGAAGTAACTGAGATCAAAAGCAGTAATGCTGAATTAAAATATGAGATTGTGGCCAGCCAAACTAATTTTAATAAACGATTGGAGGTAATGGACAATACCTTCAAGGCTGGTTGCAATAAGTTGAAAGAGAATTTGGATAGTTTATATTATAAAATTGATTACAACCATGAGGATATTAAGAAAAAGGTTGCTCAACAGTTATCTGAGATGTATAAAACAGTAAAATCCGAAGTTGCTGAGGTTCGCAAAGACTTCCAAATGGAAGAAGCGAAGCTGGAGCACAAGTTAACAGAAAAGATCGAGGCGGAATCTGAACTGTGCTCTGATAGGTTTAAAGATGTTAATATAAAAGTAAATATATGTCAAGCAGAAGTAGATGCAATCAAAACTGATACTACTCATATTGTGCAAAGAGTAGATAATGTTGAAATGAGAGTAGAAAATATTAGTATTAACATTGTTAACATTGAGAGTAAAGTAGCTTCAGTAACTTCTGGTAGTTTGCAACAAGATGTAGCTGCAAACCCCGCTTTTATCGGGTGACGGCAGTTCTTGCGGTTCGATCCAGATAAAAATATTCACCTGCTAGATTTCTGGAACGATTTTGAAGATGTGATTCCACCAACTTGGTCTGAACGAGAGAAATCTCATTTATTAGAAGTCATTTAGCAGGTGACGCCATGCGTTAGTCAGCTGATGTTATGTTGAAGTCTAAAGCATTAGCGGAATTTAAAACAGCTTTCATTAATGAGTATTGGTTTACCAATAAGCAAAATGAAGTGTTGAGAGAGTTTTGGAGTGGAAAACGCTTCAAAGTAGGCAAGGAATCTATTAAAGAGTTTGCCAGGTCATGGATCTCACGTTTGTCGCATTTGGCCGAGAAGCTAAAACCTGAAATGATAATACTAGGTCTTGAAGCCAAACTGCCATGGTATTGGCAAACTAGAATTATATCTGCCCCTAGAGACAATCTGGACCGTTTCATTGAATATTTGGAACGTGTAGAGCGTGTTGCTGCCAATGAGGAGCAAGCACGTATTAACAGAAATGCTAATAACACTAGTAGTAATTTTAAGAACGAGCAGAATGGCAATGTAAACATCAGAACAGTAGGTGTTCGCCATCCTAAGAGAGGTGGGAATTGGAGAAATAATTATCAGAACCAACAATGGCATCCAAATGATAGTAATTTTGTTCTGAACAAAATTGTGCAGGTAAACAACAGTGCGGAAAGCAATGCTGTGCCAGTTAACTATAATGCAAATAAAGGAAACAGTAGTAGGCTGAGGCAGGAAAACTAGTTCCCGTCTATGAGGACACTGGCGCTCACCAGGCGGTTATTTTTCCTAAACCAGTAGCATCTAAGGATACAGCAAAAATATTAGATCACTCACAGTATTTGATAGATACTGTGTTAGAGACGCTTTCTAAGTGGGAAGAGAAAGAGAAGGCGCAGCATTGTAACGGTAGGGAAGAGCTACAAAATACTGAATTGTCAGGTGAAGAAACAGAAGAAATTCATGCTTATATTTACGATGAGGATGATGTGCTCTTATCTAAAGTGCCTGTGCAGGATGTTGATACTGTACTAATAGATTTAGGACAGGAGGTAAGTGAGAATGTGGAGGATAGCCTGTTGGGGGTCGATGAACCCAGTAGCTGTGACCAGTTGTCACTTGAGAAGGAACCCGACAATAATAGTGAAAGTGGTTTAGCTGTAACTAGTGTTATGCCCGGTCTGGAGGCGCAGAATTGCTCAGACTACAGTAATTTGGGTCATGTTCAGTAAACTAAATGTAAAGAAGTCGTGCGGTGTTTCGATTTGAAATTAATAGACCGACTGGAAAAGGCAGCTGGAAATGTAATTCAGGAAACCCCTACACACTTTGACCTAAATGTAATGAAGACAGATGTCGATCACTTTAGTTGGAGACAAATCCAAAAGGAACTATTGTAGCCGGCCGAAGTGGCCGTGCGGTTAAAGGCACTGCAGTCTGGAACCGCGAGACCGCTACGGTCGCAGGTTCGAATCCTGCCTCGGGCATGGATGTTTGTGATGTCCTTAGGTTAGTTAGGTTTAACTAGTTCTAAGTTCTAGGGGACTAATGACCTCAGCAGTTGAGTCCCATAGTGCTCAGAGCCATTTTTTTTTAACTATTGGATGAGTTTGAGGAACCACCTGTACAAACTAGAATAAGCCACCCTATAATAATAGTGAATATGTTGGGTATTAATGTACGTTGTCTCTTAGACAGTGGAAGTGAGGTGAGTGCGATATCTCAGTCCTTCTTTGATGCATTACCTGGTAAAGACAAGCTTACAGTAATGAGGGTATCAGGACTAAGAATAATTGGTGCTACTGGCAAGGTGTCAAAAACGGTAAAGCAATAAGCTTTGCTGCCATTTAACATTAACAGTAATTTAATTGATCATCCATGCTTAATTGTAAACAATCTCACTATTGAGGTTTTAATTGGCATAGATTTCTTGTCGAAATATCGGAGTGTTGTTGACTTTGAAAGAAGCCAGTTAAAAATGGTCTTGCCGATAACAGGAGTAATTACGGTACCTTTTATTGATAAACATGTAGTAACTAATGATGAAATTTGGGAGCTGCCTATACGAGTTCTGAAAAATAGAAGATATTGGGACGAAGGTGTCAATCTTAGTAAAAGTAAGCTAAACACAGAAGAAGAAGAAGCAATTATTTTGGACAAAATAGAGGCTAAATTGCAGGAAATCGATAAAATTTCAGCTAATCAGAAGGAAGAACTGAGACAGGTTTTGAAAAGGCATAATAAGGTATTTTCAAATCGTCTTGGCGCGGTCAAAGGTTATGAATGAATTCTGTAGGGAGGAGGTTGTCCTGTAACCTCTGCACAGTGTGGCAGCTGTGCAGTCCCAGCTGTGTGAGATCTTCCTTCCTTTTTAGGTCTCACTCATTCTTCATCTTTCCTATCTACAAAAATTTCGACCCCTTCTTTCCAATACGAAAATTTTCTGAAACTAATGAATTCTGTAGGGAGAAGGTTGTTCTGTAACCTCTACACAGTGTGGCAGCTGTGCAGTCCCAGCTGTGTGAGATCTTCTTTCCTTTTCAGGTCTCACTCACACTTCATCTTTTCTATCCACCTAAAATTTCGACCTCTTCTTTCCAACACATTAAATTTTCCGTTATGGTTATCAATCCAATAATAAACTAATGAATTCTGTAGGGAGGAGGTTGTTCTGTAACCTCTACACAGTGTGGCAGCTGTGCAGTCCCAGCTGTGTGAGGTCTTCTTTCCTTTTCAGGTCTCACTCATTCTTCATCTTTCCTATCTACAAAAATTTCGACTCCTTACTTTGCAATACAAAAATTTTCCGTCATGGCTATCAAGCCATGAGTTCCGTAACCATTCTATCCACCGATTGGTGAAAAAAATACCTACTGTGACAAACCTAACTGTGACATAAACAACAGAGAAGTATGATGTAATTAAGATACAAGTGTATTTGAGTAACAAGTATGTATAGAACCCTGGTAATATTATAAGTACAAAGTTGTTGTTTTATTGGAAATGGTCCGCCAACAGTAATTTAAAAAGGATATACAAATTCATGTACAAGCCAGATCTGATGTGGCAATGAGACCTATTGTATGCTGTAGAGCTAAGAGATTGCTTAGTGTTATGAAAACTATGCAGATAAGTTGTAAGAATGAACTCACCTTGTAGCAAGGAATGGCAGTGTAATAGAACTGAACAGTGTTTGTGGTTGAGACATGACGGACACGTCTTTGAAATATTTATAAGGTTGGAGCTGGTCGTTATTTGGTGTAGTGTGCACTGACACACCTACACGTATTGAGGTTATGAGTTGGAGGCGTGAATGCGACCATAGGTACCCTTATGTTAGATGAGACAGAGCAGCTCATGGTGTCCTATAGGTTTAAGGAATTTAGCATTACGCTCGTCCATAATTACTTAATGCACTTTAGTGGTAGGTCGAGAGAGACTACCTGTGGTTTCAGTGTCCGATCGAGTGGAAATGGATTGCCATGTGAGCAAACTGATCAGCTGCAATACACTACAGATATGAAATAAATGTGCTATCCTAGGCGTTAAATGTTAATAGAGTGAGTGTTAAATAAGTACATCCACTAGCCACATACTTGAGTAACATAATGGCAGACGTAAAACGTTATTTATAGCTCAGCATAAATACACTTCGATGAAGTAAATACATAATTGCAGATGTGGAACTGACACAGCAACAGAGGACCAATAAGTGGATTTAGTAGCCAACTAAACGTAGTGTGTTTTGAACACTCAGAACTGTACTATTACCACAAGTTACTCACATGTACAAAGAAGCTGAGAAGACAACTACTAATCAAATATACTCATACTTTCTCTAAGAATAAGGTAATCGAAGATGAATCAGCTAAGTAAATAAAATACAAATGTATCAAGAATGTACCGAGCATTGGTTCAGTGTTCCGACCCAGAAATGATAAACTGAGATTAAATAGGATTTATGATTGTAAGTCTTGAGCATAAATTTTCTCTAGTACATGACTAACGGCATTTTGAGCCATTTGTTTACCGATTTTATGACAGTTAAGTAACCGCAAGAGTAAAATTGAAAAAGTTCTGTTAACTTTGTTCCAGTAACATATTGAAAGATAAAATGTATATATCCCCATTTCATTGTGACCCACCCATAGATATTAAGTGAACAGAGTCTGAGGCATTCTTTTTGCTTGTTCTACAGGACAAACCAGCCTGGTAGCTGCATGAAAGCATGGAGTTACTTGGACACCACTCACAGTGGCCCCTCCCCTTTCCCCATGTAATTTAGAGTTAACGTGAAGGATGCACACCATAGCAACTTCCCCTCCTCTACCCTTGTGAATGGAAGAGTAGACCGCCAGCCAAAGCAGCTACAACCACGTGTGTAAAAATGAAATTGTCATGATTTGTGATATTATCTTTCAGGTTTAGAAAAGACTGCTAAGATATAATTATCTGTTTATGTATCATGAATAACTGTGTTCTTTTCTTTGAATTTGTGTATGTAAAAATGTATTTAATGGATTTAAGATTTTCATAATTTTACATATTTTATGTGTTTGTTTGTCTAAGGCAATATGTATGCCAAAGTGTTTCATTGATGTTGCTTAAATTTTGAGTGAGAATGTTGCTTAAAAGGCAGTGAACATGCCAGCAATTTGAATAATTGAAGTAGGTTATAAGTTTTCTTTTTAATATTTATCTATGTTTGCATATAAATTTTAATTTTTCATAGGGAGTTAAGCTGTACTCTTGCTTCTCTTTTGTAATTAAACTTTTTTTCTTTCCCATGTATATTACAAAAAAAAATTTAAGTAGGGGGTGATGTAGGGAAGCAGCCTACTCACGCCGTATAAAATTCACATCAATCTTTCCACTGTGTGCCAGCCTAGTCTGCTGTAACTAGCTCTGACGTCGTAAATGTTGCACAATACTTTAAAAATCAAGTAAATAACCTGAAACGTTTCTAACATGTCAGGAGTAATACTAAATCAATATGTGTTGAATGTCAGTTCAATAACTTTAACCATTTTCGAAATTTGGACGTTTTTCTGTAAAAATCATTGGCGCAACCGAAAAGAGCTAGAAACTTAAAAATTTATATTTGGATTCCTTTTTCATAATAATTTAGTAGAAACAGTATTCTGGATCTCATAAATTAAAATTTTCGTTCAAATTCATGATTTTCTGGGTTTTGTCTTAGAAATTAAGGAAGCAAGATGGATTAAGTAGGCTAATAAATAAGGCTAGGATGTTTAAATTTAAGTAGAAGGGAGATCCGCTATAATCATAAAGATGTGAGAAGCTTCAACAGAACAACTATAAAACTATAGCTATAGCGTATCTCCAAAGAGCAAGTTCAGAGCTCGTCTACTGTGTGTAGTGTAATTAAATTAATTCTCTCGCCCAAAATATTTGACTTAGCGACGTCAGACTTTTATTATGATTACTTACCTGTGTGCTGATTGCACATTTAAATTGAGAGCTTCATCGGCCATCAGCAAAGGAAGCAATGTTTTATTCGATAACATAAAGTGGTGCATTACTAGCCCAGCGGCTAGTAGGGAGAGCGGAATTGATCAGGCGTTCCCTTAGCCGTCCGCACCGCGGCTTTATATATAACATCGCGGCGCGAGAGAAAAAGGCCCCAGTTCTCTCCAGACGCTGATTAGCGCACCACCTGTGTCGGGAGTCACATTGCGTCGGCATCATTGCTATAAACAGCCTCGGATGCCGTAATAAGTTAATCGGGATACGCGTAACCATGAAATCGTTTTCGAGTGAAGTGTTATTTCAGGGATGACTTTAATGTTCTATCTTCAGTTTGCGTATGTCATATTTTCATGTGCCGTCGCGGGACAGATATTCTACCATTATTTAGCGTGGCGTTTGAGGAACATTATCATCAAATTATGGCGAGCATTCACTTAAACATTTAATTTGAACAGTTATAGTTGTATCCCCCCCCATGAACCATGGACCTTGCCGTTGGTGGGGAGGCTTGCGTGCCTCAGCGATACAGATGGCCGTACCGTAGGTGCAACCACAACGGAGGGGTATCTGTTGAGAGGCCAGACAAACATGTAGTTCCTGAAGAGGGGCAGAAGCCTTTTCAGTAGTTGCAGGGGCAACAGTCTGGATGATTGACTGATCTGGCCTTGTAACATTAACCAAAACGGCCTTGCGGTGCTGGTACTGCGAATGGCTGAAAGCAAGGGGAAACTACAGCCGTAATTTTTCCCGAGGACATGGAGCTTTACTGTATGATTAAATGATGAAGGCGTCCTCTTGGGTAAAATATTCCGGAGGTAAAATAGTCCCTCATTTGGATCTCCAGGCAGGGGCTACTCAAGAGGACGTCGTTATCAGGAGAAAGAAAACTGGCGTTCTACGGATCGGAGCGTGGAATGTCAGATCCCTTAATCGGGCAGGTAGGTTAGAAAATTTAAAAACTGAAATGGATAGGTTAAAGTTAGATATAGTGGGAATTAGTGAAGTTTGGTGGCAGGAGATACAAGACTTTTGGTCAGGTGATTACAGGGATATAAATACAAAATCAAATAGAGGTAATGCAGGAGTAGGTTTAATAATGAATAAGAAAATAGGAGTGAGGCTTAGCTACTACAAACAGCATAGTGAACACATTTTGTGGCCAAGATAGACACAAAGCCCATGCCTACTACAGTAGTACAAGTTTATATGCCAACTAGCTCTGCAGATGATGAAGAAATTGATGAAATGTATGATGAGATAAAAGAAATTATTCAGGTAGTGAAGGGAGATGAAAATTTAATAGTCATGGGTGACTAGAATTCAAGAGTAGGAAAAGGGAGAGAAGGAAACATAGTAGGTGAATATGGATTGGGGGGGAAGAATTGAATGAGGAAGCCGCCTTGTAGAATTTTGCACAGAGCATAACTTAATCATAGCTAACACTTGGTTTAAGAACCATGAAAGAAGGTTGTATACATGGAAGAATCCTGGAGATACTAAAAGGTATCAGATAGATTATATAATGGTAAGACAGAGATTTAGGAACCAGGTTTTAAATTGTAAGACATTTCCAGGGGCAGATATGGATTCTGACCACAATCTCTTGGTTATGAAATGCAGATTGAAACTGAAGAAAGTGCAAAAAGGTGGGAATTTAAGGAGATGGGACCTGGATAAACTGAAAGAACCAGAGGTTGTAGAGAGTTTCAGGGAGAGCATAAGGGAACAATTGACAGGAATGGGGGAAAGAAATACAGTAGAAGAAGAATGGGTAGCTCTGAGGGATGAAGTAGTGAAAGCAGCAGACGATCAAGTAGGTAAAAAGAAGAGGGCTAATAGAAATCCTTGGATAACACAAGAAATATTGAATTTAATTGATGAAAGGAGAAAACATAAAAATGCAGTAAATGAAGCAGGCAAAAAGGAATACAAACGTCTCAAAAATGAGATCGACAGGAAGTGCAAAATGGCTAAGCAGGGATGGCTAGAGGACAAATGTAAGGATGTAGAGGCTTGTCTCACTAGGGGTAAGATAGATACTGCCTACAGGAAAATTAAAGAGACCTTTGGAGGGAAGAGAACCACTTGTATGAATACCAAGAGCTCAGATGGCAACCCAGTTCTAAGCAAAGAAGGGAAGGCAGAAAGGTGGAAGGAGTATATAGAGGGTTTATACAAGGGCAATGTACTTGAGGACAATATTATGGAAATGGAAGAGGATGTAGATGAAGATGAAATGGGAGATATGATACTGCGTGAAGAGTTTGACAGAGCACTGAAAGACCTGAGTCGAAAGAAGGCCCCGGGAGTAGACAACATTCCAGTAGAACTACTGACGGCCTTGGGAGAGCCAGTCATGACAAAACTCTACCATCTGGTGAGCAAGATGTATGATACAGGTGAAATACCCTCAGACTTCAAGAAGAATATAATAATTCCAATCCCAAAGAAAGCAGGTGTTGACAGATGTGAAAATTACCGAACTATCAGTTTAATAAGTCACAGCTGCAAAATACTAACGCGAATTCTTTACAGACGAATGGAAAAACTGGTAGAAGCCAACCTGGGGGAAGATCAGTTTGGATTCCGTAGAAATGTTGGAACACGTGAGGCAATACTAACCTTACGACTTATCTTAGAAGAAAGATTAAGTAAAGGCAAACCTACGTTTCTAGCATTTGTAGACTTAGAGAAAGCGTTTGACAATGTTGACTGGAATACTCTCTTTCTCATTCTAAAGGTGGCAGGGGTAAAATACAGGGAGCGAAAGGCTATTTACAATTTGTACAGAAACCAGATGGCAGTTATAAGAGTCGAGGGGCATGAAAGGGAAGCAGTGGTTGGGAAAGGAGTGAGACAGGGTTGTAGCCTCTCCCCGATGTTATTCAATCTGTATATTGAGCAAGCAGTAAAGGAAACAAAAGAAAAATTCGGAGTAGGTCTTAAAATTCATGGAGAAGAAGTAAAAACTTTGAGGTTCGCCGATGACATTGTAATTCTGTCAGAGACAGCAAAGGACTTGGAAGAGCAGTTGAACGGAATGGACAGTGTCTTGAAAGGAGGATATAAGATGAACATCAACAAAAGCAAAACGAGGATAATGGAATGTAGTCAAATTAAATCGGGTGATGCTGAGGGAATTAAATTAGGAAATGAGACACTTAAAGTAGTAAAGGAGTTTTGCTATTTAGGGAGTAAAATAACTGATGATGGTCGAAGTAGAGAGGATACAAAATGTAGACTGGCAATGGCAAGGAAATCGTTTCTGAAGAAAAGAAATTTGTTAACATCGAGTATAGATTTAAGTGTCAGGAAGTCGTTTCTGAAAGTATTTGTATGGAGTGTAGCCATGTATGGAAGTGAAACATGGACGATAACTGGTATGGACAAGAAGAGAATAGAAGGTTTCGAAATGTGGTGCTACAGAAGAATGCTGGAGATAAGGTGGGTAGATCATGTAACTAATGAGGAGGTATTGAATAGGATTGGGGAGAAGAGAAGTTTGTGGCACAACTTGACTAGAAGAAGGGATCGGTTAGCAGGACATGTTTTGAGGCATCAAGGCATCACAAATTTAGCATTGGAGGGCAGCGTGGAAGGTAAAAATCGTAGAGGGAGACCAAGAGATGAATACACTAAGCAGATTCAGAATGATGTAGGTTGCAGTAGGTACTGGGAGATGAAGAAGCTTGCACAGGATAGAGTAGCATGGAGAGCTGCATCAAACCAGTCTCAGGACTGAAGACCACAACAACAACATAGTTGTATCAGCGCATTAGACTCTGAACTGCTCTGTTAGTTGGATTGTGTGGATTCTTTTCGGTCTGTGACTTTCAGAATATAGTGAACATTTTTAGAGAATCGTTTTTGATAATGAATGCCAGACAATCTCCTAATTCCTCACAGCTATAAGCTGTAGCTATAAGTGTATTTCTCAGATGAAGTGGGCACTAGGAATTCTAATTCCGGGCTTCACGTTTTGCTAATCACTTTCTGGTTGCCAATATTGTAGTTAGAGAGCAGTGTTGAGAACGGCGAAATACAACATAAATAATAGGAACATTTTTATAACAATTAATTCCACCTGCCGCCCCACATATGGCTAATCGGCCAGGAAAAACAAAACAAAACATTTAACAACAATTATTCCACCCGCCGACCCACAGACGGCCTTCACTTAACGACTGAGTGCAGCGACGTTTGCGTTGAGTTGCTAATAGACAAGGAACACTGAGTGAAATAAACGCAGAAACTAATGTTAGGCGTACGACGAACGTAATCATTAAGACAGTGCTGTGAAATTTGGCGTTAATGCGCTATGGCAGTAGACGACTAATGTGGCTACCTTTGTTAACAGCTCGATCTCGCTTGCAGGCTTTTTCCGGTCTCGTGACCGTATCGGTTGGACCCTAGAGACTGGGAAACCGTGTGTGGTCAGATGAGTCCCGATTACGGTTGATAAGAGCTGAAGATCGAGTTCAAGTGTGTTGCTGACCCCACCAAGTCATGGACTCAAGTTGCTAACAAGACACTGCGCAAGCTAATGTTGGCTCCATAATTATGTGAACTGTGTTTACACCGAGTGGAATTGGTCCTCCGCTGCAAATGAAATTATCTTTGACTGGAAATGGATTTGTTCGTTTACATGGGGACCTTTTGCTGCCATTACGGTTGGGACTTCATGTTCCCAAACAACGATGGAATTCTTATGAATGAGAATGCGTCATGTCACTCGGTCACAGTTATTCGCTGCAGGTTTGAAGAACATTTTGGACGATTTTAGCGAATGATCGCCTGACATCAATCCCATTGAACTTTTATGGGATATAATTTAGAGGTCAGTTCGTGCGCAAAATCCTTCACTGGCACTACTTTCGCAATTATGGACAGTTATAGAGGCACTACGGCTCAATATTTTTGCAGGAGACTTCCAATGACTTGTTGAGTCCACGCTACGTCGAGCTGCTGCACGACGCCGAGCACAAGAAGGTCCTACATGATATTATGAGGTATCCCCTGACTTCTGTCAACTTAATGTACAGCCCTTTTCAAGACACTATCCATTCCATTCCCATCTCTGAAGTTTGTGGCAAACTTATAGTTTCTATTTAACTTTAATACCGTTCCCAAATTTCTCCTTGGTTTCCTTTACTGTGCGTATGGAATAACATCAGGAACAGGCTATAACCCTGTCTCAGTCATTCTCAATTCCCTTTCCTGTCCTTCGATTCTTATAATTGCAGTCCGGTTTCTGTGCAAGTAATATATATGCTAATTGTATTTTACCTCTTACACCTTCAGAATTTCAAAAAATGTATGCCAGTCAACAATGTCAAAAGCTTTCTTTAAGTCTAAAATTTGCCGGAAACGTAGATTTGCCTTTCTTTAACCCATCTTCACAAGTAAGTCATAGGCTTAATGTTTCCTCACGTGTTCCTACATTTCTCCATAAAACAAACAGATTTTTCTTGAGATCGACCTCTCTCAATTTTTCGAGTCTTCTGTAAATAGTTCGTGTCAATATTTTGCTCTAATGAGTTACTAAACCGACGGCTCGTTATTAATTACACCTGTCAGCACCCGCCGTCTTTAGAATTAAAATTATTACATTCTTCCCAAAGTCTGAAGGTATTTCACACTCAAATACATCTTGCACACGAAATTGAATAATTTTGCCGTGGTTGGCTCACCCAACGATCTCAGTAATTCTGAGAAAATTTCGTCTATCCTAGGAGCCCTGTTACCCCTTATGTCTCTCAATGTTCTGTCAATTTCGTCTTGCAGAACATATCTTATATCTCAAGTCATCCTCATACACCATCTTCTCTTTCTGCAGATTGTCATCAAGTCTGTTTCTCTTACGTAAATCCTCTATATATTCCTTCCACCTTTCAGCTTTCCCTTCTTTGATTAGTATTTGCTTACGAACTGAGCTATAGATATTCATATATCTGCTTTCTTTTTCCTCAAAATTTCTGTTTAATTTTCTCGTAAGATGCATCTGTGTATCCCCTAGTTATGCATTCTTCTACAGCCTTGCATTTGTACTCCAGCCGTTACTGCTTAGCCATTTTGCACTGTCTGTCAATATATCTGTGTTCCCTTTCACAAGCTCAGATGGTAGAGCACTTGCCCGCGAAAGGCAAAGGTCTCGAGTTCGAGTCTCGGCCCGGCACACAGTTTTAATCCGCCAGGAAGTTTCACATCAGCGCACACTCCGCTGCAGAATGCAAATCTCTTTCTGGATTCACTGGGGTATGTTGATGGCTAAGCAGCAACTTCACATAGAGAAATGATAATCAAATCAAGATCTTACGCTGCCGACAGGCGTCGATATGCATCGACGGGGAAAATATGCGTCCCGTCCAGGACTCGAACCTGGGACCTCTTTCTTACATGGCAGACGCTCTATCGATCTGAGCCACCGAGGGAACAGAGGATAATGCGACTGCAGGGACTTATCCCTTGCACGCTCCCCGTAAGACCCACATTCCCAACTTAATGTCCACACACTACATTCGTAGTGCCCCTGCTCATTATACTCATTACTTGCGGCAGACAATCTTACCGAGTCCCGTGGACAGCGTAAGGTCTTGATTTAATTATCGTTTCATTCTAGAGCGCTGTATCGTCACTGAAGGTATCTGTTCTTTCGGAGCATTTGAGTTGCAAGCTTTTCTGGTGCAACAGTTTGGGAAAAAAAACGAGAAGAAAAGTGACGCAAAATTCCAAAAAATAGACAGGAAGATCGAGTAAGAATCAAACAGGAATTGCGAACGAAATAAGAAACTCAAAGAGCAAGTTTAGCAGTTGCACGGTCAGCTAATGCAGAAAGTCGACGAACATGCACGTGAAGTTGCTAATACATTATAGACTCTGTCATATACTACAAAAGAAACTTCTGATGAAATAACGAAAGATGTTGGTGTTAATGATAAGGTATCAACACAATTAAAACAAGGAAAGAAGAAGTCATAGAGGAAGTAAAATTTGTTGAAGAAAGTCTCAGGTCGTTGATAGATGTAATAAACAAAGTAGATAAGGGAGTTTTTACCCCAGCCAAGAACCAGTTTTCAGTGCATAATGATTCATCATCTGATAGGACCATTCCGACAAATTTACACAGTCATGACGAAACCAAAGAGATATTACAATTTAAGAAAGCACAGGCTCACATCAAATGTCAGAACTTTTAAGTGGTGATTCTGTTGTGCTGGAGAAGAAAAAAGGTAGGAGGGGCAACTCTGAAAGCAATGGAAAAGATAGTGAAACGAACATGAGCGAAACAGAAGAAAGGCAAGAAGAAGGATTACGAGACCTGACAAACAGATTACCTTGCACAGTATTAGATGTGTACCCACACATTCACCTCCATCTGTAAATTCAGCTGTAATGGTAGGTGCAGTATGTCAGGACGCTGACATAACAGTACAAAAATACTCTTTATTTCTGAATCCTTCAAATAGTTTACATCCCAAAATTTGGATAGAGCCGTTTCAAGAGTTACTGCCAAAGTGTCACAGGCATTTAAAGTAAACTTCGTCTGTTTGTGCTTCCATGAAGAAGCAGCCACATGAATGCAAGTAATCGTGAGAGAGAGTAAGATATATGAAGATTTTATGTTTGCATTCTCTAGTGAGTCTTTGTCAAAGGCTAATTAGGATCAAGTAAAGTTCAGAATTCTCAGTACGACTGACATATGTAGAATCCAGATGGTCACATCCGATTCAGTATTTTATGTTTATGGTTAGCCATAATCAGTTTTTAGAAGCACCCTTATAATTTATCTGATGACGTTGCCTTATCGCTTGAAGAGTAAGATTACCATAGCACATTAAAATATGAAAGATGTGAGAGCATTCCAGCTCTTACACTAAGAGCTTTGGTACCACTGTGGTGCAAGAGCGAAAGAGCCAGTATGCTTTGTACAAATTCAATTTGAACAGGAGAGACATGAGACCTCTAAGGAAAGGAAATCGATGGAACCGTCAGAGTCAATGTGGATAATGAGGAACACAATATAGGCTGGATGAAAGAAGAAATAATGCGAGAAGAGACAAACAATAAAGACAGGAAACCGAAATAGTAGAGATCCGCAAACCAAATCCTTGGCACAATCAGCTGAACAAGAAGCAAAGAAACCAGTAACGAAACTGACTTGTAACATCCACTCTAGGGAGGACTGTCCACAGTATGAGCTCAAATGGGACATTTTATGTAGATTTCCAGGAGCTTCAGAAAAATTTCAGGATAATAGAGTGAAGTAGGTAGTAGTGGCTGCTAACATACTTAATGTAAATATAAATAGTAGAATAGTTAAAGGTGTTTTGGACACTTGTATTCAGGTGTCTGTCCTAGATAAATTTGTATATGATATGTGTGATAGATGACAGTGATGGCTGATGTTTGAGATGAAAAGCGTCAAAGTATGGGGTGCCATGAGTGGCAAAAGTGTTGACATCAAGTAACAGGTTCCAGCCAATTCCATCTGTCAGACACTTGAGATTAGTGCAGACTTTATGATCATACAGGAACTCACACTATAAGCAATACTAGGCTTGACTTCATGAATAAATTCGAAATGATTGACCAAAATATTTGTTGTGGTGGAGATTACAAAAGAAGAGATGAAACAGCATTTTGACAATTATGTAGAAATGACCAGCGGACAATACTTGGCTGCTCTATGACTTGCGGAGCTGAACATTGTTGTATCAGATTCAGATTAAGGTGTGTTGCAAATTTGTTGTTAAACTGTACTATCATTAATGTTCAAACGAAAGGTATAGAACGAAATCAAAGCTATCTACGGGAAGATGTAATAGAAAAAGCATTCAATTCATCATGACCAAAGATGGATCTATCCAGTTGGTGCTTGATCCTCGACAGTTCGATATCATAACTGAAATGGAGATTGACAGATTGAAAATTCTAAAAAAAATACTACAGCAATTCCATAGTGTGCAAGTCTTTACATCAGTCGATTTATATACAATTTAATGGCAGGTTGACCTGCACCCTGTGTGATGACAGTAAACAACGTTTGCATGTCACAGGCAGTGCTGTCAGTATAACCAGTTACCATTTGGGATAAGTCTGTTGTCAGCTGACTTCGTCACAGAACTGGGTTCCCTGTGATCATGGAAGCATTGAGGAAGAAAGTGACACTGTACATCGATGATGTACTCACAGAAAAGATGTGGGAGGACCACAATGCTGTTTTTGACCAGTTACTTATTGCTTTCAGGGAATAGGGAGTCACGGTCAACTTGACAAAGCAGGAGTTCATAAACATCGAAGTAAGTTCCTGCTCCATTTAATATCTGCTGATGGTATCCAGCAATGTTCGGAAAAGCTCAGGGCAATTGTAAACTATCCAGTGCCAAGAACGAAATGACAGGTATGTGCATTCATGGGACTAGTAAATTTCTGAAGCATATTGTGAAAGAGATTACATGTGATTTGTGTCGTTTGATGGCTAAGAATGAGACATAGAGCTGGACAAAAGCAGAACAACAAGAGTTTGGAGAGTTACAGGAAGGTTTGGGAAAGCACCACTTCTTTTTAGCTGAGACTTAAACAGTATGTCCTGTATGCCAGCTGATGCATCACGAACTGATGTGGGGGTCCATCTGTTCCAGGAGTTTGACAGGATGGGGAATTAGTAAAACAAACTATCGCATTTGGCAGTCGCATCCTGAGCAAAGGCAAAATGAATTACTCAGTGGCTGAACTCGAGGCCTAAGGAGCTGTGTGGAAATTTACTAAATTCAGGCTGCTACGGCTCTTGAATTCCTGATTATCGCAAGGCTCACATATTGATGACTAGGCGACCTATTCTTTTGTCTGCAAGAATTTAGGTTCTGTGTTGTGCATGTCCCAGGAGCAGCAGATACGTTGTCATGAGCACCTATGGGCTTACACACGAGAACGATAATGAATTAAGGAGAGTAATGTAGTAGAGTAATCAACTATTTTTTATTGCTTGTAAAATGCAATTTATATTGTGTCAGAATATAAAATACAAAATGAGAAACCCTGAATTTTGTGTCGTTCTAATTATGTGTAAACAAACAAACGATGAGCACTTCTCGGCCTCCATTTCTCTGTGCACATCTTTCCCTACCAATGCAGTGAATACTGCTGGTAATCCTACCATGTACGACGTCATATAGTACTGTACCAAAACTACCGAACCACAGTTTTGGTAGATTGCAACACTAATCGTAATGCACGCAATATGAAATCAAAGTGTGCATTCATAGTTACTAGTGTTTCGCTAAGCACTACGATTGTGAACAATGGTCTGCAAACTATGGCTATACAAACATGTATGAGGGGAATGGTGCTCCTTTTCATCGTTTCTACCTACGTTCAAGAATCAGCTCTTCTGTAATTTTTTTCTTGGTAGAGGGTCTTCTACTTTCAGTCATTTCTTTCTCATCTTCCTCTATATTCATGAACTATATTGAATCTGTTGCTGACAATGGATAGGTCAGCCTGAGAATAGGTGCCTCCATACAGCAGGTTTGTTATGGTAAGCCCATCCTTGAGAACAGTGCTAAACATAGCTTGCAAGTTCTAAGCCCTTTTTACTAATTTCGAGTATATTAGTTACACTCCATTTTAGTCTCTGAAAGTTAGCTGTGCAGTTTGGAAACTTATTTCTGTAAAAATATGAACGCTTGTACCAAGTGTGGCGGAACTGGTTTATAGTATTTTTAATTACTTATAAATGATGTTACAGGTAGATAAAAAAAAATATAAAACCAGTTACCTATTGTCGACGTAACAATTCGTTTGATCTCAAAAGTGATTATCCCGGCTAATATTTCTCACTCTGCTAAAGAAATCTCCACTTGACGTTGTGTAGAAATGTTGTCTGTAAAGTCGTGTGATGGGACTAAATTGCATATCATTTATCAGGTTTTACACAACTGTTACTTAAGATGGAAGCACTTTTCTCTAGCAAAGGGAACATTCAGTCACAAAGTACTACCCGCGCACAACACTGACGTATGACTCCTATTAAAATATTTCATCTAAATCATCCGAAATAATTAGGCTTCAAACATCAGCTAATAAGAAATTGACATTACGTAACGTGGTGTGACCACTATTTTTAAAGATTCAATCTGAGTCGAATTCTGTCTTTTAAAGTAGATTCAGGACCACCGGTGCACATTTACTTCCATTCATTTATATCTAACAACCTTTATCTTTGTTAAAATTGTCGATTCAAAACTGCCACGGATATATTTTTGCTAAGATGGTGGCAGACAGACGATAGTCAATTTATCTATTGTTATTCTCGATTTATTTGATATCAAGGTAATATATTTAGATAAAACTCTTTAAGCCTTTTATCTCTATTCTTTAGCATTTAAAATCATTTTCAATGGAAATTACTTCATATTTTTTATACCAGCTACTAGCAAACTCCTCTGTAAGTTACTAGCGCTAACGGCTGCGCTCCTAATTGCGGAGCTGAAAATTAACACTTAAAAACATTGATTAGATAGGATTACAATTGAAATAAATACAAATCCACGTCTAGACAATAGTGACTATTTTTTCAAAAAATAATTAACTATATATAGTTACAGGTTTTCTCTTTACAGACCTCACACGTCTCACGTCAGAACAGTTCATCCATTTGCACAGGAAGAACAACTGAACCACAATTATCACAAATAACAAAAAAAAGATTATAATTGTCATTGTCTATGAATGTATTTTTCTGATAATAGTTTTAATTCACACAGAAATTAAGTTATTAGAAAAATAATGAAATAATTATCGTCATTTTTACACGATACAGTCTTTTTAAATATATTATCGATAATATTTGTGGGAGTGTACACTTAGCTCATTTTAACATCTCGTGGCTAGAACATATTGTCGTGGATATTACATTGCCCCTTGGGCTGAGAAAAAAAAATTAGTTTGTATATTGTATTTTTTTTCATCAGACCACCATATCCACGTAGGTTCATTGTTCTGATGATGCAAATATTCAGATACAATATTGTTTAATACATGACACAAGTAGTGTTGATTATTGAAATTCAGTAACTGTATAGTCTCGGAAAAATCGGCGGATACTTCCCGGATTAACTTAACCCCCCCCCCCCCCACTTGTGTTCACTGGACTCGGAAAACCGGGTATAAAACCGTCCAAGGGGCTTCAAGAAAATACTGTTACCTACTGTTAATTATTAGGCTTGACATGAAGATGGCATGTAACATGTTGAAAATGCAAATTTTATACTTCGGTTAATTGCATCTGAGGGAGAAAAAGTCTTTTATGGTGGTGTTTCATGAAGGTTAAAAGTTCAAATAACAATTCGCCGATGACGTCGTGGAACCGCCCTTCCCTGTCGAGCCTCTGGGTTGCAGGCAGGTAGAGGCTGCTGCTGGACCACCTCCGGCCGCGTGGATGGAGCGTCGGCTGAATCCTGATTGGATCTGCTGCTGCCTGGAAGTAGTACTGCAGCAGGTCTTCCTTCTCTCTTGCCACGTCCGTCTCGTACAAGATGGGTACATGAAATGTCGAAACATGGGTATCAATGACAAGATAATAATTATATTCATCCTGTGGAAGGAGTTTCTTAGTCTCAATTTCACTTTCATTCACACGGATGGAAATAGTTTGTTTTCGGCGCATGTGTTGTATCTTTACACTGGTCATTTAAATGTAGTGATTCATAATTAGGTTTAACACAGTATGCACATAGGCGACACTGCACCGTTATTCATACAGGTGTCCATCGTGCGCTCTGTTTATTTCTTGCTGTATGTAAACATTTCCGCGGAGGCGCTGCGTGACCAGCGTTGCATTATACTGTTGCCGCGCAGCTGGTTGTACAGTCTGTTACATAATATTCGGCATGCGAAGACGACTTACAATACTTTAATGTGAGGTCTTCAGTTCCACGTTTTCATAAATGCTGTTAACAGGTTTTCAAGGTCCATGTCATTGCTGCTAACATTTAACACTCTATGAGTGTTCACGTGTTTTATGATCACAGTTCTAATCACTGTTTATCACTTTTTACAAAAAAGGCCACAGTTTTTCACGCGTCCACCAGACCTTTTTAGTTCTTGTGGAACACGCTTCACTGTCGTGATTGCTGCCAGTACTACTCAAAGTTCTCGACAGAAAATTTTATATGCAAATGATACTTTACAAGATAGTGAGGTCTTGTACATTGGCACATCAGTTCGTATTAATACATCAAGATACCAAAAATCATAGATGTCACATAAAATATGAGACAATATGCGTTTAAGATCTGCTACATTGTTCTGACCGTAAGATCATTATTGAACTGTGTGGATATCAGTACATTTCCCTTTTCATGTCATACATTTACTTCTTTGTAGTCATTCATACATGTTCTCATTAGGAATATTACCATATTATGGGACAGATGTCCATGTTTGGTTCACCTAACAGAGAGATGCTCATAAGAGCATACGGAAAATATAACCATGTAAAGAGAACTATGTACACAAATCGGTACATATTTGGAACAGGTTTCAATAATAGTGAAAGCGGATTCTGACAGACACGCAGCTCACACAATTGACACCCGTTACGTGTGTGCGTCTACATGGGTCAGGTTCATGGAAATATTTTTTACACGTTCACTCTCATACATGAACAAATCCATTATCTAAGGATACACATTTTTATATATTGAGCATTTCTCTATCCTACGTAGAAAAGATAAATAAATTTATATTTACTAAAATAGTATTTAACAAATAGCTTGTGTCAAGTTAATGACCTTTTCAAATTAAGAATGCTTGTCATTAAGATTCCCCTTTTTGACGTAATGTTTCATGAATATTATAATGTAATAACTGGCATGAAAGCTTACGGGCTAATACACACATAACATCATGTCACTTCTTATGCCAAGAATTTTACTATAAGTACTATTTACATATTTATAGTTGTGCTATAGTGCACTTACACTAAACGTATTACTCTGTTCACACAGACATTCAAATTGGATTGGATTTCTTTCATTATTTCGTTTTTCTTTGTCCGGGGGACCGAGTATGAGGCTCTGCAATAGGTCTTATGTGGATAAACCTTTATATCACAAAGATAATCTTTTTTGATACCTGGTCGTTCACTGAATACTTCATGGTATCTGAATAATAATTTTGTTAACTGTCCAGCCCCTGAAGCGTCAATGCAAGTTGCCTCTTTCACCTTTTCCTCGATTGTTGCAGCTATGTCACTCATATTACCGGGTGCATCATTACTTCGATTATTGTGACACTTTCGTGGGCGCTCATATTCTAACACTAACAATTTCTGTTTGCTGACAGACACTTCTCTTGTCAGCGGAAGGTTCGCACCGAACTCACGACTCAGCTTCAAAATTATTGGTCGCTGTTGGCACTTAAGTACACATGTTCCACGGGCGAGATCAATTACAGCTTCTCTGTCCTGTAAAAACTCAAGACCCAGTAACACCAGTATTGACAAGTTTTCCATTAATACGAACATGCATAAAAGGCTATCTTTTTCAAAGGAAACTTCAACCTATCTCTGGTGCTTTATAATCTGTGCCTATTTTTCCAGCGCTCCTGTAACCTTACAATTCGTAACAGGCAAACTCGGCAGTGTTTTTATTTGCGTTATCTTCTTCAAGAATTGTATATTCATTACTGATACATTTGCACCTGTGTCGAAGAGAATAATAGTTGCTACACCATTGATGGTTCCAGTGACACTTGCTTGAATATTATCTTTTTCTTGCCTATCGGGGACAGCAGATTCTTGGTAGAGTTCATTTTCGATCCTCTTACCATCCTGATAGCGAATCATATTTATTTTCTGTTTTACTGACCTGTCGCCTTCATTCTTGGTCTCGGTCACCTGTCGAAGGCCTACAGGGACCGAGATTAGTTTGTTGGCTTCTGTATATTCTGCTTTGGTTCCGAGGGTATCTCCACTATTTTCACATTTTGTGAGTCTACAGTCGGAGGTGGCCTACTTGGGTCCCAACATTGTGGATACTGATTGTTTGTCATGGGTACAGCCTGTATATAAATTATTGGCTGACCTGGATTCATAGAATTTTATTGCGGCTGCCAATGACTTGGCCTTGGTTGTCTCCAATACTCATTGTCACCTCGCATGTTTTTAGGTTTATCCTTGTACGGACTGTCTGATCTTTTGTTATTTCGTCTCTGACGATAACTATTGTTGTTATTATTATTAGCATTTTCGTTTGTATACTGCCTCTGATTACCATTCGGATGCTGGTAGTCATTGGACTACTGGTAATTATTGTTATTACTGAAATAGTCAGAATTTTCGTTGTAGGAATTTATACTGTTACTATATTTCCCATTATTATAAGTCTTATAATTTTTCTTGGGACTACCTTCGCCCCTATTTCCACTGTTTTCATTCCAGGAAGCTTTTCCATTAGGACTGTTGGTACTACTTGTCGTGTCAGAATTCTAACTGGCGTCCTCTTGAACTAAATCTAGGAAATCGATCACAGACATAAATTCCTTAAAATCGGTATCTGTGACATTGAATAATTTTTCTCTCATATGTATAGGCAATCTAGCCTTCAATACGCGTAACAAGTCCCGTGTGGTTACTGGTTCATTCCAGTACCGTGTCACATTAATATATTTTTCGAAGTATTTTCTTAAGGAAGCTATCTCCGTATTATATATTTCTGCATTATAGACAATCTTTTGCAGTCGTTCTTGAGTCGACGCTGACCAGAAGTGATTGAGAAACACCTTCTCAAACTCATTGAATGTCTTGCAGGTTTCTGCTGCATTTAACGCCCAGAGCCATGCATCACCAAAAATGTGAGAAACCACAAACTGTATTTTCTGTTCCTCTGTCCAGGACTTTGGAAGAACACTTTTGAAGTTCCGAATAAAAACTACTGGATCAATAGTTTTCTTACTCTCTTCGTTAAATACTTGGAACTGTCGATGCTTAATTAAGCTTTCTTCATGCATCAAGGTAGTTAAGTCCCTGGAGTTATTGTCCTTAGCAGATGGTGTACTAACTCTATTACAATTACACTCTGCTTCATAGTTTGAGTTCCTTGGTGACACATGATGCTAGGGTACTATGGGTTGATTACCAAAACTTGGTCTTGCTTATGATGCATTGAAGTTCGTTGGCAGATTTTCACTGATCTTTTGCCTGTCAGTACCAGTGTTTTCATTACTGTGCGCTGACATTGTTTCAAAATTTTGATTTTCAAACTTCAATACCTTGGGTACTTCCGTTCGGATTTGTTTTTGAATTTCTGTGGGAATGTCAGCCTGCATTGACTGCACAGCAGTAGCCAAAGCTTTGAATTGGTTTTCTAATTTATCGACCTCAGTTTGAAGACTGTTGACTGCAACTGGTATGGTTGTTAATGGTTCGATAGTAGTTTTTATAACACTGGTCTCTTTGTTAAAATGAATAATGATAGCTTTATCGAGATCGACCAATTCCTGATTTATTCTGTGAACAATCTCCTTATCTGTCTTTACGAAAATACTGTTCATCTGTTCCATAAACTACTTTTCACAGTCCTGGTCCCTGAACTCACGTTGCTTTTCACACTCTTGTTCCCTTCGCTCCTGTTCCTGTCTTTCTATAGTCCTTTATTGCTGCTGCTTGATAGTGAACCTTTCAAAGAGTGACGACAGCATATCCTGTACTGACACAGCTTGAGGAATGCTAACTTCTGACCCTTGCCCAGTAGAAATGTCATCATTAATTTCTAACTGTTTGACTGCAGGAATGTCTGCTTGCTTTGACAACTCCTCAGTTTCACTTTCGCTTGGGACATCAGTTAATAGATTGCCATCATCAATTATTAGATTTTCTAGTAATTGTACAAAAGTGCGCGTAGATTGATCTAGTAGGGGAACCGATGTCATCAGCCGACTCATTCGGTTTTATCTGCTTCTTTGCCCTAACCATTTTATCACTAATCTTGCACAATATAAACAGAGAGATTACTGACAACGACAAGACTGACACAAAATAATCTTATATCTAACACATATACATAGATACCAAACAATACTAAAATGGTTCGAATGTATGCACTAAATCTTACCAGGTAACTATACTGGAAAATATTTCAAAAATACTACAAAAGCACTACTATTTGTGCTCCCCCCATGATCCATGGACCTTGCCGTTGGTGGGGAGGATTGCGTGCCTCAACGATCCAGATAGCCGTACCATAGGCGCAGCCACAACGGAGGGGTATCTGCTGAGAGGCTAGACACACGTGTGGTTCCTGAAGAGGGGCAGCAGCATTTTCAGTAGCTGCAGGGGCAACAGTCTGGATGATTGACTGATCTGGCCTTCTAACACTAACCAAAATGGCCTTGCTGTGCTGGTACTACGAACGGCTGAAAGCAAGGGGAAACTACAGCTGTAATTTTTCCCGAGGGCATGCAGCTTTACTCTATGATTAAATGATGATGGCGTCCTCTTGGGTAAAATATTCCCATTCGGATCCCCGAGTGGGGACTACTCAAGAGGACATTGTTATCAGGAGAAAGAAAACTGGCGTTCTACAGATCGGAGCGTGGAATGTCAGATCCCTTCATCGAGCAGGTAGGTTAGAAAATTTAAAAACTGAAATGGATAGGTTAAAGTTAGATATAGCGGGAATTAGTGAAGTTTGGTGGCAGGATGAACAAGATTTTGGTCAGGTGAATACAGGGTTATAAATACAAAATCAAATAGGGGTAATGCAGGAGTAGGTTTAATAATGAATAAAAAATAGGAGTACGGGTAAGCTACTACAAACAGCATAGTGAACGCATTATTGTGGCCAAGATAGACATGAAGCCCACGCCTACTACAGTAGTATGCCAACTAGCTCTGCAGATGACGAAGAAATGGATGAAATGTATGATGAGATAAAAGAAATTATTCAGATACTGAAGGGAGATGAAAATTTAATAGTCATGGGTGACTGGAATTCGTCAGTAGGAAAAGGGAGAGAAGGAAACATAGTAGGTGAATATGGATTGGGGCTAAGAAATGAAAGAGGTAGCCGCATGGTAGAATTTTGCACAGAGCATAACTTAATCATAGCTATCACTTGGTTTAAGAATCATGAATGAATGTTGTATACATGGAAGAACCCTGGAGATACTAAAAGGTATCAGGTAGATTATATAATGGTAAGACAGAGATTTAGGAACCAGGTTTTAAATTGTAAGACATTTCCAGGGGCAGATGTGGACTCTGACCACAATCTATTGGTCATGAAGTGTAGATCAAAACTGAAGAAACTGCAAAAAGGTGGGAATTTAAGGAGATGGGACCTGGATAAACTGAAAGAACGAGAGGTTGTACAGAGTTCCAGGGAGAGCATAAGGGAACAATTCACAGGAATTGAGAAAAGAAATACAGTAAAAGAAGAATGGGTAGCTTTGAGGGATGAAATAGTGAAGGCAGCAGAGGATCAAATAGGTAAAAAGACGAGGGCTAATAGAAACCCTTGGGTAACAGAAGAAATATTGAATTTAATTGACGAAGGGAGAAAATATAAAAATGCAGTAAATGAAGCAGGCAAAAATTAATACAAACGTCTCAAAAATGATATCGACAGGAAGTGAGAAATGGCTAAGCAGGGACGGCTAGAGGACAAATGTAAGGATGTAGAGGGTTGTCTCACTAGGGGTAAGATAGATACTGCCTACAGGAAAAATAAATAGACCTTTGGAGAAAAGAGAACCACTTGTATGAATATCAAGAGCTCAGATGGCAACCCAGTTCTAAGCAAAGAAGGGAAAGCAGAAGGTGGAAGGAGTATATAGAGGGTCTATAGAAGGGCGATGAACTTGAGGACAATATTATGGAAATGAATGACGATGCAGATGAAGATGAAATGGGAGATATGATATTGCATGAAGAGTTTGACAGAGAAGTGAAGGACCTAAGTCGTAACAAGGCCCTGGGAGTAGACAACATTTCATTAGAACTACTGACAGCCTTGGGAGAGCCAGTCCTGACAAAACTATACCATCTGGTGAGCAAGATGTATGAGACAGGCGAAATACCCTCAGACTTCAAGAAGAATATAATAATTCCAATCCCAAAGAAAGCAGGTGCTGACAGATGTGAAAATTACCGAACTATCAGTTTAATAAGTCACAGCTGCAAAATACTAACGCGAATTCTTTACAGACGAATGGAAAAACTGATAGAAGCCAACCTCGGGAAAGATCAGTTTGGATTCCATAGAAATGATGGAACACGTGAGGCAATACTGACACTACGACTTATCTTAGAAGAAAGATTAAGGAAAGGCAAACCTACGTTTCTAGTGTTTGTAGACTTAGAGAAAGGTTTTGACAATGTTGATTGGAATGCTCTCTTTCAAATTCTGAAGGTTGTTGATGTTGTGGTCTTCAGTCCTGAGACTGGTTTGATGCAGCTCTCCATGCTACTCTATCCTGTGCAAGCTTCTTCATCTCCCAGTACCTACTGCAACCTACATCCTTCTGAATCTGCTTAGTGTATTCATCTCTTGGTCTCCCTCCACGCATTTTACCCTCCACGCTGCCCTCCAATGCTAAATTTGTGATCCCTTGATGCCTCAAAACATGTCCTACCAACCGATCCCTTCTTCTAGTCAAGTTGTGCCTCAAACTTCTCTTCTCCCCAATCCTACTCAATACCTCCTCATTAGTTACGTGATCTACCCACCTTACCTTCAGCATTCTTCTGTAGCACCACATTTCGAAAGCTTCCATTCTCTTCTTGTCCAAACTAGTTATCGTCCATGTTTCACTTCCATACATGGCTACACTCCATACAAATACTTTCAGAAACGACTTCCTGACACTTAAATCTATACTCGTTGTTAACAAATTTCTCTTCTTCAGAAAAGATTTCCTTGCCATTGCCAGTCTACATTTTATATCCTCTCTACTTCGACCATCATCAGTTATTTTACTCCCTAAATAGCAAAACTCCTTTACTACTTTAAGTGTCTCATTTCCTAATTTAATTCCCTCAGCATCACCCAATTTAATTTGACTACATTCCATTATCCTCGTTTTGCTTTTGTTGATGTTCATCTCATATCCTCCTTTCAAGACACTGTCCATTCCGTTCAACTGCTCTTCCAAGTCCTTTGCTGTCTCTGACAGAATTACAATGTCATCGGCGAACCTCAAAGTTTTTACTTCTTCTCCATGAATTTTAATACCTACTCCGAATTTTTCTTTTGTTTCCTTTACTGCTTGCTCAATATACAGATTGAATAACATCGGGGAGAGGCTACAACCCTGTCTCACTCCTTTCCCAACCACTGCTTCTCTTTCATGGCCCTCGACTCTTATAACTGCCACCTGGTTTCTGTACAAATTGTAAATAGCCTTTCGCTCCCTGTATTTTACCCCTGCCACCCTCAGAAGTTGAAAGAGAGTATTCCAGTTAACATTGTGAAAAGCTTTCTCTAAGTCTACAAATGCTACAAACGTAGGTTTGCCTTTCCTTAATCTTTCTTCTAAGTTAAGTCGTAGGGTCAGTATCGCCTCACGTGTTCGAACATTTCTACGGAATCCAAACTGATCTTCCCCGAGGTCGGCTTCTATCAGCTTTCCCATTTGTCTGTAAAGAATTCGCGTTAGTATTTTGCAGCTGTGACTTATTAAACTGATAGTTCGGTAATTTTCACATATGTCAACACCTGCTTTCTTTGGGATTGGAATTATTATATTCTTCTTGAAGTCTGAGGGTATTTCGCCTGTCTCATACATCTTGCTCACCAGATGGTAGAGCTTTGTCATGAGTGGCTCTCCCAAGGCCATCAGTAGTTTTAATGGAATGTTGTCTACCCCGGGGCCTTGTTTCCACTCAGGTCTTTCAGTGCTCTGTCAAACTCTTCATGCAGTATCATATCTCCCATTTCGTCTTCATCTACATCCTCTTCCATTTCCATAATATTGTCCTCAAGTACATTGCCCTTGTATAAATCCTCTGCATACTCCTTCCACCTTTCTGCCTTCCCTTCTTTGCTTAGAACTGGGTTGCCATCTGAGCTCTTGATATTCATACAAGTGGTTCTCTTTTCTCCAAAGGTCTCTTTAATTTTCCTGTAGGCAGTATCTATCTTACCCCTAGTGAGACAAGCCTCTACATCCTTAAATTTGTCCTCTAGCCATCCCTGCTTAGCCATTTTGCGCTTCCTGTCGATCTCATTTTTGAGACGTTTGTATTCCTTTTTGCCTGCTTCATTTACTGTATTTTTATATTTTCTCCTTTCATCAATTAAATTCAATATTTCTTCTGTTACCCAAGGATTTCTATTAGCCCTCGTCTTTTTACCTACTTGATCGTCTGCTGCCTTCACTACTTCATCCCTCAGAGCTACCCATTCTTCTTCTACTGTATTTCTTTCCCCCATTCCTGTCAATTGTTCCCTTATGCTCTCCCTGAAACTCTCTACAACCTCTGGTTCTTTCAGTTTATCCAGGTCCCATCTCCTTAAATTCCCACCTTTTTGCAGTTTCTTCAGTTTCAATCTGCAGTTCATAACCAATAGATTGTGGTCAGAGTCCACATCTGCCCCCGGAAATGTCTTACAATTTAAAACCTGGTTCCTAAATCTCTGTCTTACCATTATATAATCTATCTGATACCTTTTAGTATCTCCAGGATTCTTCCAGGTATACAACCTTCTTTTATGATTCTTGAACCAAGTGTTAGCTATGATTAAGTCATGCTCTGTGCAAAATTCTACAAGGCGGCTTCCTCTTTCATTTCTTCCCCCCAATCCATATTCACCTACTATGTTTCCTTCTCTCCCTTTTCCTACTGACGAATTCCAGTCACCCATGACTATTAAATTTTCGTCTCCCTTCACTACCTGAATAATTTCTTTTATCTCATACATGTCATCAATTTCTTCATCATCTGCAGAGCTAGCTGGCATATAAACTTGTACTACTGTAGTAGGCATGGGCTTTGTGTCTATCTTGGCCACAATAATGCATTCACTATGCTGTTTGTAGTAGCTAACCCACACTCCTATTTTTTTATTCATTATTAAACCTACTTCTGCATTACCCCTATTTGATTTTGTATTTGTAACCCTGTATTCACTAATTCCCACTATATCTAACTTTAACCTATCCATATCCCTTTTTAAATTTTCTAACCTACCTGCCCGATTAAGGGATCTGACATTCCACGCTCCGATCCGTAGAACGCCAGTTTTCTTTCTCCTGATAACAACGTCCTCTTGAGTAGTCCCCGCCTGGAGATCCGAATGGGGGATTATTTTAACTCCAGAATATTTTACCCAAGAGGACGCCATCATCATTTAATCATACAGTAAATCTGCATGTCCTCAGGAAAAATTACGGCTGTAGTTTCCCCTTGCTTTCAGCCGTTCGCAGTACCAGCACAGCAAGGCCGTTTTGGTTAATGTTACAAGGCCAGATCAGTCAATCATCCAGACTGTTGCCCCTGCAACTACTGAAAAGGCTGCTGCCCCTCTTCACGAACCACATGTTTGTCTGGCCTCTCAACAGATACCCCTCCATTGCGGTTGCACCTACGGTATGGCCATCTGTATCGCTGAGGCACGCAAGCCTCCCCACCAACGGCAATGTCCATGGTTCATGGAGGAATTCTGAAGGTGGCAGGGGTAAAATACAGAAAGCGAAAGGCTATTTACAACTTGTACAGAAAGTAGATTTCAGTTATAAGAGTCGAGGGGTATGAAAGGGAAGCAGTGGTTGGGAAGGGAGTGAGACAGGGTTGAAGCCTATCTCTGATGTTAATCAATTAGTATATTGAGCAAGCAATAAAGGAAACAAAAGAAAAGTTCAGAGTAGGTATTAAAATCCATGGAGAAGAAATAAAAACTTTGAGGTTCGCCAATGACATTGTAATTCTGTCAGAGACAGCAAAGGACTTGGAAGAGCAGTTGAACGGAATGGACAGTGTCTTGAAAGGAGGGTATAAGACGAACATCAACAAAAGCAAAACGAGGATAACGGAATGTAGTCGAATTAAGTAGGGTGATGCTGAGGGAATTAGATTAGGAAATGAGACACTTAAAGTAATAAAGGAGTTTTGCTATTTGGGGAGCAAAATAACTGATGATGGTCGAAGAAGAGAGGATATAAAATGTAGACTGGCAATGGCAAGGAAAGCGTTTATGAAGAAGAAAAATTTGTTAACATCGAGTATAGGTTTAAATGTCAGGAATTCGTTTCTGGAAGTATTTGTATGGAGTGTACCCATGTATGGAAGTGAAACATGGACGATAACTAGTTTGGACAAGAAGAGAATAGAAGCTTTCGAAATGTGGTGCTACAGAAGAATGCTGAAGATTAAATGGGTAGATAACATAACTAATGAGGAGGTATTGAATAGAATTGGGGAGAAGAGGAGCTTGTGGCACAACCTGACTAGAAGAGGGGATCGGTTGGTAGGACGTGTTCTGAGATATCGAGGGATCACCAATTTAGTATTGGAGGGCAGTGTGAAGGGTAAAAATCGTAGAGGGAGACCAAGAGATGAATGCACTAAACAGATTCAGAAGGATGTAGGTTGCAGTAGCTACTGGGAGATGAAGAAGCTTGCACAGGATAGAGTAGCATGGAGAGCTGCATCAAACCAGTCTCAGGGCTGAAGACCACAACAACAACAACAACTTTTATGGCTGCCGTTAATGTTTTAAATTTTTTAAAGCACATAAGCAACAAGTGCCAACCATTTGTGTGTGTGCGTGCATATGCAGCGAGAGCATTAACAGCTGTTCCTACCTCTTTACAGCAGTTGGTGCACAACACAGCTTAATCGCTCTTAGATGTCTCTCGCTCTACATTTGACATATACACACGTACACCAAGTTCAGCGATGAAATAAAGAACAACACAAACATTAATATTTTATCATTGTACACTGTACCTGTAAGAAATCACAATACTCAATACTTAAAGAAATAAATGTGCATTGGTGACTCCACGTTGGGCGCCAGTGTGGCGGAACCAGTTTATAGTATTTCGTGACTTTAATTACTTATAAATGATATTTCAGATAGAGCAAAAAAATATATAAAACTAGTTACCTATTGTCATCGTAACAATTCATTTGACCTCAAAAATGATTATCCCGGCTAATATTTGTCACTGTGATGAAGAAATCTCCACTTTACGTTGTGTAGAAATGTTTTCTGTAAAGTCGTGTGAGTGGGACTAAATTGCATATCATTTATCAGATTTTACACAACTGTTACTTACGCTGGAAGCACTTTTCTCTAGCAAACATTTAGTCACAAAATACTACCCGCACACAACACTGACGTATGTCTCCTATTAAAATATGTCATGTAAATCGTCCGAAATAATTAGGCTTCATACATCAGCAAATAAGACATTGATATTACGTAATGTGCTGTGAGCACTATTTTTAAAGATTTAATCTGAGTTGAATTCTGTCTTTTAAAGTAGATTCAGGACCACCAGTGCACATTTATTTCCATTCATTTATATCTAACAACATTTATGTTTGTTAAAATTCTCTATTCAAAACTGCCACGGAGATATTTTTGCTAAGATGGTGGTAGCCAGACGACATTAAATTTGTCTATTGCTATTCCCGATTTATTTGATATCAAGGTAATATACCGGGTGATCAAAAAGTCAGTATAAATTTGAAAATTGAATAAATCACTGAATAATGTAGATAGTGAGGTACAAATTGGCATACATGCTTGGAATGACATGGGGTTTAATTAGAACCAAGAAAATACAATCATTCAAAAAATGTTCGACAGATGGAACTTCATCTGATCAGAATAGCAATAATAAACATAACAAAGTAAGACAAAGCAAAGATGATGTTCTTTACAGGAAATGCTCAATATGTCCACCATAATTCCTCAACAATAGCTGTAGTCGAGGAATAATGTTGTAAACAGCACGGTAAAGCATGTCCGTAGTTATGGTGAGGCATTGGCGTCAGATGTTGTCTTTCAGCATCTGTAGAGATGTCGGTCGATCGCGATACACTTGCGACTTCAGGTAACCCCAAAGCCAATAATCGCACGGACTGAGGTCTGGGGACCTGGGAGGCCAAGCGTGACGAAAGTGGCGGCTGGGCACACGATCATCACCAAACGACGCGCGCAAGAGGTCTTTCACGCGTCTAGCAATACTTTGTTTTTTTTATTGTTCTAAGAAAACCCCATGTCATTCCACGCATGTGTGTCAATTTTTACCTCTCTATCTACATTTTTCCGTGGTTTACTAAGTTTTCAAATTTATACTGACTTCTTGATTACCCTTTATTTAGATAAAACTCTTCTAGCGTTTTATCTCCATTCTTTAGCATTTAAAATCATTTTCAATGATAAATAGCGACATATTTTTTATACCAGCTACTAGTAAACTGAGCTGTAAGTTACTAGCGCTAATGGCTGCGCTCCTAATTGCGGAGCTGAAAATTAACACTTAAAAACATTAATTAGATTGGATTACAATTGAAATAAATACAAATCCACGTCTAGACAATAGTGACACTATTTTTTCAAATAATAATTAACTATATATAGTTACAGGTTTTCTCTTTACAGACTTCACACGTCTCACGTCCGAACAGTTCATCGGTTAACACAGGAACAACAACTGAACCACAATTATCACAGATAACAAAAAGATTATAATTGTCATTGTCTATGAATGTAATTCTCTGATAATAGTTTTAATTCACACAGAAATTACATTATTACAGAAATAATGAAATCATTATTGTCCTTTTTACACGATACAGTCTTTTTAAACGTAGTATCGATAATATTGGTTGAAGTTGGTACACTTAGTTCATTTTAAAGTCTTGTGGCTAGAACATATTGTCGTGAATATTACACAAGGATACCTATGACCTCATGGCCCATTGCCTTTCTGCCTTGGATCTGGGACTGCGTGCTTTAAGTATTCTAGGGCTATACTTGGAATAAACACGCATAGACGTAATTTACATTTACACACTTGCGAAAATGTCGTAAGTAGAAGGTACAGATAATCTGCGGCCAAAACTTTCTTTTCCATTTTCCTGTTTGCCCCAGTTTTTAGTCTATAAATTTAGCATAGAAAATATTTGTTCGACTTTCAGAGAGTTCCTATTCCCGAAGAGTCAACCGAGTGCAGATATCGTAACATGCTGACGTCCTTGAATGTTTTGTCAATACATGGTGGATACTTATTAAATGCGAGGAAAAGTATACCAGAATTGATCAATGACACTCGTCAAGTGGTGCTACCAATAACGCCGGAGGTACTAGATTCTTTGTTGCCTCCAATTTCAATTCCAGGGGGCTTGACAAGTAATGATCGTAGAAGAGGCTCGATAAATAACGAGAACAGCAACATCGAGAGGGGGCAGCCTCGTCGCATCGACGCTACGATGGGAATTCTTGCTGTGCATTGTCCATTGACAAGAATGCTTGAGCTGCATGAATGTATAATCTCCTGGTGATATTGACGAAAGATGGCTTGGTTTCCGTTTTCAACATGACATGTAGCAAGTAGTTGTGACAGACCCTATCAAATGCTTTGTCCTTGTCTAACGACATGATGGCCACTCTGCAGTTGGACGCCGAGACGACAACCGTTACATCCCGGTATTCGTCCAGCCATTGGTGTACTGTCCTCCTTGGGACGGCACACGACTTATATTGACCGATGAGGCGACCAGCAATGGTGTTCAATCGACGAAGCAATACTCTAGCAACTACGTTGTAGTCAGCGTTTAGGAGCGACATGGTATGCATGGTTTTTTAGGAACCAACACTACAAGCCCTTCTAATAACTCACAGGGTATAGTGGCAGACGTACGTATTTCGTCGAGCACTCCAGTCAGCGTATTACCGATTAAATTCCAGTACTTTAGGTAAAACTCTACTAGTAATCCACATGGTCCAAGGGATTTGTTCCTTGAGCTTCCTTTCAACGCTTCGCACAGTTCTTCTGTAGTGATAGAAGCTTCCAGTTCTGCGTGTTCTGCATCCTTCACAGTCGAGTCAACGCAGTTTAAAAAGGCCTCACGATTGTCATTGTCGCCTACAGCATACAGTCTCGTGAAATAATCATGGGTAAACTTTCTGATGTCCTGTTGATGGATAAGTTGGTTTCTATCATCATTTCGGAGAGATCCTATGTGCAGCCAGCGTCCTCTTTTGGATTCGGAGAGAAGGTGGAAAAGCGCAGTTTTTTCATTCTCAATGCCACTTTTGTCTGTCGATCTTATTTTAACTCTGTATATTTGCTGGCGTTTCAGAGCGGCTGTTTCGGCCTTGCTCCGTTTTATTCTCATGGTGTGACGTGAAACATTGGCGGTATTTGCGTATAGTTCATTTAGGCACTGGAAGTAGAATTCCACTCTGTGTCTATCCCACTGTTTCTTTTCAAAAGCGTAGCATTTGAACAGAGTTCGTATTTTAGGTTTTGCATGTGTTACCCACCATTCTATTTTAGTTCTGTAGCGCCGTATATTCCTTAAGCACATTTCCCAACCTTCCTTTAACTCATGCTCAAGCTCAGTGTCCATCAGGCGTGAGTTATTGAATTTCCAGACCCCCTACCCCGAAATGTCCTTGGCCTGGGCATGTTAATCGTAGCCACAATTGCCAAATGGTCACACAAACTGACAGGATAAGTTTCGACGCTGAGAACACTATTTCTTAGGTGACGAGAGGCGTAGAAGCAGCCTAGCCTTCTCATGGAATGGCTAGTAACATAAGTGAACCCTGGGTTCGCTCTTGGCTGGCTGTGTCAGGTGTCGATGAGGTTCAGTCCTTTCACTAAGTCTCCCAGTTCCAAGCACATGTTAGGATTGGGCGTATAGTCAGCGGCGGAAAGAACACAGTTAGTCACCAGCAAGAATGGTGTTTTCGTCCGCGGGATTGATTAACTCAACCGTGCTCTCCTGAAAGAAGGTAGATCTATCCAGTCTGGCTTGCGAACCGGACGGAGCGTAAACATTAGTAAGCTGAGGTGTGTCTGTTTCGACAGAAATTCCTCTTCCACTTGCAACATGACTATATCTATATCGAAAGCATATATAAAATGACGTAGGCATTCAATTTTTATCGAACTAGTGATTCTGTTAACGTTAAGTGTAGCTGTACTATATGACCGTAAATCAATGTTACTACACATTTCTGTCAGTCTTCGATTCACAGCTGTGTGTTAACAGAAGTTGTATTCCATGTCTGCGTCAATCCCACTGAGCTTCAACGGATCGCGTCCACCATTGTGTGCTGGCGGCGGATTACACTCCTCCATATCGTCATGCCAAGGTGAGTTGTCCTGTTGTGTTGCAGACACGTACTGTTAGCAGCAAGATTGTCAATACAGCTATCCTCCGATTCATCATGCCTTGTCTTCAGGTGTTGCTGCTGTTGCTTGGTTTTGAACACCGGCTGCCTTATCCTCCTCCCATACCCTAGATGGTTGGCTTTCCGTGATTCTTTCTTCCCCTACGGTGCTTCTGTGTTCCGAGATACGGTCGTACCAATGTTGTTTCCACTGTTGTGAGCAATGTCTGCCTCACTGCGTCGTTCGGTGTCACAGGGGTGAGCTGTAACCGTATCTTCTAACCTTTCTTCTGCATTGGCCGTTCTCATTCGAGTGTCCTCTTCGACGTGGCCTGTACTGTTGTTCAAATGACTCTGATAACTATGGGACTTAGCATCTGAGGTCATCAGTCTCCTAGAATTTAGAACTACTTAAACCTAACTAACCTAAGGACATCACACACCTCCATGCCCGAGGCAAGATTCGAACCTGCGACTGTAGCGCTCAGTCACACCGGCCGGCAGGCCCGTAGTGTCATTAGTAAGTGCCTCTGGTGTCGTAGCTGGGGTTCCACGAGCTGCTGCGACACAACGTTATCGGTAGCTTACGTGGAACAGGTGCCTGCCCCGTCGGTAGTTGCGTCACTCGGCGCTGCAGACAACGAGCGCATACGTGCCCTGGGGAGCCACATCCAGGGCACGTTGTAGGCTGCCCCTCATATATAACAATAGTCCTATATCCACATACGTTAATATAGGAGGCAATATGCTTTATCAAGTCAATTTTAACCTGCCGCACACCATTTAAGTCCGGGAATTTATGTGCGCCGGATCACTTCTCAGCAATGTTGCTTAGAATGGTGCCATAAGACTTCAGCACTGCATTAATCTTTTCTGTGGTTATTTCAAATGGTAGTTCGAAAACTCTAATACTCCTGATTCCAGGTTCGGCTTGAGTAACTTTAACATTACCGACATTGCCGTCAGAATGTTTGATCTTTAAGTTGTTCCTGTATAATTCTACAATTTGGTCTCATTTTTCGGGATTCTTTAACTTAAGGTAGACGGTACTACTACTGATCGAGAGATGAACTACAGTTATATCCTCAGCTGTTAACTACTTCTTCCAGAAAATCCTCTACTTCAAACGATTTAGGTCGTGCATAGTTACTGTCAAACATAAGCTTCAAAGCATCTTTCCTTACAGGTTCTGCCATTAGAAGGCCGATCTGCTCTGCGCTAATACGTTACGAACGCTCTACGCTGTTACTCTCCCCGACGACAATAGCGCTCGGTCGCTAGCAGTGGAGCCTTAAGCAAGGATCACTTCCGCACGCCACGGCCGCCAAATAACCAATTACTTGCTACGGTAGCGTATTCTTACCGCATCACTCATATTCCATAACCAATACATAACGCTACAATGCCAAGACTACAGAAAGACAACAAACGTTTCAATGACCGGACAGAGAGTTGTAAAAAGAAAAAAAAGGCAAAACGCGCTTGTGATCACGGCTCGCCCACTTGACAGTCTAACGCCGTAACCACTTAACTACGACGCCACTTACTTTGCCAACGTGCTCCATATTACACTTCTACTCTTGGACCGTTCACTGTTCCTATTTTGCACTTCTTACCTTTTTTTTTTCACAGTCCAGTTCACCTTCTTCCTGTTTTCATGCTTGATCTGTATTCAGTTTGTGACGGGCTGTTCATTGGATCCTCTTACCACTAAATCTGAGGGCGGTGCGGTGGTGACTATCCCTTCTTAGCACCAGTCTACTACTCCGCCTTTGTATGCTGACTCTCTTATCTACGCCGGAGGGCCGATACAGTCTGACGGGACAGTTCTGTATAACAACACGAACTTCCGTATATGGCAGCAATCTGTTTCCTGTTCGAGACAGAGACATCCTGAGTTATAATTGTTGTAATTTCTCCGATATTACTAATCGAATTTGGAAGAGTGAAGTGCCACTGAAACTGCATCTCTAAGAACAGGGCCAGCCACAATGTGCTGCACTTCACGCGTGCAGCGTCTGCCCGGCACGTGTGGGCCAAGAACCGGCCTGTAAGTCGGCTTTTCTCGGTCTTTATCGGAAGCACGCGGTACAGCGCGACATTTCCGTTAGCGTTTTGCGGTCGGCACAACTTTTTGAGCTCGGTAGAATCGTGGTGACACCGCTGTTTACCCTTCGCTATTTGTTCGTGCTATGAAGAACCTTCACATATCCAGTGGCTTTTTGCACAAAAAGAGGCAGTCTAGCGATCTATCTATCGTCACAATCCTTTAAAATAAACGGGAATGATAGAAGAAAGGAATGAGGATCCTCGATTCGCATAAGCGATGGGTACTGCTCATCTAGTACGAAACGGCGCTATAGTACCATGCAGAAAGAATTTAAACTTTTAGATGACAATGAAAGAGCAAAAATTTCAAGGATCGACAGATGGGGTTCATCGTTCTGCACATCATGAAGCACTTTGTGCCTAACTTGCAGACATGGAGCACTTGAAGAAATTGATGGTAAGAATAGTAAAATTTCTGAAGTCACACACATTATTCAGTTTTCAGTTGCAACAGTTTCCTATGAAAATGAACGAAGAGTATAGAGGTTTTACATATTACTCAAAAGTACGTTGATTAAGTCAAGGGGGGATGCATGGAACGATTTTTCGATTTAAATCATGCTGTTGTTGAATTTATGAAGGGGAAAGGACTGAAAGGACTGCAGGAACAAAAATTAGAATATCCGGAATCAGTTGCAGACTTTGCATTTTAAATAGGCTTGATTGCACACTGCCGACAATACGACACTACAAGGTAACTGCTTTCCGATTTGATGGAAAAGCATTTGAAAAGAAAATCACATTCTGTCAGGAACACATCCTGACAAAGACAATCCAATTTCCTAAGCTCACTAGCGTAAAAGAAAGCGCGAGGTGCGAGGTTTGAAGAATTCATTGTGGCCTTGCAAGCATTACAACGATAGTTTTATAAAGATTTTTGAGTACACTGCCATCTTACATCTGCTTTCTAGCTATATTCGAAACAGTTTGCCGTTTCAGTTGAAAGCGCCACTTTGCACGTGCAGATGTTACTGATTGACCTGCAAGGTAATTCCAGTTTTAATTGCAAGTCTTTTTACACTGGAACTTTCCAGGACGTCTACATTACTTTTATCGGGTAGATTTTCCAAGTCTCTATAATGAAGTCGCAAAAATACTTCAATATTTCGATCGACATATTCGTGTGAAAGACGTTATTTCAATTATGAAACTGAATAAACCACGATTACGTGCCAAATTGAGTGCAACACTCTGTGAAATTGTCTGCGCCTGTCCGTGTGTCGACAGTTTGTATAAGATAGAAATGATATTATGTCTTTAGCGCACGAAAAATAATTAATTAATACTAAAAAATTGTTTTCTTTGTGATCTGTGTTGTTGAGAAACCAAGTCGAATGCAGTATGACTGTACTGCCATTTAAATTCCGCGCTTTCGTTGTTTCCCACACTTCCCCCTCCTCAGGCCCGGAAAGAACGGCTTGGCGTTGGGGGAACGTGAAGTAAAGCTTAGCGAATTGGAACTCGGGCCGGGCACGGCCCGCGAGCCAAAATCTTGGCCACCCCTGTTTCAGAACAACGATATTAGCAGTGAAATGAGAAAGTGAAGTTGACATCGGCATCTCTGTAATAAATATAGGTATGAAAATACGAATACACGAACGTCATTTAGTGAGGACTCTTTCACAACACACTTTCGTGAAAACAGCATTACGATATCTTAAACGGTGAGCTGAGCAGCTTAGCCCAGTCACCTTGAATATACTGGATGAGGCATTTAATCCTAGCAGCCGAGAAAAAGGCAGTGCGAAGCAGTCACGTTTCAGTTTATTTTAAAAAAATGTTCAAATGTGTGTGAAATCTTATGGGACTTAACTGCTAAGGTCATCAGTCTCTAAGCATACACACTACTTAAGCTAAATTATCCTGAAGACAAACACACACCCATGCCCGAGGGAGGACTCGAACTTCCGCCGGGACCAACCGCACATTCCATGACTGCAGCGCCTCAGACCGCTCGGCTAATCCCGCGCGGCTTCAATTTATTTCAAGGACTCGAATCGCAAACATATCTTCCTAACTGTTCTACGATGTTGACGATTGCAGAGAGAGTAGATAAATTTTCTCGTATTTTGAATCAAATAGATATGTAGCAGAAACTCGTCTAAGTAAGCTGTTCCTTGACAGGATTGTTCCTTCCGAAACGACTTTTCGCAGTTATATCCAATTGTTTACCGAAAATGGAAGTGTTCAACCCAAATGACGAGTCCGACTACGCTCGGTGGCGAACGAAAATGGCTAAGTGATGTTTTAGCTGCAGTTGCAAATTCTCACATTATTTCTCGGAAAATCAAACAATGTTCAGGAATTTCGCAAAGGAGTGTTCTGCTCATTCTTCTTGAACATAAATTCCATCCATATCACTTATCATGGCATCAATATCTGTATGGTAACGACTTTCGAAGCCGCTTGACCTTTTGCGGTTGGATACAACACTTAGCAGCTTATAATGATTTTATTTCACCGATAGTTTTTTTTCACGATACAACTTTTTATGATTCGTAGACAACTGAATCGGTATAACATCTGCTTTGCTGTTCAGTGAAAATTCGCATTGTTTTTGTCAAGGCGAGCATCACCATGGAGTGTCAATATTTGGTGCAGTATTTTAAGTACTCTGAAAACTGGCGTAGACTTCAGAGCCGGTAATGTCAATGGTTGAATGTACGGCGAAGTTTTAGTTAATATCTTCCCAATACTAATGAAAGATGTCCCACTTCAAACAAAAATGGATACATGGTTTCGATAGAATGGATGTCCAGCACATTACTCGCGGATATCACGAAAAATTTTGAATCGAAAGTATCCTAATCGATGGACTGGACGAGGAGGTCCTCAAAATTGGACTGCAAGTTCATCCGATTTGACGTCTTCCGATTTTTCCCCCGTAGAACGCTATAAAAGAAAGTTACGTGGAAGTACCAATAACTCCAGAAAATATGCGGCAGCGACTTATCAACGAATGAGCAAACATTAGCAAAGAGACACTTAGAAATTTAGGATTGATCTATGTCTACACCTACCTAGGTAAGTTCATCAGAACATGTGGAAGAACGCGCGGAAAAAACGAACATGTATATCTTTCCGTGTGAGCTCTGATTTTCCTTGTTTTATTATGATGATCATTTCGCTCTATGTAGGTCATAATCAACAAAATATTTTCGCATTCGGAGGAGAAAGATGGATACTGAAATTTCGTGAGAAGACCCCGCCACTACGAGAAACGCCTGTATTTTAATTACGTCCACCCCAAATCCTGTATCATATCAGTGACGCTCTCTCCCCTAGTTCTAGATAATACGAAACGTGAACGTGATGCTGTTCTTCTAACTCTTTCGATATACTCCATTAATCCTGTCTGGTAAGGATCCCAAACCGCGCAGCAATACTGCAAAAGAGAACGGACAAGGCTAGTGTAGGCAGTCTCTTTAGTAGATCTGTTGTATCTTCTAAGCTATCTGCCAATAAAACGCAGTCTTCTGTTCGCCTAATCCACAACATTTTCCACGTGTTCTTTCCAGTTTACGTTGTTCGTAAGCGTAATTCCTAGATATTTAGTTGAATTTACGACCGTTAGATTTGATTGATTTATCGTGTAACCAAAGCTTAATGGATTCCATTTACCACTCATGTGGACGACCTACAATTTTTCGCCATATAGAGCCAATTGCCAATTTTCGCACCAAACTAGCATTTTTTCCAAAAATTCTTAGAACTTGTTTAGATTTTCTGGTGACCTTACTGGACGATAAACGACAGCATCATCTGCAAACAATCTAAGATGGCTACCTACATTGTCTCCTAAACTACTTGCAAAGGTAAGGAACGGGAGAGGGAGTAGAACACTACCTTGGGGAATGCCAGAAACCAATTCTGTTTTACTCGATGACTTTCCGTCAGTTCTACGAACTGTGACCTTTGAGAGGAAACCACGAATCCAGTCGCATAAGTGAGACGATATTCCATAAATACGCGATTTGATTACAAGCCGCTTTTGAGATATGCTGTCAAAAACCTTCTAGAAATCTAGAAATATGGAATCAATTCTAAATCCCTTGTCGGTAGCACTCAACACTTCGTGTGAGTAAAGAGGTACTTGCGTTCCACGAAAACGGTGTTTTCTAAATCCGTGTTGACTATGTGATAACAGAACGTTCTCTTCGAGGTCATTCATAATGCTCGAACACAATATACGTTCGAAAATCCTGTTGTATATCGACGTTAACTACATGCGTGTAATTTTGTGGATTACTCCTATTGCCTTTCTTGAATATTGATGTGATTTGGGCAACTTTTCAGTTTCTGAGTACGGATATTTCGTCGATCGAGTGATTCTACATAATTGTTAAGTATGGAGTTGTTACATCAGCACACTCTAAAAGGAGCCTAATTTGTATATGCTCTGGGTAGGGTTTTGTTAAGTAATTGAAGTTGCTTCTTTACTCTGAGGGTATCTACTTCTGAGTTACTCATGTTGGTAGCTGCTCTTTATTTGAGGAATATTTAATTCATTTTCTTTGGTGAAGGAATTTCGGAAGGCTGTGTTTAGTAACTCTACTTTGGCAGCACTGTCACCGATGGTTTTTCCATTGATATAGCGCAGAGAAGGCATTGATTGTGTCTTGCCGCTAGAATACTTTGCATACCACCAGAATCTCTTTCGATCTTCTGACACGTTTCCAGACAAAGTTTTGTTGTGGAAACTATTATAAGCATCTCGCATTGAAGTTTGCACTAAATTTCAAGCTTCTGTAAAAGATCGCCAGTCTTAAGCATTTTGCGTTGTTTTATATTTGGCATGCTTTCTTCGTTTTTTCTGCAACAGTGTTCTGACCAGTTTTGTGTAGCATCCATAGGGAATCATTTCCGTCATTTGTTGATCTGTTAGGTATAAATCAATTGTTGTCCATGCTATTTCTCTGAATTCAAGCTACATCCGGTCTACTCTTAAATGCTTGATGTGGAAGGAGTCGGTATTCTCTATCAGGAAGGCGTCAAGAGAATTTTTATCTGCTTTTTTGAATAGATAAATTATTTTTGGTGGATTTCTGAGTTACGGTATGCAGGCTTGCTACGACAACCTTGAATCCGTTTTTATGCTCGTTTTTATCTCAGGATTATTTGTTGCTAAGAAGTTAAGTGTTTTTTCACAACAGTTTCCTTTTCGAGTTGCCTCATGAACTAATTAGTCAAAAACATTTTCAGAGACTGTGTTTAGCAAAACTTTGCGTGATCTTTTATGTGTAGCTCCAGATTTAAACATGTACTTTTGTCAACATATCGAGGGTAAATTGAAGTCAGGGTCATGTATAGTTGTATCAGTCGGGTACATTTTTGAAATTAGACTAAAGTTTTCTTTGAAAAAGGTAATAGGGTTGCAATGAGTACTGCAGAAAATTGGCTCCATTTCGAATGTTATCCAGTAAACCACAAAGATTTGTGGGAGGCAAGGGGAGTCGCCTAAAACAGGCAACCTGATTACAACCTCGCGTTTGGTGACGGAAATGGTCTGAAGACTTGACTGTGTTTTGCATTATAAGTGCTTTGTGACAAAAAGTGAGTGATCAGACTAACTACACTGGTGTGCATAACTTAAGGACGAAAGTAACTTTCGCATCTTGTCAGTGGCAAGTAACATAGCACGATGAAACTCGGGAACATGCATAGAAATAACTACTCCAGTACATTACACTGCAGAAGCTAACTGAATGAATTAAGCAATGAGATGATTCCGACAATAATTACATTGAAGTCAACACGATTTTGATGATCCCATCGAAATTAAAATAGGCAGGACATAGGTCTTAATAGGATGTGTGATTACCACAGATAGCAATACAAGCTATGTAACACGCTTCTATGCTGGCCACAATGTTGATAAGGAGTTCTTGTGGCACTGCATTCCATTCATCACCAGCGTGCTTGACTATTGTTGGATATTCGTTGCCGTCCATGGTGATGGTGATGACGAATCCAACATGTGCTCGATGGGATTTATGTTGCGGGGGCGGGGAGGGGGGGGAGGGGGTAGTACAGTCCATTTACGCCGTTATATGCGGTCGTGCATTGTTATCCATAAAAATGATATGAGGACCCAATCACTCATGAAAAGACGCACATAGGGAAGGTACACAGTCACAATAACACTGACTGGTCAGTGTACCTTGGTCAAAGATGAGGAGGTCAGTGCGCATATGCAACATCATACATCCCAGACCATGAAACCTGGACCAACAAAACGATTAAGTTCGAGAATTTTCCTGGGTGCATGACATGTTTCCATTTTGTGCCATGTGAGAATCACTACTTAGACTGAACGTGCTCTCATTGTTAAGGATCACCTGATGCCACTTCTTGTTGGTCTGTCCTTATGCTCTTGGCACAATTGCAAATTGTGCTGCTAACATGTGGGTGTCAACCGAATATAAGGTACTGATCATCTGTCAAAGAGACCACCTCCATGCAGTCGCCAGTGTGGTACTTGAGATTCCTTGCCTTGGAGTCGTTTTAAATGTGGTTGCTATTGCACCCACTCTTTGATGTGTGTCCTTCTTGTCTGTTGTACAATATAGTGGTCATCTGCTGCTGTAGTTGGCCATCATTGACCACCTCCTCTCCATGGGACAGCAGTGCCTGTGGTTTGGAAAGCTCCTCATGCACGTCAAACAATGTTGTGAGCAATTACCCCCTATCCCACGGCCTACAATCCTTACACTTCGTCCTTTTTCCAGTTTACTGATGATTCTTCCCCATGTGAAGTCATCCAGCTGTTGTCTCCAAGCCACACTGTAGTGAAGAACACCACCAGAGTACATCATAACTGCTCAATGATTGACACACACTGTCCTTTCTCTTTCCTTCAGCTGTCTTGTGTAGCAGTATCAGGCCCATTTGTCGTTTTACAGTATGTCCATGGAGGAATTTTCAATGTTGATGTGTATGTATGCCAATTCTGGACCAAAGAGCATATGTTTTAAAAATTCTCATATTTAAAACCAAGATTTTAGTTTTCCATTCCCCTTTTAAAAATTAATCTATATCCATGAACGAATTTTTCATTTAGTTAAAAAAATACATTTATTCAATTAAACTTTAATATTCACAAAACAAAATTTTAAAAATTAAAAAATTCTAAAAGTTATTCAAATTCAAGAACTTGAACTGAACGATTTTTATTTTGTTTTTTACCACAATAAATAAAATTTAATCCAACAATTTTCTCAACTTTATCATCATCTTCTGAAAAGATTTTAGTGTAATGCTCTGGATCAGTAATTTAATATTTATCACATAAAACTGATAAAACTTTTTCACTCTAAATAGTTAACAAAATTTCGACTTTTGAAAATTGTAAGATTTAATTATTTTAAGCTCTGATAATTTAGTAAACACTTCTGCACAACCATTACTATAACTGTTAAGTTCAGTTACTAGATTTTCAATGCTACCATTCATGTCCATTTTGTTTTGCCTTTATGTATACATGAAAAATTTAGATTTTCAAAAATTGAATGTCATCATTTTCGAAATCTAAGTTGCTTCTGTTTTTATCTTCTCCATCTTTCTGATAGTGCTTAAAAAGGAAATGAAAAAATTAAGACAAACTCCTAAAACTTTTTTAAAATTTTTATTCATTTATATAATGAAATATTTTCAGTTAATATTCTGTGCTGGGAATAACAAATTAAATTCTTTTTACCATCCATAATCGTTGATGAGATTGTGTCATTAGGGATATTTTCATTAAAAAATGCACATAATTTCGTAGTTGTTTCCTGAGTAGTTATAATATTCATTCTTCTAGTCACATTAATGACATTGCTAAGATACTGTGAAGAAAATTGAGTAGATTTACATTTACATCGCTATTTAGTTGGGTTATTCTTTTAATATCTATAAAAGCATTATAAGCTTTTAAAAAGTTATTTGGGGATCAAAATTCCAAAATTCTTCAGGAAAAACTTCATTTCTTCCATTTTTCTACAGAAATATTTTCTAATTTAACTTTATCAAACAAAGAAAAACTATTCAACTGATTATCTTTCAGATTAGTTGGTAAAACGACGAAAATGAAGTAAAGCATACCAAATTCAGTATAATTATAATAATTAGTAGTATCTAGTTCAATATTTCTTTCTACATTTTATCCAGAAAATACAGCTCTTTGCTGCTCAAAGAAAAATATGAAGTTATAAACAATAAAAGGCTGATAAAGAAGTAGAAGAATAAGAAGGAATATGCTGTAGAAAATATTCAGCAAAATTATTTAAATTTAATTATCACTTACGTAATTTTGAGATTGAAAGATTGGTTAAACAATTAAAAATTAAATATCTTCATAGTGTTTTTATGGTTAATGAATTACCTAATATACCAAAAAATTTGGATTTCTTATTATGAGAAAAAACAAACATCATTGTTTTTTATTCACTTGATGGTAACATGCCAAAACATCCAGTAAATTATTTTGTAAGAAATTAGTTGTATTATGACATTGAAAGGACACAAAATCTTAATGAATTTATTTGTGGTCATTTGTGTTTATATCCTTTAAAACTATTATGCATCAATTATAAATTTAAATGTAATAGATGGACATTTCTGGAAATGAAGTTATATGCTAAACTTAATAACGATTTAGAAGTAATTACTTATCTTTCACTCATTAAAACCAAAAGTGAACAAATTAATTTCGAAATTCTAAGATTCTCAATCAAGAATGAAAGATTAGCAATCAAATTTAAAAACACTCAGTTAACAATAGCTAAAAAAAATTCAATAAGAATTAGTGTCAGAATATTAACAAACACATCATTACAAGCATTAGAAATAAAACTTAAAAATTTCAACCTACTGTAAATTCAAAAATGATAATGAAATTAAACAGTTTCAGAAAGAATTTAATGGCATTTTGAAAGTAATTAGTTGTGAAGGGGAAACTATTGTAAGTATGAATGATCCAATTGATATTGAAGATACAGTGATCAACCAACATTTAGTTAATGAATTAAAGAATCTTGTTACTATAGATGGATGTACAAGTATGTTAACGCAGTTGTGGAATTACATCAGTAAAACTGTTTTTAATCAGCTTAATAAAACTAATCTAATTTTACAAAAAGGGAAATAGGAATGACTATTTCAGATTATTTCTCATAAACAGACACAATTCCATATTTAAACGAATTAAGTAATCTTAAAAATTACTTCAATTTTCTTTATGACTTGAGGCAAACAAAAATGTACCATTTCAACGAAAATGATTTTATTCTTAAAAAAAGGACAGGTTTTGTTAAAAATATATACGAAAGATTTAACAATTAATGATTTTGATCTTTCAATGAAGGTTTTTGATAAACATTAAGAAATTACTCTTGAAATCCAATCAATAAAAATAGTATGAAAATAAAATATTCTAACAAAGTACAAAATATTATTTTAAAACTGTTCCAGTTCTTGTGAAGGCGATTATATTTGGTAAAATAATTTGATTACATTTTTTTCTATTTTTTAAATGGAGAATCTTATCCATATCCAATGTTTGAAGTGTAAAAAGTTCACTTAAACGCGTAATCCTCATACAGTAACAACTACAAATGGGAAACCAAGAACTGAAGGAACTTTTTCGATTTGTAAAACTAAAAATAGCAGTTTCGTTAAAAAGACTTCTGGGCAATGGATTAAATATTCATGAGGAAATTGTAATGAATTACATAAATCAATCAGAAATAATTATAAAAATTATCTAAGTTCCTTTGAAATAGTTGATATATGAAATGCCGATAAATCAAAAGTTTCTTGAAATTTAAAGGTATAATCAAAAATAAATAAAGGATATAAATGTATATTACTATTATAGATTTCTTTTAAATTTGCTTTCGCTGTTCCAGTTAAAGATATAACAGATAAAAATAGTTAATTCCTTTGCAAAAATATTTGAATTGAGAAACCTAAAACTTACATAATAGTACATAATTTTATGCTACAGAATTTCAATATGCAACAAAAAAATTTAATTTTAATCATTATTCAACTTCTGGTGAATTAAAAGCATGTGTTGTTGGACGATTTAACAGAAAATTAAAAGAAAAAATGTGAAAAATATGACTTACAAGGAAATAATATATGTGTTGAAATAGTTTCGAAATTAGTTGCTGAATGTAATCAAAAACATTCAACAATAAAAATTAAACACACAAATGTATATAAAAATGAAAAATAATGAAACCTGTCATGTAACAAATTTGTTAGATATTAATGCTAAACATAAAACTGGTGATAAAGTACGAGTAAGTAAATTCAAGGAATATTTGAAAAAGGTAATACAGCCAATTGGTCAATAGAAATGTTTGAAATTGAAGATGTTACTCACTCTAATCCTACCACATATAAACTGAAAGATTTCAATAAAGACGAAATAAGCGAAATTTTAAGATAAGAACTACTGAAACCGAATTTTAAAGATATTCATCTTCTTGAAAAAGGTTTGAGAATGAAAGATGTTGATTTATCGTTAAATGTTTTGGTGTCGATAATATATTTTAAAATGTTAATAAAAAAAGCGTCTATAAACAAATTTAATTATTGAAAATGCTTGGTATTAATTATAATATTCATTATGCTTACACTTTTTTAAAAAAAGTACATTTTGATATTCAAATAACATTACACAAAAATGATTTTATGTCGGAATTATTTGATAATTTTAAATTTGAATAAATGGAATCAGGTATTTTATATGAATTTTGTTATTAAATGTAAATAAAAAAACGTCATAATGTTATTTCAAATTTAATCATGAAAATACTAGTTGGAAATTTAGCATCATACAATTTCTCTTGTAAATAATTATCCAAAATGTTGAAACAATTTTGACAACAAACAGCATTCAAGCTTTCTTTAATGCTTTGGAATAAATTCATCGAATCTGATATATAATTAATTCTTCATAATTCATCACAATTTGGATATGTAATGCTAATATTTTTTACTTGTTTGTTGACATTTTTAATTGTGTTCGAATAACATAATAGTTATAATTAACTTCTTATCACACAGTCTTAAAAAAAACGAAGTACAAATTTGTTCACGGAACAATGTATGGTAATAAACTATGTATTTGTTTATTTCTTTCATGCAACACTACTGTAGTTCTATAAATTATTTTGACTGATTATGATATAATTATCCTTAGAACTTTTAAATGATTTATATGACCATCATAGAGCTGTTTTCATTAACCTTTATTTTATATTCACAATGTTTCCAAAATGATGGTAAAACTTCATCAAAATCCCAAACTTGAAAATTTTCTACAAATGGCATTTGTGATTTCATAATTAAATAAAATAAACAAAATTCATTAATAAATTTTGGTTGAAGATTAATATGTTTAGATGGCAATGTTTTATCGGTAATGAAATAAGTTTTACTATATTTTTTTAAGATGTTGTTTTACAACATCTTGAGAACCTTTATACCCTAAGATATCAGTAACTTGACTTCCATAAAATCATTTATTATTTCTTTATGAACTATAATTAACATTTTTTACCATTATATTTAAGTTTGTTATTTTTTTAGATATAAAAACGACTGTATTTGTATACAACAAAATCTATTAAACTATAATTTTTTAAATTCTAAAAAGTTTTTCTTCAGTAATGATCTGCAAATTTTGCAAACACTAAAAAACATTTATCAAGAAATAAAAATTACAATTAAAAATACGCTTTTGAACGCAAATTGTATTGATAGTATAAAAATAAACAAACAGAATATAGAGAAACAAGTATGATCATGTAAAATAACTTATTAATAACTGGAATAGAAAATCATTTAGTTGCGAAAATTCTGAAATATAAATGAATAATTCTTCTTAATATACTCGTAACTACGATTGTAATCAATCAAAATAAAGGAAAACGGTTTTCAATTATCAAAAACAGAAAGAAAGGTACTATAAAAATTTTAATTTTTTTGTGGAAAATTTGTTTTTAAGGTATATCTGAAGAAATTACCATATCATGAAATGGTATTAAAACAGAATAACTTCTTTTATTTTAAAATCTATTTTCTTATTAATCTTCAACACAACTGTTAAATTCACAAATGAAGTCATTGTTACAATCTATTATCTTATTTCAGTTTAATTTATAATGACAATATGGTAATGCATTAATTCCATCTAGTAAAATATGTTTATCATCATCAGAAATTAATATAATTTTACTACATTAACTGTATACAATTGACAGTTAAATAATCTCTTTAAATTCATTTTTCTGTATTGCTTTATTTTGTTGTCTAAACAAGATTTGTATTTGCCAGCCAATTTCAATTTTATAATTTACTTTAGAACTCCTTTACATTTTTCTCTTTTTGATTGTCAACTTTGTAACCATACATTTTTGGTTCTAAATTAACATACCCTAACATAATTTTATAACAATCTCCATCCTTCAATTTACCTGAAACTTCATTTTCATGTGGAAATTCATAAATATTATTTTCTGATTAATCTATTGTGTCAAATTCTTTTATCATGGAGTTCATATCTCTATAAAAATCTTTAGCTCTTGTATCATAAATAAAAGAATAAGTATCTATGTAAAGTAATACAGTATTTTCATCACGTTTTCGATTCATAACATAATAATGGAAATCACAAACATATTTTCGAAATATCTACAATTATATTTTTGTTGTGGTCTTCAGTTCAGAGACTGGTTTGATGCAGCTCTCCATGCTAACCTATCCTGTGCAAGCTTCATCATCTCCAAGTAACTACTGCAACTTACATGGTTCTGAAACTGTTTAGTGTATTCAAGCCTTGGTCTCCCTCTACGACTTTTACCTTCTGCACTTCCTCCAATACTAAATTGATGATCCCTTCATGTTTCAGGACATGTCCTACCAACTGATCCCTTATTCTAGTCACGTTTTGCCACAATTTCCTCTTTCTCCAATTCTATTTAGCACCTCCTCATTAGTTATATTATGTAGACATCTCATCTTCAGTATACTTCTGTGCATCACATTTCGATAACTCCTATTCTGTTCTTGTCAAAACTATTTATTGTCCATGTTTCACTTCCATACATGGCTTCACCCCATACAAATACTTTATGAAAAGACTTCCTGATACTTAAATCTCAGCGTTAACAAATTCCTCTCCTTCAAAAACTCTTTCCTTGCCATTGCCAGTCTATATTTTATATCCTCTCTACTTTGAACATCGTGAGTTATTTTGCTCCCCAAATTGCAAAACTCATCTGCTACATATCTAGAATATTCATTCAAATATAAACTGGTTTATTGACTGTTACTGTTTTTTATACAAACTGCAACAAGATTTTCTGAAAATACATCAGTATGTTCATAATTTGGTTTTGAATATGTTTTGTATATCTTCCTCAATCTGATATTTTTGTCTATTTCCAATATTTTCCATTTTTTCCAAATATTGAATTCTATATCAATTTATACAAATCTTTTTAAAAATCGTTTTGGGCTTTAGTTCCCATTTCTGTATTAAAATCAATATATTTTTTCAACCAATCTGATTGTTCAAATGATAAGTTTCTATGAATTTTCATCAGTTGAATCCAAGTTTTAAAAACTGTTTAAGGTTTCTATAACGTGAAACATATTTTTCTGTATTATTTTATGTTGTTCCTCTTTCTGATGCTAATGGTAAATCTTTGTGTAAATCATGCATTTTCTGCATATTCTAAATCGACTTCTAAAATAAAACGATTTTATTATTACTGGTATTCTAAGTATTTTGTAGATTTTAAATATTTTGGATTTTCCCAACTGAAATCTCTAATTGGTTAAAATTGGGACATGGCGCAATTATATAAATTATTTGCATGTAACTATGCAATATATTTTGATTATTTTTCTGGCTCAAAACTTTTCCTTTATTTATTTTTTGATGTAGCATAGTTTGAGGAATTCCTTTTTCAAGAAATAAAACTATATCATAATTGTTTAATAAATTTAATTCAATTTTTGTCATTTTTAAATGGAATTCCAAGATAAAGCAGGAGCTGTAAAATATTACATAACTTTGCATATTCAAATAAATTTATGATATCGAATTTTTTCCAAACATTTTTAACACAGTTATAATCTTCATTACAAATAGTAGTTTCTTTTAATAAGTCTCATATAAAAACATTTTTAGTTAATTTTGTTTCTTGTAAATTTTCCACAGAATCTATACATTTGTAAAGATAAGCTCGTTTTTAATTAATAAATCTAACAGCCCATCTTTAAAAAAATTTCCAGTTTCTCTAAATTGTTCTTTATTCCAATTAGAAAATAATTTATTAATTCTTGAAGCAATGAATTTAATTGTATCTAACAATTTTAATGTTAATCCGTCTTCAACTTCATTACTAAATGAAATATATTTTTGTTTCTTATGTGGAATAACATTAATACCTTGATTATCCATTGCTAATTCTTTGATAAATTAATGAACATAGGAATTAGCTAAAATTAGGGAAATGAAATTTCTCAGTGCAGTTAAGGGAAAAACAAGAATGGACAGAGTAAGAAATGTAGAGATTGGAAAGGACCTCAAACAAAAAAGTATGAGAGAAGAAATTGAAAGAAAGAGATTAAGATGGTATGGGCTTGTTAAGAGGATGCATGGGCAGAGACTCCCCAAAATTATGGAAGAACTAAAGATGGATGGGAAAAGACCTAGAGGGCCCCCAAGAAAACGGTGGAAAATGGGAGTGAGAATATCTGTTGAAAGGAGAGGTGTGACCTGGCAGGAAGTGGAGGAATAAAATTGGTGGGAGGACCGAGCCAAATGGAGAGGACTCGTCAGCACCCAGACCCGGCAGTAGCTGCAGTGGGATTCGGATACAGATAGATAGGAATTAGCTAAAATATGAATATAAATTGGAATAAACTAAGGATTTCAATAATTAAGATTATAATATTTGTGTGCAGCTCCTAGATATTTTCGTGTTAAATGACAATGATTTCTTACTTTTATCTCCCTAAGTGAATTTCTTTTCACAAATAAAACAAGTTTTTAAATTTATAAAATTTACTTTATCTCCATTGGTCATTATCATTCGAATATTTTAGTCATATATTTTAGCAATTTCTCTACATTCTTCTTTCAACATTTCAATGCTTTCTTGACTGCAGCTTTACCAGTATATGCAACAGGTTTTTTGTGATCACATATAGAATATTTAACATAATAACTAAATGAAATTGATAAACGTTTTGCACATTCATTAATCTAAGCTTTTTTGACAAGTGTTAACATCTTTTAAATGACATTCAAAGCGTGTATAAATTACAAGAAGTACAATTAATGAATTATTATAATTTTTAAATTTCATTTTTTCCTCTACAGGCACATCTATTTTTATTTCCTTATCTTATTTACAATCATTTCATCATTTTCTACATTTTCTTGAGAGTATGAGTATCTTAAGCATAAATCACAAGGATAAATTTTATGCCCATTTTTAGTTGATGATGAAGTACTTAATCTAGACAGATTTTTCATCCATCATTAACATTAATTATTTTTATCTCGATATGAAAGAGGGTTTACATGGTTTTCTTGTTAATTTTTTATATTGCAAAGAGATTGTACAATAGATTTTTCATCAGAAACATAAATATTAATTGAAATATTTGACTTGTTTTCAAATTTTTGAATATCTGTCAAGTGAACAGGAAAATTAACTTTCTCTCGTGTCCTCAGAGTCTCTCGCGATGCCATACCTAAATAACACATTCTCGGTTTTCAAGCCGTGTCAGTTCGAATAAAATCCTTGAACTTACAATGACCATCTCTGCCATTGCCGTCAGGAGTTCAAATGGTTCAAATGGCTCTGAGCACTATTAGATTTATCATCTGAGGTCATCAGCCCCCTAGAACGTAGAACTACTTAAACCTAACTAATCTAAGTACATCACACACATCCATTCCCGAGGCAGGATTCGAACCTGCAACTGTAGCAGTCGTGCAGTTTCTGACTGAAGCACCTAGAACCACTCAGCTGTCACTGACTGTTGGGGCTGCTGCAGTTTCTCGCTTATATAGGCAGTCACTGAACTCCTGATCACGATGGTGGTGATGGTCAGCAAAAGCTCGAGGATTTTATTCGAATTGATGTGGCTTGAAACTGAGAACGTTTTATTCATGTATGCCATAGCAAAAGACTCTGAGGACACATAGCTTCCTTCTACAGTGAGGACATAATGTGTAGTGTGAGACTTAGAAAAACTGCAGAGAAAGAGATCACATCTGCTGAGTTATTTGGCATTTTTGCAAAGCTGCCGGGACAAGGAGGTAATTCCTTGCTTTGCAGAAGTCAAACACCACATTCGAACTGATGCAGTGGACAGAGTTTTGTAGACGACCAGTCTCGCCATAGTGTGACAGCGGATACGACAGACAAGGTATGAGCTTGATCATAATGCCAGGAACCTATTTGGCTGTCATCTGTCTTTGTCATCAACACTGTCACCATTCGATTGGGAGTTGGTGGATGTACCCATGTCAGTGCAACAACATGCAAGTTTATCCAAGGCAATGTCGAAGCAATGTGCCAAGTCTGACCAACTGAATCACGGAAGAACTGTAGTGAAATCCGATAAGGCCCATAGAACGATTGTTAACCTTTCCAACCAAAAATTGGACGATGGCTCTATATCAGCACTGAGTAAAGGCCTCAAATTTTCTCCAGCTCCACGACATCTGTCAATATTGGATATAATTAGTGGAATAGAGCAGTGCAATAGGAATCTTTCGCACAATGGAGCTGAGGACGTCAAGTTAACTACCAGCCATATCCTGGTGAAAGCTAAGCCACCAGAATCTAATATTAGCCAGGAGGAACGACGTTGCTTACGGCTATTACGTGAGAATGAAGACTTGGATGTCTTGCCAGCTGACTAAGGGAATGCCACCGTGGTGCTGAACTCTGCAGATTACCACCTCAAGATGCTGCATTTTTAGAGCAGGCCACTTACTGCAAACTTAGTTGTGATCCCACGCAGGGCATTGTCAGATAGACAGGGAAGTTATTAAAGCTTTCTGGTTTCCCAGATGAAGTACTGAAGAAATTAACACCTTGTGCCACCAGACCTCCCTACATTTTCCATGTGGAATCACATCGTAACGACCATGTAATTTTATGTACTGTGATGAATATTATGAGATGATGGATTGCACAGCCATGGGATCACCAGTGTCTCCAGCAGTCGCGAATTTGTTCATGGAGCACATTTAGGAGCAGGCTCCGAAAACTGGGACATTACAGCCATCTTGCTTTGAACGATACATTGATGACACCTTCGTGATATGGCCTCATGGTGAAGATACGCTATAGCAGTTCGTCGACCACATGAATGGTGTCCATCCCAAAATTAAATTTACTGTCGAGATTGAGAAGCATGGCAAGCTACCATTCTTGGATGTTTTGCTTGAGCGGAAGGCAGGAGGCCAACGTACAAAAGTGTTGACTCATGCACCTGTACATTGGGACTCCATTACAAAGGAAGCAGCCGAGATTCGTTTAAACAACAACAATTTCAACAGGGACCAGGGGTACACACTCAGCAGGGCATGGGGGCGGGCGTTGGACATCGAAAGAAAGCAAAGACAGATGCACAATGAGGGAGCGCCAGTTTCAAACTTGGCGCCTTCCCTTGGCGCCACCTGACATCACCAGTGCTGCCATGGGCATTAACTCCGCCAGCTGCCCAGGTCGACATACGCGTGTGTGCCACATAGGGTCTATCTGTTTGGCTGCTTATGATGTCATCATGCCTATATAAGCGAGAAACCATTTCAGCTATGCCAGTCAGTGAACTCCTGACGCTGATGGCGGAGATGTCATCAAAACCTCAAGGATTTTATTTGAATTGACGTGACTTGAAACGCGAGAATGTTTTGTTCTTAACTTTCTCTTATCAAAAATTTCAATTAATTCTAATCCAATATTTTTAACCTAACCTAACCTAACAACTCTTTGTATATAATTGTTTGTTGGATATAATGCTGATTTTATTGAATATGGAAAACGTTTTTGATCTGTGTTTTTTACATTACTTACATCTTTTTTATCTTACTTCTTCTGGCAAAATCGATATAAGAACTAAAAACCGAGAACCAAAACCTGGATTGTGTCTATTAACATTTAATTCTTAACTATACGTATAAAATAAAGACCATCCAGATTTTTTCTTAGCATTTCTTCCATTTTAGTTAATTGTTTGTTTGTTGTTTTTTGATAATAATCTTCTAAATCAGTTGTTCATAATAAACCTTCATAGCTTGCTGTAAAATTATGTTCTTGTGTTTCATCTTTATTTTTTGGATTAGAATAAAATTTCATATTAGCTTTTATCACTCTTCTTTGTATGAAATAATCTCAAAGTCAATGATTATTTCTTCTTTAACTTTATTTAAAAATTCTTACTACCAATAATATTATCAACATTATCAATTTTGTAAATTATTATTCTCGATTTAAAAGCAGAGGATTTTCTATTAATTCATTTAGGTGATTTTAAACAAATCGTCATCATCTAGAAAATTTAAATCAGGTACATTTTCTGATACATTTTTTGTTTATTTTCTTGATATTTATCTACCAGTGCCTTTAGAAAATAATTCTCATTAAAATTACAACTAAGATTACTCTCAGACCTATTATTAAGATCGATTAATTGTTGTTTATTAAGTTTGGAATACTTTATTAAATTGTTTTTTTACAGATTACATGAAGTTCATTTTAGGAGATTTTTTATTCAATTCTTTATTATTATTATTAATATTGTCAACAGGATTTAGAATAAGAGTTATTACTTCTTGTGGATTAAGTTTGGAATAATTTTTAGCACATTCACTGCCACGTGAGCTAATGTGGCTCACAATTACACGGGTTGTGACGCCATGTGAACCATATTTAGTTCACATACACATTGTACTATTGGCTGTGTGAGCCATAACTGGCTCACATGTTGTATTTAGAGTCCTCATGAGCCTCATAGGGCTCACAGGTAAGGCATTTCAAGTATGGGTCTAAAAGTGGTGGCTCCATTGATCACTCTCTTGCTCGTAACACTTAATATTTTTACAATCGGTACCCATGGTGATTCCTAACTTCGGCATACAGTTAAATGGTACAGAAAGATCGTTTCTGAAATCCTTTTTGTAACATGTTTGTAAATGCTCAAGTACTGTACAACTTGACAAACAAGGGATCAAAGTCTCACATACAAATAATTCCTTTCAGGGGGTGCTTGACTCTCCTGCTATCGAATGCCAAAGATCCAAAACCATGAGCAACACTACAAGTATTCCTTGATGATAACAGCCATCGCCTGGTGACAGTAGTGGAACCAAAGCAGAGCAGTCAAAGATGATGTTGGAGCTGTTATAAATGCATGCAAAGAACAGAAGAAAGAAAGGCTGCTGCTAAGAAAGTGAAGAGGGTGTACAATAAATGCAATAAATGTGACAGTTTTATGTGCAATGAGTGTTTTAGTGACATTGACAATGCTGTGTTGAAGAAGTAGAATATTCTAAGATCTTTATGCATGAACACTGTCAGACCAAGTAAAACAAATTGTAAATAATATTATATGTAGCTAATATAATCAAATAAACTAAGCATTTGAATCATTTCTTGAGTTGCGATTCTTTTGCACATATTGTGGTTTTAAATTGTGTGAGCCACATGTGGCTAATGTGACCACAGATTATAATTATGTTAAAATTTTGTTGTTGGGCCAAATGAGGCATATATAGTGGACACTTGTTATCAGTCCATATCAGTCATAATTTGACATTTTATTAAGTAAGTTAATTCTGCATCTTCAAAAGAAGACATCTGATGCAAAAAATCACTTTTGCCTTTGAAGTAATATTCATGATTTCAATGTGGCATAGAAATGGATGGTCCAAATGGCAGTCAACGTGTTAATTTTTTCGTTTTACAAATTGCTCAAAGTTCTTTTATATTTTATATCTTATTTCTCTCTTCTTCATTTCTTTCATATTAAAAGGATCAATAAATTCCGCAAGACTTGTTTAGTTACTTTTGAATTACCTTTTTCTTTACAACAATTTTCTGAATTAGCATAGATTAATCCATGTTCCTCTTTACAACAATTTTCTACGTGTTGAAATAGCTCAGCTTAGGAGTACATTTTTGTTTTGCTTTTGTTTCTGTAGAAAAAATTAAGCTTTTTAAAAAATTAAACATTTGCCACTGAAGTGTACTCTGAGTTTTCAATTAAAATTTCAATCAATGATATAGATGAATGAGGTTTGACAAAGCTGATTTACAAAGAGAAAAATCTACTAAATTTTTATTTTTAAACAAATGAAAATTAGATTTGTGGATATAGATAAACACCATCTTGGAGACCTTATTTATAAAGAAAAAAGTTTATTAGATTTTCTATTTTATCAGTAAATAAAAATTTATTGAATGGATATAGACAACACAATTTCAGGGAACCTATTTCCAAAGAGAAAATTTATAATATTTTCATTTTTTAACTAAATGAAGATTTCATTCACAGATATAGATAAATTTTTAAATGGGGTGAACAGCAAAACTAAAATCTTGGTTTCAAATCATAATTTTTATAAAATGTGCTCTTTGGTTCAAAATTGGCATATATATACTACTTATATGACAGAAATGATCATTTGAAGCAAAAAAGTCCAGTGAACAAGCGCTCTAAAATGTGTGCCCTAAACTCTGTAAGGACTTCCTCATCTCCAGTAGACTGAAACAAATGTCTACTACTGCTAGCTCTTTTCCTTCCATGTTTTGGGAGGCGGTAGTGTGGACCAAAACTATAATATGTAGTTTGGACAAGATGGGCCATAATATGGCAGTCCTCACTAAAATGTTGTGCCTCTAATATTACTGGCATGGCATTCTTTCCAGCATGGAAGACGACGTAACTTTATAGGCATGGCAAGTTTTGGGGTATGCACTTTAGAGCCCATGTGTACTGGACAATTTGATTTACATTTTGGACCACACTACCACCTCTCAAAATACGGAAGGCAAGGAGTTGTAGTAGAAGAGATTTGTTTCACAATATCAAAGATGAAGAGGTGCTCATATCTCTCAAGGTATATGTTTTAGCACCCATGTTTACTAGACTTTTTTATTTGAAATGCACGTTCCTGCAGTATTCCTGAATATTGACCATTCCTTCTGGGGCACCTTGTAGACATGTAGACCTCGGGCCGTGTGACGTCCAGTTTTATATGCTCAACCGGGTGGCCCCTGGCAACATTCTCCTGCACTTTCATTCATTTCTACGCAGTGGTTAACAAATTATGTGATGACTTAAACTAACTCCACACGAAATTGTCCGAAACAGTATACCGAGATAACAAAAATCATGGGGCACCTTGTCGGGCCTCCTTTTTCCAGTGTACTGCAGCAACTCGGTGTGGCATGAACTCATCAAGTCGTTGGCACCTAGGTGGAACTCGGGACTCATCTGACCAGGCTACGGCTTTTCAGTCGTCCTGGGTCCCACAAGCATGGTTACAAGCATAGGAGGGACGCTTTGGGCGATGTCGTGCTGTCAGTAAAGGCACTCTCGTTGATTGCCTGATGCCATGGCCCCATAATGACAATTTCATCACATTATCCTAACGGATGCGTTCGTTGTTGATTTCTGCGGTTATTTCACGCAATGTTGGTTGCCTATTAGGAATGGCAACTTTTAAACGACGCTGCTCTCGGTCGTTAAGTGAAGGCGTTAAATGAATTCTCAGTTGGGAATATGGATAACCACCAGCTGTATAATTGAATAACGAGAATGATAATTTGTGCCAGCCGGGACTCGAAACACGTCCATTATGCATATTCCTGTACAGGTTAGATTTGTACTTGAAAGTTGCTTGCCCAGTATCGGTAAATAAATACGATATTGCAGTGTATGCATGCATGTCCAAAGGAACTTTGCATTGTAATCAGAATAACACACACACTGAAATATCATATTAAGTAATGGCTGTCGGCCACTGAGTTGTCCGTTGTGAGAGGTAATGGCTGAAATTTGGTATTCTTGGCACACTCTTGACACTGGATCTCGCAATATTGAATTTCCTAAGCATTTCCGAAATGGAATGTACCATGTGTCTAGCTCCAAATATCATTCCGCGTTCAAAGTGTGTTTTCCCGTCGTGCTGCCATAATCACGTCGGAAATCTTTTTACATGAATCACCTGCATACAAATGGCAGCTCTGCCAACAGGCTGCCCATTTCCACCTTGTTTACGTGATACTACCGCCATCTGTTTATGTCCATATCGCTATCTCATATCTTTTATCACCTCAACATATATGACTATCTAGCTCGTCATGAAACTGTCCGAAACAGTGTAGCGTAACGCGTAAGTCACGACGTAAGCTACTCCCTCGCATTTGATGACAAAAATAGTCGTAATGCAGGATTATCTTTTAGCACTCACTGTAAGTACTTTGTTGACAAAAGTGAACAGTTTCGGTGGAAGCACTTCCAGGGACGGTGCGCCTCTAACTTCAGCATAGGGAAGCGTAGAATGATAAGTGAGTGTCGTCCAAGAGTAGGAGCGTCCGCGAAGTTTCGGCTCTGCGAGGCGGTAAGACGCCCGGCGACATACGATCGCCTGGGGCGGCACGAAGCGAGCGAGTCGTGACGCATCGGCAGCCGCAAACTGCAGTCGCATCCCTCAGCTCAGTTGCACCCTGGGGGCGCATTCGACCGCGGCGTGGCGACTGTCGAGTCGCGGCTGTGGCGGTCTGCAGTTGTCACGGCCCTGTGTCTAGACGGCAGCAGCAACATTCCCCCACATCGTAACAATGTTACATGTGGTAACACATCGGACCTTCCCAACACTACTACGTGACGAGGTGCGCATGAGTCGCCGTACAAGGCAGCAAACAAGGAAAGAACTCAGTACGCGTTAATAAGCAACCAGTCAAATGACAGGTTCAGGTCCTTTTTACAACGAACAGCCCAACGGTGTATCCATATTTTCTATTTTTTATTTCGAGCTCTTTATGAATTCAGTTGCCTCTTAAATTATTAACCTCTTCAGTCCCGAGCTACATCTGTGTTAACTGCTTTTGGTTAGTACTAGTTAACAATAAATGAACCTCAGTAAAAATTTTACAACAATAGTGAATTATTTGTAGTAGATGTTATCATGTGATACCTTGGGACATGTTGTTGTTGTTGTTACTTTCGCGGTCTTCAGTCGGAAACTGGTTTAATGCAGTTCTCCACATTACACTATCCTGTGCAAGCCTCTTCATCTCTGTTTGAACCTACTTACTATATTCATCTCTAGGTCTTCCTCTACGATTTTTAGCCTCTGCATTTCTCTCCACTGCTGAACTCGTTACCCCTTGATCAGAAAGTCCCTATCAGCCGGTATCTTCTTCTAATCAGATTGTTCCACAAATTTATTTTTCCCCAATTCTATTCCATACCTCCTCATTAGTTACGTGATCTACTCATGTAATCTTCAGCATTCTTCTGTAACAGTATATTTTAAAATCTTCTATTCTCATCTTACCTAAACTGTTTATCGTCCACACTTCACTTCGATACATGGCTACACCCCACACAATTACTGTCAGAAAACACTTTGTGACACTTAAATCTATATTCGATATTAACAATTTTTTTTCCTTCATCAACGCTTTTCTTGCCATTGCCAGTCTACATTTGGTAACAAATCCACTTCAGCCATCATAGTTATTTTGCTGCCCAAATAACAAAGCTCATCTACTACTTTCAGTGTCCCATTTCCTAATTAATGCCCTCGGCGTCACCTGTTTACTTCGACAAAATTCCATTACCTTTGTCGTGTTCTTTTTTTGTATTCATCTTATATCCTCCTTTCAAGACACTGTCCATTCAGTTCAACTGTTCTTTCAAGTTCTTTTCTGCCTCTGGCGAATTACAATGTCATTTGCACCTCAAAGTTTTCATTTCTCCTACCTAAACTTTGATTGCTACTCTACATTTTTCGTTAGTTTTCTTTACTTCTTGCTCAGGCAGAGATTGAATAACATTGAGGATAGACTACAAACCTGTCTCACTCCCTTCTCAATCACTTCTTCCTTTCAATGCCCCTCTGGACATAAATAGGACAATTTTACATACAATTATGGTTTTATGTTACTTCATTACCAGAAAAGCAGCGCTAAACATTACACATATTGTTCGGATTGGCTGTGGATTTGGAGCGATGTCAGACTACAAAGATGGTACTAATACTTTCAACGACTGTAATTCGTCAAATAATTTTAGGCAATTCCTCAGGAAGAAATATCTGTCCCTTGTAATATTGTCTGAAATTAATGGGTATCTATTCCATTAAGTTTCGGGCGTGCAGCCGCAAGAAATCTCCTTCTTCTTCTAATATTTCGGCTGTATATCGTCCAGCCATCTTCAGAGTGAGTCGCAAGACTGCCGCTCCAGTGCTCGCTTCGTCCCTTTATACTCGTGTACCGCGCGACTGCGTATGCGGCCACAGATGCAAATACGCCAGAGACGTTGGTCGGCGGCAGAGACGTGCATAATGCATGGAGGTAGAATAAGGGGAGATGGCGCTACACACTTGCGCTGTACGTTGTTTTGAAGCCAGTGGGCGGGGCCTGCCACCATCTTGGATCCCCCAAAACATTAGCAGACGAGTGTTTACAATTGCTTCTTGTTCGTTATTTATGTCGTGTGCAGGTGATTTTTGTTTTATATAGTAAATGTTACTCGGTTTTAGTGAACAACATAGCATAAGGAACGCAACTTCAAACGTTTTTCTGGTCTTAAATGCGTATTCGATACAGTAATACGTAAAAATATTACGCTTCTTGCCTCAGTACTGTAATTCCTTTTTGTTTATACACTTAGAATAACCGAGAAGAGACGTATGTGCTATGAAAAGCGTGCTTTTGTAATCCATTTCTATTCACTTTCATTGTGTTTGTGTCGATAATTGATAAAGCCAGAACTCCAAAAACAATGATTGATAGTTTAGAGGCACCGATTTATATTCGTTGCATTTTCAAGTCAAATGCAAATTTTAAATGTTCACGTTTGCAAGAAAATTACCTTATTTCCTTTTGTGTCCCATAGATGTATGCAGGGATGATATAAACAAGCCAGCTGTCATGTCAACAAAGTGAAAAATACGTTAAATTACGAAGGAACAGAACTGAATTTAAGATTGTCAGGCCCATTGCAATTTCCACATCTGCTTTCTTTTTAAATTGTACCTACCAAATGACATTCAGTGTGGCAAAGAACAGAAATTTACAGGGTAATACGACAACACAGTGATTAATGCAATGATCTAAGCCTGGACTTCGATAGGGAACTTTGCTTTAACAAATATGTAACCATTTAAGTACTTATAATTTAACCACTGTAACAGGTGTTCCACACATTTTACTGAAGATTTAATTAACTACATGTAGTTACATTAGTTTTGTATTAAATTATTGCATTTTAAAACATTAGTCCCCATTTCCAGGATATTTCTTGCCAGGACTTTTCAGTTACTTCAGAATAACCACACAGTGAAAACCAAGTGTAATGCTCACTTCCAGACAGCTCTTCGCCTTGGATTGATAGGAAATCTAAAGTTAAATCACAGAAATAAAACCATACTGTAAAACTTTACAGTGCATCAGAATTTCAAGTATATATAAGAAAATAGCGCTTAAATAAGTCCACTTACGAATGAAATGTGATTTGTGTAAACTTTAGACTACAATCAGAACGATTAGTACACCCGCGAGCGACGCAAGCCGGCATGTTTTATCAAAACACTTCACGACTACATGGAATCAAACCACCAGAAGCGAATGTTTTGGGGTAGCTAACATGGCGGACCTTCTCTTGGGTCGGCTTCAAGTTTGTGACGTCATGACAACTCCTCTTATTTTCACCTCTATGGCATAATACGCGAGTTGTATCTATGACTCCACAGTCGATCTGTGTTGGCATATCGATACATCATTGTGAGCTGCACTGTGACGACGTCTTTGTGAGTTTATTACAGCAAGTACCGGATTCCATGATTTATCAAGATTGAAACCACTATCTCTATTAATTAAATTCGTCGTCAAGCAAATTTCAATTGCCTCCTTCACTATCGAGTCCCAAAAGGATGATGTAGTGGCCAAAATTTCGACGTTGTCATACAACTTACTGTGACCATTATCAATACAGTGCTCCGCCACTGCCGACTTGTTAGGTTGTAAAAGTCGTGTGTAGCTCCGGTGTTCTTGGACTGTACGAGTTGTTTTTCTGATGTAGGAAAGGCCACATTCACATGGAATTTTGTAAACTCCAGATTTTCGGAGCAGCAAATCATCTTTGACGGAGCCCACGAGTGCAGCTGTCTTGGGTGAGGGACAAAAAATCACTTTTACTTTGTGTCTGCCGAGAATCCATCCTATTTTTGATGAGAGCTACCCTCATATGGCAGGAAGGCCATTGATTTAAAGGATTCTTCATCTTCTGCTGCTTTCTTTGTGGCCTCTTTCAGTTTCATTTTCAGTGCCCTCTGTATTTGTTGTGGAGAGTACCAATTGTCTTCAAACACTCTTTGTTTGTAAGTGGGAAAGTTCATCTTGCAGACTACTTTCGTCAGAAATAGTATACACTCGGTGGGTCAAAGTTCGGAGAACACTCATTGTCTGGGCAGGATGGTGGCAGCTATTTGCACGTAAATACAGATCGGTGTGCGCTGGCTTCCTATACACTTCATGTCCCAAAGTGCCATCCTCTCTGCGCCGAATCAAAACATCCAAGAATGGAAGGCATCCCTCCTTTTCAATTTCCATTGTGAACTTTATTTGATCGTGGAGGAAGTTCAGATGTCTTAAGAAGTCTTGCAAGTTGGGGCCAAACCGTGGGGCCAAACTGCAAAGGTGTCATCAACATACCTCCAGAATACCATGGGTTTCAAATCAGCAGATTCAAGCGCATTCTCCTCGAAGTCCTCCATAAATAAATTGGCCACCAGAGGGGATAAGGGACTACCCATGGCGACTCCGTCCATCTGTTCAAAAAATTCATTGTTAAATAAGAAATATGTGGAGGTCAGACCACGTTTAAATAAAGCTGAAATCTCTTTGTCAAAACTTCTTTCAATAAGCTGTAGAGATTCTGGAAGGGGAACCTTTGTAAATAAAGCCACCACATCAAAACTAACTAATATATCAAATGGGTTCATTTTCAATTATTTCAGTTTACTAATGAAGTCAGCAGAGTTTCGTATGTGGTGAGTACATTTTCCCACAAGAGGCCTCAACAATGATGCCAGATGTTTGGCAACGTCATAGGTTGGAGAGCCTATGTTACTCACTATGGGGTGCAGAGGAACATCTTTCTTGTGGACCTTTGGTAGTCCATAAAGTCTGGGAGGAACCGGACCACTTGGTTTCAATTTCCGAACAACTTCTGGTGGAAAGGGAGAATCATTCAGAAGCGAAACAGTTTTCTTCGCCACTCGATTAGTGGGATCCCTGCTGATCTTCCAGTACATGTTGTCACTCAATAAATTTTACATTTTATCATGGTATCCGTCCCGAGACAATAAAACAGTAGCATTACCTTTATCTGCTGAGAGTACCACCGTCTGAGTATCCAGGCGAAGCTTGCTTGTAGCAGCCCTCTCTGCCGCAGATATATTGCTCCTTTGTGGGCGAGCCTTCATAATTGCACGGCATGTTTCACGTCTTATTTCCTCTGCTGAATCCGAGGGAAGTGGTCGAATAGCTTCTTCAATGGCGCTGATAAACGAAGGCAATGGCAGAACCTGTGGCGTGGGTGCAAAATTCAGTCCCTAACTCAAAACCATCATCGTAGCGTCGTCCAAATCTCTACCTGTCATATTAATAACAGGGCGAAGATTAACAGTTTCTCGCTGCGATGTCGTCTTCAGTCGACTAAATTTTGTAGTCTGTCAGGATGTGGCCACCTCACGAATCCAGTCTGATTTGGCCCAAGTTGTACCATCAATCCAATTCCAAGAATCATAGGGTATCTCCACAGACATCTTCAGGTGCAGGCGATAAAGTTCTTCAGAAACCAGGTCTAATTTTTGGCGAGTAAAGTGGATCTTCTCCTTAACAATAGCAGAACTAGCTTTTGTTAAAATCTTATTCGTAGACGTCGTTTTTATAAAATGTACTAATCTGGCAAACTTCGCAATTATGCCCTGGTCACAGAACCTTAGTAAAAAACTTAAAGAGCTCAGTAATCTTGCTGTCAAGTGTCGAAGCTTATCCAATCGTCGAACACATAAAACCATCTCCTCCCCGCAGAGGTACTTCATGTGAATCTTCAAATTTTGTCGGCTCAAAGACTGTTCCATTAAGTTTCGGGTGTGCAGCCGCAAGAATCTCCTTCTTCTTCTAATATTTCGGCTGTATACCGTCCAGCCATCTTCAGAGTGAGTCGCAAGACTGCCGTCCTTCAACTAAGACAGCTGCACTCGTGGGCTCCATCAAAGATGATTTTCTGCTCCGAAAATCTGGAGTTTACAAAATTCCATGTGAATGTGGCCTTTCTTACATCGGACAAACAACTCGTACAGTCCAAGAACACCGGAGGTACACACGACTTTTACAACCTAACAAGTCGGCAGTGGCGGAGCACTGTATTGATATTGGTCACAGTAAGTTGTATGACAACCTCGAAATTTTAGCAACTACATCATCCTTTTGGGACTCGATAGTGAAGGAGGCAATTGAAATTCGCTTGACGACGAATTTCATTAATAGAGATAGTGGTTTCAATCTTGATAAATCATGGAATCCGGTACTTGCTGTAATAAACTCACAAACACGTTGTCACAGGGCAGCTCACAATGATATATCGATGTGCCAATACAGATCGACTGCGGAGTCATAGATACAATTCGCGCATTATGCACGTCTCTGCCGCCGACCAACGTCTCTGGCGCATTTACATCTGTGGCCGCACGCGCAGTCGAGCGGTACACGAGTATAAAGGGACGAAGCGAGCACTGGAGCGACAGTCTTGCGACACACTCTGAAGATGGCTGGACGATATACAGCCGAAATATTAGAAGAAGAAGGAGATTTCTTGCGGCTGCACACCCAAAACTTAATGGAACAGTCTTTTCACCGCCAAAACCTGAAGATTCACAACGGGTATCTACTTTTCCTCTCCCAGCACATTCTTTGTCGTGGTACATCTAAAAGTGCTGCAACAACACTCACTCCCCAACAGTTGTGCATTTCTTGTGCTGTAGAATGAAGTGATTTGCGTGTTTTACAGATGTGCTTAATATTTATGAACTGAGACGTACCCTGAAAAATGAACCAAGAAAGTACTTGGAAAAATATTCAGCCAGCTGCTTGAGTTCATCTGTGGCTGCAGATCTGTTAATTGAAATGTTACATTGGAAGTTACCGGAACTGCCACCTGTCTGAAAATAAAAACTGTCAAATAAATTTCTAAGCAAACTATCTAGAAAAAGGCAGTAATTCTTTCAGTAACACACTTAGTCTTTCTTATTTATATGCCTCCATAACTCGAATATTTCTCGCTTTTGAGCAAGAGGCACAGTTTCCTCTCGTGACAGACTTTCTTCATTTTGAGCTCTTTGGATCAAAGCGTCATTTTCATCATCAGACTCTTCAGATTCTATGTCAGACTACCCTGGATTAATTCTGTTGACCAATTCTTCATCAGTCATGCTTGGTAAACAAGTAGAAAAAAATTTAACGAAATTCAGCTGGCATAAACAGAGTTTGTATCGATTCCCAAGATATCATATGTGATACCCAAAAGTTTAAAACTTATAAATCCTTTGATTCCCAAGATATCATATGTGATACCCAAAAGTTTAAACCTTATAAATCCCCAACAACGTTAATTGATAGTTCGCTGTTAACTGAGAGATGTCTGTACAGTTTTAATACCATATTAAAACATGTCATCAGAAAAAAATACGTGTTTATCTTTATATCGTGGAGACATGCTGTGCAGATCAAAATTCAAAGTTTCGAATCATTGCTGTCACCTCACGGTGCTCGGCAGAAGAACGAACAAGTGATGATACCACAGGCTAGAAATTCAGCTTCGTACGAGAAAAAAGCAAAATCTGGAAGTCTATATATGATACCCCCAGAACTGAAGAAGTTCATGAAATTTCCGAGTAAAATAAACTTTATGGTAGTCTGGAATAATAATATACGAACATACTGAGGAACCGATAATAGATCTCGGCTGCTGTGATTCTGAGAGGAGCTGATAATTCACTCAGAAAAGCGGAAAAAGTTAAGAACTACTCACGTTTTAAATCGTTGTTCTTCATCTTCGTGCAGACGTAGTGATACGATGAGAAGCATCTATTGACAATTGGCACTATTTTTTCCCCTTGTGCCAGAAGCTTATAAGAGTGAGGCGCCAGCTAATTATAGAGCTTTCACTGTCACAACGTAATGCCCACGCAGATCGAGCTTCATGATGTGCAGCAGCTGCAGCTTCATCACCGTAGCTGATGTGTCTTGCTACAGGCATTTTAATGTCAGTGAAGGCTGCCCATGTGTTTTTACAATTCTAATTTCAGAATACATCAACATATTTGTTAATCATTTCTTGATTAATAGAGTTATGACATACTTCCATGTCTTCCAGTATCAAACAAGTAAGGGTCCTCTGCAATAAGGGATATCGTCACAACCTTACAATGTCAAATTCTAGACAGGTAACCCATTTAAAATCCTGGAAGCCTGTAAACATTTACTGCACCCTTAAACTGAAGCACACTCCTTTCATTTTCGCCGCCTCGGATGGCAATAGCTGTAGAAGACAGCGGGGTGAGGTAGCCACAACCTCGTCATAATTTTGCAGATCACACATCCTTCATGTGATTTACATTCTTCTTGCTATCATCAACCTGAAGACTGGTTTAAGGCAGCAATCCAGGTTAATATGTCTCTCTTCATACTTGCATAACTACCGCATCCTAAATCCACTTGCTTCTGCTTATAGCATTAAATATTAGTCTTACTCTACAATTGTTATCCCCCATACTTCTCTCAATGAACAAGTCCTTTCCTTGGTTCCTCAGATTGTGTCCCAATGAACTACTCATTATTTTAATCAAGTAGCATTATGACGCCCTTTTGTCCCCAATTCGATGCCCTTTCGCTTCATTACTTACTCAGTGTACTGATCTTATCTACTGCATTATGGTACAGTACAAGTTTCAAAAGAGTCTAAGAGTACTATCTCCTTGTCAGCGCTATTTGTTTTCCATCTTTCACTACGAGATATGGCTGTGCTTCAACAAAAGATTCTTAATTTTCTCTTATATTATATGTTAATATATTTCTCTTTTCCAGTAAAACGTTCCTTCTTATTGTGTCTACATTTCATATCCTCTTTATGTCTGCTTCTGTCAGTAGTTCACTACTCAAATAGAAAATCTGGTGTGCAAATTTAGTGTCTCATTTCCTAATGTAATTACCTATTCACCCCCTGACTTGGTTCGACTTAATTATCTTCAGTTTTTGTTATTCATTTTCATCTTGTCATCTCTTTTTAACACACCATCCACCCCATTCACATTATCCATTCTGTTCAACTGATCTTCCAAGTCCATTGGCAAGGTGTTAATTAAAGTGTCATCGCCAACCTTACTCTTTTTATCTCTTCTCTCTTTCCAATGTACCCTAAGTAATACTCGCTCAATGTCCAAATTGAATAATATGGTTGATTGTTACAGCCCTCCCTCACTCCTTTCTCGATTACTATCACTCTTTCACGCCCTTCGACTCTTAGAACTGTAGTCCAGTTTCCATACAAGCTGTAGGTAGCCTTCCACTCCATACACAGATTATATATTCTGTCCTATATACAGCGTATCTCTCTTAAAGAGTCATCAAATGCATTTTCTCTGGCGTTTCAGCTGATATTTGCAATTCTGTTCCTGCAATGTGTAGACAGAGTCAGTACAAGCAAATACGGCTCACCATTTGATTCACGCAACGCCGAGCTCAACGGAGAGCATCGTTCTGTTTCCCCTTAGACACACAAAATGACTTTTTAAATTGGAATTTTATGTGCCCATTCGACAGAGCGATCCCAAATTAGTCAAGTGCGATATTATTTTTATCGATATGTATTAACAGGGGCAGTAAAACACGAAGAATAACCAGTGCCCCAGAAATGACTGAGTTGCACTGATTCATGGCGGAGCAAACAGCGTAGGGCTGGGCAGCTGCTAGAGTACTGTATATTCTTCATGCTTTACTCTCCCTGTTAATACTGCCGGCCATTATTTTCAATCCGGAGCGACGAAGAAATTCATGGAGAGAGAGCGAGGCCATCGCATTGCCGCCACCTGTGACGAATATTCAGGTATGCGCCAGTCTGTTGTTTCCATTTTTACAATTTGACTTCTGAACAATACAGTTGATATAATACGTTAAGTTCAAGTGACTTCGATTTTTAAACTTTTTTAAAATGAGCAACGAAATGGTGGCTCAACCTATTTACTGTCAGAAGAAAGTGTAACTCTGAGACATGTGATCACAATGAATTTTATTCCACCTATTATGGACATAACACTGCACAAATGATTAGATTTACAGACCTGTACATGCAATACGACTGTGGAAATTCGGTACAGGGCATGTCCACCATGTCATGCAATCAGAGACACTAGATGTTGCGGCATGGAATGAAAGACCTCCTGGATACGATGCTGGGGAATTCTCTGCCACATAGTTTGTAGCCACATCCACATGGCATCAGCTGTGGCTGTAGGAGGTTCTGAACAAACAAGATCCCAACCAACAACATGCAGGCCAGGCGAGCAGTGGCACCCATTGTTCTTCGAAGAAAGCATTTACATTCTTCACCACATGTGGTCAGGTGTTGTCCTTCTGAAATATGGCATGTGGAATAGTCTGCAGCAGCAGCAATGCCTCAAGCTTTAAAACCTTTCTGATGTAGTGGTAGCTATTCAAATTGCTCTCGAGACATAGGAAAAGATATCATTTTTTATATGCAATGGCACCCCAAACAATCTCCCTTGGCGTTTGCATTCTATGCCGCTCAACAGTACGGTCGATCAATTTTTGTTCAACCTGGTGGTGCCGAAAGTATACGTGGCCATCACTTTAGAACAAGCTGAAGTGGGATTCGTCCACAAATACTATATTTTGCCACTGATTACAAAAGTGTTGGTTTCACGTGCCAACTGAAGCCTGTGGCACTGGTGGGGTCTGGTCAGTGGAAGTTGACGCCATGGCATGCATGCCACCAGTCCAGCTCCCAGAAGATGGTGTCAAACCACATACATGACCATACCAACTGCAGTGCTCCAACATTGTGTCAACACTTGTGAATGACACTGTTCTGCCCGTTACGGCCAAGTGGAAAAAATGGCAGTCAGATAGACCTGCGTCAAATTGTGTCATCCAGTGCCCTGACGGCGCTGTATAGTCCCCATTCTCTCTGGTTCAATATATGCCTCACTCTTGAAGCAACACGACCTGTACGAGCCGCAATTTCTCGGCACAACAAACCTGGCTCTTGGTGACTGGTCCATCCACCCTGTTTGAACGCATTCACATGCCGATATTCCACCCTGTGATGTTGGTGAGACATAGTGGTAGTTGGTTACACGTTTCCACTCCATATTATGGCTCTGCACAGACTGAGTGTTGTGTAACACTGACCTGTCCGGTCACACAAAAGAGGGTGCTGTTGAGCCTGCGTGGCCACTACCTCTCTACCATTTAAATCTCTTATAATGACCTTGCTGTTCTACAAGTCCTATTATCGTGGAATGTTGCAGACCACTGCTTCTGACTGTACCCTTTTCTGACAAACTGTAATGTAGAAACAACCCATACCTAGGCGATCAGCCATCAAAAGTACTTCTGGAAGAATATTAAAAAAAAGCTTGCTAATAAACTTCGCCGAAAGTTAAACGCTAAATCTCACACTACTGGCCTTCTTATGTTCAAAACTCGAAAACCTACCCGTAACTGCTTGTCGACTGAGACTGCCCCTGTCTCATTGCCATATTTTGTTTTTCTGTCCTTTCTCGTATTAACATTAGCAAATAATTCTTGTCCATTGTAGATGCATTAGAAAATGCAACTGTTGAAACTGAAGGTAAACGTAATGAATTATCTGCTAGCAGTTGCATTTATAGGCATTAATTTTTCGATGATGGCATTTGAAACTTCATGGCACTCATCTTCAGATGTTTACATTTATTTAACATATGCAACATTTACATAGTTTCTCTACTAACGGTATACTTTTCAATGTAAGTATTTTAAGAAAGCTATTGTAAAATAAAGGTAAAAGAAACAACGTTAAATATATGTAGATAAATGTAAACCAATGATAACCGATATAAAATAAACGTACAGTACCTCCAAAAGTACGAGTTTTGAAGTATAATTTATTGGCATGTCTTGAAGGAGGGGCCATTCATATCAGTCCATCAGGTTGGGTCAAAGTATGTGAGTGAGAAAGATCTGGAAAATGCAGCTATCTTGCGTAAAGTTGATGAAAGGTTTTCAAATGTTGTATGTGGCAGTGAGCGTGTGTCATGAAATAACATCATTGAGACAGTAGTAAGAGACGTTGTGACAGGCAAGTGTGATACTAAGGAAAAGAAGAGGCTATTGCCTGTACTGGGCTTAGGTTTACACTAGCTGCGAATTGTGTCACATTTGCCAATGAGCTGAATGGGTGCTAGTGACAGGTACTTGTGTTAGTGTGCATGGTGGATTCGATGAGATTGCTGACTTGTTAGTAGACTGAAATTTTAGATGTGCATTGATAATGTGAGGTATATGTTCATTACAAGTTTTCTTATGTTCTGCTGTGAATAAAAGAGAGTGGAGGAGAAGTCAGTAAATGGAAAGCATAGTTTGTGACAAGTTGGTGCAGATATAAAACCGAAACTTGTGTAGGAGGCTGAGGGTATTAGCAGCTGATGAGAGACATAAGAGAGTGAGATTGCTAAAATAATGTGAAACACTTCGCGATTTTGGGTGTCATCCTTGCGCAGTAGCCGTGCTAATCTTCTCTGTACCGTTCCAGTTTCAGCATATGTGCCGCCGAAGCGAGTACGTTCGAGGAGCCCCATGAAGTTGTATACACAGTTGTGTCTAACATGGTTCAGCTTGGGTGTAGCTATCCGCAGCTCTGGTGAGGAACACAAGGCCTGTCAAGTGCTAATATGTAAACTAATTACTGCAAGGTGTTGTTCCTAGTAAATCGCAGTGCTGTCAACTGCATATTTGGCAGTACTGGACATAAAAATTATATCGTACAGTTGCATGCACTCGCAGCATTCACCCAGAGCAGCAGCAGTTTCACACAGCTGCCGCTAGGCGGCAGCACAGCGTATTGGGAACTATGTAACATGCTGAATATTTGCAAGCAGAGTTAGTCCAATCTTTCTCCTCGAAACAGGATAAGAAATGCATCAGCTGAAATTGTGAACAGCATCGACTTGTATGACATTGATGGGATTCAAAGTGCCATCAAAATAGTAGAGCCTCACATCTAAATACTATATGTTAATATTAGCATACTGGACTGCTTTCTAAACTCTTCAGTGTTGTGGTAATCATTGGATGACACTTTTGAAATTAATTTAGGTAATTATATGTAGTGGCAGATTGCCAGACATGTGGGAAAATACTTTGTGGGTCACACCAATGAAATTTGTACATGTCATGCTGATGCACCACGGATTGGCTGTAATAGTTAGTTTTTGGGTAAAGGGCAGTGGCTTATTACACAGGCAGATATGCTTCAGTTAAGTATCTGATGAGGTGTCGCCATGTTCTCACAATCCGAGTTTAGTGTCTTATAGGCATACCTATGAAACACACTTCTCTAATGTGTGGGATAAATAACTCTGATTGAAGCAGTCTTCAAGACTCTCAAAACAAGCGAATATATTTGCGAAACTGTCTTCACTGCTAACACAAATTTCATTACTCTTGTAGTGGTACTTTCTTATGATACTAATCTTTTTAATTACAGAGTGTGCATCTGGAAGGCAACTTTTAACTCACACATGAAGTACACAACAAGAAGACACAGGCTGTGACCATGTAAATTATTGAGTAACTCCACAGAGACCAAGCATGGTCCTTTTCATCCAATGGTGCCAGAAGACAATAGTGACTGCAAGAAGAGACACAGTAGCCTCATGAACCATTAAAAACAGCATTCATATTACACACTTTGAAACACAGAAGTGTAGGTCATTACTAGGGCATGGGTGGGTGAATGCGAGTTGTGTGCGATAGTAGTTATGATGGAAATATTTCGGTTTTCAGTACAATACCAGGTGATATAATTGTGTTGATCCAGGTATACACAGGGCAGGTCTACTTTACGACAGTGAAACACTGTGTTGGAGATTTGTGAATGAGCCTAAAATATTGAGGGGACATGTGGTAAGAGAAACCAGGTTAGCATTGTGTTAGTAGCTGTAGTTATGTTCCTATGAAATGTCAATCAGGTGTAATCCAGTTTGGTGAATGTTGTTATTGCAGGAAGAATTGCTAGTGTAAAACAAAGAGTGATAGATTTAGTATCTGAAAGCAGTTAATAACTGAGTAGCTACTGGTGTCATGTGACACAAACTGGTTTATGATGTTGCTGTCTATTCCAAAATCCTCAAGCTTGCTAGTGTTTTGTGTCTTCACTGCCTCTATGTCTGCTTATGTGCTAGAGCTTCTGTGTATATGACATGATGAATATTGCATGCAGGGTTTATCCAATCTTTCTGCTAGACACAGGATGAGAGGTGCATCAGCTGTAATTGTGAACAGCATCGACTTGTATGACATTGATGGGATTGAAAGTGCTGTCAAAATAGTAGAGCCTCACATCTAAATACTATATGTTAATACTAGCATACTGGTCTGCTTTCTAAACACTTCAGTGTTGTGGTATTCATTGGCTGACACTTTTGAATTTAATTTAGGTAACTATATGTAGTGGCAGATTGCCAGACATGTGGGAAAATACTTTGTGCGTCACACCAGTGAAATTTGTACATGACATGCTGGTGCACCACAGATTTGCTGTAATAGTTGGTTTTTAGGTGAAGGGCAGTGGCTTATTACACAGGCAGATATGCTTCAGTTAAGAATCTGATGAGGTGTCATCTGCAGTCTGTATTATGAGGCTGCAGCTGCGTAGCAAGGCCACTAGGAAAGTTACTTGAAACGTAATGTTAAATGAACTTCCTGTAAAGGGGTAGCTTGCACACTTAATGATTAAAGAGACATCTTCCTTCACATGTTTATTTATGCTGCTGAAACAATTATGGCATCAGCTGCATCCATGAAGATGAATAAAGTTAAATGTTGTGGGTCTGTGTGCAGTCAGTATGTGATAGTGGCATACAGGCACCAGAAGCTTTGTAGGCTTTAGATGTGCATTGGTGATGTAAGGGATAGGTTTATTGCCAGTTTTATCATGTTCTGTTGTGAATGAAAGAGAGTGAAGGAGAACTGCTAAAATGGACAGCATAGTTTGTGACAAGTGGGTGCAGATATGAAGCGAAACTTGTGTTGGTGGCTGAGGGTATTAGCAGCTGATGTGAGACATGAGAGAGTGAGATTGCGAAAAAAATGTGGAACGCTTCACGATTTTGCGTGTCATCCTTGCGCAGGGGCCATGCTAATCTTCTCTGTATCGTTCCAATTTTAGTATATGTACCGCCGAAGCGAGTACATTCGAGGAGCCCTCTTTTTTTTTTTTTTTTTTTTAATTGTGCTTTCATGCCCCTGCCCCATAGGGGTGGGGAGGGCTGTCAGCAGCACAATCTGCCGCTCTTCAGCCGAGTGACGTGACGACTAAAACAAGAATAAAATAATACATACATAAGGAGGTAAAAAAGGGGAACATAAAACAGAGTAAGGGGTGAAAATGGAGGTAAAAATACACTGACATGTAGACGTTCATCAGGGACAGTTAAAAAAGTCACCAGAAAGTTAAAAACACAGTTGGCGATTCTTTAAACACAGAGAAGACACTGGATGCGTATGCACAGGTTAAAAGTTGGCCACAGTATTAAAAACACTCCGAAACAACTCACTTAAAACCCACTTGGAGCACACACGACGAAGAATAAAACTACCAGGCGGGACCTGCCGAGTAATAGGTCAGAGAGGATGGAAAAGGAGGGGAGAGCATGGGGCTGCTGGGGAAGCGGTGGGATGAAGAGAGGAGGGGCAACCGTGGGTTCACGAAGAGGCAGGAGATACATGGGGCGGGAGAGGGAAAGGGAAGACAGGGCAGGAGGGAGCGCAGAGACACTGAAAGAAGGCACAAGAGATGGACGGGGAGTAGGAGGGGAAATCCGCTCAGAAGGAGGGAGGGGGAGGAGAGGGAGCCCTGAGGAGGAGGCAGGAAGAGGGGGTTAGAGTTGGTAGGAAGGGTAAATGTCAGGACGAAGCTCATCATCCGGGAGTGGTAGACGGTGGAAGTTGTTTTGGGAAAGGAGATGGAGGGTGTGGAGATGGAGAGAGGGAGGGACACAACGGTAAAGGCGCGGCAACTGGTTGGGAGTGGAGAGGAAGGGAGACACCAGGGGGTGAGGGGGATCAAGGCGGCGGACAATATATAGTGTGCGGATGTGTTCAAGGAAAAGGAGAAGGTGGGGGAAGGGGATGGGGTCATAGAGGATGTGCGTGGGGGACAGAAGGCGAATGCGGAGGGCGAGGCGGAGTGCATGGCGTTCGAGGATTTGGAGGGCTTTATAGAACCGGGGAGGGGCGGAAATCCAAGCGATGCTGGCATAACAAAGGATGGGGCGGATCATGGATTTGTAGGTGTGAAGGATGGTGGAAGGATGCAAACCCCACGTCCGGCCGGACAGGAGTCTCAGGAGGCGGAGGTGGTTGTGAGCTTTGTTTTAGATGGTAAGGAGATGGGGAGTCCAGGTGAGGTGGCGGTCGAGTGTGAGGCCAAGGTATTTGAGGGTAGGAATGAGGTGGATAGGACAGCCGTAAATGGTGAGGTAGAAATCATGGAGGCGGAAGGAGCGGGTGGTGCAGCCTATGATGATCGCCTGGGTCTTGGAGGGATTAACACGGAGGAACCACTGGTTGCACCAAGCGGTGAATTGGTCAAGGTGGGTTTGGAGGGCACGTTGGGACCGTTGAAGGGTAGGATAAAGGGCTAGGATGGCGGTGTCATCAGCGAACTGGAGAAGATGAACAGGAGGGGGAGGTTTGGACATATCAGCAGTGTACAGGAGATAGAGGAGAGGGGAAAGGACAGAACCTTGGGGCACGCCGGCAGAGGGGTAGAAAGTACGGGAGTTGGAATTGTGGATAGTCACATAGGAGGGACGATGGGAGAGGAAGGAAGCAACAAGACGGACGAAGTTGATGGGGAGAGCATAGGTCTGGAGTTTGAAAAGGAGCCCAGGATGCCAGACACAGTCATAGGCGTTCTGGAGATCAAGGGAAACAAAGATAGCAGAGCGACGGGAGTTAAGTTGGAGGGAAAGAAGATGGGTAAGGTTAAGGAGCTGGTCGTCAGCAGAGAAGGAAGGCCGGAAGCCACATTGGGTAAGAGGAAGGAGGCGGTGCTGGTGAAGGTGGTGGTGGATACGGCGAGAGAGGATGGCCTCAAAGACCTTACTGAACACGGAGGTGAGGCAGATGGGACGATAGGAAGAGGTAGCAGAGGGGGATTTGTTAGGCTTAGGGAACAGCAGGACACGGGAAGTCTTCCACAGGTCAGGGTAAAATCCAGTGGAGAAGAGGACATTGTACAGGGTAGCAAGGACAGGCAGGAAGGATGGAGGGGATTCCTTGAGGTGATGGTAGGTGACGCCATCATGACCAGGGGCGGTGTTGCATTTGGAGCGGAGGACGAGTGTGATGTCTTGCATGGTGATGGGAGTGTTGATGTCGGAGGGCGGTAGCTGATCCAAGTACTGGAAGCTAGGGGCGAGCGGGGGGACAGAGGTGTCAGTGCAGTCAAGGACAGTGGGGAAGAGGGAGTAATCAAAATGGGGATCGTCAGGAATGGAGAAGACCTCGGACAGGTGGGAAGCAAAATGGTTAGCCTTACTGAGGTTGTCAGGAAAGGGTCGATCGTCATGGAGGATGGGGTAATGCGGGGTGGGATCGCTACCAGTAAGGCGGTGGAAGGCTGACCAGTACTTGGAGGAGTTGACAGGGAGGGTGGAGTTGAGGCGTGTGCATGTCTGACGCCAGTCCCGGCGTTTCTTTGTGGTGAGGAGGTTCCGGATATGTCACTGTAATTGCCGGTGGCGGGTGAGAGTATCCCGGTCACGAGTGCGGAGGAAGGAGCAGTAGAGCCTGCGGGATTCACACAGAAGAAGGACGGCCTGTGGAGGAAGCGTAGGGTGGTGAGGGTGGATGAGTTTGGTAGGGACATGAGGCTCCACAGTGTCAGTGATGGTCTTCTGAAGGAAGGAAGAGGCATGGGTGATGTCATCAGGGTGGTGGAAAGTGTCGGGGGTGGCTTTCGACCTATAAGTCAATGGTTTCCCGGTAGGCATCCCAATTGGCACGGTGGTAGTCATGGACAGATTTTGGAGGGGCAGGTGGGCGGGTGGCTGCAGTGGCAGGACGGGTAGAGGAGATGGTGAGAAGGACAGGGAGATGGTCACTACCGACGGGATCGAGGACATCAACGGCAATGCGACCGAGGAGGTTGGGGGAAGCGAGGATAACATCGGGCGTGGAGTTACTTTCAGGACGGGTCTGCTGTGGGAGAGGAACAAGGTCACCATGGAGGGTGGCAAGGAACTGATGCCACCACCGAAGGGTGGCAGGGTCACGGCTGTGGATGTTGAGGTCAGCGGCAATCACCTAGGTGGAGAAGGTACGGTGACCATGGGAAATGAAGTCAAAGGGCAGAGGAGCTGCGGGGTGAATATAGATAGTGGCAATGGTGACGGTGAGGGAGGGAAAATAGAGGCTGAGGAGCAGGTGTTAGGTTGGGCCATTGAGGAGGGGTTGTGGCCGTACAGGGAGACGCCTGAGGTGGCCGATAGCGACCCCGCCTCGAGCTAGGGGAAGGGGATTGTCAGTGCGGTGAAGGAGATAAGGGGAGATGTGGACCACATGGTGGGGTTGGAGGAAGGTTTCATTAAGGATGAAGGAGTCAACCTCGTGCTGGGAGAGGGTATGCATGAAGAGGTATTTGTTTGCAGGGAGGGAGGAGCCCTCTGAAATTGTATATATAGTTATGGCGTCGCGTCAAATATGGTTCGGCTTGGACGTAGCTTTACGCAGCTCTGGCGAGGAACACAAGGCCTGCCGAGTGCTAATCTGTGAATTAATTACTGCGAGGTGTCGTTCCTAGTAAGTGGCAGCTCTGTTAACTGTATTATTTGGCAGTATTGGATGTAAAACTTAGATCGTAGAGTCGCTTGCTCTCGCAGCATCCACCCAGAGCAGCAGCAGCAGGTTCACACAGCTGCTGCTAGGCGGCAGCAAGACGTGATGGCACGTATTGTCGCCATGTTCTCACATTCCGAGTTTAGTGTCTTATAGGCATACCTATGAAACACACTTCTCTAATGTGTGGGATAAATGGCGCTGATTGGAGCTGGTAGCAGGTCTTTAAGACTCTCAAAACAAGCGAATATTTTTGCGAAACTGTCTTCACTGCTAACACAAATTGCATTACTCTTTCAGTGGTACTTTCTCACGATACTAATCGATTTAATGACAGAGTGCAAGGAAACTTTTAACTCACACATCAAGTACAGCACAAGAAGACACAGTGTGTGACCATCTAAATTATTGAGTAACTCCTATTCATCCAATGGCGCCAGAAGACAATAGTGACTGCAAAAAGAGACACAGTAGCCTCACGAACCATTAAAAACACCATTCATATTGCACACTTTGAAACACAGCAGTGTAGGTCACTACTAGCGCATGGATGGGTGAATGCGAGTTGTGTGAGGTAGTAGTAGGAATGATGGACATAGTTCCGTTTTCAGTACAATACCAGGTGATATATTTGTGTTGATCCAAGTTTACACAGGGCTGGTCTACTTGGCAACAGTGAAACACTGTGATGGAGATGTGTGAATGAGCCTAAAATGTTGAGGGGACATGTGGTAAGAGAAACCAGGTTAGCATTGTGTTAGTAGCTGTAGTTATGTTCCTGTGAAATGTCAATCAGATGTAATCCAGTTTGGTGAATGTTGTTATTACAGGAAGAATTGCTAGTGCAAAACAAAGAGTGATAGATTTAGTATCTGAAGGCAGTTAGTAACTGAGTAGCTACTGGTGTCATGTGACACAAACTGGTTTGTGATGTTGCTGTCTATTCCAAAATCCTGAAGCTTGCTAGTGTTTCGCGTCTTGACTGCCTCTGTATCTGCTTATGTGCTAGAGCTTCTGTGTATGTGACATGATGAATATTGCATGCAGGGTTTGTCCAATCTTTCTGCTAGACACAGGATGAGAGGTGCATCAGCTGTAATTGTGAACAGCATCGACTTGTATGACATTGATGGGATTCAAAGTGCTGTCAAAATAGTAGAGCCTCACATCTAAATACTATATGTTAATACTAGCATACTGGTCTGCTTTCTAAACACTTCAGTGTTGTGGTATTCATTGGCTGACACTTTTGAATTTAATTTAGGTAACTATATGTAGTGGCAGATTGCCAGACATGTGGGAAAATACTTTGTGCGTCACACCAGTGAAATTTGTACATGACATGCTTGTGCACCACAGATTTGCTGTAATAGTTGGTTTTTAGGTGAAGGGCAGTGGCTTATTACACAGGCAGATATGCTTCAGTTAAGAATCTGATGAGGTGCCACCTGCAGTCTGTATTATGAGGCTGCAGCTGGATAGCAAGGCCACTAGGAAAGTTACTTGAAACATAATGTTAAATGAACTTCCTGTAAAGGGGTAGCTTGCACACTTAATGATTAAAGAGACATCTTCCTTCACATGTTTATTTATGGTGCTGAAACAATTATGGCATCAGCTGCAGCCATGAAGATGAATAAAGTTCAATGTTGTGGGTCTGTGTGCAGTCAGTATGTGATAGTGGCATACAGGCACCAGAAGCTTTGTAGGCGTTAGAGAAAAATAAATATTAGGTAATGCAAGCTATTTTAGAGCGCTAGAGTGTATTTAAGCAGTAGTGTGAGTGAAAGTATGTGAGTGAGAAAGATTTGGAACATGCAGCTATCTTGTGTAAAGTTGATGTAAGGTTTCCAAATGTTGTGTGTGGCAGTAGGTGTGTGTTATGAAATGACGTGATTGAGACAGTAGGAAGAGATGTTGTGACAGCAGAGTGTGATACTGAGGAAGAGAAGAGGCTTTTGCCTGTGCTAGGCTTAGTCTTAGACTGGCTGTGATTTGTGTCAGGTTTGTGAATGAGCTAAAGGGGTGCTAGTGACATGTACTTGTGTCAGTGTAGTTGTGGTTTTGGTGTGCTTGCTGAGTTGTTATTAGAGTGACATTTTAGATGTGCATTGGTGATGTAAGGGATAGGTTTATTGCCAGTTTTATCATGTTCTGTTGTGAATGAAAGAGAGTGGAGGAGAACTGCGTAAATGGACAGCACAGTTTGTGACAAGTGGGTGCAGATATGAAGCGAAACTTGTGTAGGTGGCTGAGGGTATTAGCAGCTGATGTGAGACACGAGAGAGTGAGATTGCGAAAAAAAATGTGGAGCGCTTCACGACTTTGCGTGTCATCCTTGCGCAGGGGCCATGCTAATCTTCTCTGTATCGTTCCAATTTTAGTATATGTACCGCCGAAGCGAGTACATTCGAGGAGCCCTCTGAAATTGTATATATAGTTATGGCGTCGCGTCAAATATGGTTCGGCTTGGACGTAGCTTTACGCAGTTCTGGCGAGGAACACAAGGCCTGCCGAGTGCTAATCTGTGAATTAATTACTGCGAGGTGTCGTTCATAGTAAGTGGCAGCTCTGTGAACTGTATTATTTGGCAGTATTGGATGTTAAACTTAGATCGTAGAGTCGCTTGCTCTCGCAGCATCCACCCAGAGCAGCAGCAGCAGGTTCACACAGCTGCCGCTAGGCGGCAGCAAGACGTGATGGCACGTATTGTCGCCATGTTCTCACATTCCGAGTTTAGTGTCTTATAGGCATGCCTATGAAACACACTTCTCTAATGTGTGGGATAAATGGCGCTGATTGGAGCTGGTAGCAGGTCTTGAAGACTCTCAAAACAAGCGAATATTTTTGCGAAACTGTCTTCACTGCTAACACAAATTGCATTACTCTTTCAGTGGTACTTTCTCACGATACTAATCGATTTAATGACAGAGTGCAAGGCAACTTTTAACTCACACATCAAGTACAGCACAAGAAGACACAGTGTGTGACCATGTAAATTATTGAGTAACTCCTATTCATCCAATGGCGCCAGAAGACAATAGTGACTGCAAAAAGAGACGCAGCAGCCTCACGAACCATTAAAAACACCATTCATATTGCACACTTTGAAACACAGCAGTGTAGGTCACTACTAGCGCATGGATGGGTGAATGCGAGTTGTGTGAGGTAGTAGTAGGAATGATGGACATAGTTCCGTTTTCAGTACAATAGCAGGTGATATATTTGTGTTGATCCAAGTTTACACAGAGCAGGTCTACTTGGCAACAGTGAAACACTGTGATGGAGATGTGTGAATGAGCCTAAAATGTTGAGGGGACATGTGGTAAGAGAAACCAGGTTAGCATTGTGTTAGTAGCTGTAGTTATGTTCCTGTGAAATGTCAGTCAGATGTAATCCAGTTTGGTGAATGTTGTTATTACAGGAAGAATTGCTAGTGCAAAACAAAGAGTGATAGATTTAGTATCTGAAAGCAGTTAATAACTGAGTAGCTACTGGTGTCATGTGACACAAACTGGTTTGTGATGCTGCTGTCTATTCCAAAATCCTGAAGCTTGCTAGTGTTTTGTGTCTTAACTGCCTCTGTATCTACTTATGTGCTAGAGCTTCTGTGTATGTGACATGATGAATATTGCATGCAGGGTTTGTCCAATCTTTCTGCTAGACACAGGATGAGAGGTGCATCAGCTGTAATTGTGAACAGCATCGACTTGTATGACATTGATGGGATTCAAAGTGCTGTCAAAATAGTAGAGCCTCACATCTAAATACTATATGTTAATACTAGCATACTGGTCTGCTTTCTAAACACTTCAGTGTTGTGGTATTCATTGGCTGACACTTTTGAATTTAATTTAGGTAACTATATGTAGTGGCAGATTGCCAGACATGTGGGAAAATACTTTGTGCGTCACACCAGTGAAATTTGTACATGACATGCTTGTGCACCACAGATTTGCTGTAATAGTCAGTTTTTAGGTGAAGGGCAGTGGCTTATTACACAGGCAGATATGCTTCAGTTAAGAATCTGATGAGGTGTCACCTGCAGTCTGTATTATGAGGCTGCAGCTGGATAGCAAGGCCACTAGGAAAGTTACTTGAAACATAATGTTAAATGAACTTCCTGTAAAGGGGTAGCTTGCACACTTAATGATTAAAGAGACATCTTCCTTCACATGTTTATTTATGGTGCTGAAACAATTATGGCATCAGCTGCAGCCATGAAGATGAATAAAGTTCAATGTTGTGGGTCTGTGTGCAGTCAGTATGTGATAGTGGCATACAGGCACCAGAAGCTTTGTAGGCGTTAGAGAAAAATAAATATTAGGTAATGCAAGCTAATTTTAGAGCGCTAGAGTGTATTTAAGCAGTAGTGTGAGTGAAAGTATGTGAGTGAGAAAGATTTGGAACATGCAGCTATCTTGCGTAAAGTTGATGTAAGGTTTCCAAATGTTGTGTAAGGCAGTAGGTGTGTGTTATGAAATGACGTGATTGAGACAGTAGGAAGAGATGTTGTGACAGCAGAGTGTGATACTGAGGAAGAGAAGAGGCTTTTGCCTGTGCTAGGCTTAGTCTTAGACTGGCTGTGATTTGTGTCAGGTTTGTGAATGAGCTGGAGGGGTGCTAGTGACATGTACTTGTGTCAGTGTAGTTGTGGTTTTGGTGTGCTTGCTCAGTTGTTATTAGAGTGACATTTTAGATGTGCATTGGTGATGTAAGGGATAGGATTATTGCCAGTTTTATCATGTTCTGTTGTGAATGAAAGAGAGTGGAGGAGAACTGCGTAAATGGACAGCATAGTTTGTGACAAGTGGGTGCAGATATGAAGCGAAACTTGTGTAGGTGGCTGAGGGTATTAGCAGCTGATGTGAGACATGAGAGAGTGAGATTGCGAAAAAAATGTGGAACGCTTCACGATTTTGCGTGTCATCCTTGCGCAGGGGCCATGCTAATCTTCTCTGTATCGTTCCAATTTTAGTGTATGTACCGCCGAAGCAAGTACATTCGAGGAGCCCTCTGAAATTGTATATATAGTTATGGCGTCGCGTCAAATATGGTTCGGCTTGGACGTAGCTTTACGCAGCTCTGGCGAGGAACACAAGGCCTGCCGAGTGCTAATCTGTGAATTAATTACTGCGAGGTGTCGTTCTTAGTAAGTGGCAGCTCTGTTAACTGTAGTATTTGGCAGTATTGGATGTAAAACTTAGATCGTAGAGTCGCTTGCTCTCGCAGCATCCACCCAGAGCAGCAGCAGCAGGTTCACACAGCTGCCGCTAGGCGGCAGCAAGACGTGATGGCACGTATTGTCGCCATGTTCTCACATTCCGAGTTTAGTGTCTTATAGGCATACCTATGAAACACACTTCTCTAATGTGTGGGATAAATGGCGCTGATTGGAGCTGGTAGCAGGTCTTTAAGACTCTCAAAACAAGCGAATATTTTTGCGAAACTGTCTTCACTGCTAACACAAATTGCATTACTCTTTCAGTGGTACTTTCTCACGATACTAATCGATTTAATGACAGAGTGCAAGGCAACTTTTAACTCACACATCAAGTACAGCACAAGAAGACACAGTGTGTGACCATGTAAATTATTGAGTAACTCCTATTCATCCAATGGCCCCAGAAGACAATAGTGACTGCAAAAAGAGACGCAGCAGCCTCACGAACCATTAAAAACACCATTCATATTGGTTGGTTGGTTTTGGGGAAAGAGACCAAACAGCGAGGTCATCGGTCTCATCGGATTAGGGAAGGACAGGGAAGGAAGTCGGCCGTGCCCTTTCAGAGGAACCATCCCGGCATTTGCCTGGAGCGATTTAGGGAAATCACGGAAAACCTAAATCAGGATGGCCGGACGCGGGATTGAACCGTCGTCCTCCCGAATGCGAGTCCAGTGTGCTAACCACTGCGCCACCTCGCTCGGTGCCATTCATATTGCACACTTTGAAACACAGCAGTGTAGGTCACTACTAGCGCATGGATGGGTGAATGCGAGTTGTGTGAGGTAGTAGTAGGAATGATGGACATAGTTCCGTTTTCAGTACAATAGCAGGTGATATATTTGTGTTGATCCAAGTTTACACAGGGCAGGTCTACTTGGCAACAGTGAAACACTGTGATGGAGATGTGTGAATGAGCCTAAAATGTTGAGGGGACATGTGGTAAGAGAAACCAGGTTAGCATTGTGTTAGTAGCTGTAGTTATGTTCCTGTGAAATGTCAGTCAGATGTAATCCAGTTTGGTGAATGTTGTTATTACAGGAATAATGGCTAGTGCAAAACAAAGAGTGATAGATTTAGTATCTGAAAGCAGTTAATAACTGAGTAGCTACTGGTGTCATGTGACACAAACTGGTTTGTGATGCTGCTGTCTATTCCAAAATCCTGAAGCTTGCTAGTGTTTTGTGTCTTAACTGCCTCTGTATCTACTTATGTGCTAGAGCTTCTGTGTATGTGACATGATGAATATTGCATGCAGGGTTTGTCCAATCTTTCTGCTAGACACAGGATGAGAGGTGCATCAGCTGTAATTGTGAACAGCATCGACTTGTATGACATTGATGGGATTCAAAGTGCTGTCAAAATAGTAGAGCCTCACATCTAAATACTATATGTTAATACTAGCATACTGGTCTGCTTTCTAAACACTTCAGTGTTGTGGTATTCATTGGCTGACACTTTTGAATTTAATTTAGGTAACTATATGTAGTGGCAGATTGCCAGACATGTGGGAAAATACTTTGTGCGTCACACCAGTGAAATTTGTACATGACATGCTTGTGCACCACAGATTTGCTGTAATAGTCAGTTTTTAGGTGAAGGGCAGTGGCTTATTACACAGGCAGATATGCTTCAGTTAAGAATCTGATGAGGTGTCACCTGCAGTCTGTATTATGAGGCTGCAGCTGGATAGCAAGGCCACTAGGAAAGTTACTTGAAACATAATGTTAAATGAACTTCCTGTAAAGGGGTAGCTTGCACACTTAATGATTAAAGAGACATCTTCCTTCACGTGTTTATTTATGGTGCTGAAACAATTATGGCATCAGCTGCAGCCATGAAGATGAATAAAGTTCAATGTTGTGGGTCTGTGTGCAGTCAGTATGTGATAGTGGCATACAGGCACCAGAAGCTTTGTAGGCGTTAAAGAAAAATAAATATTAGGTAATGCAAGCTAATTTTAGAGCGCTAGAGTGTATTTAAGCAGTAGTGTGAGTGAAAGTATGTGAGTGAGAAAGATTTGGAACATGCAGCTATCTTGTGTAAAGTTGATGTAAGGTTTCCAAATGTTGTGTAAGGCAGTAGGTGTGTGTTATGAAATGACGTGATTGAGACAGTAGGAAGAGATGTTGTGACAGCAGAGTGTGATACTGAGGAAGAGAAGAGGCTTTTGCCTGTGCTAGGCTTAGTCTTAGACTGGCTGTGATTTGTGTCAGGTTTGTGAATGAGCTGGAGGGGTGCTAGTGACATGTACTTGTGTCAGTGTAGTTGTGGTTTTGGTGTGCTTGCTCAGTTGTTATTAGAGTGACATTTTAGATGTGCATTGGTGATGTAAGGGATAGGATTATTGCCAGTTTTATCATGTTCTGTTGTGAATGAAAGAGAGTGGAGGAGAACTGCGTAAATGGACAGCATAGTTTGTGACAAGTGGGTGCAGATATGAAGCGAAACTTGTGTAGGTGGCTGAGGGTATTAGCAGCTGATGTGAGACATGAGAGAGTGAGATTGCGAAAAAAATGTGGAACGCTTCACGATTTTGCGTGTCATCCTTGCGCAGGGGCCATGCTAATCTTCTCTGTATCATTCCAATTTTAGTGTATGTACCGCCGAAGCAAGTACATTCGAGGAGCCCTCTGAAATTGTATATATAGTTATGGCGTCGCGTCAAATATGGTTCGGCTTGGACGTAGCTTTACGCAGCTCTGGCGAGGAACACAAGGCCTGCCGAGTGCTAATCTGTGAATTAATTACTGCGAGGTGTCGTTCTTAGTAAGTGGCAGCTCTGTTAACTGTAGTATTTGGCAGTATTGGATGTAAAACTTAGATCGTAGAGTCGCTTGCTCTCGCAGCATCCACCCAGAGCAGCAGCAGCAGGTTCACACAGCTGCCGCTAGGCGGCAGCAAGACGTGATGGCACGTATTGTCGCCATGTTCTCACATTCCGAGTTTAGTGTCTTATAGGCATACCTATGAAACACACTTCTCTAATGTGTGGGATAAATGGCGCTGATTGGAGCTGGTAGCAGGTCTTTAAGACTCTCAAAACAAGCGAATATTTTTGCGAAACTGTCTTCACTGCTAACACAAATTGCATTACTCTTTCAGTGGTACTTGCTCACGATACTAATCGATTTAATGACAGAGTGCAAGGCAACTTTTAACTCACACATCAAGTACAGCACAAGAAGACACAGTGTGTGACCATGTAAATTATTGAGTAACTCCTATTCATCCAATGGCGCCAGAAGACAATAGTGACTGCAAAAAGAGACGCAGCAGCCTCACGAACCATTAGAAACACCATTCATATTGCACACTTTGAAACACAGCAGTGTAGGTCACTACTAGCGCATGGATGGGTGAATGCGAGTTGTGTGAGGTAGTAGTAGGAATGATGGACATAGTTCCGTTTTCAGTACAATACCAGGTGATATATTTGTGTTGAACCAAGTTTACACAGGGCAGGTCTACTTGGCAACAGTGAAACACTGTGATGGAGATGTGTGAATGAGCCTAAAATGTTGAGGGGACATGTGGTAAGAGAAACCAGGTTAGCATTGTGTTAGTAGCTGTAGTTATGTTCCTGTGAAATGTCAGTCAGATGTAATCCTGTTTGGTGAATGTTGTTATTACAGGAATAATGGCTAGTGCAAAACAAAGAGTGAAAGATTTAGTATCTGAAGCAGTTAATAACTGAGTAGCTACTGGTGTCATGTGACACAAACTGGTTTGTGATGTTGCTGTCTATTCCAAAATCCTGAAGCTTGCTAGTGTTTTGTGTCTTGACTGCCTCTGTATCTGCTTATGTACTAGAGCTTCTGTGTATGTGACATGATGAATATTGCATGCAGGGTTTGTCCAATCTTTCTGCTAGACACAGGATGAGAGGTGCATCAGCTGTAATTGTGAACAGCATCGACTTGTATGACATTGATGGGATTCAAAGTGCTGTCAAAATAGTAGAGCCTCACATCTAAATACTATATGTTAATACTAGCATACTGGTCTGCTTTCTAAACACTTCAGTGTTGTGGTATTCATTGGCTGACACTTTTGAATTTAATTTAGGTAACTATATGTAGTGGCAGATTGCCAGACATGTGGGAAAATACTTTGTGCGTCACACCAGTGAAATTTGTACATGACATGCTTGTGCACCACAGATTTGCTGTAATAGTTGGTTTTTAGGTGAAGGGCAGTGGCTTATTACACAGGCAGATATGCTTCAGTTAAGAATCTGATGAGGTGTCACCTGCAGTCTGTATTATGAGGCTGCAGTTGGATAGCAAGGCCACTAGGAAAGTTACTTGAAACATAATGTTAAATGAACTTCCTGTAAAGGGGTAGCTTGCACACTTAATGATTAAAGAGACATCTTCCTTCACATGTTTATTTATGGTGCTGAAACAATTATGGCATCAGCTGCAGCCATGAAGATGAATAAAGTTAAATGTTGTGGGTCTGTGTGCAGTCAGTATGTGATAGTGGCATACAGGCACCAGAAGCTTTGTAGGCGTTAGGGAAAAATAAATATTAGGTAATGCAAGCTAATTTTAGAGCGCTAGAGTGTATTTAAGCAGTAGTGTGAGTGAAAGTATGTGAGTGAGAAAGATTTGGAACATGCAGCTATCTTGTGTAAAGTTGATGTAAGGTTTCCAAATGTTGTGTGTGGCAGTAGGTGTGTGTTATGAAATGACGTGATTGAGACAGTAGGAAGAGATGTTGTGACAGCAGAGTGTGATACTGAGGAAGAGAAGAGGCTTTTGCCTGTGCTAGGCTTAGTCTTAGACTGGCTGTGATTTGTGTCAGGTTTGTGAATGAGCTAAAGGGGTGCTAGTGACATGTACTTGTGTCAGTGTAGTTGTGGTTTTGGTGTGCTTGCTGAGTTGTTATTAGAGTGACATTTTAGATGTGCATTGGTGATGTAAGGGATAGGTTTATTGCCAGTTTTATCATGTTCTGTTGTGAATGAAAGAGAGTGGAGGAGAACTGCGTAAATGGACAGCATAGTTTGTGACAAGTGGGTGCAGATATGAAGCGAAACTTGTGTAGGTGGCTGAGGGTATTAGCAGCTGATGTGAGACATGAGAGAGTGAGATTGCGAAAAAAATGTGGAACGCTTCACGATTTTGCGTGTCATCCTTGCGCAGGGGCCATGCTAATCTTCTCTGTATCGTTCCAATTTTAGTATATGTACCGCCGAAGCGAGTACATTCGAGGAGCCCTCTGAAATTGTGTATATAGTTATGGCGTCGCGTCAAATATGGTTCGGCTTGGACGTAGCTTTACGCAGCTCTGGCGAGGAACACAAGGCCTGCCGAGTGCTAATCTGTGAATTAATTACTGCGAGGTGTCGTTCTTAGTAAGTGGCAGCTCTGTTAACTGTATTATTTGGCAGTATTGGATGTAAAACTTAGATCGTAGAGTCGCTTGCTCTCGCAGCATCCACCCAGAGCAGCAGCAGCAGGTTCACACAGCTGCCGCTAGGCGGCAGCAAGACGTGATGGCACGTATTGTCGCCATGTTCTCACATTCCGAGTTTAGTGTCTTATAGGCATACCTATGAAACACACTTCTCTAATGTGTGGGATAAATGGCGCTGATTGGAGCTGGTAGCAGGTCTTGAAGATTCTCAAAACAAGCGAATATTTTTGCGAAACTGTCTTCACTGCTAACACAAATTGCATTACTCTTTCAGTGGTACTTTCTCAGGATACTAATCGATTTAATGACAGAGTGCAAGGCAACTTTTAACTCACACATCAAGTACAGCACAAGAAGACACAGTGTGTGACCATGTAAATTATTTAGTAACTCATATTCATCCAATGGCGCCAGAAGACAATAGTGACTGCAAAAAGAGACGCAGTAGCCTCACGAACCATTAAAAACACCATTCATATTGCACACTTTGAAACACAGCAGTGTAGGTCACTACTAGCGCATGGATGGGTGAATGCGAGTTGTGTGAGGTAGTAGTAGGAATGATGGACATAGTTCCGTTTTCAGTACAATACCAGGTGATATATTTGTGTTGATCCAAGTTTACACAGGGCAGGTCTACTTGGCAACAGTGAAACACTGTGATGGAGATGTGTGAATGAGCCTAAAATGTTGAGGGGACATGTGGTAAGAGAAACCAGGTTAGCATTGTGTTAGTAGCTGTAGTTATGTTCCTGTGAAATGTCAATCAGATGTAATCCAGTTTGGTGAATGTTGTTATTACAGGAAGAATTGCTAGTGCAAAACAAAGAGTGATAGATTTAGTATCTGAAAGCAGTTAATAACTGAGTAGCTACTGGTGTCATGTGACACAAACTGGTTTGTGATGTTGCTGTCTATTCCAAAATCCTGAAGCTTGCTAGTGTTTTGTGTCTTGACTGCCTCTGTATCTGCTTATGTACTAGAGCTTCTGTGTATGTGACATGATGAATATTGCATGCAGGGTTTGTCCAATCTTTCTGCTAGACACAGGATGAGAGGTGCATCAGCTGTAATTGTGAACAGCATCGACTTGTATGACATTGATGGGATTCAAAGTGCTGTCAAAATAGTAGAGCCTCACATCTAAATACTATATGTTAATACTAGCATACTGGTCTGCTTTCTAAACACTTCAGTGTTGTGGTATTCATTGGCTGACACTTTTGAATTTAATTTAGGTAACTATATGTAGTGGCAGATTGCCAGACATGTGGGAAAATACTTTGTGCGTCACACCAGTGAAATTTGTACATGACATGCTTGTGCACCACAGATTTGCTGTAATAGTTGGTTTTTAGGTGAAGGGCAGTGGCTTATTACACAGGCAGATATGCTTCAGTTAAGAATCTGATGAGGTGTCACCTGCAGTCTGTATTATGAGGCTGCAGCTGGATAGCAAGGCCACTAGGAAAGTTACTTGAAACATAATGTTAAATGAACTTCCTGTAAAGGGGTAGCTTGCACACTTAATGATTAAAGAGACATCTTCCTTCACATGTTTATTTACGGTGCTGAAACAATTATGGCATCAGCTGCAGCCATGAAGATGAATAAAGTTAAATGTTGTGGGTCTGTGTGCAGTCAGTATGTGATAGTGGCATACAGGCACCAGAAGCTTTGTAGGCGTTAGGGAAAAATAAATATTAGGTAATGCAAGCTAATTTTAGAGCGCTAGAGTGTATTTAAGCAGTAGTGTGAGTGAAAGTATGTGAGTGAGACAGATTTGGAACATGCAGCTATCTTGTGTAAAGTTGATGTAAGGTTTCCAAATGTTGTGTGTGGCAGTAGGTGTGTGTTATGAAATGACGTGATTGAGACAGTAGGAAGAGATGTTGTGACAGCAGAGTGTGATACTGAGGAAGAGAAGAGGCTTTTGCCTGTGCTAGGCTTAGTCTTAGACTGGCTGTGATTTGTGTCAGGTTTGTGAATGAGCTAAAGGGGTGCTAGTGACATGTACTTGTGTCAGTGTAGTTGTGGTTTTGGTGTGCTTTCTGAGTTGTTATTAGAGTGACATTTTAGATGTGCATTGGTGATGTAAGGGATAGGTTTATTGCCAGTTTTATCATGTTCTGTTGTGAATGAAAGAGAGTGGAGGAGAACTGCGTAAATGGACAGCATAGTTTGTGACAAGTGGGTGCAGATATGAAGCGAAACTTGTGTAGGTGGCTGAGGGTATTAGCAGCTGATGTGAGACATGAGAGAGTGAGATTGCGAAAAAAATGTGGAACGCTTCACGATTTTGCGTGTCATCCTTGCGCAGGGGCCATGCTAATCTTCTCTGTATCGTTCCAATTTTAGTATATGTACCGCCGAAGCGAGTACATTCGAGGAGCCGTCTGAAATTGTATATATAGTTATGGCGTCGCGTCAAATATGGTTCGGCTTGGACGTAGCTTTACGCAGCTCTGGCGAGGAACACAAGGCCTGCCGAGTGCTAATCTGTGAATTAATTACTGCGAGGTGTCGTTCTTAGTAAGTGGCAGCTCTGTTAACTGTATTATTTGGCAGTATTGGATGTAAAACTTAGATCGTAGAGTCGCTTGCTCTCGCAGCATCCACCCAGAGCAGCAGCAGCAGGTTCACACAGCTGCCGCTAGGCGGCAGCAAGACGTGATGGCACGTATTGTCGCCATGTTCTCACATTCCGAGTTTAGTGTCTTATAGGCATACCTGTGAAACACACTTCTCTAATGTGTGGGATAAATGGCGCTGATTGGAGCTGGTAGCAGGTCTTGAAGATTCTCAAAACAAGCGAATATTTTTGCGAAACTGTCTTCACTGCTAACACAAATTGCATTACTCTTTCAGTGGTACTTTCTCAGGATACTAATCGATTTAATGACAGAGTGCAAGGCAACTTTTAACTCACACATCAAGTACAGCACAAGAAGACACAGTGTGTGACCATGTAAATTATTTAGTAACTCCTATTCATCCAATGGCGCCAGAAGACAATAGTGACTGCAAAAAGAGACGCAGTAGCCTCACGAACCATTAAAAACACCATTCATATTGCACACTTTGAAACACAGCAGTGTAGGTCACTACTAGCGCATGGATGGGTGAATGCGAGTTGTGTGAGGTAGTAGTAGGAATGATGGACATAGTTCCGTTTTCAGTACAATACCAGGTGATATATTTGTGTTGATCCAAGTTTACACAGGGCAGGTCTACTTGGCAACAGTGAAACACTGTGATGGAGATGTGTGAATGAGCCTAAAATGTTGAGGGGACATGTGGTAAGAGAAACCAGGTTAGCATTGTGTTAGTAGCTGTAGTTATGTTCCTGTGAAATGTCAATCAGATGTAATCCAGTTTGGTGAATGTTGTTATTACAGGAAGAATTGCTAGTGCAAAACAAAGAGTGATAGATTTAGTATCTGAAAGCAGTTAATAACTGAGTAGCTACTGGTGTCATGTGACACAAACTGGTTTGTGATGTTGCTGTCTATTCCAAAATCCTGAAGCTTGCTAGTGTTTTGTGTCTTGACTGCCTCTGTATCTGCTTATGTACTAGAGCTTCTGTGTATGTGACATGATGAATATTGCATGCAGGGTTTGTCCAATCTTTCTGCTAGACACAGGATGAGAGGTGCATCAGCTGTAATTGTGAACAGCATCGACTTGTATGACATTGATGGGATTCAAAGTGCTGTCAAAATAGTAGAGCCTCACATCTAAATACTATATGTTAATACTAGCATACTGGTCTGCTTTCTAAACACTTCAGTGTTGTGGTATTCATTGGCTGACACTTTTGAATTTAATTTAGGTAACTATATGTAGTGGCAGATTGCCAGACATGTGGGAAAATACTTTGTGCGTCACACCAGTGAAATTTGTACATGACATGCTTGTGCACCACAGATTTGCTGTAATAGTTGGTTTTTAGGTGAAGGGCAGTGGCTTATTACACAGGCAGATATGCTTCAGTTAAGAATCTGATGAGGTGTCACCTGCAGTCTGTATTATGAGGCTGCAGCTGGATAGCAAGGCCACTAGGAAAGTTACTTGAAACATAATGTTAAATGAACTTCCTGTAAAGGGGTAGCTTGCACACTTAATGATTAAAGAGACATCTTCCTTCACATGTTTATTTACGGTGCTGAAACAATTATGGCATCAGCTGCAGCCATGAAGATGAATAAAGTTAAATGTTGTGGGTCTGTGTGCAGTCAGTATGTGATAGTGGCATACAGGCACCAGAAGCTTTGTAGGCGTTAGGGAAAAATAAATATTAGGTAATGCAAGCTAATTTTAGAGCGCTAGAGTGTATTTAAGCAGTAGTGTGAGTGAAAGTATGTGAGTGAGACAGATTTGGAACATGCAGCTATCTTGTGTAAAGTTGATGTAAGGTTTCCAAATGTTGTGTGTGGCAGTAGGTGTGTGTTATGAAATGACGTGATTGAGACAGTAGGAAGAGATGTTGTGACAGCAGAGTGTGATACTGAGGAAGAGAAGAGGCTTTTGCCTGTGCTAGGCTTAGTCTTAGACTGGCTGTGATTTGTGTCAGGTTTGTGAATGAGCTAAAGGGGTGCTAGTGACATGTACTTGTGTCAGTGTAGTTGTGGTTTTGGTGTGCTTTCTGAGTTGTTATTAGAGTGACATTTTAGATGTGCATTGGTGATGTAAGGGATAGGTTTATTGCCAGTTTTATCATGTTCTGTTGTGAATGAAAGAGAGTGGAGGAGAACTGCGTAAATGGACAGCATAGTTTGTGACAAGTGGGTGCAGATATGAAGCGAAACTTGTGTAGGTGGCTGAGGGTATTAGCAGCTGATGTGAGACATGAGAGAGTGAGATTGCGAAAAAAATGTGGAACGCTTCACGATTTTGCGTGTCATCCTTGCGCAGGGGCCATGCTAATCTTCTCTGTATCGTTCCAATTTTAGTATATGTACCGCCGAAGCGAGTACATTCGAGGAGCCGTCTGAAATTGTATATATAGTTATGGCGTCGCGTCAAATATGGTTCGGCTTGGACGTAGCTTTACGCAGCTCTGGCGAGGAACACAAGGCCTGCCGAGTGCTAATCTGTGAATTAATTACTGCGAGGTGTCGTTCTTAGTAAGTGGCAGCTCTGTTAACTGTAGTATTTGGCAGTATTGGATGTAAAACTTAGATCGTAGAGTCGCTTGCTCTCGCAGCATCCACCCAGAGCAGCAGCAGCAGGTTCACACAGCTGCCGCTAGGCGGCAGCAAGACGTGATGGCACGTATTGTCGCCATGTTCTCACATTCCGAGTTTAGTGTCTTATAGGCATACCTATGAAACACACTTCTCTAATGTGTGGGATAAATGGCGCTGATTGGAGCTGGTAGCAGGTCTTGAAGATTCTCAAAACAAGCGAATATTTTTGCGAAACTGTCTTCACTGCTAACACAAATTGCATTACTCTTTCAGTGGTACTTTCTCAGGATACTAATCGATTTAATGACAGAGTGCAAGGCAACTTTTAACTCACACATCAAGTACAGCACAAGAAGACACAGTGTGTGACCATGTAAATTATTTAGTAACTCCTATTCATCCAATGGCGCCAGAAGACAATAGTGACTGCAAAAAGAGACGCAGTAGCCTCACGAACCATTAAAAACACCATTCATATTGCACACTTTGAAACACAGCAGTGTAGGTCACTACTAGCGCATGGATGGGTGAATGCGAGTTGTGTGAGGTAGTAGTAGGAATGATGGACATAGTTCCGTTTTCAGTACAATACCAGGTGATATATTTGTGTTGATCCAAGTTTACACAGGGCAGGTCTACTTGGCAACAGTGAAACACTGTGATGGAGATGTGTGAATGAGCCTAAAATGTTGAGGGGACATGTGGTAAGAGAAACCAGGTTAGCATTGTGTTAGTAGCTGTAGTTATGTTCCTGTGAAATGTCAATCAGATGTAATCCAGTTTGGTGAATGTTGTTATTACAGGAAGAATTGCTAGTGCAAAACAAAGAGTGATAGATTTAGTATCTGAAAGCAGTTAATAACTGAGTAGCTACTGGTGTCATGTGACACAAACTGGTTTGTGATGTTGCTGTCTATTCCAAAATCCTGAAGCTTGCTAGTGTTTTGTGTCTTGACTGCCTCTGTATCTGCTTATGTACTAGAGCTTCTGTGTATGTGACATGATGAATATTGCATGCAGGGTTTGTCCAATCTTTCTGCTAGACACAGGATGAGAGGTGCATCAGCTGTAATTGTGAACAGCATCGACTTGTATGACATTGATGGGATTCAAAGTGCTGTCAAAATAGTAGAGCCTCACATCTAAATACTATATGTTAATACTAGCATACTGGTCTGCTTTCTAAACACTTCAGTGTTGTGGTATTCATTGGCTGACACTTTTGAATTTAATTTAGGTAACTATATGTAGTGGCAGATTGCCAGACATGTGGGAAAATACTTTGTGCGTCACACCAGTGAAATTTGTACATGACATGCTTGTGCACCACAGATTTGCTGTAATAGTTGGTTTTTAGGTGAAGGGCAGTGGCTTATTACACAGGCAGATATGCTTCAGTTAAGAATCTGATGAGGTGTCACCTGCAGTCTGTATTATGAGGCTGCAGCTGGATAGCAAGGCCACTAGGAAAGTTACTTGAAACATAATGTTAAATGAACTTCCTGTAAAGGGGTAGCTTGCACACTTAATGATTAAAGAGACATCTTCCTTCACATGTTTATTTATGGTGCTGAAACAATTATGGCATCAGCTGCAGCCATGAAGATGAATAAAGTTAAATGTTGTGGGTCTGTGTGCAGTCAGTATGTGATAGTGGCATACAGGCACCAGAAGCTTTGTAGGCGTTAGGGAAAAATAAATATTAGGTAATGCAAGCTAATTTTAGAGCGCTAGAGTGTATTTAAGCAGTAGTGTGAGTGAAAGTATGTGAGTGAGAAAGATTTGGAACATGCAGCTATCTTGTGTAAAGTTGATGTAAGGTTTCCAAATGTTGTGTGTGGCAGTAGGTGTGTGTTATGAAATGACGTGATTGAGACAGTAGGAAGAGATGTTGTGACAGCAGAGTGTGATACTGAGGAAGAGAAGAGGCTTTTGCCTGTGCTAGGCTTAGTCTTAGACTGGCTGTGATTTGTGTCAGGTTTGTGAATGAGCTAAAGGGGTGCTAGTGACATGTACTTGTGTCAGTGTAGTTGTGGTTTTGGTGTGCTTGCTGAGTTGTTATTAGAGTGACATTTTAGATGTGCATTGGTGATGTAAGGGATAGGTTTATTGCCAGTTTTATCATGTTCTGTTGTGAATGAAAGAGAGTGGAGGAGAACTGCGTAAATGGACAGCGTAGTTTGTGACAAGTGGGTGCAGATATGAAGCGAAACTTGTGTAGGTGGCTGAGGGTATTAGCAGCTGATGTGAGACATGAGAGAGTGAGATTGCGAAAAAAATGTGGAACGCTTCACGATTTTGCGTGTCATCCTTGCGCAGGGGCCATGCTAATCTTCTCTGTATCGTTCCAATTTTAGTATATGTACCGCCGAAGCGAGTACATTCGAGGAGCCCTCTGAAATTGTATATATAGTTATGGCGTCGCGTCAAATATGGTTCGGCTTGGACGTAGCTTTACGCAGCTCTGGCGAGGAACACAAGGCCTGCCGAGTGCTAATCTGTGAATTAATTACTGCGAGGTGTCGTTCTTAGTAAGTGGCAGCTCTGTTAACTGTATTATTTGGCAGTATTGGATGTAAAACTTAGATCGTAGAGTCGCTTGCTCTCGCAGCATCCACCCAGAGCAGCAGCAGCAGGTTCACACAGCTGCCGCTAGGCGGCAGCAAGACGTGATGGCACGTATTGTCGCCATGTTCTCACATTCCGAGTTTAGTGTCTTATAGGCATACCTATGAAACACACTTCTCTAATGTGTGGGATAAATGGCGCTGATTGGAGCTGGTAGCAGGTCTTGAAGATTCTCAAAACAAGCGAATATTTTTGCGAAACTGTCTTCACTGCTAACACAAATTGCATTACTCTTTCAGTGGTACTTTCTCAGGATACTAATCGATTTAATGACAGAGTGCAAGGCAACTTTTAACTCACACATCAAGTACAGCACAAGAAGACACAGTGTGTGACCATGTAAATTATTTAGTAACTCCTATTCATCCAATGGCGCCAGAAGACAATAGTGACTGCAAAAAGAGACGCAGTAGCCTCACGAACCATTAAAAACACCATTCATATTGCACACTTTGAAACACAGCAGTGTAGGTCACTACTAGCGCATGGATGGGTGAATGCGAGTTGTGTGAGGTAGTAGTAGGAATGATGGACATAGTTCCGTTTTCAGTACAATACCAGGTGATATATTTGTGTTGATCCAAGTTTACACAGGGCAGGTCTACTTGGCAACAGTGAAACACTGTGATGGAGATGTGTGAATGAGCCTAAAATGTTGAGGGGACATGTGGTAAGAGAAACCAGGTTAGCATTGTGTTAGTAGCTGTAGTTATGTTCCTGTGAAATGTCAATCAGATGTAATCCAGTTTGGTGAATGTTGTTATTACAGGAAGAATTGCTAGTGCAAAACAAAGAGTGATAGATTTAGTATCTGAAAGCAGTTAATAACTGAGTAGCTACTGGTGTCATGTGACACAAACTGGTTTGTGATGTTGCTGTCTATTCCAAAATCCTGAAGCTTGCTAGTGTATTGTGTCTTGACTGCCTCTGTATCTGCTTATGTACTAGAGCTTCTGTGTATGTGACATGATGAATATTGCATGCAGGGTTTGTCCAATCTTTCTGCTAGACACAGGATGAGAGGTGCATCAGCTGTAATTGTGAACAGCATCGACTTGTATGACATTGATGGGATTCAAAGTGCTGTCAAAATAGTAGAGCCTCACATCTAAATACTATATGTTAATACTAGCATACTGGTCTGCTTTCTAAACACTTCAGTGTTGTGGTATTCATTGGCTGACACTTTTGAATTTAATTTAGGTAACTATATGTAGTGGCAGATTGCCAGACATGTGGGAAAATACTTTGTGCGTCACACCAGTGAAATTTGTACATGACATGCTTGTGCACCACAGATTTGCTGTAATAGTTGGTTTTTAGGTGAAGGGCAGTGGCTTATTACACAGGCAGATATGCTTCAGTTAAGAATCTGATGAGGTGTCACCTGCAGTCTGTATTATGAGGCTGCAGCTGGATAGCAAGGCCACTAGGAAAGTTACTTGAAACATAATGTTAAATGAACTTCCTGTAAAGGGGTAGCTTGCACACTTAATGATTAAAGAGACATCTTCCTTCACATGTTTATTTATGGTGCTGAAACAATTATGGCATCAGCTGCAGCCATGAAGATGAATAAAGTTAAATGTTGTGGGTCTGTGTGCAGTCAGTATGTGATAGTGGCATACAGGCACCAGAAGCTTTGTAGGCGTTAGGGAAAAATAAATATTAGGTAATGCAAGCTAATTTTAGAGCGCTAGAGTGTATTTAAGCAGTAGTGTGAGTGAAAGTATGTGAGTGAGAAAGATTTGGAACATGCAGCTATCTTGTGTAAAGTTGATGTAAGGTTTCCAAATGTTGTGTGTGGCAGTAGGTGTGTGTTATGAAATGACGTGATTGAGACAGTAGGAAGAGATGTTGTGACAGCAGAGTGTGATACTGAGGAAGAGAAGAGGCTTTTGCCTGTGCTAGGCTTAGTCTTAGACTGGCTGTGATTTGTGTCAGGTTTGTGAATGAGCTAAAGGGGTGCTAGTGACATGTACTTGTGTCAGTGTAGTTGTGGTTTTGGTGTGCTTGCTGAGTTGTTATTAGAGTGACATTTTAGATGTGCATTGGTGATGTAAGGGATAGGTTTATTGCCAGTTTTATCATGTTCTGTTGTGAATGAAAGAGAGTGGAGGAGAACTGCGTAAATGGACAGCGTAGTTTGTGACAAGTGGGTGCAGATATGAAGCGAAACTTGTGTAGGTGGCTGAGGGTATTAGCAGCTGATGTGAGACATGAGAGAGTGAGATTGCGAAAAAAATGTGGAACGCTTCACGATTTTGCGTGTCATCCTTGCGCAGGGGCCATGCTAATCTTCTCTGTATCGTTCCAATTTTAGTATATGTACCGCCGAAGCGAGTACATTCGAGGAGCCCTCTGAAATTGTATATATAGTTATGGCGTCGCGTCAAATATGGTTCGGCTTGGACGTAGCTTTACGCAGCTCTGGCGAGGAACACAAGGCCTGCCGAGTGCTAATCTGTGAATTAATTACTGCGAGGTGTCGTTCTTAGTAAGTGGCAGCTCTGTTAACTGTATTATTTGGCAGTATTGGATGTAAAACTTAGATCGTAGAGTCGCTTGCTCTCGCAGCATCCACCCAGAGCAGCAGCAGCAGGTTCACACAGCTGCCGCTAGGCGGCAGCAAGACGTGATGGCACGTATTGTCGCCATGTTCTCACATTCCGAGTTTAGTGTCTTATAGGCATACCTATGAAACACACTTCTCTAATGTGTGGGATAAATGGCGCTGATTGGAGCTGGTAGCAGGTCTTGAAGATTCTCAAAACAAGCGAATATTTTTGCGAAACTGTCTTCACTGCTAACACAAATTGCATTACTCTTTCAGTGGTACTTTCTCAGGATACTAATCGATTTAATGACAGAGTGCAAGGCAACTTTTAACTCACACATCAAGTACAGCACAAGAAGACACAGTGTGTGACCATGTAAATTATTTAGTAACTCCTATTCATCCAATGGCGCCAGAAGACAATAGTGACTGCAAAAAGTGACACAGTAGCCTCACGAACCATTAAAAACACCATTCATATTGCACACTTTGAAACACAGCAGTGTAGGTCACTACTAGCGCATGGATGGGTGAATGCGAGTTGTGTGAGGTAGTAGTAGGAATGATGGACATAGTTCCGTTTTCAGTACAATACCAGGTGATATATTTGTGTTGATCCAAGTTTACACAGGGCAGGTCTACTTGGCAACAGTGAAACACTGTGATGGAGATGTGTGAATGAGCCTAAAATGTTGAGGGGACATGTGGTAAGAGAAACCAGGTTAGCATTGTGTTAGTAGCTGTAGTTATGTTCCTGTGAAATGTCAGACAGATGTAATCCAGTTTGGTGAATGTTGTTATTACAGGAAGAATTGCTAGTGCAAAACAAAGAGTGATAGATTTAGTATCTGAAAGCAGTTAATAACTGAGTAGCTACTGGTGTCATGTGACACAATCTGGTTTGTGATGTTGCTGTCTATTCCAAAATCCTGAAGCTTGCTAGTGTTTTGTGTCTTGACTGCCTCTGTATCTGCTTATGTACTAGAGCTTCTGTGTATGTGACATGATGAATATTGCATGCAGGGTTTGTCCAATCTTTCTGCTAGACACAGGATGAGAGGTGCATCAGCTGTAATTGTGAACAGCATCGACTTGTATGACATTGATGGGATTCAAAGTGCTGTCAAAATAGTAGAGCCTCACATCTAAATACTATATGTTAATACTAGCATACTGGTCTGCTTTCTAAACACTTCAGTGTTGTGGTATTCATTGGCTGACACTTTTGAATTTAATTTAGGTAACTATATGTAGTGGCAGATTGCCAGACATGTGGGAAAATACTTTGTGCGTCACACCAGTGAAATTTGTACATGACATGCTTGTGCACCACAGATTTGCTGTAATAGTTGGTTTTTAGGTGAAGGGCAGTGGCTTATTACACAGGCAGATATGCTTCAGTTAAGAATCTGATGAGGTGTCACCTGCAGTCTGTATTATGAGGCTGCAGCTGGATAGCAAGGCCACTAGGAAAGTTACTTGAAACACAATGTTAAATGAACTTCCTGTAAAGGGGTAGCTTGCACACTTAATGATTAAAGAGACATCTTCCTTCACATGTTTATTTATGGTGCTGAAACAATTATGGCATCAGCTGCAGCCATGAAGATGAATAAAGTTAAATGTTGTGGGTCTGTGTGCAGTCAGTATGTGATAGTGGCATACAGGCACCAGAAGCTTTGTAGGCGTTAGGGAAAAATAAATATTAGGTAATGCAAGCTAATTTTAGAGCGCTAGAGTGTATTTAAGCAGTAGTGTGAGTGAAAGTATGTGAGTGAGAAAGATTTGGAACATGCAGCTATCTTGTGTAAAGTTGATGTAAGGTTTCCAAATGTTGTGTGTGGCAGTAGGTGTGTGTTATGAAATGACGTGATTGAGACAGTAGGAAGAGATGTTGTGACAGCAGAGTGTGATACTGAGGAAGAGAAGAGGCTTTTGCCTGTGCTAGGCTTAGTCTTAGACTGGCTGTGATTTGTGTCAGGTTTGTGAATGAGCTAAAGGGGTGCTAGTGACATGTACTTGTGTCAGTGTAGTTGTGGTTTTGGTGTGCTTGCTGAGTTGTTATTAGAGTGACATTTTAGATGTGCATTGGTGATGTAAGGGATAGGTTTATTGCCAGTTTTATCATGTTCTGTTGTGAATGAAAGAGAGTGGAGGAGAACTGCGTAAATGGACAGCGTAGTTTGTGACAAGTGGGTGCAGATATGAAGCGAAACTTGTGTAGGTGGCTGAGGGTATTAGCAGCTGATGTGAGACATGAGAGAGTGAGATTGCGAAAAAAATGTGGAACGCTTCACGATTTTGCGTGTCATCCTTGCGCAGGGGATATGCTAATCTTCTCTGTATCGTTCCAATTTTAGTATATGTACCGCCGAAGCGAGTACATTCGAGGAGCCCTCTGAAATTGTATATATAGTTATGGCGTCGCGTCAAATATGGTTCGGCTTGGACGTAGCTTTACGCAGCTCTGGCGAGGAACACAAGGCCTGCCGAGTGCTAATCTGTGAATTAATTACTGCGAGGTGTCGTTCTTAGTAAGTGGCAGCTCTGTTAACTGTATTATTTGGCAGTATTGGATGTAAAACTTAGATCGTAGAGTCGCTTGCTCTCGCAGCATCCACCCAGAGCAGCAGCAGCAGGTTCACACAGCTGCCGCTAGGCGGCAGCAAGACGTGATGGCACGTATTGTCGCCATGTTCTCACATTCCGAGTTTAGTGTCTTATAGGCATACCTATGAAACACACTTCTCTAATGTGTGGGATAAATGGCGCTGATTGGAGCTGGTAGCAGGTCTTGAAGATTCTCAAAACAAGCGAATATTTTTGCGAAACTGTCTTCACTGCTAACACAAATTGCATTACTCTTTCAGTGGTACTTTCTCAGGATACTAATCGATTTAATGACAGAGTGCAAGGCAACTTTTAACTCACACATCAAGTACAGCACAAGAAGACACAGTGTGTGACCATGTAAATTATTTAGTAACTCCTATTCATCCAATGGCGCCAGAAGACAATAGTGACTGCAAAAAGAGACGCAGTAGCCTCACGAACCATTAAAAACACCATTCATATTGCACACTTTGAAACACAGCAGTGTAGGTCACTACTAGCGCATGGATGGGTGAATGCGAGTTGTGTGAGGTAGTAGTAGGAATGATGGACATAGTTCCGTTTTCAGTACAATACCAGGTGATATATTTGTGTTGATCCAAGTTTACACAGGGCAGGTCTACTTGGCAACAGTGAAACACTGTGATGGAGATGTGTGAATGAGCCTAAAATGTTGAGGGGACATGTGGTAAGAGAAACCAGGTTAGCATTGTGTTAGTAGCTGTAGTTATGTTCCTGTGAAATGTCAGTCAGATGTAATCCAGTTTGGTGAATGTTGTTATTACAGGAAGAATTGCTAGTGCAAAACAAAGAGTGATAGATTTAGTATCTGAAAGCAGTTAATAACTGAGTAGCTACTGGTGTCATGTGACACAAACTGGTTTGTGATGTTGCTGTCTATTCCAAAATCCTGAAGCTTGCTAGTGTTTTGTGTCTTGACTGCCTCTGTATCTGCTTATGTACTAGAGCTTCTGTGTATGTGACATGATGAATATTGCATGCAGGGTTTGTCCAATCTTTCTGCTAGACACAGGATGAGAGGTGCATCAGCTGTAATTGTGAACAGCATCGACTTGTATGACATTGATGGGATTCAAAGTGCTGTCAAAATAGTAGAGCCTCACATCTAAATACTATATGTTAATACTAGCATACTGGTCTGCTTTCTAAACACTTCAGTGTTGTGGTATTCATTGGCTGACACTTTTGAATTTAATTTAGGTAACTATATGTAGTGGCAGATTGCCAGACATGTGGGAAAATACTTTGTGCGTCACACCAGTGAAATTTGTACATGACATGCTTGTGCACCACAGATTTGCTGTAATAGTTGGTTTTTAGGTGAAGGGCAGTGGCTTATTACACAGGCAGATATGCTTCAGTTAAGAATCTGATGAGGTGTCACCTGCAGTCTGTATTATGAGGCTGCAGCTGGATAGCAAGGCCACTAGGAAAGTTACTTGAAACATAATGTTAAATGAACTTCCTGTAAAGGGGTAGCTTGCACACTTAATGATTAAAGAGACATCTTCCTTCACATGTTTATTTATGGTGCTGAAACAATTATGGCATCAGCTGCAGCCATGAAGATGAATAAAGTTAAATGTTGTGGGTCTGTGTGCAGTCAGTATGTGATAGTGGCATACAGGCACCAGAAGCTTTGTAGGCGTTAGGGAAAAATAAATATTAGGTAATGCAAGCTAATTTTAGAGCGCTAGAGTGTATTTAAGCAGTAGTGTGAGTGAAAGTATGTAAATGAGAAAGATTTGGAACATGCAGCTATCTTGTGTAAAGTTGATGTAAGGTTTCCAAATGTTGTGTGTGGCAGTAGGTGTGTGTTATGAAATGACGTGATTGAGACAGTAGGAAGAGATGTTGTGACAGCAGAGTGTGATACTGAGGAAGAGAAGAGGCTTTTGCCTGTGCTAGGCTTAGTCTTAGACTGGCTGTGATTTGTGTCAGGTTTGTGAATGAGCTAAAGGGGTGCTAGTGACATGTACTTGTGTCAGTGTAGTTGTGGTTTTGGTGTGCTTGCTGAGTTGTTATTAGAGTGACATTTTTAGATGTGCATTGGTGATGTAAGGGATAGGTTTATCGCCAGTTTTATCATGTTCTGTTGTGAATGAAAGAGAGTGGAGGAGAACTGCGTAAATGGACAGCGTAGTTTGTGACAAGTGGGTGCAGATATGAAGCGAAACTTGTGTAGGTGGCTGAGGGTATTAGCAGCTGATGTGAGACATGAGAGAGTGAGATTGCGAAAAAAATGTGGAACGCTTCACGATTTTGCGTGTCATCCTTGCGCAGGGGCCATGCTAATCTTCTCTGTATCGTTCCAATTTTAGTATATGTACCGCCGAAGCGAGTACATTCGAGGAGCCCTCTGAAATTGTATATATAGTTATGGCGTCGCGTCAAATATGGTTCGGCTTGGACGTAGCTTTACGCAGCTCTGGCGAGGAACACAAGGCCTGCCGAGTGCTAATCTGTGAATTAATTACTGCGAGGTGTCGTTCTTAGTAAGTGGCAGCTCTGTTAACTGTATTATTTGGCAGTATTGGATGTAAAACTTAGATCGTAGAGTCGCTTGCTCTCGCAGCATCCACCCAGAGCAGCAGCAGCAGGTTCACACAGCTGCCGCTAGGCGGCAGCAAGACGTGATGGCACGTATTGTCGCCATGTTCTCACATTCCGAGTTTAGTGTCTTATAGGCATACCTATGAAACACACTTCTCTAATGTGTGGGATAAATGGCGCTGATTGGAGCTGGTAGCAGGTCTTGAAGATTCTCAAAACAAGCGAATATTTTTGCGAAACTGTCTTCACTGCTAACACAAATTGCATTTCTCTTTCAGTGGTACTTTCTCAGGATACTAATCGATTTAATGACAGAGTGCAAGGCAACTTTTAACTCACACATCAAGTACAGCACAAGAAGACACAGTGTGTGACCATGTAAATTATTTAGTAACTCCTATTCATCCAATGGCGCCAGAAGACAATAGTGACTGCAAAAAGAGACGCAGTAGCCTCACGAACCATTAAAAACACCATTCATATTGCACACTTTGAAACACAGCAGTGTAGGTCACTACTAGCGCATGGATGGGTGAATGCGAGTTGTGTGAGGTAGTAGTAGGAATGATGGACATAGTTCCGTTTTCAGTACAATACCAGGTGATATATTTGTGTTGATCCAAGTTTACACAGGGCAGGTCTACTTGGCAACAGTGAAACACTGTGATGGAGATGTGTGAATGAGCCTAAAATGTTGAGGGGACATGTGGTAAGAGAAACCAGGTTAGCATTGTGTTAGTAGCTGTAGTTATGTTCCTGTGAAATGTCAGTCAGATGTAATCCAGTTTGGTGAATGTTGTTATTACAGGAAGAATTGCTAGTGCAAAACAAAGAGTGATAGATTTAGTATCTGAAAGCAGTTAATAACTGAGTAGCTACTGGTGTCATGTGACACAAACTGGTTTGTGATGTTGCTGTCTATTCCAAAATCCTGAAGCTTGCTAGTGTTTTGTGTCTTGACTGCCTCTGTATCTGCTTATGTACTAGAGCTTCTGTGTATGTGACATGATGAATATTGCATGCAGGGTTTGTCCAATCTTTCTGCTAGACACAGGATGAGAGGTGCATCAGCTGTAATTGTGAACAGCATCGACTTGTATGACATTGATGGGATTCAAAGTGCTGTCAAAATAGTAGAGCCTCACATCTAAATACTATATGTTAATACTAGCATACTGGTCTGCTTTCTAAACACTTCAGTGTTGTGGTATTCATTGGCTGACACTTTTGAATTTAATTTAGGTAACTATATGTAGTGGCAGATTGCCAGACATGTGGGAAAATACTTTGTGCGTCACACCAGTGAAATTTGTACATGACATGCTTGTGCACCACAGATTTGCTGTAATAGTTGGTTTTTAGGTGAAGGGCAGTGGCTTATTACACAGGCAGATATGCTTCAGTTAAGAATCTGATGAGGTGTCACCTGCAGTCTGTATTATGAGGCTGCAGCTGGATAGCAAGGCCACTAGGAAAGTTACTTGAAACATAATGTTAAATGAACTTCCTGTAAAGGGGTAGCTTGCACACTTAATGATTAAAGAGACATCTTCCTTCACATGTTTATTTATGGTGCTGAAACAATTATGGCATCAGCTGCAGCCATGAAGATGAATAAAGTTAAATGTTGTGGGTCTGTGTGCAGTCAGTATGTGATAGTGGCATACAGGCACCAGAAGCTTTGTAGGCGTTAGGGAAAAATAAATATTAGGTAATGCAAGCTAATTTTAGAGCGCTAGAGTGTATTTAAGCAGTAGTGTGAGTGAAAGTATGTGAGTGAGAAAGATTTGGAACATGCAGCTATCTTGTGTAAAGTTGATGTAAGGTTTCCAAATGTTGTGTGTGGCAGTAGGTGTGTGTTATGAAATGACGTGATTGAGACAGTAGGAAGAGATGTTGTGACAGCAGAGTGTGATACTGAGGAAGAGAAGAGGCTTTTGCCTGTGCTAGGCTTAGTCTTAGACTGGCTGTGATTTGTGTCAGGTTTGTGAATGAGCTAAAGGGGTGCTAGTGACATGTACTTGTGTCAGTGTAGTTGTGGTTTTGGTGTGCTTGCTGAGTTGTTATTAGAGTGACATTTTAGATGTGCATTGGTGATGTAAGGGATAGGTTTATTGCCAGTTTTATCATGTTCTGTTGTGAATGAAAGAGAGTGGAGGAGAACTGCGTAAATGGACAGCGTAGTTTGTGACAAGTGGGTGCAGATATGAAGCGAAACTTGTGTAGGTGGCTGAGGGTATTAGCAGCTGATGTGAGACATGAGAGAGTGAGATTGCGAAAAAAATGTGGAACGCTTCACGATTTTGCGTGTCATCCTTGCGCAGGGGCCATGCTAATCTTCTCTGTATCGTTCCAATTTTAGTATATGTACCGCCGAAGCGAGTACATTCGAGGAGCCCTCTGAAATTGTATATATAGTTATGGCGTCGCGTCAAATATGGTTCGGCTTGGACGTAGCTTTACGCAGCTCTGGCGAGGAACACAAGGCCTGCCGAGTGCTAATCTGTGAATTAATTACTGCGAGGTGTCGTTCTTAGTAAGTGGCAGCTCTGTTAACTGTATTATTTGGCAGTATTGGATGTAAAACTTAGATCGTAGAGTCGCTTGCTCTCGCAGCATCCACCCAGAGCAGCAGCAGCAGGTTCACACAGCTGCCGCTAGGCGGCAGCAAGACGTGATGGCACGTATTGTCGCCATGTTCTCACATTCCGAGTTTAGTGTCTTATAGGCATACCTATGAAACACACTTCTCTAATGTGTGGGATAAATGGCGCTGATTGGAGCTGGTAGCAGGTCTTGAAGATTCTCAAAACAAGCGAATATTTTTGCGAAACTGTCTTCACTGCTAACACAAATTGCATTACTCTTTCAGTGGTACTTTCTCAGGATACTAATCGATTTAATGACAGAGTGCAAGGCAACTTTTAACTCACACATCAAGTACAGCACAAGAAGACACAGTGTGTGACCATGTAAATTATTTAGTAACTCCTATTCATCCAATGGCGCCAGAAGACAATAGTGACTGCAAAAAGAGACGCAGTAGCCTCACGAACCATTAAAAACACCATTCATATTGCACACTTTGAAACACAGCAGTGTAGGTCACTACTAGCGCATGGATGGGTGAATGCGAGTTGTGTGAGGTAGTAGTAGGAATGATGGACATAGTTCCGTTTTCAGTACAATACCAGGTGATATATTTGTGTTGATCCAAGTTTACACAGGGCAGGTCTACTTGGCAACAGTGAAACACTGTGATGGAGATGTGTGAATGAGCCTAAAATGTTGAGGGGACATGTGGTAAGAGAAACCAGGTTAGCATTGTGTTAGTAGCTGTAGTTATGTTCCTGTGAAATGTCAGTCAGATGTAATCCAGTTTGGTGAATGTTGTTATTACAGGAAGAATTGCTAGTGCAAAACAAAGAGTGATAGATTTAGTATCTGAAAGCAGTTAATAACTGAGTAGCTACTGGTGTCATGTGACACAAACTGGTTTGTGATGTTGCTGTCTATTCCAAAATCCTGAAGCTTGCTAGTGTTTTGTGTCTTGACTGCCTCTGTATCTGCTTATGTGCTAGAGCTTCTGTGTATGTGACATGATGAATATTGCATGCAGGGTTTGTCCAATCTTTCTGCTAGACACAGGATGAGAGGTGCATCAGCTGTAATTGTGAACAGCATCGACTTGTATGACATTGATGGGATTCAAAGTGCTGTCAAAATAGTAGAGCCTCACATCTAAATACTATATGTTAATACTAGCATACTGGTCTGCTTTCTAAACACTTCAGTGTTGTGGTATTCATTGGCTGACACTTTTGAATTTAATTTAGGTAACTATATGTAGTGGCAGATTGCCAGACATGTGGGAAAATACTTTGTGCGTCACACCAGTGAAATTTGTACATGACATGCTTGTGCACCACAGATTTGCTGTAATAGTTGGTTTTTAGGTGAAGGGCAGTGGCTTATTACACAGGCAGATATGCTTCAGTTAAGAATCTGATGAGGTGTCACCTGCAGTCTGTATTATGAGGCTGCAGCTGGATAGCAAGGCCACTAGGATAGTTACTTGAAACATAATGTTAAATGAACTTCCTGTAAAGGGGTAGCTTGCACACTTAATGATTAAAGAGACATCTTCCTTCACATGTTTATTTATGGTGCTGAAACAATTATGGCATCAGCTGCAGCCATGAAGATGAATAAAGTTAAATGTTGTGGGTCTGTGTGCAGTCAGTATGTGATAGTGGCATACAGGCACCAGAAGCTTTGTAGGCGTTAGGGAAAAATAAATATTAGGTAATGCAAGCTAATTTTAGAGCGCTAGAGTGTATTTAAGCAGTAGTGTGAGTGAAAGTATGTGAGTGAGAAAGATTTGGAACATGCAGCTATCTTGTGTAAAGTTGATGTAAAGTTTCCAAATGTTGTGTGTGGCAGTAGGTGTGTGTTATGAAATGACGTGATTGAGACAGTAGGAAGAGATGTTGTGACAGCAGAGTGTGATACTGAGGAAGAGAAGAGGCTTTTGCCTGTGCTAGGCTTAGTCTTAGACTGGCTGTGATTTGTGTCAGGTTTGTGAATGAGCTAAAGGGGTGCTAGTGACATGTACTTGTGTCAGTGTAGTTGTGGTTTTGGTGTGCTTGCTGAGTTGTTATTAGAGTGACATTTTAGATGTGCATTGGTGATGTAAGGGATAGGTTTATTGCCAGTTTTATCATGTTCTGTTGTGAATGAAAGAGAGTGGAGGAGAACTGCGTAAATGGACAGCGTAGTTTGTGACAAGTGGGTGCAGATATGAAGCGAAACTTGTGTAGGTGGCTGAGGGTATTAGCAGCTGATGTGAGACATGAGAGAGTGAGATTGCGAAAAAAATGTGGAACGCTTCACGATTTTCCGTGTCATCCTTGCGCAGGGGCCATGCTAATCTTCTCTGTATCGTTCCAATTTTAGTATATGTACCGCCGAAGCGAGTACATTCGAGGAGCCCTCTGAAATTGTATATATAGTTATGGCGTCGCGTCAAATATGGTTCGGCTTGGACGTAGCTTTACGCAGCTCTGGCGAGGAACACAAGGCCTGCCGAGTGCTAATCTGTGAATTAATTACTGCGAGGTGTCGTTCTTAGTAAGTGGCAGCTCTGTTAACTGTATTATTTGGCAGTATTGGATGTAAAACTTAGATCGTAGAGTCGCTTGCTCTCGCAGCATCCACCCAGAGCAGCAGCAGCAGGTTCACACAGCTGCCGCTAGGCGGCAGCAAGACGTGATGGCACGTATTGTCGCCATGTTCTCACATTCCGAGTTTAGTGTCTTATAGGCATACCTATGAAACACACTTCTCTAATGTGTGGGATAAATGGCGCTGATTGGAGCTGGTAGCAGGTCTTGAAGATTCTCAAAACAAGCGAATATTTTTGCGAAACTGTCTTCACTGCTAACACAAATTGCATTACTCTTTCAGTGGTACTTTCTCAGGATACTAATCGATTTAATGACAGAGTGCAAGGCAACTTTTAACTCACACATCAAGTACAGCACAAGAAGACACAGTGTGTGACCATGTAAATTATTGAGTAACTCCTATTCATCCAATGGCGCCAGAAGACAATAGTGACTGCAAAAAGAGACGCAGTAGCCTCACGAACCATTAAAAACACCATTCATATTGCACACTTTGAAACACAGCAGTGTAGGTCACTACTAGCGCATGGATGGGTGAATGCGAGTTGTGTGAGGTAGTAGTAGGAATGATGGACATAGTTCCGTTTTCAGTACAATACCAGGTGATATATTTGTGTTGATCCAAGTTTACACAGGGCAGGTCTACTTGGCAACAGTGAAACACTGTGATGGAGATGTGTGAATGAGCCTAAAATGTTGAGGGGACATGTGGTAAGAGAAACCAGGTTAGCATTGTGTTAGTAGCTGTAGTTATGTTCCTGTGAAATGTCAATCAGATGTAATCCAGTTTGGTGAATGTTGTTATTACAGGAAGAATTGCTAGTGCAAAACAAAGAGTGATAGATTTAGTATCTGAAAGCAGTTAATAACTGAGTAGCTACTGGTGTCATGTGACACAAACTGGTTTGTAATGCTGCTGTCTATTCCAAAATCCTGAAGCTTGCTAGTGTTTTGTGTCTTGACTGCCTCTGTATCTGCTTATGTGCTAGAGCTTCTGTGTATGTGACATGATGAATATTGCATGCAGGGTTTTTCCAATCTTTCTGCTAGACACAGGATGAGAGGTGCATCAGCTGTAATTGTGAACAGCATCGACTTGTATGACATTGATGGGATTCAAAGTACTGTCAAAATAGTAGAGCCTCACATCTAAATACTATATGTTAATACTAGCATACTGGTCTGCTTTCTAAACACTTCAGTGTTGTGGTATTCATTGGCTGACACTTTTGAATTTAATTTAGGTAACTATATGTAGTGGCAGATTGCCAGACATGTGGGAAAATACTTTGTGCGTCACACCAGTGAAATTTGTACATGACATGCTTGTGCGCCACAGATTTGCTGTAATAGTTGGTTTTTAGGTGAAGAGCAGTGGCTTAATACAGAGGCAGATATGCTTCAGTTAAGAATCTGATGAGGTGTCACCTGCAGTCTGTATTATGAGGCTGCAGCTGGATAGCAAGGCCACTAGGAAAGTTACTTGAAACATAATGTTAAATGAACTTCCTGTAAAGGGGTAGCTTGCACACTTAATGATTAAAGAGACATCTTCCTTCACATGTTTATTTATGGTGCTGAAACAATTATGGCATCAGCTGCAGCCATGAAGATGAATAGAGTTAAATGTTGTGGGTCTGTGTGCAGTCAGTATGTGATAGTGGCATACAGGCACCAGAAGCTTTGTAGGCGTTAGAGAAAAATAAATATTAGGTAATGCAAGCTAATTTTAGAGCGCTAGAGTGTATTTAAGCAGTAGTGTGAGTGAAAGAATTTGAGTGAGAAAGATTTGGAACATGCAGCTATCTTGTGTAAAGTTGATGTAAGGTTTCCAAATGTTGTGTGTGGCAGTAGGTGTGTGTTATGAAATGACGTGATTGAGACAGTAGGAAGAGATGTTGTGACAGCAGAGTGTGATACTGAGGAAGAGAAGAGGCTTTTGCCTGTGCTAGGCTTAGTCTTAGACTGGCTGTGATTTGTGTCAGGTTTGTGATTGAGCTGAAGGGGTGCTAGTGACATGTACTTGTGTCAGTGTAGTTGTGGTTTTGGTGTGCTTGCCTAGTTGTTATTAGAGTGACATTTTAGATGTGCATTGGTGATGTAAGGGATAGGATTATTGCCAGTTTTATCATGTTCTGTTGTGAATGAAAGAGAGTGGAGGAGAACTGCGTAAATGGACAGCATAGTTTGTGACAAGTGGGTGCAGATATGAAGCGAAACTTGTGTAGGTGGCTGAGGGTATTAGCAGCTGATGTGAGACATGAGAGAGTGAGATTGCGAAAAAAATGTGGAACGCTTCACGATTTTGCGTGTCATCCTTGCGCAGGGGCCATGCTAATCTTCTCTGTATCGTTCCAATTTTAGTATATGTACCGCCGAAGCGAGTACATTCGAGGAGCCGTCTGAAATTGTATATATAGTTGTGGCGTCGCGTCAAATGTGGTTCGGCTTGGACGTAGCTTTACGCAGCTCTGGCGAGGAACACAAGGCCTGCCGAGTGCTAATCTGTGAATTAATTACTGCGAGGTGTCGTTCTTAGTAAGTGACAGCTCTGTTAACTGTATTATTTGGCAGTATTGGATGTAAAACATAGATCGTAGAGTCGCTTGCTCTCTCAGCATCCACCCAGAGCAGAGTATATGTACCGCCGAAGCGAGTACATTCGAGGAGCCCTCTGAAATTGTATATATAGTTATGACGTCGCGTCAAATATGGTTCGGCTTGGACGTAGCTTTACGCAGCTCTGGCGAGGAACACAAGGCCTGCCGAGTGCTAATCTGTGAATTAATTACTGCGAGGTGTCGTTCTTAGTAAGTGACAGCTCTGTTAACTGTATTATTAGGCAGTATTGGATGTAAAACTTAGATCGTAGAGTCGCTTGCTCTCGCAGCATCCACCCAGAGCAGCAGCAGCAGGTTCACACAGCTGCCGCTAGGCGGCAGCAATACGTGATGGCACGTATTGTCGCCATGTTCTCACATTCCGAGTTTAGTGTCTTATAGGCATACCTATGAAACACACTTCTCTAATGTGTGGGATAAATGGCGCTGATTGGAGCTGGTAGCAGGTCTTGAAGACTCTCAAAACAAGCGAATATTTTTGCGAAACTGTCTTCACTGCTACCACAAATTGCATTACTCTTTCAGTGGTACTTTCTCACGATACTAATCGATTTAATGACAGAGTGCAAGGCAACTTTCAACTCACACATCAAGTACAGCACAAGAAGACACAGTGTGTGACCATCTAAATTATTGAGTAACTCCTATTCATCCAATGGCGCCAGAAGACAATAGTGACTGCAAAAAGAGACACAGTAGCCTCACGAACCATTAAAAACACCATTCATATTGCACACTTTGAAACACAGCAGTGTAGGTCACTACTAGCGCATGGATGGGTGAATGCGAGTTGTGTGAGGTAGTAGTAGGAATGATGGACATAGTTCCGTTTTTAGTACAACACCAGGTGATATATTTGTGTTGATCCAAGTTTACACAGGGCAGGTCTACTTGGCAACAGTGAAACACTGTGATGGAGATGTGTGAATGAGCCTAAAATGTTGAGGGGACATGTGGTAAGAGAAACCAGGTTAGCATTGTGTTAGTAGCTGTAGTTATGTTCCTGTGAAATGTCAGTCAGATGTAATCCAGTTTGGTGAATGTTGTTATTACAGGAAGAATTGCTAGTGTGAAACAAAGAGTGATAGATTTAGTATCTGAAAGCAGTTAATAACTGAGTAGCTACTGGTGTCATGTGACACAAACTGGTTTGTGATGCTGCTGTCTATTCCAAAATCCTGAAGCTTGCTAGTGTTTTGTGTCTTGACTGCCTCTGTATCTACTTATGTGCTAGAGCTTCTGTGTATGTGACATGATGAATATTGCATGCAGGGTTTGTCTAATCTTTCTGCTAGACACAGGATGAGAGGTGCGTCAGCTGTAATTGTGAACAGCATCGACTTGTATGACATTGATGGGATTCAAAGTGCTGTCAAAATAGTAGAGCCTCACATCTAAATACTATATGTTAATACTAGCATACTGGTCTGCTTTCTAAACACTTAAGTGTTGTGGTATTCATTGGCTGACACTTTTGAATTTAATTTAGGTAACTATATGTAGTGGCAGATTGCCAGACATGTGGGAAAATACTTTGTGCGTCACACCAGTGAAATTTGTACATGACATGCTTGTGCACCACAGATTTGCTGTAATAGTTGGTTTTTAGGTGAAGGGCAGTGGCTTATTACACAGGCAGATATGCTTCAGTTAAGAATCTGATGAGGTGTCACCTGCAGTCTGTATTATGAGGCTGCAGCTGGATAGCAAGGCCACTAGGAAAGTTACTTGAAACATAATGTTAAATGAACTTCCTGTAAAGGGGTAGCTTGCACACTTAATGATTAAAGAGACATCTTCCTTCACATGTTTATTTATGGTGCTGAAACAATTATGGCATCAGCTGCAGCCATGATGATGAATAAAGTTAAATGTTGTGGGTCTGTGTGCAGTCAGTATGTGATAGTGGCATACAGGCACCAGAAGCTTTGTAGGCGTTAGAGAAAAATAAATATTAGGTAATGCAAGCTAATTTTAGAGCGCTAGAGTGTATTTAAGCAGTAGTGTGAGTGAAAGTATGTGAGTGAGAAATATTTGGAACATGCAGCTATCCTGTGTAAAGTTGATGTAAGGTATCCAAATGTTGTGTGTGGCAGTAGGTGTGTGTTATGAAATGACGTGATTGAGACAGTAGGAAGAGATGTTGTGACAGCAGAGTGTGATACTGAGGAAGAGAAGAGGCTTTTGCCTGTGCTAGGCTTAGTCTTAGACTGGCTGTGATTTGTGTCAGGTTTGTGAATGAGCTGAAGGGGTGCTAGTGACATGTACTTGTGTCAGTGTAGTTGTGGTTTTGGTGTGCTTGCTGAGTTGTTATTAGAGTGACATTTTAGATGTGCATTGGTGATGTAAGGGATAGGTTTATCGCCAGTTTTATCATGTTCTGTTGTGAATGAAAGAGAGTGGAGGAGAACTGCGGAAATGGACAGCATAGTTTGTGACAAGTGGGTGCAGGTATGAAGCGAAACTTGTGTAGGTGGCTGAGGGTATTAGCAGCTGATGTGAGACATGAGAGAGTGAGATTGCGAAAAAAATGTGGAACGCTTCACGATTTTGCGTGTCATTCTTGCGCAGGGGCCATGCTAATCTTCTCTGTATCGTTCCAATTTTAGTATATGTACCGCCGAAGCGAGTACATTCGAGGAGCCCTCTGAAATTGTATATATAGTTATGGCGTCGCGTCAAATATGGTTCGGCTTGGACGTAGCTTTACGCAGCTCTGGCGAGGAACACAAGGCCTGCCGAGTGCTAATCTGTGAATTAATTACTGCGAGGTGTCGTTCTTAGTAAGTGGCAGCTCTGTTAACTGTATTATTTGGCAGTATTGGATGTAAAACTTAGATCGTAGAGTCGCTTGCTCTCGCAGCATCCACCCAGAGCAGCAGCAGCAGGTTCACACAGCTGCCGCTAGGCGGCAGCAAGACGTGATGGCACGTATTGTCGCCATGTTCTCACATTCCGAGTTTAGTGTCTTATAGGCATACCTATGAAACACACTACTCTAATGTGTGGGATGAATGGCGCTGATTGGAGCTGGTAGCAGGTCTTGAAGACTCTCAAAACAAGCGAATATTTTTGCGAAACTGTCTTCACTGCTAACACAAATTGCATTACTCTTTCAGTGGTACTTTCTCACGATACTAATCGATTTAATGACAGAGTGCAAGGCAACTTTTAACTCACACATCAAGTACAGCACAAGAAGACACAGTGTGTGACCATCTAAATTATTGAGTAACTCCTATTCATCCAATGGCGCCAGAAGACAATAGTGACTGCAAAAAGAGACACAGTAGCCTCACGAACCATTAAAAACACCATTCATATTGCACACTTTGAAACACAGCAGTGTAGGTCACTACTAGCGCATGGATGGGTGAATGCGAGTTGTGTGAGGTAGTAGTAGGAATGATGGACATAGTTCCGTTTTCAGTACAATACCAGGTGATATATTTGTGTTGATCCAAGTTTACACAGGGCAGGTCTACTTGGCAACAGTGAAACACTGTGATGGAGATGTGTGAATGAGCCTAAAATGTTGAGGGGACATGTGGTAAGAGAAACCAGGTTAGCATTGTGTTAGTAGCTGTAGTTATGTTCCTGTGAAATGTCAATCAGATGTAATCCAGTTTGGTGAATGTTGTTATTACAGGAAGAATTGCTAGTGCAAAACAAAGAGTGATAGATTTAGTATCTGAAAGCAGTTAATAACTGAGTAGCTACTGGTGTCATGTGACACAAACAGGTTTGTGATGTTGCTGTCTATTCCAAAATCCTGAAGCTTGCTAGTGTTTTGTGTCTTGACTGCCTCTGTATCTGCTTATGTGCTAGAGCTTCTGTGTATGTGTCATGATGAATATTGCGTGCAGGGTTTGTCCAATCTTTCTGCTAGACACAGGATGAGAGGTGCATCAGCTGTAATTGTGAACAGCATCGACTTGTATGACATTGATGGGATTCAAAGTGCTGTCAAAATAGTAGAGCCTCACATCTAAATACTATATGTTAATACTAGCATACTGGTCTGCTTTCTAAACACTTCAGTGTTGTGGTATTCATTGGCTGACACTTTTGAATTTAATTTAGGTAACTATATGTAGTGGCAGATTGCCAGACATGTGGGAAAATACTTTGTGCGTCACACCAGTGAAATTTGTACATGACATGCTTGTGCACCACAGATTTGCTGTAATAGTTGGTTTTTAGGTGAAGGGCAGTGGCTTATTACACAGGCAGATATGCTTCAGTTAAGAATCTGATGAGGTGTCACCTGCAGTCTGTATTATGAGGCTGCAGCTGGATAGCAAGGCCACTAGGAAAGTTACTTGAAACATAATGTTAAATGAACTTCCTGTAAAGGGGTAGCTTACACACTTAATGATTAAAGAGACATCTTCCTTCACATGTTTATTTATGGTGCTGAAACAATTATGGCATCAGCTGCAGCCATGAAGATGAATAAAGTTAAATGTTGTGGGTCTGTGTGCAGACAGTATGTGATAGTGGCATACAGGCACCAGAAGCTTTGTAGGCGTTAGAGAAAAATAAATATTAGGTAATGCAAGCTAATTTTAGAGCGCTAGAGTGTATTTAAGCAGTAGTGTGAGTGAAAGTATGTGAGTGAGAAAGATTTGGAACATGCATCTATCTTGTGTAAAGTTGATGTAAGGTTTCCAAATGTTGTGTGTGGCAGTAGGTGTGTGTTATGAAATGACGTGATTGAGACAGTAGGAAGAGATGTTGTGACAGCAGAGTGTGATACTGAGGAAGAGAAGAGGCTTTTGCCTGTGCTAGGCTTAGTCTTAGACTGGCTGTGATTTGTGTCAGGTTTGTGAATGAGCTGAAGGGGTGCTAGTGACATGTACTTGTGTCAGTGTAGTTGTGGTTTTGGTGTGCTTGCTGAGTTGTTATTAGAGTGACATTTTAGATGTGCATTGGTGATGTAAGGGATAGGTTTATTGCCAGTTTTATCATGTTCTGTTGTGAATGAAAGAGAGTGGAGGAGAACTGCGTAAATGGACAGCATAGTTTGTGACAAGTGGGTGCAGATATGAAGCGAAACTTGTGTAGGTGGCTGAGGGTATTAGCAGCTGATGTGAGACATGAGAGAGTGAGATTGCGAAAAAAATGTGGAACGCTTCACGATTTTGCGTGTCATCCTTGCGCGAGCCCTCTGAAATTGTATATATAGTTATGGCGTCGCGTCAAATATGGTTCGGCTTGGACGTAGCTTTACACAGCTCTGGCGAGGAACACAAGGCCTGCCGAGTGCTAATCTGTGAATTAATTACTGCGAGGTGTCGTTCTTAGTAAGTGGCAGCTCTGTTAACTGTATTATTTGGCAGTATTGGATGTAAAACTTAGATCGTAGAGTCGCTTGCTCTCGCAGCATCCACCCAGAGCAGCAGCAGCAGGTTCACACAGCTGCCGCTAGGCGGCAGCAATACGTGATGGCACGTATTGTCGCCATGTTCTCACATTCCGAGTTTAGTGTCTTATAGGCATACCTATGAAACACACTTCTCTAATGTGTGGGATAAATGGCGCTGATTGGAGCTGGTAGCAGGTCTTGAAGACTCTCAAAACAAGCGAATATTTTTGCGAAACTGTCTTCACTGCTAACACAAATTGCATTACTCTTTCAGTGGTACTTTCTCACGATACTAATCGATTTAATGACAGAGTGCAAGGCAACTTTTGACTCACACATCAAGTACAGCACAAGAAGACACAGTGTGTGACCATGTAAATTATTGAGTAACTCCTATTCATCCAATGGCGCCAGAAGACAATAGTGACTGCAAAAAGAGACACAGTAGCCTCACGAACCATTAAAAACACCATTCATATTGCACACTTTGAAACACAGCAGTGTAGGTCACTACTAGCGCATGGATGGGTGAATGCGAGTTGTGTGAGGTAGTAGTAGTAGGAATGATGGACATAGTTAAGTTTTCAGTACAATACCAGGTGATATATTTGTGTTGATCCAAGTTTACACAGGGCAGGTCTACATGGCAACAGTGAAACACTGTGATGGAGATGTGTGAATGAGCCTAAAATGTTGAGGGGACATGTGGTAAGAGAAACCAGGTTAGCATTGTGTTAGTAGCTGTAGTTATGTTCCTGTGAAATGTCAATCAGATGTAATCCAGTTTGGTGAATGTTGTCATTACAGGAAGAATTGCTAGTGCAAAACAAAGAGTGATAGATTTAGTATCTGAAAGCAGTTAATAACTGAGTAGCTACTGGTGTCATGTGACACAAACTGGTTTGTGATGTTGCTGTCTATTCCAAAATCCTGAGGCTTGCTAGTGTTTTGTGTCTTGACTGCCTCTGTATCTGCTTATGTGCTAGAGCTTCTGTGTATGTGACATGATGAATATTGCATGCAGGGTTTGTCTAATCTTTCTGCTAGACACAGGATGAGAGGTGCATCAGCTGTAATTGTGAACAGCATCGACTTGTATGACATTGATGGGATTCAAAGTGCTGTCAAAATAGTAGAGCCTCACATCTAAATACTATATGTTAATACTAGCATACTGGTCTGCTTTCTAAACACTTCAGTGTTGTGGTATTCATTGGCTGACACTTTTGAATTTAATTTAGGTAACTATATGTAGTGGCAGATTGCCAGACATGTGGGAAAATACTTTGTGCGTCACACCAGTGAAATTTGTACATGACATGCTTGTGCACCACAGATTTGCTGTAATAGTTGGTTTTTAGGTGAAGGGCAGTGGCTTATTACACAGGCAGATATGCTTCAGTTAAGAATCTGATGAGGTGTCACCTGCAGTCTGTATTATGAGGCTGCAGCTGGATAGCAAGGCCACTAGGAAAGTTACTTGAAACATAATGTTAAATGAACTTCCTGTAAAGGGGTAGCTTGCACACTTAATGATTAAAGAGACATCTTCCTTCACATGTTTATTTATGGTGCTGAAACAATTATGGCATCAGCTGCAGCCATGAAGATGAATAAAGTTAAATGTTGTGGGTCTGTGTGCAGACAGTATGTGATAGTGGCATACAGGCACCAGAAGCTTTGTAGGCGTTAGAGAAAAATAAATATTAGGTAATGCAAGCTAATTTTAGAGCGCTAGAGTGTATTTAATCAGTAGTGTGAGTGAAAGTATGTGAGTGAGAAAGATTTGGAACATGCAGCTATCTTGTGTAAAGTTGATGTAAGGTTTCCAAATGTTGTGTGTGGCAGTAGGTGTGTGTTATGAAATGACGTGATTGAGACAGTAGGAAGAGATGTTGTGACAGCAGAGTGTGATACTGAGGAAGAGAAGAGGCTTTTGCCTGTGCTAGGCTTAGTCTTAGACTGGCTGTGATTTGTGTCAGGTTTGTGAATGAGCTGAAGGGGTGCTAGTGACATGTACTTGTGTCAGTGTAGTTGTGGTTTTGGTGTGCTTGCTGAGTTGTTATTAGAGTGACATTTTGGATGTGCATTGGTGATGTAAGGGATAGGTTTATTGCCAGTTTTATCATGTTCTGTTGTGAATGAAAGAGAGTGGAGGAGAACTGCGTAAATGGACAGAATAGTTTGTGACAAGTTGGTGCAGATATGAAGCGAAACTTGTGTAGGTGGCTGAGGGTATTAGCAGCTGATGTGAGACATGAGAGAGTGAGATTGCGAAAAAAATGTGGAACGCTTCACGATTTTGCGTGACATCCTTGCGCAGGGGCCATGCTAATCTTCTCTGTATCGTTCCAATTTTAGTATATGTACCGCCGAAGCGAGTACAATCGAGGAGCCCTCTGAAATTGTATATATAGTTATGGCGTCGCGTCAAATATGGTTCGGCTTGGACGTAGCTTTACGCAGCTCTGGCGAGGAACACAAGGCCTGCCGAGTGCTAATCTGTGAATTAATTACTGCGAGGTGTCGTTCTTAGTAAGTGGCAGCTCTGTTAACTGTATTATTTGGCAGTATTGGATGTAAAACTTAGATCGTAGAGTCGCTTGCTCTCGCAGCATCCACCCAGAGCAGCAGCAGCAGGTTCACACAGCTGCCGCTAGGCGGCAGCAAGACGTGATGGCACGTATTGTCGCCATGTTCTCACATTCCGAGTTTAGTGTCTTATAGGCATACCTATGAAACACACTTCTCTAATGTGTGGGATAAATGGCGCTGATTGGAGCTGGTAGTAGGTCTTGATGACTCTCAAAACAAGCGAATATTTTTGCGAAACTGTCTTCACTGCTAACACAAATTGCATTACTCTTTTAGTAGTACATTCTCACGATACTAATCGATATAATGACAGAGTGCAAGGCAACTTTTAACTCACACATCAAGTACAGCACAAGAAGACACAGTGTGTGACCATGTAAATTATTGAGTAACTCCTATTCATCCAATGGCGCCAGAAGACAATAGTGACTGCAAAAAGAGACACAGTAGCCTCACGAACCATTAAAAACACCATTCATATTGCACACTTTGAAACACAGCAATGTAGGTCACTACTAGCGCATGGTTGGGTGAATGCGAGTTGTGTGAGGTAGTAGTAGGAATGATGGACATAGTTCCGTTTTCAGTACAATACCAGGTGATATATTTGTGTTGATCCAAGTTTACACAGGGCAGGTCTACTTGGCAACAGTGAAACACTGTGATGGAGATGTGTGAATGAGCCTAAAATGTTGAGGGGACATGTGGTAAGAGAAACCAGGTTAGCATTGTGTTAGTAGCTGTAGTTATGTTCCTGTGAAATGTCAATCAGATGTAATCCAGTTTGGTGAATGTTGTTATTACAGGAAGAATTGCTAGTGCAAAACAAAGAGTGATAGATTTAGTATCTGAAAGCAGTTAATAACTGAGTAGCTACTGGTGTCATGTGACACAAACTGGTTTGTGATGTTGCTGTCTATTCCAAAATCCTGAAGCTTGCTAGTGTTTTGTGTCTTGACTGCCTCTGTATCTGCTTATGTGCTAGAGCTTCTGTGTATGTGACATGATGAATATTGCATGCAGGGTTTGACTAATTTTTCTGCTAGACACAGGATGAGAGGTGCATCAGCTGTAATTGTGAACAGCATCGACTTGTATGACATTGATGGGATTCAAAGTGCTGTCAAAATAGTAGAGCCTCACATCTAAATACTATATGTTAATACTAGCATACTGGTCTGCTTTCTAAACACTTCAGTGTTGTGGTATTCATTGGCTGACGCTTTTGAATTTAATTTAGGTAACTATATGTAGTGGCAGATTGCCAGACATGTGGGAAAATACTTCGTGTGTCACACCAGTGAAATTTGTACATGACATGCTTGTGCACCACAGATTTGCTGTAATAGTTGGTTTTTAGGTGAAGGGCAGTGGCTTATTACACAGGCAGATATGCTTCAGTTAAGAATCTGATGAGGTGTCACCTGCAGTCTGTATTATGAGGCTGCAGCTGGATAGCAAGGCCACTAGGAAAGTTACTTGAAACATAATGTTAAATGAACTTCCTGTAAAGGGGTAGCTTGCACACTTAATGATTAAAGAGACATCTTCCTTCACATGTTTATTTATGGTGCTGAAACAATTATGGCATCAGCTGCAGCCATGAAGATGAATAAAGTTAAATGTTGTGGGTCTGTGTGCAGACAGTATGTGATAGTGGCATACAGGCACCAGAAGCTTTGTAGGCGTTAGAGAAAAATAAATATTAGGTAATGCAAGCTAATTTTAGAGCGCTAGAGTGTATTTAAGCAGTAGTGTGAGTGAAAGTATGTGAGTGAGAAAGATTTGGAACATGCAGCTATCTTGTGTAAAGTTGATGTAAGGTTTCCAAATGTTGTGTGTGGCAGTAGGTGTGTGTTATGAAATGACGTGATTGAGACAGTAGGAAGAGATGTTGTGACAGCAGAGTGTGATACTGAGGAAGAGAAGAGGCTTTTGCCTGTGCTAGGCTTAGTCTTAGACTGGCTGTGATTTGTGTCAGGTTTGTGAATGAGCTGAAGGGGTGCTAGTGACATGTACTTGTGTCAGTGTAGTTGTGGTTTTGGTGTGCTTGCTGAGTTGTTATTAGAGTGACATTTTAGATGTGCATTGGTGATGTAAGGGATAGGTTTATTGCCAGTTTTATCATGTTCTGTTGTGAATGAAAGAGAGTGGAGGAGAACTGCGTAAATGGACAGCATAGTTTGTGACAAGTGGGTGCAGATATGAAGCGAAACTTGTGTAGGTGGCTGAGGGTATTAGCAGCTGATGTGAGACATGAGAGAGTGAGATTGCGAAAAAAATGTGGAACGCTTCACGATTTTGCGTGTCATCCTTGCGCGAGCCCTCTGAAATTGTATATATAGTTATGGCGTCGCGTCAAATATGGTTCGGCTTGGACGTAGCTTTACACAGCTCTGGCGAGGAACACAAGGCCTGCCGAGTGCTAATCTGTGAATTAATTACTGCGAGGTGTCGTTCTTAGTAAGTGGCAGCTCTGTTAACTGTATTATTTGGCAGTATTGGATGTAAAACTTAGATCGTAGAGTCGCTTGCTCTCGCAGCATCCACCCAGAGCAGCAGCAGCAGGTTCACACAGCTGCCGCTAGGCGGCAGCAATACGTGATGGCACGTATTGTCGCCATGTTCTCACATTCCGAGTTTAGTGTCTTATAGGCATACCTATGAAACACACTTCTCTAATGTGTGGGATAAATGGCGCTGATTGGAGCTGGTAGCAGGTCTTGAAGACTCTCAAAACAAGCGAATATTTTTGCGAAACTGTCTTCACTGCTAACACAAATTGCATTACTCTTTCAGTGGTACTTTCTCACGATACTAATCGATTTAATGACAGAGTGCAAGGCAACTTTTAACTCACACATCAAGTACAGCACAAGAAGACACAGTGTGTGACCATGTAAATTATTGAGTAGCTCCTATTCATCCAATGGCGCCAGAAGACAATAGTGACTGCAAAAAGAGACACAGTAGCCTCACGAACCATTAAAAACACCATTCATATTGCACACTTTGAAACACAGCAGTGTAGGTCACTACTAGCGCATGGATGGGTGAATGCGAGTTGTGTGAGGTAGTAGTAGTAGGAACGATGGACATAGTTAAGTTTTCAGTACAATACCAGGTGATATATTTGTGTTGATCCAAGTTTACACAGGGCAGGTCTACATGGCAACAGTGAAACACTGTGATGGAGATGTGTGAATGAGCCTAAAATGTTGAGGGGACATGTGGTAAGAGAAACCAGGTTAGCATTGTGTTAGTAGCTGTAGTTATGTTCCTGTGAAATGTCAATCAGATGTAATCCAGTTTGGTGAATGTTGTCATTACAGGAAGAATTGCTAGTGCAAAACAAAGAGTGATAGATTTAGTATCTGAAAGCAGTTAATAACTGAGTAGCTACTGGTGTCATGTGACACAAACTGGTTTGTGATGTTGCTATCTATTCCAAAATCCTGAAGCTTGCTAGTGTTTTGTGTCTTGACTGCCTCTGTATCTGCTTATGTGCTAGAGCTTCTGTGTATGTGACATGATGAATATTGCATGCAGGGTTTGTCTAATCTTTCTGCTAGACACAGGATGAGAGGTGCATCAGCTGTAATTGTGAACAGCATCGACTTGTATGACATTGATGGGATTCAAAGTGCTGTCAAAATAGTAGAGCCTCACATCTAAATACTATATGTTAATACTAGCATACTGGTCTGCTTTCTAAACACTTCAGTGTTGTGGTATTCATTGGCTGACACTTTTGAATTTAATTTAGGTAACTATATGTAGTGGCAGATTGCCAGACATGTGGGAAAATACTTTGTGCATCACACCAGTGAAATTTGTACATGACATGCTTGTGCACCACAGATTTGCTGTAATAGTTGGTTTTTAGGTGAAGGGCAGTGGCTTATTACACAGGCAGATATGCTTCAGTTAAGAATCTGATGAGGTGTCACCTGCAGTCTGTATTATGAGGCTGCAGCTGGATAGCAAGGCCACTAGGAAAGTTACTTGAAACATAATGTTAACACTCTCTGTACCAGGCCTATTTTATGCACCCGTCCCTAGAAACCGGGCAATTTTACCAATATTAAAAAAATTACTGCATCAAATCTACTGTTTGGATTGTGGCAAATTTGGTACCATCTTGAAGCTGCACATTTCTACTTTAATTCTGAGTGAAAGAAACTACTTTACAATGCACAGCTTTAAGGTACAGTTATAGAAATCACTTAGATGTTTTAAGAATTTAGAAAAAGTCATACGAATAAGGGAATACAATTGTGATTTATTTTTAACCAAAATTGTGGCACTACATTACATGTTTCTGATAGTATACAGTATTACATATAAATTTCACACAGAATCATATTGTTTTTTAGTGTGGAAAATTTTAAAGCAAGGTTCCAGGCAGAGTGCAACGCCACACTGTTCACATTCGTATCGTGTCTCTTTGCGAGAAGCCTTGCCACTCTGTTTCTTGCTCCTGGAACTGCACACGTGACACACACGAGCAGCATACTTCTTAGTAGTTGCAGGTATGTGCTGCAAAAAATGTCTCTTTGTTAGCCGACCTACAGTTCCTTCATTTCTTGGAATGAATTCAAGTGTGTCGTCTTCAACAAGCTGAACTGCAAGCACTGTTATAAAGTCTGTTATTGTAATTTTCTTCCTGTGCACTGCATTGTACAGCCAAAATGCATTTGATACTCCCATAAGCAGCAAATGGAAATATAATTTTCGCCACCATTTCACAGTTCTGTGCTGGAACGGATTGTACTGCAGGCGTTGGTCTCCAATATCCACTCCAATTTTATTGAGGTTGTAATCAAGTACCTGAAGTGGTTTCAATACTACAGACCCATTTCTCTTAGTATGCGTACCAAATGTTGCTTGATGCCTTGTAGACAATGTATACACATCTCTCTTATCTTTCCACTTCATTGCCAATACATTATCTTTACGCCGAAAAGACATTTCGCCCTTTTTCAGCTTAGCAGATACTAAATCTTTAGGCAATCCTTTCCTGGATTTGTTCACAGTACCAACAGCTCCAGTGCCTTTCTCTGCCAGTTGCTGAAATAGCTTGACAGGCAGAGGTCGGTAGGTGTCAACTGCAGTCCACTCACTGTCTTTCGGATACGGCACAGCTGCTGGATTTGAAGCAACACCTTCAACATCATTCTCGTCTTCATCTGAAGACAAACTGTCATCAATCTCGTCTTCTAAAAAGAATATCACATTATGTGTAACTACATACATCGTTTACACATGTTCAACAGATATGTGCGTACTGCACAATTACGTGGAAAATTCGGAAATACGTACCTTCAAACACACCATTGCATTCAGAATCGTCTGAATCACTCTCTACATTATCCAGAGTGTCGCTATGATTGATCAAATCCGCAATTTCTGCGTCTGATAAACCGCGCCGAAACATGATGACAAACAACTGAATGATATACAGACTGAGAACGCAAAGATAAGTTTTAACATGAATTACAGCGCTGCCGTGACATCTATGGACGCATTTTGTTAATAAACATCTGAAAAACGTATAGCGCTGGCCAAACCCGTAGAAATAACGTTGCAGTGTTTTGAATGAAATTAAATGTAGCGGCCCGTAAATTTTACGGGCTTGGTGATTTTCGCGCGATCCCAGGCACGTAAATTTTACGGGCTTGGCGCTTAGAGTGTTAAATGAACTTCCTGTAAAGGGGTAGCTTGCACACTTAATGATTAAAGAGACATCTTTCTTCACATGTTTATTTATGGTGCTGAAACAATTATGGCATCAGCTGCAGCCATGAAGATGAATAAAGTTAAATGTTGTGGGTCTGTGTGCAGACAGTACGTGATAGTGGCATACAGGCACCAGAAGCTTTGTAGGCGTTAGAGAAAAATAAATATTAGGTAATGCAAGCTAATTTTAGAGCGCTAGAGTGTATTTAAGCAGTAGTGTGAGTGAAAGTATGTGAGTGAGAAAGATTTGGAACATGCAGCTATCTTGTGTAAAGTTGATGTAAGGTTTCCAAATGTTGTGTGTGGCAGTAGGTGTGTGTTATGAAATGACGTGATTGAGACAGTAGGAAGAGATGTTGTGACAGCAGAGTGTGATACTGAGGAAGAGAAGAGGCTTTTGCCTGTGCTAGGCTTAGTCTTAGACTGGCTGTGATTTGTGTCAGGTTTGTGAATGAGCTGAAGGGGTGCTAGTGACATGTACTTGTGTCAGTGTAGTTGTGGTTTTGGTGTGCTTGCTGAGTTGTTATTAGAGTGACATTTTTAGATGTGCATTGGTGATGTAAGGGATAGGTTTATCGCCAGTTTTATCATGTTCTGTTGTGAATGAAAGAGAGTGGAGGAGAACTGCGTAAATGGACAGCATAGTTTGTGACAAGTGGGTGCAGATATGAAGCGAAACTTGTGTAGGTGGCTGAGGGTATTAGCAGCTGATGTGAGACATGAGAGAGTGAGATTGCGAAAAAAATGTGGAACGCTTCACGATTTTGCGTGTCATCCTTGCGCGAGCCCTCTGAAATTGTATATATAGTTATGGCGTCGCGTCAAATATGGTTCGGCTTGGACGTAGCTTTACACAGCTCTGGCGAGGAACACAAGGCCTGCCGAGTGCTAATCTGTGAATTAATTACTGCGAGGTGTCGTTCTTAGTAAGTGGCAGCTCTGTTAACTGTATTATTTGGCAGTAATCGATGTAAAACTTAGATCGTAGAGTCGCTTGCTCTCGCAGCATCCACCCAGAGCAGCAGCAGCAGGTTCACACAGCTGCCGCTAGGCGGCAACAAGACGTCATGGCACGTATTGTCGCCATGTTCTCACATTCCGAGTTTAGTGTCTTATAGGCATACCTATGAAACACACTTCTCTAATGTGTGGGATAAATGGCGCTGATTGGAGCTGGTAGCAGGTCTTGAAGACTCTCAAAACAAGCGAATATTTTTGCGAAACTGTCTTCACTGCTAACACAAATTGCATTACTCTTTCAGTGGTACTTTCTCACGATACTAATCGATTTAATGACAGAGTGAAAGGCAACTTTTAACTCACACATCAAGTTCAGCACAAGAAGACACAGTGTGTGACCATGTAAATTATTGAGTAACTCCTATTCATCCAATGGCGCCAGAAGACAATAGTGACTGCAAAAAGAGACACAGTAGCCTCACGAACCATTAAAAACACCATTCATATTGCACACTTTGAAACACAGCAATGTAGGTCACTACTAGCGCATGGTTGGGTGAATGCGAGTTGTGTGAGGTAGTAGTAGGAATGATGGACATAGTTCCGTTTTCAGTACAATACCAGGTGATATATTTGTGTTGATCCAAGTTTACACAGGGCAGGTCTACTTGGCAACAGTGAAACACTGTGATGGAGATGTGTGAATGAGCCTAAAATGTTGAGGGGACATGTGGTAAGAGAAACCAGGTTAGCATTGTGTTAGTAGCTGTAGTTATGTTCCTGTGAAATGTCAATCAGATGTAATCCAGTTTGGTGAATGTTGTTATTACAGGAAGAATTGCTAGTGCAAAACAAAGAGTGATAGATTTAGTATCTGAAAGCAGTTAATAACTGAGTAGCTACTGGTGTCATGTGACACAAACTGGTTTGTGATGTTGCTGTCTATTCCAAAATCCTGAAGCTTGCTAGTGTTTTGTGTCTTGACTGCCTCTGTATCTGCTTATGTGCTAGAGCTTCTGTGTATGTGACATGATGAATATTGCATGCAGGGTTTGACCAATTTTTCTGCTAGACACAGGATGAGAGGTGCATCAGCTGTAATTGTGAACAGCATCGACTTGTATGACATTGATGGGATTCAAAGTGCTGTCAAAATAGTAGAGCCTCACATCTAAATACTATATGTTAATACTAGCATACTGGTCTGCTTTCTAAACACTTCAGTGTTGTGGTATTCATTGGCTGACACTTTTGAATTTAATTTAGGTAACTATATGTAGTGGCAGATTGCCAGACATGTGGGAAAATACTTTGTGCGTCACACCAGTGAAATTTGTACATGACATGCTTGTGCACCACAGATTTGCTGTAATAGTTGGTTTTTAGGTGAAGGGCAGTGGCTTATTACACAGGCAGATTTGCTTCAGTTAAGAATCTGATGAGGTGTCACCTGCAGTCTGTATTATGAGGCTGCAGCTGGATAGCAAGGCCACTAGGAAAGTTACTTGAAACATAATGTTAAATGAACTTCCTGTAAAGGGGTAGCTTGCACACTTAATGACTAAAGAGACATCTTCCTTCACATGTTTATTTATGGTGCTGAAACAATTATGGCATCAGCTGCATCCATGAAGATGAATAAAGTTAAATGTTGTGGGTCTGTGTGCAGTCAGTATGTGATAGTGGCATACAGGCACCAGAAGCTTTGTAGGCGTTAGAGAAAAATAAATATTAGGTAATGCAAGCTAATTTTAGAGCGCTAGAGTGTATTTAAGCAGTAGTGTGAGTGAAAGTATGTGAGTGAGAAAGATTTGGAACATGCAGCTATCTTGTGTAAAGTTGATGTAAGGTTTCCAAATGTTGTGTGTGGCAGTAGGTGTGTGTTACGAAATGACGTGATTGAGACAGTAGGAAGAGATGTTGTGACAGCAGAGTGTGATACTGAGGAAGAGAAGAGGCTTTTGCCTGTGCTAGGCTTAGTCTTAGACTGGCTGTGATTTGTGTCAGGTTTGTGAATGAGCTAAAGGGGTGCTAGTGACATGTACTTGTGTCAGTGTAGTTGTGGTTTTGGTGTGCTTGCTGAGTTGTTATTAGAGTGACATTTTTAGATGTGCATTGGTGATGTAAGGGATAGGTTTATCGCCAGTTTTATCATGTTCTGTTGTGAATGAAAGAGAGTGGAGGAGAACTGCGTAAATGGACAGCATAGTTTGTGACAAGTGGGTGCAGATATGAGCGAAACTTGTGTAGGTGGCTGAGGGTATTAGCAGCTGACGTGAGACATGAGAGAGTGAGATTGCGAAAAAAATGTGGAACGCTTCACGATTTTGCGTGTCATCCTTGCACGAGCCCTCTGAAATTGTATATATAGTTATGGCGTCGCGTCAAATATGGTTCGGCTTGGACGTAGCTTTACACAGCTCTGGCGAGGAACACAAGGCCTGCCGAGTGCTAATCTGTGAATTAATTACTGCGAGGTGTCGTTCTTAGTAAGTGGCAGCTCTGTTAACTGTATTATTTGGTAGTATTGGATGTAAAACTTAGATCGTAGAGTCGCTTGCTCTCGCAGCATCCACCCAGAGCAGCAGCAGCAGGTTCACACAGCTGCCGCTAGGCGGCAGCAAGACGTGATGGCACGTATTGTCGCCATGTTCTCACATTCCGAGTTTAGTGTCTTATAGGCATACCTATGAAACACACTTCTCTAATGTGTGGGATAAATGGCGCTGATTGGAGCTGGTAGCAGGTCTTGAAGACTCTCAAAACAAGCGAATATTTTTGCGAAACTGTCTTCACTGCTAACACAAATTGCATTACTCTTTCAGTGGTACTTTCTCACGATACTAATCGATTTAATGACAGAGTGCAAGGCAACTTTTAACTCACACATCAAGTTCAGCACAAGAAGACACAGTGTGTGACCATGTAAATTATTGAGTAACTCCTATTCATCCAATGGCGCCAGAAGACAATAGTGACTGCAAAAAGAGACACAGTAGCCTCACGAACCATTAAAAACACCATTCATATTGCACACTTTGAAACACAGCAATGTAGGTCACTACTAGCGCATGGTTGGGTGAATGCGAGTTGTGTGAGGTAGTAGTAGGAATGATGGACATAGTTCCGTTTTCAGTACAATACCAGGTGATATATTTGTGTTGATCCAAGTTTACACAGGGCAGGTCTACTTGGCAACAGTGAAACACTGTGATGGAGATGTGTGAATGAGCCTAAAATGTTGAGGGGACATGTGGTAAGAGAAACCAGGTTAGCATTGTGTTAGTAGCTGTAGTTATGTTCCTGTGAAATGTCAATCAGATGTAATCCAGTTTGGTGAATGTTGTTATTACAGGAAGAATTGCTAGTGCAAAACAAAGAGTGATAGATTTAGTATCTGAAAGCAGTTAATAACTGAGTAGCTACTGGTGTCATGTGACACAAACTGGTTTGTGATGTTGCTGTCTATTCCAAAATCCTGAAGCTTGCTAGTGTTTTGTGTCTTGACTGCCTCTGTATCTGCTTATGTGCTAGAGCTTCTGTGTATGTGACATGATGAATATTGCATGCAGGGTTTGACCAATTTTTCTGCTAGACACAGGATGAGAGGTGCATCAGCTGTAATTGTGAACAGCATCGACTTGTATGACATTGATGGGATTCAAAGTGCTGTCAAAATAGTAGAGCCTCACATCTAAATACTATATGTTAATACTAGCATACTGGTCTGCTTTCTAAACACTTCAGTGTTGTGGTATTCATTGGCTGACACTTTTGAATTTAATTTAGGTAACTATATGTAGTGGCAGATTGCCAGACATGTGGGAAAATACTTTGTGCGTCACACCAGTGAAATTTGTACATGACATGCTTGTGCACCACAGATTTGCTGTAATAGTTGGTTTTTAGGTGAAGGGCAGTGGCTTATTACACAGGCAGATTTGCTTCAGTTAAGAATCTGATGAGGTGTCACCTGCAGTCTGTATTATGAGGCTGCAGCTGGATAGCAAGGCCACTAGGAAAGTTACTTGAAACATAATGTTAAATGAACTTCCTGTAAAGGGGTAGCTTGCACACTTAATGACTAAAGAGACATCTTCCTTCACATGTTTATTTATGGTGCTGAAACAATTATGGCATCAGCTGCATCCATGAAGATGAATAAAGTTAAATGTTGTGGGTCTGTGTGCAGTCAGTATGTGATAGTGGCATACAGGCACCAGAAGCTTTGTAGGCGTTAGAGAAAAATAAATATTAGGTAATGCAAGCTAATTTTAGAGCGCTAGAGTGTATTTAAGCAGTAGTGTGAGTGAAAGTATGTGAGTGAGAAAGATTTGGAACATGCAGCTATCTTGTGTAAAGTTGATGTAAGGTTTCCAAATGTTGTGTGTGGCAGTAGGTGTGTGTTATGAAATGACGTGATTGAGACAGTAGGAAGAGATGTTGTGACAGCAGAGTGTAATACTGAGGAAGAGAAGAGGCTTTTGCCTGTGCTAGGCTTAGTCTTAGACTGGCTGTGATTTGTGTCAGGTTTGTGAATGAGCTGAAGGGGTGCTAGTGACATGTACTTGTGTCAGTGTAGTTGTGGTTTTGGTGTGCTTGCTGAGTTGTTATTAGAGTGACATTTTTAGATGTGCATTGGTGATGTAAGGGATAGGTTTATCGCCAGTTTTATCATGTTCTGTTGTGAATGAAAGAGAGTGGAGGAGAACTGCGTAAATGGACAGCATAGTTTGTGACAAGTGGGTGCAGATATGAAGCGAAACTTGTGTAGGTGGCTGAGGGTATTAGCAGCTGATGTGAGACAGGAGAGAGTGAGATTGCGAAAAAAATGTGGAACGCTTCACGATTTTGCGTGTCATCCTTGCGCGAGCCCTCTGAAATTGTATATATAGTTATGGCGTCGCGTCAAATATGGTTCGGCTTGGACGTAGCTTTACACAGCTCTGGCGAGGAACACAAGGCCTGCCGAGTGCTAATCTGTGAATTAATTACTGCGAGGTGTCGTTCTTAGTAAGTGGCAGCTCTGTTAACTGTATTATTTGGCAGTATTGGATGTAAAACTTAGATCGTAGAGTCGCTTGCTCTCGCAGCATCCACCCAGAGCAGCAGCAGCAGGTTCACACAGCTGCCGCTAGGCGGCAGCAAGACGTGATGGCACGTATTGTCGCCATGTTCTCACATTCCGAGTTTAGTGTCTTATAGGCATACCTATGAAACACACTTCTCTAATGTGTGGGATAAATGGCGCTGATTGGAGCTGGTAGCAGGTCTTGAAGACTCTCAAAACAAGCGAATATTTTTGCGAAACTGTCTTCACTGCTAACACAAATTGCATTACTCTTTCAGTGGTACTTTCTCACGATACTAATCGATTTAATGACAGAGTGCAAGGCAACTTTTAACTCACACATCAAGTACAGCACAAGAAGACACAGTGTGTGACCATGTAAATTATTGAGTAACTCCTATTCATCCAATGGCGCCAGAAGACAATTGTGACTGCAAAAGGAGACACAGTAGCCTCACGAACCATTAAAAACACCATTCATATTGCACACTTTGAAACACAGCAGTGTAGGTCACTACTAGCGCATGGATGGGTGAATGCGAGTTGTGTGAGGTAGTAGTAGGAATGATGGACATAGTTCCGTTTTCAGTACAATACCAGGTGATATATTTGTGTTGATCCAAGTTTACACAGGGCAGGTCTACTTGGCAACAGTGAAACACTGTGATGGAGATGTGTGAATGAGCCTAAAATGTTGAGGGGACATGTGGTAAGAGAAACCAGGTTAGCATTGTGTTAGTAGCTGTAGTTATGTTCCTGTGAAATGTCAGTCAGATGTAATCCAGTTTGGTGAATGTTGTTATTACAGGAAGAATTGCTAGTGCAAAACAAAGAGTGATAGATTTAGTATCTGAAAGCAGTTAATAACTGAGTAGCTACTGGTGTCATGTGACACAAACTGGTTTGTGATGTTGCTGTCTATTCCAAAATCCTGAAGCTTGCTAGTGTTTTGTGTCTTGACTGCCTCTGTATCTGCTTATGTGCTAGAGCTTCTGTGTATGTGACATGATGAATATTGCATGCAGGGTTTGTCCATTCTTTCTGCTAGACACAGGATGAGAGGTGCATCAGCTGTAATTGTGAACAGCATCGACTTGTATGACATTGATGGGATTCAAAGTGCTGTCAAAATAGTAGAGCCTCACATCTAAATACTATATGTTAATACTAGCATACTGGTCTGCTTTCTAAACACTTCAGTGTTGTGGTATTCATTGGCTGACACTTTTGAATTTAATTTAGGTAACTATATGTAGTGGCAGATTGCCAGACATGTGGGAAAATACTTTGTGCGTCACACCAGTGAAATTTGTACATGACATGCTTGTGCACCACAGATTTGCTGTAATAGTTGGTTTTTAGGTGTAGGGCAGTGGCTTATTACACAGGCAGATATGCTTCAGTTAAGAATCTGATGAGGTGTCACCTGCAGTCTGTATTATGAGGCTGCAGCTGGATAGCAAGGCCACTAGGAAAGTTACTTGAAACATAATGTTAAATGAACTTCCTGTAAAGGGGTAGCTTGCACACTTAATGATTAAAGAGACATCTTCCTTCACATGTTTATTTATGGTGCTGAAACAATTATGGCATCAGCTGCAGCCATGAAGATGAATAAAGTTAAATGTTGTGGGTCTGTGTGCAGTCAGTATGTGATAGTGGCATACAGGCACCAGAAGCTTTGTAGGCGTTAGAGAAAAATAAATATTAGGTAATGCAAGCTAATTTTAGAGCGCTAGAGTGTATTTAAGCAGTAGTGTGAGTGAAAGTATGCGAGTGAGAAAGATTTGGAACATGCAGCTATCTTGTGTAAAGTTGATGCAAGGTTTCCAAATGTTGTGTGTGGCAGTAGGTGTGTGTTATGAAATGACGTGATTGAGACAGTAGGAAGAGATGTTGTGACAGCAGAGTGTGATACTGAGGAAGAGAAGAGGCTTTTGCCTGTGCTAGGCTTAGTCTTAGACTGGCTGTGATTTGTGTCAGGTTTGTGAATGAGCTTAAGGGGTGCTAGTGACATGTACTTGTGTCAGTGTAGTTGTGGTTTTGGTGTGCTTGCTGAGTTGTTATTAGAGTGACATTTTAGATGTGCATTGGTGATGTAAGGGATAGGTTTATTGCCAGTTTTATCATGTTCTGTTGTGAATGAAAGAGAGTGGAGGAGAACTGCGTAAATGGACAGCATAGTTTGTGACAAGTGGGTGCAGATATGAAGCGAAACTTGTGTAGGTGGCTGAGGGTATTAGCAGCTGATGTGAGACAGGAGAGAGTGAGATTGCGAAAAAAATGTGGAACGCTTCACGATTTTGCGTGTCATCCTTGCGCGAGCCCTCTGAAATTGTATATATAGTTATGGCGTCGCGTCAAATATGGTTCGGCTTGGACGTAGCTTTACGCAGCTCTGGCGAGGAACACAAGGCCTGCCGAGTGCTAATCTGTGAATTAATTACTGCGAGGTGTCGTTCGTAGTAAGTGGCAGCTCTGTTAACTGTATTATTTGGCAGTATTGGATGTAAAACTTAGATCGTAGAGTCGCTTGCTCTCGCAGCATCCACCCAGAGCAGCAGCAGCAGGTTCACACAGCTGCCGCTAGGCGGCAGCAATACGTGATGGCACGTATTGTCGCCATGTTCTCACATTCCGAGTTTAGTGTCTTATAGGCATACCTATGAAACACACTTCTCTAATGTGTGGGATAAATGGCGCTGATTGGAGCTGGTAGCAGGTCTTGAAGACTCTCAAAACAAGCGAATATTTTTGCGAAACTGTCTTCACTGCTAACACAAATTTCATTACTCTTTCAGTGGTACTTTCTCACGATACTAATCGATTTAATGACAGAGTGCAAGGCAACTTTTAACTCACACATCAAGTACAGCACAAGAAGACACAGTGTGTGACCATCTAAATTATTGAGTAACTCCTATTCATCCAATGGCGCCAGAAGACAATAGTGACTGCAAAAAGAGACACAGTAGCCTCACGAACCATTAAAAACACCATTCATATTGCACACTTTGAAACACAGCAGTGTAGGTCACTACTAGCGCATGGATGGGTGAATGCGAGTTGTGTGAGGTAGTAGTAGGAATGATGGACATAGTTCCGTTTTCAGTACAATACCAGGTGATATATTTGTGTTGATCCAAGTTTACACAGGGCAGGTCTACTTGGCAACAGTGAAACACTGTGATGGAGATGTGTGAATGAGCCTAAAATGTTGAGGGGACATGTGGTAAGAGAAACCAGGTTAGCATTGTGTTAGTAGCTGTAGTTATGTTCCTGTGAAATGTCAGTCAGATGTAATCCAGTTTGGTGAATGTTGTTATTACAGGAAGAATTGCTAGTGCAAAACAAAGAGTGATAGATTTAGTATCTGAAAGCAGTTAATAACTGAGTAGCTACTGGTGTCATGTGACACAAACTGGTTTGTGATGTTGCTGTCTATTCCAAAATCCTGAAGCTTGCTAGTGTTTTGTGTCTTGACTGCCTCTGTATCTGCTTATGTGCTAGAGCTTCTGTGTATGTGACATGATGAATATTGCATGCAGGGTTTGTCCAATCTTTCTGCTAGACACAGGATGAGAGGTGCATCAGCTGTAATTGTGAACAGCATCGACTTGTATGACATTGATGGGATTCAAAGTGCTGTCAAAATAGTAGAGCCTCACATCTAAATACTATATGTTAATACTAGCATACTGGTCTGCTTTCTAAACACTTCAGTGTTGTGGTATTCATTGGCTGACACTTTTGAATTTAATTTAGGTAACTATATGTAGTGGCAGATTGCCAGACATGTGGGAAAATACTTTGTGCGTCACACCAGTGAAATTTGTACATGACATGCTTGTGCACCACAGATTTGCTGTAATAGTTGGTTTTTAGGTGAAGGGCAGTGGCTTATTACACAGGCAGATATGCTTCAGTTAAGAATCTGATGAGGTGTCACCTGCAGTCTGTATTATGAGGCTGCAGCTGGATAGCAAGGCCACTAGGAAAGTTACTTGAAACATAATGTTAAATGAACTTCCTGTAAAGGGGTAGCTTGCACACTTAATGATTAAAGAGACATCTTCCTTCACATGTTTATTTATGGTGCTGAAACAATTATGGCATCAGCTGCAGCCATGAAGATGAATAAAGTTAAATGTTGTGGGTCTGTGTGCAGTCAGTATGTGATAGTGGCATACAGGCACCAGAAGCTTTGTAGGTGTTAGAGAAAAATAAATATTAGGTAATGCAAGCTAATTTTAGAGCGCTAGAGTGTATTTAAGCAGTAGTGTGAGTGAATGTATGTGAGTGAGAAAGATTTGGAACATGCAGCTATCTTGTGTAAAGTTGATGCAAGGTTTCCAAATGTTGTGTGTGGCAGTAGGTGTGTGTTATGAAATGACGTGATTGAGACAGTAGGAAGAGATGTTGTGACAGCAGAGTGTAATACTGAGGAAGAGAAGAGGCTTTTGCCTGTGCTAGGCTTAGTCTTAGACTGGCTGTGATTTGTGTCAGGTTTGTGAATGAGCTGAAGGGGTGCTAGTGACATGTACTTGTGTCAGTGTAGTTGTGGTTTTGGTGTGCTTGCTGAGTTGTTATTAGAGTGACATTTTTAGATGTGCATTTGTGATGTAAGGGGTAGGTTTATCGCCAGTTTTATCATGTTCTGTTGTGAATGAAAGAGAGTGGAGGAGAACTGCGTAAATGGACAGCATAGTTTGTGACAAGTGGGTGCAGATATGAGCGAAACTTGTGTAGGTGGCTGAGGGTATTAGCAGCTGATGTGAGACATGAGAGAGTGAGATTGCGAAAAAAATGTGGAACGCTTCACGATTTTGCGTGTCATCCTTGCGCGAGCCCTCTGAAATTGTATATATAGTTATGGCGTCGCGTCAAATATGGTTCGGCTTGGACGTAGCTTTACGCAGCTCTGGCGAGGAACACAAGGCCTGCCGAGTGCTAATCTGTGAATTAATTACTGCGAGGTGTCGTTCTTAGTAAGTGGCAGCTCTGTTAACTGTATTATTTGGCAGTATTGGATGTAAAACTTAGATCGTAGAGTCGCTTGCTCTCGCAGCATCCACCCAGAGCAGCAGCAGCAGGTTCACACAGCTGCCGCTAGGCGGCAGCAAGACGTGATGGCACGTATTGTCGCCATGTTCTCACATTCCGAGTTTAGTGTCTTATAGGCATACCTATGAAACACACTTCTCTAATGTGTGGGATAAATGGCGCTGATTGGAGCTGGTAGCAGGTCTTGAAGATTCTCAAAACAAGCGAATATTTTTGCGAAACTGTCTTCACTGCTAACACAAATTGCATTACTCTTTCAGTGGTACTTTCTCAGGATACTAATCGATTTAATGACAGAGTGCAAGGCAACTTTTAACTCACACATCAAGTACAGCACAAGAAGACACAGTGTGTGACCATCTAAATTATTGAGTAACTCCTATTCATCCAATGGCGCCAGAAGACAATAGTGACTGCAAAAAGAGACACAGTAGCCTCACGAACCATTAAAAACACCATTCATATTGCACACTTTGAAACACAGCAGTGTAGGTCACTACTAGCGCATGGATGGGTGAATGCGAGTTGTGTGAGGTAGTAGTAGGAATGATGGACATAGTTCCGTTTTCAGTATAATACCAGGTGATATATTTGTGTTGATCCAAGTTTACACAGGGCAGGTCTACTTGGCAACAGTGAAACACTGTGATGGAGATGTGTGAATGAGCCTAAAATGTTGAGGGGACATGTGGTAAGAGAAACCAGGTTAGCATTGTGTTAGTAGCTGTAGTTATGTTCCTGTGAAATGTCAGTCAGATGTAATCCAGTTTGGTGAATGTTGTTATTACAGGAAGAATTGCTAGTGCAAAACAAAGAGTGATAGATTTAGTATCTGAAAGCAGTTAATAACTGAGTAGCTACTGGTGTCATGTGACACAAACTGGTTTGTGATGTTGCTGTCTATTCCAAAATCCTGAAGCTTGCTAGTGTTTTGTGTCTTGACTGCCTCTGTATCTGCTTATGTGCTAGAGCTTCTGTGTATGTGACATGATGAATATTGCATGCAGGGTTTGTCCAATCTTTCTGCTAGACACAGGATGAGAGGTGCATCAGCTGTAATTGTGAACAGCATCGACTTGTATGACATTGATGGGATTCAAAGTGCTGTCAAAATAGTAGAGCCTCACATCTAAATACTATATGTTAATACTAGCATACTGGTCTGCTTTCTAAACACTTCAGTGTTGTGGTATTCATTGGCTGACACTTTTGAATTTAATTTAGGTAACTATATGTAGTGGCAGATTGCCAGACATGTGGGAAAATACTTTGTGCGTCACACCAGTGAAATTTGTACATGACATGCTTGTGCACCACAGATTTGCTGTAATAGTTGGTTTTTAGGTGAAGGGCAGTGGCTTATTACACAGGCAGATATGCTTCAGTTAAGAATCTGATGAGGTGTCACCTGCAGTCTGTATTATGAGGCTGCAGCTGGATAGCAAGGCCACTAGGAAAGTTACTTGAAACATAATGTTAAATGAACTTCCTGTAAAGGGGTAGCTTGCACACTTAATGATTAAAGAGACATCTTCCTTCACATGTTTATTTATGGTGCTGAAACAATTATGGCATCAGCTGCAGCCATGAAGATGAATAAAGTTCAATGTTGTGGGTCTGTGTGCAGTCAGTATGTGATAGTGGCATACAGGCACCAGATGCTTTGTAGGCGTTAGAAAAAAATAAATATTAGGTAATGCAAGCTAATTTTAGAGCGCTAGAGTGTATTTAAGCAGTAGTGTGAGTGAAAGTATGTGAGTGAGAAAGATTTGGAACATGCAGCTATCTTGTGTAAAGTTGATGCAAGGTTTCCAAATGTTGTGTGTGGCAGTAGGTGTGTGTTATGAAATGACGTGATTGAGACAGTAGGAAGAGATGTTGTGACAGCAGAGTGTGATACTGAGGAAGAGAAGAGGCTTTTGCCTGTGCTAGGCTTAGTCTTAGACTGGCTGTGATTTGTGTCAGGTTTGTGAATGAGCTGAAGAGGTGCTAGTGACATGTACTTGTGTCAGTGTAGTTGTGGTTTTGGTGTGCTTGCTGAGTTGTTATTAGAGTGACATTTTAGATGTGCATTGGTGATGTAAGGGATAGGTTTATTGCCAGTTTTATCATGTTCTGTTGTGAATGAAAGAGAGTGGAGGAGAACTGCGTAAATGGACAGCATAGTTTGTGACAAGTGGGTGCAGATATGAAGCGAAACTTGTGTAGGTGGCTGAGGGTATTAGCAGCTGATGTGAGACAGGAGAGAGTGAGATTGCGAAAAAAATGTGGAACGCTTCACGATTTTGCGTGTCATCCTTGCGCGAGCCCTCTGAAATTGTATATATAGTTATGGCGTCGCGTCAAATATGGTTCGGCTTGGACGTAGCTTTACGCAGCTCTGGCGAGGAACACAAGGCCTGCCGAGTGCTAATCTGTGAATTAATTACTGCGAGGTGTCGTTCTTAGTAAGTGGCAGCTCTGTTAACTGTATTATTTGGCAGTATTGGATGTAAAACTTAGATCGTAGAGTCGCTTGCTCTCGCAGCATCCACCCAGAGCAGCAGCAGCAGGTTCACACAGCTGCCGCTAGGCGGCAGCAATACGTGATGGCACGTATTGTCGCCATGTTCTCACATTCCGAGTTTAGTGTCTTATAGGCATACCTATGAAACACACTTCTCTAATGTGTGGGATAAATGGCGCTGATTGGAGCTGGTAGCAGGTCTTGAAGACTCTCAAAACAAGCGAATATTTTTGCGAAACTGTCTTCACTGCTAACACAAATTGCATTACTCTTTCAGTGGTACATTCTCACGATACTAATCGATTTAATGACAGAGTGCAAGGCAACTTTTAACTCACACATCAAGTACAGCACAAGAAGACACAGTGTGTGACCACGTAAATTATTGAGTAACTCCTATTCATCCAATGGCGCCAGAAGACAATAGTGACTGCAAAAAGAGACACAGTAGCCTCACGAACCATTAAAAACACCATTCATATTGCACACTTTGAAACACAGCAGTGTAGGTCACTACTACCACATGGATGGGTGAATGCGAGTTGTGCGAGGTAGTAGTAGGAATGATGGACATAGTTCCGTTTTCAGTACAATACCAGGTGATATATTTGTGTTGATCCAAGTTTACACAGGGCAGGTCTACTTGGCAACAGTGAAACACTGTGATGGAGATGTGTGAATGAGCCTAAAATGTTGAGGGGACATGTGGTAAGAGAAACCATGTAAGCATTGTGTTAGTAGCTGTAGTTATGTTCCTGTGAAATGTCAATCAGATGTAATCCAGTTTGGTGAATGTTGTTATTACAGGAAGAATTGCTAGTGCAAAACAAAGAGTGATAGATTTAGTATCTGAAAGCAGTTAATAACTGAGTAGCTACTGGTGTCATGTGACACAAACTGGTTTGTGATGTTGCTGTCTATTCCAAAATACTGAAGCTTGCTAGTGTTTTGTGTCTTGACTGCCTCTGTATCTGCTTATGTGCTAGAGCTTCTGTGTATGTGACATGATGAATATTGCATGCAGGGTTTGACCAATCTTTCTGCTAGACACAGGATGAGAGGTGCATCAGCTGTAATTGTGAACAGCATCGACTTGTATGACATTGATGGGATTCAAAGTGCTGTCAAAATAGTAGAGCCTCACATCTAAATATTATATGTTAATACTAGCATACTGGTCTGCTTTCTAAACACTTCAGTGTTGTGGTATTCATTGGCTGACACTTTTGAATTTAATTTAGGTAACTATATGTAGTGGCAGATTGCCAGACATGTGGGAAAATACTTTGTGCGTCACACCAGTGAAATTTGTACATGACATGCTTGTGCACCACAGGTTTGCTGTAATAGTTGGTTTTTAGGTGAAGGGCAGTGGCTTATTACACAGGCAGATATGCTTCTGTTAAGAATCTGATGAGGTGTCACCTGCAGTCTGTATTATGAGGCTGCAGCTGGATAGCAAGGCCACTAGGAAAGTTACTTGAAACATAATGTTAAATGAACTTCCTGTAAAGGGGTAGCTTGCACACTTAATGATTAAAGAGACATCTTCCTTCACATGTTTATTTATGGTGCTGAAACAATTATGGCATCAGCTGCAGCCATGAAGATGAATAAAGTTAAATGTTGTGGGTCTGTGTGCAGTCAGTATGTGATAGTGGCATACAGGCACCAGATGCTTTGTAGGCGTTAGAGAAAAATAAATATTAGGTAATGCAAGCTAATTTTAGAGCGCTAGAGTGTATTTAAGCAGTAGTGTGAGTGAAAGTATGTGAGTGAGAAAGATTTGGAACATGCAGCTATCTTGTGTAAAGTTGATGCAAGGTTTCCAAATGTTGTGTGTGGCAGTAGGTGTGTGTTATGAAATGACGTGATTGAGACAGTAGGAAGAGATGTTGTGACAGCAGAGTGTGATACTGAGGAAGAGAAGAGGCTTTTGCCTGTGCTAGGCTTAGTCTTAGACTGGCTGTGATTTGTGTCAGGTTTGTGAATGAGCTGAAGGGGTGCTAGTGACATGTACTTGTGTCAGTGTAGTTGTGGTTTTGGTGTGCTTGCTGAGTTGTTATTAGAGTGACATTTTAGATGTGCATTGGTGATGTAAGGGATAGGTTTATTGCCAGTTTTATCATGTTCTGTTGTGAATGAAAGAGAGTGGAGGAGAACTGCGTAAATGGACAGCATAGTTTGTGACAAGTGGGTGCAGATATGAAGCGAAACTTGTGTAGGTGGCTGAGGGTATTAGCAGCTGATGTGAGACAGGAGAGAGTGAGATTGCGAAAAAAATGTGGAACGCTTCACGATTTTGCGTGTCATCCTTGCGCGAGCCCTCTGAAATTGTATATATAGTTATGGCGTCGCGTCAAATATGGTTCGGCTTGGACGTAGCTTTACGCAGCTCTGGCGAGGAACACAAGGCCTGCCGAGTGCTAATCTGTGAATTAATTACTGCGAGGTGTCGTTCTTAGTAAGTGGCAGCTCTGTTAACTGTATTATTTGGCAGTATTGGATGTAAAACTTAGATCGTAGAGTCGCTTGCTCTCGCAGCATCCACCCAGAGCAGCAGCAGCAGGTTCACACAGCTGCCGCTAGGCGGCAGCAATACGTGATGGCACGTATTGTCGCCATGTTCTCACATTCCGAGTTTAGTGTCTTATAGGCATACCTATGAAACACACTTCTCTAATGTGTGGGATAAATGGCGCTGATTGGAGCTGGTAGCAGGTCTTGAAGACTCTCAAAACAAGCGAATATTTTTGCGAAACTGTCTTCACTGCTAACACAAATTGCATTACTCTTTCAGTGGTACATTCTCACGATACTAATCGATTTAATGACAGAGTGCAAGGCAACTTTTAACTCACACATCAAGTACAGCACAAGAAGACACAGTGTGCGACCACGTAAATTATTGAGTAACTCCTATTCATCCAATGGCGCCAGAAGACAATAGTGACTGCAAAAAGAGACACAGTAGCCTCACGAACCATTAAAAACACCATTCATATTGCACACTTTGAAACACAGCAGTGTAGGTCACTACTACCACATGGATGGGTGAATGCGAGTTGTGCGAGGTAGTAGTAGGAATGATGGACATAGTTCCGTTTTCAGTACAATACCAGGTGATATATTTGTGTTGATCCAAGTTTACACAGGGCAGGTCTACTTGGCAACAGTGAAACACTGTGATGGAGATGTGTGAATGAGCCTAAAATGTTGAGGGGACATGTGGTAAGAGAAACCATGTAAGCATTGTGTTAGTAGCTGTAGTTATGTTCCTGTGAAATGTCAATCAGATGTAATCCAGTTTGGTGAATGTTGTTATTACAGGAAGAATTGCTAGTGCAAAACAAAGAGTGATAGATTTAGTATCTGAAAGCAGTTAATAACTGAGTAGCTACTGGTGTCATGTGACACAAACTGGTTTGTGATGTTGCTGTCTATTCCAAAATACTGAAGCTTGCTAGTGTTTTGTGTCTTGACTGCCTCTGTATCTGCTTATGTGCTAGAGCTTCTGTGTATGTGACATGATGAATATTGCATGCAGGGTTTGACCAATCTTTCTGCTAGACACAGGATGAGAGGTGCATCAGCTGTAATTGTGAACAGCATCGACTTGTATGACATTGATGGGATTCAAAGTGCTGTCAAAATAGTAGAGCCTCACATCTAAATACTATATGTTAATACTAGCATACTGGTCTGCTTTCTAAACACTTCAGTGTTGTGGTATTCATTGGCTGACACTTTTGAATTTAAGCTAGGTAACTATATGTAGTGGCAGATTGCCAGACATGTGGGAAAATACTTTGTGCGTCACACCAGTGAAATTTGTACATGACATGCTTGTGCACCACAGATTTGCTGTAATAGTTGGTTTTTAGGTGAAGGGCAGTGGCTTATTACACAGGCAGATATGCTTCAGTTAAGAATCTGATGAGGTGTCACCTGCAGTCTGTATTATGAGGCTGCAGCTGGATAGCAAGGCCACTAGGAAAGTTACTTGAAACATAATGTTAAATGAACTTCCTGTAAAGGGGTAGCTTGCACACTTAATGATTAAAGAGACATCTTCCTTCACATGTTTATTTATGGTGCTGAAACAATTATGGCATCAGCTGCAGCCATGAAGATGAATAAAGTTCAATGTTGTGGGTCTGTGTGCAGTCAGTATGTGATAGTGGCATACAGGCACCAGAAGCTTTGTAGGCGTTAGAGAAAAATAAATATTAGGTAATGCAAGCTAATTTTAGAGCGCTAGAGTGTATTTAAGCAGTAGTGTGAGTGAAAGTATGTGAGTGAGAAAGATTTGGAACATGCAGCTATCTTGTGTAAAGTTGATGTAAGGTTTCCAAATGTTGTGTGTGGCAGTAGGTGTGTGTTATGAAATGGCGTGATTGAGACAGTAGGAAGAGATGTTGTGACAGCAGAGTGTGATACTGAGGAAGAGAAGAGGCTTTTGCCTGTGCTAGGCTTAGTCTTAGACTGGCTGTGATTTGTGTCAGGTTTGTGAATGAGCTGAAGGGGTGCTAGTGACATGTACTTGTGTCAGTGTAGTTGTGGTTTTGGTGTGCTTGCTGAGTTGTTATTAGAGTGACATTTTAGATGTGCATTGGTGATGTAAGGGATAGGTTTATTGCCAGTTTTATCATGTTCTGTTGTGAATGAAAGAGAGTGGAGGAGAACTGCGTAAATGGACAGCATAGTTTGTGACAAGTGGGTGCAGATATGAAGCGAAACTTGTGTAGGTGGCTGAGGGTATTAGCAGCTGATGTGAGACATGAGAGAGTGAGATTGCGAAAAAAATGTGGAACGCTTCACGATTTTGCGTGTCATCCTTGCGCAGGGGCCATGCTAATCTTCTCTGTATCGTTCCAATTTTAGTATATGTACCGCCGAAGCGAGTACATTCGAGGAGCCCTCTGAAATTGTATATATAGTTATGGCGTCGCGTCAAATATGGTTCGGCTTGGACGTAGCTTTACGCAGCTGTGGCGAGGAACACAAGGCCTGCCGAGTGCTAATCTGTGAATTAATTACTGCGAGGTGTCGTTCTTAGTAAGTGGCAGCTCTGTTAACTGTATTATTTGGCAGTATTGGATGTAAAACTTAGATCGTAGAGTCGCTTGCTCTCGCAGCATCCACCCAGAGCAGCAGCAGCAGGTTCACACAGCTGCCGCTAGGCGGCAGCAAGACGTGATGGCACGTATTGTCGCCATGTTCTCACATTCCGAGTTTAGTGTCTTATAGGCATACCTATGAAACACACTTCTCTAATGTGTGGGATAAATGGCGCTGATTGGAGCTGGTAGCAGGTCTTGAAGACTCTCAAAACAAGCGAATATTTTTGCGAAACTGTCTTCACTGCTAACACAAATTGCATTACTCTTTCAGTGGTACTTTCTCACGATACTAATCGATTTAATGACAGAGTGCAAGGCAACTTTTAACTCACACATCAAGTACAGCACAAGAAGACACAGTGTGTGACCATCTAAATTATTGAGTAACTCCTATTCATCCAATGGCGCCAGAAGACAATAGTGACTGCAAAAAGAGACACAGTAGCCTCACGAACCATTAAAAACACCATTCATATTGCACACTTTGAAACACAGCAGTGTAGGTCACTACTAGCGCATGGATGGGTGAATGCGAGTTGTGTGAGGTAGTAGTAGGAATGATGGACATAGTTCCGTTTTCAGTACAATACCAGGTGATATATTTGTGTTGATCCAAGTTTACACAGGGCAGGTCTACTTGGCAACAGTGAAACACTGTGATGGAGATGTGTGAATGAGCCTAAAATGTTGAGGGGACATGTGGTAAGAGAAACCAGGTTAGCATTGTGTTAGTAGCTGTAGTTATGTTCCTGTGAAATGTCAGTCAGATGTAATCCAGTTTGGTGAATGTTGTTATTACAGGAAGAATTGCTAGTGCAAAACAAAGAGTGATAGATTTAGTATCTGAAAGCAGTTAATAACTGAGTAGCTACTGGTGTCATGTGACACAAACTGGTTTGTGATGTTGCTGTCTATTCCAAAATCCTGAAGCTTGCTAGTGTTTTGTGTCTTGACTGCCTCTGTATCTGCTTATGTGCTAGAGCTTCTGTGTATGTGACATGATGAATATTGCATGCAGGGTTTGTCCAATCTTTCTGCTAGACACAGGATGAGAGGTGCATCAGCTGTAATTGTGAACAGCATCGACTTGTATGACATTGATGGGATTCAAAGTGCTGTCAAAATAGTAGAGCCTCACATCTAAATACTATATGTTAATACTAGCATACTTGTCTGCTTTCTAAACACTTCAGTGTTGTGGTATTCATTGGCTGACACTTTTGAATTTAAGTTAGGTAACTATATGTAGTGGCAGATTGCCAGACATGTGGGAAAATACTTTGTGCGTCACACCAGTGAAATTTGTACATGACATGCTTGTGCACCACAGATTTGCTGTAATAGTTGGTTTTTAGGTGAAGGGCAGTGGCTTATTACACAGGCAGATATGCTTCAGTTAAGAATCTGATGAGGTGTCACCTGCAGTCTGTATTATGAGGCTGCAGCTGGATAGCAAGGCCACTAGGAAAGTTACTTGAAACATAATGTTAAATGAACTTCCTGTAAAGGGGTAGCTTGCACACTTAATGATTAAAGAGACATCTTCCTTCACATGTTTATTTATGGTGCTGAAACAATTATGGCATCAGCTGCAGCCATGAAGATGAATAAAGTTCAATGTTGTGGGTCTGTGTGCAGTCAGTATGTGATAGTGGCATACAGGCACCAGAAGCTTTGTAGGCGTTAGATAAAAATAAATATTAGGTAATGCAAGCTAATTTTAGAGCGCTAGAGTGTATTTAAGCAGTAGTGTGAGTGAAAGTATGTGAGTGAGAAAGATTTGGAACATGCAGCTATCTTGTGTAAAGTTGATGTAAGGTTTCCAAATGTTGTGTGTGGCAGTAGGTGTGTGTTATGAAATGGCGTGATTGAGACAGTAGGAAGAGATGTTGTGACAGCAGAGTGTGATACTGAGGAAGAGAAGAGGCTTTTGCCTGTGCTAGGCTTAGTCTTAGACTGGCTGTGATTTGTGTCAGGTTTGTGAATGAGCTGAAGGGGTGCTAGTGACATGTACTTGTGTCAGTGTAGTTGTGGTTTTGGTGTGCTTGCTGAGTTGTTATTAGAGTGACATTTTAGATGTGCATTGGTGATGTAAGGGATAGGTTTATTGCCAGTTTTATCATGTTCTGTTGTGAATGAAAGAGAGTGGAGGAGAACTGCGTAAATGGACAGCATAGTTTGTGACAAGTGGGTGCAGATATGAAGCGAAACTTGTGTAGGTGGCTGAGGGTATTAGCAGCTGATGTGAGACATGAGAGAGTGAGATTGCGAAAAAAATGTGGAACGCTTCACGATTTTGCGTGTCATCCTTGCGCAGGGGCCATGCTAATCTTCTCTGTATCGTTCCAATTTTAGTATATGTACCGCCGAAGCGAGTACATTCGAGGAGCCCTCTGAAATTGTATATATAGTTATGGCGTCGCGTCAAATATGGTTCGGCTTGGACGTAGCTTTACGCAGCTGTGGCGAGGAACACAAGGCCTGCCGAGTGCTAATCTGTGAATTAATTACTGCGAGGTGTCGTTCTTAGTAAGTGGCAGCTCTGTTAACTGTATTATTTGGCAGTATTGGATGTAAAACTTAGATCGTAGAGTCGCTTGCTCTCGCAGCATCCACCCAGAGCAGCAGCAGCAGGTTCACACAGCTGCCGCTAGGCGGCAGCAAGACGTGATGGCACGTATTGTCGCCATGTTCTCACATTCCGAGTTTAGTGTCTTATAGGCATACCTATGAAACACACTTCTCTAATGTGTGGGATAAATGGCGCTGATTGGAGCTGGTAGCAGGTCTTGAAGACTCTCAAAACAAGCGAATATTTTTGCGAAACTGTCTTCACTGCTAACACAAATTGCATTACTCTTTCAGTGGTACTTTCTCACGATACTAATCGATTTAATGACAGAGTGCAAGGCAACTTTTAACTCACACATCAAGTACAGCACAAGAAGACACAGTGTGTGACCATCTAAATTATTGAGTAACTCCTATTCATCCAATGGCGCCAGAAGACAATAGTGACTGCAAAAAGAGACACAGTAGCCTCACGAACCATTAAAAACACCATTCATATTGCACACTTTGAAACACAGCAGTGTAGGTCACTACTAGCGCATGGATGGGTGAATGCGAGTTGTGTGAGGTAGTAGTAGGAATGATGGACATAGTTCCGTTTTCAGTACAATACCAGGTGATATATTTGTGTTGATCCAAGTTTACACAGGGCAGGTCTACTTGGCAACAGTGAAACACTGTGATGGAGATGTGTGAATGAGCCTAAAATGTTGAGGGGACATGTGGTAAGAGAAACCAGGTTAGCATTGTGTTAGTAGCTGTAGTTATGTTCCTGTGAAATGTCAGTCAGATGTAATCCAGTTTGGTGAATGTTGTTATTACAGGAAGAATTGCTAGTGCAAAACAAAGAGTGATAGATTTAGTATCTGAAAGCAGTTAATAACTGAGTAGCTACTGGTGTCATGTGACACAAACTGGTTTGTGATGTTGCTGTCTATTCCAAAATCCTGAAGCTTGCTAGTGTTTTGTGTCTTGACTGCCTCTGTATCTGCTTATGTGCTAGAGCTTCTGTGTATGTGACATGATGAATATTGCATGCAGGGTTTGTCCAATCTTTCTGCTAGACACAGGATGAGAGGTGCATCAGCTGTAATTGTGAACAGCATCGACTTGTATGACATTGATGGGATTCAAAGTGCTGTCAAAATAGTAGAGCCTCACATCTAAATACTATATGTTAATACTAGCATACTGGTCTGCTTTCTAAACACTTCAGTGTTGTGGTATTCATTGGCTGACACTTTTGAATTTAAGCTAGGTAACTATATGTAGTGGCAGATTGCCAGACAATTGGGAAAATACTTTGTGCGTCACACCAGTGAAATTTGTACATGACATGCTTGTGCACCACAGATTTGCTGTAATAGTTGGTTTTTAGGTGAAGGGCAGTGGCTTATTACACAGGCAGATATGCTTCAGTTAAGAATCTGATGAGGTGTCACCTGCAGTCTGTATTATGAGGCTGCAGCTGGATAGCAAGGCCACTAGGAAAGTTACTTGAAACATAATGTTAAATGAACTTCCTGTAAAGGGGTAGCTTGCACACTTAATGATTAAAGAGACATCTTCCTTCACATGTTTATTTATGGTGCTGAAACAATTATGGCATCAGCTGCAGCCATGAAGATGAATAAAGTTAAATGTTGTGGGTCTGTGTGCAGTCAGTATGTGATAGTGGCATACAGGCACCAGAAGCTTTGTAGGCGTTAGAGAAAAATAAATATTAGGTAATGCAAGCTAATTTTAGAGCGCTAGAGTGTATTTAAGCAGTAGTGTGAGTGAAAGTATGTGAGTGAGAAAGATTTGGAACATGCAGCTATCTTGTGTAAAGTTGATGTAAGGTTTCCAAATGTTGTGTGTGGCAGTAGGTGTGTGTTATGAAATGACGTGATTGAGACAGTAGGAAGAGATGTTGTGACAGCAGAGTGTGATACTGAGGAAGAGAAGAGGCTTTTGCCTGTGCTAGGCTTAGTCTTAGACTGGCTGTGATTTGTGTCAGGTTTGTGAATGAGCTGAAGGGGTGCTAGTGACATGTACTTGTGTCAGTGTAGTTGTGGTTTTGGTGTGCTTGCTGAGTTGTTATTAGAGTGACATTTTAGATGTGCATTGGTGATGTAAGGGATAGGTTTATTGCCAGTTTTATCATGTTCTGTTGTGAATGAAAGAGAGTGGAGGAGAACTGCGTAAATGGACAGCATAGTTTGTGACAAGTGGGTGCAGATATGAAGCGAAACTTGTGTAGGTGGCTGAGGGTATTAGCAGCTGATGTGAGACATGAGAGAGTGAGATTGCGAAAAAAATGTGGAACGCTTCACGATTTTGCGTGTCATCCTTGCGCAGGGGCCATGCTAATCTTCTCTGTATCGTTCCAATTTTAGTATATGTACCGCCGAAGCGAGTACATTCGAGGAGCCCTCTGAAATTGTATATATAGTTATGGCGTCGCGTCAAATATGGTTCGGCTTGGACGTAGCTTTACGCAGCTCTGGCGAGGAACACAAGGCCTGCCGAGTGCTAATCTGTGAATTAATTACTGCGAGGTGTCGTTCTTAGTAAGTGGCAGCTCTGTTAACTGTATTATTTGGCAGTATTGGATGTAAAACTTAGATCGTAGAGTCGCTTGCTCTCGCAGCATCCACCCAGAGCAGCAGCAGCAGGTTCACACAGCTGCCGCTAGGCGGCAGCAAGACGTGATGGCACGTATTGTCGCCATGTTCACACATTCCGAGTTTAGTGTCTTATAGGCATACCTATGAAACACACTTCTCTAATGTGTGGGATAAATGGCGCTGATTGGAGCTGGTAGCAGGTCTTGAAGACTCTCAAAACAAGCGAATATTTTTGCGAAACTGTCTTCACTGCTAACACAAATTGCATTACTCTTTCAGTGGTACTTTCTCACGATACTAATCGATTTAATGACAGAGTGCAAGGCAACTTTTAACTCACACATCAAGTACAGCACAAGAAGACACAGTGTGTGACCATCTAAATTATTGAGTAACTCCTATTCATCCAATGGCGCCAGAAGACAATAGTGACTGCAAAAAGAGACACAGTAGCCTCACGAACCATTAAAAACACCATTCATATTGCACACTTTGAAACACAGCAGTGTAGGTCACTACTAGCGCATGGATGGGTGAATGCGAGTTGTGTGAGGTAGTAGTAGGAATGATGGACATAGTTCCGTTTTCAGTACAATACCAGGTGATATATTTGTGTTGATCCAAGTTTACACAGGGCAGGTCTACTTGGCAACAGTGAAACACTGTGATGGAGATGTGTGAATGAGCCTAAAATGTTGAGGGGACATGTGGTAAGAGAAACCAGGTTAGCATTGTGTTAGTAGCTGTAGTTATGTTCCTGTGAAATGTCAGTCAGATGTAATCCAGTTTGGTGAATGTTGTTATTACAGGAAGAATTGCTAGTGCAAAACAAAGAGTGATAGATTTAGTATCTGAAAGCAGTTAATAACTGAGTAGCTACTGGTGTCATGTGACACAAACTGGTTTGTGATGTTGCTGTCTATTCCAAAATCCTGAAGCTTGCTAGTGTTTTGTGTCTTGACTGCCTCTGTATCTGCTTATGTGCTAGAGCTTCTGTGTATGTGACATGATGAATATTGCATGCAGGGTTTGTCCAATCTTTCTGCTAGACACAGGATGAGAGGTGCATCAGCTGTAATTGTGAACAGCATCGACTTGTATGACATTGATGGGATTCAAAGTGCTGTCAAAATAGTAGAGCCTCACATCTAAATACTATATGTTAATACTAGCATACTGGTCTGCTTTCTAAACACTTCAGTGTTGTGGTATTCATTGGCTGACACTTTTGAATTTAAGCTAGGTAACTATATGTAGTGGCAGATTGCCAGACATGTGGGAAAATACTTTGTGCGTCACACCATTGAAATTTGTACATGACATGCTTGTGCACCACAGATTTGCTGTAGAAGTTGGTTTTTAGGTGAAGGGCAGTGGCTTATTACACAGGCAGATATGCTTCAGTTAAGAATCTGATGAGGTGTCACCTGCAGTCTGTATTATGAGGCTGCAGCTGGATAGCAAGGCCACTAGGAAAGTTACTTGAAACATAATGTTAAATGAACTTCCTGTAAAGGGGTAGCTTGCACACTTAATGATTAAAGAGACATCTTCCTTCACATGTTTATTTATGGTGCTGAAACAATTATGGCATCAGCTGCAGCCATGAAGATGAATAAAGTTCAATGTTGTGGGTCTGTGTGAAGTCAGTATGTGATAGTGGCATACAGGCACCAGAAGCTTTGTAGGCGTTAGAGAAAAATAAATATTAGGTAATGCAAGCTAATTTTAGAGCGCTAGAGTGTATTTAAGCAGTAGTGTGAGTGAAAGTATGTGAGTGAGAAACATTTGGAACATACAGCTATCTTGTGTAAAGTTGATGTAAGGTTTCCAAATGTTGTGTGTGGCAGTAGGTGTGTGTTATGAAATGGCGTGATTGAGACAGTAGGAAGAGATGTTGTGACAGCAGAGTGTGATACTGAGGAAGAGAAGAGGCTTTTGCCTGTGCTAGGCTTAGTCTTAGACTGGCTGTGATTTGTGTCAGGTTTGTGAATGAGCTGAAGGGGTGCTAGTGACATGTACTTGTGTCAGTGTAGTTGTGGTTTTGGTGTGCTTGCTGAGTTGTTATTAGAGTGACATTTTAGATGTGCATTGGTGATGTAAGGGATAGGTTTATTGCCAGTTTTATCATGTTCTGTTGTGAATGAAAGAGAGTGGAGGAGAACTGCGTAAATGGACAGCATAGTTTGTGACAAGTGGGTGCAGATATGAAGCGAAACTTGTGTAGGTGGCTGAGGGTATTAGCAGCTGATGTGAGACATGAGAGAGTAAGATTGCGAAAAAAAATGTGGAACGCTTCACGATTTTGCGTGTCATCCTTGCGCAGGGGCCATGCTAATTTTCTCTGTATCGTTCCAATTTTAGTATATGTACCGCCGAAGCGAGTACATTCGAGGAGCCCTCTGAAATTGTATATATAGTTATGGCGTCGCGTCAAATATGGTTCGGCTTGGACGTAGCTTTACGCAGCTGTGGCGAGGAACACAAGGCCTGCCGAGTGCTAATCTGTGAATTAATTACTGCGAGGTGTCGTTCTTAGTAAGTGGCAGCTCTGTTAACTGTATTATTTGGCAGTATTGGATGTAAAACTTAGATCGTAGAGTCGCTTGCTCTCGCAGCATCCACCCAGAGCAGCAGCAGCAGGTTCACACAGCTGCCGCTAGGCGGCAGTAAGACGTGATGGCACGTATTGTCGCCATGTTCTCACATTCCGAGTTTAGTGTCTTATAGGCATACCTATGAAACACACTTCTGTAATGTGTGGGATAAATGGCGCTGATTGGAGCTGGTAGCAGGTCTTGAAGACTCTCAAAACAAGCGAATATTTTTGCGAAACTGTCTTCACTGCTAACACAAATTGCATTACTCTTTCAGTGGTACTTTCTCACGATACTAATCGATTTAATGACAGAGTGCAAGGCAACTTTTAACTCACACATCAAGTACAGCACAAGAAGACACAGTGTGTGACCATCTAAATTATTGAGTAACTCCTATTCATCCAATGGCGCCAGAAGACAATAGTGACTGCAAAAAGAGACACAGTAGCCTCACGAACCATTAAAAACACCATTCATATTGCACACTTTGAAACACAGCAGTGTAGGTCACTACTAGCGCATGGATGGGTGAATGCGAGTTGTGTGAGGTAGTAGTAGGAATGATGGACATAGTTCCGTTTTCAGTACAATACCAGGTGATATATTTGTGTTGATCCAAGTTTACACAGGGCAGGTCTACTTGGCAACAGTGAAACACTGTGATGGAGATGTGTGAATGAGCCTAAAATGTTGAGGGGACATGTGGTAAGAGAAACCAGGTTAGCATTGTGTTAGTAGCTGTAGTTATGTTCCTGTGAAATGTCAGTCAGATGTAATCCAGTTTGGTGAATGTTGTTATTACAGGAAGAATTGCTAGTGCAAAACAAAGAGTGATAGATTTAGTATCTGAAAGCAGTTAATAACTGAGTAGCTACTGGTGTCATGTGACACAAACTGGTTTGTGATGTTGCTGTCTATTCCAAAATCCTGAAGCTTGCTAGTGTTTTGTGTCTTGACTGCCTCTGTATCTGCTTATGTGCTAGAGCTTCTGTGTATGTGACATGATGAATATTGCATGCAGGGTTTGTCCAATCTTTCTGCTAGACACAGGATGAGAGGTGCATCAGCTGTAATTGTGAACAGCATCGACTTGTATGACATTGATGGGATTCAAAGTGCTGTCAAAATAGTAGAGCCTCACATCTAAATACTATATGTTAATACTAGCATACTGGTCTGCTTTCTAAACACTTCAGTGTTGTGGTATTCATTGGCTGACACTTTTGAATTTAAGCTAGGTAACTATATGTAGTGGCAGATTGCCAGACATGTGGGAAAATACTTTGTGCGTCACACCAGTGAAATTTGTACATGACATGCTTGTGCACCACAGATTTGCTGTAATAGCTGGTTTTTAGGTGAAGGGCAGTGGCTTATTACACAGGCAGATATGCTTCAGTTAAGAATCTGATGAGGTGTCACCTGCAGTCTGTATTATGAGGCTGCAGCTGGATAGCAAGGCCACTAGGAAAGTTACTTGAAACATAATGTTAAATGAACTTCCTGTAAAGGGGTAGCTTGCACACTTAATGATTAAAGAGACATCTTCCTTCACATGTTTATTTATGGTGCTGAAACAATTATGGCATCAGCTGCAGCCATGAAGATGAATAAAGTTCAATGTTGTGGGTCTGTGTGCAGTCAGTATGTGATAGTGGCATACAGGCACCAGAAGCTTTGTAGGCGTTAGAGAAAAATAAATATTAGGTAATGCAAGCTAATTTTAGAGCGCTAGAGTGTATTGAAGCAGTAGTGTGAGTGAAAGTATGTGAGTGAGAAAGATTTGGAACATGCAGCTATCTTGTGTAAAGTTGATGTAAGGTTTCCAAATGTTGTGTGTGGCAGTAGGTGTGTGTTATGAAATGACGTGATTGAGACAGTAGGAAGAGATGTTGTGACAGCAGAGTGTGATACTGAGGAAGAGAAGAGGCTTTTGCCTGTGCTAGGCTTAGTCTTAGACTGGCTGTGATTTGTGTCAGGTTTGTGAATGAGCTGAAGGGGTGCTAGTGACATGTACTTGTGTCAGTGTAGTTGTGGTTTTGGTGTGCTTGCTGAGTTGTTATTAGAGTGACATTTTAGATGTGCATTGGTGATGTAAGGGATAGGTTTATTGCCAGTTTTATCATGTTCTGTTGTGAATGAAAGAGAGTGGAGGAGAACTGCGTAAATGGACAGCATAGTTTGTGACAAGTGGGTGCAGATATGAAGCGAAACTTGTGTAGGTGGCTGAGGGTATTAGCAGCTGATGTGAGACATGAGAGAGTGAGATTGCGAAAAAAATGTGGAACGCTTCACGATTTTGCGTGTCATCCTTGCGCAGGGGCCATGCTAATCTTCTCTGTATCGTTCCAATTTTAGTATATGTACCGCCGAAGCGAGTACATTCGAGGAGCCCTCTGAAATTGTATATATAGTTATGGCGTCGCGTCAAATATGGTTCGGCTTGGACGTAGCTTTACGCAGCTGTGGCGAGGAACACAAGGCCTGCCGAGTGCTAATCTGTGAATTAATTACTGCGAGGTGTCGTTCTTAGTAAGTGGCAGCTCTGTTAACTGTATTATTTGGCAGTATTGGATGTAAAACTTAGATCGTAGAGTCGCTTGCTCTCGCAGCATCCACCCAGAGCAGCAGCAGCAGGTTCACACAGCTGCCGCTAGGCGGCAGCAAGACGTGATGGCACGTATTGTCGCCATGTTCTCACATTCCGAGTTTAGTGTCTTATAGGCATACCTATGAAACAAACTTCTCTAATGTGTGGGATAAATGGCGCTGATTGGAGCTGGTAGCAGGTCTTGAAGACTCTCAAAACAAGCGAATATTTTTGCGAAACTGTCTTCACTGCTAACACAAATTGCATTACTCTTTCAGTGGTACTTTCTCACGATACTAATCGATTTAATGACAGAGTGCAAGGCAACTTTTAACTCACACATCAAGTACAGCACAAGAAGACACAGTGTGTGACCATCTAAATTATTGAGTAACTCCTATTCATCCAATGGCGCCAGAAGACAATAGTGACTGCAAAAAGAGACACAGTAGCCTCACGAACCATTAAAAACACCATTCATATTGCACACTTTGAAACACAGCAGTGTAGGTCACTACTAGCGCATGGATGGGTGAATGCGAGTTGTGTGAGGTAGTAGTAGGAATGATGGACATAGTTCCGTTTTCAGTACAATACCAGGTGATATATTTGTGTTGATCCAAGTTTACACAGGGCAGGTCTACTTGGCAACAGTGAAACACTGTGATGGAGATGTGTGAATGAGCCTAAAATGTTGAGGGGACATGTGGTAAGAGAAACCAGGTTAGCATTGTGTTAGTAGCTGTAGTTATGTTCCTGTGAAATGTCAGTCAGATGTAATCCAGTTTGGTGAATGTTGTTATTACAGGAAGAATTGCTAGTGCAAAACAAAGAGTGATAGATTTAGTATCTGAAAGCAGTTAATAACTGAGTAGCTACTGGTGTCATGTGACACAAACTGGTTTGTGATGTTGCTGTCTATTCCAAAATCCTGAAGCTTGCTAGTGTTTTGTGTCTTGACTGCCTCTGTATCTGCTTATGTGCTAGAGCTTCTGTGTATGTGACATGGTGAATATTGCATGCAGGGTTTGTCCAATCTTTCTGCTAGACACAGGATGAGAGGTGCATCAGCTGTAATTGTGAACAGCATCGACTTGTATGACATTGATGGGATTCAAAGTGCTGTCAAAATAGTAGAGCCTCACATCTAAATACTATATGTTAATACTAGCATACTGGTCTGCTTTCTAAACACTTCAGTGTTGTGGTATTCATTGGCTGACACTTTTGAATTTAATTTAGGTAACTATATGTAGTGGCAGATTGCCAGACATGTGGGAAAATACTTTGTGCGTCACACCAGTGAAATTTGTACATGACATGCTTGTGCACCACAGATTTGCTGTAATAGTTGGTTTTTAGGTGAAGGGCAGTGGCTTATTACACAGGCAGATATGCTTCAGTTAAGAATCTGATGAGGTGTCACCTGCAGTCTGTATTATGAGGCTGCAGCTGGATAGCAAGGCCACTAGGAAAGTTACTTGAAACATAATGTTAAATGAACTTCCTGTAAAGGGGTAGCTTGCACACTTAATGATTAAAGAGACATCTTCCTTCACATGTTTATTTATGGTGCTGAAACAATTATGGCATCAGCTGCAGCCATGAAGATGAATAAAGTTAAATGTTGTGGGTCTGTGTGCAGTCAGTATGTGATAGTGGCATACAGGCACCAGAAGCTTTGTAGGCGTTAGAGAAAAATAAATATTAGGTAATGCAAGCTAATTTTAGAGCGCTAGAGTGTATTTAAGCAGTAGTGTGAGTGAAAGTATGTGAGTGAGAAAGATTTGGAACATGCAGCTATCTTGTGTAAAGTTGATGTAAGGTTTCCAAATGTTGTGTGTGGCAGTAGGTGTGTGTTATGAAATGACGTGATTGAGACAGTAGGAAGAGATGTTGTGACAGCAGAGTGTGATACTGAGGAAGAGAAGAGGCTTTTGCCTGTGCTAGGCTTAGTCTTAGACTGGCTGTGATTTGTGTCAGGTTTGTGAATGAGCTGAAGGGGTGCTAGTGACATGTACTTGTGTCAGTGTAGTTGTGGTTTTGGTGTGCTTGCTGAGTTGTTATTAGAGTGACATTTTAGATGTGCATTGGTGATGTAAGGGATAGGTTTATTGCCAGTTTTATCATGTTCTGTTGTGAATGAAAGAGAGTGGAGGAGAACTGCGTAAATGGACAGCATAGTTTGTGACAAGTGGGTGCAGATATGAAGCGAAACTTGTGTAGGTGGCTGAGGGTATTAGCAGCTGATGTGAGACATGAGAGAGTGAGATTGCGAAAAAAATGTGGAACGCTTCACGATTTTGCGTGTCATCCTTGCGCAGGGGCCATGCTAATCTTCTCTGTATCGTTCCAATTTTAGTATATGTACCGCCGAAGCGAGTACATTCGAGGAGCCCTCTGAAATTGTATATATAGTTATGGCGTCGCGTCAAATATGGTTCGGCTTGGACGTAGCTTTACGCAGCTCTGGCGAGGAACACAAGGCCTGCCGAGTGCTAATCTGTGAATTAATTACTGCGAGGTGTCGTTCTTAGTAAGTGGCAGCTCTGTTAACTGTATTATTTGGCAGTATTGGATGTAAAACTTAGATCGTAGAGTCGCTTGCTCTCGCAGCATCCACCCAGAGCAGCAGCAGCAGGTTCACACAGCTGCCGCTAGGCGGCAGCAAGACGTGATGGCACGTATTGTCGCCATGTTCTCACATTCCGAGTTTAGTGTCTTATAGGCATACCTATGAAACACACTTCTCTAATGTGTGGGATAAATGGCGCTGATTGGAGCTGGTAGCAGGTCTTGAAGACTCTCAAAACAAGCGAATATTTTTGCGAAACTGTCTTCACTGCTAACACAAATTGCATTACTCTTTCAGTGGTACTTTCTCACGATACTAATCGATTTAATGACAGAGTGCAAGGCAACTTTTAACTCACACATCAAGTACAGCACAAGAAGACACAGTGTGTGACCATCTAAATTATTGAGTAACTCCTATTCATCCAATGGCGCCAGAAGACAATAGTGACTGCAAAAAGAGACACAGTAGCCTCACGAACCATTAAAAACACCATTCATATTGCACACTTTGAAACACAGCAGTGTAGGTCACTACTAGCGCATGGATGGGTGAATGCGAGTTGTGTGAGGTAGTAGTAGGAATGATGGACATAGTTCCGTTTTCAGTACAATACCAGGTGATATATTTGTGTTGATCCAAGTTTACACAGGGCAGGTCTACTTGGCAACAGTGAAACACTGTGATGGAGATGTGTGAATGAGCCTAAAATGTTGAGGGGACATGTGGTAAGAGAAACCAGGTTAGCATTGTGTTAGTAGCTGTAGTTATGTTCCTGTGAAATGTCAGTCAGATGTAATCCAGTTTGGTGAATGTTGTTATTACAGGAAGAATTGCTAGTGCAAAACAAAGAGTGATAGATTTAGTATCTGAAAGCAGTTAATAACTGAGTAGCTACTGGTGTCATGTGACACAAACTGGTTTGTGATGTTGCTGTCTATTCCAAAATCCTGAAGCTTGCTAGTGTTTTGTGTCTTGACTGCCTCTGTATCTGCTTATGTGCTAGAGCTTCTGTGTATGTGACATGATGAATATTGCATGCAGGGTTTGTCCAATCTTTCTGCTAGACACAGGATGAGAGGTGCATCAGCTGTAATTGTGAACAGCATCGACTTGTATGACATTGATGGGATTCAAAGTGCTGTCAAAATAGTAGAGCCTCACATCTAAATACTATATGTTAATACTAGCATACTGGTCTGCTTTCTAAACACTTCAGTGTTGTGGTATTCATTGGCTGACACTTTTGAATTTAAGCTAGGTAACTATATGTAGTGGCAGATTGCCAGACATGTGGGAAAATACTTTGTGCGTCACACCAGTGAAATTTGTACATGACATGCTTGTGCACCACAGATTTGCTGTAATAGTTGGTTTTTAGGTGAAGGGCAGTGGCTTATTACACAGGCAGATATGCTTCAGTTAAGAATCTGATGAGGTGTCACCTGCAGTCTGTATTATGAGGCTGCAGCTGGATAGCAAGGCCACTAGGAAAGTTACTTGGAACATAATGTTAAATGAACTTCCTGTAAAGGGGTAGCTTGCACACTTAATGATTAAAGAGACATCTTCCTTCACATGTTTATTTATGGTGCTGAAACAATTATGGCATCAGCTGCAGCCATGAAGATGAATAAAGTTAAATGTTGTGGGTCTGTGTGCAGTCAGTATGTGATAGTGGCATACAGGCACCAGAAGCTTTGTAGGCGTTAGAGAAAAATAAATATTAGGTAATGCAAGCTAATTTTAGAGCGCTAGAGTGTATTTAAGCAGTAGTGTGAGTGAAAGTATGTGAGTGAGAAAGATTTGGAACATGCAGCTATCTTGTGTAAAGTTGATGTAAGGTTTCCAAATGTTGTGTGTGGCAGTAGGTGTGTGTTATGAAATGACGTGATTGAGACAGTAGGAAGAGATGTTGTGACAGCAGAGTGTGATACTGAGGAAGAGAAGAGGCTTTTGCCTGTGCTAGGCTTAGTCTTAGACTGGCTGTGATTTGTGTCAGGTTTGTGAATGAGCTGAAGGGGTGCTAGTGACATGTACTTGTGTCAGTGTAGTTGTGGTTTTGGTGTGCTTGCTGAGTTGTTATTAGAGTGACATTTTAGATGTGCATTGGTGATGTAAGGGATAGGTTTATTGCCAGTTTTATCATGTTCTGTTGTGAATGAAAGAGAGTGGAGGAGAACTGCGTAAATGGACATCATAGTTTGTGACAAGTGGGTGCAGATATGAAGCGAAACTTGTGTAGGTGGCTGAGGGTATTAGCAGCTGATGTGAGACATGAGAGAGTGAGATTGCGAAAAAAATGTGGAACGCTTCACGATTTTGCGTGTCATCCTTGCGCAGGGGCCATGTTAATCTTCTCTGTATCGTTCCAATTTTAGTATATGTACCGCCGAAGCGAGTACATTCGAGGAGCCCTCTGAAATTGTATATATAGTTATGGCGTCGCGTCAAATATGGTTCGGCTTGGACGTAGCTTTACGCAGCTCTGGCGAGGAACACAAGGCCTGCCGAGTGCTAATCTGTGAATTAATTACTGCGAGGTGTCGTTCTTAGTAAGTGGCAGCTCTGTTAACTGTATTATTTGGCAGTATTGGATGTAAAACTTAGATCGTAGAGTCGCTTGCTCTCGCAGCATCCACCCAGAGCAGCAGCAGCAGGTTCACACAGCTGCCGCTAGGCGGCAGCAAGACGTGATGGCACGTATTGTCGCCATGTTCTCACATTCCGAGTTTAGTGTCTTATAGGCATACCTATGAAACACACTTCTCTAATGTGTGGGATAAATGGCGCTGATTGGAGCTGGTAGCAGGTCTTGAAGACTCTCAAAACAAGCGAATATTTTTGCGAAACTGTCTTCACTGCTAACACAAATTGCATTACTCTTCCAGTGGTACTTTCTCACGATTCTAATCGATTTAATGACAGAGTGCAAGGCAACTTTTAACTCACACATCAAGTACAGCACAAGAAGACACAGTGTGTGACCATCTAAATTATTGAGTAACTCCTATTCATCCAATGGCGCCAGAAGACAATAGTGACTGCAAAAAGAGACACAGTAGCCTCACGAACCATTAAAAACACCATTCATATTGCACACTTTGAAACACAGCAGTGTAGGTCACTACTAGCGCATGGATGGGTGAATGCGAGTTGTGTGAGGTAGTAGTAGGAATGATGGACATAGTTCCGTTTTCAGTACAATACCAGGTGATATATTTGTGTTGATCCAAGTTTACACAGGGCAGGTCTACTTGGCAACAGTGAAACACTGTGATGGAGATGTGTGAATGAGCCTAAAATGTTGAGGGGACATGTGGTAAGAGAAACCAGGTTAGCATTGTGTTAGTAGCTGTAGTTATGTTCCTGTGAAATGTCAGTCAGATGTAATCCAGTTTGGTGAATGTTGTTATTACAGGAAGAATTGCTAGTGCAAAACAAAGAGTGATAGATTTAGTATCTGAAAGCAGTTAATAACTGAGTAGCTACTGGTGTCATGTGACACAAACTGGTTTGTGATGTTGCTGTCTATTCCAAAATCCTGAAGCTTGCTAGTGTTTTGTGTCTTGACTGCCTCTGTATCTGCTTATGTGCTAGAGCTTCTGTGTATGTGACATGATGAATATTGCATGCAGGGTTTGTCCAATCTTTCTGCTAGACACAGGATGAGAGGTGCATCAGCTGTAATTGTGAACAGCATCGACTTGTATGACATTGATGGGATTCAAAGTGCTGTCAAAATAGTAGAGCCTCACATCTAAATACTATATGTTAATACTAGCATACTGGTCTGCTTTCTAAACACTTCAGTGTTGTGGTATTCATTGGCTGACACTTTTGAATTTAAGCTAGGTAACTATATGTAGTGGCAGATTGCCAGACATGTGGGAAAATACTTTGTGCGTCACACCAGTGAAATTTGTACATGACATGCTTGTGCACCACAGATTTGCTGTAATAGTTGGTTTTTAGGTGAAGGGCAGTGGCTTATTACACAGGCAGATATGCTTCAGTTAAGAATCTGATGAGGTGTCACCTGCAGTCTGTATTATGAGGCTGCAGCTGGATAGCAAGGCCACTAGGAAAGTTACTTGAAACATAATGTTAAATGAACTTCCTGTAAAGGGGTAGCTTGCACACTTAATGATTAAAGAGACATCTTCCTTCACATGTTTATTTATGGTGCTGAAACAATTATGGCATCAGCTGCAGCCATGAAGATGAATAAAGTTCAATGTTGTGGGTCTGTGTGCAGTCAGTATGTGATAGTGGCATACAGGCACCAGAAGCTTTGTAGGCGTTAGAGAAAAATAAATATTAGGTAATGCAAGCTAATTTTAGAGCGCTAGAGTGTATTTAAGCAGTAGTGTGAGTGAAAGTATGTGAGTGAGAAAGATTTGGAACATGCAGCTATCTTGTGTAAAGTTGATGTAAGGTTTCCAAATGTTGTGTGTGGCAGTAGGTGTGTGTTATGAAATGACGTGATTGAGACAGTAGGAAGAGATGTTGTGACAGCAGAGTGTGATACTGAGGAAGAGAAGAGGCTTTTGCCTGTGCTAGGCTTAGTCTTAGACTGGCTGTGATTTGTGTCAGGTTTGTGAATGAGCTGAAGGGGTGCTAGTGACATGTACTTGTGTCAGTGTAGTTGTGGTTTTGGTGTGCTTGCTGAGTTGTTATTAGAGTGACATTTTAGATGTGCATTGGTGATGTAAGGGATAGGTTTATTGCCAGTTTTATCATGTTCTGTTGTGAATGAAAGAGAGTGGAGGAGAACTGCGTAAATGGACAGCATAGTTTGTGACAAGTGGGTGCAGATATGAAGCGAAACTTGTGTAGGTGGCTGAGGGTATTAGCAGCTGATGTGAGACATGAGAGAGTGAGATTGCGAAAAAAATGTGGAACGCTTCACGATTTTGCGTGTCATCCTTGCGCAGGGGCCATGCTAATCTTCTCTGTATCGTTCCAATTTTAGTATATGTACCGCCGAAGCGAGTACATTCGAGGAGCCCTCTGAAATTGTATATATAGTTATGGCGTCGCGTCAAATATGGTTCGGCTTGGACGTAGCTTTACGCAGCTCTGGCGAGGAACACAAGGCCTGCCGAGTGCTAATCTGTGAATTAATTACTGCGAGGTGTCGTTCTTAGTAAGTGGCAGCTCTGTTAACTGTATTATTTGGCAGTATTGGATGTAAAACTTAGATCGTAGAGTCGCTTGCTCTCGCAGCATCCACCCAGAGCAGCAGCAGCAGGTTCACACAGCTGCCGCTAGGCGGCAGCAAGACGTGATGGCACGTATTGTCGCCATGTTCTCACATTCCGAGTTTAGTGTCTTATAGGCATACCTATGAAACACACTTCTCTAATGTGTGGGATAAATGGCGCTGATTGGAGCTGGTAGCAGGTCTTGAAGACTCTCAAAACAAGCGAATATTTTTGCGAAACTGTCTTCACTGCTAACACAAATTGCATTACTCTTTCAGTGGTACTTTCTCACGATACTAATCGATTTAATGACAGAGTGCAAGGCAACTTTTAACTCACACATCAAGTACAGCACAAGAAGACACAGTGTGTGACCATCTAAATTATTGAGTAACTCCTATTCATCCAATGGCGCCAGAAGACAATAGTGACTGCAAAAAGAGACACAGTAGCCTCACGAACCATTAAAAACACCATTCATATTGCACACTTTGAAACACAGCAGTGTAGGTCACTACTAGCGCATGGATGGGTGAATGCGAGTTGTGTGAGGTAGTAGTAGGAATGATGGACATAGTTCCGTTTTCAGTACAATACCAGGTGATATATTTGTGTTGATCCAAGTTTACACAGGGCAGGTCTACTTGGCAACAGTGAAACACTGTGATGGAGATGTGTGAATGAGCCTAAAATGTTGAGGGGACATGTGGTAAGAGAAACCAGGTTAGCATTGTGTTAGTAGCTGTAGTTATGTTCCTGTGAAATGTCAGTCAGATGTAATCCAGTTTGGTGAATGTTGTTATTACAGGAAGAATTGCTAGTGCAAAACAAAGAGTGATAGATTTAGTATCTGAAAGCAGTTAATAACTGAGTAGCTACTGGTGTCATGTGACACAAACTGGTTTGTGATGTTGCTGTCTATTCCAAAATCCTGAAGCTTGCTAGTGTTTTGTGTCTTGACTGCCTCTGTATCTGCTTATGTGCTAGAGCTTCTGTGTATGTGACATGATGAATATTGCATGCAGGGTTTGTCCAATCTTTCTGCTAGACACAGGATGAGAGGTGCATCAGCTGTAATTGTGAACAGCATCGACTTGTATGACATTGATGGGATTCAAAGTGCTGTCAAAATAGTAGAGCCTCACATCTAAATACTATATGTTAATACTAGCATACTGGTCTGCTTTCTAAACACTTCAGTGTTGTGGTATTCATTGGCTGACACTTTTGAATTTAAGCTAGGTAACTATATGTAGTGGCAGATTGCCAGACATGTGGGAAAATACTTTGTGCGTCACACCAGTGAAATTTGTACATGACATGCTTGTGCACCACAGATTTGCTGTAATAGTTGGTTTTTAGGTGAAGGGCAGTGGCTTATTACACAGGCAGATATGCTTCAGTTAAGAATCTGATGAGGTGTCACCTGCAGTCTGTATTATGAGGCTGCAGCTGGATAGCAAGGCCACTAGGAAAGTTACTTGAAACATAATGTTAAATGAACTTCCTGTAAAGGGGTAGCTTGCACACTTAATGATTAAAGAGACATCTTCCTTCACATGTTTATTTATGGTGCTGAAACAATTATGGCATCAGCTGCAGCCATGAAGATGAATAAAGTTAAATGTTGTGGGTCTGTGTGCAGTCAGTATGTGATAGTGGCATACAGGCACCAGAAGCTTTGTAGGCGTTAGAGAAAAATAAATATTAGGTAATGCAAGCTAATTTTAGAGCGCTAGAGTGTATTTAAGCAGTAGTGTGAGTGAAAGTATGTGAGTGAGAAAGATTTGGAACATGCAGCTATCTTGTGTAAAGTTGATGTAAGGTTTCCAAATGTTGTGTGTGGCAGTAGGTGTGTGTTATGAAATGACGTGATTGAGACAGTAGGAAGAGATGTTGTGACAGCAGAGTGTGATACTGAGGAAGAGAAGAGGCTTTTGCCTGTGCTAGGCTTAGTCTTAGACTGGCTGTGATTTGTGTCAGGTTTGTGAATGAGCTGAAGGGGTGCTAGTGACATGTACTTGTGTCAGTGTAGTTGTGGTTTTGGTGTGCTTGCTGAGTTGTTATTAGAGTGACATTTTAGATGTGCATTGGTGATGTAAGGGATAGGTTTATTGCCAGTTTTATCATGTTCTGTTGTGAATGAAAGAGAGTGGAGGAGAACTGCGTAAATGGACAGCATAGTTTGTGACAAGTGGGTGCAGATATGAAGCGAAACTTGTGTAGGTGGCTGAGGGTATTAGCAGCTGATGTGAGACATGAGAGAGTGAGATTGCGAAAAAAATGTGGAACGCTTCACGATTTTGCGTGTCATCCTTGCGCAGGGGCCATGCTAATCTTCTCTGTATCGTTCCAATTTTAGTATATGTACCGCCGAAGCGAGTACATTCGAGGAGCCCTCTGAAATTGTATATATAGTTATGGCGTCGCGTCAAATATGGTTCGGCTTGGACGTAGCTTTACGCAGCTCTGGCGAGGAACACAAGGCCTGCCGAGTGCTAATCTGTGAATTAATTACTGCGAGGTGTCGTTCTTAGTAAGTGGCAGCTCTGTTAACTGTATTATTTGGCAGTATTGGATGTAAAACTTAGATCGTAGAGTCGCTTGCTCTCGCAGCATCCACCCAGAGCATCAGCAGCAGGTTCACACAGCTGCCGCTAGGCGGCAGCAAGACGTGATGGCACGTATTGTCGCCATGTTCTCACATTCCGAGTTTAGTGTCTTATAGGCATACCTATGAAACACACTTCTCTAATGTGTGGGATAAATGGCGCTGATTGGAGCTGGTAGCAGGTCTTGAAGACTCTCAAAACAAGCGAATATTTTTGCGAAACTGTCTTCACTGCTAACACAAATTGCATTACTCTTTCAGTGGTACTTTCTCACGATACTAATCGATTTAATGACAGAGTGCAAGGCAACTTTTAACTCACACATCAAGTACAGCACAAGAAGACACAGTGTGTGACCATCTAAATTATTGAGTAACTCCTATTCATCCAATGGCGCCAGAAGACAATAGTGACTGCAAAAAGAGACACAGTAGCCTCACGAACCATTAAAAACACCATTCATATTGCACACTTTGAAACACAGCAGTGTAGGTCACTACTAGCGCATGGATGGGTGAATGCGAGTTGTGTGAGGTAGTAGTAGGAATGATGGACATAGTTCCGTTTTCAGTACAATACCAGGTGATATATTTGTGTTGATCCAAGTTTACACAGGGCAGGTCTACTTGGCAACAGTGAAACACTGTGATGGAGATGTGTGAATGAGCCTAAAATGTTGAGGGGACATGTGGTAAGAGAAACCAGGTTAGCATTGTGTTAGTAGCTGTAGTTATGTTCCTGTGAAATGTCAGTCAGATGTAATCCAGTTTGGTGAATGTTGTTATTACAGGAAGAATTGCTAGTGCAAAACAAAGAGTGATAGATTTAGTATCTGAAAGCAGTTAATAACTGAGTAGCTACTGGTGTCATGTGACACAAACTGGTTTGTGATGTTGCTGTCTATTCCAAAATCCTGAAGCTTGCTAGTGTTTTGTGTCTTGACTGCCTCTGTATCTGCTTATGTGCTAGAGCTTCTGTGTATGTGACATGATGAATATTGCATGCAGGGTTTGTCCAATCTTTCTGCTAGACACAGGATGAGAGGTGCATCAGCTGTAATTGTGAACAGCATCGACTTGTATGACATTGATGGGATTCAAAGTGCTGTCAAAATAGTAGAGCCTCACATCTAAATACTATATGTTAATACTAGCATACTGGTCTGCTTTCTAAACACTTCAGTGTTGTGGTATTCATTGGCTGACACTTTTGAATTTAATTTAGGTAACTATATGTAGTGGCAGATTGCCAGACATGTGGGAAAATACTTTGTGCGTCACACCAGTGAAATTTGTACATGACATGCTTGTGCACCACAGATTTGCTGTAATAGCTGGTTTTTAGGTGAAGGGCAGTGGCTTATTACACAGGCAGATATGCTTCAGTTAAGAATCTGATGAGGTGTCACCTGCAGTCTGTATTATGAGGCTGCAGCTGGATAGCAAGGCCACTAGGAAAGTTACTTGAAACATAATGTTAAATGAACTTCCTGTAAAGGGGTAGCTTGCACACTTAATGATTAAAGAGACATCTTCCTTCACATGTTTATTTATGGTGCTGAAACAATTATGGCATCAGCTGCAGCCATGAAGATGAATAAAGTTCAATGTTGTGGGTCTGTGTGCAGTCAGTATGTGATAGTGGCATACAGGCACCAGAAGCTTTGTAGGCGTTAGAGAAAAATAAATATTAGGTAATGCAAGCTAAGTTTAGAGCGCTAGAGTGTATTTAAGCAGTAGTGTGAGTGAAAGTATGTGAGTGAGAAAGATTTGGAACATGCAGCTATCTTGTGTAAAGTTGATGTAAGGTTTCCAAATGTTGTGTGTGGCAGTAGGTGTGTGTTATGAAATGACGTGATTGAGACAGTAGGAAGAGATGTTGTGACAGCAGAGTGTGATACTGAGGAAGAGAAGAGGCTTTTGCCTGTGCTAGGCTTAGTCTTAGACTGGCTGTGATTTGTGTCAGGTTTGTGAATGAGCTGAAGGGGTGCTAGTGACATGTACTTGTGTCAGTGTAGTTGTGGTTTTGGTGTGCTTGCTGAGTTGTTATTAGAGTGACATTTTAGATGTGCATTGGTGATGTAAGGGATAGGTTTATTGCCAGTTTTATCATGTTCTGTTGTGAATGAAAGAGAGTGGAGGAGAACTGCGTAAATGGACAGCATAGTTTGTGACAAGTGGGTGCAGATATGAAGCGAAACTTGTGTAGGTGGCTGAGGGTATTAGCAGCTGATGTGAGACATGAGAGAGTGAGATTGCGAAAAAATGTGGAACGCTTCACGATTTTGCGTGTCATCCTTGCGCAGGGGCCATGCTAATCTTCTCTGTATCGTTCCAATTTTAGTATATGTACCGCCGAAGCGAGTACATTCGAGGAGCCCTCTGAAATTGTATATATAGTTATGGCGTCGCGTCAAATATGGTTCGGCTTGGACGTAGCTTTACGCAGCTCTGGCGAGGAACACAAGGCCTGCCGAGTGCTAATCTGTGAATTAATTACTGCGAGGTGTCGTTCTTAGTAAGTGGCAGCTCTGTTAACTGTATTATTTGTCAGTATTGGATGTAAAACTTAGATCGTAGAGTCGCTTGCTCTCGCAGCATCCACCCAGAGCAGCAGCAGCAGGTTCACACAGCTGCCGCTAGGCGGCAGCAAGACGTGATGGCACGTATTGTCGCCATGTTCTCACATTCCGAGTTTAGTGTCTTATAGGCATACCTATGAAACACACTTCTCTAATGTGTGGGATAAATGGCGCTGATTGGAGCTGGTAGCAGGTCTTGAAGACTCTCAAAACAAGCGAATATTTTTGCGAAACTGTCTTCACTGCTAACACAAATTGCATTACTCTTTCAGTGGTACTTTCTCACGATACTAATCGATTTAATGACAGAGTGCAAGGCAACTTTTAACTCACACATCAAGTACAGCACAAGAAGACACAGTGTGTGACCATCTAAATTATTGAGTAACTCCTATTCATCCAATGGCGCCAGAAGACAATAGTGACTGCAAAAAGAGACACAGTAGCCTCACGAACCATTAAAAACACCATTCATATTGCACACTTTGAAACACAGCAGTGTAGGTCACTACTAGCGCATGGATGGGTGAATGCGAGTTGTGTGAGGTAGTAGTAGGAATGATGGACATAGTTCCGTTTTCAGTACAATACCAGGTGATATATTTGTGTTGATCCAAGTTTACACAGGGCAGGTCTACTTGGCAACAGTGAAACACTGTGATGGAGATGTGTGAATGAGCCTAAAATGTTGAGGGGACATGTGGTAAGAGAAACCAGGTTAGCATTGTGTTAGTAGCTGTAGTTATGTTCCTGTGAAATGTCAGTCAGATGTAATCCAGTTTGGTGAATGTTGTTATTACAGGAAGAATTGCTAGTGCAAAACAAAGAGTGATAGATTTAGTATCTGAAAGCAGTTAATAACTGAGTAGCTACTGGTGTCATGTGACACAAACTGGTTTGTGATGTTGCTGTCTATTCCAAAATCCTGAAGCTTGCTAGTGTTTTGTGTCTTGACTGCCTCTGTATCTGCTTATGTGCTAGAGCTTCTGTGTATGTGACATGATGAATATTGCATGCAGGGTTTGTCCAATCTTTCTGCTAGACACAGGATGAGAGGTGCATCAGCTGTAATTGTGAACAGCATCGACTTGTATGACATTGATGGGATTCAAAGTGCTGTCAAAATAGTAGAGCCTCACATCTAAATACTATATGTTAATACTAGCATACTGGTCTGCTTTCTAAACACTTCAGTGTTGTGGTATTCATTGGCTGACACTTTTGAATTTAAGCTAGGTAACTATATGTAGTGGCAGATTGCCAGACATGTGGGAAAATACTTTGTGCGTCACACCAGTGAAATTTGTACATGACATGCTTGTGCACCACAGATTTGCTGTAATAGTTGGTTTTTAGGTGAAGGGCAGTGGCTTATTACACAGGCAGATATGCTTCAGTTAAGAATCTGATGAGGTGTCACCTGCAGTCTGTATTATGAGGCTGCAGCTGGATAGCAAGGCCACTAGGAAAGTTACTTGAAACATAATGTTAAATGAACTTCCTGTAAAGGGGTAGCTTGCACACTTAATGATTAAAGAGACATCTTCCTTCACATGTTTATTTATGGTGCTGAAACAATTATGGCATCAGCTGCAGCCATGAAGATGAATAAAGTTCAATGTTGTGGGTCTGTGTGCAGTCAGTATGTGATAGTGGCATACAGGCACCAGAAGCTTTGTAGGCGTTAGAGAAAAATAAATATTAGGTAATGCAAGCTAATTTTAGAGCGCTAGAGTGTATTTAAGCAGTAGTGTGAGTGAAAGTATGTGAGTGAGAAAGATTTGGAACATGCAGCTATCTTGTGTAAAGTTGATGTAAGGTTTCCAAATGTTGTGTGTGGCAGTAGGTGTGTGTTATGAAATGACGTGATTGAGACAGTAGGAAGAGATGTTGTGACAGCAGAGTGTGATACTGAGGAAGAGAAGAGGCTTTTGCCTGTGCTAGGCTTAGTCTTAGACTGGCTGTGATTTGTGTCAGGTTTGTGAATGAGCTGAAGGGGTGCTAGTGACATGTACTTGTGTCAGTGTAGTTGTGGTTTTGGTGTGCTTGCTGAGTTGTTATTAGAGTGACATTTTAGATGTGCATTGGTGATGTAAGGGATAGGTTTATTGCCAGTTTTATCATGTTCTGTTGTGAATGAAAGAGAGAGGAGGAGAACTGCGTAAATGGACAGCATAGTTTGTGACAAGTGGGTGCAGATATGAAGCGAAACTTGTGTAGGTGGCTGAGGGTATTAGCAGCTGATGTGAGACATGAGAGAGTGAGATTGCGAAAAAAATGTGGAACGCTTCACGATTTTGCGTGTCATCCTTGCGCAGGGGCCATGCTAATCTTCTCTGTATCGTTCCAATTTTAGTATATGTACCGCCGAAGCGAGTACATTCGAGGAGCCCTCTGAAATTGTATATATAGTTATGGCGTCGCGTCAAATATGGTTCGGCTTGGACGTAGCTTTACGCAGCTCTGGCGAGGAACACAAGGCCTGCCGAGTGCTAATCTGTGAATTAATTACTGCGAGGTGTCGTTCTTAGTAAGTGGCAGCTCTGTTAACTGTATTATTTGGCAGTATTGGATGTAAAACTTAGATCGTAGAGTCGCTTGCTCTCGCAGCATCCACCCAGAGCTGCAGCAGCAGGTTCACACAGCTGCCGCTAGGCGGCAGCAAGACGTGATGGCACGTATTGTCGCCATGTTCTCACATTCCGAGTTTAGTGTCTTATAGGCATACCTATGAAACACACTTCTCTAATGTGTGGGATAAATGGCGCTGATTGGAGCTGGTAGCAGGTCTTGAAGACTCTCAAAACAAGCGAATATGTTTGCGAAACTGTCTTCACTGCTAACACAAATTGCATTACTCTTTCAGTGGTACTTTCTCACGATACTAATCGATTTAATGACAGAGTGCAAGGCAACTTTTAACTCACACATCAAGTACAGCACAAGAAGACACAGTGTGTGACCATCTAAATTATTGAGTAACTCCTATTCATCCAATGGCGCCAGAAGACAATAGTGACTGCAAAAAGAGACACAGTAGCCTCACGAACCATTAAAAACACCATTCATATTGCACACTTTGAAACACAGCAGTGTAGGTCACTACTAGCGCATGGATGGGTGAATGCGAGTTGTGTGAGGTAGTAGTAGGAATGATGGACATAGTTCCGTTTTCAGTACAATACCAGGTGATATATTTGTGTTGATCCAAGTTTACACAGGGCAGGTCTACTTGGCAACAGTGAAACACTGTGATGGAGATGTGTGAATGAGCCTAAAATGTTGAGGGGACATGTGGTAAGAGAAACCAGGTTAGCATTGTGTTAGTAGCTGTAGTTATGTTCCTGTGAAATGTCAGTCAGATGTAATCCAGTTTGGTGAATGTTGTTATTACAGGAAGAATTGCTAGTGCAAAACAAAGAGTGATAGATTTAGTATCTGAAAGCAGTTAATAACTGAGTAGCTACTGGTGTCATGTGACACAAACTGGTTTGTGATGTTGCTGTCTATTCCAAAATCCTGAAGCTTGCTAGTGTTTTGTGTCTTGACTGCCTCTGTATCTGCTTATGTGCTAGAGCTTCTGTGTATGTGACATGATGAATATTGCATGCAGGGTTTGTCCAATCTTTCTGCTAGACACAGGATGAGAGGTGCATCAGCTGTAATTGTGAACAGCATCGACTTGTATGACATTGATGGGATTCAAAGTGCTGTCAAAATAGTAGAGCCTCACATCTAAATACTATATGTTAATACAAGCATACTGGTCTGCTTTCTAAACACTTCAGTGTTGTGGTATTCATTGGCTGACACTTTTGAATTTAATTTAGGTAACTATATGTAGTGGCAGATTGCCAGACATGTGGGAAAATACTTTGTGCGTCACACCAGTGAAATTTGTACATGACATGCTTGTGCACCACAGATTTGCTGTAATAGTTGGTTTTTAGGTGAAGGGCAGTGGCTTATTACACAGGCAGATATGCTTCAGTTAAGAATCTGATGAGGTGTCACCTGCAGTCTGTATTATGAGGCTGCAGCTGGATAGCAAGGCCACTAGGAAAGTTACTTGAAACATAATGTTAAATGAACTTCCTGTAAAGGGGTAGCTTGCACACTTAATGATTAAAGAGACATCTTCCTTCACATGTTTATTTATGGTGCTGAAACAATTATGGCATCAGCTGCAGCCATGAAGATGAATAAAGTTCAATGTTGTGGGTCTGTGTGCAGTCAGTATGTGATAGTGGCATACAGGCACCAGAAGCTTTGTAGGCGTTAGAGAAAAATAAATATTAGGTAATGCAAGCTAATTTTAGAGCGCTAGAGTGTATTTAAGCAGTAGTGTGAGTGAAAGTATGTGAGTGAGAAAGATTTGGAACATGCAGCTATCTTGTGTAAAGTTGATGTAAGGTTTCCAAATGTTGTGTGTGGCAGTAGGTGTGTGTTATGAAATGACGTGATTGAGACAGTAGGAAGAGATGTTGTGACAGCAGAGAGTGATACTGAGGAAGAGAAGAGGCTTTTGCCTGTGCTAGGCTTATTCTTAGACTGGCTGTGATTTGTGTCAGGTTTGTGAATGAGCTGAAGGGGTGCTAGTGACATGTACTTGTGTCAGTGTAGTTGTGGTTTTGGTGTGCTTGCTGAGTTGTTATTAGAGTGACATTTTAGATGTGCATTGGTGATGTAAGGGATAGGTTTATTGCCAGTTTTATCATGTTCTGTTGTGAATGAAAGAGAGTGGAGGAGAACTGCGTAAATGGACAGCATAGTTTGTGACAAGTGGGTGCAGATATGAAGCGAAACTTGTGTAGGTGGCTGAGGGTATTAGCAGCTGATGTGAGACATGAGAGAGTGAGATTGCGAAAAAAATGTGGAACGCTTCACGATTTTGCGTGTCATCCTTGCGCAGGGGCCATGCTAATCTTCTCTGTATCGTTCCAATTTTAGTATATGTACCGCCGAAGCGAGTACATTCGAGGAGCCCTCTGAAATTGTATATATAGTTATGGCTTCGCGTCAAATATGGTTCGGCTTGGACGTAGCTTTACGCAGCTCTGGCGAGGAACACAAGGCCTGCCGAGTGCTAATCTGTGAATTAATTACTGCGAGGTGTCGTTCTTAGTAAGTGGCAGCTCTGTTAACTGTATTATTTGTCAGTATTGGATGTAAAACTTAGATCGTAGAGTCGCTTGCTCTCGCAGCATCCACCCAGAGCAGCAGCAGCAGGTTCACACAGCTGCCGCTAGGCGGCAGCAAGACGTGATGGCACGTATTGTCGCCATGTTCTCACATTCCGAGTTTAGTGTCTTATAGGCATACCTATGAAACACACTTCTCTAATGTGTGGGATAAATGGCGCTGATTGGAGCTGGTAGCAGGTCTTGAAGACTCTCAAAACAAGCGAATATTTTTGCGAAACTGTCTTCACTGCTAACACAAATTGCATTACTCTTTCAGTGGTACTTTCTCACGATACTAATCGATTTAATGACAGAGTGCAAGGCAACTTTTAACTCACACATCAAGTACAGCACAAGAAGACACAGTGTGTGACCATCTAAATTATTGAGTAACTCCTATTCATCCAATGGCGCCAGAAGACAATAGTGACTGCAAAAAGAGACACAGTAGCCTCACGAACCATTAAAAACACCATTCATATTGCACACTTTGAAACACAGCAGTGTAGGTCACTACTAGCGCATGGATGGGTGAATGCGAGTTGTGTGAGGTAGTAGTAGGAATGATGGACATAGTTCCGTTTTCAGTACAATACCAGGTGATATATTTGTGTTGATCCAAGTTTACACAGGGCAGGTCTACTTGGCAACAGTGAAACACTGTGATGGAGATGTGTGAATGAGCCTAAAATGTTGAGGGGACATGTGGTAAGAGAAACCAGGTTAGCATTGTGTTAGTAGCTGTAGTTATGTTCCTGTGAAATGTCAGTCAGATGTAATCCAGTTTGGTGAATGTTGTTATTACAGGAAGAATTGCTAGTGCAAAACAAAGAGTGATAGATTTAGTATCTGAAAGCAGTTAATAACTGAGTAGCTACTGGTGTCATGTGACACAAACTGGTTTGTGATGTTGCTGTCTATTCCAAAATCCTGAAGCTTGCTAGTGTTTTGTGTCTTGACTGCCTCTGTATCTGCTTATGTGCTAGAGCTTCTGTGTATGTGACATGATGAATATTGCATGCAGGGTTTGTCCAATCTTTCTGCTAGACACAGGATGAGAGGTGCATCAGCTGTAATTGTGAACAGCATCGACTTGTATGACATTGATGGGATTCAAAGTGCTGTCAAAATAGTAGAGCCTCACATCTAAATACTATATGTTAATACTAGCATACTGGTCTGCTTTCTAAACACTTCAGTGTTGTGGTATTCATTGGCTGACACTTTTGAATTTAAGCTAGGTAACTATATGTAGTGGCAGATTGCCAGACATGTGGGAAAATACTTTGTGCGTCACACCAGTGAAATTTGTACATGACATGCTTGTGCACCACAGATTTGCTGTAATAGTTGGTTTTTAGGTGAAGGGCAGTGGCTTATTACACAGGCAGATATGCTTCAGTTAAGAATCTGATGAGGTGTCACCTGCAGTCTGTATTATGAGGCTGCAGCTGGATAGCAAGGCCACTAGGAAAGTTACTTGAAACATAATGTTAAATGAACTTCCTGTAAAGGGGTAGCTTGCACACTTAATGATTAAAGAGACATCTTCCTTCACATGTTTATTTATGGTGCTGAAACAATTATGGCATCAGCTGCAGCCATGAAGATGAATAAAGTTAAATGTTGTGGGTCTGTGTGCAGTCAGTATGTGATAGTGGCATACAGGCACCAGAAGCTTTGTAGGCGTTAGAGAAAAATAAATATTAGGTAATGCAAGCTAATTTTAGAGCGCTAGAGTGTATTTAAGCAGTAGTGTGAGTGAAAGTATGTGAGTGAGAAAGATTTGGAACATGCAGCTATCTTGTGTAAAGTTGATGTAAGGTTTCCAAATGTTGTGTGTGGCAGTAGGTGTGTGTTATGAAATGACGTGATTGAGACAGTAGGAAGAGATGTTGTGACAGCAGAGTGTGATACTGAGGAAGAGAAGAGGCTTTTGCCTGTGCTAGGCTTAGTCTTAGACTGGCTGTGATTTGTGTCAGGTTTGTGAATGAGCTGAAGGGGTGCTAGTGACATGTACTTGTGTCAGTGTAGTTGTGGTTTTGGTGTGCTTGCTGAGTTGTTATTAGAGTGACATTTTAGATGTGCATTGGTGATGTAAGGGATAGGTTTATTGCCAGTTTTATCATGTTCTGTTGTGAATGAAAGAGAGTGGAGGAGAACTGCGTAAATGGACAGCATAGTTTGTGACAAGTGGGTGCAGATATGAAGCGAAACTTGTGTAGGTGGCTGAGGGTATTAGCAGCTGATGTGAGACATGAGAGAGTGAGATTGCGAAAAAAATGTGGAACGCTTCACGATTTTGCGTGTCATCCTTGCGCAGGGGCCATGCTAATCTTCTCTGTATCGTTCCAATTTTAGTATATGTACCGCCGAAGCGAGTACATTCGAGGAGCCCTCAGAAATTGTATATATAGTTATGGCGTCGCGTCAAATATGGTTCGGCTTGGACGTAGCTTTACGCAGCTCTGGCGAGGAACACAAGGCCTGCCGAGTGCTAATCTGTGAATTAATTACTGCGAGGTGTCGTTCTTAGTAAGTGGCAGCTCTGTTAACTGTATTATTTGGCAGTATTGGATGTAAAACTTAGATCGTAGAGTCGCTTGCTCTCGCAGCATCCACCCAGAGCTGCAGCAGCAGGTTCACACAGCTGCCGCTAGGCGGCAGCAAGACGTGATGGCACGTATTGTCGCCATGTTCTCACATTCCGAGTTTAGTGTCTTATAGGCATACCTATGAAACACACTTCTCTAATGTGTGGGATAAATGGCGCTGATTGGAGCTGGTAGCAGGTCTTGAAGACTCTCAAAACAAGCGAATATTTTTGCGAAACTGTCTTCACTGCTAACACAAATTGCATTACTCTTTCAGTGGTACTTTCTCACGATACTAATCGATTTAATGACAGAGTGCAAGGCAACTTTTAACTCACACATCAAGTACAGCACAAGAAGACACAGTGTGTGACCATCTAAATTATTGAGTAACTCCTATTCATCCAATGGCGCCAGAAGACAATAGTGACTGCAAAAAGAGACACAGTAGCCTCACGAACCATTAAAAACACCATTCATATTGCACACTTTGAAACACAGCAGTGTAGGTCACTACTAGCGCATGGATGGGTGAATGCGAGTTGTGTGAGGTAGTAGTAGGAATGATGGACATAGTTCCGTTTTCAGTACAATACCAGGTGATATATTTGTGTTGATCCAAGTTTACACAGGGCAGGTCTACTTGGCAACAGTGAAACACTGTGATGGAGATGTGTGAATGAGCCTAAAATGTTGAGGGGACATGTGGTAAGAGAAACCAGGTTAGCATTGTGTTAGTAGCTGTAGTTATGTTCCTGTGAAATGTCAGTCAGATGTAATCCAGTTTGGTGAATGTTGTTATTACAGGAAGAATTGCTAGTGCAAAACAAAGAGTGATAGATTTAGTATCTGAAAGCAGTTAATAACTGAGTAGCTACTGGTGTCATGTGACACAAACTGGTTTGTGATGTTGCTGTCTATTCCAAAATCCTGAAGCTTGCTAGTGTTTTGTGTCTTGACTGCCTCTGTATCTGCTTATGTGCTAGAGCTTCTGTGTATGTGACATGATGAATATTGCATGCAGGGTTTGTCCAATCTTTCTGCTAGACACAGGATGAGAGGTGCATCAGCTGTAATTGTGAACAGCATCGACTTGTATGACATTGATGGGATTCAAAGTGCTGTCAAAATAGTAGAGCCACACATCTAAATACTATATGTTAATACTAGCATACTGGTCTGCTTTCTAAACACTTCAGTGTTGTGGTATTCATTGGCTGACACTTTTGAATTTAATTTAGGTAACTATATGTAGTGGCAGATTGCCAGACATGTGGGAAAATACTTTGTGCGTCACACCAGTGAAATTTGTACATGACATGCTTGTGCACCACAGATTTGCTGTAATAGTTGGTTTTTAGGTGAAGGGCAGTGGCTTATTACACAGGCAGATATGCTTCAGTTAAGAATCTGATGAGGTGTCACCTGCAGTCTGTATTATGAGGCTGCAGCTGGATAGCAAGGCCACTAGGAAAGTTACTTGAAACATAATGTTAAATGAACTTCCTGTAAAGGGGTAGCTTGCACACTTAATGATTAAAGAGACATCTTCCTTCACATGTTTATTTATGGTGCTGAAACAATTATGGCATCAGCTGCAGCCATGAAGATGAATAAAGTTCAATGTTGTGGGTCTGTGTGCAGTCAGTATGTGATAGTGGCATACAGGCACCAGAAGCTTTGTAGGCGTTAGAGAAAAATAAATATTAGGTAATGCAAGCTAATTTTAGAGCGCTAGAGTGTATTTAAGCAGTAGTGTGAGTGAAAGTATGTGAGTGAGAAAGATTTGGAACATGCAGCTATCTTGTGTAAAGTTGATGTAAGGTTTCCAAATGTTGTGTGTGGCAGTAAGTGTGTGTTATGAAATGACGTGATTGAGACAGTAGGAAGAGATGTTGTGACAGCAGAGTGTGATACTGAGGAAGAGAAGACGCTTTTGCCTGTGCTAGGCTTATTCTTAGACTGGCTGTGATTTGTGTCAGGTTTGTGAATGAGCTGAAGGGGTGCTAGTGACATGTACTTGTGTCAGTGTAGTTGTGGTTTTGGTGTGCTTGCTGAGTTGTTATTAGAGTGACATTTTAGATGTGCATTGGTGATGTAAGGGATAGGTTTATTGCCAGTTTTATCATGTTCTGTTGTGAATGAAAGAGAGTGGAGGAGAACTGCGTAAATGGACAGCATAGTTTGTGACAAGTGGGTGCAGATATGAAGCGAAACTTGTGTAGGTGGCTGAGGGTATTAGCAGCTGATGTGAGACATGAGAGAGTGAGATTGCGAAAAAAATGTGGAACGCTTCACGATTTTGCGTGTCATCCTTGCGCAGGGGCCATGCTAATCTTCTCTGTATCGTTCCAATTTTAGTATATGTACCGCCGAAGCGAGTACATTCGAGGAGCCCTCTGAAATTGTATATATAGTTATGGCGTCGCGTCAAATATGGTTCGGCTTGGACGTAGCTTTACGCAGCTCTGGCGAGGAACACAAGGCCTGCCGAGTGCTAATCTGTGAATTAATTACTGCGAGGTGTCGTTCTTAGTAAGTGGCAGCTCTGTTAACTGTATTATTTGGCAGTATTGGATGTAAAACTTAGATCGTAGAGTCGCTTGCTCTCGCAGCATCCACCCAGAGCTGCAGCAGCAGGTTCACACAGCTGCCGCTAGGCGGCAGCAAGACGTGATGGCACGTATTGTCGCCATGTTCTCACATTCCGAGTTTAGTGTCTTATAGGCATACCTATGAAACACACTTCTCTAATGTGTGGGATAAATGGCGCTGATTGGAGCTGGTAGCAGGTCTTGAAGACTCTCAAAACAAGCGAATATTTTTGCGAAACTGTCTTCACTGCTAACACAAATTGCATTACTCTTTCAGTGGTACTTTCTCACGATACTAATCGATTTAATGACAGAGTGCAAGGCAACTTTTAACTCACACATCAAGTACAGCACAAGAAGACACAGTGTGTGACCATCTAAATTATTGAGTAACTCCTATTCATCCAATGGCGCCAGAAGACAATAGTGACTGCAAAAAGAGACACAGTAGCCTCACGAACCATTAAAAACACCATTCATATTGCACACTTTGAAACACAGCAGTGTAGGTCACTACTAGCGCATGGATGGGTGAATGCGAGTTGTGTGAGGTAGTAGTAGGAATGATGGACATAGTTCCGTTTTCAGTACAATACCAGGTGATATATTTGTGTTGATCCAAGTTTACACAGGGCAGGTCTACTTGGCAACAGTGAAACACTGTGATGGAGATGTGTGAATGAGCCTAAAATGTTGAGGGGACATGTGGTAAGAGAAACCAGGTTAGCATTGTGTTAGTAGCTGTAGTTATGTTCCTGTGAAATGTCAGTCAGATGTAATCCAGTTTGGTGAATGTTGTTATTACAGGAAGAATTGCTAGTGCAAAACAAAGAGTGATAGATTTAGTATCTGAAAGCAGTTAATAACTGAGTAGCTACTGGTGTCATGTGACACAAACTGGTTTGTGATGTTGCTGTCTATTCCAAAATCCTGAAGCTTGCTAGTGTTTTGTGTCTTGACTGCCTCTGTATCTGCTTATGTGCTAGAGCTTCTGTGTATGTGACATGATGAATATTGCATGCAGGGTTTGTCCAATCTTTCTGCTAGACACAGGATGAGAGGTGCATCAGCTGTAATTGTGAACAGCATCGACTTGTATGACATTGATGGGATTCAAAGTGCTGTCAAAATAGTAGAGCCACACATCTAAATACTATATGTTAATACTAGCATACTGGTCTGCTTTCTAAACACTTCAGTGTTGTGGTATTCATTGGCTGACACTTTTGAATTTAATTTAGGTAACTATATGTAGTGGCAGATTGCCAGACATGTGGGAAAATACTTTGTGCGTCACACCAGTGAAATTTGTACATGACATGCTTGTGCACCACAGATTTGCTGTAATAGTTGGTTTTTAGGTGAAGGGCAGTGGCTTATTACACAGGCAGATATGCTTCAGTTAAGAATCTGATGAGGTGTCACCTGCAGTCTGTATTATGAGGCTGCAGCTGGATAGCAAGGCCACTAGGAAAGTTACTTGAAACATAATGTTAAATGAACTTCCTGTAAAGGGGTAGCTTGCACACTTAATGATTAAAGAGACATCTTCCTTCACATGTTTATTTATGGTGCTGAAACAATTATGGCATCAGCTGCAGCCATGAAGATGAATAAAGTTCAATGTTGTGGGTCTGTGTGCAGTCAGTATGTGATAGTGGCATACAGGCACCAGAAGCTTTGTAGGCGTTAGAGAAAAATAAATATTAGGTAATGCAAGCTAATTTTAGAGCGCTAGAGTGTATTTAAGCAGTAGTGTGAGTGAAAGTATGTGAGTGAGAAAGATTTGGAACATGCAGCTATCTTGTGTAAAGTTGATGTAAGGTTTCCAAATGTTGTGTGTGGCAGTAAGTGTGTGTTATGAAATGACGTGATTGAGACAGTAGGAAGAGATGTTGTGACAGCAGAGTGTGATACTGAGGAAGAGAAGACGCTTTTGCCTGTGCTAGGCTTATTCTTAGACTGGCTGTGATTTGTGTCAGGTTTGTGAATGAGCTGAAGGGGTGCTAGTGACATGTACTTGTGTCAGTGTAGTTGTGGTGTGCTTGCTGAGTTGTTATTAGAGTGACATTTTAGATGTGCATTGGTGATGTAAGGGATAGGTTTATTGCCAGTTTTATCATGTTCTGTTGTGAATGAAAGAGAGTGGAGGAGAACTGCGTAAATGGACAGCATAGTTTGTGACAAGTGGGTGCAGATATGAAGCGAAACTTGTGTAGGTGGCTGAGGGTATTAGCAGCTGATGTGAGACATGAGAGAGTGAGATTGCGAAAAAAATGTGGAACGCTTCACGATTTTGCGTGTCATCCTTGCGCAGGGGCCATGCTAATCTTCTCTGTATCGTTCCAATTTTAGTATATGTACCGCCGAAGCGAGTACATTCGAGGAGCCCTCTGAAATTGTATATATAGTTATGGCTTCGCGTCAAATATGGTTCGGCTTGGACGTAGCTTTACGCAGCTCTGGCGAGGAACACAAGGCCTGCCGAGTGCTAATCTGTGAATTAATTACTGCGAGGTGTCGTTCTTAGTAAGTGGCAGCTCTGTTAACTGTATTATTTGGCAGTATTGGATGTAAAACTTAGATCGTAGAGTCGCTTGCTCTCGCAGCATCCACCCAGAGCAGCAGCAGCAGGTTCACACAGCTGCCGCTAGGCGGCAGTAAGACGTGATGGCACGTATTGTCGCCATGTTCTCACATTCCGAGTTTAGTGTCTTATAGGCATACCTATGAAACACACTTCTCTAATGTGTGGGATAAATGGCGCTGATTGGAGCTGGTAGCAGGTCTTGAAGACTCTCAAAACAAGCGAATATTTTTGCGAAACTGTCTTCACTGCTAACACAAATTGCATTACTCTTTCAGTGGTACTTTCTCACGATACTAATCGATTTAATGACAGAGTGCAAGGCAACTTTTAACTCACACATCAAGTACAGCACAAGAAGACACAGTGTGTGACCATCTAAATTATTGAGTAACTCCTATTCATCCAATGGCGCCAGAAGACAATAGTGACTGCAAAAAGAGACACAGTAGCCTCACGAACCATTAAAAACACCATTCATATTGCACACTTTGAAACACAGCAGTGTAGGTCACTACTAGCGCATGGATGGGTGAATGCGAGTTGTGTGAGGTAGTAGTAGGAATGATGGACATAGTTCCGTTTTCAGTACAATACCAGGTGATATATTTGTGTTGATCCAAGTTTACACAGGGCAGGTCTACTTGGCAACAGTGAAACACTGTGATGGAGATGTGTGAATGAGCCTAAAATGTTGAGGGGACATGTGGTAAGAGAAACCAGGTTAGCATTGTGTTAGTAGCTGTAGTTATGTTCCTGTGAAATGTCAGTCAGATGTAATCCAGTTTGGTGAATGTTGTTATTACAGGAAGAATTGCTAGTGCAAAACAAAGAGTGATAGATTTAGTATCTGAAAGCAGTTAATAACTGAGTAGCTACTGGTGTCATGTGACACAAACTGGTTTGTGATGTTGCTGTCTATTCCAAAATCCTGAAGCTTGCTAGTGTTTTGTGTCTTGACTGCCTCTGTATCTGCTTATGTGCTAGAGCTTCTGTGTATGTGACATGATGAATATTGCATGCAGGGTTTGTCCAATCTTTCTGCTAGACACAGGATGAGAGGTGCATCAGCTGTAATTGTGAACAGCATCGACTTGTATGACATTGATGGGATTCAAAGTGCTGTCAAAATAGTAGAGCCTCACATCTAAATACTATATGTTAATACTAGCATACTGGTCTGCTTTCTAAACACTTCAGTGTTGTGGTATTCATTGGCTGACACTTTTGAATTTAAGCTAGGTAACTATATGTAGTGGCAGATTGCCAGACATGTGGGAAAATACTTTGTGCGTCACACCAGTGAAATTTGTACATGACATGCTTGTGCACCACAGATTTGCTGTAATAGTTGGTTTTTAGGTGAAGGGCAGTGGCTTATTACACAGGCAGATATGCTTCAGTTAAGAATCTGATGAGGTGTCACCTGCAGTCTGTATTATGAGGCTGCAGCTGGATAGCAAGGCCACTAGGAAAGTTACTTGAAACATAATGTTAAATGAACTTCCTGTAAAGGGGTAGCTTGCACACTTAATGATTAAAGAGACATCTTCCTTCACATGTTTATTTATGGTGCTGAAACAATTATGGCATCAGCTGCAGCCATGAAGATGAATAAAGTTAAATGTTGTGGGTCTGTGTGCAGTCAGTATGTGATAGTGGCATACAGGCACCAGAAGCTTTGTAGGCGTTAGAGAAAAATAAATATTAGGTAATGCAAGCTAATTTTAGAGCGCTAGAGTGTATTTAAGCAGTAGTGTGAGTGAAAGTATGTGAGTGAGAAAGATTTGGAACATGCAGCTATCTTGTGTAAAGTTGATGTAAGGTTTCCAAATGTTGTGTGTGGCAGTAGGTGTGTGTTATGAAATGACGTGATTGAGACAGTAGGAAGAGATGTTGTGACAGCAGAGTGTGATACTGAGGAAGAGAAGAGACTTTTGCCTGTGCTAGGCTTAGTCTTAGACTGGCTGTGATTTGTGTCAGGTTTGTGAATGAGCTGAAGGGGTGCTAGTGACATGTACTTGTGTCAGTGTAGTTGTGGTTTTGGTGTGCTTGCTGAGTTGTTATTAGAGTGACATTTTAGATGTGCATTGGTGATGTAAGGGATAGGTTTATTGCCAGTTTTATCATGTTCTGTTGTGAATGAAAGAGAGTGGAGGAGAACTGCGTAAATGGACAGCATAGTTTGTGACAAGTGGGTGCAGATATGAAGCGAAACTTGTGTAGGTGGCTGAGGGTATTAGCAGCTGATGTGAGACATGAGAGAGTGAGATTGCGAAAAAAAATGTGGAACGCTTCACGATTTTGCGTGTCATCCTTGCGCAGGGGCCATGCTAATCTTCTCTGTATCGTTCCAATTTTAGTATATGTACCGCCGAAGCAAGTACATTCGAGGAGCCCTCTGAAATTTTATATATAGTTATGGCGTCGCGTCAAATACGGTTCGGCTTGGACGTATCTTTACGCAGCTCTGGCGAGGAACACAAGGCCTGCCGAGTGCTAATCTGTGAATTAATTACTGCGAGGTGTCGTTCTTAGTAAGTGGCAGCTCTGTTAACTGTATTATTTGGCAGTATTGGATGTAAAACTTAGATCGTAGAGTCGCTTGCTCTCGCAGCATCCACCCAGAGCAGCAGCAGCAGGTTCACACAGCTGCCGCTAGGCGGCAGCAAGACGTGATGGCACGTATTGTCGCCATGTTCTCACATTCCGAGTTTAGTGTCTTATAGGCATACCTATGAAACACACTTCTCTAATGTGTGGGACAAATGGCGCTGATTGGAGCTGGTAGCAGGTCTTGAAGACTCTCAAAACAAGCGAATATTTTTGCGAAACTGTCTTCACTGCTAACACAAAATGCATTACTCTTTCAGTGGTACTTTCTCACGATACTAATCGATTTAATGACAGAGTGCAAGGCAACTTTTAACTCACACATCAAGTACAGCACAAGAAGACACAGTGTGTGACCATCTAAATTATTGAGTAACTCCTATTCATCCAATGGCGCCAGAAGACAATAGTGACTGCAAAAAGAGACACAGTAGCCTCACGAACCATTAAAAACACCATTCATATTGCACACTTTGAAACACAGCAGTGTAGGTCACTACTAGCGCATGGATGGGTGAATGCGAGTTGTGTGAGGTAGTAGTAGGAATGATGGACATAGTTCCGTTTTCAGTACAATACCAGGTGATATATTTGTGTTGATCCAAGTTTACACAGGGCAGGTCTACTTGGCAACAGTGAAACACTGTGATGGAGATGTGTGAATGAGCCTAAAATGTTGAGGGGACATGTGGTAAGAGAAACCAGGTTAGCATTGTGTTAGTAGCTGTAGTTATGTTCCTGTGAAATGTCAGTCAGATGTAATCCAGTTTGGTGAATGTTGTTATTACAGGAAGAAATGCTAGTGCAAAACAAAGAGTGATAGATTTAGTATCTGAAAGCAGTTAATAACTGAGTAGCTACTGGTGTCATGTGACACAAACTGGTTTGTGATGTTGCTGTCTATTCCAAAATCCTGAAGCTTGCTAGTGTTTTGTGTCTTGACTGCCTCTGTATCTGCTTATGTGCTAGAGCTTCTGTGTATGTGACATGATGAATATTGCATGCAGGGTTTGTCCAATCTTTCTGCTAGACACAGGATGAGAGGTGCATCAGCTGTAATTGTGAACAGCATCGACTTGTATGACATTGATGGGATTCAAAGTGCTGTCAAAATAGTAGAGCTTCACATCTAAATACTATATGTTAATACTAGCATACTGGTCTGCTTTCTAAACACTTCAGTGTTGTGGTATTCATTGGCTGACACTTTTGAATTTAATTTAGGTAACTATATGTAGTGGCAGATTGCCAGACATGTGGGAAAATACTTTGTGCGTCACACCAGTGAAATTTGTACATGACATGCTTGTGCACCACAGATTTGCTGTAATAGTTGGTTTTTAGGTGAAGGGCAGTGGCTTATTACACAGGCAGATATGCTTCAGTTAAGAATCTGATGAGGTGTCACCTGCAGTCTGTATTATGAGGCTGCAGCTGGATAGCAAGGCCACTAGGAAAGTTACTTGAAACATAATGTTAAATGAACTTCCTGTAAAGGGGTAGCTTGCACACTTAATGATTAAAGAGACATCTTCCTTCACATGTTTATTTATGGTGCTGAAACAATTATGGCATCAGCTGCAGCCATGAAGATGAATAAAGTTAAATGTTGTGGGTCTGTGTGCAGTCAGTATGTGATAGTGGCATACAGGCACCAGAAGCTTTGTAGGCGTTAGAGAAAAATAAATATTAGGTAATGCAAGCTAATTTTAGAGCGCTAGAGTGTATTTAAGCAGTAGTGTGAGTGAAAGTATGTGAGTGAGAAAGATTTGGAACATGCAGCTATCTTGTGTAAAGTTGATGTAAGGTTTCCAAATGTTGTGTGTGGCAGTAGGTGTGTGTTATGAAATGACGTGATTGAGACAGTAGGAAGAGATGTTGTGACAGCAGAGTGTGATACTGAGGAAGAGAAGAGGCTTTTGCCTGTGCTAGGCTTAGTCTTAGACTGGCTGTGATTTGTGTCAGGTTTGTGAATGAGCTGAAGGGGTGCTAGTGACATGTACTTGTGTCAGTGTAGTTGTGGTTTTGGTGTGCTTGCTGAGTTGTTATTAGAGTGACATTTTAGATGTGCATTGGTGATGTAAGGGATAGGTTTATTGCCAGTTTTATCATGTTCTGTTGTGAATGAAAGAGAGTGGAGGAGAACTGCGTAAATGGACAGCATAGTTTGTGACAAGTGGGTGCAGATATGAAGCGAAACTTGTGTAGGTGGCTGAGGGTATTAGCAGCTGATGTGAGACATGAGAGAGTGAGATTGCGAAAAAAATGTGGAACGCTTCACGATTTTGCGTGTCATCCTTGCGCAGGGGCCATGCTAATCTTCTCTGTATCGTTCCAATTTTAGTATATGTACCGCCGAAGCGAGTACATTCGAGGAGCCCTCTGAAATTGTATATATAGTTATGGCGTCGCGTCAAATATGGTTCGGCTTGGACGTAGCTTTACGCAGCTCTGGCGAGGAACACAAGGCCTGCCGAGTGCTAATCTGTGAATTAATTACTGCGAGGTGTCGTTCTTAGTAAGTGGCAGCTCTGTTAACTGTATTATTTGGCAGTATTGGATGTAAAACTTAGATCGTAGAGTCGCTTGCTCTCGCAGCATCCACCCAGAGCAGCAGCAGCAGGTTCACACAGCTGCCGCTAGGCGGCAGTAAGACGTGATGGCACGTATTGTCGCCATGTTCTCACATTCCGAGTTTAGTGTCTTATAGGCATACCTATGAAACACACTTCTCTAATGTGTGGGATAAATGGCGCTGATTGGAGCTGGTAGCAGGTCTTGAAGACTCTCAAAACAAGCGAATATGTTTGCGAAACTGTCTTCACTGCTAACACAAATTGCATTACTCTTTCAGTGGTACTTTCTCACGATACTAATCGATTTAATGACAGAGTGCAAGGCAACTTTTAACTCACACATCAAGTACAGCACAAGAAGACACAGTGTGTGACCATCTAAATTATTGAGTAACTCCTATTCATCCAATGGCGCCAGAAGACAATAGTGACTGCAAAAAGAGACACAGTAGCCTCACGAACCATTAAAAACACCATTCATATTGCACACTTTGAAACACAGCAGTGTAGGTCACTACTAGCGCATGGATGGGTGAATGCGAGTTGTGTGAGGTAGTAGTAGGAATGATGGACATAGTTCCGTTTTCAGTACAATACCAGGTGATATATTTGTGTTGATCCAAGTTTACACAGGGCAGGTCTACTTGGCAACAGTGAAACACTGTGATGGAGATGTGTGAATGAGCCTAAAATGTTGAGGGGACATGTGGTAAGAGAAACCAGGTTAGCATTGTGTTAGTAGCTGTAGTTATGTTCCTGTGAAATGTCAGTCAGATGTAATCCAGTTTGGTGAATGTTGTTATTACAGGAAGAATTGCTAGTGCAAAACAAAGAGTGATAGATTTAGTATCTGAAAGCAGTTAATAACTGAGTAGCTACTGGTGTCATGTGACACAAACTGGTTTGTGATGTTGCTGTCTATTCCAAAATCCTGAAGCTTGCTAGTGTTTTGTGTCTTGACTGCCTCTGTATCTGCTTATGTGCTAGAGCTTCTGTGTATGTGACATGATGAATATTGCATGCAGGGTTTGTCCAATCTTTCTGCTAGACACAGGATGAGAGGTGCATCAGCTGTAATTGTGAACAGCATCGACTTGTATGACATTGATGGGATTCAAAGTGCTGTCAAAATAGTAGAGCCTCACATCTAAATACTATATGTTAATACTAGCATACTGGTCTGCTTTCTAAACACTTCAGTGTTGTGGTATTCATTGGCTGACACTTTTGAATTTAAGCTAGGTAACTATATGTAGTGGCAGATTGCCAGACATGTGGGAAAATACTTTGTGCGTCACACCAGTGAAATTTGTACATGACATGCTTGTGCACCACAGATTTGCTGTAATAGTTGGTTTTTAGGTGAAGGGCAGTGGCTTATTACACAGGCAGATATGCTTCAGTTAAGAATCTGATGAGGTGTCACCTGCAGTCTGTATTATGAGGCTGCAGCTGGATAGCAAGGCCACTAGGAAAGTTACTTGAAACATAATGTTAAATGAACTTCCTGTAAAGGGGTAGCTTGCACACTTAATGATTAAAGAGACATCTTCCTTCACATGTTTATTTATGGTGCTGAAACAATTATGGCATCAGCTGCAGCCATGAAGATGAATAAAGTTCAATGTTGTGGGTCTGTGTGCAGTCAGTATGTGATAGTGGCATACAGGCACCAGAAGCTTTGTAGGCGTTAGAGAAAAATAAATATTAGGTAATGCAAGCTAATTTTAGAGCGCTAGAGTGTATTTAAGCAGTAGTGTGAGTGAAAGTATGTGAGTGAGAAAGATTTGGAACATGCAGCTATCTTGTGTAAAGTTGATGTAAGGTTTCCAAATGTTGTGTGTGGCAGTAGGTGTGTGTTATGAAATGACGTGATTGAGACAGTAGGAAGAGATGTTGAGACAGCAGAGTGTGATACTGAGGAAGAGAAGAGACTTTTTTCTGTGCTAGGCTTAGTCTTAGACTGGCTGTGATTTGTGTCAGGTTTGTGAATGAGCTGAAGGGGTGCTAGTGACATGTACTTGTGTCAGTGTAGTTGTGGTTTTGGTGTGCTTGCTGAGTTGTTATTAGAGTGACATTTTAGATGTGCATTGGTGATGTAAGGGATAGGTTTATTGCCAGTTTTATCATGTTCTGTTGTGAATGAAAGAGAGTGGAGGAGAACTGCGTAAATGGACAGCATAGTTTGTGACAAGTGGGTGCAGATATGAAGCGAAACTTGTGTAGGTGGCTGAGGGTATTAGCAGCTGATGTGAGACATGAGAGAGTGAGATTGCGAAAAAAATGTGGAACGCTTCACGATTTTGCGTGTCATCCTTGCGCAGGGGCCATGCTAATCTTCTCTGTATCGTTCCAATTTTAGTATATGTACCGCCGAAGCAAGTACATTCGAGGAGTCCTCTGAAATTGTATATATAGTTATGGCGTCGCGTCAAATACGGTTCGTCTTTTACGTATCTTTACGCAGCTCTGGCGAGGAACACAAGGCCTGCCGAGTGCTAATCTGTGAATTAATTACTGCGAGGTGTCGTTCTTAGTAAGTGGCAGCTCTGTTAACTGTATTATTTGGCAGTATTGGATGTAAAACTTAGATCGTAGAGTCGCTTGCTCTCGCAGCATCCACCCAGAGCAGCAGCAGCAGGTTCACACAGCTGCCGCTAGGCGGCAGCAAGACGTGATGGCACGTATTGTCGCCATGTTCTCACATTCCGAGTTTAGTGTCTTATAGGCATACCTATGAAACACACTTCTCTAATGTGTGGGACAAATGGCGCTGATTGGAGCTGGTAGCAGGTCTTGAAGACTCTCAAAACAAGCGAATATTTTTGCGAAACTGTCTTCACTGCTAACACAAATTGCATTACTCTTTCAGTGGTACTTTCTCACGATACTAATCGATTTAATGACAGAGTGCAAGGCAACTTTTAACTCACACATCAAGTACAGCACAAGAAGACACAGTGTGTGACCATCTAAATTATTGAGTAACTCCTATTCATCCAATGGCGCCAGAAGACAATAGTGACTGCAAAAAGAGACACAGTAGCCTCACGAACCATTAAAAACACCATTCATATTGCACACTTTGAAACACAGCAGTGTAGGTCACTACTAGCGCATGGATGGGTGAATGCGAGTTGTGTGAGGTAGTAGTAGGAATGATGGACATAGTTCCGTTTTCAGTACAATACCAGGTGATATATTTGTGTTGATCCAAGTTTACACAGGGCAGGTCTACTTGGCAACAGTGAAACACTGTGATGGAGATGTGTGAATGAGCCTAAAATGTTGAGGGGACATGTGGTAAGAGAAACCAGGTTAGCATTGTGTTAGTAGCTGTAGTTATGTTCCTGTGAAATGTCAGTCAGATGTAATCCAGTTTGGTGAATGTTGTTATTACAGGAAGAATTGCTAGTGCAAAACAAAGAGTGATAGATTTAGTATCTGAAAGCAGTTAATAACTGAGTAGCTACTGGTGTCATGTGACACAAACTGGTTTGTGATGTTGCTGTCTATTCCAAAATCCTGAAGCTTGCTAGTGTTTTGTGTCTTGACTGCCTCTGTATCTGCTTATGTGCTAGAGCTTCTGTGTATGTGACATGATGAATATTGCATGCAGGGTTTGTCCAATCTTTCTGCTAGACACAGGATGAGAGGTGCATCAGCTGTAATTGTGAACAGCATCGACTTGTATGACATTGATGGGATTCAAAGTGCTGTCAAAATAGTAGAGCCTCACATCTAAATACTATATGTTAATACTAGCATACTGGTCTGCTTTCTAAACACTTCAGTGTTGTGGTATTCATTGGCTGACACTTTTGAATTTAAGCTAGGTAACTATATGTAGTGGCAGATTGCCAGACATGTGGGAAAATACTTTGTGCGTCACACCAGTGAAATTTGTACATGACATGCTTGTGCACCACAGATTTGCTGTAATAGTTGGTTTTTAGGTGAAGGGCAGTGGCTTATTACACAGGCAGATATGCTTCAGTTAAGAATCTGATGAGGTGTCACCTGCAGTCTGTATTATGAGGCTGCAGCTGGATAGCAAGGCCACTAGGAAAGTTACTTGAAACATAATGTTAAATGAACTTCCTGTAAAGGGGTAGCTTGCACACTTAATGATTAAAGAGACATCTTCCTTCACATGTTTATTTATGGTGCTGAAACAATTATGGCATCAGCTGCAGCCATGAAGATGAATAAAGTTCAATGTTGTGGGTCTGTGTGCAGTCAGTATGTGATAGTGGCATACAGGCACCAGAAGCTTTGTAGGCGTTAGAGAAAAATAAATATTAGGTAATGCAAGCTAATTTTAGAGCGCTAGAGTGTATTTAAGCAGTAGTGTGAGTGAAAGTATGTGAGTGAGAAAGATTTGGAACATGCAGCTATCTTGTGTAAAGTTGATGTAAGGTTTCCAAATGTTGTGTGTGGCAGTAGGTGTGTGTTATGAAATGACGTGATTGAGACAGTAGGAAGAGATGTTGAGACAGCAGAGTGTGATACTGAGGAAGAGAAGAGACTTTTTTCTGTGCTAGGCTTAGTCTTAGACTGGCTGTGATTTGTGTCAGGTTTGTGAATGAGCTGAAGGGGTGCTAGTGACATGTACTTGTGTCAGTGTAGTTGTGGTTTTGGTGTGCTTGCTGAGTTGTTATTAGAGTGACATTTTAGATGTGCATTGGTGATGTAAGGGATAGGTTTATTGCCAGTTTTATCATGTTCTGTTGTGAATGAAAGAGAGTGGAGGAGAACTGCGTAAATGGACAGCATAGTTTGTGACAAGTGGGTGCAGATATGAAGCGAAACTTGTGTAGGTGGCTGAGGGTATTAGCAGCTGATGTGAGACATGAGAGAGTGAGATTGCGAAAAAAATGTGGAACGCTTCACGATTTTGCGTGTCATCCTTGCGCAGGGGCCATGCTAATCTTCTCTGTATCGTTCCAATTTTAGTATATGTACCGCCGAAGCAAGTACATTCGAGGAGTCCTCTGAAATTGTATATATAGTTATGGCGTCGCGTCAAATACGGTTCGTCTTTTACGTATCTTTACGCAGCTCTGGCGAGGAACACAAGGCCTGCCGAGTGCTAATCTGTGAATTAATTACTGCGAGGTGTCGTTCTTAGTAAGTGGCAGCTCTGTTAACTGTATTATTTGGCAGTATTGGATGTAAAACTTAGATCGTAGAGTCGCTTGCTCTCGCAGCATCCACCCAGAGCAGCAGCAGCAGGTTCACACAGCTGCCGCTAGGCGGCAGCAAGACGTGATGGCACGTATTGTCGCCATGTTCTCACATTCCGAGTTTAGTGTCTTATAGGCATACCTATGAAACACACTTCTCTAATGTGTGGGACAAATGGCGCTGATTGGAGCTGGTAGCAGGTCTTGAAGACTCTCAAAACAAGCGAATATTTTTGCGAAACTGTCTTCACTGCTAACACAAATTGCATTACTCTTTCAGTGGTACTTTCTCACGATACTAATCGATTTAATGACAGAGTGCAAGGCAACTTTTAACTCACACATCAAGTACAGCACAAGAAGACACAGTGTGTGACCATCTAAATTATTGAGTAACTCCTATTCATCCAATGGCGCCAGAAGACAATAGTGACTGCAAAAAGAGACACAGTAGCCTCACGAACCATTAAAAACACCATTCATATTGCACACTTTGAAACACAGCAGTGTAGGTCACTACTAGCGCATGGATGGGTGAATGCGAGTTGTGTGAGGTAGTAGTAGGAATGATGGACATAGTTCCGTTTTCAGTACAATACCAGGTGATATATTTGTGTTGATCCAAGTTTACACAGGGCAGGTCTACTTGGCAACAGTGAAACACTGTGATGGAGATGTGTGAATGAGCCTAAAATGTTGAGGGGACATGTGGTAAGAGAAACCAGGTTAGCATTGTGTTAGTAGCTGTAGTTATGTTCCTGTGAAATGTCAGTCAGATGTAATCCAGTTTGGTGAATGTTGTTATTACAGGAAGAATTGCTAGTGCAAAACAAAGAGTGATAGATTTAGTATCTGAAAGCAGTTAATAACTGAGTAGCTACTGGTGTCATGTGACACAAACTGGTTTGTGATGTTGCTGTCTATTCCAAAATCCTGAAGCTTGCTAGTGTTTTGTGTCTTGACTGCCTCTGTATCTGCTTATGTGCTAGAGCTTCTGTGTATGTGACATGATGAATATTGCATGCAGGGTTTGTCCAATCTTTCTGCTAGACACAGGATGAGAGGTGCATCAGCTGTAATTGTGAACAGCATCGACTTGTATGACATTGATGGGATTCAAAGTGCTGTCAAAATAGTAGAGCCTCACATCTAAATACTATATGTTAATACTAGCATACTGGTCTGCTTTCTAAACACTTCAGTGTTGTGGTATTCATTGGCTGACACTTTTGAATTTAAGCTAGGTAACTATATGTAGTGGCAGATTGCCAGACATGTGGGAAAATACTTTGTGCGTCACACCAGTGAAATTTGTACATGACATGCTTGTGCACCACAGATTTGCTGTAATAGTTGGTTTTTAGGTGAAGGGCAGTGGCTTATTACACAGGCAGATATGCTTCAGTTAAGAATCTGATGAGGTGTCACCTGCAGTCTGTATTATGAGGCTGCAGCTGGATAGCAAGGCCACTAGGAAAGTTACTTGAAACATAATGTTAAATGAACTTCCTGTAAAGGGGTAGCTTGCACACTTAATGATTAAAGAGACATCTTCCTTCACATGTTTATTTATGGTGCTGAAACAATTATGGCATCAGCTGCAGCCATGAAGATGAATAAAGTTCAATGTTGTGGGTCTGTGTGCAGTCAGTATGTGATAGTGGCATACAGGCACCAGAAGCTTTGTAGGCGTTAGAGAAAAATAAATATTAGGTAATGCAAGCTAATTTTAGAGCGCTAGAGTGTATTTAAGCAGTAGTGTGAGTGAAAGTATGTGAGTGAGAAAGATTTGGAACATGCAGCTATCTTGTGTAAAGTTGATGTAAGGTTTCCAAATGTTGTGTGTGGCAGTAGGTGTGTGTTATGAAATGACGTGATTGAGACAGTAGGAAGAGATGTTGACACAGCAGAGTGTGATACTGAGGAAGAGAAGAGACTTTTGCCTGTGCTAGGCTTAGTCTTAGACTGGCTGTGATTTGTGTCAGGTTTGTGAATGAGCTGAAGGGGTGCTAGTGACATGTACTTGTGTCAGTGTAGTTGTGGTTTTGGTGTGCTTGCTGAGTTGTTATTAGAGTGACATTTTAGATGTGCATTGGTGATGTAAGGGATAGGTTTATTGCCAGTTTTATCATGTTCTGTTGTGAATGAAAGAGAGTGGAGGAGAACTGCGTAAATGGACAGCATAGTTTGTGACAAGTGGGTGCAGATATGAAGCGAAACTTGTGTAGGTGGCTGAGGGTATTAGCAGCTGATGTGAGACATGAGAGAGTGAGATTGCGAAAAAAATGTGGAACGCTTCACGATTTTGCGTGTCATCCTTGCGCAGGGGCCATGCTAATCTTCTCTGTATCGTTCCAATTTTAGTATATGTACCGCCGAAGCAAGTACATTCGAGGAGTCCTCTGAAATTGTATATATAGTTATGGCGTCGCGTCAAATACGGTTCGGCTTGGACGTATCTTTACGCAGCTCTGGCGAGGAACACAAGGCCTGCCGAGTGCTAATCTGTGAATTAATTACTGCGAGGTGTCGTTCTTAGTAAGTGGCAGCTCTGTTAACTGTATTATTTGGCAGTATTGGATGTAAAACTTAGATCGTAGAGTCGCTTGCTCTCGCAGCATCCACCCAGAGCAGCAGCAGCAGGTTCACACAGCTGCCGCTAGGCGGCAGCAAGACGTGATGGCACGTATTGTCGCCATTGTCTCACATTCCGAGTTTAGTGTCTTATAGGCATACCTATGAAACACACTTCTCTAATGTGTGGGATAAATGGCGCTGATTGGAGCTGGTAGCAGGTCTTGAAGACTCTCAAAACAAGCGAATATTTTTGCGAAACTGTCTTCACTGCTAACACAAATTGCATTACTCTTTCAGTGGTACTTTCTCACGATACTAATCGATTTAATGACAGAGTGCAAGGCAACTTTTAACTCACACATCAAGTACAGCACAAGAAGACACAGTGTGTGACCATCTAAATTATTGAGTAACTCCTATTCATCCAATGGCGCCAGAAGACAATAGTGACTGCAAAAAGAGACACAGTAGCCTCACGAACCATTAAAAACACCATTCATATTGCACACTTTGAAACACAGCAGTGTAGGTCACTACTAGCGCATGGATGGGTGAATGCGAGTTGTGTGAGGTAGTAGTAGGAATGATGGACATAGTTCCGTTTTCAGTACAATACCAGGTGATATATTTGTGTTGATCCAAGTTTACACAGGGCAGGTCTACTTGGCAACAGTGAAACACTGTGATGGAGATGTGTGAATGAGCCTAAAATGTTGAGGGGACATGTGGTAAGAGAAACCAGGTTAGCATTGTGTTAGTAGCTGTAGTTATGTTCCTGTGAAATGTCAGTCAGATGTAATCCAGTTTGGTGAATGTTGTTATTACAGGAAGAATTGCTAGTGCAAAACAAAGAGTGATAGATTTAGTATCTGAAAGCAGTTAATAACTGAGTAGCTACTGGTGTCATGTGACACAAACTGGTTTGTGATGTTGCTGTCTATTCCAAAATCCTGAAGCTTGCTAGTGTTTTGTGTCTTGACTGCCTCTGTATCTGCTTATGTGCTAGAGCTTCTGTGTATGTGACATGATGAATATTGCATGCAGGGTTTGTCCAATCTTTCTGCTAGACACAGGATGAGAGGTGCATCAGCTGTAATTGTGAACAGCATCGACTTGTATGACATTGATGGGATTCAAAGTGCTGTCAAAATAGTAGAGCCTCACATCTAAATACTATATGTTAATACTAGCATACTGGTCTGCTTTCTAAACACTTCAGTGTTGTGGTATTCATTGGCTGACACTTTTGAATTTAAGCTAGGTAACTATATGTAGTGGCAGATTGCCAGACATGTGGGAAAATACTTTGTGCGTCACACCAGTGAAATTTGTACATGACATGCTTGTGCACCACAGATTTGCTGTAATAGTTGGTTTTTAGGTGAAGGGCAGTGGCTTATTACACAGGCAGATATGCTTCAGTTAAGAATCTGATGAGGTGTCACCTGCAGTCTGTATTATGAGGCTGCAGCTGGATAGCAAGGCCACTAGGAAAGTTACTTGAAACATAATGTTAAATGAACTTCCTGTAAAGGGGTAGCTTGCACACTTAATGATTAAAGAGACATCTTCCTTCACATGTTTATTTATGGTGCTGAAACAATTATGGCATCAGCTGCAGCCATGAAGATGAATAAAGTTCAATGTTGTGGGTCTGTGTGCAGTCAGTATGTGATAGTGGCATACAGGCACCAGAAGCTTTGTAGGCGTTAGAGAAAAGTAAATATTAGATAATGCAAGCTAATTTTAGAGCGCTAGAGTGTATTTAAGCAGTAGTGTGAGTGAAAGTATGTGAGTGAGAAAGATTTGGAACATGCAGCTATCTTGTGTAAAGTTGATGTAAGGTTTCCAAATGTTGTGTGTGGCAGTAGGTGTGTGTTATGAAATGACGTGATTGAGACAGTAGGAAGAGATGTTGAGACAGCAGAGTGTGATACTGAGGAAGAGAAGAGACTTTTGCCTGTGCTAGGCTTAGTCTTAGACTGGCTGTGATTTGTGTCAGGTTTGTGAATGAGCTGAAGGGGTGCTAGTGACATGTACTTGTGTCAGTGTAGTTGTGGTTTTGGTGTGCTTGCTGAGTTGTTATTAGAGTGACATTTTAGATGTGCATTGGTGATGTAAGGGATAGGTTTATTGCCAGTTTTATCATGTTCTGTTGTGAATGAAAGAGAGTGGAGGAGAACTGCGTAAATGGACAGCATAGTTTGTGACAAGTGGGTGCAGATATGAAGCGAAACTTGTGTAGGTGGCTGAGGGTATTAGCAGCTGATGTGAGACATGAGAGAGTGAGATTGCGAAAAAAATGTGGAACGCTTCACGATTTTGCGTGTCATCCTTGCGCAGGGGCCATGCTAATCTTCTCTGTATCGTTCCAATTTTAGTATATGTACCGCCGAAGCAAGTACATTCGAGGAGTCCTCTGAAATTGTATATATAGTTATGGCGTCGCGTCAAATACGGTTCGGCTTGGACGTATCTTTACGCAGCTCTGGCGAGGAACACAAGGCCTGCCGAGTGCTAATCTGTGAATTAATTACTGCGAGGTGTCGTTCTTAGTAAGTGGCAGCTCTGTTAACTGTATTATTTGGCAGTATTGGATGTAAAACTTAGATCGTAGAGTCGCTTGCTCTCGCAGCATCCACCCAGAGCAGCAGCAGCAGGTTCACACAGCTGCCGCTAGGCGGCAGCAAGACGTGATGGCACGTATTGTCGCCATGTTCTCACATTCCGAGTTTAGTGTCTTATAGGCATACCTATGAAACACACTTCTCTAATGTGTGGGAGAAATGGCGCTGATTGGAGCTGGTAGCAGGTCTTGAAGACTCTCAAAACAAGCGAATATTTTTGCGAAACTGTCTTCACTGCTAACACAAATTGCATTACTCTTTCAGTGGTACTTTCTCACGATACTAATCGATTTAATGACAGAGTGCAAGGCAACTTTTAACTCACACATCAAGTACAGCACAAGAAGACACAGTGTGTGACCATCTAAATTATTGAGTAACTCCTATTCATCCAATGGCGCCAGAAGACAATAGTGACTGCAAAAAGAGACACAGTAGCCTCACGAACCATTAAAAACACCATTCATATTGCACACTTTGAAACACAGCAGTGTAGGTCACTACTAGCGCATGTATGGGTGAATGCGAGTTGTGTGAGGTAGTAGTAGGAATGATGGACATAGTTCCGTTTTCAGTACAATACCAGGTGATATATTTGTGTTGATCCAAGTTTACACAGGGCAGGTCTACTTGGCAACAGTGAAACACTGTGATGGAGATGTGTGAATGAGCCTAAAATGTTGAGGGGACATGTGGTAAGAGAAACCAGGTTAGCATTGTGTTAGTAGCTGTAGTTATGTTCCTGTGAAATGTCAGTCAGATGTAATCCAGTTTGGTGAATGTTGTTATTACAGGAAGAAATGCTAGTGCAAAACAAAGAGTGATAGATTTAGTATCTGAAAGCAGTTAATAACTGAGTAGCTACTGGTGTCATGTGACACAAACTGGTTTGTGATGTTGCTGTCTATTCCAAAATCCTGAAGCTTGCTAGTGTTTTGTGTCTTGACTGCCTCTGTATCTGCTTATGTGCTAGAGCTTCTGTGTATGTGACATGATGAATATTGCATGCAGGGTTTGTCCAATCTTTCTGCTAGACACAGGATGAGAGGTGCATCAGCTGTAATTGTGAACAGCATCGACTTGTATGACATTGATGGGATTCAAAGTGCTGTCAAAATAGTAGAGCCTCACATCTAAATACTATATGTTAATACTAGCATACTGGTCTGCTTTCTAAACACTTCAGTGTTGTGGTATTCATTGGCTGACACTTTTGAATTTAAGCTAGGTAACTATATGTAGTGGCAGATTGCCAGACATGTGGGAAAATACTTTGTGCGTCACACCAGTGAAATTTGTACATGACATGCTTGTGCACCACAGATTTGCTGTAATAGTTGGTTTTTAGGTGAAGGGCAGTGGCTTATTACACAGGCAGATATGCTTCAGTTAAGAATCTGATGAGGTGTCACCTGCAGTCTGTATTATGAGGCTGCAGCTGGATAGCAAGGCCACTAGGAAAGTTACTTGAAACATAATGTTAAATGAACTTCCTGTAAAGGGGTAGCTTGCACACTTAATGATTAAAGAGACATCTTCCTTCACATGTTTATTTATGGTGCTGAAACAATTATGGCATCAGCTGCAGCCATGAAGATGAATAAAGTTAAATGTTGTGGGTCTGTGTGCAGTCAGTATGTGATAGTGGCATACAGGCACCAGAAGCTTTGTAGGCGTTAGAGAAAAATAAATATTAGGTAATGCAAGCTAATTTTAGAGCGCTAGAGTGTATTTAAGCAGTAGTGTGAGTGAAAGTATGTGAGTGAGAAAGATTTGGAACATGCAGCTATCTTGTGTAAAGTTGATGTAAGGTTTCCAAATGTTGTGTGTGGCAGTAGGTGTGTGTTATGAAATGACGTGATTGAGACAGTAGGAAGAGATGTTGTGACAGCAGAGTGTGATACTGAGGAAGAGAAGAGGCTTTTGCCTGTGCTAGGCTTAGTCTTAGACTGGCTGTGATTTGTGTCAGGTTTGTGAATGAGCTGAAGGGGTGCTAGTGACATGTACTTGTGGTTTTGGTGTGCTTGCTGAGTTGTTATTAGAGTGACATTTTAGATGTGCATTGGTGATGTAAGGGATAGGTTTATTGCCAGTTTTATCATGTTCTGTTGTGAATGAAAGAGAGTGGAGGAGAACTGCGTAAATGGACAGCATAGTTTGTGACAAGTGGGTGCAGATATGAAGCGAAACTTGTGTAGGTGGCTGAGGGTATTAGCAGCTGATGTGAGACATGAGAGAGTGAGATTGCGAAAAAAATGTGGAACGCTTCACGATTTTGCGTGTCATCTTTGCGCAGGGGCCATGCTAATCTTCTCTGTATCGTTCCAATTTTAGTATATGTACCGCCGAAGCAAGTACATTCGAGGAGTCCTCTGAAATTGTATATATAGTTATGGCGTCGCGTCAAATACGGTTCGGCTTGGACGTATCTTTACGCAGCTCTGGCGAGGAACACAAGGCCTGCCGAGTGCTAATCTGTGAATTAATTACTGCGAGGTGTCGTTCTTAGTAAGTGGCAGCTCTGTTAACTGTATTATTTGGCAGTATTGGATGTAAAACTTAGATCGTAGAGTCGCTTGCTCTCGCAGCATCCACCCAGAGCAGCAGCAGCAGGTTCACACAGCTGCCGCTAGGCGGCAGCAAGACGTGATGGCACGTATTGTCGCCATGTTCTCACATTCCGAGTTTAGTGTCTTATAGGCATACCTATGAAACACACTTCTCTAATGTGTGGGACAAATGGCGCTGATTGGAGCTGGTAGCAGGTCTTGAAGACTCTCAAAACAAGCGAATATTTTTGCGAAACTGTCTTCACTGCTAACACAAATTGCATTACTCTTTCAGTGGTACTTTCTCACGATACTAATCGATTTAATGACAGAGTGCAAGGCAACTTTTAACTCACACATCAAGTACAGCACAAGAAGACACAGTGTGTGACCATCTAAATTATTGAGTAACTCCTATTCATCCAATGGCGCCAGAAGACAATAGTGACTGCAAAAAGAGACACAGTAGCCTCACGAACCATTAAAAACACCATTCATATTGCACACTTTGAAACACAGCAGTGTAGGTCACTACTAGCGCATGTATGGGTGAATGCGAGTTGTGTGAGGTAGTAGTAGGAATGATGGACATAGTTCCGTTTTCAGTACAATACCAGGTGATATATTTGTGTTGATCCAAGTTTACACAGGGCAGGTCTACTTGGCAACAGTGAAACACTGTGATGGAGATGTGTGAATGAGCCTAAAATGTTGAGGGGACATGTGGTAAGAGAAACCAGGTTAGCATTGTGTTAGTAGCTGTAGTTATGTTCCTGTGAAATGTCAGTCAGATGTAATCCAGTTTGGTGAATGTTGTTATTACAGGAAGAAATGCTAGTGCAAAACAAAGAGTGATAGATTTAGTATCTGAAAGCAGTTAATAACTGAGTAGCTACTGGTGTCATGTGACACAAACTGGTTTGTGATGTTGCTGTCTATTCCAAAATCCTGAAGCTTGCTAGTGTTTTGTGTCTTGACTGCCTCTGTATCTGCTTATGTGCTAGAGCTTCTGTGTATGTGACATGATGAATATTGCATGCAGGGTTTGTCCAATCTTTCTGCTAGACACAGGATGAGAGGTGCATCAGCTGTAATTGTGAACAGCATCGACTTGTATGACATTGATGGGATTCAAAGTGCTGTCAAAATAGTAGAGCCTCACATCTAAATACTATATGTTAATACTAGCATACTGGTCTGCTTTCTAAACACTTCAGTGTTGTGGTATTCATTGGCTGACACTTTTGAATTTAAGCTAGGTAACTATATGTAGTGGCAGATTGCCAGACATGTGGGAAAATACTTTGTGCGTCACACCAGTGAAATTTGTACATGACATGCTTGTGCACCACAGATTTGCTGTAATAGTTGGTTTTTAGGTGAAGGGCAGTGGCTTATTACACAGGCAGATATGCTTCAGTTAAGAATCTGATGAGGTGTCACCTGCAGTCTGTATTATGAGGCTGCAGCTGGATAGCAAGGCCACTAGGAAAGTTACTTGAAACATAATGTTAAATGAACTTCCTGTAAAGGGGTAGCTTGCACACTTAATGATTAAAGAGACATCTTCCTTCACATGTTTATTTATGGTGCTGAAACAATTATGGCATCAGCTGCAGCCATGAAGATGAATAAAGTTCAATGTTGTGGGTCTGTGTGCAGTCAGTATGTGATAGTGGCATACAGGCACCAGAAGCTTTGTAGGCGTTAGAGAAAAGTAAATATTAGATAATGCAAGCTAATTTTAGAGCGCTAGAGTGTATTTAAGCAGTAGTGTGAGTGAAAGTATGTGAGTGAGAAAGATTTGGAACATGCAGCTATCTTGTGTAAAGTTGATGTAAGGTTTCCAAATGTTGTGTGTGGCAGTAGGTGTGTGTTATGAAATGACGTGATTGAGACAGTAGGAAGAGATGTTGTGACAGCAGAGTGTGATACTGAGGAAGAGAAGAGGCTTTTGCCTGTGCTAGGCTTAGTCTTAGACTGGCTGTGATTTGTGCCAGGTTTGTGAATGAGCTGAAGGGGTGCTAGTGACATGTACTTGTGTCAGTGTAGTTGTGGTTTTGGTGTGCTTGCTGAGTTGTTATTAGAGTGACATTTTAGATGTGCATTGGTGATGTAAGGGATAGGTTTATTGCCAGTTTTATCATGTTCTGTTGTGAATGAAAGAGAGTGGAGGAGAACTGCGTAAATGGACAGCATAGTTTGTGACAAGTGGGTGCAGATATGAAGCGAAGCTTGTGTAGGTGGCTGAGGGTATTAGCAGCTGATGTGAGACATGAGAGAGTGAGATTGCGAAAAAAATGTGGAACGCTTCACGATTTTGCGTGTCATCCTTGCGCAGGGGCCATGCTAATCTTCTCTGTATCGTTCCAATTTTAGTATATTTACCGCCGAAGCGAGTACATTCGAGGAGCCCTCTGAAATTGTATATATAGTTATGGCGTCGCGTCAAATATGGTTCGGCTTGGACGTAGCTTTACGCAGCTCTGGCGAGGAACACAAGGCCTGCCGAGTGCTAATCTGTGAATTAATTACTGCGAGGTGTCGTTCTTAGTAAGTGGCAGCTCTGTTAACTGTATTATTTGGCAGTATTGGATGTAAAACTTAGATCGTAGAGTCGCTTGCTCTCGCAGCATCCACCCAGAGCAGCAGCAGCAGGTTCGCACAGCTGACGCTAGGCGGCAGCAAGACGTGATGGCACGTATTGTCGCCATGTTCTCACATTCCGAGTTTAGTGTCTTATAGGCATACCTATGAAACACCCTTCTCTAATGTGTGGGACAAATGGCGCTGATTGGAGCTGGTAGCAGGTCTTGAAGACTCTCAAAACAAGCGAATATTTTTGCGAAACTGTCTTCACTGCTAACACAAATTGCATTACTCTTTCAGTGGTACTTTCTCACGATACTAATCGATTTAATGACAGAGTGCAAGGCAACTTTTAACTCACACATCAAGTACAGCACAAGAAGACACAGTGTGTGACCATGTAAATTATTGAGTAACTCCTATTCATCCAATGGCGCCAGAAGACAATAGTGACTGCAAAAAGAGACACAGTAGCCTCACGAACCATTAAAAACACCATTCATATTGCACACTTTGAAACACAGCAGTGTAGGTCACTACTAGCGCATGGATGGGTGAATGCGAGTTGTGTGAGGTAGCAGTAGGAATGATGGACATAGTTCCGTTTTCAGTACAATACCAGGTGATATATTTGTGTTGATCCAAGTTTACACAGGGCAGGTCTACTTGGCAACAGTGAAACACTGTGATGGAGATGTGTGAATGAGCCTAAAATGTTTAGGGGACATGTGGTAAGAGAAACCAGGTTAGCATTGTGTTAGTAGCTGTAGTTATGTTCCTGTGAAATGTCAGTCAGATGTAATCCAGTTTGGTGAATGTTGTTATTACAGGAAGAATTGCTAGTGCAAAACAAAGAGTGATAGATTTAGTATCTGAAAGCAGTTAATAACTGAGTAGCTACTGGTGTCATGTGACACAAACTGGTTTGTGATGTTGCTGTCTATTCCAAAATCCTGAAGCTTGCTAGTGTTTTGTGTCTTGACTGCCTCTGTATCTGCTTATGTGCTAGAGCTTCTGTGTATGTGACATGATGAATATTGCATGCAGGGTTTGTCCAATCTTTCTGCTAGACACAGGATGAGAGGTGCATCAGCTGTAATTGTGAACAGCATCGACTTGTATGACATTGATGGGATTCAAAGTGCTGTCAAAATAGTAGAGCCTCACATCTAAATACTATATGTTAATACTAGCATACTGGTCTGCTTTCTAAACACTTCAGTGTTGTGGTATTCATTGGCTGACACTTTTGAATTTAAGCTAGGTAACTATATGTAGTGGCAGATTGCCAGACATGTGGGAAAATACTTTGTGCGTCACACCAGTGAAATTTGTACATGACATGCTTGTGCACCACAGATTTGCTGTAATAGTTGGTTTTTAGGTGAAGGGCAGTGGCTTATTACACAGGCAGATATGCTTCAGTTAAGAATCTGATGAGGTGTCACCTGCAGTCTGTATTATGAGGCTGCAGCTGGATAGCAAGGCCACTAGGAAAGTTACTTGAAACATAATGTTAAATGAACTTCCTGTAAAGGGGTAGCTTGCACACTTAATGATTAAAGAGACATCTTCCTTCACATGTTTATTTATGGTGCTGAAACAATTATGGCATCAGCTGCAGCCATGAAGATGAATAAAGTTAAATGTTGTGGGTCTGTGTGCAGTCAGTATGTGATAGTGGCATACAGGCACCAGAAGCTTTGTAGGCGTTAGAGAAAAATAAATATTAGGTAATGCAAGCTAATTTTAGAGCGCTAGAGTGTATTTAAGCAGTAGTGTGAGTGAAAGTATGTGAGTGAGAAAGATTTGGAACATGCAGCTATCTTGTGTAAAGTTGATGTAAGGTTTCCAAATGTTGTGTGTGGCAGTAGGTGTGTGTTATGAAATGACGTGATTGAGACAGTAGGAAGAGATGTTGTGACAGCAGAGTGTGATACTGAGGAAGAGAAGAGGCTTTTGCCTGTGCTAGGCTTAGTCTTAGACTGGCTGTGATTTGTGTCAGGTTTGTGAATGAGCTGAAGGGGTGCTAGTGACATGTACTTGTGGTTTTGGTGTGCTTGCTGAGTTGTTATTAGAGTGACATTTTAGATGTGCATTGGTGATGTAAGGGATAGGTTTATTGCCAGTTTTATCATGTTCTGTTGTGAATGAAAGAGAGTGGAGGAGAACTGCGTAAATGGACAGCATAGTTTGTGACAAGTGGGTGCAGATATGAAGCGAAACTTGTGTAGGTGGCTGAGGGTATTAGCAGCTGATGTGAGACATGAGAGAGTGAGATTGCGAAAAAAATGTGGAACGCTTCACGATTTTGCGTGTCATCCTTGCGCAGGGGCCATGCTAATCTTCTCTGTATCGTTCCAATTTTAGTATATGTACCGCCGAAGCGAGTACATTCGAGGAGCCCTCTGAAATTGTATATATAGTTATGGCGTCGCGTCAAATATGGTTCGGCTTGGACGTAGCTTTACGCAGCTCTGGCGAGGAACACAAGGCTTGCCGAGTGCTAATCTGTGAATTAATTACTGCGAGGTGTCGTTCTTAGTAAGTGGCAGCTCTGTTAACTGTATTATTTGGCAGTATTGGATGTAAAACTTAGATCGTAGAGTCGCTTGCTCTCGCAGCATCCACCCAGAGCAGCAGCAGCAGGTTCACACAGCTGCCGCTAGGCGGCAGCAAGACGTGATGGCACGTATTGTCGCCATGTTCACACATTCCGAGTTTAGTGTCTTATAGGCATACTTATGAAACACACTTCTCTAATGTGTGGGATAAATGGCGCTGATTGGAGCTGGTAGCAGGTCTTGAAGACTCTCAAAACAAGCGAATATTTTTGCGAAACTGTCTTCACTGCTAACACAAATTGCATTACTCTTTCAGTGGTACTTTCTCACGATACTAATCGATTTAATGACAGAGTGCAAGGCAACTTTTAACTCACACATCAAGTACAGCACAAGAAGACACAGTGTGTGACCATCTAAATTATTGAGTAACTCCTATTCATCCAATGGCGCCAGAAGACAATAGTGACTGCAAAGAGAGACACAGTAGCCTCACGAACCATTAAAAACACCATTCATATTGCACACTTTGAAACACAGCAGTGTAGGTCACTACTAGCGCATGGATGGGTGAATGCGAGTTGTGTGAGGTAGTAGTAGGAATGATGGACATAGTTCCGTTTTCAGTACAATACCAGGTGATATATTTGTGTTGATCCAAGTTTACACAGGGCAGGTCTACTTGGCAACAGTGAAACACTGTGATGGAGATGTGTGAATGAGCCTAAAATGTTGAGGGGACATGTGGTAAGAGAAACCAGGTTAGCATTGTGTTAGTAGCTGTAGTTATGTTCCTGTGAAATGTCAGTCAGATGTAATCCAGTTTGGTGAATGTTGTTATTACAGGAAGAATTGCTAGTGCAAAACAAAGAGTGATAGATTTAGTATCTGAAAGCAGTTAATAACTGAGTAGCTACTGGTGTCATGTGACACAAACTGGTTTGTGATGTTGCTGTCTATTCCAAAATCCTGAAGCTTGCTAGTGTTTTGTGTCTTGACTGCCTCTGTATCTGCTTATGTGCTAGAGCTTCTGTGTATGTGACATGATGAATATTGCATGCAGGGTTTGTCCAATCTTTCTGCTAGACACAGGATGAGAGGTGCATCAGCTGTAATTGTGAACAGCATCGACTTGTATGACATTGATGGGATTCAAAGTGCTGTCAAAATAGTAGAGCCTCACATCTAAATACTATATGTTAATACTAGCATACTGGTCTGCTTTCTAAACACTTCAGTGTTGTGGTATTCATTGGCTGACACTTTTGAATTTAAGCTAGGTAACTATATGTAGTGGCAGATTGCCAGACATGTGGGAAAATACTTTGTGCGTCACACCAGTGAAATTTGTACATGACATGCTTGTGCACCACAGATTTGCTGTAATAGTTGGTTTTTAGGTGAAGGGCAGTGGCTTATTACACAGGCAGATATGCTTCAGTTAAGAATCTGATGAGGTGTCACCTGCAGTCTGTATTATGAGGCTGCAGCTGGATAGCAAGGCCACTAGGAAAGTTACTTGAAACATAATGTTAAATGAACTTCCTGTAAAGGGGTAGCTTGCACACTTAATGATTAAAGAGACATCTTCCTTCACATGTTTATTTATGGTGCTGAAACAATTATGGCATCAGCTGCAGCCATGAAGATGAATAAAGTTAAATGTTGTGGGTCTGTGTGCAGTCAGTATGTGATAGTGGCATACAGGCACCAGAAGCTTTGTAGGCGTTAGAGAAAAATAAATATTAGGTAATGCAAGCTAATTTTAGAGCGCTAGAGTGTATTTAAGCAGTAGTGTGAGTGAAAGTATGTGAGTGAGAAAGATTTGGAACATGCAGCTATCTTGTGTAAAGTTGATGTAAGGTTTCCAAATGTTGTGTGTGGCAGTAGGTGTGTGTTATGAAATGACGTGATTGAGACAGTAGGAAGAGATGTTGTGACAGCAGAGTGTGATACTGAGGAAGAGAAGAGGCTTTTGCCTGTGCTAGGCTTAGTCTTAGACTGGCTGTGATTTGTGTCAGGTTTGTGAATGAGCTGAAGGGGTGCTAGTGACATGTACTTGTGGTTTTGGTGTGCTTGCTGAGTTGTTATTAGAGTGACATTTTAGATGTGCATTGGTGATGTAAGGGATAGGTTTATTGCCAGTTTTATCATGTTCTGTTGTGAATGAAAGAGAGTGGAGGAGAACTGCGTAAATGGACAGCATAGTTTGTGACAAGTGGGTGCAGATATGAAGCGAAACTTGTGTAGGTGGCTGAGGGTATTAGCAGCTGATGTGAGACATGAGAGAGTGAGATTGCGAAAAAAATGTGGAACGCTTCACGATTTTGCGTGTCATCCTTGCGCAGGGGCCATGCTAATCTTCTCTGTATCGTTCCAATTTTAGTATATGTACCGCCGAAGCGAGTACATTCGAGGAGCCCTCTGAGATTGTATATATAGTTATGGCGTCGCGTCAAATATGGTTCGGCTTGGACGTAGCTTTACGCAGCTCTGGCGAGGAACACAAGGCTTGCCGAGTGCTAATCTGTGAATTAATTACTGCGAGGTGTCGTTCTTAGTAAGTGGCAGCTCTGTTAACTGTATTATTTGGCAGTATTGGATGTAAAACTTAGATCGTAGAGTCGCTTGCTCTCGCAGCATCCACCCAGAGCAGCAGCAGCAGGTTCACACAGCTGCCGCTAGGCGGCAGCAAGACGTGATGGCACGTATTGTCGCCATGTTCACACATTCCGAGTTTAGTGTCTTATAGGCATACTTATGAAACACACTTCTCTAATGTGTGGGATAAATGGCGCTGATTGGAGCTGGTAGCAGGTCTTGAAGACTCTCAAAACAAGCGAATATTTTTGCGAAACTGTCTTCACTGCTAACACAAATTGCATTACTCTTTCAGTGGTACTTTCTCACGATACTAATCGATTTAATGACAGAGTGCAAGGCAACTTTTAACTCACACATCAAGTACAGCACAAGAAGACACAGTGTGTGACCATGTAAATTATTGAGTAACTCCTATTCATCCAATGGCGCCAGAAGACAATAGTGACTGCAAAGAGAGACACAGTAGCCTCACGAACCATTAAAAACACCATTCATATTGCACACTTTGAAACACAGCAGTGTAGGTCACTACTAGCGCATGGATGGGTGAATGCGAGTTGTGTGAGGTAGTAGTAGGAATGATGGACATAGTTCCGTTTTCAGTACAATACCAGGTGATATATTTGTGTTGATCCAAGTTTACACAGGGCAGGTCTACTTGGCAACAGTGAAACACTGTGATGGAGATGTGTGAATGAGCCTAAAATGTTGAGGGGACATGTGGTAAGAGAAACCAGGTTAGCATTGTGTTAGTAGCTGTAGTTATGTTCCTGTGAAATGTCAGTCAGATGTAATCCAGTTTGGTGAATGTTGTTATTACAGGAAGAATTGCTAGTGCAAAACAAAGAGTGATAGATTTAGTATCTGAAAGCAGTTAATAACTGAGTAGCTACTGGTGTCATGTGACACAAACTGGTTTGTGATGTTGCTGTCTATTCCAAAATCCTGAAGCTTGCTAGTGTTTTGTGTCTTGACTGCCTCTGTATCTGCTTATGTGCTAGAGCTTCTGTGTATGTGACATGATGAATATTGCATGCAGGGTTTGTCCAATCTTTCTGCTAGACACAGGATGAGAGGTGCATCAGCTGTAATTGTGAACAGCATCGACTTGTATGACATTGATGGGATTCAAAGTGCTGTCAAAATAGTAGAGCCTCACATCTAAATACTATATGTTAATACTAGCATACTGGTCTGCTTTCTAAACACTTCAGTGTTGTGGTATTCATTGGCTGACACTTTTGAATTTAAGCTAGGTAACTATATGTAGTGGCAGATTGCCAGACATGTGGGAAAATACTTTGTGCGTCACACCAGTGAAATTTGTACATGACATGCTTGTGCACCACAGATTTGCTTTAATAGTTGGTTTTTAGGTGAAGGGCAGTGGCTTATTACACAGGCAGATATGCTTCAGTTAAGAATCTGATGAGGTGTCACCTGCAGTCTGTATTATGAGGCTGCAGCTGGATAGCAAGGCCACTAGGAAAGTTACTTGAAACATAATGTTAAATGAACTTCCTGTAAAGGGGTAGCTTGCACACTTAATGATTAAAGAGACATCTTCCTTCACATGTTTATTTATGGTGCTGAAACAATTATGGCATCAGCTGCAGCCATGAAGATGAATAAAGTTAAATGTTGTGGGTCTGTGTGCAGTCAGTATGTGATAGTGGCATACAGGCACCAGAAGCTTTGTAGGCGTTAGAGAAAAATAAATATTAGGTAATGCAAGCTAATTTTAGAGCGCTAGAGTGTATTTAAGCAGTAGTGTGAGTGAAAGTATGTGAGTGAGAAAGATTTGGAACATGCAGCTATCTTGTGTAAAGTTGATGTAAGGTTTCCAAATGTTGTGTGTGGCAGTAGGTGTGTGTTATGAAATGACGTGATTGAGACAGTAGGAAGAGATGTTGTGACAGCAGAGTGTGATACTGAGGAAGAGAAGAGGCTTTTGCCTGTGCTAGGCTTAGTCTTAGACTGGCTGTGATTTGTGTCAGGTTTGTGAATGAGCTGAAGGGGTGCTAGTGACATGTACTTGTGTCAGTGTAGTTGTGGTGTGCTTGCTGAGTTGTTATTAGAGTGACATTTTAGATGTGCATTGGTGATGTAAGGGATAGGTTTATTGCCAGTTTTATCATGTTCTGTTGTGAATGAAAGAGAGTGGAGGAGAACTGCGTAAATGGACAGCATAGTTTGTGACAAGTGGGTGCAGATATGAAGCGAAACTTGTGTAGGTGGCTGAGGGTATTAGCAGCTGATGTGAGACATGAGAGAGTGAGATTGCGAAAAAAATGTGGAACGCTTCACGATTTTGCGTGTCATCCTTGCGCAGGGGCCATGCTAATCTTCTCTGTATCGTTCCAATTTTAGTATATGTACCGCCGAAGCGAGTACATTCGAGGAGCCCTCTGAAATTGTATATATAGTTATGGCGTCGCGTCAAATATGGTTCGGCTTGGACGTAGCTTTACGCAGCTCTGGCGAGGAACACAAGGCCTGCCGAGTGCTAATCTGTGAATTAATTACTGCGAGGTGTCGTTCTTAGTAAGTGGCAGCTCTGTTAACTGTATTATTTGGCAGTATTGGATGTAAAACTTAGATCGTAGAGTCGCTTGCTCTCGCAGCATCCACCCAGAGCAGCAGCAGCAGGTTCACACAGCTGCCGCTAGGCGGCAGCAAGACGTGATGGCACGTATTGTCGCCATGTTCTCACATTCCGAGTTTAGTGTCTTATAGGCATACCTATGAAACACACTTCTCTAATGTGTGGGATAAATGGCGCTGATTGGAGCTGGTAGCAGGTCTTGAAGACTCTCAAAACAAGCGAATATTTTTGCGAAACTGTCTTCACTGCTAACACAAATTGCATTACTCTTTCAGTGGTACTTTCTCACGATACTAATCGATTTAATGACAGAGTGCAAGGCAACTTTTAACTCACACATCAAGTACAGCACAAGAAGACACAGTGTGTGACCATGTAAATTATTGAGTAACTCCTATTCATCCAATGGCGCCAGAAGACAATAGTGACTGCAAAAAGAGACACAGTAGCCTCACGAACCATTAAAAACACCATTCATATTGCACACTTTGAAACACAGCAGTGTAGGTCACTACTAGCGCATGGATGGGTGAATGCGAGTTGTGTGAGGTAGTAGTAGGAATGATGGACATAGTTCCGTTTTCAGTACAATACCAGGTGATATATTTGTGTTGATCCAAGTTTACACAGGGCAGGTCTACTTGGCAACAGTGAAACACTGTGATGGAGATGTGTGAATGAGCCTAAAATGTTGAGGGGACATGTGGTAAGAGAAACCAGGTTAGCATTGTGTTAGTAGCTGTAGTTATGTTCCTGTGAAATGTCAGTCAGATGTAATCCAGTTTGGTGAATGTTGTTATTACAGGAAGAATTGCTAGTGCAAAACAAAGAGTGATAGATTTAGTATCTGAAAGCAGTTAATAACTGAGTAGCTACTGGTGTCATGTGACACAAACTGGTTTGTGATGTTGCTGTCTATTCCAAAATCCTGAAGCTTGCTAGTGTTTTGTGTCTTGACTGCCTCTGTATCTGCTTATGTGCTAGAGCTTCTGTGTATGTGACATGATGAATATTGCATGCAGGGTTTGTCCAATCTTTCTGCTAGACACAGGATGAGAGGTGCATCAGCTGTAATTGTGAACAGCATCGACTTGTATGACATTGATGGGATTCAAAGTGCTGTCAAAATAGTAGAGCCTCACATCTAAATACTATATGTTAATACTAGCATACTGGTCTGCTTTCTAAACACTTCAGTGTTGTGGTATTCATTGGCTGACACTTTTGAATTTAAGCTAGGTAACTATATGTAGTGGCAGATTGCCAGACATGTGGGAAAATACTTTGTGCGTCACACCAGTGAAATTTGTACATGACATGCTTGTGCACCACAGATTTGCTGTAATAGTTGGTTTTTAGGTGAAGGGCAGTGGCTTATTACACAGGCAGATATGCTTCAGTTAAGAATCTGATGAGGTGTCACCTGCAGTCTGTATTATGAGGCTGCAGCTGGATAGCAAGGCCACTAGGAAAGTTACTTGAAACATAATGTTAAATGAACTTCCTGTAAAGGGGTAGCTTGCACACTTAATGATTAAAGAGACATCTTCCTTCACATGTTTATTTATGGTGCTGAAACAATTATGGCATCAGCTGCAGCCATGAAGATGAATAAAGTTAAATGTTGTGGGTCTGTGTGCAGTCAGTATGTGGTAGTGGCATACAGGCACCAGAAGCTTTGTAGGCGTTAGAGAAAAATAAATATTAGGTAATGCAAGCCAATTTTAGAGCGCTAGAGTGTATTTAAGCAGTAGTGTGAGTGAAAGTATGTGAGTGAGAAAGATTTGGAACATGCAGCTATCTTGTGTAAAGTTGATGTAAGGTTTCCAAATGTTGTGTGTGGCAGTAGGTGTGTGTTATGAAATGACGTGATTGAGACAGTAGGAAGAGATGTTGTGACAGCAGAGTGTGATACTGAGGAAGAGAAGAGGCTTTTGCCTGTGCTAGGCTTAGTCTTAGACTGGCTGTGATTTGTGTCAGGTTTGTGAATGAACTGAAGGGGTGCTAGTGACATGTACTTGTGTCAGTGTAGTTGTGGTTTTGGTGTGCTTGCTGAATTGTTATTAGAGTGACATTTTAGATGTGCATTGGTGATGTAAGGGATAGGTTTATTGCCAGTTTTATCATGTTCTGTTGTGAATGAAAGAGAGTGGAGGAGAACTGCGTAAATGGACAGCATAGTTTGTGACAAGTGGGTGCAGATATGAAGCGAAACTTGTGTAGGTGGCTGAGGGTATTAGCAGCTGATGTGAGACATGAGAGAGTGAGATTGCGAAAAAAATGTGGAACGCTTCACGATTTTGCGTGTCATCCTTGCGCAGGGGCCATGCTAATCTTCTCTGTATCGTTCCAATTTTAGTATATGTACCGCCGAAGCGACTACATTCGAGGAGCCCTCTGAAATTGTATATATAGTTATGGCGTCGCGTCAAATATGGTTCGGCTTGGACGTAGCTTTACGCAGCTCTGGCGAGGAACACAAGGCCTGCCGAGTGCTAATCTGTGAATTAAATACTGCGAGGTGTCGTTCTTAGTAAGTGGCAGCTCTGTTAACTGTATTATTTGGCAGTATTGGATGTAAAACTTAGATCGTAGAGTCGCTTGCTCTCGCAGCATCCACCCAGAGCAGCAGCAGCAGGTTCACACAGCTGCCGCTAGGCGGCAGCAAGACGTGATTGCACGTATTGTCGCCATGTTCTCACATTCCGAGTTTAGTGTCTTATAGGCATACCTATGAAACACACTTCTCTAATGTGTGGGATAAATGGCGCTGATTGGAGCTGGTAGCAGGTCTTGAAGACTCTCAAAACAAGCGAATATTTTTGCGAAACTGTCTTCACTGCTAACACAAATTGCATTACTCTTTCAGTGGTACTTTCTCACGATACTAATCGATTTAATGACAGAGTGCAAGGCAACTTTTAACTCACACATCAAGTACAGCACAAGAAGACACAGTGTGTGACCATCTAAATTATTGAGTAACTCCTATTCATCCAATGGCGCCAGAAGACAATAGTGACTGCAAAAAGAGACACAGTAGCCTCACGAACCATTAAAAACACCATTCATATTGCACACTTTGAAACACAGCAGTGTAGGTCACTACTAGCGCATGGATGGGTGAATGCGAGTTGTGTGAGGTAGTAGTAGGAATGATGGACATAGTTCCGTTTTCAGTACAATACCAGGTGATATATTTGTGTTGATCCAAGTTTACACAGGGCAGGTCTACTTGGCAACAGTGAAACACTGTGATGGAGATGTGTGAATGAGCCTAAAATGTTGAGGGGACATGTGGTAAGAGAAACCAGGTTAGCATTGTGTTAGTAGCTGTAGTTATGTTCCTGTGAAATGTCAGTCAGATGTAATCCAGTTTGGTGAATGTTGTTATTACAGGAAGAATTGCTAGTGCAAAACGAAGAGTGATAGATTTAGTATCTGAAAGCAGTTAATAACTGAGTAGCTACTGGTGTCATGTGACACAAACTGGTTTGTGATGTTGCTGTCTATTCCAAAATCCTGAAGCTTGCTAGTGTTTTGTGTCTTGACTGCCTCTGTATCTGCTTATGTGCTAGAGCTTCTGTGTATGTGACATGATGAATATTGCATGCAGGGTTTGTCCAATCTTTCTGCTAGACACAGGATGAGAGGTGCATCAGCTGTAATTGTGAACAGCATCGACTTGTATGACATTGATGGGATTCAAAGTGCTGTCAAAATAGTAGAGCCTCACATCTAAATACTATATGTTAATACTAGCATACTGGTCTGCTTTCTAAACACTTCAGTGTTGTGGTATTCATTGGCTGACACTTTTGAATTTAAGCTAGGTAACTATATGTAGTGGCAGATTGCCAGACATGTGGGAAAATACTTTGTGCGTCACACCAGTGAAATTTGTACATGACATGCTTGTGCACCACAGATTTGCTGTAATAGTTGGTTTTTAGGTGAAGGGCAGTGGCTTATTACACAGGCAGATATGCTTCAGTTAAGAATCTGATGAGGTGTCACCTGCAGTCTGTATTATGAGGCTGCAGCTGGATAGCAAGGCCACTAGGAAAGTTACTTGAAACATAATGTTAAATGAACTTCCTCTAAAGGGGTAGCTTGCACACTTAATGATTAAAGAGACATCTTCCTTCACATGTTTATTTATGGTGCTGAAACAATTATGGCATCAGCTGCAGCCATGAAGATGAATAAAGTTAAATGTTGTGGGTCTGTGTGCAGTCAGTATGTGATAGTGGCATACAGGCACCAGAAGCTTTGTAGGCGTTAGAGAAAAATAAATATTAGGTAATGCAAGCCAATTTTAGAGCGCTAGAGTGTATTTAAGCAGTAGTGTGAGTGAAAGTATGTGAGTGAGAAAGATTTGGAACATGCAGCTATCTTGTGTAAAGTTGATGTAAGGTTTCCAAATGTTGTGTGTGGCAGTAGGTGTGTGTTATGTAATGACGTGATTGAGACAGTAGGAAGAGATGTTGTGACAGCAGAGTGTGATACTGAGGAAGAGAAGAGGCTTTTGCCTGTGCTAGGCTTAGTCTTAGACTGGCTGTGATTTGTGTCAGGTTTGTGAATGAACTGAAGGGGTGCTAGTGACATGTACTTGTGTCAGTGTAGTTGTGGTTTTGGTGTGCTTGCTGAGTTGTTATTAGAGTGACATTTTAGATGTGCATTGGTGATGTAAGGGATAGGTTTATTGCCAGTTTTATCATGTTCTGTTGTGAATGAAAGAGAGTGGTGGAGAACTGCGTAAATGGACAGCATAGTTTGTGACAAGTGGGTGCAGATATGAAGCGAAACTTGTGTAGGTGGCTGAGGGTATTAGCAGCTGATGTGAGACATGAGAGAGTGAGATTGCGAAAAAAATGTGGAACGCTTCACGATTTTGCGTGTCATCCTTGCGCAGGGGCCATGCTAATCTTCTCTGTATCGTTCCAATTTTAGTATATGTACCGCCGAAGCGAGTACATTCGAGGAGCCCTCTGAAATTGTATATATAGTTATGGCGTCGCGTCAAATATGGTTCGGCTTGGACGTAGCTTTACGCAGCTCTGGCGAGGAACACAAGGCCTGCCGAGTGCTAATCTGTGAATTAATTACTGCGAGGTGTCGTTCTTAGTAAGTGGCAGCTCTGTTAACTGTATTATTTGGCAGTATTGGATGTAAAACTTAGATCGTAGAGTCGCTTGCTCTCGCAGCATCCACCCAGAGCAGCAGCAGCAGGTTCACACAGCTGCCGCTAGGCGGCAGCAAGACGTGATGGCACGTATTGTCGCCATGTTCACACATTCCGAGTTTAGTGTCTTATAGGCATACCTATGAAACACACTTCTCTAATGTGTGGGATAAATGGCGCTGATTGGAGCTGGTAGCAGGTCTTGAAGACTCTCAAAACAAGCGAATATTTTTGCGAAACTGTCTTCACTGCTAACACAAATTGCATTACTCTTTCAGTGGTACTTTCTCACGATACTAATCGATTTAATGACAGAGTGCAAGGCAACTTTTAACTCACACATCAAGTACAGCACAAGAAGACACAGTGTGTGACCATGTAAATTATTGAGTAACTCCTATTCATCCAATGGCGCCAGAAGACAATAGTGACTGCAAAAAGAGACACAGTAGCCTCACGAACCATTAAAAACACCATTCATATTGCACACTTTGAAACACAGCAGTGTAGGTCACTACTAGGGCATGGATGGGTGAATGCGAGTTGTGTGAGGTAGTAGTAGGAATGATGGACATAGTTCCGTTTTCAGTACAATACCAGGTGATATATTTGTGTTGATCCAAGTTTACACAGGGCAGGTCTACTTGGCAACAGTGAAACACTGTGATGGAGATGTGTGAATGAGCCTAAAATGTTGAGGGGACATGTGGTAAGAGAAACCAGGTTAGCATTGTGTTAGTAGCTGTAGTTATGTTCCTGTGAAATGTCAGTCAGATGTAATCCAGTTTGGTGAATGTTGTTATTACAGGAAGAATTGCTAGTGCAAAACAAAGAGTGATAGATTTAGTATCTGAAAGCAGTTAATAACTGAGTAGCTACTGGTGTCATGTGACACAAACTGGTTTGTGATGTTGCTGTCTATTCCAAAATCCTGAAGCTTGCTAGTGTTTTGTGTCTTGACTGCCTCTGTATCTGCTTATGTGCTAGAGCTTCTGTGTATGTGACATGATGAATATTGCATGCAGGGTTTGTCCAATCTTTCTGCTAGACACAGGATGAGAGGTGCATCAGCTGTAATTGTGAACAGCATCGACTTGTATGACATTGATGGGATTCAAAGTGCTGTCAAAATAGTAGAGCCTCACATCTAAATACTATATGTTAATACTAGCATACTGGTCTGCTTTCTAAACACTTCAGTGTTGTGGTATTCATTGGCTGACACTTTTGAATTTAAGCTAGGTAACTATATGTAGTGGCAGATTGCCAGACATGTGGGAAAATACTTTGTGTGTCACACCAGTGAAATTTGTACATGACATGCTTGTGCACCACAGATTTGCTGTAATAGTTGGTTTTTAGGTGAAGGGCAGTGGCTTATTACACAGGCAGATATGCTTCAGTTAAGAATCTGATGAGGTGTCACCTGCAGTCTGTATTATGAGGCTGCAGCTGGATAGCAAGGCCACTAGGAAAGTTACTTGAAACATAATGTTAAATGAACTTCCTGTAAAGGGGTAGCTTGCACACTTAATGATTAAAGAGACATCTTCCTTCACATGTTTATTTATGGTGCTGAAACAATTATGGCATCAGCTGCAGCCATGAAGATGAATAAAGTTAAATGTTGTGGGTCTGTGTGCAGTCAGTATGTGATAGTGGCATACAGGCACCAGAAGCTTTGTAGGCGTTAGAGAAAAATAAATATTAGGTAATGCAAGCCAATTTTAGAGCGCTAGAGTGTATTTAAGCAGTAGTGTGAGTGAAAGTATGTGAGTGAGAAAGATTTGGAACATGCAGCTATCTTGTGTAAAGTTGATGTAAGGTTTCCAAATGTTGTGTGTGGCAGTAGGTGTGTGTTATGAAATGACGTGATTGAGACAGTAGGAAGAGATGTTGTGACAGCAGAGTGTGATACTGAGGAAGAGAAGAGGCTTTTGCCTGTGCTAGGCTTAGTCTTAGACTGGCTGTGATTTGTGTCAGGTTTGTGAATGAACTGAAGGGGTGCTAGTGACATGTACTTGTGTCAGTGTAGTTGTGGTTTTGGTGTGCTTGCTGAGTTGTTATTAGAGTGACATTTTAGATGTGCATTGGTGATGTAAGGGATAGGTTTATTGCCAGTTTTATCATGTTCTGTTGTGAATGAAAGAGAGTGGTGGAGAACTGCGTAAATGGACAGCATAGTTTTTGACAAGTGGGTGCAGATATGAAGCGAAACTTGTGTAGGTGGCTGAGGGTATTAGCAGCTGATGTGAGACATGAGAGAGTGAGATTGCGAAAAAAATGTGGAACGCTTCACGATTTTGCGTGTCATCCTTGCGCAGGGGCCATGCTAATCTTCTCTGTATCGTTCCAATTTTAGTATATGTACCGCCGAAGCGAGTACATTCGAGGAGCCCTCTGAAATTGTATATATAGTTATGGCGTCGCGTCAAATATGGTTCGGCTTGGACGTAGCTTTACGCAGCTCTGGCGAGGAACACAAGGCCTGCCGAGTGCTAATCTGTGAATTAATTACTGCGAGGTGTCGTTCTTAGTAAATGGCAGCTCTGTTAACTGTATTATTTGGCAGTATTGGATGTAAAACTTAGATCGTAGAGTCGCTTGCTCTCGCAGCATCCACCCAGAGCAGCAGCAGCAGGTTCACACAGCTGCCGCTAGGCGGCAGCAAGACGTGATGGCACGTATTGTCGCCATGTTCTCACATTCCGAGTTTAGTGTCTTATAGGCATACCTATGAAACACACTTCTCTAATGTGTGGGATAAATGGCGCTGATTGGAGCTGGTAGCAGGTCTTGAAGACTCTCAAAACAAGCGAATATTTTTGCGAAACTGTCTTCACTGCTAACACAAATTGCATTACTCTTTCAGTGGTACTTTCTCACGATACTAATCGATTTAATGACAGAGTGCAAGGCAACTTTTAACTCACACATCAAGTACAGCACAAGAAGACACAGTGTGTGACCATCTAAATTATTGAGTAACTCCTATTCATCCAATGGCGCCAGAAGACAATAGTGACTGCAAAAAGAGACACAGTAGCCTCACGAACCATTAAAAACACCATTCATATTGCACACTTTGAAACACAGCAGTGTAGGTCACTACTAGCGCATGGATGGGTGAATGCGAGTTGTGTGAGGTAGTAGTAGGAATGATGGACATAGTTCCGTTTTCAGTACAATACCAGGTGATATATTTGTGTTGATCCAAGTTTACACAGGGCAGGTCTACTTGGCAACAGTGAAACACTGTGATGGAGATGTGTGAATGAGCCTAAAATGTTGAGGGGACATGTGGTAAGAGAAACCAGGTTAGCATTGTGTTAGTAGCTGTAGTTATGTTCCTGTGAAATGTCAGTCAGATGTAATCCAGTTTGGTGAATGTTGTTATTACAGGAAGAATTGCTAGTGCAAAACAAAGAGTGATAGATTTAGTATCTGAAAGCAGTTAATAACTGAGTAGCTACTGGTGTCATGTGACACAAACTGGTTTGTGATGTTGCTGTCTATTCCAAAATCCTGAAGCTTGCTAGTGTTTTGTGTCTTGACTGCCTCTGTATCTGCTTATGTGCTAGAGCTTCTGTGTATGTGACATGATGAATATTGCATGCAGGGTTTGTCCAATCTTTCTGCTAGACACAGGATGAGAGGTGCATCAGCTGTAATTGTGAACAGCATCGACTTGTATGACATTGATGGGATTCAAAGTGCTGTCAAAATAGTAGAGCCTCACATCTAAATACTATATGTTAATACTAGCATACTGGTCTGCTTTCTAAACACTTCAGTGTTGTGGTATTCATTGGCTGACACTTTTGAATTTAAGCTAGGTAACTATATGTAGTGGCAGATTGCCAGACATGTGGGAAAATACTTTGTGCGTCACACCAGTGAAATTTGTACATGACATGCTTGTGCACCACAGATTTGCTGTAATAGTTGGTTTTTAGGTGAAGGGCAGTGGCTTATTACACAGGCAGATATGCTTCAGTTAAGAATCTGATGAGGTGTCACCTGCAGTCTGTATTATGAGGCTGCAGCTGGATAGCAAGGCCACTAGGAAAGTTACTTGAAACATAATGTTAAATGAACTTCCTGTAAAGGGGTAGCTTGCACACTTAATGATTAAAGAGACATCTTCCTTCACATGTTTATTTATGGTGCTGAAACAATTATGGCATCAGCTGCAGCCATGAAGATGAATAAAGTTAAATGTTGTGGGTCTGTGTGCAGTCAGTATGTGATAGTGGCATACAGGCACCAGAAGCTTTGTAGGCGTTAGAGAAAAATAAATATTAGGTAATGCAAGCTAATTTTAGAGCGCTAGAGTGTATTTAAGCAGTAGTGTGAGTGAAAGTATGTGAGTGAGAAAGATTTGGAACATGCAGCTATCTTGTGTAAAGTTGATGTAAGGTTTCCAAATGTTGTGTGTGGCAGTAGGTGTGTGTTATGAAATGACGTGATTGAGACAGTAGGAAGAGATGTTGTGACAGCAGAGTGTGATACTGAGGAAGAGAAGAGGCTTTTGCCTGTGCTAGGCTTAGTCTTAGACTGGCTGTGATTTGTGTCAGGTTTGTGAATGAGCTGAAGGGGTGCTAGTGACATGTACTTGTGTCAGTGTAGTTGTGGTTTTGGTGTGCTTGCTGAGTTGTTATTAGAGTGACATTTTAGATGTGCATTGGTGATGTAAGGGATAGGTTTATTGCCAGTTTTATCATGTTCTGTTGTGAATGAAAGAGAGTGGAGGAGAACTGCGTAAATGGACAGCATAGTTTGTGACAAGTGGGTGCAGATATGAAGCGAAACTTGTGTAGGTGGCTGAGGGTATTAGCAGCTGATGTGAGACATGAGAGAGTGAGATTGCGAAAAAAATGTGGAACGCTTCACGATTTTGCGTGTCATCCTTGCGCAGGGGCCATGCTAATCTTCTCTGTATCGTTCCAATTTTAGTATATGTACCGCCGAAGCAAGTACATTCGAGGAGTCCTCTGAAATTGTATATATAGTTATGGCGTCGCGTCAAATACGGTTCGGCTTGGACGTATCTTTACGCAGCTCTGGCGAGGAACACAAGGCCTGCCGAGTGCTAATCTGTGAATTAATTACTGCGAGGTGTCGTTCTTAGTAAGTGGCAGCTCTGTTAACTGTATTATTTGGCAGTATTGGATGTAAAACTTAGATCGTAGAGTCGCTTGCTCTCGCAGCATCCACCCAGAGCAGCAGCAGCAGGTTCACACAGCTGCCGCTAGGCGGCAGCAAGACGTGATGGCACGTATTGTCGCCATGTTCTCACATTCCGAGTTTAGTGTCTTATAGGCATACCTATGAAACACACTTCTCTAATGTGTGGGATAAATGGCGCTGATTGGAGCTGGTAGCAGGTCTTGAAGACTCTCAAAACAAGCGAATATTTTTGCGAAACTGTCTTCACTGCTAACACAAATTGCATTACTCTTTCAGTGGTACTTTCTCACGATACTAATCGATTTAATGACAGAGTGCAAGGCAACTTTTAACTCACACATCAAGTACAGCACAAGAAGACACAGTGTGTGACCATCTAAATTATTGAGTAACTCCTATTCATCCAATGGCGCCAGAAGACAATAGTGACTGCAAAAAGAGACACAGTAGCCTCACGAACCATTAAAAACACCATTCATATTGCACACTTTGAAACACAGCAGTGTAGGTCACTACTAGCGCATGGATGGGTGAATGCGAGTTGTGTGAGGTAGTAGTAGGAATGATGGACATAGTTCCGTTTTCAGTACAATACCAGGTGATATATTTGTGTTGATCCAAGTTTACACAGGGCAGGTCTACTTGGCAACAGTGAAACACTGTGATGGAGATGTGTGAATGAGCCTAAAATGTTGAGGGGACATGTGGTAAGAGAAACCAGGTTAGCATTGTGTTAGTAGCTGTAGTTATGTTCCTGTGAAATGTCAGTCAGATGTAATCCAGTTTGGTGAATGTTGTTATTACAGGAAGAATTGCTAGTGCAAAACAAAGAGTGATAGATTTAGTATCTGAAAGCAGTTAATAACTGAGTAGCTACTGGTGTCATGTGACACAAACTGGTTTGTGATGTTGCTGTCTATTCCAAAATCCTGAAGCTTGCTAGTGTTTTGTGTCTTGACTGCCTCTGTATCTGCTTATGTGCTAGAGCTTCTGTGTATGTGACATGATGAATATTGCATGCAGGGTTTGTCCAATCTTTCTGCTAGACACAGGATGAGAGGTGCATCAGCTGTAATTGTGAACAGCATCGACTTGTATGACATTGATGGGATTCAAAGTGCTGTCAAAATAGTAGAGCCTCACATCTAAATACTATATGTTAATACTAGCATACTGGTCTGCTTTCTAAACACTTCAGTGTTGTGGTATTCATTGGCTGACACTTTTGAATTTAAGCTAGGTAACTATATGTAGTGGCAGATTGCCAGACATGTGGGAAAATACTTTGTGCGTCACACCAGTGAAATTTGTACATGACATGCTTGTGCACCACAGATTTGCTGTAATAGTTGGTTTTTAGGTGAAGGGCAGTGGCTTATTACACAGGCAGATATGCTTCAGTTAAGAATCTGATGAGGTGTCACCTGCAGTCTGTATTATGAGGCTGCAGCTGGATAGCAAGGCCACTAGGAAAGTTACTTGAAACATAATGTTAAATGAACTTCCTGTAAAGGGGTAGCTTGCACACTTAATGATTAAAGAGACATCTTCCTTCACATGTTTATTTATGGTGCTGAAACAATTATGGCATCAGCTGCAGCCATGAAGATGAATAAAGTTAAATGTTGTGGGTCTGTGTGCAGTCAGTATGTGATAGTGGCATACAGGCACCAGAAGCTTTGTAGGCGTTAGAGAAAAATAAATATTAGGTAATGCAAGCTAATTTTAGAGCGCTAGAGTGTATTTAAGCAGTAGTGTGAGTGAAAGTATGTGAGTGAGAAAGATTTGGAACATGCAGCTATCTTGTGTAAAGTTGATGTAAGGTTTCCAAATGTTGTGTGTGGCAGTAGGTGTGTGTTATGAAATGACGTGATTGAGACAGTAGGAAGAGATGTTGTGACAGCAGAGTGTGATACTGAGGAAGAGAAGAGGCTTTTGCCTGTGCTAGGCTTAGTCTTAGACTGGCTGTGATTTGTGTCAGGTTTGTGAATGAGCTGAAGGGGTGCTAGTGACATGTACTTGTGTCAGTGTAGTTGTGGTTTTGGTGTGCTTGCTGAGTTGTTATTAGAGTGACATTTTAGATGTGCATTGGTGATGTAAGGGATAGGTTTATTGCCAGTTTTATCATGTTCTGTTGTGAATGAAAGAGAGTGGAGGAGAACTGCGTAAATGGACAGCATAGTTTGTGACAAGTGGGTGCAGATATGAAGCGAAACTTGTGTAGGTGGCTGAGGGTATTAGCAGCTGATGTGAGACATGAGAGAGTGAGATTGCGAAAAAAATGTGGAACGCTTCACGATTTTGCGTGTCATCCTTGCGCAGGGGCCATGCTAATCTTCTCTGTATCGTTCCAATTTTAGTATATGTACCGCCGAAGCAAGTACATTCGAGGAGTCCTCTGAAATTGTATATATAGTTATGGCGTCGCGTCAAATACGGTTCGGCTTGGACGTATCTTTACGCAGCTCTGGCGAGGAACACAAGGCCTGCCGAGTGCTAATCTGTGAATTAATTACTGCGAGGTGTCGTTCTTAGTAAGTGGCAGCTCTGTTAACTGTATTATTTGGCAGTATTGGATGTAAAACTTAGATCGTAGAGTCGCTTGCTCTCGCAGCATCCACCCAGAGCAGCAGCAGCAGGTTCACACAGCTGCCGCTAGGCGGCAGCAAGACGTGATGGCACGTATTGTCGCCATGTTCTCACATTCCGAGTTTAGTGTCTTATAGGCATACCTATGAAACACACTTCTCTAATGTGTGGGATAAATGGCGCTGATTGGAGCTGGTAGCAGGTCTTGAAGACTCTCAAAACAAGCGAATATTTTTGCGAAACTGTCTTCACTGCTAACACAAATTGCATTACTCTTTCAGTGGTACTTTCTCACGATACTAATCGATTTAATGACAGAGTGCAAGGCAACTTTTAACTCACACATCAAGTACAGCACAAGAAGACACAGTGTGTGACCATCTAAATTATTGAGTAACTCCTATTCATCCAATGGCGCCAGAAGACAATAGTGACTGCAAAAAGAGACACAGTAGCCTCACGAACCATTAAAAACACCATTCATATTGCACACTTTGAAACACAGCAGTGTAGGTCACTACTAGCGCATGGATGGGTGAATGCGAGTTGTGTGAGGTAGTAGTAGGAATGATGGACATAGTTCCGTTTTCAGTACAATACCAGGTGATATATTTGTGTTGATCCAAGTTTACACAGGGCAGGTCTACTTGGCAACAGTGAAACACTGTGATGGAGATGTGTGAATGAGCCTAAAATGTTGAGGGGACATGTGGTAAGAGAAACCAGGTTAGCATTGTGTTAGTAGCTGTAGTTATGTTCCTGTGAAATGTCAGTCAGATGTAATCCAGTTTGGTGAATGTTGTTATTACAGGAAGAATTGCTAGTGCAAAACAAAGAGTGATAGATTTAGTATCTGAAAGCAGTTAATAACTGAGTAGCTACTGGTGTCATGTGACACAAACTGGTTTGTGATTTTGCTGTCTATTCCAAAATCCTGAAGCTTGCTAGTGTTTTGTGTCTTGACTGCCTCTGTATCTGCTTATGTGCTAGAGCTTCTGTGTATGTGACATGATGAATATTGCATGCAGGGTTTGTCCAATCTTTCTGCTAGACACAGGATGAGAGGTGCATCAGCTGTAATTGTGAACAGCATCGACTTGTATGACATTGATGGGATTCAAAGTGCTGTCAAAATAGTAGAGCCTCACATCTAAATACTATATGTTAATACTAGCATACTGGTCTGCTTTCTAAACACTTCAGTGTTGTGGTATTCATTGGCTGACACTTTTGAATTTAAGCTAGGTAACTATATGTAGTGGCAGATTGCCAGACATGTGGGAAAATACTTTGTGCGTCACACCAGTGAAATTTGTACATGACATGCTTGTGCACCACAGATTTGCTGTAATAGTTGGTTTTTAGGTGAAGGGCAGTGGCTTATTACACAGGCAGATATGCTTCAGTTAAGAATCTGATGAGGTGTCACCTGCAGTCTGTATTATGAGGCTGCAGCTGGATAGCAAGGCCACTAGGAAAGTTACTTGAAACATAATGTTAAATGAACTTCCTGTAAAGGGGTAGCTTGCACACTTAATGATTAAAGAGACATCTTCCTTCACATGTTTATTTATGGTGCTGAAACAATTATGGCATCAGCTGCAGCCATGAAGATGAATAAAGTTAAATGTTGTGGGTCTGTGTGCAGTCAGTATGTGATAGTGGCATACAGGCACCAGAAGCTTTGTAGGCGTTAGAGAAAAATAAATATTAGGTAATGCAAGCTAATTTTAGAGCGCTAGAGTGTATTTAAGCAGTAGTGTGAGTGAAAGTATGTGAGTGAGAAAGATTTGGAACATGCAGCTATCTTGTGTAAAGTTGATGTAAGGTTTCCAAATGTTGTGTGTGGCAGTAGGTGTGTGTTATGAAATGACGTGATTGAGACAGTAGGAAGAGATGTTGTGACAGCAGAGTGTGATACTGAGGAAGAGAAGAGGCTTTTGCCTGTGCTAGGCTTAGTCTTAGACTGGCTGTGATTTGTGTCAGGTTTGTGAATGAGCTGAAGGGGTGCTAGTGACATGTACTTGTGTCAGTGTAGTTGTGGTTTTGGTGTGCTTGCTGAGTTGTTATTAGAGTGACATTTTAGATGTGCATTGGTGATGTAAGGGATAGGTTTATTGCCAGTTTTATCATGTTCTGTTGTGAATGAAAGAGAGTGGAGGAGAACTGCGTAAATGGACAGCATAGTTTGTGACAAGTGGGTGCAGATATGAAGCGAAACTTGTGTAGGTGGCTGAGGGTATTAGCAGCTGATGTGAGACATGAGAGAGTGAGATTGCGAAAAAAATGTGGAACGCTTCACGATTTTGCGTGTCATCCTTGCGCAGGGGCCATGCTAATCTTCTCTGTATCGTTCCAATTTTAGTATATGTACCGCCGAAGCGAGTACATTCGAGGAGCCCTCTGAAATTGTATATATAGTTATGGCGTCGCGTCAAATATGGTTCGGCTTGGACGTAGCTTTACGCAGCTCTGGCGAGGAACACAAGGCCTGCCGAGTGCTAATCTGTGAATTAATTACTGCGAGGTGTCGTTCTTAGTAAGTGGCAGCTCTGTTAACTGTATTATTTGGCAGTATTGGATGTAAAACTTAGATCGTAGAGTCGCTTGCTCTCGCAGCATCCACCCAGAGCAGCAGCAGCAGGTTCACACAGCTGCCGCTAGGCGGCAGCAAGACGTGATGGCACGTATTGTCGCCATGTTCACACATTCCGAGTTTAGTGTCTTATAGGCATACCTATGAACACACTTCTCTAATGTGTGGGATAAATGGCGCTGATTGGAGCTGGTAGCAGGTCTTGAAGACTCTCAAAACAAGCGAATATTTTTGCGAAACTGTCTTCACTGCTAACACAAATTGCATTACTCTTTCAGTGGTACTTTCTCACGATACTAATCGATTTAATGACAGAGTGCAAGGCAACTTTTAACTCACACATCAAGTACAGCACAAGAAGACACAGTGTGTGACCATCTAAATTATTGAGTAACTCCTATTCATCCAATGGCGCCAGAAGACAATAGTGACTGCAAAGAGAGACACAGTAGCCTCACGAACCATTAAAAACACCATTCATATTGCACACTTTGAAACACAGCAGTGTAGGTCACTACTAGCGCATGGATGGGTGAATGCGAGTTGTGTGAGGTAGTAGTAGGAATGATGGACATAGTTCCGTTTTCAGTACAATACCAGGTGATATATTTGTGTTGATCCAAGTTTACACAGGGCAGGTCTACTTGGCAACAGTGAAACACTGTGATGGAGATGTGTGAATGAGCCTAAAATGTTGAGGGGACATGTGGTAAGAGAAACCAGGTTAGCATTGTGTTAGTAGATGTAGTTATGTTCCTGTGAAATGTCAGTCAGATGTAATCCAGTTTGGTGAATGTTGTTATTACAGGAAGAATTGCTAGTGCAAAACAAAGAGTGATAGATTTAGTATCTGAAAGCAGTTAATAACTGAGTAGCTACTGGTGTCATGTGACACAAACTGGTTTGTGATGTTGCTGTCTATTCCAAAATCCTGAAGCTTGCTAGTGTTTTGTGTCTTGACTGCCTCTGTATCTGCTTATGTGCTAGAGCTTCTGTGTATGTGACATGATGAATATTGCATGCAGGGTTTGTCCAATCTTTCTGCTAGACACAGGATGAGAGGTGCATCAGCTGTAATTGTGAACAGCATCGACTTGTATGACATTGATGGGATTCAAAGTGCTGTCAAAATAGTAGAGCCTCACATCTAAATACTATATGTTAATACTAGCATACTGGTCTGCTTTCTAAACACTTCAGTGTTGTGGTATTCATTGGCTGACACTTTTGAATTTAATTTAGGTAACTATATGTAGTGGCAGATTGCCAGACATGTGGGAAAATACTTTGTGCGTCACACCAGTGAAATTTGTACATGACATGCTTGTGCACCACAGATTTGCTGTAATAGTTGGTTTTTAGGTGAAGGGCAGTGGCTTATTACACAGGCAGATATGCTTCAGTTAAGAATCTGATGAGGTGTCACCTGCAGTCTGTATTATGAGGCTGCAGCTGGATAGCAAGGCCACTAGGAAAGTTACTTGAAACATAATGTTAAATGAACTTCCTGTAAAGGGGTAGCTTGCACACTTAATGATTAAAGAGACATCTTCCTTCACATGTTTATTTATGGTGCTGAAACAATTATGGCATCAGCTGCAGCCATGAAGATGAATAAAGTTAAATGTTGTGGGTCTGTGTGCAGTCAGTATGTGATAGTGGCATATAGGCACCAGAAGCTTTGTAGGCGTTAGAGAAAAATAAATATTAGGTAATGCAAGCTAATTTTAGAGCGCTAGAGTGTATTTAAGCAGTAGTGTGAGTGAAAGTATGTGAGTGAGAAAGATTTGGAACATGCAGCTATCTTGTGTAAAGTTGATGTAAGGTTTCCAAATGTTGTGTGTGGCAGTAGGTGTGTGTTATGAAATGACGTGATTGAGACAGTAGGAAGAGATGTTGTGACAGCAGAGTGTGATACTGAGGAAGAGAAGAGGCTTTTGCCTGTGCTAGGCTTAGTCTTAGACTGGCTGTGATTTGTGTCAGGTTTGTGAATGAGCTGAAGGGGTGCTAGTGACATGTACTTGTGTCAGTGTAGTTGTGGTTTTGGTGTGCTTGCTGAGTTGTTATTAGAGTGACATTTTAGATGTACATTGGTGATGTAAGGGATAGGTTTATTGCCAGTTTTATCATGTTCTGTTGTGAATGAAAGAGAGTGGAGGAGAACTGCGTAAATGGACAGCATAGTTTGTGACAAGTGGGTGCAGATATGAAGCGAAACTTGTGTAGGTGGCTGAGGGTATTAGCAGCTGATGTGAGACATGAGAGAGTGAGATTGCGAAAAAAATGTGGAACGCTTCACGATTTTGCGTGTCATCCTTGCGCAGGGGCCATGCTAATCTTCTCTGTATCGTTCCAATTTTAGTATATGTACCGCCGAAGCAAGTACATTCGAGGAGTCCTCTGAAATTGTATATATAGTTATGGCGTCGCGTCAAATACGGTTCGGCTTGGACGTATCTTTACGCAGCTCTGGCGAGGAACACAAGGCCTGCCGAGTGCTAATCTGTGAATTAATTACTGCGAGGTGTCGTTCTTAGTAAGTGGCAGCTCTGTTAACTGTATTATTTGGCAGTATTGGATGTAAAACTTAGATCGTAGAGTCGCTTGCTCTCGCAGCATCCACCCAGAGCAGCAGCAGCAGGTTCACACAGCTGCCGCTAGGCGGCAGCAAGACGTGATGGCACGTATTGTCGCCATGTTCTCACATTCCGAGTTTAGTGTCTTATAGGCATACCTATGAAACACACTTCTCTAATGTGTGGGATAAATGGCGCTGATTGGAGCTGGTAGCAGGTCTTGAAGACTCTCAAAACAAGCGAATATTTTTGCGAAACTGTCTTCACTGCTAACACAAATTGCATTACTCTTTCAGTGGTACTTTCTCACGATACTAATCGATTTAATGACAGAGTGCAAGGCAACTTTTAACTCACACATCAAGTACAGCACAAGAAGACACAGTGTGTGACCATCTAAATTATTGAGTAACTCCTATTCATCCAATGGCGCCAGAAGACAATAGTGACTGCAAAAAGAGACACAGTAGCCTCACGAACCATTAAAAACACCATTCATATTGCACACTTTGAAACACAGCAGTGTAGGTCACTACTAGCGCATGGATGGGTGAATGCGAGTTGTGTGAGGTAGTAGTAGGAATGATGGACATAGTTCCGCTTTCAGTACAATACCAGGTGATATATTTGTGTTGATCCAAGTTTACACAGGGCAGGTCTACTTGGCAACAGTGAAACACTGTGATGGAGATGTGTGAATGAGCCTAAAATGTTGAGGGGACATGTGGTAAGAGAAACCAGGTCAGCATTGTGTTAGTAGCTGTAGTTATGTTCCTGTGAAATGTCAGTCAGATGTAATCCAGTTTGGTGAATGTTGTTATTACAGGAAGAATTGCTAGTGCAAAACAAAGAGTGATAGATTTAGTATCTGAAAGCAGTTAATAACTGAGTAGCTACTGGTGTCATGTGACACAAACTGGTTTGTGATTTTGCTGTCTATTCCAAAATCCTGAAGCTTGCTAGTGTTTTGTGTCTTGACTGCCTCTGTATCTGCTTATGTGCTAGAGCTTCTGTGTATGTGACATGATGAATATTGCATGCAGGGTTTGTCCAATCTTTCTGCTAGACACAGGATGAGAGGTGCATCAGCTGTAATTGTGAACAGCATCGACTTGTATGACATTGATGGGATTCAAAGTGCTGTCAAAATAGTAGAGCCTCACATCTAAATACTATATGTTAATACTAGCATACTGGTCTGCTTTCTAAACACTTCAGTGTTGTGGTATTCATTGGCTGACACTTTTGAATTTAAGCTAGGTAACTATATGTAGTGGCAGATTGCCAGACATGTGGGAAAATACTTTGTGCGTCACACCAGTGAAATTTGTACATGACATGCTTGTGCACCACAGATTTGCTGTAATAGTTGGTTTTTAGGTGAAGGGCAGTGGCTTATTACACAGGCAGATATGCTTCAGTTAAGAATCTGATGAGGTGTCACCTGCAGTCTGTATTATGAGGCTGCAGCTGGATAGCAAGGCCACTAGGAAAGTTACTTGAAACATAATGTTAAATGAACTTCCTGTAAAGGGGTAGCTTGCACACTTAATGATTAAAGAGACATCTTCCTTCACATGTTTATTTATGGTGCTGAAACAATTATGGCATCAGCTGCAGCCATGAAGATGAATAAAGTTAAATGTTGTGGGTCTGTGTGCAGTCAGTATGTGATAGTGGCATACAGGCACCAGAAGCTTTGTAGGCGTTAGAGAAAAATAAATATTAGGTAATGCAAGCTAATTTTAGAGCGCTAGAGTGTATTTAAGCAGTAGTGTGAGTGAAAGTATGTGAGTGAGAAAGATTTGGAACATGCAGCTATCTTGTGTAAAGTTGATGTAAGGTTTCCAAATGTTGTGTGTGGCAGTAGGTGTGTGTTATGAAATGACGTGATTGAGACAGTAGGAAGAGATGTTGTGACAGCAGAGTGTGATACTGAGGAAGAGAAGAGGCTTTTGCCTGTGCTAGGCTTAGTCTTAGACTGGCTGTGATTTGTGTCAGGTTTGTGAATGAGCTGAAGGGGTGCTAGTGACATGTACTTGTGTCAGTGTAGTTGTGGTTTTGGTGTGCTTGCTGAGTTGTTATTAGAGTGACATTTTAGATGTGCATTGGTGATGTAAGGGATAGGTTTATTGCCAGTTTTATCATGTTCTGTTGTGAATGAAAGAGAGTGGAGGAGAACTGCGTAAATGGACAGCATAGTTTGTGACAAGTGGGTGCAGATATGAAGCGAAACTTGTGTAGGTGGCTGAGGGTATTAGCAGCTGATGTGAGACATGAGAGAGTGAGATTGCGAAAAAAATGTGGAACGCTTCACGATTTTGCGTGTCATCCTTGCGCAGGGGCCATGCTAATCTTCTCTGTATCGTTCCAATTTTAGTATATGTACCGCCGAAGCGAGTACATTCGAGGAGCCCTCTGAAATTGTATATATAGTTATGGCGTCGCGTCAAATATGGTTCGGCTTGGACGTAGCTTTACGCAGCTCTGGCGAGGAACACAAGGCCTGCCGAGTGCTAATCTGTGAATTAATTACTGCGAGGTGTCGTTCTTAGTAAATGGCAGCTCTGTTAACTGTATTATTTGGCAGTATTGGATGTAAAACTTAGATCGTAGAGTCGCTTGCTCTCGCAGCATCCACCCAGAGCAGCAGCAGCAGGTTCACACAGCTGCCGCTAGGCGGCAGCAAGACGTGATGGCACGTATTGTCGCCATGTTCTCACATTCCGAGTTTAGTGTCTTATAGGCATACCTATGAAACACACTTCTCTAATGTGTGGGATAAATGGCGCTGATTGGAGCTGGTAGCAGGTCTTGAAGACTCTCAAAACAAGCGAATATTTTTGCGAAACTGTCTTCACTGCTAACACAAATTGCATTACTCTTTCAGTGGTACTTTCTCACGATACTAATCGATTTAATGACAGAGTGCAAGGCAACTTTTAACTCACACATCAAGTACAGCACAAGAAGACACAGTGTGTGACCATCTAAATTATTGAGTAACTCCTATTCATCCAATGGCGCCAGAAGACAATAGTGACTGCAAAAAGAGACACAGTAGCCTCACGAACCATTAAAAACACCATTCATATTGCACACTTTGAAACACAGCAGTGTAGGTCACTACTAGCGCATGGATGGGTGAATGCGAGTTGTGTGAGGTAGTAGTAGGAATGATGGACATAGTTCCGTTTTCAGTACAATACCAGGTGATATATTTGTGTTGATCCAAGTTTACACAGGGCAGGTCTACTTGGCAACAGTGAAACACTGTGATGGAGATGTGTGAATGAGCCTAAAATGTTGAGGGGACATGTGGTAAGAGAAACCAGGTTAGCATTGTGTTAGTAGCTGTAGTTATGTTCCTGTGAAATGTCAGTCAGATGTAATCCAGTTTGGTGAATGTTGTTATTACAGGAAGAATTGCTAGTGCAAAACAAAGAGTGATAGATTTAGTATCTGAAAGCAGTTAATAACTGAGTAGCTACTGGTGTCATGTGACACAAACTGGTTTGTGATGTTGCTGTCTATTCCAAAATCCTGAAGCTTGCTAGTGTTTTGTGTCTTGACTGCCTCTGTATCTGCTTATGTGCTAGAGCTTCTGTGTATGTGACATGATGAATATTGCATGCAGGGTTTGTCCAATCTTTCTGCTAGACACAGGATGAGAGGTGCATCAGCTGTAATTGTGAACAGCATCGACTTGTATGACATTGATGGGATTCAAAGTGCTGTCAAAATAGTAGAGCCTCACATCTAAATACTATATGTTAATACTAGCATACTGGTCTGCTTTCTAAACACTTCAGTGTTGTGGTATTCATTGGCTGACACTTTTGAATTTAAGCTAGGTAACTATATGTAGTGGCAGATTGCCAGACATGTGGGAAAATACTTTGTGCGTCACACCAGTGAAATTTGTACATGACATGCTTGTGCACCACAGATTTGCTGTAATAGTTGGTTTTTAGGTGAAGGGCAGTGGCTTATTACACAGGCAGATATGCTTCAGTTAAGAATCTGATGAGGTGTCACCTGCAGTCTGTTTTATGAGGCTGCAGCTGGATAGCAAGGCCACTAGGAAAGTTACTTGAAACATAATGTTAAATGAACTTCCTGTAAAGGGGTAGCTTGCACACTTAATGATTAAAGAGACATCTTCCTTCACATGTTTATTTATGGTGCTGAAACAATTATGGCATCAGCTGCAGCCATGAAGATGAATAAAGTTAAATGTTGTGGGTCTGTGTGCAGTCAGTATGTGATAGTGGCATACAGGCACCAGAAGCTTTGTAGGCGTTAGAGAAAAATAAATATTAGGTAATGCAAGCTAATTTTAGAGCGCTAGAGTGTATTTAAGCAGTAGTGTGAGTGAAAGTATGTGAGTGAGAAAGATTTGGAACATGCAGCTATCTTGTGTAAAGTTGATGTAAGGTTTCCAAATGTTGTGTGTGGCAGTAGGTGTGTGTTATGAAATGACGTGATTGAGACAGTAGGAAGAGATGTTGTGACAGCAGAGTGTGATACTGAGGAAGAGAAGAGGCTTTTGCCTGTGCTAGGCTTAGTCTTAGACTGGCTGTGATTTGTGTCAGGTTTGTGAATGAGCTGAAGGGGTGCTAGTGACATGTACTTGTGTCAGTGTAGTTGTGGTTTTGGTGTGCTTGCTGAGTTGTTATTAGAGTGACATTTTAGATGTGCATTGGTGATGTAAGGGATAGGTTTATTGCCAGTTTTATCATGTTCTGTTGTGAATGAAAGAGAGTGGAGGAGAACTGCGTAAATGGACAGCATAGTTTGTGACAAGTGGGTGCAGATATGAAGCGAAACTTGTGTAGGTGGCTGAGGGTATTAGCAGCTGATGTGAGACATGAGAGAGTGAGATTGCGAAAAAAATGTGGAACGCTTCACGATTTTGCGTGTCATCCTTGCGCAGGGGCCATGCTAATCTTCTCTGTATCGTTCCAATTTTAGTATATGTACCGCCGAAGCGAGTACATTCGAAGAGCCCTCTGAAATTGTATATATAGTTACGGCGTTGCGTCAAATATGGTTCGGCTTGGACGTAGCTTTACGCAGCTCTGGCGAGGAACACAAGGCCTGCCGAGTGCTAATCTGTGAATTAATTACTGCGAGGTGTCGTTCTTAGTAAGTGGCAGCTCTGTTAACTGTATTATTTGGCAGTATTGGATGTAAAACTTAGATCGTAGTCGCTTGCTCTCGCAGCATCCACCCAGAGCAGCAGCAGCAGGTTCACACAGCTGCCGCTAGGCGGCAGCAAGAAGTGATGGCACGTATTGTCGCCATGTTCACACATTCCGAGTTTAGTGTCTTATAGGCATACCTATGAAACACACTTCTCTAATGTGTGGGATAAATGGCGCTGATTGGAGCTGGTAGCAGGTCCTGAAGACTCTCAAAACAAGCGAATATTTTTGCGAAACTGTCTTCACTGCTAACACAAATTGCATTACTCTTTCAGTGGTACTTTCTCACGATACTAATCGATTTAATGACAGAGTGCAAGGCAACTTTTAACTCACACATCAAGTACAGCACAAGAAGACACAGTGTGTGACCATCTAAATTATTGAGTAACTCCTATTCATCCAATGGCGCCAGAAGACAATAGTGACTGCAAAAAGAGACACAGTAGCCTCACGAACCATTAAAAACACCATTCATATTGCACACTTTGAAACACAGCAGTGTAGGTCACTACTAGCGCATGGATGGGTGAATGCGAGTTGTGTGAGGTAGTAGTAGGAATGATGGACATAGTTCCGTTTTCAGTACAATACCAGGTGATATATTTGTGTTGATCCAAGTTTACACAGGGCAGGTCTACTTGGCAACAGTGAAACACTGTGATGGAGATGTGTGAATGAGCCTAAAATGTTGAGGGGACGTGTGGTAAGAGAAACCAGGTTAGCATTGTGTTAGTAGCTGTAGTTATGTTCCTGTGAAATGTCAGTCAGATGTAATCCAGTTTGGTGAATGTTGTTATTACAGGAAGAATTGCTAGTGCAAAACAAAGAGTGATAGATTTAGTATCTGAAAGCAGTTAATAACTGAGTAGCTACTGGTGTCATGTGACACAAACTGGTTTGTGATGTTGCTGTCTATTCCAAAATCCTGAAGCTTGCTAGTGTTTTGTGTCTTGACTGCCTCTGTATCTGCTTATGTGCTAGAGCTTCTGTGTATGTGACATGATGAATATTGCATGCAGGGTTTGTCCAATCTTTCTGCTAGACACAGGATGAGAGGTGCATCAGCTGTAATTGTGAACAGCATCGACTTGTATGGCATTGATGGGATTCAAAGTGCTGTCAAAATAGTAGAGCCTCACATCTAAATACTATATGTTAATACTAGCATACTGGTCTGCTTTCTAAACACTTCAGTGTTGTGGTATTCATTGGCTGACACTTTTGAATTTAAGCTAGGTAACTATATGTAGTGGCAGATTGCCAGACATGTGGGAAAATACTTTGTGCGTCACACCAGTGAAATTTGTACATGACATGCTTGTGCACCACAGATTTGCTGTAATAGTTGGTTTTTAGGTGAAGGGCAGTGGCTTATTACACAGGCAGATATGCTTCAGTTAAGAATCTGATGAGGTGTCACCTGCAGTCTGTATTATGAGGCTGCAGCTGGATAGCAAGGCCACTAGGAAAGTTACTTGAAACATAATGTTAAATGAACTTCCTGTAAAGGGGTAGCTTGCACACTTAATGATTAAAGAGACATCTTCCTTCACATGTTTATTTATGGTGCTGAAACAATTATGGCATCAGCTGCAGCCATGAAGATGAATAAAGTTAAATGTTGTGGGTCTGTGTGCAGTCAGTATGTGATAGTGGCATACAGGCACCAGAAGCTTTGTAGGCGTTAGAGAAAAATAAATATTAGGTAATGCAAGCTAATTTTAGAGCGCTAGAGTGTATTTAAGCAGTAGTGTGAGTGAAAGTATGTGAGTGAGAAAGATTTGGAACATGCAGCTATCTTGTGTAAAGTTGATGTAAGGTTTCCAAATGTTGTGTGTGGCAGTAGGTGTGTGTTATGAAATGACGTGATTGAGACAGTAGGAAGAGATGTTGTGACAGCAGAGTGTGATACTGAGGAAGAGAAGAGGCTTTTGCCTGTGCTAGGCTTAGTCTTAGACTGGCTGTGATTTGTGTCAGGTTTGTGAATGAGCTGAAGGGGTGCTAGTGACATGTACTTGTGTCAGTGTAGTTGTGGTTTTGGTGTGCTTGCTGAGTTGTTATTAGAGTGACATTTTAGATGTGCATTGGTGATGTAAGGGATAGGTTTATTGCCAGTTTTATCATGTTCTGTTGTGAATGAAAGAGAGTGGAGGAGAACTGCGTAAATGGACAGCATAGTTTGTGACAAGTGGGTGCAGATATGAAGCGAAACTTGTGTAGGTGGCTGAGGGTATTAGCAGCTGATGTGAGACATGAGAGAGTGAGATTGCGAAAAAAATGTGGAACGCTTCACGATTTTGCGTGTCATCCTTGCGCAGGGGCCATGCTAATCTTCTCTGTATCGTTCCAATTTTAGTATATGTACCGCCGAAGCGAGTACATTCGAGGAGCCCTCTGAAATTGTATATATAGTTATGGCGTCGCGTCAAATATGGTTCGGCTTGGACGTAGCTTTACGCAGCTCTGGCGAGGAACACAAGGCCTGCCGAGTGCTAATCTGTGAATTAATTACTGCGAGGTGTCGTTCTTAGTAAGTGGCAGCTCTGTTAACTGTATTATTTGGCAGTATTGGATGTAAAACTTAGATCGTAGAGTCGCTTGCTCTCGCAGCATCCACCCAGAGCAGCAGCAGCAGGTTCACACAGCTGCCGCTAGGCGGCAGCAAGAAGTGATGGCACGTATTGTCGCCATGTTCACACATTCCGAGTTTAGTGTCTTATAGGCATACCTATGAAACACACTTCTCTAATGTGTGGGATAAATGGCGCTGATTGGAGCTGGTAGCAGGTCTTGAAGACTCTCAAAACAAGCGAATATTTTTGCGAAACTGTCTTCACTGCTAACACAAATTGCATTACTCTTTCAGTGGTACTTTCTCACGATACTAATCGATTTAATGACAGAGTGCAAGGCAACTTTTAACTCACACATCAAGTACAGCACAAGAAGACACAGTGTGTGACCATCTAAATTATTGAGTAACTCCTATTCATCCAATGGCGCCAGAAGACAATAGTGACTGCAAAAAGAGACACAGTAGCCTCACGAACCATTAAAAACACCATTCATATTGCACACTTTGAAACACAGCAGTGTAGGTCACTACTAGCGCATGGATGGGTGAATGCGAGTTGTGTGAGGTAGTAGTAGGAATGATGGACATAGTTCCGTTTTCAGTACAATACCAGGTGATATATTTGTGTTGATCCAAGTTTACACAGGGCAGGTCTACTTGGCAACAGTGAAACACTGTGATGGAGATGTGTGAATGAGCCTAAAATGTTGAGGGGACATGTGGTAAGAGAGACCAGGTTGCATTGTGTTAGTAGCTGTAGTTATGTTCCTGTGAAATGTCAGTCAGATGTAATCCAGTTTGGTGAATGTTGTTATTACAGGAAGAATTGCTAGTGCAAAACAAAGAGTGATAGATTTAGTATCTGAAAGCAGTTAATAACTGAGTAGCTACTGGTGTCATGTGACACAAACTGGTTTGTGATGTTGCTGTCTATTCCAAAATCCTGAAGCTTGCTAGTGTTTTGTGTCTTGACTGCCTCTGTATCTGCTTATGTGCTAGAGCTTCTGTGTATGTGACATGATGAATATTGCATGCAGGGTTTGTCCAATCTTTCTGCTAGACACAGGATGAGAGGTGCATCAGCTGTAATTGTGAACAGCATCGACTTGTATGACATTGATGGGATTCAAAGTGCTGTCAAAATAGTAGAGCCTCACATCTAAATACTATATGTTAATACTAGCATACTGGTCTGCTTTCTAAACACTTCAGTGTTGTGGTATTCATTGGCTGACACTTTTGAATTTAAGCTAGGTAACTATATGTAGTGGCAGATTGCCAGACATGTGGGAAAATACTTTGTGCGTCACACCAGTGAAATTTGTACATGACATGCTTGTGCACCACAGATTTGCTGTAATAGTTGGTTTTTAGGTGAAGGGCAGTGGCTTATTACACAGGCAGATATGCTTCAGTTAAGAATCTGATGAGGTGTCACCTGCAGTCTGTATTATGAGGCTGCAGCTGGATAGCAAGGCCACTAGGAAAGTTACTTGAAACATAATGTTAAATGAACTTCCTGTAAAGGGGTAGCTTGCACACTTAATGATTAAAGAGACATCTTCCTTCACATGTTTATTTATGGTGCTGAAACAATTATGGCATCAGCTGCAGCCATGAAGATGAATAAAGTTAAATGTTGTGGGTCTGTGTGCAGTCAGTATGTGATAGTGGCATACAGGCACCAGAAGCTTTGTAGGCGTTAGAGAAAAATAAATATTAGGTAATGCAAGCTAATTTTAGAGCGCTAGAGTGTATTTAAGCAGTAGTGTGAGTGAAAGTATGTGAGTGAGAAAGATTTGGAACATGCAGCTATCTTGTGTAAAGTTGATGTAAGGTTTCCAAATGTTGTGTGTGGCAGTAGGTGTGTGTTATGAAATGACGTGATTGAGACAGTAGGAAGAGATGTTGTGACAGCAGAGTGTGATACTGAAGAAGAGAAGAGGCTTTTGCCTGTGCTAGGCTTAGTCTTAGACTGGCTGTGATTTGTGTCAGGTTTGTGAATGAGCTGAAGGGGTGCTAGTGACATGTACTTGTGTCAGTGTAGTTGTGGTTTTGGTGTGCTTGCTGAGTTGTTATTAGAGTGACATTTTAGATGTGCATTGGTGATGTAAGGGATAGGTTTATTGCCAGTTTTATCATGTTCTGTTGTGAATGAAAGAGAGTGGAGGAGAACTGCGTAAATGGACAGCATAGTTTGTGACAAGTGGGTGCAGATATGAAGCGAAACTTGTGTAGGTGGCTGAGGGTATTAGCAGCTGATGTGAGACATGAGAGAGTGAGATTGCGAAAAAAATGTGGAACGCTTCACGATTTTGCGTGTCATCCTTGCGCAGGGGCCATGCTAATCTTCTCTGTATCGTTCCAATTTTAGTATATGTACCGCCGAAGCGAGTACATTCGAGGAGCCCTCTGAAATTGTATATATAGTTATGGCGTCGCGTCAAATATGGTTCGGCTTGGACGTAGTTTTACGCAGCTCTGGCGAGGAACACAAGGCCTGCCGAGTGCTAATCTGTGAATTAATTACTGCGAGGTGTCGTTCTTAGTAAGTGGCAGCTCTGTTAACTGTATTATTTGGCAGTATTGGATGTAAAACTTAAATCGTAGAGTCGCTTGCTCTCGCAGCATCCACCCAGAGCAGCAGCAGCAGGTTCACACAGCTGCCGCTAGGCGGCAGCAAGACGTGATGGCACGTATTGTCGCCATGTTCTCACATTCCGAGTTTAGTGTCTTATAGGCATACCTATGAAACACACTTCTCTAATGTGTGGGATAAATGGCGCTGATTGGAGCTGGTAGCAGGTCTTGAAGACTCTCAAAACAAGCGAATATTTTTGCGAAACTGTCTTCACTGCTAACACAAATTGCATTACTCTTTCAGTGGTACTTTCTCACGATACTAATCGATTTAATGACAGAGTGCAAGGCAACTTTTAACTCACACATCAAGTACAGCACAAGAAGACACAGTGTGTGACCATCTAAATTATTGAGTAACTCCTATTCATCCAATGGCGCCAGAAGACAATAGTGGCTGCAAAAAGAGACACAGTAGCCTCACGAACCATTAAAAACACCATTCATATTGCACATTTTGAAACACAGCAGTGTAGGTCACTACTAGCGCATGGATGGGTGAATGCGAGTTGTGTGAGGTAGTAGTAGGAATGATGGACATAGTTCCGTTTTCAGTACAATACCAGGTGATATATTTGTGTTGATCCAAGTTTACACAGGGCAGGTCTACTTGGCAACAGTGAAACACTGTGATGGAGATGTGTGAATGAGCCTAAAATGTTGAGGGGACATGTGGTAAGAGAAACCAGGTTAGCATTGTGTTAGTAGCTGTAGTTATGTTCCTGTGAAATGTCAGTCAGATGTAATCCAGTTTGGTGAATGTTGTTATTACAGGAAGAATTGCTAGTGCAAAACAAAGAGTGATAGATTTAGTATCTGAAAGCAGTTAATAACTGAGTAGCTACTGGTGTCATGTGACACAAACTGGTTTGTGATGTTGCTGTCTATTCCAAAATCCTGAAGCTTGCTAGTGTTTTGTGTCTTGACTGCCTCTGTATCTGCTTATGTGCTAGAGCTTCTGTGTATGTGACATGATGAATATTGCATGCAGGGTTTGTCCAATCTTTCTGCTAGACACAGGATGAGAGGTGCATCAGCTGTAATTGTGAACAGCATCGACTTGTATGACATTGATGGGATTCAAAGTGCTGTCAAAATAGTAGAGCCTCACATCTAAATACTATATGTTAATACTAGCATACTGGTCTGCTTTCTAAACACTTCAGTGTTGTGGTATTCATTGGCTGACACTTTTGAATTTAAGCTAGGTAACTATATGTAGTGGCAGATTGCCAGACATGTGGGAAAATACTTTGTGCGTCACACCAGTGAAATTTGTACATGACATGCTTGTGCACCACAGATTTGCTGTAATAGTTGGTTTTTAGGTGAAGGGCAGTGGCTTATTACACAGGCAGATATGCTTCAGTTAAGAATCTGATGAGGTGTCACCTGCAGTCTGTATTATGAGGCTGCAGCTGGATAGCAAGGCCACTAGGAAAGTTACTTGAAACATAATGTTAAATGAACTTCCTGTAAAGGGGTAGCTTGCACACTTAATGATTAAAGAGACATCTTCCTTCACATGTTTATTTATGGTGCTGAAACAATTATGGCATCAGCTGCAGCCATGAAGATGAATAAAGTTAAATGTTGTGGGTCTGTGTGCAGTCAGTATGTGATAGTGGCATACAGGCACCAGAAGCTTTGTAGGCGTTAGAGAAAAATAAATATTAGGTAATGCAAGCTAATTTTAGAGCGCTAGAGTGTATTTAAGCAGTAGTGTGAGTGAAAGTATGTGAGTGAGAAAGATTTGGAACATGCAGCTATCTTGTGTAAAGTTGATGTAAGGTTTCCAAATGTTGTGTGTGGCAGTAGGTGTGTGTTATGAAATGACGTGATTGAGACAGTAGGAAGAGATGTTGTGACAGCAGAGTGTGATACTGAGGAAGAGAAGAGGCTTTTGCCTGTGCTAGGCTTAGTCTTAGACTGGCTGTGATTTGTGTCAGGTTTGTGAATGAGCTGAAGGGGTGCTAGTGACATGTACTTGTGTCAGTGTAGTTGTGGTTTTGGTGTGCTTGCTGAGTTGTTATTAGAGTGACATTTTAGATGTGCATTGGTGATGTAAGGGATAGGTTTATTGCCAGTTTTATCATGTTCTGTTGTGAATGAAAGAGAGTGGAGGAGAACTGCGTAAATGGACAGCATAGTTTGTGACAAGTGGGTGCAGATATGAAGCGAAACTTGTGTAGGTGGCTGAGGGTATTAGCAGCTGATGTGAGACATGAGAGAGTGAGATTGCGAAAAAAATGTGGAACGCTTCACGATTTTGCGTGTCATCCTTGCGCAGGGGCCATGCTAATCTTCTCTGTATCGTTCCAATTTTAGTATATGTACCGCCGAAGCGAGTACATTCGAGGAGCCCTCTGAAATTGTATATATAGTTATGGCGTCGCGTCAAATATGGTTCGGCTTGGACGTAGTTTTACGCAGCTCTGGCGAGGAACACAAGGCCTGCCGAGTGCTAATCTGTGAATTAATTACTGCGAGGTGTCGTTCTTAGTAAGTGGCAGCTCTGTTAACTGTATTATTTGGCAGTATTGGATGTAAAACTTAAATCGTAGAGTCGCTTGCTCTCGCAGCATCCACCCAGAGCAGCAGCAGCAGGTTCACACAGCTGCCGCTAGGCGGCAGCAAGACGTGATGGCACGTATTGTCGCCATGTTCTCACATTCCGAGTTTAGTGTCTTATAGGCATACCTATGAAACACACTTCTCTAATGTGTGGGATAAATGGCGCTGATTGGAGCTGGTAGCAGGTCTTGAAGACTCTCAAAACAAGCGAATATTTTTGCGAAACTGTCTTCACTGCTAACACAAATTGCATTACTCTTTCAGTGGTACTTTCTCACGATACTAATCGATTTAATGACAGAGTGCAAGGCAACTTTTAACTCACACATCAAGTACAGCACAAGAAGACACAGTGTGTGACCATCTAAATTATTGAGTAACTCCTATTCATCCAATGGCGCCAGAAGACAATAGTGGCTGCAAAAAGAGACACAGTAGCCTCACGAACCATTAAAAACACCATTCATATTGCACATTTTGAAACACAGCAGTGTAGGTCACTACTAGCGCATGGATGGGTGAATGCGAGTTGTGTGAGGTAGTAGTAGGAATGATGGACATAGTTCCGTTTTCAGTACAATACCAGGTGATATATTTGTGTTGATCCAAGTTTACACAGGGCAGGTCTACTTGGCAACAGTGAAACACTGTGATGGAGATGTGTGAATGAGCCTAAAATGTTGAGGGGACATGTGGTAAGAGAAACCAGGTTAGCATTGTGTTAGTAGCTGTAGTTATGTTCCTGTGAAATGTCAGTCAGATGTAATCCAGTTTGGTGAATGTTGTTATTACAGGAAGAATTGCTAGTGCAAAACAAAGAGTGATAGATTTAGTATCTGAAAGCAGTTAATAACTGAGTAGCTACTGGTGTCATGTGACACAAACTGGTTTGTGATGTTGCTGTCTATTCCAAAATCCTGAAGCTTGCTAGTGTTTTGTGTCTTGACTGCCTCTGTATCTGCTTATGTGCTAGAGCTTCTGTGTATGTGACATGATGAATATTGCATGCAGGGTTTGTCCAATCTTTCTGCTAGACACAGGATGAGAGGTGCATCAGCTGTAATTGTGAACAGCATCGACTTGTATGACATTGATGGGATTCAAAGTGCTGTCAAAATAGTAGAGCCTCACATATAAATACTATATGTTAATACTAGCATACTGGTCTGCTTTCTAAACACTTCAGTGTTGTGGTATTCATTGGCTGACACTTTTGAATTTAATTTAGGTAACTATATGTAGTGGCAGATTGCCAGACATGTGGGAAAATACTTTGTGCATCACACCAGTGAAATTTGTACATGACATGCTTGTGCACCACAGATTTGCTGTAATAGTTGGTTTTTAGGTGAAGGGCAGTGGCTTATTACACAGGCAGATATGCTTCAGTTAAGAATCTGATGAGGTGTCACCTGCAGTCTGTATTATGAGGCTGCAGCTGGATAGCAAGGCCACTAGGAAAGTTACTTGAAACATAATGTTAAATGAACTTCCTGTAAAGGGGTAGCTTGCACACTTAATGATTAAAGAGACATCTTCCTTCACATGTTTATTTATGGTGCTGAAACAATTATGGCATCAGCTGCAGCCATGAAGATGAATAAAGTTAAATGTTGTGGGTCTGTGTGCAGTCAGTATGTGATAGTGGCATACAGGCACCAGAAGCTTTGTAGGCGTTAGAGAAAAATAAATATTAGGTAATGCAAGCTAATTTTAGAGCGCTAGAGTGTATTTAAGCAGTAGTGTGAGTGAAAGTATGTGAGTGAGAAAGATTTGGAACATGCAGCTATCTTGTGTAAAGTTGATGTAAGGTTTCCAAATGTTGTGTGTGGCAGTAGGTGTGTGTTATGAAATGACGTGATTGAGACAGTAGGAAGAGATGTTGTGACAGCAGAGTGTGATACTGAGGAAGAGAAGAGGCTTTTGCCTGTGCTAGGCTTAGTCTTAGACTGGCTGTGATTTGTGTCAGGTTTGTGAATGAGCTGAAGGGGTGCTAGTGACATGTACTTGTGTCAGTGTAGTTGTGGTTTTGGTGTGCTTGCTGAGTTGTTATTAGAGTGACATTTTAGATGTGCATTGGTGATGTAAGGGATAGGTTTATTGCCAGTTTTATCATGTTCTGTTGTGAATGAAAGAGAGTGGAGGAGAACTGCGTAAATGGACAGCATAGTTTGTGACAAGTGGGTGCAGATATGAAGCGAAACTTGTGTAGGTGGCTGAGGGTATTAGCAGCTGATGTGAGACATGAGAGAGTGAGATTGCGAAAAAAATGTGGAACGCTTCACGATTTTGCGTGTCATCCTTGCGCAGGGGCCATGCTAATCTTCTCTGTATCGTTCCAATTTTTGTATATGTACCGCCGAAGCGAGTACATTCGAGGAGCCCTCTGAAATTGTATATATAGTTATGGCGTCGCGTCAAATATGGTTCGGCTTGGACGTAGCTTTACGCAGCTCTGGCGAGGAACACAAGGCCTGCCGAGTGCTAATCTGTGAATTAATTACTGCGAGGTGTCGTTCTTAGTAAGTGGCAGCTCTGTTAACTGTATTATTTGGCAGTATTGGATGTAAAACTTAGATCGTAGAGTCGCTTGCTCTCGCAGCATCCACCCAGAGCAGCAGCAGCAGGTTCACACAGCTGCCGCTAGGCGGCAGCAAGACGTGATGGCACGTATTGTCGCCATGTTCTCACATTCCGAGTTTAGTGTCTTATAGGCATACCTATGAAACACACTTCTCTAATGTGTGGGATAAATGGCGCTGATTGGAGCTGGTAGCAGGTCTTGAAGACTCTCAAAACAAGCGAATATTTTTGCGAAACTGTCTTCACTGCTAACACAAATTGCATTACTCTTTCAGTGGTACTTTCTCACGATACTAATCGATTTAATGACAGAGTGCAAGGCAACTTTTAACTCACACATCAAGTACAGCACAAGAAGACACAGTGTGTGACCATCTAAATTATTGAGTAACTCCTATTCATCCAATGGCGCCAGAAGACAATAGTGACTGCAAAAAGAGACACAGTAGCCTCACGAACCATTAAAAACACCATTCATATTGCACACTTTGAAACACAGCAGTGTAGGTCACTACTAGCGCATGGATGGGTGAATGCGAGTTGTGTGAGGTAGTAGTAGGAATGATGGACATAGTTCCGTTTTCAGTACAATACCAGGTGATATATTTGTGTTGATCCAAGTTTACACAGGGCAGGTCTACTTGGCAACAGTGAAACACTGTGATGGAGATGTGTGAATGAGCCTAAAATGTTGAGGGGACATGTGGTAGGAGAAACCAGGTCAGCATTGTGTTAGTAGCTGTAGTTATGTTCCTGTGAAATGTCAGTCAGATGTAATCCAGTTTGGTGAATGTTGTTATTACAGGAAGAATTGCTAGTGCAAAACAAAGAGTGATAGATTTAGTATCTGAAAGCAGTTAATAACTGAGTAGCTACTGGTGTCATGTGACACAAACTGGTTTGTGATGTTGCTGTCTATTCCAAAATCCTGAAGCTTGCTAGTGTTTTGTGTCTTGACTGCCTCTGTATCTGCTTATGTGCTAGAGCTTCTGTGTATGTGACATGATGAATATTGCATGCAGGGTTTGTCCAATCTTTCTGCTAGACACAGGATGAGAGGTGCATCAGCTGTAATTGTGAACAGCATCGACTTGTATGACATTGATGGGATTCAAAGTGCTGTCAAAATAGTAGAGCCTCACATCTAAATACTATATGTTAATACTAGCATACTGGTCTGCTTTCTAAACACTTCAGTGTTGTGGTATTCATTGGCTGACACTTTTGAATTTAAGCTAGGTAACTATATGTAGTGGCAGATTGCCAGACATGTGGGAAAATACTTTGTGCGTCACACCAGTGAAATTTGTACATGACATGCTTGTGCACCACAGATTTGCTGTAATAGTTGGTTTTTAGGTGAAGGGCAGTGGCTTATTACACAGGCAGATATGCTTCAGTTAAGAATCTGATGAGGTGTCACCTGCAGTCTGTATTATGAGGCTGCAGCTGGATAGCAAGGCCACTAGGAAAGTTACTTGAAACATAATGTTAAATGAACTTCCTGTAAAGGGGTAGCTTGCACACTTAATGATTAAAGAGACATCTTCCTTCACATGTTTATTTATGGTGCTGAAACAATTATGGCATCAGCTGCAGCCATGAAGATGAATAAAGTTAAATGTTGTGGGTCTGTGTGCAGTCAGTATGTGATAGTGGCATACAGGCACCAGAAGCTTTGTAGGCGTTAGAGAAAAATAAATATTAGGTAATGCAAGCTAATTTTAGAGCGCTAGAGTGTATTTAAGCAGTAGTGTGAGTGAAAGTATGTGAGTGAGAAAGATTTGGAACATGCAGCTATCTTGTGTAAAGTTGATGTAAGGTTTCCAAATGTTGTGTGTGGCAGTAGGTGTGTGTTATGAAATGACGTGATTGAGACAGTAGGAAGAGATGTTGTGACAGCAGAGTGTGATACTGAGGAAGAGAAGAGGCTTTTGCCTGTGCTAGGCTTAGTCTTAGACTGGCTGTGATTTGTGTCAGGTTTGTGAATGAGCTGAAGGGGTGCTAGTGACATGTACTTGTGTCAGTGTAGTTGTGGTTTTGGTGTGCTTGCTGAGTTGTTATTAGAGTGACATTTTAGATGTGCATTGGTGATGTAAGGGATAGGTTTATTGCCAGTTTTATCATGTTCTGTTGTGAATGAAAGAGAGTGGAGGAGAACTGCGTAAATGGACAGCATAGTTTGTGACAAGTGGGTGCAGATATGAAGCGAAACTTGTGTAGGTGGCTGAGGGTATTAGCAGCTGATGTGAGACATGAGAGAGTGAGATTGCGAAAAAAATGTGGAACGCTTCACGATTTTGCGTGTCATCCTTGCGCAGGGGCCATGCTAATCTTCTCTGTATCGTTCCAATTTTAGTATATGTACCGCCGAAGCGAGTACATTCGAGGAGCCCTCTGAAATTGTATATATAGTTATGGCGTCGCGTCAAATATGGTTCGGCTTGGACGTAGCTTTACGCAGCTCTGGCGAGGAACACAAGGCCTGCCGAGTGCTAATCTGTGAATTAATTACTGCGAGGTGTCGTTCTTAGTAAGTGGCAGCTCTGTTAACTGTATTATTTGGCAGTATTGGATGTAAAACTTAGATCGTAGAGTCGCTTGCTCTCGCAGCATCCACCCAGAGCAGCAGCAGCAGGTTCACACAGCTGCCGCTAGGCGGCAGCAAGACGTGATGGCACGTATTGTCGCCATGTTCTCACATTCCGAGTTTAGTGTCTTATAGGCATACCTATGAAACACACTTCTCTAATGTGTGGGATAAATGGCGCTGATTGGAGCTGGTAGCAGGTCTTGAAGACTCTCAAAACAAGCGAATATTTTTGCGAAACTGTCTTCACTGCTAACACAAATTGCATTACTCTTTCAGTGGTACTTTCTCACGATACTAATCGATTTAATGACAGAGTGCAAGGCAACTTTTAACTCACACATCAAGTACAGCACAAGAAGACACAGTGTGTGACCATCTAAATTATTGAGTAACTCCTATTCATCCAATGGCGCCAGAAGACAATAGTGACTGCAAAAAGAGACACAGTAGCCTCACGAACCATTAAAAACACCATTCATATTGCACACTTTGAAACACAGCAGTGTAGGTCACTACTAGCGCATGGATGGGTGAATGCGAGTTGTGTGAGGTAGTAGTAGGAATGATGGACATAGTTCCGTTTTCAGTACAATACCAGGTGATATATTTGTGTTGATCCAAGTTTACACAGGGCAGGTCTACTTGGCAACAGTGAAACACTGTGATGGAGATGTGTGAATGAGCCTAAAATGTTGAGGGGACATGTGGTAAGAGAAACCAGGTTAGCATTGTGTTAGTAGCTGTAGTTATGTTCCTGTGAAATGTCAGTCAGATGTAATCCAGTTTGGTGAATGTTGTTATTACAGGAAGAATTGCTAGTGCAAAACAAAGAGTGATAGATTTAGTATCTGAAAGCAGTTAATAACTGAGTAGCTACTGGTGTCATGTGACACAAACTGGTTTGTGATGTTGCTGTCTATTCCAAAATCCTGAAGCTTGCTAGTGTTTTGTGTCTTGACTGCCTCTGTATCTGCTTATGTGCTAGAGCTTCTGTGTATGTGACATGATGAATATTGCATGCAGGGTTTGTCCAATCTTTCTGCTAGACACAGGATGAGAGGTGCATCAGCTGTAATTGTGAACAGCATCGACTTGTATGACATTGATGGGATTCAAAGTGCTGTCAAAATAGTAGAGCCTCACATCTAAATACTATATGTTAATACTAGCATACTGGTCTGCTTTCTAAACACTTCAGTGTTGTGGTATTCATTGGCTGACACTTTTGAATTTAATTTAGGTAACTATATGTAGTGGCAGATTGCCAGACATGTGGGAAAATACTTTGTGCATCACACCAGTGAAATTTGTACATGACATGCTTGTGCACCACAGATTTGCTGTAATAGTTGGTTTTTAGGTGAAGGGCAGTGGCTTATTACACAGGCAGATATGCTTCAGTTAAGAATCTGATGAGGTGTCACCTGCAGTCTGTATTATGAGGCTGCAGCTGGATAGCAAGGCCACTAGGAAAGTTACTTGAAACATAATGTTAAATGAACTTCCTGTAAAGGGGTAGCTTGCACACTTAATGATTAAAGAGACATCTTCCTTCACATGTTTATTTATGGTGCTGAAACAATTATGGCATCAGCTGCAGCCATGAAGATGAATAAAGTTAAATGTTGTGGGTCTGTGTGCAGTCAGTATGTGATAGTGGCATACAGGCACCAGAAGCTTTGTAGGCGTTAGAGAAAAATAAATATTAGGTAATGCAAGCTAATTTTAGAGCGCTAGAGTGTATTTAAGCAGTAGTGTGAGTGAAAGTATGTGAGTGAGAAAGATTTGGAACATGCAGCTATCTTGTGTAAAGTTGATGTAAGGTTTCCAAATGTTGTGTGTGGCAGTAGGTGTGTGTTATGAAATGACGTGATTGAGACAGTAGGAAGAGATGTTGTGACAGCAGAGTGTGATACTGAGGAAGAGAAGAGGCTTTTGCCTGTGCTAGGCTTAGTCTTAGACTGGCTGTGATTTGTGTCAGGTTTGTGAATGAGCTGAAGGGGTGCTAGTGACATGTACTTGTGTCAGTGTAGTTGTGGTTTTGGTGTGCTTGCTGAGTTGTTATTAGAGTGACATTTTAGATGTGCATTGGTGATGTAAGGGATAGGTTTATTGCCAGTTTTATCATGTTCTGTTGTGAATGAAAGAGAGTGGAGGAGAACTGCGTAAATGGACAGCATAGTTTGTGACAAGTGGGTGCAGATATGAAGCGAAACTTGTGTAGGTGGCTGAGGGTATTAGCAGCTGATGTGAGACATGAGAGAGTGAGATTGCGAAAAAAATGTGGAACGCTTCACGATTTTGCGTGTCATCCTTGCGCAGGGGCCATGCTAATCTTCTCTGTATCGTTCCAATTTTAGTATATGTACCGCCGAAGCGAGTACATTCGAGGAGCCCTCTGAAATTGTATATATAGTTATGGCGTCGCGTCAAATATGGTTCGGCTTGGACGTAGCTTTACGCAGCTCTGGCGAGGAACACAAGGCCTGCCGAGTGCTAATCTGTGAATTAATTACTGCGAGGTGTCGTTCTTAGTAAGTGGCAGCTCTGTTAACTGTATTATTTGGCAGTATTGGATGTAAAACTTAGATCGTAGAGTCGCTTGCTCTCGCAGCATCCACCCAGAGCAGCAGCAGCAGCAGGTTCACACAGCTGCCGCTAGGCGGCAGCAAGACGTGATGGCACGTATTGTCGCCATGTTCTCACATTCCGAGTTTAGTGTCTTATAGGCATACCTATGAAACACACTTCTCTAATGTGTGGGATAAATGGCGCTGATTGGAGCTGGTAGCAGGTCTTGAAGACTCTCAAAACAAGCGAATATTTTTGCGAAACTGTCTTCACTGCTAACACAAATTGCATTACTCTTTCAGTGGTACTTTCTCACGATACTAATCGATTTAATGACAGAGTGCAAGGCAACTTTTAACTCACACATCAAGTACAGCACAAGAAGACACAGTGTGTGACCATCTAAATTATTGAGTAACTCCTATTCATCCAATGGCGCCAGAAGACAATAGTGACTGCAAAAAGAGACACAGTAGCCTCACGAACCATTAAAAACACCATTCATATTGCACACTTTGAAACACAGCAGTGTAGGTCACTACTAGCGCATGGATGGGTGAATGCGAGTTGTGTGAGGTAGTAGTAGGAATGATGGACATAGTTCCGTTTTCAGTACAATACCAGGTGATATATTTGTGTTGATCCAAGTTTACACAGGGCAGGTCTACTTGGCAACAGTGAAACACTGTGATGGAGATGTGTGAATGAGCCTAAAATGTTGAGGGGACATGTGGTAAGAGAAACCAGGTTAGCATTGTGTTAGTAGCTGTAGTTATGTTCCTGTGAAATGTCAGTCATATGTAATCCAGTTTGGTGAATGTTGTTATTACAGGAAGATTTGCTAGTGCAAAACAAAGAGTGATAGATTTAGTATCTGAAAGCAGTTAATAACTGAGTAGCTACTGGTGTCATGTGACACAAACTGGTTTGTGATGTTGCTGTCTATTCCAAAATCCTGAAGCTTGCTAGTGTTTTGTGTCTTGACTGCCTCTGTATCTGCTTATGTGCTAGAGCTTCTGTGTATGTGACATGATGAATATTGCATGCAGGGTTTGTCCAATCTTTCTGCTAGACACAGGATGAGAGGTGCATCAGCTGTAATTGTGAACAGCATCGACTTGTATGACATTGATGGGATTCAAAGTGCTGTCAAAATAGTAGAGCCTCACATCTAAATACTATATGTTAATACTAGCATACTGGTCTGCTTTCTAAACACTTCAGTGTTGTGGTATTCATTGGCTGACACTTTTGAATTTAATTTAGGTAACTATATGTAGTGGCAGATTGCCAGACATGTGGGAAAATACTTTGTGCGTCACACCAGTGAAATTTGTACATGACTTGCTTGTGCACCACAGATTTGCTGTAATAGTTGGTTTTTAGGTGAAGGGCAGTGGCTTATTACACAGGCAGATATGCTTCAGTTAAGAATCTGATGAGGTGTCACCTGCAGTCTGTATTATGAGGCTGCAGCTGGATAGCAAGGCCACTAGGAAAGTTACTTGAAACATAATGTTAAATGAACTTCCTGTAAAGGGGTAGCTTGCACACTTAATGATTAAAGAGACATCTTCCTTCACATGTTTATTTATGGTGCTGAAACAATTATGGCATCAGCTGCAGCCATGAAGATGAATAAAGTTAAATGTTGTGGGTCTGTGTGCAGTCAGTATGTGATAGTGGCATACAGGCACCAGAAGCTTTGTAGGCGTTAGAGAAAAATAAATATTAGGTAATGCAAGCTAATTTTAGAGCGCTAGAGTGTATTTAAGCAGTAGTGTGAGTGAAAGTATGTGAGTGAGAAAGATTTGGAACATGCAGCTATCTTGTGTAAAGTTGATGTAAGGTTTCCAAATGTTGTGTGTGGCAGTAGGTGTGTGTTATGAAATGACGTGATTGAGACAGTAGGAAGAGATGTTGTGACAGCAGAGTGTGATACTGAGGAAGAGAAGAGGCTTTTGCCTGTGCTAGGCTTAGTCTTAGACTGGCTGTGATTTGTGTCAGGTTTGTGAATGAGCTGAAGGGGTGCTAGTGACATGTACTTGTGTCAGTGTAGTTGTGGTTTTGGTGTGCTTGCTGAGTTGTTATTAGAGTGACATTTTAGATGTGCATTGGTGATGTAAGGGATAGGTTTATTGCCAGTTTTATCATGTTCTGTTGTGAATGAAAGAGAGTGGAGGAGAACTGCGTAAATGGACAGCATAGTTTGTGACAAGTGGGTGCAGATATGAAGCGAAACTTGTGTAGGTGGCTGAGGGTATTAGCAGCTGATGTGAGACATGAGAGAGTGAGATTGCGAAAAAAATGTGGAACGCTTCACGATTTTGCGTGTCATCCTTGCGCAGGGGCCATGCTAATCTTCTCTGTATCGTTCCAATTTTAGTATATGTACCGCCGAAGCGAGTACATTCGAGGAGCCCTCTGAAATTGTATATATAGTTATGGCGTCGCGTCAAATATGGTTCGGCTTGGACGTAGCTTTACGCAGCTCTGGCGAGGAACACAAGGCCTGCCGAGTGCTAATCTGTGAATTAATTACTGCGAGGTGTCGTTCTTAGTAAGTGGCAGCTCTGTTAACTGTATTATTTGGCAGTATTGGATGTAAAACTTAGATCGTAGAGTCGCTTGCTCTCGCAGCATCCACCCAGAGCAGCAGCAGCAGCAGGTTCACACAGCTGCCGCTAGGCGGCAGCAAGACGTGATGGCACGTATTGTCGCCATGTTCTCACATTCCGAGTTTAGTGTCTTATAGGCATACCTGTGAAACACACTTCTCTAATGTGTGGGATAAATGGCGCTGATTGGAGCTGGTAGCAGGTCTTGAAGACTCTCAAAACAAGCGAATATTTTTGCGAAACTGTCTTCACTGCTAACACAAATTGCATTACTCTTTCAGTGGTACTTTCTCACGATACTAATCGATTTAATGACAGAGTGCAAGGCAACTTTTAACTCACACATCAAGTACAGCACAAGAAGACACAGTGTGTGACCATCTAAATTATTGAGTAACTCCTATTCATCCAATGGCGCCAGAAGACAATAGTGACTGCAAAAATAGACACAGTAGCCTCACGAACCATTAAAAACACCATTCATATTGCACACTTTGAAACACAGCAGTGTAGGTCACTACTAGCGCATGGATGGGTGAATGCGAGTTGTGTGAGGTAGTAGTAGGAATGATGGACATAGTTCCGTTTTCAGTACAATACCAGGTGATATATTTGTGTTGATCCAAGTTTACACAGGGCAGGTCTACTTGGCAACAGTGAAACACTGTGATGGAGATGTGTGAATGAGCCTAAAATGTTGAGGGGACATGTGGTAAGAGAAACCAGGTTAGCATTGTGTTAGTAGCTGTAGTTATGTTCCTGTGAAATGTCAGTCATATGTAATCCAGTTTGGTGAATGTTGTTATTACAGGAAGATTTGCTAGTGCAAAACAAAGAGTGATAGATTTAGTATCTGAAAGCAGTTAATAACTGAGTAGCTACTGGTGTCATGTGACACAAACTGGTTTGTGATGTTGCTGTCTATTCCAAAATCCTGAAGCTTGCTAGTGTTTTGTGTCTTGACTGCCTCTGTATCTGCTTATGTGCTAGAGCTTCTGTGTACGTGACATGATGAATATTGCATGCAGGGTTTGTCCAATCTTTCTGCTAGACACAGGATGAGAGGTGCATCAGCTGTAATTGTGAACAGCATCGACTTGTATGACATTGATGGGATTCAAAGTGCTGTCAAAATAGTAGAGCCTCACATCTAAATACTATATGTTAATACTAGCATACTGGTCTGCTTTCTAAACACTTCAGTGTTGTGGTATTCATTGGCTGACACTTTTGAATTTAATTTAGGTAACTATATGTAGTGGCAGATTGCCAGACATGTGGGAAAATACTTTGTGCGTCACACCAGTGAAATTTGTACATGACTTGCTTGTGCACCACAGATTTGCTGTAATAGTTGGTTTTTAGGTGAAGGGCAGTGGCTTATTACACAGGCAGATATGCTTCAGTTAAGAATCTGATGAGGTGTCACCTGCAGTCTGTATTATGAGGCTGCAGCTGGATAGCAAGGCCACTAGGAAAGTTACTTGAAACATAATGTTAAATGAACTTCCTGTAAAGGGGTAGCTTGCACACTTAATGATTAAAGAGACATCTTCCTTCACATGTTTATTTATGGTGCTGAAACAATTATGGCATCAGCTGCAGCCATGAAGATGAATAAAGTTAAATGTTGTGGGTCTGTGTGCAGTCAGTATGTGATAGTGGCATACAGGCACCAGAAGCTTTGTAGGCGTTAGAGAAAAATAAATATTAGGTAATGCAAGCTAATTTTAGAGCGCTAGAGTGTATTTAAGCAGTAGTGTGAGTGAAAGTATGTGAGTGAGAAAGATTTGGAACATGCAGCTATCTTGTGTAAAGTTGATGTAAGGTTTCCAAATGTTGTGTGTGGCAGTAGGTGTGTGTTATGAAATGACGTGATTGAGACAGTAGGAAGAGATGTTGTGACAGCAGAGTGTGATACTGAGGAAGAGAAGAGGCTTTTGCCTGTGCTAGGCTTAGTCTTAGACTGGCTGTGATTTGTGTCAGGTTTGTGAATGAGCTGAAGGGGTGCTAGTGACATGTACTTGTGTCAGTGTAGTTGTGGTTTTGGTGTGCTTGCTGAGTTGTTATTAGAGTGACATTTTAGATGTGCATTGGTGATGTAAGGGATAGGTTTATTGCCAGTTTTATCATGTTCTGTTGTGAATGAAAGAGAGTGGAGGAGAACTGCGTAAATGGACAGCATAGTTTGTGACAAGTGGGTGCAGATATGAAGCGAAACTTGTGTAGGTGGCTGAGGGTATTAGCAGCTGATGTGAGACATGAGAGAGTGAGATTGCGAAAAAAATGTGGAACGCTTCACGATTTTGCGTGTCATCCTTGCGCAGGGGCCATGCTAATCTTCTCTGTATCGTTCCAATTTTAGTATATGTACCGCCGAAGCGAGTACATTCGAGGAGCCCTCTGAAATTGTATATATAGTTATGGCGTCGCGTCAAATATGGTTCGGCTTGGACGTAGCTTTACGCAGCTCTGGCGAGGAACACAAGGCCTGCCGAGTGCTAATCTGTGAATTAATTACTGCGAGGTGTCGTTCTTAGTAAGTGGCAGCTCTGTTAACTGTATTATTTGGCAGTATTGGATGTAAAACTTAGATCATAGAGTCGCTTGCTCTCGCAGCATCCACCCAGAGCAGCAGCAGCAGGTTCACACAGCTGCCGCTAGGCGGCAGCAAGACGTGATGGCACGTATTGTCGCCATGTTCTCACATTCCGAGTTTAGTGTCTTATAGGCATACCTATGAAACACACTTCTCTAATGTGTGGGATAAATGGCGCTGATTGGAGCTGGTAGCAGGTCTTGAAGACTCTCAAAACAAGCGAATATTTTTGCGAAACTGTCTTCACTGCTAACACAAATTGCATTACTCTTTCAGTGGTACTTTCTCACGATACTAATCGATTTAATGACAGAGTGCAAGGCAACTTTTAACTCACACATCAAGTACAGCACAAGAAGACACAGTGTGTGACCATCTAAATTATTGAGTAACTCCTATTCATCCAATGGCGCCAGAAGACAATAGTGACTGCAAAAAGAGACACAGTAGCCTCACGAACCATTAAAAACACCATTCATATTGCACACTTTGAAACACAGCAGTGTAGGTCACTACTAGCGCATGGATGGGTGAATGCGAGTTGTGTGAGGTAGTAGTAGGAATGATGGACATAGTTCCGCTTTCAGTACAATACCAGGTGATATATTTGTGTTGATCCAAGTTTACACAGGGCAGGTCTACTTGGCAACAGTGAAACACTGTGATGGAGATGTGTGAATGAGCCTAAAATGTTGAGGGGACATGTGGTAAGAGAAACCAGGTCAGCATTGTGTTAGTAGCTGTAGTTATGTTCCTGTGAAATGTCAGTCAGATGTAATCCAGTTTGGTGAATGTTGTTATTACAGGAAGAATTGCTAGTGCAAAACAAAGAGTGATAGATTTAGTATCTGAAAGCAGTTAATAACTGAGTAGCTACTGGTGTCATGTGACACAAACTGGTTTGTGATGTTGCTCTCTATTCCAAAATCCTGAAGCTTGCTAGTGTTTTGTGTCTTGACTGCCTCTGTATCTGCTTATGTGCTAGAGCTTCTGTGTATGTGACATGATGAATATTGCATGCAGGGTTTGTCCAATCTTTCTGCTAGACACAGGATGAGAGGTGCATCAGCTGTAATTGTGAACAGCATCGACTTGTATGACATTGATGGGATTCAAAGTGCTGTCAAAATAGTAGAGCCTCACATCTAAATACTATATGTTAATACTAGCATACTGGTCTGCTTTCTAAACACTTCAGTGTTGTGGTATTCATTGGCTGACACTTTTGAATTTAATTTAGGTAACTATATGTAGTGGCAGATTGCCAGACATGTGGGAAAATACTTTGTGCGTCACACCAGTGAAATTTGTACATGACTTGCTTGTGCACCACAGATTTGCTGTAATAGTTGGTTTTTAGGTGAAGGGCAGTGGCTTATTACACAGGCAGATATGCTTCAGTTAAGAATCTGATGAGGTGTCACCTGCAGTCTGTATTATGAGGCTGCAGCTGGATAGCAAGGCCACTAGGAAAGTTACTTGAAACATAATGTTAAATGAACTTCCTGTAAAGGGGTAGCTTGCACACTTAATGATTAAAGAGACATCTTCCTTCACATGTTTATTTATGGTGCTGAAACAATTATGGCATCAGCTGCAGCCATGAAGATGAATAAAGTTAAATGTTGTGGGTCTGTGTGCAGTCAGTATGTGATAGTGGCATACAGGCACCAGAAGCTTTGTAGGCGTTAGAGAAAAATAAATATTAGGTAATGCAAGCTAATTTTAGAGCGCTAGAGTGTATTTAAGCAGTAGTGTGAGTGAAAGTATGTGAGTGAGAAAGATTTGGAACATGCAGCTATCTTGTGTAAAGTTGATGTAAGGTTTCCAAATGTTGTGTGTGGCAGTAGGTGTGTGTTATGAAATGACGTGATTGAGACAGTAGGAAGAGATGTTGTGACAGCAGAGTGTGATACTGAGGAAGAGAAGAGGCTTTTGCCTGTGCTAGGCTTAGTCTTAGACTGGCTGTGATTTGTGTCAGGTTTGTGAATGAGCTGAAGGGGTGCTAGTGACATGTACTTGTGTCAGTGTAGTTGTGGTTTTGGTGTGCTTGCTGAGTTGTTATTAGAGTGACATTTTAGATGTGCATTGGTGATGTAAGGGATAGGTTTATTGCCAGTTTTATCATGTTCTGTTGTGAATGAAAGAGAGTGGAGGAGAACTGCGTAAATGGACAGCATAGTTTGTGACAAGTGGGTGCAGATATGAAGCGAAACTTGTGTAGGTGGCTGAGGGTATTAGCAGCTGATGTGAGACATGAGAGAGTGAGATTGCGAAAAAAATGTGGAACGCTTCACGATTTTGCGTGTCATCCTTGCGCAGGGGCCATGCTAATCTTCTCTGTATCGTTCCAATTTTAGTATATGTACCGCCGAAGCGAGTACATTCGAGGAGCCCTCTGAAATTGTATATATAGTTATGGCGTCGCGTCAAATATGGTTCGGCTTGGACGTAGCTTTACGCAGCTCTGGCGAGGAACACAAGGCCTGCCGAGTGCTAATCTGTGAATTAATTACTGCGAGGTGTCGTTCTTAGTAAGTGGCAGCTCTGTTAACTGTATTATTTGGCAGTATTGGATGTAAAACTTAGATCGTAGAGTCGCTTGCTCTCGCAGCATCCACCCAGAGCAGCAGCAGCAGCAGGTTCACACAGCTGCCGCTAGGCGGCAGCAAGACGTGATGGCACGTATTGTCGCCATGTTCTCACATTCCGAGTTTAGTGTCTTATAGGCATACCTATGAAACACACTTCTCTAATGTGTGGGATAAATGGCGCTGATTGGAGCTGGTAGCAGGTCTTGAAGACTCTCAAAACAAGCGAATATTTTTGCGAAACTGTCTTCACTGCTAACACAAATTGCATTACTCTTTCAGTGGTACTTTCTCACGATACTAATCGATTTAATGACAGAGTGCAAGGCAACTTTTAACTCACACATCAAGTACAGCACAAGAAGACACAGTGTGTGACCATCTAAATTATTGAGTAACTCCTATTCATCCAATGGCGCCAGAAGACAATAGTGACTGCAAAAAGAGACACAGTAGCCTCACGAACCATTAAAAACACCATTCATATTGCACACTTTGAAACACAGCAGTGTAGGTCACTACTAGCGCATGGATGGGTGAATGCGAGTTGTGTGAGGTAGTAGTAGGAATGATGGACATAGTTCCGTTTTCAGTACAATACCAGGTGATATATTTGTGTTGATCCAAGTTTACACAGGGCAGGTCTACTTGGCAACAGTGAAACACTGTGATGGAGATGTGTGAATGAGCCTAAAATGTTGAGGGGACATGTGGTAAGAGAAACCAGGTTAGCATTGTGTTAGTAGCTGTAGTTATGTTCCTGTGAAATGTCAGTCATATGTAATCCAGTTTGGTGAATGTTGTTATTACAGGAAGATTTGCTAGTGCAAAACAAAGAGTGATAGATTTAGTATCTGAAAGCAGTTAATAACTGAGTAGCTACTGGTGTCATGTGACACAAACTGGTTTGTGATGTTGCTGTCTATTCCAAAATCCTGAAGCTTGCTAGTGTTTTGTGTCTTGACTGCCTCTGTATCTGCTTATGTGCTAGAGCTTCTGTGTATGTGACATGATGAATATTGCATGCAGGGTTTGTCCAATCTTTCTGCTAGACACAGGATGAGAGGTGCATCAGCTGTAATTGTGAACAGCATCGACTTGTATGACATTGATGGGATTCAAAGTGCTGTCAAAATAGTAGAGCCTCACATCTAAATACTATATGTTAATACTAGCATACTGGTCTGCTTTCTAAACACTTCAGTGTTGTGGTATTCATTGGCTGACACTTTTGAATTTAATTTAGGTAACTATATGTAGTGGCAGATTGCCAGACATGTGGGAAAATACTTTGTGCGTCACACCAGTGAAATTTGTACATGACTTGCTTGTGCACCACAGATTTGCTGTAATAGTTGGTTTTTAGGTGAAGGGCAGTGGCTTATTACACAGGCAGATATGCTTCAGTTAAGAATCTGATGAGGTGTCACCTGCAGTCTGTATTATGAGGCTGCAGCTGGATAGCAAGGCCACTAGGAAAGTTACTTGAAACATAATGTTAAATGAACTTCCTGTAAAGGGGTAGCTTGCACACTTAATGATTAAAGAGACATCTTCCTTCACATGTTTATTTATGGTGCTGAAACAATTATGGCATCAGCTGCAGCCATGAAGATGAATAAAGTTAAATGTTGTGGGTCTGTGTGCAGTCAGTATGTGATAGTGGCATACAGGCACCAGAAGCTTTGTAGGCGTTAGAGAAAAATAAATATTAGGTAATGCAAGCTAATTTTAGAGCGCTAGAGTGTATTTAAGCAGTAGTGTGAGTGAAAGTATGTGAGTGAGAAAGATTTGGAACATGCAGCTATCTTGTGTAAAGTTGATGTAAGGTTTCCAAATGTTGTGTGTGGCAGTAGGTGTGTGTTATGAAATGACGTGATTGAGACAGTAGGAAGAGATGTTGTGACAGCAGAGTGTGATACTGAGGAAGAGAAGAGGCTTTTGCCTGTGCTAGGCTTAGTCTTAGACTGGCTGTGATTTGTGTCAGGTTTGTGAATGAGCTGAAGGGGTGCTAGTGACATGTACTTGTGTCAGTGTAGTTGTGGTTTTGGTGTGCTTGCTGAGTTGTTATTAGAGTGACATTTTAGATGTGCATTGGTGATGTAAGGGATAGGTTTATTGCCAGTTTTATCATGTTCTGTTGTGAATGAAAGAGAGTGGAGGAGAACTGCGTAAATGGACAGCATAGTTTGTGACAAGTGGGTGCAGATATGAAGCGAAACTTGTGTAGGTGGCTGAGGGTATTAGCAGCTGATGTGAGACATGAGAGAGTGAGATTGCGAAAAAAATGTGGAACGCTTCACGATTTTGCGTGTCATCCTTGCGCAGGGGCCATGCTAATCTTCTCTGTATCGTTCCAATTTTAGTATATGTACCGCCGAAGCGAGTACATTCGAGGAGCCCTCTGAAATTGTATATATAGTTATGGCGTCGCGTCAAATATGGTTCGGCTTGGACGTAGCTTTACGCAGCTCTGGCGAGGAACACAAGGCCTGCCGAGTGCTAATCTGTGAATTAATTACTGCGAGGTGTCGTTCTTAGTAAGTGGCAGCTCTGTTAACTGTATTATTTGGCAGTATTGGATGTAAAACTTAGATCGTAGAGTCGCTTGCTCTCGCAGCATCCACCCAGAGCAGCAGCAGCAGCAGGTTCACACAGCTGCCGCTAGGCGGCAGCAAGACGTGATGGCACGTATTGTCGCCATGTTCTCACATTCCGAGTTTAGTGTCTTATAGGCATACCTGTGAAACACACTTCTCTAATGTGTGGGATAAATGGCGCTGATTGGAGCTGGTAGCAGGTCTTGAAGACTCTCAAAACAAGCGAATATTTTTGCGAAACTGTCTTCACTGCTAACACAAATTGCATTACTCTTTCAGTGGTACTTTCTCACGATACTAATCGATTTAATGACAGAGTGCAAGGCAACTTTTAACTCACACATCAAGTACAGCACAAGAAGACACAGTGTGTGACCATCTAAATTATTGAGTAACTCCTATTCATCCAATGGCGCCAGAAGACAATAGTGACTGCAAAAATAGACACAGTAGCCTCACGAACCATTAAAAACACCATTCATATTGCACACTTTGAAACACAGCAGTGTAGGTCACTACTAGCGCATGGATGGGTGAATGCGAGTTGTGTGAGGTAGTAGTAGGAATGATGGACATAGTTCCGTTTTCAGTACAATACCAGGTGATATATTTGTGTTGATCCAAGTTTACACAGGGCAGGTCTACTTGGCAACAGTGAAACACTGTGATGGAGATGTGTGAATGAGCCTAAAATGTTGAGGGGACATGTGGTAAGAGAAACCAGGTTAGCATTGTGTTAGTAGCTGTAGTTATGTTCCTGTGAAATGTCAGTCATATGTAATCCAGTTTGGTGAATGTTGTTATTACAGGAAGATTTGCTAGTGCAAAACAAAGAGTGATAGATTTAGTATCTGAAAGCAGTTAATAACTGAGTAGCTACTGGTGTCATGTGACACAAACTGGTTTGTGATGTTGCTGTCTATTCCAAAATCCTGAAGCTTGCTAGTGTTTTGTGTCTTGACTGCCTCTGTATCTGCTTATGTGCTAGAGCTTCTGTGTACGTGACATGATGAATATTGCATGCAGGGTTTGTCCAATCTTTCTGCTAGACACAGGATGAGAGGTGCATCAGCTGTAATTGTGAACAGCATCGACTTGTATGACATTGATGGGATTCAAAGTGCTGTCAAAATAGTAGAGCCTCACATCTAAATACTATATGTTAATACTAGCATACTGGTCTGCTTTCTAAACACTTCAGTGTTGTGGTATTCATTGGCTGACACTTTTGAATTTAATTTAGGTAACTATATGTAGTGGCAGATTGCCAGACATGTGGGAAAATACTTTGTGCGTCACACCAGTGAAATTTGTACATGACTTGCTTGTGCACCACAGATTTGCTGTAATAGTTGGTTTTTAGGTGAAGGGCAGTGGCTTATTACACAGGCAGATATGCTTCAGTTAAGAATCTGATGAGGTGTCACCTGCAGTCTGTATTATGAGGCTGCAGCTGGATAGCAAGGCCACTAGGAAAGTTACTTGAAACATAATGTTAAATGAACTTCCTGTAAAGGGGTAGCTTGCACACTTAATGATTAAAGAGACATCTTCCTTCACATGTTTATTTATGGTGCTGAAACAATTATGGCATCAGCTGCAGCCATGAAGATGAATAAAGTTAAATGTTGTGGGTCTGTGTGCAGTCAGTATGTGATAGTGGCATACAGGCACCAGAAGCTTTGTAGGCGTTAGAGAAAAATAAATATTAGGTAATGCAAGCTAATTTTAGAGCGCTAGAGTGTATTTAAGCAGTAGTGTGAGTGAAAGTATGTGAGTGAGAAAGATTTGGAACATGCAGCTATCTTGTGTAAAGTTGATGTAAGGTTTCCAAATGTTGTGTGTGGCAGTAGGTGTGTGTTATGAAATGACGTGATTGAGACAGTAGGAAGAGATGTTGTGACAGCAGAGTGTGATACTGAGGAAGAGAAGAGGCTTTTGCCTGTGCTAGGCTTAGTCTTAGACTGGCTGTGATTTGTGTCAGGTTTGTGAATGAGCTGAAGGGGTGCTAGTGACATGTACTTGTGTCAGTGTAGTTGTGGTTTTGGTGTGCTTGCTGAGTTGTTATTAGAGTGACATTTTAGATGTGCATTGGTGATGTAAGGGATAGGTTTATTGCCAGTTTTATCATGTTCTGTTGTGAATGAAAGAGAGTGGAGGAGAACTGCGTAAATGGACAGCATAGTTTGTGACAAGTGGGTGCAGATATGAAGCGAAACTTGTGTAGGTGGCTGAGGGTATTAGCAGCTGATGTGAGACATGAGAGAGTGAGATTGCGAAAAAAATGTGGAACGCTTCACGATTTTGCGTGTCATCCTTGCGCAGGGGCCATGCTAATCTTCTCTGTATCGTTCCAATTTTAGTATATGTACCGCCGAAGCGAGTACATTCGAGGAGCCCTCTGAAATTGTATATATAGTTATGGCGTCGCGTCAAATATGGTTCGGCTTGGACGTAGCTTTACGCAGCTCTGGCGAGGAACACAAGGCCTGCCGAGTGCTAATCTGTGAATTAATTACTGCGAGGTGTCGTTCTTAGTAAGTGGCAGCTCTGTTAACTGTATTATTTGGCAGTATTGGATGTAAAACTTAGATCATAGAGTCGCTTGCTCTCGCAGCATCCACCCAGAGCAGCAGCAGCAGGTTCACACAGCTGCCGCTAGGCGGCAGCAAGACGTGATGGCACGTATTGTCGCCATGTTCTCACATTCCGAGTTTAGTGTCTTATAGGCATACCTATGAAACACACTTCTCTAATGTGTGGGATAAATGGCGCTGATTGGAGCTGGTAGCAGGTCTTGAAGACTCTCAAAACAAGCGAATATTTTTGCGAAACTGTCTTCACTGCTAACACAAATTGCATTACTCTTTCAGTGGTACTTTCTCACGATACTAATCGATTTAATGACAGAGTGCAAGGCAACTTTTAACTCACACATCAAGTACAGCACAAGAAGACACAGTGTGTGACCATCTAAATTATTGAGTAACTCCTATTCATCCAATGGCGCCAGAAGACAATAGTGACTGCAAAAAGAGACACAGTAGCCTCACGAACCATTAAAAACACCATTCATATTGCACACTTTGAAACACAGCAGTGTAGGTCACTACTAGCGCATGGATGGGTGAATGCGAGTTGTGTGAGGTAGTAGTAGGAATGATGGACATAGTTCCGCTTTCAGTACAATACCAGGTGATATATTTGTGTTGATCCAAGTTTACACAGGGCAGGTCTACTTGGCAACAGTGAAACACTGTGATGGAGATGTGTGAATGAGCCTAAAATGTTGAGGGGACATGTGGTAAGAGAAACCAGGTCAGCATTGTGTTAGTAGCTGTAGTTATGTTCCTGTGAAATGTCAGTCAGATGTAATCCAGTTTGGTGAATGTTGTTATTACAGGAAGAATTGCTAGTGCAAAACAAAGAGTGATAGATTTAGTATCTGAAAGCAGTTAATAACTGAGTAGCTACTGGTGTCATGTGACACAAACTGGTTTGTGATGTTGCTCTCTATTCCAAAATCCTGAAGCTTGCTAGTGTTTTGTGTCTTGACTGCCTCTGTATCTGCTTATGTGCTAGAGCTTCTGTGTATGTGACATGATGAATATTGCATGCAGGGTTTGTCCAATCTTTCTGCTAGACACAGGATGAGAGGTGCATCAGCTGTAATTGTGAACAGCATCGACTTGTATGACATTGATGGGATTCAAAGTGCTGTCAAAATAGTAGAGCCTCACATCTAAATACTATATGTTAATACTAGCATACTGGTCTGCTTTCTAAACACTTCAGTGTTGTGGTATTCATTGGCTGACACTTTTGAATTTAATTTAGGTAACTATATGTAGTGGCAGATTGCCAGACATGTGGGAAAATACTTTGTGCGTCACACCAGTGAAATTTGTACATGACTTGCTTGTGCACCACAGATTTGCTGTAATAGTTGGTTTTTAGGTGAAGGGCAGTGGCTTATTACACAGGCAGATATGCTTCAGTTAAGAATCTGATGAGGTGTCACCTGCAGTCTGTATTATGAGGCTGCAGCTGGATAGCAAGGCCACTAGGAAAGTTACTTGAAACATAATGTTAAATGAACTTCCTGTAAAGGGGTAGCTTGCACACTTAATGATTAAAGAGACATCTTCCTTCACATGTTTATTTATGGTGCTGAAACAATTATGGCATCAGCTGCAGCCATGAAGATGAATAAAGTTAAATGTTGTGGGTCTGTGTGCAGTCAGTATGTGATAGTGGCATACAGGCACCAGAAGCTTTGTAGGCGTTAGAGAAAAATAAATATTAGGTAATGCAAGCTAATTTTAGAGCGCTAGAGTGTATTTAAGCAGTAGTGTGAGTGAAAGTATGTGAGTGAGAAAGATTTGGAACATGCAGCTATCTTGTGTAAAGTTGATGTAAGGTTTCCAAATGTTGTGTGTGGCAGTAGGTGTGTGTTATGAAATGACGTGATTGAGACAGTAGGAAGAGATGTTGTGACAGCAGAGTGTGATACTGAGGAAGAGAAGAGGCTTTTGCCTGTGCTAGGCTTAGTCTTAGACTGGCTGTGATTTGTGTCAGGTTTGTGAATGAGCTGAAGGGGTGCTAGTGACATGTACTTGTGTCAGTGTAGTTGTGGTTTTGGTGTGCTTGCTGAGTTGTTATTAGAGTGACATTTTAGATGTGCATTGGTGATGTAAGGGATAGGTTTATTGCCAGTTTTATCATGTTCTGTTGTGAATGAAAGAGAGTGGAGGAGAACTGCGTAAATGGACAGCATAGTTTGTGACAAGTGGGTGCAGATATGAAGCGAAACTTGTGTAGGTGGCTGAGGGTATTAGCAGCTGATGTGAGACATGAGAGAGTGAGATTGCGAAAAAAATGTGGAACGCTTCACGATTTTGCGTGTCATCCTTGCGCAGGGGCCATGCTAATCTTCTCTGTATCGTTCCAATTTTAGTATATGTACCGCCGAAGCGAGTACATTCGAGGAGCCCTCTGAAATTGTATATATAGTTATGGCGTCGCGTCAAATATGGTTCGGCTTGGACGTAGCTTTACGCAGCTCTGGCGAGGAACACAAGGCCTGCCGAGTGCTAATCTGTGAATTAATTACTGCGAGGTGTCGTTCTTAGTAAGTGGCAGCTCTGTTAACTGTATTATTTGGCAGTATTGGATGTAAAACTTAGATCGTAGAGTCGCTTGCTCTCGCAGCATCCACCCAGAGCAGCAGCAGCAGCAGGTTCACACAGCTGCCGCTAGGCGGCAGCAAGACGTGATGGCACGTATTGTCGCCATGTTCTCACATTCCGAGTTTAGTGTCTTATAGGCATACCTGTGAAACACACTTCTCTAATGTGTGGGATAAATGGCGCTGATTGGAGCTGGTAGCAGGTCTTGAAGACTCTCAAAACAAGCGAATATTTTTGCGAAACTGTCTTCACTGCTAACACAAATTGCATTACTCTTTCAGTGGTACTTTCTCACGATACTAATCGATTTAATGACAGAGTGCAAGGCAACTTTTAACTCACACATCAAGTACAGCACAAGAAGACACAGTGTGTGACCATCTAAATTATTGAGTAACTCCTATTCATCCAATGGCGCCAGAAGACAATAGTGACTGCAAAAAGAGACACAGTAGCCTCACGAACCATTAAAAACACCATTCATATTGCACACTTTGAAACACAGCAGTGTAGGTCACTACTAGCGCATGGATGGGTGAATGCGAGTTGTGTGAGGTAGTAGTAGGAATGATGGACATAGTTCCGTTTTCAGTACAATACCAGGTGATATATTTGTGTTGATCCAAGTTTACACAGGGCAGGTCTACTTGGCAACAGTGAAACACTGTGATGGAGATGTGTGAATGAGCCTAAAATGTTGAGGGGACATGTGGTAAGAGAAACCAGGTTAGCATTGTGTTAGTAGCTGTAGTTATGTTCCTGTGAAATGTCAGTCATATGTAATCCAGTTTGGTGAATGTTGTTATTACAGGAAGATTTGCTAGTGCAAAACAAAGAGTGATAGATTTAGTATCTGAAAGCAGTTAATAACTGAGTAGCTACTGGTGTCATGTGACACAAACTGGTTTGTGATGTTGCTGTCTATTCCAAAATCCTGAAGCTTGCTAGTGTTTTGTGTCTTGACTGCCTCTGTATCTGCTTATGTGCTAGAGCTTCTGTGTATGTGACATGATGAATATTGCATGCAGGGTTTGTCCAATCTTTCTGCTAGACACAGGATGAGAGGTGCATCAGCTGTAATTGTGAACAGCATCGACTTGTATGACATTGATGGGATTCAAAGTGCTGTCAAAATAGTAGAGCCTCACATCTAAATACTATATGTTAATACTAGCATACTGGTCTGCTTTCTAAACACTTCAGTGTTGTGGTATTCATTGGCTGACACTTTTGAATTTAATTTAGGTAACTATATGTAGTGGCAGATTGCCAGACATGTGGGAAAATACTTTGTGCGTCACACCAGTGAAATTTGTACATGACTTGCTTGTGCACCACAGATTTGCTGTAATAGTTGGTTTTTAGGTGAAGGGCAGTGGCTTATTACACAGGCAGATATGCTTCAGTTAAGAATCTGATGAGGTGTCACCTGCAGTCTGTATTATGAGGCTGCAGCTGGATAGCAAGGCCACTAGGAAAGTTACTTGAAACATAATGTTAAATGAACTTCCTGTAAAGGGGTAGCTTGCACACTTAATGATTAAAGAGACATCTTCCTTCACATGTTTATTTATGGTGCTGAAACAATTATGGCATCAGCTGCAGCCATGAAGATGAATAAAGTTAAATGTTGTGGGTCTGTGTGCAGTCAGTATGTGATAGTGGCATACAGGCACCAGAAGCTTTGTAGGCGTTAGAGAAAAATAAATATTAGGTAATGCAAGCTAATTTTAGAGCGCTAGAGTGTATTTAAGCAGTAGTGTGAGTGAAAGTATGTGAGTGAGAAAGATTTGGAACATGCAGCTATCTTGTGTAAAGTTGATGTAAGGTTTCCAAATGTTGTGTGTGGCAGTAGGTGTGTGTTATGAAATGACGTGATTGAGACAGTAGGAAGAGATGTTGTGACAGCAGAGTGTGATACTGAGGAAGAGAAGAGGCTTTTGCCTGTGCTAGGCTTAGTCTTAGACTGGCTGTGATTTGTGTCAGGTTTGTGAATGAGCTGAAGGGGTGCTAGTGACATGTACTTGTGTCAGTGTAGTTGTGGTTTTGGTGTGCTTGCTGAGTTGTTATTAGAGTGACATTTTAGATGTGCATTGGTGATGTAAGGGATAGGTTTATTGCCAGTTTTATCATGTTCTGTTGTGAATGAAAGAGAGTGGAGGAGAACTGCGTAAATGGACAGCATAGTTTGTGACAAGTGGGTGCAGATATGAAGCGAAACTTGTGTAGGTGGCTGAGGGTATTAGCAGCTGATGTGAGACATGAGAGAGTGAGATTGCGAAAAAAATGTGGAACGCTTCACGATTTTGCGTGTCATCCTTGCGCAGGGGCCATGCTAATCTTCTCTGTATCGTTCCAATTTTAGTATATGTACCGCCGAAGCGAGTACATTCGAGGAGCCCTCTGAAATTGTATATATAGTTATGGCGTCGCGTCAAATATGGTTCGGCTTGGACGTAGCTTTACGCAGCTCTGGCGAGGAACACAAGGCCTGCCGAGTGCTAATCTGTGAATTAATTACTGCGAGGTGTCGTTCTTAGTAAGTGGCAGCTCTGTTAACTGTATTATTTGGCAGTATTGGATGTAAAACTTAGATCGTAGAGTCGCTTGCTCTCGCAGCATCCACCCAGAGCAGCAGCAGCAGCAGGTTCACACAGCTGCCGCTAGGCGGCAGCAAGACGTGATGGCACGTATTGTCGCCATGTTCTCACATTCCGAGTTTAGTGTCTTATAGGCATACCTGTGAAACACACTTCTCTAATGTGTGGGATAAATGGCGCTGATTGGAGCTGGTAGCAGGTCTTGAAGACTCTCAAAACAAGCGAATATTTTTGCGAAACTGTCTTCACTGCTAACACAAATTGCATTACTCTTTCAGTGGTACTTTCTCACGATACTAATCGATTTAATGACAGAGTGCAAGGCAACTTTTAACTCACACATCAAGTACAGCACAAGAAGACACAGTGTGTGACCATCTAAATTATTGAGTAACTCCTATTCATCCAATGGCGCCAGAAGACAATAGTGACTGCAAAAAGAGACACAGTAGCCTCACGAACCATTAAAAACACCATTCATATTGCACACTTTGAAACACAGCAGTGTAGGTCACTACTAGCGCATGGATGGGTGAATGCGAGTTGTGTGAGGTAGTAGTAGGAATGATGGACATAGTTCCGTTTTCAGTACAATACCAGGTGATATATTTGTGTTGATCCAAGTTTACACAGGGCAGGTCTACTTGGCAACAGTGAAACACTGTGATGGAGATGTGTGAATGAGCCTAAAATGTTGAGGGGACATGTGGTAAGAGAAACCAGGTTAGCATTGTGTTAGTAGCTGTAGTTATGTTCCTGTGAAATGTCAGTCATATGTAATCCAGTTTGGTGAATGTTGTTATTACAGGAAGATTTGCTAGTGCAAAACAAAGAGTGATAGATTTAGTATCTGAAAGCAGTTAATAACTGAGTAGCTACTGGTGTCATGTGACACAAACTGGTTTGTGATGTTGCTGTCTATTCCAAAATCCTGAAGCTTGCTAGTGTTTTGTGTCTTGACTGCCTCTGTATCTGCTTATGTGCTAGAGCTTCTGTGTACGTGACATGATGAATATTGCATGCAGGGTTTGTCCAATCTTTCTGCTAGACACAGGATGAGAGGTGCATCAGCTGTAATTGTGAACAGCATCGACTTGTATGACATTGATGGGATTCAAAGTGCTGTCAAAATAGTAGAGCCTCACATCTAAATACTATATGTTAATACTAGCATACTGGTCTGCTTTCTAAACACTTCAGTGTTGTGGTATTCATTGGCTGACACTTTTGAATTTAATTTAGGTAACTATATGTAGTGGCAGATTGCCAGACATGTGGGAAAATACTTTGTGCGTCACACCAGTGAAATTTGTACATGACTTGCTTGTGCACCACAGATTTGCTGTAATAGTTGGTTTTTAGGTGAAGGGCAGTGGCTTATTACACAGGCAGATATGCTTCAGTTAAGAATCTGATGAGGTGTCACCTGCAGTCTGTATTATGAGGCTGCAGCTGGATAGCAAGGCCACTAGGAAAGTTACTTGAAACATAATGTTAAATGAACTTCCTGTAAAGGGGTAGCTTGCACACTTAATGATTAAAGAGACATCTTCCTTCACATGTTTATTTATGGTGCTGAAACAATTATGGCATCAGCTGCAGCCATGAAGATGAATAAAGTTAAATGTTGTGGGTCTGTGTGCAGTCAGTATGTGATAGTGGCATACAGGCACCAGAAGCTTTGTAGGCGTTAGAGAAAAATAAATATTAGGTAATGCAAGCTAATTTTAGAGCGCTAGAGTGTATTTAAGCAGTAGTGTGAGTGAAAGTATGTGAGTGAGAAAGATTTGGAACATGCAGCTATCTTGTGTAAAGTTGATGTAAGGTTTCCAAATGTTGTGTGTGGCAGTAGGTGTGTGTTATGAAATGACGTGATTGAGACAGTAGGAAGAGATGTTGTGACAGCAGAGTGTGATACTGAGGAAGAGAAGAGGCTTTTGCCTGTGCTAGGCTTAGTCTTAGACTGGCTGTGATTTGTGTCAGGTTTGTGAATGAGCTGAAGGGGTGCTAGTGACATGTACTTGTGTCAGTGTAGTTGTGGTTTTGGTGTGCTTGCTGAGTTGTTATTAGAGTGACATTTTAGATGTGCATTGGTGATGTAAGGGATAGGTTTATTGCCAGTTTTATCATGTTCTGTTGTGAATGAAAGAGAGTGGAGGAGAACTGCGTAAATGGACAGCATAGTTTGTGACAAGTGGGTGCAGATATGAAGCGAAACTTGTGTAGGTGGCTGAGGGTATTAGCAGCTGATGTGAGACATGAGAGAGTGAGATTGCGAAAAAAATGTGGAACGCTTCACGATTTTGCGTGTCATCCTTGCGCAGGGGCCATGCTAATCTTCTCTGTATCGTTCCAATTTTAGTATATGTACCGCCGAAGCGAGTACATTCGAGGAGCCCTCTGAAATTGTATATATAGTTATGGCGTCGCGTCAAATATGGTTCGGCTTGGACGTAGCTTTACGCAGCTCTGGCGAGGAACACAAGGCCTGCCGAGTGCTAATCTGTGAATTAATTACTGCGAGGTGTCGTTCTTAGTAAGTGGCAGCTCTGTTAACTGTATTATTTGGCAGTATTGGATGTAAAACTTAGATCGTAGAGTCGCTTGCTCTCGCAGCATCCACCCAGAGCAGCAGCAGCAGGTTCACACAGCTGCCGCTAGGCGGCAGCAAGACGTGATGGCACGTATTGTCGCCATGTTCTCACATTCCGAGTTTAGTGTCTTATAGGCATACCTATGAAACACACTTCTCTAATGTGTGGGATAAATGGCGCTGATTGGAGCTGGTAGCAGGTCTTGAAGACTCTCAAAACAAGCGAATATTTTTGCGAAACTGTCTTCACTGCTAACACAAATTGCATTACTCTTTCAGTGGTACTTTCTCACGATACTAATCGATTTAATGACAGAGTGCAAGGCAACTTTTAACTCACACATCAAGTACAGCACAAGAAGACACAGTGTGTGACCATCTAAATTATTGAGTAACTCCTATTCATCCAATGGCGCCAGAAGACAATAGTGACTGCAAAAAGAGACACAGTAGCCTCACGAACCATTAAAAACACCATTCATATTGCACACTTTGAAACACAGCAGTGTAGGTCACTACTAGCGCATGGATGGGTGAATGCGAGTTGTGTGAGGTAGTAGTAGGAATGATGGACATAGTTCCGCTTTCAGTACAATACCAGGTGATATATTTGTGTTGATCCAAGTTTACACAGGGCAGGTCTACTTGGCAACAGTGAAACACTGTGATGGAGATGTGTGAATGAGCCTAAAATGTTGAGGGGACATGTGGTAAGAGAAACCAGGTCAGCATTGTGTTAGTAGCTGTAGTTATGTTCCTGTGAAATGTCAGTCAGATGTAATCCAGTTTGGTGAATGTTGTTATTACAGGAAGAATTGCTAGTGCAAAACAAAGAGTGATAGATTTAGTATCTGAAAGCAGTTAATAACTGAGTAGCTACTGGTGTCATGTGACACAAACTGGTTTGTGATGTTGCTGTCTATTCCAAAATCCTGAAGCTTGCTAGTGTTTTGTGTCTTGACTGCCTCTGTATCTGCTTATGTGCTAGAGCTTCTGTGTATGTGACATGATGAATATTGCATGCAGGGTTTGTCCAATCTTTCTGCTAGACACAGGATGAGAGGTGCATCAGCTGTAATTGTGAACAGCATCGACTTGTATGACATTGATGGGATTCAAAGTGCTGTCAAAATAGTAGAGCCTCACATCTAAATACTATATGTTAATACTAGCATACTGGTCTGCTTTCTAAACACTTCAGTGTTGTGGTATTCATTGGCTGACACTTTTGAATTTAATTTAGGTAACTATATGTAGTGGCAGATTGCCAGACATGTGGGAAAATACTTTGTGCGTCACACCAGTGAAATTTGTACATGACTTGCTTGTGCACCACAGATTTGCTGTAATAGTTGGTTTTTAGGTGAAGGGCAGTGGCTTATTACACAGGCAGATATGCTTCAGTTAAGAATCTGATGAGGTGTCACCTGCAGTCTGTATTATGAGGCTGCAGCTGGATAGCAAGGCCACTAGGAAAGTTACTTGAAACATAATGTTAAATGAACTTCCTGTAAAGGGGTAGCTTGCACACTTAATGATTAAAGAGACATCTTCCTTCACATGTTTATTTATGGTGCTGAAACAATTATGGCATCAGCTGCAGCCATGAAGATGAATAAAGTTAAATGTTGTGGGTCTGTGTGCAGTCAGTATGTGATAGTGGCATACAGGCACCAGAAGCTTTGTAGGCGTTAGAGAAAAATAAATATTAGGTAATGCAAGCTAATTTTAGAGCGCTAGAGTGTATTTAAGCAGTAGTGTGAGTGAAAGTATGTGAGTGAGAAAGATTTGGAACATGCAGCTATCTTGTGTAAAGTTGATGTAAGGTTTCCAAATGTTGTGTGTGGCAGTAGGTGTGTGTTATGAAATGACGTGATTGAGACAGTAGGAAGAGATGTTGTGACAGCAGAGTGTGATACTGAGGAAGAGAAGAGGCTTTTGCCTGTGCTAGGCTTAGTCTTAGACTGGCTGTGATTTGTGTCAGGTTTGTGAATGAGCTGAAGGGGTGCTAGTGACATGTACTTGTGTCAGTGTAGTTGTGGTTTTGGTGTGCTTGCTGAGTTGTTATTAGAGTGACATTTTAGATGTGCATTGGTGATGTAAGGGATAGGTTTATTGCCAGTTTTATCATGTTCTGTTGTGAATGAAAGAGAGTGGAGGAGAACTGCGTAAATGGACAGCATAGTTTGTGACAAGTGGGTGCAGATATGAAGCGAAACTTGTGTAGGTGGCTGAGGGTATTAGCAGCTGATGTGAGACATGAGAGAGTGAGATTGCGAAAAAAATGTGGAACGCTTCACGATTTTGCGTGTCATCCTTGCGCAGGGGCCATGCTAATCTTCTCTGTATCGTTCCAATTTTAGTATATGTACCGCCGAAGCGAGTACATTCGAGGAGCCCTCTGAAATTGTATATATAGTTATGGCGTCGCGTCAAATATGGTTCGGCTTGGACGTAGCTTTACGCAGCTCTGGCGAGGAACACAAGGCCTGCCGAGTGCTAATCTGTGAATTAATTACTGCGAGGTGTCGTTCTTAGTAAGTGGCAGCTCTGTTAACTGTATTATTTGGCAGTATTGGATGTAAAACTTAGATCGTAGAGTCGCTTGCTCTCGCAGCATCCACCCAGAGCAGCAGCAGCAGGTTCACACAGCTGCCGCTAGGCGGCAGCAAGACGTGATGGCACGTATTGTCGCCATGTTCTCACATTCCGAGTTTAGTGTCTTATAGGCATACCTATGAAACACACTTCTCTAATGTGTGGGATAAATGGCGCTGATTGGAGCTGGTAGCAGGTCTTGAAGACTCTCAAAACAAGCGAATATTTTTGCTAAACTGTCTTCACTGCTAACACAAATTGCATTACTCTTTCAGTGGTACTTTCTCACGATACTAATCGATTTAATGACAGAGTGCAAGGCAACTTTTAACTCACACATCAATTACAGCACAAGAAGACACAGTGTGTGACCATCTAAATTATTGAGTAACTCCTATTCATCCAATGGCGCCAGAAGACAATAGTGACTGCAAAAAGAGACACAGTAGCCTCACGAACCATTAAAAACACCATTCATATTGCACACTTTGAAACACAGCAGTGTAGGTCACTACTAGCGCATGGATGGGTGAATGCGAGTTGTGTGAGGTAGTAGTAGGAATGATGGACATAGTTCCGCTTTCAGTACAATACCAGGTGATATATTTGTGTTGATCCAAGTTTACACAGGGCAGGTCTACTTGGCAACAGTGAAACACTGTGATGGAGATGTGTGAATGAGCCTAAAATGTTGAGGGGACATGTGGTAAGAGAAACCAGGTCAGCATTGTGTTAGTAGCTGTAGTTATGTTCCTGTGAAATGTCAGTCAGATGTAATCCAGTTTGGTGAATGTTGTTATTACAGGAAGAATTGCTAGTGCAAAACAAAGAGTGATAGATTTAGTATCTGAAAGCAGTTAATAACTGAGTAGCTACTGGTGTCATGTGACACAAACTGGTTTGTGATGTTGCTGTCTATTCCAAAATCCTGAAGCTTGCTAGTGTTTTGTGTCTTGACTGCCTCTGTATCTGCTTATGTGCTAGAGCTTCTGTGTATGTGACATGATGAATATTGCATGCAGGGTTTGTCCAATCTTTCTGCTAGACACAGGATGAGAGGTGCATCAGCTGTAATTGTGAACAGCATCGACTTGTATGACATTGATGGGATTCAAAGTGCTGTCAAAATAGTAGAGCCTCACATCTAAATACTATATGTTAATACTAGCATACTGGTCTGCTTTCTAAACACTTCAGTGTTGTGGTATTCATTGGCTGACACTTTTGAATTTAAGCTAGGTAACTATATGTAGTGGCAGATTGCCAGACATGTGGGAAAATACTTTGTGCGTCACACCAGTGAAATTTGTACATGACATGCTTGTGCACCACAGATTTGCTGTAATAGTTGGTTTTTAGGTGAAGGGCAGTGGCTTATTACACAGACAGATATGCTTCAGTTAAGAATCTGATGAGGTGTCACCTGCAGTCTGTATTATGAGGCTGCAGCTGGATAGCAAGGCCACTAGGAAAGTTACTTGAAACATAATGTTAAATGAACTTCCTGTAAAGGGGTAGCTTGCACACTTAATGATTAAAGAGACATCTTCCTTCACATGTTTATTTATGGTGCTGAAACAATTATGGCATCAGCTGCAGCCATGAAGATGAATAAAGTTAAATGTTGTGGGTCTGTGTGCAGTCAGTATGTGATAGTGGCATACAGGCACCAGAAGCTTTGTAGGCGTTAGAGAAAAATAAATATTAGGTAATGCAAGCTAATTTTAGAGCGCTAGAGTGTATTTAAGCAGTAGTGTGAGTGAAAGTATGTGAGTGAGAAAGATTTGGAACATGCAGCTATCTTGTGTAAAGTTGATGTAAGGTTTCCAAATGTTGTGTGTGGCAGTAGGTGTGTGTTATGAAATGACGTGATTGAGACAGTAGGAAGAGATGTTGTGACAGCAGAGTGTGATACTGAGGAAGAGAAGAGGCTTTTGCCTGTGCTAGGCTTAGTCTTAGACTGGCTGTGATTTGTGTCAGGTTTGTGAATGAGCTGAAGGGGTGCTAGTGACATGTACTTGTGTCAGTGTAGTTGTGGTTTTGGTGTGCTTGCTGAGTTGTTATTAGAGTGACATTTTAGATGTGCATTGGTGATGTAAGGGATAGGTTTATTGCCAGTTTTATCATGTTCTGTTGTGAATGAAAGAGAGTGGAGGAGAACTGCGTAAATGGACAGCATAGTTTGTGACAAGTGGGTGCAGATATGAAGCGAAACTTGTGTAGGTGGCTGAGGGTATTAGCAGCTGATGTGAGACATGAGAGAGTGAGATTGCGAAAAAAATGTGGAACGCTTCACGATTTTGCGTGTCATCCTTGCGCAGGGGCCATGCTAATCTTCTCTGTATCGTTCCAATTTTAGTATATGTACCGCCGAAGCGAGTACATTCGAGGAGCCCTCTGAAATTGTATATATAGTTATGGCGTCGCGTCAAATATGGTTCGGCTTGGACGTAGTTTTACGCAGCTCTGGCGAGGAACACAAGGCCTGCCGAGTGCTAATCTGTGAATTAATTACTGCGAGGTGTCGTTCTTAGTAAGTGGCAGCTCTGTTAACTGTATTATTTGGCAGTATTGGATGTAAAACTTAGATCGTAGAGTCGCTTGCTCTCGCAGCATCCACCCAGAGCAGCAGCAGCAGGTTCACACAGCTGCCGCTAGGCGGCAGCAAGACGTGATGGCACGTATTGTCGCCATGTTCTCACATTCCGAGTTTAGTGTCTTATAGGCATACCTATGAAACACACTTCTCTAATGTGTGGGATAAATGGCGCTGATTGGAGCTGGTAGCAGGTCTTGAAGACTCTCAAAACAAGCGAATATTTTTGCGAAACTGTCTTCACTGCTAACACAAATTGCATTACTCTTTCAGTGGTACTTTCTCACGATACTAATCGATTTAATGACAGAATGCAAGGCAACTTTTAACTCACACATCAAGTACAGCACAAGAAGACACAGTGTGTGACCATCTAAATTATTGAGTAACTCCTATTCATCCAATGGCGCCAGAAGACAATAGTGACTGCAAAAAGAGACACAGTAGCCTCACGAACCATTAAAAACACCATTCATATTGCACATTTTGAAACACAGCAGTGTAGGTCACTACTAGCGCATGGATGGGTGAATGCGAGTTGTGTGAGGTAGTAGTAGGAATGATGGACATAGTTCCGTTTTCAGTACAATACCAGGTGATATATTTGTGTTGATCCAAGTTTACACAGGGCAGGTCTACTTGGCAACAGTGAAACACTGTGATGGAGATGTGTGAATGAGCCTAAAATGTTGAGGGGACATGTGGTAAGAGAAACCAGGTTAGCATTGTGTTAGTAGCTGTAGTTATGTTCCTGTGAAATGTCAGTCAGATGTAATCCAGTTTGGTGAATGTTGTTATTACAGGAAGAATTGCTAGTGCAAAACAAAGAGTGATAGATTTAGTATCTGAAAGCAGTTAATAACTGAGTAGCTACTGGTGTCATGTGACACAAACTGGTTTGTGATGTTGCTGTCTATTCCAAAATCCTGAAGCTTGCTAGTGTTTTGTGTCTTGACTGCCTCTGTATCTGCTTATGTGCTAGAGCTTCTGTGTATGTGACATGATGAATATTGCATGCAGGGTTTGTCCAATCTTTCTGCTAGACACAGGATGAGAGGTGCATCAGCTGTAATTGTGAACAGCATCGACTTGTATGACATTGATGGGATTCAAAGTGCTGTCAAAATAGTAGAGCCTCACATCTAAATACTATATGTTAATACTAGCATACTGGTCTGCTTTCTAAACACTTCAGTGTTGTGGTATTCATTGGCTGACACTTTTGAATTTAATTTAGGTAACTATATGTAGTGGCAGATTGCCAGACATGTGGGAAAATACTTTGTGCATCACACCAGTGAAATTTGTACATGACATGCTTGTGCACCACAGATTTGCTGTAATAGTTGGTTTTTAGGTGAAGGGCAGTGGCTTATTACACAGGCAGATATGCTTCAGTTAAGAATCTGATGAGGTGTCACCTGCAGTCTGTATTATGAGGCTGCAGCTGGATAGCAAGGCCACTAGGAAAGTTACTTGAAACATAATGTTAAATGAACTTCCTGTAAAGGGGTAGCTTGCACACTTAATGATTAAAGAGACATCTTCCTTCACATGTTTATTTATGGTGCTGAAACAATTATGGCATCAGCTGCAGCCATGAAGATGAATAAAGTTAAATGTTGTGGGTCTGTGTGCAGTCAGTATGTGATAGTGGCATACAGGCACCAGAAGCTTTGTAGGCGTTAGAGAAAAATAAATATTAGGTAATGCAAGCTAATTTTAGAGCGCTAGAGTGTATTTAAGCAGTAGTGTGAGTGAAAGTATGTGAGTGAGAAAGATTTGGAACATGCAGCTATCTTGTGTAAAGTTGATGTAAGGTTTCCAAATGTTGTGTGTGGCAGTAGGTGTGTGTTATGAAATGACGTGATTGAGACAGTAGGAAGAGATGTTGTGACAGCAGAGTGTGATACTGAGGAAGAGAAGAGGCTTTTGCCTGTGCTAGGCTTAGTCTTAGACTGGCTGTGATTTGTGTCAGGTTTGTGAATGAGCTGAAGGGGTGCTAGTGACATGTACTTGTGTCAGTGTAGTTGTGGTTTTGGTGTGCTTGCTGAGTTGTTATTAGAGTGACATTTTAGATGTGCATTGGTGATGTAAGGGATAGGTTTATTGCCAGTTTTATCATGTTCTGTTGTGAATGAAAGAGAGTGGAGGAGAACTGCGTAAATGGACAGCATAGTTTGTGACAAGTGGGTGCAGATATGAAGCGAAACTTGTGTAGGTGGCTGAGGGTATTAGCAGCTGATGTGAGACATGAGAGAGTGAGATTGCGAAAAAAATGTGGAACGCTTCACGATTTTGCGTGTCATCCTTGCGCAGGGGCCATGCTAATCTTCTCTGTATCGTTCCAATTTTAGTATATGTACCGCCGAAGCGAGTACATTCGAGGAGCCCTCTGAAATTGTATATATAGTTATGGCGTCGCGTCAAATATGGGTCGGCTTGGACGTAGCTTTACGCAGCTCTGGCGAGGAACACAAGGCCTGCCGAGTGCTAATCTGTGAATTAATTACTGCGAGGTGTCGTTCTTAGTAAGTGGCAGCTCTGTTAACTGTATTATTTGGCAGTATTGGATGTAAAACTTAGATCGTAGAGTCGCTTGCTCTCGCAGCATCCACCCAGAGCAGCAGCAGCAGGTTCACACAGCTGCCGCTAGGCGGCAGCAAGACGTGATGGCACGTATTGTCGCCATGTTCTCACATTCCGAGTTTAGTGTCTTATAGGCATACCTATGAAACACACTTCTCTAATGTGTGGGATAAATGGCGCTGATTGGAGCTGGTAGCAGGTCTTGAAGACTCTCAAAACAAGCGAATATTTTTGCGAAACTGTCTTCACTGCTAACACAAATTGCATTACTCTTTCAGTGGTACTTTCTCACGATACTAATCGATTTAATGACAGAGTGCAAGGCAACTTTTAACTCACACATCAAGTACAGCACAAGAAGACACAGTGTGTGACCATCTAAATTATTGAGTAACTCCTATTCATCCAATGGCGCCAGAAGACAATAGTGACTGCAAAAAGAGACACAGTAGCCTCACGAACCATTAAAAACACCATTCATATTGCACACTTTGAAACACAGCAGTGTAGGTCACTACTAGCGCATGGATGGGTGAATGCGAGTTGTGTGAGGTAGTAGTAGGAATGATGGACATAGTTCCGCTTTCAGTACAATACCAGGTGATATATTTGTGTTGATCCAAGTTTACACAGGGCAGGTCTACTTGGCAACAGTGAAACACTGTGATGGAGATGTGTGAATGAGCCTAAAATGTTGAGGGGACATGTGGTAAGAGAAACCAGGTCAGCATTGTGTTAGTAGCTGTAGTTATGTTCCTGTGAAATGTCAGTCAGATGTAATCCAGTTTGGTGAATGTTGTTATTACAGGAAGAATTGCTAGTGCAAAACAAAGAGTGATAGATTTAGTATCTGAAAGCAGTTAATAACTGAGTAGCTACTGGTGTCATGTGACACAAACTGGTTTGTGATGTTGCTGTCTATTCCAAAATCCTGAAGCTTGCTAGTGTTTTGTGTCTTGACTGCCTCTGTATCTGCTTATGTGCTAGAGCTTCTGTGTATGTGACATGATGAATATTGCATGCAGGGTTTGTCCAATCTTTCTGCTAGACACAGGATGAGAGGTGCATCAGCTGTAATTGTGAACAGCATCGACTTGTATGACATTGATGGGATTCAAAGTGCTGTCAAAATAGTAGAGCCTCACATCTAAATACTATATGTTAATACTAGCATACTGGTCTGCTTTCTAAACACTTCAGTGTTGTGGTATTCATTGGCTGACACTTTTGAATTTAAGCTAGGTAACTATATGTAGTGGCAGATTGCCAGACATGTGGGAAAATACTTTGTGCGTCACACCAGTGAAATTTGTACATGACATGCTTGTGCACCACAGATTTGCTGTAATAGTTGGTTTTTAGGTGAAGGGCAGTGGCTTATTACACAGGCAGATATGCTTCAGTTAAGAATCTGATGAGGTGTCACCTGCAGTCTGTATTATGAGGCTGCAGCTGGATAGCAAGGCCACTAGGAAAGTTACTTGAAACATAATGTTAAATGAACTTCCTGTAAAGGGGTAGCTTGCACACTTAATGATTAAAGAGACATCTTCCTTCACATGTTTATTTATGGTGCTGAAACAATTATGGCATCAGCTGCAGCCATGAAGATGAATAAAGTTAAATGTTGTGGGTCTGTGTGCAGTCAGTATGTGATAGTGGCATACAGGCACCAGAAGCTTTGTAGGCGTTAGAGAAAAATAAATATTAGGTAATGCAAGCTAATTTTAGAGCGCTAGAGTGTATTTAAGCAGTAGTGTGAGTGAAAGTATGTGAGTGAGAAAGATTTGGAACATGCAGCTATCTTGTGTAAAGTTGATGTAAGGTTTCCAAATGTTGTGTGTGGCAGTAGGTGTGTGTTATGAAATGACGTGATTGAGACAGTAGGAAGAGATGTTGTGACAGCAGAGTGTGATACTGAGGAAGAGAAGAGGCTTTTGCCTGTGCTAGGCTTAGTCTTAGACTGGCTGTGATTTGTGTCAGGTTTGTGAATGAGCTGAAGGGGTGCTAGTGACATGTACTTGTGTCAGTGTAGTTGTGGTTTTGGTGTGCTTGCTGAGTTGTTATTAGAGTGACATTTTAGATGTGCATTGGTGATGTAAGGGATAGGTTTATTGCCAGTTTTATCATGTTCTGTTGTGAATGAAAGAGAGTGGAGGAGAACTGCGTAAATGGACAGCATAGTTTGTGACAAGTGGGTGCAGATATGAAGCGAAACTTGTGTAGGTGGCTGAGGGTATTAGCAGCTGATGTGAGACATGAGAGAGTGAGATTGCGAAAAAAATGTGGAACGCTTCACGATTTTGCGTGTCATCCTTGCGCAGGGGCCATGCTAATCTTCTCTGTATCGTTCCAATTTTAGTATATGTACCGCCGAAGCGAGTACATTCGAGGAGCCCTCTGAAATTGTATATATAGTTATGGCGTCGCGTCAAATATGGTTCGGCTTGGACGTAGCTTTACGCAGCTCTGGCGAGGAACACAAGGCCTGCCGAGTGCTAATCTGTGAATTAATTACTGCGAGGTGTCGTTCTTAGTAAGTGGCAGCTCTGTTAACTGTATTATTTGGCAGTATTGGATGTAAAACTTAGATCGTAGAGTCGCTTGCTCTCGCAGCATCCACCCAGAGCAGCAGCAGCAGGTTCACACAGCTGCCGCTAGGCGGCAGCAAGACGTGATGGCACGTATTGTCGCCATGTTCTCACATTCCGAGTTTAGTGTCTTATAGGCATACCTATGAAACACACTTCTCTAATGTGTGGGATAAATGGCGCTGATTGGAGCTGGTAGCAGGTCTTGAAGACTCTCAAAACAAGCGAATATTTTTGCGAAACTGTCTTCACTGCTAACACAAATTGCATTACTCTTTCAGTGGTACTTTCTCACGATACTAATCGATTTAATGACAGAGTGCAAGGCAACTTTTAACTCACACATCAAGTACAGCACAAGAAGACACAGTGTGTGACCATCTAAATTATTGAGTAACTCCTATTCATCCAATGGCGCCAGAAGACAATAGTGACTGCAAAAAGAGACACAGTAGCCTCACGAACCATTAAAAACACCATTCATATTGCACACTTTGAAACACAGCAGTGTAGGTCACTACTAGCGCATGGATGGGTGAATGCGAGTTGTGTGAGGTAGTAGTAGGAATGATGGACATAGTTCCGCTTTCAGTACAATACCAGGTGATATATTTGTGTTGATCCAAGTTTACACAGGGCAGGTCTACTTGGCAACAGTGAAACACTGTGATGGAGATGTGTGAATGAGCCTAAAATGTTGAGGGGACATGTGGTAAGAGAAACCAGGTCAGCATTGTGTTAGTAGCTGTAGTTATGTTCCTGTGAAATGTCAGTCAGATGTAATCCAGTTTGGTGAATGTTGTTATTACAGGAAGAATTGCTAGTGCAAAACAAAGAGTGATAGATTTAGTATCTGAAAGCAGTTAATAACTGAGTAGCTACTGGTGTCATGTGACACAAACTGGTTTGTGATGTTGCTGTCTATTCCAAAATCCTGAAGCTTGCTAGTGTTTTGTGTCTTGACTGCCTCTGTATCTGCTTATGTGCTAGAGCTTCTGTGTATGTGACATGATGAATATTGCATGCAGGGTTTGTCCAATCTTTCTGCTAGACACAGGATGAGAGGTGCATCAGCTGTAATTGTGAACAGCATCGACTTGTATGACATTGATGGGATTCAAAGTGCTGTCAAAATAGTAGAGCCTCACATCTAAATACTATATGTTAATACTAGCATACTGGTCTGCTTTCTAAACACTTCAGTGTTGTGGTATTCATTGGCTGACACTTTTGAATTTAAGCTAGGTAACTATATGTAGTGGCAGATTGCCAGACATGTGGGAAAATACTTTGTGCGTCACACCAGTGAAATTCGTACATGACATGCTTGTGCACCACAGATTTGCTGTAATAGTTGGTTTTTAGGTGAAGGGCAGTGGCTTATTACACAGGCAGATATGCTTCAGTTAAGAATCTGATGAGGTGTCACCTGCAGTCTGTATTATGAGGCTGCAGCTGGATAGCAAGGCCACTAGGAAAGTTACTTGAAACATAATGTTAAATGAACTTCCTGTAAAGGGGTAGCTTGCACACTTAATGATTAAAGAGACATCTTCCTTCACATGTTTATTTATGGTGCTGAAACAATTATGGCATCAGCTGCAGCCATGAAGATGAATAAAGTTAAATGTTGTGGGTCTGTGTGCAGTCAGTATGTGATAGTGGCATACAGGCACCAGAAGCTTTGTAGGCGTTAGAGAAAAATAAATATTAGGTAATGCAAGCCTATTTTAGAGCGCTAGAGTGTATTTAAGCAGTAGTGTGAGTGAAAGTATGTGAGTGAGAAAGATTTGGAACATGCAGCTATCTTGTGTAAAGTTGATGTAAGGTTTCCAAATGTTGTGTGTGGCAGTAGGTGTGTGTTATGAAATGACGTGATTGAGACAGTAGGAAGAGATGTTGTGACAGCAGAGTGTGATACTGAGGAAGAGAAGAGGCTTTTGCCTGTGCTAGGCTTAGTCTTAGACTGGCTGTGATTTGTGTCAGGTTTGTGAATGAGCTGAAGGGGTGCTAGTGACATGTACTTGTGTCAGTGTAGTTGTGGTTTTGGTGTGCTTGCTGAGTTGTTATTAGAGTGACATTTTAGATGTGCATTGGTGATGTAAGGGATAGGTTTATTGCCAGTTTTATCATGTTCTGTTGTGAATGAAAGAGAGTGGAGGAGAACTGCGTAAATGGACAGCATAGTTTGTGACAAGTGGGTGCAGATATGAAGCGAAACTTGTGTAGGTGGCTGAGGGTATTAGCAGCTGATGTGAGACATGAGAGAGTGAGATTGCGAAAAAAATGTGGAACGCTTCACGATTTTGCGTGTCATCCTTGCGCAGGGGCCATGCTAATCTTCTCTGTATCGTTCCAATTTTTGTATATGTACCGCCGAAGCGAGTACATTCGAGGAGCCCTCTGAAATTGTATATATAGTTATGGCGTCGCGTCAAATATGGTTCGGCTTGGACGTAGCTTTACGCAGCTCTGGCGAGGAACACAAGGCCTGCCGAGTGCTAATCTGTGAATTAATTACTGCGAGGTGTCGTTCTTAGTAAGTGGCAGCTCTGTTAACTGTATTATTTGGCAGTATTGGATGTAAAACTTAGATCGTAGAGTCGCTTGCTCTCGCAGCATCCACCCAGAGCAGCAGCAGCAGGTTCACACAGCTGCCGCTAGGCGGCAGCAAGACGTGATGGCACGTATTGTCGCCATGTTCTCACATTCCGAGTTTAGTGTCTTATAGGCATACCTATGAAACACACTTCTCTAATGTGTGGGATAAATGGCGCTGATTGGAGCTGGTAGCAGGTCTTGAAGACTCTCAAAACAAGCGAATATTTTTGCGAAACTGTCTTCACTGCTAACACAAATTGCATTACTCCTTCAAGGGTACTTTCTCACGATACTAATCGATTTAATGACAGAATGCAAGGCAACTTTTAACTCACACATCAAGTACAGCACAAGAAGACACAGTGTGTGACCATCTAAATTATTGAGTAACTCCTATTCATCCAATGGCGCCAGAAGACAATAGTGACTGCAAAAAGAGACACAGTAGCCTCACGAACCATTAAAAACACCATTCATATTGCACACTTTGAAACACAGCAGTGTAGGTCACTACTAGCGCATGGATGGGTGAATGCGAGTTGTGTGAGGTAGTAGTAGGAATGATGGACATAGTTCCGTTTTCAGTACAATACCAGGTGATATATTTGTGTTGATCCAAGTTTACACAGGGCAGGTCTACTTGGCAACAGTGAAACACTGTGATGGAGATGTGTGAATGAGCCTAAAATGTTGAGGGGACATGTGGTAAGAGAAACCAGGTCAGCATTGTGTTAGTAGCTGTAGTTATGTTCCTGTGAAATGTCAGTCAGATGTAATCCAGTTTGGTGAATGTTGTTATTACAGGAAGAATTGCTAGTGCAAAACAAAGAGTGATAGATTTAGTATCTGAAAGCAGTTAATAACTGAGTAGCTACTGGTGTCATGTGACACAAACTGGTTTGTGATGTTGCTGTCTATTCCAAAATCCTGAAGCTTGCTAGTGTTTTGTGTCTTGACTGCCTCTGTATCTGCTTATGTGCTAGAGCTTCTGTGTATGTGACATGATGAATATTGCATGCAGGGTTTGTCCAATCTTTCTGCTAGACACAGGATGAGAGGTGCATCAGCTGTAATTGTGAACAGCATCGACTTGTATGACATTGATGGGATTCAAAGTGCTGTCAAAATAGTAGAGCCTCACATCTAAATACTATATGTTAATACTAGCATACTGGTCTGCTTTCTAAACACTTCAGTGTTGTGGTATTCATTGGCTGACACTTTTGAATTTAAGCTAGGTAACTATATGTAGTGGCAGATTGCCAGACATGTGGGAAAATACTTTGTGCGTCACACCAGTGAAATTTGTACATGACATGCTTGTGCACCACAGATTTGCTGTAATAGTTGGTTTTTAGGTGAAGGGCAGTGGCTTATTACACAGGCAGATATGCTTCAGTTAAGAATCTGATGAGGTGTCACCTGCAGTCTGTATTATGAGGCTGCAGCTGGATAGCAAGGCCACTAGGAAAGTTACTTGAAACATAATGTTAAATGAACTTCCTGTAAAGGGGTAGCTTGCACACTTAATGATTAAAGAGACATCTTCCTTCACATGTTTATTTATGGTGCTGAAACAATTATGGCATCAGCTGCAGCCATGAAGATGAATAAAGTTAAATGTTGTGGGTCTGTGTGCAGTCAGTATGTGATAGTGGCATACAGGCACCAGAAGCTTTGTAGGCGTTAGAGAAAAATAAATATTAGGTAATGCAAGCTAATTTTAGAGCGCTAGAGTGTATTTAAGCAGTAGTGTGAGTGAAAGTATGTGAGTGAGAAAGATTTGGAACATGCAGCTATCTTGTGTAAAGTTGATGTAAGGTTTCCAAATGTTGTGTGTGGCAGTAGGTGTGTGTTATGAAATGACGTGATTGAGACAGTAGGAAGAGATGTTGTGACAGCAGAGTGTGATACTGAGGAAGAGAAGAGGCTTTTGCCTGTGCTAGGCTTAGTCTTAGACTGGCTGTGATTTGTGTCAGGTTTGTGAATGAGCTGAAGGGGTGCTAGTGACATGTACTTGTGTCAGTGTAGTTGTGGTTTTGGTGTGCTTGCTGAGTTGTTATTAGAGTGACATTTTAGATGTGCATTGGTGATGTAAGGGATAGGTTTATTGCCAGTTTTATCATGTTCTGTTGTGAATGAAAGAGAGTGGAGGAGAACTGCGTAAATGGACAGCATAGTTTGTGACAAGTGGGTGCAGATATGAAGCGAAACTTGTGTAGGTGGCTGAGGGTATTAGCAGCTGATGTGAGACATGAGAGAGTGAGATTGCGAAAAAAATGTGGAACGCTTCACGATTTTGCGTGTCATCCTTGCGCAGGGGCCATGCTAATCTTCTCTGTATCGTTCCAATTTTAGTATATGTACCGCCGAAGCGAGTACATTCGAGGAGCCCTCTGAAATTGTATATATAGTTATGGCGTCGCGTCAAATATGGTTCGGCTTGGACGTAGCTTTACGCAGCTCTGGCGAGGAACACAAGGCCTGCCGAGTGCTAATCTGTGAATTAATTACTGCGAGGTGTCGTTCTTAGTAAGTGGCAGCTCTGTTAACTGTATTATTTGGCAGTATTGGATGTAAAACTTAGATCGTAGTGTCGCTTGCTCTCGCAGCATCCACCCAGAGCAGCAGCAGCAGGTTCACACAGCTGCCGCTAGGCGGCAGCAAGACGTGATGGCACGTATTGTCGCCATGTTCTCACATTCCGAGTTTAGTGTCTTATAGGCATACCTATGAAACACACTTCTCTAATGTGTGGGATAAATGGCGCTGATTGGAGCTGGTAGCAGGTCTTGAAGACTCTCAAAACAAGCGAATATTTTTGCGAAACTGTCTTCACTGCTAACACAAATTGCATTACTCTTTCAGTGGTACTTTCTCACGATACTAATCGATTTAATGACAGAGTGCAAGGCAACTTTTAACTCACACATCAAGTACAGCACAAGAAGACACAGTGTGTGACCATCTAAATTATTGAGTAACTCCTATTCATCCAATGGCGCCAGAAGACAATAGTGACTGCAAAAAGAGACACAGTAGCCTCACGAACCATTAAAAACACCATTCATATTGCACACTTTGAAACACAGCAGTGTAGGTCACTACTAGCGCATGGATGGGTGAATGCGAGTTGTGTGAGGTAGTAGTAGGAATGATGGACATAGTTCCGTTTTCAGTACAATACCAGGTGATATATTTGTGTTGATCCAAGTTTACACAGGGCAGGTCTACTTGGCAACAGTGAAACACTGTGATGGAGATGTGTGAATGAGCCTAAAATGTTGAGGGGACATGTGGTAAGAGAAACCAGGTTAGCATTGTGTTAGTAGCTGTAGTTATGTTCCTGTGAAATGTCAGTCAGATGTAATCCAGTTTGGTGAATGTTGTTATTACAGGAAGAATTGCTAGTGCAAAACAAAGAGTGATAGATTTAGTATCTGAAAGCAGTTAATAACTGAGTAGCTACTGGTGTCATGTGACACAAACTGGTTTGTGATGTTGCTGTCTATTCCAAAATCCTGAAGCTTGCTAGTGTTTTGTGTCTTGACTGCCTCTGTATCTGCTTATGTGCTAGAGCTTCTGTGTATGTGACATGATGAATATTGCATGCAGGGTTTGTCCAATCTTTCTGCTAGACACAGGATGAGAGGTGCATCAGCTGTAATTGTGAACAGCATCGACTTGTATGACATTGATGGGATTCAAAGTGCTGTCAAAATAGTAGAGCCTCACATCTAAATACTATATGTTAATACTAGCATACTGGTCTGCTTTCTAAACACTTCAGTGTTGTGGTATTCATTGGCTGACACTTTTGAATTTAATTTAGGTAACTATATGTAGTGGCAGATTGCCAGACATGTGGGAAAATACTTTGTGCATCACACCAGTGAAATTTGTACATGACATGCTTGTGCACCACAGATTTGCTGTAATAGTTGGTTTTTAGGTGAAGGGCAGTGGCTTATTACACAGGCAGATATGCTTCAGTTAAGAATCTGATGAGGTGTCACCTGCAGTCTGTATTATGAGGCTGCAGCTGGATAGCAAGGCCACTAGGAAAGTTACTTGAAACATAATGTTAAATGAACTTCCTGTAAAGGGGTAGCTTGCACACTTAGTGATTAAAGAGACATCTTCCTTCACATGTTTATTTATGGTGCTGAAACAATTATGGCATCAGCTGCAGCCATGAAGATGAATAAAGTTAAATGTTGTGGGTCTGTGTGCAGTCAGTATGTGATAGTGGCATACAGGCACCAGAAGCTTTGTAGGCGTTAGAGAAAAATAAATATTAGGTAATGCAAGCTAATTTTAGAGCGCTAGAGTGTATTTAAGCAGTAGTGTGAGTGAAAGTATGTGAGTGAGAAAGATTTGGAACATGCAGCTATCTTGTGTAAAGTTGATGTAAGGTTTCCAAATGTTGTGTGTGGCAGTAGGTGTGTGTTATGAAATGACGTGATTGAGACAGTAGGAAGAGATGTTGTGACAGCAGAGTGTGATACTGAGGAAGAGAAGAGGCTTTTGCCTGTGCTAGGCTTAGTCTTAGACTGGCTGTGATTTGTGTCAGGTTTGTGAATGAGCTGAAGGGGTGCTAGTGACATGTACTTGTGTCAGTGTAGTTGTGGTTTTGGTGTGCTTGCTGAGTTGTTATTAGAGTGACATTTTAGATGTGCATTGGTGATGTAAGGGATAGGTTTATTGCCAGTTTTATCATGTTCTGTTGTGAATGAAAGAGAGTGGAGGAGAACTGCGTAAATGGACAGCATAGTTTGTGACAAGTGGGTGCAGATATGAAGCGAAACTTGTGTAGGTGGCTGAGGGTATTAGCAGCTGATGTGAGACATGAGAGAGTGAGATTGCGAAAAAAATGTGGAACGCTTCACGATTTTGCGTGTCATCCTTGCGCAGGGGCCATGCTAATCTTCTCTGTATCGTTCCAATTTTAGTATATGTACCGCCGAAGCGAGTACATTCGAGGAGCCCTCTGAAATTGTATATATAGTTATGGCGTCGCGTCAAATATGGTTCGGCTTGGACGTAGCTTTACGCAGCTCTGGCGAGGAACACAAGGCCTGCCGAGTGCTAATCTGTGAATTAATTACTGCGAGGTGTCGTTCTTAGTAAGTGGCAGCTCTGTTAACTGTATTATTTGGCAGTATTGGATGTAAAACTTAGATCGTAGAGTCGCTTGCTCTCGCAGCATCCACCCAGAGCAGCAGCAGCAGCAGGTTCACACAGCTGCCGCTAGGCGGCAGCAAGACGTGATGGCACGTATTGTCGCCATGTTCTCACATTCCGAGTTTAGTGTCTTATAGGCATACCTATGAAACACACTTCTCTAATGTGTGGGATAAATGGCGCTGATTGGAGCTGGTAGCAGGTCTTGAAGACTCTCAAAACAAGCGAATATTTTTGCGAAACTGTCTTCACTGCTAACACAAATTGCATTACTCTTTCAGTGGTACTTTCTCACGATACTAATCGATTTAATGACAGAGTGCAAGGCAACTTTTAACTCACACATCAAGTACAGCACAAGAAGACACAGTGTGTGACCATCTAAATTATTGAGTAACTCCTATTCATCCAATGGCGCCAGAAGACAATAGTGACTGCAAAAAGAGACACAGTAGCCTCACGAACCATTAAAAACACCATTCATATTGCACACTTTGAAACACAGCAGTGTAGGTCACTACTAGCGCATGGATGGGTGAATGCGAGTTGTGTGAGGTAGTAGTAGGAATGATGGACATAGTTCCGTTTTCAGTACAATACCAGGTGATATATTTGTGTTGATCCAAGTTTACACAGGGCAGGTCTACTTGGCAACAGTGAAACACTGTGATGGAGATGTGTGAATGAGCCTAAAATGTTGAGGGGACATGTGGTAAGAGAAACCAGGTTAGCATTGTGTTAGTAGCTGTAGTTATGTTCCTGTGAAATGTCAGTCATATGTAATCCAGTTTGGTGAATGTTGTTATTACAGGAAGATTTGCTAGTGCAAAACAAAGAGTGATAGATTTAGTATCTGAAAGCAGTTAATAACTGAGTAGCTACTGGTGTCATGTGACACAAACTGGTTTGTGATGTTGCTGTCTATTCCAAAATCCTGAAGCTTGCTAGTGTTTTGTGTCTTGACTGCCTCTGTATCTGCTTATGTGCTAGAGCTTCTGTGTATGTGACATGATGAATATTGCATGCAGGGTTTGTCCAATCTTTCTGCTAGACACAGGATGAGAGGTGCATCAGCTGTAATTGTGAACAGCATCGACTTGTATGACATTGATGGGATTCAAAGTGCTGTCAAAATAGTAGAGCCTCACATCTAAATACTATATGTTAATACTAGCATACTGGTCTGCTTTCTAAACACTTCAGTGTTGTGGTATTCATTGGCTGACACTTTTGAATTTAATTTAGGTAACTATATGTAGTGGCAGATTGCCAGACATGTGGGAAAATACTTTGTGCGTCACACCAGTGAAATTTGTACATGACTTGCTTGTGCACCACAGATTTGCTGTAATAGTTGGTTTTTAGGTGAAGGGCAGTGGCTTATTACACAGGCAGATATGCTTCAGTTAAGAATCTGATGAGGTGTCACCTGCAGTCTGTATTATGAGGCTGCAGCTGGATAGCAAGGCCACTAGGAAAGTTACTTGAAACATAATGTTAAATGAACTTCCTGTAAAGGGGTAGCTTGCACACTTAATGATTAAAGAGACATCTTCCTTCACATGTTTATTTATGGTGCTGAAACAATTATGGCATCAGCTGCAGCCATGAAGATGAATAAAGTTAAATGTTGTGGGTCTGTGTGCAGTCAGTATGTGATAGTGGCATACAGGCACCAGAAGCTTTGTAGGCGTTAGAGAAAAATAAATATTAGGTAATGCAAGCTAATTTTAGAGCGCTAGAGTGTATTTAAGCAGTAGTGTGAGTGAAAGTATGTGAGTGAGAAAGATTTGGAACATGCAGCTATCTTGTGTAAAGTTGATGTAAGGTTTCCAAATGTTGTGTGTGGCAGTAGGTGTGTGTTATGAAATGACGTGATTGAGACAGTAGGAAGAGATGTTGTGACAGCAGAGTGTGATACTGAGGAAGAGAAGAGGCTTTTGCCTGTGCTAGGCTTAGTCTTAGACTGGCTGTGATTTGTGTCAGGTTTGTGAATGAGCTGAAGGGGTGCTAGTGACATGTACTTGTGTCAGTGTAGTTGTGGTTTTGGTGTGCTTGCTGAGTTGTTATTAGAGTGACATTTTAGATGTGCATTGGTGATGTAAGGGATAGGTTTATTGCCAGTTTTATCATGTTCTGTTGTGAATGAAAGAGAGTGGAGGAGAACTGCGTAAATGGACAGCATAGTTTGTGACAAGTGGGTGCAGATATGAAGCGAAACTTGTGTAGGTGGCTGAGGGTATTAGCAGCTGATGTGAGACATGAGAGAGTGAGATTGCGAAAAAAATGTGGAACGCTTCACGATTTTGCGTGTCATCCTTGCGCAGGGGCCATGCTAATCTTCTCTGTATCGTTCCAATTTTAGTATATGTACCGCCGAAGCGAGTACATTCGAGGAGCCCTCTGAAATTGTATATATAGTTATGGCGTCGCGTCAAATATGGTTCGGCTTGGACGTAGCTTTACGCAGCTCTGGCGAGGAACACAAGGCCTGCCGAGTGCTAATCTGTGAATTAATTACTGCGAGGTGTCGTTCTTAGTAAGTGGCAGCTCTGTTAACTGTATTATTTGGCAGTATTGGATGTAAAACTTAGATCGTAGAGTCGCTTGCTCTCGCAGCATCCACCCAGAGCAGCAGCAGCAGGTTCACACAGCTGCCGCTAGGCGGCAGCAAGACGTGATGGCACGTATTGTCGCCATGTTCTCACATTCCGAGTTTAGTGTCTTATAGGCATACCTATGAAACACACTTCTCTAATGTGTGGGATAAATGGCGCTGATTGGAGCTGGTAGCAGGTCTTGAAGACTCTCAAAACAAGCGAATATTTTTGCGAAACTGTCTTCACTGCTAACACAAATTGCATTACTCTTTCAGTGGTACTTTCTCACGATACTAATCGATTTAATGACAGAGTGCAAGGCAACTTTTAACTCACACATCAAGTACAGCACAAGAAGACACAGTGTGTGACCATCTAAATTATTGAGTAACTCCTATTCATCCAATGGCGCCAGAAGACAATAGTGACTGCAAAAAGAGACACAGTAGCCTCACGAACCATTAAAAACACCATTCATATTGCACACTTTGAAACACAGCAGTGTAGGTCACTACTAGCGCATGGATGGGTGAATGCGAGTTGTGTGAGGTAGTAGTAGGAATGATGGACATAGTTCCGTTTTCAGTACAATACCAGGTGATATATTTGTGTTGATCCAAGTTTACACAGGGCAGGTCTACTTGGCAACAGTGAAACACTGTGATGGAGATGTGTGAATGAGCCTAAAATGTTGAGGGGACATGTGGTAAGAGAAACCAGGTTAGCATTGTGTTAGTAGCTGTAGTTATGTTCCTGTGAAATGTCAGTCATATGTAATCCAGTTTGGTGAATGTTGTTATTACAGGAAGATTTGCTAGTGCAAAACAAAGAGTGATAGATTTAGTATCTGAAAGCAGTTAATAACTGAGTAGCTACTGGTGTCATGTGACACAAACTGGTTTGTGATGTTGCTGTCTATTCCAAAATCCTGAAGCTTGCTAGTGTTTTGTGTCTTGACTGCCTCTGTATCTGCTTATGTGCTAGAGCTTCTGTGTATGTGACATGATGAATATTGCATGCAGGGTTTGTCCAATCTTTCTGCTAGACACAGGATGAGAGGTGCATCAGCTGTAATTGTGAACAGCATCGACTTGTATGACATTGATGGGATTCAAAGTGCTGTCAAAATAGTAGAGCCTCACATCTAAATACTATATGTTAATACTAGCATACTGGTCTGCTTTCTAAACACTTCAGTGTTGTGGTATTCATTGGCTGACACTTTTGAATTTAATTTAGGTAACTATATGTAGTGGCAGATTGCCAGACATGTGGGAAAATACTTTGTGCGTCACACCAGTGAAATTTGTACATGACATGCTTGTGCACCACAGATTTGCTGTAATAGTTGGTTTTTAGGTGAAGGGCAGTGGCTTATTACACAGGCAGATATGCTTCAGTTAAGAATCTGATGAGGTGTCACCTGCAGTCTGTATTATGAGGCTGCAGCTGGATAGCAAGGCCACTAGGAAAGTTACTTGAAACATAATGTTAAATGAACTTCCTGTAAAGGGGTAGCTTGCACACTTAATGATTAAAGAGACATCTTCCTTCACATGTTTATTTATGGTGCTGAAACAATTATGGCATCAGCTGCAGCCATGAAGATGAATAAAGTTAAATGTTGTGGGTCTGTGTGCAGTCAGTATGTGATAGTGGCATACAGGCACCAGAAGCTTTGTAGGCGTTAGAGAAAAATAAATATTAGGTAATGCAAGCTAATTTTAGAGCGCTAGAGTGTATTTAAGCAGTAGTGTGAGTGAAAGTATGTGAGTGAGAAAGATTTGGAACATGCAGCTATCTTGTGTAAAGTTGATGTAAGGTTTCCAAATGTTGTGTGTGGCAGTAGGTGTGTGTTATGAAATGACGTGATTGAGACAGTAGGAAGAGATGTTGTGACAGCAGAGTGTGATACTGAGGAAGAGAAGAGGCTTTTGCCTGTGCTAGGCTTAGTCTTAGACTGGCTGTGATTTGTGTCAGGTTTGTGAATGAGCTGAAGGGGTGCTAGTGACATGTACTTGTGTCAGTGTAGTTGTGGTTTTGGTGTGCTTGCTGAGTTGTTATTAGAGTGACATTTTAGATGTGCATTGGTGATGTAAGGGATAGGTTTATTGCCAGTTTTATCATGTTCTGTTGTGAATGAAAGAGAGTGGAGGAGAACTGCGTAAATGGACAGCATAGTTTGTGACAAGTGGGTGCAGATATGAAGCGAAACTTGTGTAGGTGGCTGAGGGTATTAGCAGCTGATGTGAGACATGAGAGAGTGAGATTGCGAAAAAAATGTGGAACGCTTCACGATTTTGCGTGTCATCCTTGCGCAGGGGCCATGCTAATCTTCTCTGTATCGTTCCAATTTTAGTATATGTACCGCCGAAGCGAGTACATTCGAGGAGCCCTCTGAAATTGTATATATAGTTATGGCGTCGCGTCAAATATGGTTCGGCTTGGACGTAGATTTACGCAGCTCTGGCGAGGAACACAAGGCCTGCCGAGTGCTAATCTGTGAATTAATTACTGCGAGGTGTCGTTCTTAGTAAGTGGCAGCTCTGTTAACTGTATTATTTGGCAGTATTGGATGTAAAACTTAGATCGTAGAGTCGCTTGCTCTCGCAGCATCCACCCAGAGCAGCAGCAGCAGGTTCACACAGCTGCCGCTAGGCGGCAGCAAGAAGTGATGGCACGTATTGTCGCCATGTTCACACATTCCGAGTTTAGTGTCTTATAGGCATACCTATGAAACACACTTCTCTAATGTGTGGGATAAATGGCGCTGATTGGAGCTGGTAGCAGGTCTTGAAGACTCTCAAAACAAGCGAATATTTTTGCGAAACTGTCTTCACTGCTAACACAAATTGCATTACTCTTTCAGTGGTACTTTCTCACGATACTAATCGATTTAATGACAGAGTGCAAGGCAACTTTTAACTCACACATCAAGTACAGCACAAGAAGACACAGTGTGTGACCATCTAAATTATTGAGTAACTCCTATTCATCCAATGGCGCCAGAAGACAATAGTGACTGCAAAAAGAGACACAGTAGCCTCACGAACCATTAAAAACACCATTCATATTGCACACTTTGAAACACAGCAGTGTAGGTCACTACTAGCGCATGGATGGGTGAATGCGAGTTGTGTGAGGTAGTAGTAGGAATGATGGACATAGTTCCGTTTTCAGTACAATACCAGGTGATATATTTGTGTTGATCCAAGTTTACACAGGGCAGGTCTACTTGGCAACAGTGAAACACTGTGATGGAGATGTGTGAATGAGCCTAAAATGTTGAGGGGACATGTGGTAAGAGAAACCAGGTCAGCATTGTGTTAGTAGCTGTAGTTATGTTCCTGTGAAATGTCAGTCAGATGTAATCCAGTTTGGTGAATGTTGTTATTACAGGAAGAATTGCTAGTGCAAAACAAAGAGTGATAGATTTAGTATCTGAAAGCAGTTAATAACTGAGTAGCTACTGGTGTCATGTGACACAAACTGGTTTGTGATGTTGCTGTCTATTCCAAAATCCTGAAGCTTGCTAGTGTTTTGTGTCTTGACTGCCTCTGTATCTGCTTATGTGCTAGAGCTTCTGTGTATGTGACATGATGAATATTGCATGCAGGGTTTGTCCAATCTTTCTGCTAGACACAGGATGAGAGGTGCATCAGCTGTAATTGTGAACAGCATCGACTTGTATGACATTGATGGGATTCAAAGTGCTGTCAAAATAGTAGAGCCTCACATCTAAATACTATATGTTAATACTAGCATACTGGTCTGCTTTCTAAACACTTCAGTGTTGTGGTATTCATTGGCTGACACTTTTGAATTTAAGCTAGGTAACTATATGTAGTGGCAGATTGCCAGACATGTGGGAAAATACTTTGTGCGTCACACCAGTGAAATTTGTACATGACATGCTTGTGCACCACAGATTTGCTGTAATAGTTGGTTTTTAGGTGAAGGGCAGTGGCTTATTACACAGGCAGATATGCTTCAGTTAAGAATCTGATGAGGTGTCACCTGCAGTCTGTATTATGAGGCTGCAGCTGGATAGCAAGGCCACTAGGAAAGTTACTTGAAACATAATGTTAAATGAACTTCCTGTAAAGGGGTAGCTTGCACACTTAATGATTAAAGAGACATCTTCCTTCACATGTTTATTTATGGTGCTGAAACAATTATGGCATCAGCTGCAGCCATGAAGATGAATAAAGTTAAATGTTGTGGGTCTGTGTGCAGTCAGTATGTGATAGTGGCATACAGGCACCAGAAGCTTTGTAGGCGTTAGAGAAAAATAAATATTAGGTAATGCAAGCTAATTTTAGAGCGCTAGAGTGTATTTAAGCAGTAGTGTGAGTGAAAGTATGTGAGTGAGAAAGATTTGGAACATGCAGCTATCTTGTGTAAAGTTGATGTAAGGTTTCCAAATGTTGTGTGTGGCAGTAGGTGTGTGTTATGAAATGACGTGATTGAGACAGTAGGAAGAGATGTTGTGACAGCAGAGTGTGATACTGAGGAAGAGAAGAGGCTTTTGCCTGTGCTAGGCTTAGTCTTAGACTGGCTGTGATTTGTGTCAGGTTTGTGAATGAGCTGAAGGGGTGCTAGTGACATGTACTTGTGTCAGTGTAGTTGTGGTTTTGGTGTGCTTGCTGAGTTGTTATTAGAGTGACATTTTAGATGTGCATTGGTGATGTAAGGGATAGGTTTATTGCCAGTTTTATCATGTTCTGTTGTGAATGAAAGAGAGTGGAGGAGAACTGCGTAAATGGACAGCATAGTTTGTGACAAGTGGGTGCAGATATGAAGCGAAACTTGTGTAGGTGGCTGAGGGTATTAGCAGCTGATGTGAGACATGAGAGAGTGAGATTGCGAAAAAAATGTGGAACGCTTCACGATTTTGCGTGTCATCCTTGCGCAGGGGCCATGCTAATCTTCTCTGTATCGTTCCAATTTTAGTATATGTACCGCCGAAGCGAGTACATTCGAGGAGCCCTCTGAAATTGTATATATAGTTATGGCGTCGCGTCAAATATGGTTCGGCTTGGACGTAGATTTACGCAGCTCTGGCGAGGAACACAAGGCCTGCCGAGTGCTAATCTGTGAATTAATTACTGCGAGGTGTCGTTCTTAGTAAGTGGCAGCTCTGTTAACTGTATTATTTGGCAGTATTGGATGTAAAACTTAGATCGTAGAGTCGCTTGCTCTCGCAGCATCCACCCAGAGCAGCAGCAGCAGGTTCACACAGCTGCCGCTAGGCGGCAGCAAGAAGTGATGGCACGTATTGTCGCCATGTTCACACATTCCGAGTTTAGTGTCTTATAGGCATACCTATGAAACACACTTCTCTAATGTGTGGGATAAATGGCGCTGATTGGAGCTGGTAGCAGGTCTTGAAGACTCTCAAAACAAGCGAATATTTTTGCGAAACTGTCTTCACTGCTAACACAAATTGCATTACTCTTTCAGTGGTACTTTCTCACGATACTAATCGATTTAATGACAGAGTGCAAGGCAACTTTTAACTCACACATCAAGTACAGCACAAGAAGACACAGTGTGTGACCATCTAAATTATTGAGTAACTCCTATTCATCCAATGGCGCCAGAAGACAATAGTGACTGCAAAAAGAGACACAGTAGCCTCACGAACCATTAAAAACACCACTCATATTGCACACTTTGAAACACAGCAGTGTAGGTCACTACTAGCGCATGGATGGGTGAATGCGAGTTGTGTGAGGTAGTAGTAGGAATGATGGACATAGTTCCGCTTTCAGTACAATACCAGGTGATATATTTGTGTTGATCCAAGTTTACACAGGGCAGGTCTACTTGGCAACAGTGAAACACTGTGATGGAGATGTGTGAATGAGCCTAAAATGTTGAGGGGACATGTGGTAAGAGAAACCAGGTCAGCATTGTGTTAGTAGCTGTAGTTATGTTCCTGTGAAATGTCAGTCAGATGTAATCCAGTTTGGTGAATGTTGTTATTACAGGAAGAATTGCTAGTGCAAAACAAAGAGTGATAGATTTAGTATCTGAAAGCAGTTAATAACTGAGTAGCTACTGGTGTCATGTGACACAAACTGGTTTGTGATGTTGCTGTCTATTCCAAAATCCTGAAGCTTGCTAGTGTTTTGTGTCTTGACTGCCTCTGTATCTGCTTATGTGCTAGAGCTTCTGTGTATGTGACATGATGAATATTGCATGCAGGGTTTGTCCAATCTTTCTGCTAGACACAGGATGAGAGGTGCATCAGCTGTAATTGTGAACAGCATCGACTTGTATGACATTGATGGGATTCAAAGTGCTGTCAAAATAGTAGAGCCTCACATCTAAATACTATATGTTAATACTAGCATACTGGTCTGCTTTCTAAACACTTCAGTGTTGTGGTATTCATTGGCTGACACTTTTGAATTTAAGCTAGGTAACTATATGTAGTGGCAGATTGCCAGACATGTGGGAAAATACTTTGTGCGTCACACCAGTGAAATTTGTACATGACATGCTTGTGCACCACAGATTTGCTGTAATAGTTGGTTTTTAGGTGAAGGGCAGTGGCTTATTACACAGGCAGATATGCTTCAGTTAAGAATCTGATGAGGTGTCACCTGCAGTCTGTATTATGAGGCTGCAGCTGGATAGCAAGGCCACTAGGAAAGTTACTTGAAACATAATGTTAAATGAACTTCCTGTAAAGGGGTAGCTTGCACACTTAATGATTAAAGAGACATCTTCCTTCACATGTTTATTTATGGTGCTGAAACAATTATGGCATCAGCTGCAGCCATGAAGATGAATAAAGTTAAATGTTGTGGGTCTGTGTGCAGTCAGTATGTGATAGTGGCATACAGGCACCAGAAGCTTTGTAGGCGTTAGAGAAAAATAAATATTAGGTAATGCAAGCTAATTTTAGAGCGCTAGAGTGTATTTAAGCAGTAGTGTGAGTGAAAGTATGTGAGTGAGAAAGATTTGGAACATGCAGCTATCTTGTGTAAAGTTGATGTAAGGTTTCCAAATGTTGTGTGTGGCAGTAGGTGTGTGTTATGAAATGACGTGATTGAGACAGTAGGAAGAGATGTTGTGACAGCAGAGTGTGATACTGAGGAAGAGAAGAGGCTTTTGCCTGTGCTAGGCTTAGTCTTAGACTGGCTGTGATTTTTGTCAGGTTTGTGAATGAGCTGAAGGGGTGCTAGTGACATGTACTTGTGTCAGTGTAGTTGTGGTTTTGGTGTGCTTGCTGAGTTGTTATTAGAGTGACATTTTAGATGTGCATTGGTGATGTAAGGGATAGGTTTATTGCCAGTTTTATCATGTTCTGTTGTGAATGAAAGAGAGTGGAGGAGAACTGCGTAAATGGACAGCATAGTTTGTGACAAGTGGGTGCAGATATGAAGCGAAACTTGTGTAGGTGGCTGAGGGTATTAGCAGCTGATGTGAGACATGAGAGAGTGAGATTGCGAAAAAAATGTGGAACGCTTCACGATTTTGCGTGTCATCCTTGCGCAGGGGCCATGCTAATCTTCTCTGTATCGTTCCAATTTTAGTATATGTACCGCCGAAGCGAGTACATTCGAGGAGCCCTCTGAAATTGTATATATAGTTATGGCGTCGCGTCAAATATGGTTCGGCTTGGACGTAGTTTTACGCAGCTCTGGCGAGGAACACAAGGCCTGCCGAGTGCTAATCTGTGAATTAATTACTGCGAGGTGTCGTTCTTAGTAAGTGGCAGCTCTGTTAACTGTATTATTTGGCAGTATTGGATGTAAAACTTAGATCGTAGAGTCGCTTGCTCTCGCAGCATCCACCCAGAGCAGCAGCAGCAGGTTCACACAGCTGCCGCTAGGCGGCAGCAAGACGTGATGGCACGTATTGTCGCCATGTTCTCACATTCCGAGTTTAGTGTCTTATAGGCATACCTATGAAACACACTTCTCTAATGTGTGGGATAAATGGCGCTGATTGGAGCTGGTAGCAGGTCTTGAAGACTCTCAAAACAAGCGAATATTTTTGCGAAACTGTCTTCACTGCTAACACAAATTGCATTACTCTTTCAGTGGTACTTTCTCACGATACTAATCGATTTAATGACAGAGTGCAAGGCAACTTTTAACTCACACATCAAGTACAGCACAAGAAGACACAGTGTGTGACCATCTAAATTATTGAGTAACTCCTATTCATCCAATGGCGCCAGAAGACAATAGTGACTGCAAAAAGAGACACAGTAGCCTCACGAACCATTAAAAACACCATTCATATTGCACATTTTGAAACACAGCAGTGTAGGTCACTACTAGCGCATGGATGGGTGAATGCGAGTTGTGTGAGGTAGTAGTAGGAATGATGGACATAGTTCCGTTTTCAGTACAATACCAGGTGATATATTTGTGTTGATCCAAGTTTACACAGGGCAGGTCTACTTGGCAACAGTGAAACACTGTGATGGAGATGTGTGAATGAGCCTAAAATGTTGAGGGGACATGTGGTAAGAGAAACCAGGTTAGCATTGTGTTAGTAGCTGTAGTTATGTTCCTGTGAAATGTCAGTCAGATGTAATCCAGTTTGGTGAATGTTGTTATTACAGGAAGAATTGCTAGTGCAAAACAAAGAGTGATAGATTTAGTATCTGAAAGCAGTTAATAACTGAGTAGCTACTGGTGTCATGTGACACAAACTGGTTTGTGATGTTGCTGTCTATTCCAAAATCCTGAAGCTTGCTAGTGTTTTGTGTCTTGACTGCCTCTGTATCTGCTTATGTGCTAGAGCTTCTGTGTATGTGACATGATGAATATTGCATGCAGGGTTTGTCCAATCTTTCTGCTAGACACAGGATGAGAGGTGCATCAGCTGTAATTGTGAACAGCATCGACTTGTATGACATTGATGGGATTCAAAGTGCTGTCAAAATAGTAGAGCCTCACATCTAAATACTATATGTTAATACTAGCATACTGGTCTGCTTTCTAAACACTTCAGTGTTGTGGTATTCATTGGCTGACACTTTTGAATTTAATTTAGGTAACTATATGTAGTGGCAGATTGCCAGACATGTGGGAAAATACTTTGTGCATCACACCAGTGAAATTTGTACATGACATGCTTGTGCACCACAGATTTGCTGTAATAGTTGGTTTTTAGGTGAAGGGCAGTGGCTTATTACACAGGCAGATATGCTTCAGTTAAGAATCTGATGAGGTGTCACCTGCAGTCTGTATTATGAGGCTGCAGCTGGATAGCAAGGCCACTAGGAAAGTTACTTGAAACATAATGTTAAATGAACTTCCTGTAAAGGGGTAGCTTGCACACTTAATGATTAAAGAGACATCTTCCTTCACATGTTTATTTATGGTGCTGAAACAATTATGGCATCAGCTGCAGCCATGAAGATGAATAAAGTTAAATGTTGTGGGTCTGTGTGCAGTCAGTATGTGATAGTGGCATACAGGCACCAGAAGCTTTGTAGGCGTTAGAGAAAAATAAATATTAGGTAATGCAAGCTAATTTTAGAGCGCTAGAGTGTATTTAAGCAGTAGTGTGAGTGAAAGTATGTGAGTGAGAAAGATTTGGAACATGCAGCTATCTTGTGTAAAGTTGATGTAAGGTTTCCAAATGTTGTGTGTGGCAGTAGGTGTGTGTTATGAAATGACGTGATTGAGACAGTAGGAAGAGATGTTGTGACAGCAGAGTGTGATACTGAGGAAGAGAAGAGGCTTTTGCCTGTGCTAGGCTTAGTCTTAGACTGGCTGTGATTTGTGTCAGGTTTGTGAATGAGCTGAAGGGGTGCTAGTGACATGTACTTGTGTCAGTGTAGTTGTGGTTTTGGTGTGCTTGCTGAGTTGTTATTAGAGTGACATTTTAGATGTGCATTGGTGATGTAAGGGATAGGTTTATTGCCAGTTTTATCATGTTCTGTTGTGAATGAAAGAGAGTGGAGGAGAACTGCGTAAATGGACAGCATAGTTTGTGACAAGTGGGTGCAGATATGAAGCGAAACTTGTGTAGGTGGCTGAGGGTATTAGCAGCTGATGTGAGACATGAGAGAGTGAGATTGCGAAAAAAATGTGGAACGCTTCACGATTTTGCGTGTCATCCTTGCGCAGGGGCCATGCTAATCTTCTCTGTATCGTTCCAATTTTAGTATATGTACCGCCGAAGCGAGTACATTCGAGGAGCCCTCTGAAATTGTATATATAGTTATGGCGTCGCGTCAAATATGGTTCGGCTTGGACGTAGCTTTACGCAGCTCTGGCGAGGAACACAAGGCCTGCCGAGTGCTAATCTGTGAATTAATTACTGCGAGGTGTCGTTCTTAGTAAGTGGCAGCTCTGTTAACTGTATTATTTGGCAGTATTGGATGTAAAACTTAGATCGTAGAGTCGCTTGCTCTCGCAGCATCCACCCAGAGCAGCAGCAGCAGGTTCACACAGCTGCCGCTAGGCGGCAGCAAGACGTGATGGCACGTATTGTCGCCATGTTCTCACATTCCGAGTTTAGTGTCTTATAGGCATACCTATGAAACACACTTCTCTAATGTGTGGGATAAATGGCGCTGATTGGAGCTGGTAGCAGGTCTTGAAGACTCTCAAAACAAGCGAATATTTTTGCGAAACTGTCTTCACTGCTAACACAAATTGCATTACTCTTTCAGTGGTACTTTCTCACGATACTAATCGATTTAATGACAGAGTGCAAGGCAACTTTTAACTCACACATCAAGTACAGCACAAGAAGACACAGTGTGTGACCATCTAAATTATTGAGTAACTCCTATTCATCCAATGGCGCCAGAAGACAATAGTGACTGCAAAAAGAGACACAGTAGCCTCACGAACCATTAAAAACACCATTCATATTGCACACTTTGAAACACAGCAGTGTAGGTCACTACTAGCGCATGGATGGGTGAATGCGAGTTGTGTGAGGTAGTAGTAGGAATGATGGACATAGTTCCGTTTTCAGTACAATACCAGGTGATATATTTGTGTTGATCCAAGTTTACACAGGGCAGGTCTACTTGGCAACAGTGAAACACTGTGATGGAGATGTGTGAATGAGCCTAAAATGTTGAGGGGACATGTGGTAAGAGAAACCAGGTCAGCATTGTGTTAGTAGCTGTAGTTATGTTCCTGTGAAATGTCAGTCAGATGTAATCCAGTTTGGTGAATGTTGTTATTACAGGAAGAATTGCTAGTGCAAAACAAAGAGTGATAGATTTAGTATCTGAAAGCAGTTAATAACTGAGTAGCTACTGGTGTCATGTGACACAAACTGGTTTGTGATGTTGCTGTCTATTCCAAAATCCTGAAGCTTGCTAGTGTTTTGTGTCTTGACTGCCTCTGTATCTGCTTATGTGCTAGAGCTTCTGTGTATGTGACATGATGAATATTGCATGCAGGGTTTGTCCAATCTTTCTGCTAGACACAGGATGAGAGGTGCATCAGCTGTAATTGTGAACAGCATCGACTTGTATGACATTGATGGGATTCAAAGTGCTGTCAAAATAGTAGAGCCTCACATCTAAATACTATATGTTAATACTAGCATACTGGTCTGCTTTCTAAACACTTCAGTGTTGTGGTATTCATTGGCTGACACTTTTGAATTTAAGCTAGGTAACTATATGTAGTGGCAGATTGCCAGACATGTGGGAAAATACTTTGTGCGTCACACCAGTGAAATTTGTACATGACATGCTTGTGCACCACAGATTTGCTGTAATAGTTGGTTTTTAGGTGAAGGGCAGTGGCTTATTACACAGGCAGATATGCTTCAGTTAAGAATCTGATGAGGTGTCACCTGCAGTCTGTATTATGAGGCTGCAGCTGGATAGCAAGGCCACTAGGAAAGTTACTTGAAACATAATGTTAAATGAACTTCCTGTAAAGGGGTAGCTTGCACACTTAATGATTAAAGAGACATCTTCCTTCACATGTTTATTTATGGTGCTGAAACAATTATGGCATCAGCTGCAGCCATGAAGATGAATAAAGTTAAATGTTGTGGGTCTGTGTGCAGTCAGTATGTGATAGTGGCATACAGGCACCAGAAGCTTTGTAGGCGTTAGAGAAAAATAAATATTAGGTAATGCAAGCTAATTTTAGAGCGCTAGAGTGTATTTAAGCAGTAGTGTGAGTGAAAGTATGTGAGTGAGAAAGATTTGGAACATGCAGCTATCTTGTGTAAAGTTGATGTAAGGTTTCCAAATGTTGTGTGTGGCAGTAGGTGTGTGTTATGAAATGACGTGATTGAGACAGTAGGAAGAGATGTTGTGACAGCAGAGTGTGATACTGAGGAAGAGAAGAGGCTTTTGCCTGTGCTAGGCTTAGTCTTAGACTGGCTGTGATTTGTGTCAGGTTTGTGAATGAGCTGAAGGGGTGCTAGTGACATGTACTTGTGTCAGTGTAGTTGTGGTTTTGGTGTGCTTGCTGAGTTGTTATTAGAGTGACATTTTAGATGTGCATTGGTGATGTAAGGGATAGGTTTATTGCCAGTTTTATCATGTTCTGTTGTGAATGAAAGAGAGTGGAGGAGAACTGCGTAAATGGACAGCATAGTTTGTGACAAGTGGGTGCAGATATGAAGCGAAACTTGTGTAGGTGGCTGAGGGTATTAGCAGCTGATGTGAGACATGAGAGAGTGAGATTGCGAAAAAAATGTGGAACGCTTCACGATTTTGCGTGTCATCCTTGCGCAGGGGCCATGCTAATCTTCTCTGTATCGTTCCAATTTTAGTATATGTACCGCCGAAGCGAGTACATTCGAGGAGCCCTCTGAAATTGTATATATAGTTATGGCGTCGCGTCAAATATGGTTCGGCTTGGACGTAGTTTTACGCAGCTCTGGCGAGGAACACAAGGCCTGCCGAGTGCTAATCTGTGAATTAATTACTGCGAGGTGTCGTTCTTAGTAAGTGGCAGCTCTGTTAACTGTATTATTTGGCAGTATTGGATGTAAAACTTAGATCGTAGAGTCGCTTGCTCTCGCAGCATCCACCCAGAGCAGCAGCAGCAGGTTCACACAGCTGCCGCTAGGCGGCAGCAAGACGTGATGGCACGTATTGTCGCCATGTTCTCACATTCCGAGTTTAGTGTCTTATAGGCATACCTATGAAACACACTTCTCTAATGTGTGGGATAAATGGCGCTGATTGGAGCTGGTAGCAGGTCTTGAAGACTCTCAAAACAAGCGAATATTTTTGCGAAACTGTCTTCACTGCTAACACATATTGCATTACTCTTTCAGTGGTACTTTCTCACGATACTAATCGATTTAATGACAGAGTGCAAGGCAACTTTTAACTCACACATCAAGTACAGCACAAGAAGACACAGTGTGTGACCATCTAAATTATTGAGTAACTCCTATTCATCCAATGGCGCCAGAAGACAATAGTGACTGCAAAAAGAGACACAGTAGCCTCACGAACCATTAAAAACACCATTCATATTGCACACTTTGAAACACAGCAGTGTAGGTCACTACTAGCGCATGGATGGGTGAATGCGAGTTGTGTGAGGTAGTAGTAGGAATGATGGACATAGTTCCGCTTTCAGTACAATACCAGGTGATATATTTGTGTTGATCCAAGTTTACACAGGGCAGGTCTACTTGGCAACAGTGAAACACTGTGATGGAGATGTGTGAATGAGCCTAAAATGTTGAGGGGACATGTGGTAAGAGAAACCAGGTCAGCATTGTGTTAGTAGCTGTAGTTATGTTCCTGTGAAATGTCAGTCAGATGTAATCCAGTTTGGTGAATGTTGTTATTACAGGAAGAATTGCTAGTGCAAAACAAAGAGTGATAGATTTAGTATCTGAAAGCAGTTAATAACTGAGTAGCTACTGGTGTCATGTGACACAAACTGGTTTGTGATGTTGCTGTCTATTCCAAAATCCTGAAGCTTGCTAGTGTTTTGTGTCTTGACTGCCTCTGTATCTGCTTATGTGCTAGAGCTTCTGTGTATGTGACATGATGAATATTGCATGCAGGGTTTGTCCAATCTTTCTGCTAGACACAGGATGAGAGGTGCATCAGCTGTAATTGTGAACAGCATCGACTTGTATGACATTGATGGGATTCAAAGTGCTGTCAAAATAGTAGAGCCTCACATCTAAATACTATATGTTAATACTAGCATACTGGTCTGCTTTCTAAACACTTCAGTGTTGTGGTATTCATTGGCTGACACTTTTGAATTTAAGCTAGGTAACTATATGTAGTGGCAGATTGCCAGACATGTGGGAAAATACTTTGTGCGTCACACCAGTGAAATTTGTACATGACATGCTTGTGCACCACAGATTTGCTGTAATAGTTGGTTTTTAGGTGAAGGGCAGTGGCTTATTACACAGGCAGATATGCTTCAGTTAAGAATCTGATGAGGTGTCACCTGCAGTCTGTATTATGAGGCTGCAGCTGGATAGCAAGGCCACTAGGAAAGTTACTTGAAACATAATGTTAAATGAACTTCCTGTAAAGGGGTAGCTTGCACACTTAATGATTAAAGAGACATCTTCCTTCACATGTTTATTTATGGTGCTGAAACAATTATGGCATCAGCTGCAGCCATGAAGATGAATAAAGTTAAATGTTGTGGGTCTGTGTGCAGTCAGTATGTGATAGTGGCATACAGGCACCAGAAGCTTTGTAGGCGTTAGAGAAAAATAAATATTAGGTAATGCAAGCTAATTTTAGAGCGCTAGAGTGTATTTAAGCAGTAGTGTGAGTGAAAGTATGTGAGTGAGAAAGATTTGGAACATGCAGCTATCTTGTGTAAAGTTGATGTAAGGTTTCCAAATGTTGTGTGTGGCAGTAGGTGTGTGTTATGAAATGACGTGATTGAGACAGTAGGAAGAGATGTTGTGACAGCAGAGTGTGATACTGAGGAAGAGAAGAGGCTTTTGCCTGTGCTAGGCTTAGTCTTAGACTGGCTGTGATTTGTGTCAGGTTTGTGAATGAGCTGAAGGGGTGCTAGTGACATGTACTTGTGTCAGTGTAGTTGTGGTTTTGGTGTGCTTGCTGAGTTGTTATTAGAGTGACATTTTAGATGTGCATTGGTGATGTAAGGGATAGGTTTATTGCCAGTTTTATCATGTTCTGTTGTGAATGAAAGAGAGTGGAGGAGAACTGCGTAAATGGACAGCATAGTTTGTGACAAGTGGGTGCAGATATGAAGCGAAACTTGTGTAGGTGGCTGAGGGTATTAGCAGCTGATGTGAGACATGAGAGAGTGAGATTGCGAAAAAAATGTGGAACGCTTCACGATTTTGCGTGTCATCCTTGCGCAGGGGCCATGCTAATCTTCTCTGTATCGTTCCAATTTTAGTATATGTACCGCCGAAGCGAGTACATTCGAGGAGCCCTCTGAAATTGTATATATAGTTATGGCGTCGCGTCAAATATGGTTCGGCTTGGACGTAGCTTTACGCAGGTCTGGCGAGGAACACAAGGCCTGCCGAGTGCTAATCTGTGAATTAATTACTGCGAGGTGTCGTTCTTAGTAAGTGGCAGCTCTGTTAACTGTATTATTTGGCAGTATTGGATGTAAAACTTAGATCGTAGAGTCGCTTGCTCTCGCAGCATCCACCCAGAGCAGCAGCAGCAGGTTCACACAGCTGCCGCTAGGCGGCAGCAAGACGTGATGGCACGTATTGTCGCCATGTTCTCACATTCCGAGTTTAGTGTCTTATAGGCATACCTATGAAACACACTTCTCTAATGTGTGGGATAAATGGCGCTGATTGGAGCTGGTAGCAGGTCTTGAAGACTCTCAAAACAAGCGAATATTTTTGCGAAACTGTCTTCACTGCTAACACAAATTGCATTACTCTTTCAGTGGTACTTTCTCACGATACTAATCGATTTAATGACAGAGTGCAAGGCAACTTTTAACTCACACATCAAGTACAGCACAAGAAGACACAGTGTGTGACCATCTAAATTATTGAGTAACTCCTATTCATCCAATGGCGCCAGAAGACAATAGTGACTGCAAAAAGAGACACAGTAGCCTCACGAACCATTAAAAACACCATTCATATTGCACACTTTGAAACACAGCAGTGTAGGTCACTACTAGCGCATGGATGGGTGAATGCGAGTTGTGTGAGGTAGTAGTAGGAATGATGGACATAGTTCCGTTTTCAGTACAATACCAGGTGATATATTTGTGTTGATCCAAGTTTACACAGGGCAGGTCTACTTGGCAACAGTGAAACACTGTGATGGAGATGTGTGAATGAGCCTAAAATGTTGAGGGGACATGTGGTAAGAGAAACCAGGTCAGCATTGTGTTAGTAGCTGTAGTTATGTTCCTGTGAAATGTCAGTCAGATGTAATCCAGTTTGGTGAATGTTGTTATTACAGGAAGAATTGCTAGTGCAAAACAAAGAGTGATAGATTTAGTATCTGAAAGCAGTTAATAACTGAGTAGCTACTGGTGTCATGTGACACAAACTGGTTTGTGATGTTGCTGTCTATTCCAAAATCCTGAAGCTTGCTAGTGTTTTGTGTCTTGACTGCCTCTGTATCTGCTTATGTGCTAGAGCTTCTGTGTATGTGACATGATGAATATTGCATGCAGGGTTTGTCCAATCTTTCTGCTAGACACAGGATGAGAGGTGCATCAGCTGTAATTGTGAACAGCATCGACTTGTATGACATTGATGGGATTCAAAGTGCTGTCAAAATAGTAGAGCCTCACATCTAAATACTATATGTTAATACTAGCATACTGGTCTGCTTTCTAAACACTTCAGTGTTGTGGTATTCATTGGCTGACACTTTTGAATTTAAGCTAGGTAACTATATGTAGTGGCAGATTGCCAGACATGTGGGAAAATACTTTGTGCGTCACACCAGTGAAATTTGTACATGACATGCTTGTGCACCACAGATTTGCTGTAATAGTTGGTTTTTAGGTGAAGGGCAGTGGCTTATTACACAGGCAGATATGCTTCAGTTAAGAATCTGATGAGGTGTCACCTGCAGTCTGTATTATGAGGCTGCAGCTGGATAGCAAGGCCACTAGGAAAGTTACTTGAAACATAATGTTAAATGAACTTCCTGTAAAGGGGTAGCTTGCACACTTAATGATTAAAGAGACATCTTCCTTCACATGTTTATTTATGGTGCTGAAACAATTATGGCATCAGCTGCAGCCATGAAGATGAATAAAGTTAAATGTTGTGGGTCTGTGTGCAGTCAGTATGTGATAGTGGCATACAGGCACCAGAAGCTTTGTAGGCGTTAGAGAAAAATAAATATTAGGTAATGCAAGCTAATTTTAGAGCGCTAGAGTGTATTTAAGCAGTAGTGTGAGTGAAAGTATGTGAGTGAGAAAGATTTGGAACATGCAGCTATCTTGTGTAAAGTTGATGTAAGGTTTCCAAATGTTGTGTGTGGCAGTAGGTGTGTGTTATGAAATGACGTGATTGAGACAGTAGGAAGAGATGTTGTGACAGCAGAGTGTGATACTGAGGAAGAGAAGAGGCTTTTGCCTGTGCTAGGCTTAGTCTTAGACTGGCTGTGATTTGTGTCAGGTTTGTGAATGAGCTGAAGGGGTGCTAGTGACATGTACTTGTGTCAGTGTAGTTGTGGTTTTGGTGTGCTTGCTGAGTTGTTATTAGAGTGACATTTTAGATGTGCATTGGTGATGTAAGGGATAGGTTTATTGCCAGTTTTATCATGTTCTGTTGTGAATGAAAGAGAGTGGAGGAGAACTGCGTAAATGGACAGCATAGTTTGTGACAAGTGGGTGCAGATATGAAGCGAAACTTGTGTAGGTGGCTGAGGGTATTAGCAGCTGATGTGAGACATGAGAGAGTGAGATTGCGAAAAAAATGTGGAACGCTTCACGATTTTGCGTGTCATCCTTGCGCAGGGGCCATGCTAATCTTCTCTGTATCGTTCCAATTTTAGTATATGTACCGCCGAAGCGAGTACATTCGAGGAGCCCTCTGAAATTGTATATATAGTTATGGCGTCGCGTCAAATATGGTTCGGCTTGGACGTAGCTTTACGCAGCTCTGGCGAGGAACACAAGGCCTGCCGAGTGCTAATCTGTGAATTAATTACTGCGAGGTGTCGTTCTTAGTAAGTGGCAGCTCTGTTAACTGTATTATTTGGCAGTATTGGATGTAAAACTTAGATCGTAGAGTCGCTTGCTCTCGCAGCATCCACCCAGAGCAGCAGCAGCAGGTTCACACAGCTGCCGCTAGGCGGCAGCAAGACGTGATGGCACGTATTGTCGCCATGTTCTCACATTCCGAGTTTAGTGTCTTATAGGCATACCTATGAAACACACTTCTCTAATGTGTGGGATAAATGGCGCTGATTGGAGCTGGTAGCAGGTCTTGAAGACTCTCAAAACAAGCGAATATTTTTGCGAAACTGTCTTCACTGCTAACACAAATTGCATTACTCTTTCAGTGGTACTTTCTCACGATACTAATCGATTTAATGACAGAGTGCAAGGCAACTTTTAACTCACACATCAAGTACAGCACAAGAAGACACAGTGTGTGACCATCTAAATTATTGAGTAACTCCTATTCATCCAATGGCGCCAGAAGACAATAGTGACTGCAAAAAGAGACACAGTAGCCTCACGAACCATTAAAAACACCATTCATATTGCACACTTTGAAACACAGCAGTGTAGGTCACTACTAGCGCATGGATGGGTGAATGCGAGTTGTGTGAGGTAGTAGTAGGAATGATGGACATAGTTCCGTTTTCAGTACAATACCAGGTGATATATTTGTGTTGATCCAAGTTTACACAGGGCAGGTCTACTTGGCAACAGTGAAACACTGTGATGGAGATGTGTGAATGAGCCTAAAATGTTGAGGGGACATGTGGTAAGAGAAACCAGGTTAGCATTGTGTTAGTAGCTGTAGTTATGTTCCTGTGAAATGTCAGTCAGATGTAATCCAGTTTGGTGAATGTTGTTATTACAGGAAGATTTGCTAGTGCAAAACAAAGAGTGATAGATTTAGTATCTGAAAGCAGTTAATAACTGAGTAGCTACTGGTGTCATGTGACACAAACTGGTTTGTGATGTTGCTCTCTATTCCAAAATCCTGAAGCTTGCTAGTGTTTTGTGTCTTGACTGCCTCTGTATCTGCTTATGTGCTAGAGCTTCTGTGTATGTGACATGATGAATATTGCATGCAGGGTTTGTCCAATCTTTCTGCTAGACACAGGATGAGAGGTGCATCAGCTGTAATTGTGAACAGCATCGACTTGTATGACATTGATGGGATTCAAAGTGCTGTCAAAATAGTAGAGCCTCACATCTAAATACTATATGTTAATACTAGCATACTGGTCTGCTTTCTAAACACTTCAGTGTTGTGGTATTCATTGGCTGACACTTTTGAATTTAATTTAGGTAACTATATGTAGTGGCAGATTGCCAGACATGTGGGAAAATACTTTGTGCATCACACCAGTGAAATTTGTACATGACATGCTTGTGCACCACAGATTTGCTGTAATAGTTGGTTTTTAGGTGAAGGGCAGTGGCTTATTACACAGGCAGATATGCTTCAGTTAAGAATCTGATGAGGTGTCACCTGCAGTCTGTATTATGAGGCTGCAGCTGGATAGCAAGGCCACTAGGAAAGTTACTTGAAACATAATGTTAAATGAACTTCCTGTAAAGGGGTAGCTTGCACACTTAATGATTAAAGAGACATCTTCCTTCACATGTTTATTTATGGTGCTGAAACAATTATGGCATCAGCTGCAGCCATGAAGATGAATAAAGTTAAATGTTGTGGGTCTGTGTGCAGTCAGTATGTGATAGTGGCATACAGGCACCAGAAGCTTTGTAGGCGTTAGAGAAAAATAAATATTAGGTAATGCAAGCTAATTTTAGAGCGCTAGAGTGTATTTAAGCAGTAGTGTGAGTGAAAGTATGTGAGTGAGAAAGATTTGGAACATGCAGCTATCTTGTGTAAAGTTGATGTAAGGTTTCCAAATGTTGTGTGTGGCAGTAGGTGTGTGTTATGAAATGTGATTGTCACAGTAGGAAGAGATGTTGTGACAGCAGAGTGTGATACTGAGGAAGAGAAGAGGCTTTTGCCTGTGCTAGGCTTAGTCTTAGACTGGCTGTGATTTGTGTCAGGTTTGTGAATGAGCTGAAGGGGTGCTAGTGACATGTACTTGTGTCAGTGTAGTTGTGGTTTTGGTGTGCTTGCTGAGTTGTTATTAGAGTGACATTTTAGATGTGCATTGGTGATGTAAGGGATAGGTTTATTGCCAGTTTTATCATGTTCTGTTGTGAATGAAAGAGAGTGGAGGAGAACTGCGTAAATGGACAGCATAGTTTGTGACAAGTGGGTGCAGATATGAAGCGAAACTTGTGTAGGTGGCTGAGGGTATTAGCAGCTGATGTGAGACATGAGAGAGTGAGATTGCGAAAAAAATGTGAAACGCTTCACGATTTTGCGTGTCATCCTTGCGCAGGGGCCATGCTAATCTTCTCTGTATCGTTCCAATTTTAGTATACGTACCGCCGAAGCGAGTACATTCGAGGAGCCCTCTGAAATTGTATATATAGTTATGGCGTCGCGTCAAATATGGTTCGGCTTGGACGTAGCTTTACGCAGCTCTGGCGAGGAACACAAGGCCTGCCGAGTGCTAATCTGTGAATTAATTACTGCGAGGTGTCGTTCTTAGTAAGTGGCAGCTCTGTTAACTGTATTATTTGGCAGTATTGGATGTAAAACTTAGATCGTAGAGTCGCTTGCTCTCGCAGCATCCACCCAGAGCAGCAGCAGCAGGTTCACACAGCTGCTGCTAGGCGGCAGCAAGACGTGATGGCACGTATTGTCGCCATGTTCTCACATTCCGAGTTTAGTGTCTTATAGGCATACCTATGAAACACACTTCTCTAATGTGTGGGATAAATGGCGCTGATTGGAGCTGGTAGCAGGTCTTGAAGACTCTCAAAACAAGCGAATATTTTTGCGAAACTGTCTTCACTGCTAACACAAATTGCATTACTCTTTCAGTGGTACTTTCTCACGATACTAATCGATTTAATGACAGAGTGCAAGGCAACTTTTAACTCACACATCAAGTACAGCACAAGAAGACACAGTGTGTGACCATCTAAATTATTGAGTAACTCCTATTCATCCAATGGCGCCAGAAGACAATAGTGACTGCAAAAAGAGACACAGTAGCCTCACGAACCATTAAAAACACCATTCATATTGCACACTTTGAAACACAGCAGTGTAGGTCACTACTAGCGCATGGATGGGTGAATGCGAGTTGTGTGAGGTAGTAGTAGGAATGATGGACATAGTTCCGCTTTCAGTACAATACCAGGTGATATATTTGTGTTGATCCAAGTTTACACAGGGCAGGTCTACTTGGCAACAGTGAAACACTGTGATGGAGATGTGTGAATGAGCCTAAAATGTTGAGGGGACATGTGGTAAGAGAAACCAGGTCAGCATTGTGTTAGTAGCTGTAGTTATGTTCCTGTGAAATGTCAGTCAGATGTAATCCAGTTTGGTGAATGTTGTTATTACAGGAAGAATTGCTAGTGCAAAACAAAGAGTGATAGATTTAGTATCTGAAAGCAGTTAATAACTGAGTAGCTACTGGTGTCATGTGACACAAACTGGTTTGTGATGTTGCTGTCTATTCCAAAATCCTGAAGCTTGCTAGTGTTTTGTGTCTTGACTGCCTCTGTATCTGCTTATGTGCTAGAGCTTCTGTGTATGTGACATGATGAATATTGCATGCAGGGTTTGTCCAATCTTTCTGCTAGACACAGGATGAGAGGTGCATCAGCTGTAATTGTGAACAGCATCGACTTGTATGACATTGATGGGATTCAAAGTGCTGTCAAAATAGTAGAGCCTCACATCTAAATACTATATGTTAATACTAGCATACTGGTCTGCTTTCTAAACACTTCAGTGTTGTGGTATTCATTGGCTGACACTTTTGAATTTAATTTAGGTAACTATATGTAGTGGCAGATTGCCAGACATGTGGGAAAATACTTTGTGCGTCACACCAGTGAAATTTGTACATGACTTGCTTGTGCACCACAGATTTGCTGTAATAGTTGGTTTTTAGGTGAAGGGCAGTGGCTTATTACACAGGCAGATATGCTTCAGTTAAGAATCTGATGAGGTGTCACCTGCAGTCTGTATTATGAGGCTGCAGCTGGATAGCAAGGCCACTAGGAAAGTTACTTGAAACATAATGTTAAATGAACTTCCTGTAAAGGGGTAGCTTGCACACTTAATGATTAAAGAGACATCTTCCTTCACATGTTTATTTATGGTGCTGAAACAATTATGGCATCAGCTGCAGCCATGAAGATGAATAAAGTTAAATGTTGTGGGTCTGTGTGCAGTCAGTATGTGATAGTGGCATACAGGCACCAGAAGCTTTGTAGGCGTTAGAGAAAAATAAATATTAGGTAATGCAAGCTAATTTTAGAGCGCTAGAGTGTATTTAAGCAGTAGTGTGAGTGAAAGTATGTGAGTGAGAAAGATTTGGAACATGCAGCTATCTTGTGTAAAGTTGATGTAAGGTTTCCAAATGTTGTGTGTGGCAGTAGGTGTGTGTTATGAAATGACGTGATTGAGACAGTAGGAAGAGATGTTGTGACAGCAGAGTGTGATACTGAGGAAGAGAAGAGGCTTTTGCCTGTGCTAGGCTTAGTCTTAGACTGGCTGTGATTTGTGTCAGGTTTGTGAATGAGCTGAAGGGGTGCTAGTGACATGTACTTGTGTCAGTGTAGTTGTGGTTTTGGTGTGCTTGCTGAGTTGTTATTGGAGTGACATTTTAGATGTGCATTGGTGATGTAAGGGATAGGTTTATTGCCAGTTTTATCATGTTCTGTTGTGAATGAAAGAGAGTGGAGGAGAACTGCGTAAATGGACAGCATAGTTTGTGACAAGTGGGTGCAGATATGAAGCGAAACTTGTGTAGGTGGCTGAGGGTATTAGCAGCTGATGTGAGACATGAGAGAGTGAGATTGCGAAAAAAATGTGGAACGCTTCACGATTTTGCGTGTCATCCTTGCGCAGGGGCCATGCTAATCTTCTCTGTATCGTTCCAATTTTAGTATATGTACCGCCGAAGCGAGTACATTCGAGGAGCCCTCTGAAATTGTATATATAGTTATGGCGTCGCGTCAAATATGGTTCGGCTTGGACGTAGCTTTACGCAGCTCTGGCGAGGAACACAAGGCCTGCCGAGTGCTAATCTGTGAATTAATTACTGCGAGGTGTCGTTCTTAGTAAGTGGCAGCTCTGTTAACTGTATTATTTGGCAGTATTGGATGTAAAACTTAGATCGTAGAGTCGCTTGCTCTCGCAGCATCCACCCAGAGCAGCAGCAGCAGGTTCACACAGCTGCCGCTAGGCGGCAGCAAGACGTGATGGCACGTATTGTCGCCATGTTCTCACATTCCGAGTTTAGTGTCTTATAGGCATACCTATGAAACACACTTCTCTAATGTGTGGGATAAATGGCGCTGATTGGAGCTGGTAGCAGGTCTTGAAGACTCTCAAAACAAGCGAATATTTTTGCGAAACTGTCTTCACTGCTAACACAAATTGCATTACTCTTTCAGTGGTACTTTCTCACGATACTAATCGATTTAATGACAGAGTGCAAGGCAACTTTTAACTCACACATCAAGTACAGCACAAGAAGACACAGTGTGTGACCATCTAAATTATTGAGTAACTCCTATTCATCCAATGGCGCCAGAAGACAATAGTGACTGCAAAAAGAGACACAGTAGCCTCACGAACCATTAAAAACACCATTCATATTGCACACTTTGAAACACAGCAGTGTAGGTCACTACTAGCGCATGGATGGGTGAATGCGAGTTGTGTGAGGTAGTAGTAGGAATGATGGACATAGTTCCGCTTTCAGTACAATACCAGGTGATATATTTGTGTTGATCCAAGTTTACACAGGGCAGGTCTACTTGGCAACAGTGAAACACTGTGATGGAGATGTGTGAATGAGCCTAAAATGTTGAGGGGACATGTGGTAAGAGAAACCAGGTCAGCATTGTGTTAGTAGCTGTAGTTATGTTCCTGTGAAATGTCAGTCAGATGTAATCCAGTTTGGTGAATGTTGTTATTACAGGAAGAATTGCTAGTGCAAAACAAAGAGTGATAGATTTAGTATCTGAAAGCAGTTAATAACTGAGTAGCTACTGGTGTCATGTGACACAAACTGGTTTGTGATGTTGCTGTCTATTCCAAAATCCTGAAGCTTGCTAGTGTTTTGTGTCTTGACTGCCTCTGTATCTGCTTATGTGCTAGAGCTTCTGTGTATGTGACATGATGAATATTGCATGCAGGGTTTGTCCAATCTTTCTGCTAGACACAGGATGAGAGGTGCATCAGCTGTAATTGTGAACAGCATCGACTTGTATGACATTGATGGGATTCAAAGTGCTGTCAAAATAGTAGAGCCTCACATCTAAATACTATATGTTAATACTAGCATACTGGTCTGCTTTCTAAACACTTCAGTGTTGTGGTATTCATTGGCTGACACTTTTGAATTTAATTTAGGTAACTATATGTAGTGGCAGATTGCCAGACATGTGGGAAAATACTTTGTGCGTCACACCAGTGAAATTTGTACATGACTTGCTTGTGCACCACAGATTTGCTGTAATAGTTGGTTTTTAGGTGAAGGGCAGTGGCTTATTACACAGGCAGATATGCTTCAGTTAAGAATCTGATGAGGTGTCACCTGCAGTCTGTATTATGAGGCTGCAGCTGGATAGCAAGGCCACTAGGAAAGTTACTTGAAACATAATGTTAAATGAACTTCCTGTAAAGGGGTAGCTTGCACACTTAATGATTAAAGAGACATCTTCCTTCACATGTTTATTTATGGTGCTGAAACAATTATGGCATCAGCTGCAGCCATGAAGATGAATAAAGTTAAATGTTGTGGGTCTGTGTGCAGTCAGTATGTGATAGTGGCATACAGGCACCAGAAGCTTTGTAGGCGTTAGAGAAAAATAAATATTAGGTAATGCAAGCTAATTTTAGAGCGCTAGAGTGTATTTAAGCAGTAGTGTGAGTGAAAGTATGTGAGTGAGAAAGATTTGGAACATGCAGCTATCTTGTGTAAAGTTGATGTAAGGTTTCCAAATGTTGTGTGTGGCAGTAGGTGTGTGTTATGAAATGACGTGATTGAGACAGTAGGAAGAGATGTTGTGACAGCAGAGTGTGATACTGAGGAAGAGAAGAGGCTTTTGCCTGTGCTAGGCTTAGTCTTAGACTGGCTGTGATTTGTGTCAGGTTTGTGAATGAGCTGAAGGGGTGCTAGTGACATGTACTTGTGTCAGTGTAGTTGTGGTTTTGGTGTGCTTGCTGAGTTGTTATTAGAGTGACATTTTAGATGTGCATTGGTGATGTAAGGGATAGGTTTATTGCCAGTTTTATCATGTTCTGTTGTGAATGAAAGAGAGTGGAGGAGAACTGCGTAAATGGACAGCATAGTTTGTGACAAGTGGGTGCAGATATGAAGCGAAACTTGTGTAGGTGGCTGAGGGTATTAGCAGCTGATGTGAGACATGAGAGAGTGAGATTGCGAAAAAAATGTGGAACGCTTCACGATTTTGCGTGTCATCCTTGCGCAGGGGCCATGCTAATCTTCTCTGTATCGTTCCAATTTTAGTATATGTACCGCCGAAGCGAGTACATTCGAGGAGCCCTCTGAAATTGTATATATAGTTATGGCGTCGCGTCAAATATGGTTCGGCTTGGACGTAGCTTTACGCAGCTCTGGCGAGGAACACAAGGCCTGCCGAGTGCTAATCTGTGAATTAATTACTGCGAGGTGTCGTTCTTAGTAAGTGGCAGCTCTGTTAACTGTATTATTTGGCAGTATTGGATGTAAAACTTAGATCGTAGAGTCGCTTGCTCTCGCAGCATCCACCCAGAGCAGCAGCAGCAGGTTCACACAGCTGCCGCTAGGCGGCAGCAAGACGTGATGGCACGTATTGTCGCCATGTTCTCACATTCCGAGTTTAGTGTCTTATAGGCATACCTATGAAACACACTTCTCTAATGTGTGGGATAAATGGCGCTGATTGGAGCTGGTAGCAGGTCTTGAAGACTCTCAAAACAAGCGAATATTTTTGCGAAACTGTCTTCACTGCTAACACAAATTGCATTACTCTTTCAGTGGTACTTTCTCACGATACTAATCGATTTAATGACAGAGTGCAAGGCAACTTTTAACTCACACATCAAGTACAGCACAAGAAGACACAGTGTGTGACCATCTAAATTATTGAGTAACTCCTATTCATCCAATGGCGCCAGAAGACAATAGTGACTGCAAAAAGAGACACAGTAGCCTCACGAACCATTAAAAACACCATTCATATTGCACACTTTGAAACACAGCAGTGTAGGTCACTACTAGCGCATGGATGGGTGAATGCGAGTTGTGTGAGGTAGTAGTAGGAATGATGGACATAGTTGCGTTTTCAGTACAATACCAGGTGATATATTTGTGTTGATCCAAGTTTACACAGGGCAGGTCTACTTGGCAACAGTGAAACACTGTGATGGAGATGTGTGAATGAGCCTAAAATGTTGAGGGGACATGTGGTAAGAGAAACCAGGTTAGCATTGTGTTAGTAGCTGTAGTTATGTTCCTGTGAAATGTCAGTCAGATGTAATCCAGTTTGGTGAATGTTGTTATTACAGGAAGAATTGCTAGTGCAAAACAAAGAGTGATAGATTTAGTATCTGAAAGCAGTTAATAACTGAGTAGCTACTGGTGTCATGTGACACAAACTGGTTTGTGATGTTGCTGTCTATTCCAAAATCCTGAAGCTTGCTAGTGTTTTGTGTCTTGACTGCCTCTGTATCTGCTTATGTGCTAGAGCTTCTGTGTATGTGACATGATGAATATTGCATGCAGGGTTTGTCCAATCTTTCTGCTAGACACAGGATGAGAGGTGCATCAGCTGTAATTGTGAACAGCATCGACTTGTATGACATTGATGGGATTCAAAGTGCTGTCAAAATAGTAGAGCCTCACATCTAAATACTATATGTTAATACTAGCATACTGGTCTGCTTTCTAAACACTTCAGTGTTGTGGTATTAATTGGCTGAAACTTTTGAATTTAATTTAGGTAACTATATGTAGTGGCAGATTGCCAGACATGTGGGAAAATACTTTGTGCATCACACCAGTGAAATTTGTACATGACATGCTTGTGCACCACAGATTTGCTGTAATAGTTGGTTTTTAGGTGAAGGGCAGTGGCTTATTACACAGGCAGATATGCTTCAGTTAAGAATCTGATGAGGTGTCACCTGCAGTCTGTATTATGAGGCTGCAGCTGGATAGCAAGGCCACTAGGAAAGTTACTTGAAACATAATGTTAAATGAACTTCCTGTAAAGGGGTAGCTTGCACACTTAATGATTAAAGAGACATCTTCCTTCACATGTTTATTTATGGTGCTGAAACAATTATGGCATCAGCTGCAGCCATGAAGATGAATAAAGTTAAATGTTGTGGGTCTGTGTGCAGTCAGTATGTGATAGTGGCATACAGGCACCAGAAGCTTTGTAGGCGTTAGAGAAAAATAAATATTAGGTAATGCAAGCTAATTTTAGAGCGCTAGAGTGTATTTAAGCAGTAGTGTGAGTGAAAGTATGTGAGTGAGAAAGATTTGGAACATGCAGCTATCTTGTGTAAAGTTGATGTAAGGTTTCCAAATGTTGTGTGTGGCAGTAGGTGTGTGTTATGAAATGACGTGATTGAGACAGTAGGAAGAGATGTTGTGACAGCAGAGTGTGATACTGAGGAAGAGAAGAGGCTTTTGCCTGTGCTAGGCTTAGTCTTAGACTGGCTGTGATTTGTGTCAGGTTTGTGAATGAGCTGAAGGGGTGCTAGTGACATGTACTTGTGTCAGTGTAGTTGTGGTTTTGGTGTGCTTGCTGAGTTGTTATTAGAGTGACATTTTAGATGTGCATTGGTGATGTAAGGGATAGGTTTATTGCCAGTTTTATCATGTTCTGTTGTGAATGAAAGAGAGTGGAGGAGAACTGCGTAAATGGACAGCATAGTTTGTGACAAGTGGGTGCAGATATGAAGCGAAACTTGTGTAGGTGGCTGAGGGTATTAGCAGCTGATGTGAGACATGAGAGAGTGAGATTGCGAAAAAAATGTGGAACGCTTCACGATTTTGCGTGTCATCCTTGCGCAGGGGCCATGCTAATCTTCTCTGTATCGTTCCAATTTTAGTATACGTACCGCCGAAGCGAGTACATTCGAGGAGCCCTCTGAAATTGTATATATAGTTATGGCGTCGCGTCAAATATGGTTCGGCTTGGACGTAGCTTTACGCAGCTCTGGCGAGGAACACAAGGCCTGCCGAGTGCTAATCTGTGAATTAATTACTGCGAGGTGTCGTTCTTAGTAAGTGGCAGCTCTGTTAACTGTATTATTTGGCAGTATTGGATGTAAAACTTAGATCGTAGAGTCGCTTGCTCTCGCAGCATCCACCCAGAGCAGCAGCAGCAGCAGGTTCACACAGCTGCCGCTAGGCGGCAGCAAGACGTGATGGCACGTATTGTCGCCATGTTCTCACATTCCGAGTTTAGTGTCTTATAGGCATACCTATGAAACACACTTCTCTAATGTGTGGGATAAATGGCGCTGATTGGAGCTGGTAGCAGGTCTTGAAGACTCTCAAAACAAGCGAATATTTTTGCGAAACTGTCTTCACTGCTAACACAAATTGCATTACTCTTTCAGTGGTACTTTCTCACGATACTAATCGATTTAATGACAGAGTGCAAGGCAACTTTTAACTCACACATCAAGTACAGCACAAGAAGACACAGTGTGTGACCATCTAAATTATTGAGTAACTCCTATTCATCCAATGGCGCCAGAAGACAATAGTGACTGCAAAAAGAGACACAGTAGCCTCACGAACCATTAAAAACACCATTCATATTGCACACTTTGAAACACAGCAGTGTAGGTCACTACTAGCGCATGGATGGGTGAATGCGAGTTGTGTGAGGTAGTAGTAGGAATGATGGACATAGTTCCGTTTTCAGTACAATACCAGGTGATATATTTGTGTTGATCCAAGTTTACACAGGGCAGGTCTACTTGGCAACAGTGAAACACTGTGATGGAGATGTGTGAATGAGCCTAAAATGTTGAGGGGACATGTGGTAAGAGAAACCAGGTTAGCATTGTGTTAGTAGCTGTAGTTATGTTCCTGTGAAATGTCAGTCAGATGTAATCCAGTTTGGTGAATGTTGTTATTACAGGAAGATTTGCTAGTGCAAAACAAAGAGTGATAGATTTAGTATCTGAAAGCAGTTAATAACTGAGTAGCTACTGGTGTCATGTGACACAAACTGGTTTGTGATGTTGCTGTCTATTCCAAAATCCTGAAGCTTGCTAGTGTTTTGTGTCTTGACTGCCTCTGTATCTGCTTATGTGCTAGAGCTTCTGTGTATGTGACATGATGAATATTGCATGCAGGGTTTGTCCAATCTTTCTGCTAGACACAGGATGAGAGGTGCATCAGCTGTAATTGTGAACAGCATCGACTTGTATGACATTGATGGGATTCAAAGTGCTGTCAAAATAGTAGAGCCTCACATCTAAATACTATATGTTAATACTAGCATACTGGTCTGCTTTCTAAACACTTCAGTGTTGTGGTATTCATTGGCTGACACTTTTGAATTTAATTTAGGTAACTATATGTAGTGGCAGATTGCCAGACATGTGGGAAAATACTTTGTGCGTCACACCAGTGAAATTTGTACATGACTTGCTTGTGCACCACAGATTTGCTGTAATAGTTGGTTTTTAGGTGAAGGGCAGTGGCTTATTACACAGGCAGATATGCTTCAGTTAAGAATCTGATGAGGTGTCACCTGCAGTCTGTATTATGAGGCTGCAGCTGGATAGCAAGGCCACTAGGAAAGTTACTTGAAACATAATGTTAAATGAACTTCCTGTAAAGGGGTAGCTTGCACACTTAATGATTAAAGAGACATCTTCCTTCACATGTTTATTTATGGTGCTGAAACAATTATGGCATCAGCTGCAGCCATGAAGATGAATAAAGTTAAATGTTGTGGGTCTGTGTGCAGTCAGTATGTGATAGTGGCATACAGGCACCAGAAGCTTTGTAGGCGTTAGAGAAAAATAAATATTAGGTAATGCAAGCTAATTTTAGAGCGCTAGAGTGTATTTAAGCAGTAGTGTGAGTGAAAGTATGTGAGTGAGAAAGATTTGGAACATGCAGCTATCTTGTGTAAAGTTGATGTAAGGTTTCCAAATGTTGTGTGTGGCAGTAGGTGTGTGTTATGAAATGACGTGATTGAGACAGTAGGAAGAGATGTTGTGACAGCAGAGTGTGATACTGAGGAAGAGAAGAGGCTTTTGCCTGTGCTAGGCTTAGTCTTAGACTGGCTGTGATTTGTGTCAGGTTTGTGAATGAGCTGAAGGGGTGCTAGTGACATGTACTTGTGTCAGTGTAGTTGTGGTTTTGGTGTGCTTGCTGAGTTGTTATTAGAGTGACATTTTAGATGTGCATTGGTGATGTAAGGGATAGGTTTATTGCCAGTTTTATCATGTTCTGTTGTGAATGAAAGAGAGTGGAGGAGAACTGCGTAAATGGACAGCATAGTTTGTGACAAGTGGGTGCAGATATGAAGCGAAACTTGTGTAGGTGGCTGAGGGTATTAGCAGCTGATGTGAGACATGAGAGAGTGAGATTGCGAAAAAAATGTGGAACGCTTCACGATTTTGCGTGTCATCCTTGCGCAGGGGCCATGCTAATCTTCTCTGTATCGTTCCAATTTTAGTATACGTACCGCCGAAGCGAGTACATTCGAGGAGCCCTCTGAAATTGTATATATAGTTATGGCGTCGCGTCAAATATGGTTCGGCTTGGACGTAGCTTTACGCAGCTCTGGCGAGGAACACAAGGCCTGCCGAGTGCTAATCTGTGAATTAATTACTGCGAGGTGTCGTTCTTAGTAAGTGGCAGCTCTGTTAACTGTATTATTTGGCAGTATTGGATGTAAAACTTAGATCGTAGAGTCGCTTGCTCTCGCAGCATCCACCCAGAGCAGCAGCAGCAGGTTCACACAGCTGCCGCTAGGCGGCAGCAAGACGTGATGGCACGTATTGTCGCCATGTTCTCACATTCCGAGTTTAGTGTCTTATAGGCATACCTATGAAACACACTTCTCTAATGTGTGGGATAAATGGCGCTGATTGGAGCTGGTAGCAGGTCTTGAAGACTCTCAAAACAAGCGAATATTTTTGCGAAACTGTCTTCACTGCTAACACAAATTGCATTACTCTTTCAGTGGTACTTTCTCACGATACTAATCGATTTAATGACAGAGTGCAAGGCAACTTTTAACTCACACATCAAGTACAGCACAAGAAGACACAGTGTGTGACCATCTAAATTATTGAGTAACTCCTATTCATCCAATGGCGCCAGAAGACAATAGTGACTGCAAAAAGAGACACAGTAGCCTCACGAACCATTAAAAACACCATTCATATTGCACACTTTGAAACACAGCAGTGTAGGTCACTACTAGCGCATGGATGGGTGAATGCGAGTTGTGTGAGGTAGTAGTAGGAATGATGGACATAGTTCCGTTTTCAGTACAATACCAGGTGATATATTTGTGTTGATCCAAGTTTACACAGGGCAGGTCTACTTGGCAACAGTGAAACACTGTGATGGAGATGTGTGAATGAGCCTAAAATGTTGAGGGGACATGTGGTAAGAGAAACCAGGTTAGCATTGTGTTAGTAGCTGTAGTTATGTTCCTGTGAAATGTCAGTCATATGTAATCCAGTTTGGTGAATGTTGTTATTACAGGAAGATTTGCTAGTGCAAAACAAAGAGTGATAGATTTAGTATCTGAAAGCAGTTAATAACTGAGTAGCTACTGGTGTCATGTGACACAAACTGGTTTGTGATGTTGCTGTCTATTCCAAAATCCTGAAGCTTGCTAGTGTTTTGTGTCTTGACTGCCTCTGTATCTGCTTATGTGCTAGAGCTTCTGTGTATGTGACATGATGAATATTGCATGCAGGGTTTGTCCAATCTTTCTGCTAGACACAGGATGAGAGGTGCATCAGCTGTAATTGTGAACAGCATCGACTTGTATGACATTGATGGGATTCAAAGTGCTGTCAAAATAGTAGAGCCTCACATCTAAATACTATATGTTAATACTAGCATACTGGTCTGCTTTCTAAACACTTCAGTGTTGTGGTATTCATTGGCTGACACTTTTGAATTTAATTTAGGTAACTATATGTAGTGGCAGATTGCCAGACATGTGGGAAAATACTTTGTGCGTCACACCAGTGAAATTTGTACATGACTTGCTTGTGCACCACAGATTTGCTGTAATAGTTGGTTTTTAGGTGAAGGGCAGTGGCTTATTACACAGGCAGATATGCTTCAGTTAAGAATCTGATGAGGTGTCACCTGCAGTCTGTATTATGAGGCTGCAGCTGGATAGCAAGGCCACTAGGAAAGTTACTTGAAACATAATGTTAAATGAACTTCCTGTAAAGGGGTAGCTTGCACACTTAATGATTAAAGAGACATCTTCCTTCACATGTTTATTTATGGTGCTGAAACAATTATGGCATCAGCTGCAGCCATGAAGATGAATAAAGTTAAATGTTGTGGGTCTGTGTGCAGTCAGTATGTGATAGTGGCATACAGGCACCAGAAACTTTGTAGGCGTTAGAGAAAAATAAATATTAGGTAATGCAAGCTAATTTTAGAGCGCTAGAGTGTATTTAAGCAGTAGTGTGAGTGAAAGTATGTGAGTGAGAAAGATTTGGAACATGCAGCTATCTTGTGTAAAGTTGATGTAAGGTTTCCAAATGTTGTGTGTGGCAGTAGGTGTGTGTTATGAAATGACGTGATTGAGACAGTAGGAAGAGATGTTGTGACAGCAGAGTGTGATACTGAGGAAGAGAAGAGGCTTTTGCCTGTGCTAGGCTTAGTCTTAGACTGGCTGTGATTTGTGTCAGGTTTGTGAATGAGCTGAAGGGGTGCTAGTGACATGTACTTGTGTCAGTGTAGTTGTGGTTTTGGTGTGCTTGCTGAGTTGTTATTAGAGTGACATTTTAGATGTGCATTGGTGATGTAAGGGATAGGTTTATTGCCAGTTTTATCATGTTCTGTTGTGAATGAAAGAGAGTGGAGGAGAACTGCGTAAATGGACAGCATAGTTTGTGACAAGTGGGTGCAGATATGAAGCGAAACTTGTGTAGGTGGCTGAGGGTATTAGCAGCTGATGTGAGACATGAGAGAGTGAGATTGCGAAAAAAATGTGGAACGCTTCACGATTTTGCGTGTCATCCTTGCGCAGGGGCCATGCTAATCTTCTCTGTATCGTTCCAATTTTTGTATATGTACCGCCGAAGCGAGTACATTCGAGGAGCCCTCTGAAATTGTATATATAGTTATGGCGTCGCGTCAAATATGGTTCGGCTTGGACGTAGCTTTACGCAGCTCTGGCGAGGAACACAAGGCCTGCCGAGTGCTAATCTGTGAATTAATTACTGCGAGGTGTCGTTCTTAGTAAGTGGTAGCTCTGTTAACTGTATTATTTGGCAGTATTGGATGTAAAACTTAGATCGTAGAGTCGCTTGCTCTCGCAGCATCCACCCAGAGCAGCAGCAGCAGGTTCACACAGCTGCCGCTAGGCGGCAGCAAGACGTGATGGCACGTATTGTCGCCATGTTCTCACATTCCGAGTTTAGTGTCTTATAGGCATACCTATGAAACACACTTCTCTAATGTGTGGGATAAATGGCGCTGATTGGAGCTGGTAGCAGGTCTTGAAGACTCTCAAAACAAGCGAATATTTTTGCGAAACTGTCTTCACTGCTAACACAAATTGCATTACTCTTTCAGTGGTACTTTCTCACGATACTAATCGATTTAATGACAGAGTGCAAGGCAACTTTTAACTCACACATCAAGTACAGCACAAGAAGACACAGTGTGTGACCATCTAAATTATTGAGTAACTCCTATTCATCCAATGGCGCCAGAAGACAATAGTGACTGCAAAAAGAGACACAGTAGCCTCACGAACCATTAAAAACACCATTCATATTGCACACTTTGAAACACAGCAGTGTAGGTCACTACTAGCGCATGGATGGGTGAATGCGAGTTGTGTGAGGTAGTAGTAGGAATGATGGACATAGTTCCGTTTTCAGTACAATACCAGGTGATATATTTGTGTTGATCCAAGTTTACACAGGGCAGGTCTACTTGGCAACAGTGAAACACTGTGATGGAGATGTGTGAATGAGCCTAAAATGTTGAGGGGACATGTGGTAAGAGAAACCAGGTTAGCATTGTGTTAGTAGCTGTAGTTATGTTCCTGTGAAATGTCAGTCAGATGTAATCCAGTTTGGTGAATGTTGTTATTACAGGAAGATTTGCTAGTGCAAAACAAAGAGTGATAGATTTAGTATCTGAAAGCAGTTAATAACTGAGTAGCTACTGGTGTCATGTGACACAAACTGGTTTGTGATGTTGCTGTCTATTCCAAAATCCTGAAGCTTGCTAGTGTTTTGTGTCTTGACTGCCTCTGTATCTGCTTATGTGCTAGAGCTTCTGTGTATGTGACATGATGAATATTGCATGCAGGGTTTGTCCAATCTTTCTGCTAGACACAGGATGAGAGGTGCATCAGCTGTAATTGTGAACAGCATCGACTTGTATGACATTGATGGGATTCAAAGTGCTGTCAAAATAGTAGAGCCTCACATCTAAATACTATATGTTAATACTAGCATACTGGTCTGCTTTCTAAACACTTCAGTGTTGTGGTATTCATTGGCTGACACTTTTGAATTTAATTTAGGTAACTATATGTAGTGGCAGATTGCCAGACATGTGGGAAAATACTTTGTGCGTCACACCAGTGAAATTTGTACATGACTTGCTTGTGCACCACAGATTTGCTGTAATAGTTGGTTTTTAGGTGAAGGGCAGTGGCTTATTACACAGGCAGATATGCTTCAGTTAAGAATCTGATGAGGTGTCACCTGCAGTCTGTATTATGAGGCTGCAGCTGGATAGCAAGGCCACTAGGAAAGTTACTTGAAACATAATGTTAAATGAACTTCCTGTAAAGGGGTAGCTTGCACACTTAATGATTAAAGAGACATCTTCCTTCACATGTTTATTTATGGTGCTGAAACAATTATGGCATCAGCTGCAGCCATGAAGATGAATAAAGTTAAATGTTGTGGGTCTGTGTGCAGTCAGTATGTGATAGTGGCATACAGGCACCAGAAGCTTTGTAGGCGTTAGAGAAAAATAAATATTAGGTAATGCAAGCTAATTTTAGAGCGCTAGAGTGTATTTAAGCAGTAGTGTGAGTGAAAGTATGTGAGTGAGAAAGATTTGGAACATGCAGCTATCTTGTGTAAAGTTGATGTAAGGTTTCCAAATGTTGTGTGTGGCAGTAGGTGTGTGTTATGAAATGACGTGATTGAGACAGTAGGAAGAGATGTTGTGACAGCAGAGTGTGATACTGAGGAAGAGAAGAGGCTTTTGCCTGTGCTAGGCTTAGTCTTAGACTGGCTGTGATTTGTGTCAGGTTTGTGAATGAGCTGAAGGGGTGCTAGTGACATGTACTTGTGTCAGTGTAGTTGTGGTTTTGGTGTGCTTGCTGAGTTGTTATTAGAGTGACATTTTAGATGTGCATTGGTGATGTAAGGGATAGGTTTATTGCCAGTTTTATCATGTTCTGTTGTGAATGAAAGAGAGTGGAGGAGAACTGCGTAAATGGACAGCATAGTTTGTGACAAGTGGGTGCAGATATGAAGCGAAACTTGTGTAGGTGGCTGAGGGTATTAGCAGCTGATGTGAGACATGAGAGAGTGAGATTGCGAAAAAAATGTGGAACGCTTCACGATTTTGCGTGTCATCCTTGCGCAGGGGCCATGCTAATCTTCTCTGTATCGTTCCAATTTTAGTATACGTACCGCCGAAGCGAGTACATTCGAGGAGCCCTCTGAAATTGTATATATAGTTATGGCGTCGCGTCAAATATGGTTCGGCTTGGACGTAGCTTTACGCAGCTCTGGCGAGGAACACAAGGCCTGCCGAGTGCTAATCTGTGAATTAATTACTGCGAGGTGTCGTTCTTAGTAAGTGGCAGCTCTGTTAACTGTATTATTTGGCAGTATTGGATGTAAAACTTAGATCGTAGAGTCGCTTGCTCTCGCAGCATCCACCCAGAGCAGCAGCAGCAGCAGGTTCACACAGCTGCCGCTAGGCGGCAGCAAGACGTGATGGCACGTATTGTCGCCATGTTCTCACATTCCGAGTTTAGTGTCTTATAGGCATACCTATGAAACACACTTCTCTAATGTGTGGGATAAATGGCGCTGATTGGAGCTGGTAGCAGGTCTTGAAGACTCTCAAAACAAGCGAATATTTTTGCGAAACTGTCTTCACTGCTAACACAAATTGCATTACTCTTTCAGTGGTACTTTCTCACGATACTAATCGATTTAATGACAGAGTGCAAGGCAACTTTTAACTCACACATCAAGTACAGCACAAGAAGACACAGTGTGTGACCATCTAAATTATTGAGTAACTCCTATTCATCCAATGGCGCCAGAAGACAATAGTGACTGCAAAAAGAGACACAGTAGCCTCACGAACCATTAAAAACACCATTCATATTGCACACTTTGAAACACAGCAGTGTAGGTCACTACTAGCGCATGGATGGGTGAATGCGAGTTGTGTGAGGTAGTAGTAGGAATGATGGACATAGTTCCGTTTTCAGTACAATACCAGGTGATATATTTGTGTTGATCCAAGTTTACACAGGGCAGGTCTACTTGGCAACAGTGAAACACTGTGATGGAGATGTGTGAATGAGCCTAAAATGTTGAGGGGACATGTGGTAAGAGAAACCAGGTTAGCATTGTGTTAGTAGCTGTAGTTATGTTCCTGTGAAATGTCAGTCATATGTAATCCAGTTTGGTGAATGTTGTTATTACAGGAAGATTTGCTAGTGCAAAACAAAGAGTGATAGATTTAGTATCTGAAAGCAGTTAATAACTGAGTAGCTACTGGTGTCATGTGACACAAACTGGTTTGTGATGTTGCTGTCTATTCCAAAATCCTGAAGCTTGCTAGTGTTTTGTGTCTTGACTGCCTCTGTATCTGCTTATGTGCTAGAGCTTCTGTGTATGTGACATGATGAATATTGCATGCAGGGTTTGTCCAATCTTTCTGCTAGACACAGGATGAGAGGTGCATCAGCTGTAATTGTGAACAGCATCGACTTGTATGACATTGATGGGATTCAAAGTGCTGTCAAAATAGTAGAGCCTCACATCTAAATACTATATGTTAATACTAGCATACTGGTCTGCTTTCTAAACACTTCAGTGTTGTGGTATTCATTGGCTGACACTTTTGAATTTAATTTAGGTAACTATATGTAGTGGCAGATTGCCAGACATGTGGGAAAATACTTTGTGCGTCACACCAGTGAAATTTGTACATGACTTGCTTGTGCACCACAGATTTGCTGTAATAGTTGGTTTTTAGGTGAAGGGCAGTGGCTTATTACACAGGCAGATATGCTTCAGTTAAGAATCTGATGAGGTGTCACCTGCAGTCTGTATTATGAGGCTGCAGCTGGATAGCAAGGCCACTAGGAAAGTTACTTGAAACATAATGTTAAATGAACTTCCTGTAAAGGGGTAGCTTGCACACTTAATGATTAAAGAGACATCTTCCTTCACATGTTTATTTATGGTGCTGAAACAATTATGGCATCAGCTGCAGCCATGAAGATGAATAAAGTTAAATGTTGTGGGTCTGTGTGCAGTCAGTATGTGATAGTGGCATACAGGCACCAGAAGCTTTGTAGGCGTTAGAGAAAAATAAATATTAGGTAATGCAAGCTAATTTTAGAGCGCTAGAGTGTATTTAAGCAGTAGTGTGAGTGAAAGTATGTGAGTGAGAAAGATTTGGAACATGCAGCTATCTTGTGTAAAGTTGATGTAAGGTTTCCAAATGTTGTGTGTGGCAGTAGGTGTGTGTTATGAAATGACGTGATTGAGACAGTAGGAAGAGATGTTGTGACAGCAGAGTGTGATACTGAGGAAGAGAAGAGGCTTTTGCCTGTGCTAGGCTTAGTCTTAGACTGGCTGTGATTTGTGTCAGGTTTGTGAATGAGCTGAAGGGGTGCTAGTGACATGTACTTGTGTCAGTGTAGTTGTGGTTTTGGTGTGCTTGCTGAGTTGTTATTAGAGTGACATTTTAGATGTGCATTGGTGATGTAAGGGATAGGTTTATTGCCAGTTTTATCATGTTCTGTTGTGAATGAAAGAGAGTGGAGGAGAACTGCGTAAATGGACAGCATAGTTTGTGACAAGTGGGTGCAGATATGAAGCGAAACTTGTGTAGGTGGCTGAGGGTATTAGCAGCTGATGTGAGACATGAAAGAGTGAGATTGCGAAAAAAATGTGGAACGCTTCACGATTTTGCGTGTCATCCTTGCGCAGGGGCCATGCTAATCTTCTCTGTATCGTTCCAATTTTAGTATACGTACCGCCGAAGCGAGTACATTCGAGGAGCCCTCTGAAATTGTATATATAGTTATGGCGTCGCGTCAAATATGGTTCGGCTTGGACGTAGCTTTACGCAGCTCTGGCGAGGAACACAAGGCCTGCCGAGTGCTAATCTGTGAATTAATTACTGCGAGGTGTCGTTCTTAGTAAGTGGCAGCTCTGTTAACTGTATTATTTGGCAGTATTGGATGTAAAACTTAGATCGTAGAGTCGCTTGCTCTCGCAGCATCCACCCAGAGCAGCAGCAGCAGCAGGTTCACACAGCTGCCGCTAGGCGGCAGCAAGACGTGATGGCACGTATTGTCGCCATGTTCTCACATTCCGAGTTTAGTGTCTTATAGGCATACCTATGAAACACACTTCTCTAATGTGTGGGATAAATGGCGCTGATTGGAGCTGGTAGCAGGTCTTGAAGACTCTCAAAACAAGCGAATATTTTTGCGAAACTGTCTTCACTGCTAACACAAATTGCATTACTCTTTCAGTGGTACTTTCTCACGATACTAATCGATTTAATGACAGAGTGCAAGGCAACTTTTAACTCACACATCAAGTACAGCACAAGAAGACACAGTGTGTGACCATCTAAATTATTGAGTAACTCCTATTCATCCAATGGCGCCAGAAGACAATAGTGACTGCAAAAAGAGACACAGTAGCCTCACGAACCATTAAAAACACCATTCATATTGCACACTTTGAAACACAGCAGTGTAGGTCACTACTAGCGCATGGATGGGTGAATGCGAGTTGTGTGAGGTAGTAGTAGGAATGATGGACATAGTTCCGTTTTCAGTACAATACCAGGTGATATATTTGTGTTGATCCAAGTTTACACAGGGCAGGTCTACTTGGCAACAGTGAAACACTGTGATGGAGATGTGTGAATGAGCCTAAAATGTTGAGGGGACATGTGGTAAGAGAAACCAGGTTAGCATTGTGTTAGTAGCTGTAGTTATGTTCCTGTGAAATGTCAGTCATATGTAATCCAGTTTGGTGAATGTTGTTATTACAGGAAGAATTGCTAGTGCAAAACAAAGAGTGATAGATTTAGTATCTGAAAGCAGTTAATAACTGAGTAGCTACTGGTGTCATGTGACACAAACTGGTTTGTGATGTTGCTGTCTATTCCAAAATCCTGAAGCTTGCTAGTGTTTTGTGTCTTGACTGCCTCTGTATCTGCTTATGTGCTAGAGCTTCTGTGTATGTGACATGATGAATATTGCATGCAGGGTTTGTCCAATCTTTCTGCTAGACACAGGATGAGAGGTGCATCAGCTGTAATTGTGAACAGCATCGACTTGTATGACATTGATGGGATTCAAAGTGCTGTCAAAATAGTAGAGCCTCACATCTAAATACTATATGTTAATACTAGCATACTGGTCTGCTTTCTAAACACTTCAGTGTTGTGGTATTCATTGGCTGACACTTTTGAATTTAATTTAGGTAACTATATGTAGTGGCAGATTGCCAGACATGTGGGAAAATACTTTGTGCGTCACACCAGTGAAATTTGTACATGACTTGCTTGTGCACCACAGATTTGCTGTAATAGTTGGTTTTTAGGTGAAGGGCAGTGGCTTATTACACAGGCAGATATGCTTCAGTTAAGAATCTGATGAGGTGTCACCTGCAGTCTGTATTATGAGGCTGCAGCTGGATAGCAAGGCCACTAGGAAAGTTACTTGAAACATAATGTTAAATGAACTTCCTGTAAAGGGGTAGCTTGCACACTTAATGATTAAAGAGACATCTTCCTTCACATGTTTATTTATGGTGCTGAAACAATTATGGCATCAGCTGCAGCCATGAAGATGAATAAAGTTAAATGTTGTGGGTCTGTGTGCAGTCAGTATGTGATAGTGGCATACAGGCACCAGAAGCTTTGTAGGCGTTAGAGAAAAATAAATATTAGGTAATGCAAGCTAATTTTAGAGCGCTAGAGTGTATTTAAGCAGTAGTGTGAGTGAAAGTATGTGAGTGAGAAAGATTTGGAACATGCAGCTATCTTGTGTAAAGTTGATGTAAGGTTTCCAAATGTTGTGTGTGGCAGTAGGTGTGTGTTATGAAATGACGTGATTGAGACAGTAGGAAGAGATGTTGTGACAGCAGAGTGTGATACTGAGGAAGAGAAGAGGCTTTTGCCTGTGCTAGGCTTAGTCTTAGACTGGCTGTGATTTGTGTCAGGTTTGTGAATGAGCTGAAGGGGTGCTAGTGACATGTACTTGTGTCAGTGTAGTTGTGGTTTTGGTGTGCTTGCTGAGTTGTTATTAGAGTGACATTTTAGATGTGCATTGGTGATGTAAGGGATAGGTTTATTGCCAGTTTTATCATGTTCTGTTGTGAATGAAAGAGAGTGGAGGAGAACTGCGTAAATGGACAGCATAGTTTGTGACAAGTGGGTGCAGATATGAAGCGAAACTTGTGTAGGTGGCTGAGGGTATTAGCAGCTGATGTGAGACATGAGAGAGTGAGATTGCGAAAAAAATGTGGAACGCTTCACGATTTTGCGTGTCATCCTTGCGCAGGGGCCATGCTAATCTTCTCTGTATCGTTCCAATTTTAGTATATGTACCGCCGAAGCGAGTACATTCGAGGAGCCCTCTGAAATTGTATATATAGTTATGGCGTCGCGTCAAATATGGTTCGGCTTGGACGTAGCTTTACGCAGCTCTGGCGAGGAACACAAGGCCTGCCGAGTGCTAATCTGTGAATTAATTACTGCGAGGTGTCGTTCTTAGTAAGTGGCAGCTCTGTTAACTGTATTATTTGGCAGTATTGGATGTAAAACTTAGATCGTAGAGTCGCTTGCTCTCGCAGCATCCACCCAGAGCAGCAGCAGCAGGTTCACACAGCTGCCGCTAGGCGGCAGCAAGACGTGATGGCACGTATTGTCGCCATGTTCTCACATTCCGAGTTTAGTGTCTTATAGGCATACCTATGAAACACACTTCTCTAATGTGTGGGATAAATGGCGCTGATTGGAGCTGGTAGCAGGTCTTGAAGACTCTCAAAACAAGCGAATATTTTTGCGAAACTGTCTTCACTGCTAACACAAATTGCATTACTCTTTCAGTGGTACTTTCTCACGATACTAATCGATTTAATGACAGAGTGCAAGGCAACTTTTAACTCACACATCAAGTACAGCACAAGAAGACACAGTGTGTGACCATCTAAATTATTGAGTAACTCCTATTCATCCAATGGCGCCAGAAGACAATAGTGACTGCAAAAAGAGACACAGTAGCCTCACGAACCATTAAAAACACCATTCATATTGCACACTTTGAAACACAGCAGTGTAGGTCACTACTAGCGCATGGATGGGTGAATGCGAGTTGTGTGAGGTAGTAGTAGGAATGATGGACATAGTTCCGTTTTCAGTACAATACCAGGTGATATATTTGTGTTGATCCAAGTTTACACAGGGCAGGTCTACTTGGCAACAGTGAAACACTGTGATGGAGATGTGTGAATGAGCCTAAAATGTTGAGGGGACATGTGGTAAGAGAAACCAGGTTAGCATTGTGTTAGTAGCTGTAGTTATGTTCCTGTGAAATGTCAGTCATATGTAATCCAGTTTGGTGAATGTTGTTATTACAGGAAGATTTGCTAGTGCAAAACAAAGAGTGATAGATTTAGTATCTGAAAGCAGTTAATAACTGAGTAGCTACTGGTGTCATGTGACACAAACTGGTTTGTGATGTTGCTGTCTATTCCAAAATCCTGAAGCTTGCTAGTGTTTTGTGTCTTGACTGCCTCTGTATCTGCTTATGTGCTAGAGCTTCTGTGTATGTGACATGATGAATATTGCATGCAGGGTTTGTCCAATCTTTCTGCTAGACACAGGATGAGAGGTGCATCAGCTGTAATTGTGAACAGCATCGACTTGTATGACATTGATGGGATTCAAAGTGCTGTCAAAATAGTAGAGCCTCACATCTAAATACTATATGTTAATACTAGCATACTGGTCTGCTTTCTAAACACTTCAGTGTTGTGGTATTCATTGGCTGACACTTTTGAATTTAATTTAGGTAACTATATGTAGTGGCAGATTGCCAGACATGTGGGAAAATACTTTGTGCGTCACACCAGTGAAATTTGTACATGACTTGCTTGTGCACCACAGATTTGCTGTAATAGTTGGTTTTTAGGTGAAGGGCAGTGGCTTATTACACAGGCAGATATGCTTCAGTTAAGAATCTGATGAGGTGTCACCTGCAGTCTGTATTATGAGGCTGCAGCTGGATAGCAAGGCCACTAGGAAAGTTACTTGAAACATAATGTTAAATGAACTTCCTGTAAAGGGGTAGCTTGCACACTTAATGATTAAAGAGACATCTTCCTTCACATGTTTATTTATGGTGCTGAAACAATTATGGCATCAGCTGCAGCCATGAAGATGAATAAAGTTAAATGTTGTGGGTCTGTGTGCAGTCAGTATGTGATAGTGGCATACAGGCACCAGAAGCTTTGTAGGCGTTAGAGAAAAATAAATATTAGGTAATGCAAGCTAATTTTAGAGCGCTAGAGTGTATTTAAGCAGTAGTGTGAGTGAAAGTATGTGAGTGAGAAAGATTTGGAACATGCAGCTATCTTGTGTAAAGTTGATGTAAGGTTTCCAAATGTTGTGTGTGGCAGTAGGTGTGTGTTATGAAATGACGTGATTGAGACAGTAGGAAGAGATGTTGTGACAGCAGAGTGTGATACTGAGGAAGAGAAGAGGCTTTTGCCTGTGCTAGGCTTAGTCTTAGACTGGCTGTGATTTGTGTCAGGTTTGTGAATGAGCTGAAGGGGTGCTAGTGACATGTACTTGTGTCAGTGTAGTTGTGGTTTTGGTGTGCTTGCTGAGTTGTTATTAGAGTGACATTTTAGATGTGCATTGGTGATGTAAGGGATAGGTTTATTGCCAGTTTTATCATGTTCTGTTGTGAATGAAAGAGAGTGGAGGAGAACTGCGTAAATGGACAGCATAGTTTGTGACAAGTGGGTGCAGATATGAAGCGAAACTTGTGTAGGTGGCTGAGGGTATTAGCAGCTGATGTGAGACATGAGAGAGTGAGATTGCGAAAAAAATGTGGAACGCTTCACGATTTTGCGTGTCATCCTTGCGCAGGGGCCATGCTAATCTTCTCTGTATCGTTCCAATTTTTGTATATGTACCGCCGAAGCGAGTACATTCGAGGAGCCCTCTGAAATTGTATATATAGTTATGGCGTCGCGTCAAATATGGTTCGGCTTGGACGTAGCTTTACGCAGCTCTGGCGAGGAACACAAGGCCTGCCGAGTGCTAATCTGTGAATTAATTACTGCGAGGTGTCGTTCTTAGTAAGTGGCAGCTCTGTTAACTGTATTATTTGGCAGTATTGGATGTAAAACTTAGATCGTAGAGTCGCTTGCTCTCGCAGCATCCACCCAGAGCAGCAGCAGCAGGTTCACACAGCTGCCGCTAGGCGGCAGCAAGACGTGATGGCACGTATTGTCGCCATGTTCTCACATTCCGAGTTTAGTGTCTTATAGGCATACCTATGAAACACACTTCTCTAATGTGTGGGATAAATGGCGCTGATTGGAGCTGGTAGCAGGTCTTGAAGACTCTCAAAACAAGCGAATATTTTTGCGAAACTGTCTTCACTGCTAACACAAATTGCATTACTCTTTCAGTGGTACTTTCTCACGATACTAATCGATTTAATGACAGAGTGCAAGGCAACTTTTAACTCACACATCAAGTACAGCACAAGAAGACACAGTGTGTGACCATCTAAATTATTGAGTAACTCCTATTCATCCAATGGCGCCAGAAGACAATAGTGACTGCAAAAAGAGACACAGTAGCCTCACGAACCATTAAAAACACCATTCATATTGCACACTTTGAAACACAGCAGTGTAGGTCACTACTAGCGCATGGATGGGTGAATGCGAGTTGTGTGAGGTAGTAGTAGGAATGATGGACATAGTTCCGTTTTCAGTACAATACCAGGTGATATATTTGTGTTGATCCAAGTTTACACAGGGCAGGTCTACTTGGCAACAGTGAAACACTGTGATGGAGATGTGTGAATGAGCCTAAAATGTTGAGGGGACATGTGGTAAGAGAAACCAGGTTAGCATTGTGTTAGTAGCTGTAGTTATGTTCCTGTGAAATGTCAGTCATATGTAATCCAGTTTGGTGAATGTTGTTATTACAGGAAGATTTGCTAGTGCAAAACAAAGAGTGATAGATTTAGTATCTGAAAGCAGTTAATAACTGAGTAGCTACTGGTGTCATGTGACACAAACTGGTTTGTGATGTTGCTGTCTATTCCAAAATCCTGAAGCTTGCTAGTGTTTTGTGTCTTGACTGCCTCTGTATCTGCTTATGTGCTAGAGCTTCTGTGTATGTGACATGATGAATATTGCATGCAGGGTTTGTCCAATCTTTCTGCTAGACACAGGATGAGAGGTGCATCAGCTGTAATTGTGAACAGCATCGACTTGTATGACATTGATGGGATTCAAAGTGCTGTCAAAATAGTAGAGCCTCACATCTAAATACTATATGTTAATACTAGCATACTGGTCTGCTTTCTAAACACTTCAGTGTTGTGGTATTCATTGGCTGACACTTTTGAATTTAATTTAGGTAACTATATGTAGTGGCAGATTGCCAGACATGTGGGAAAATACTTTGTGCGTCACACCAGTGAAATTTGTACATGACTTGCTTGTGCACCACAGATTTGCTGTAATAGTTGGTTTTTAGGTGAAGGGCAGTGGCTTATTACACAGGCAGATATGCTTCAGTTAAGAATCTGATGAGGTGTCACCTGCAGTCTGTATTATGAGGCTGCAGCTGGATAGCAAGGCCACTAGGAAAGTTACTTGAAACATAATGTTAAATGAACTTCCTGTAAAGGGGTAGCTTGCACACTTAATGATTAAAGAGACATCTTCCTTCACATGTTTATTTATGGTGCTGAAACAATTATGGCATCAGCTGCAGCCATGAAGACGAATAAAGTTAAATGTTGTGGGTCTGTGTGCAGTCAGTATGTGATAGTGGCATACAGGCACCAGAAACTTTGTAGGCGTTAGAGAAAAATAAATATTAGGTAATGCAAGCTAATTTTAGAGCGCTAGAGTGTATTTAAGCAGTAGTGTGAGTGAAAGTATGTGAGTGAGAAAGATTTGGAACATGCAGCTATCTTGTGTAAAGTTGATGTAAGGTTTCCAAATGTTGTGTGTGGCAGTAGGTGTGTGTTATGAAATGACGTGATTGAGACAGTAGGAAGAGATGTTGTGACAGCAGAGTGTGATACTGAGGAAGAGAAGAGGCTTTTGCCTGTGCTAGGCTTAGTCTTAGACTGGCTGTGATTTGTGTCAGGTTTGTGAATGAGCTGAAGGGGTGCTAGTGACATGTACTTGTGTCAGTGTAGTTGTGGTTTTGGTGTGCTTGCTGAGTTGTTATTAGAGTGACATTTTAGATGTGCATTGGTGATGTAAGGGATAGGTTTATTGCCAGTTTTATCATGTTCTGTTGTGAATGAAAGAGAGTGGAGGAGAACTGCGTAAATGGACAGCATAGTTTGTGACAAGTGGGTGCAGATATGAAGCGAAACTTGTGTAGGTGGCTGAGGGTATTAGCAGCTGATGTGAGACATGAGAGAGTGAGATTGCGAAAAAAATGTGGAACGCTTCACGATTTTGCGTGTCATCCTTGCGCAGGGGCCATGCTAATCTTCTCTGTATCGTTCCAATTTTTGTATATGTACCGCCGAAGCGAGTACATTCGAGGAGCCCTCTGAAATTGTATATATAGTTATGGCGTCGCGTCAAATATGGTTCGGCTTGGACGTAGCTTTACGCAGCTCTGGCGAGGAACACAAGGCCTGCCGAGTGCTAATCTGTGAATTAATTACTGCGAGGTGTCGTTCTTAGTAAGTGGTAGCTCTGTTAACTGTATTATTTGGCAGTATTGGATGTAAAACTTAGATCGTAGAGTCGCTTGCTCTCGCAGCATCCACCCAGAGCAGCAGCAGCAGGTTCACACAGCTGCCGCTAGGCGGCAGCAAGACGTGATGGCACGTATTGTCGCCATGTTCTCACATTCCGAGTTTAGTGTCTTATAGGCATACCTATGAAACACACTTCTCTAATGTGTGGGATAAATGGCGCTGATTGGAGCTGGTAGCAGGTCTTGAAGACTCTCAAAACAAGCGAATATTTTTGCGAAACTGTCTTCACTGCTAACACAAATTGCATTACTCTTTCAGTGGTACTTTCTCACGATACTAATCGATTTAATGACAGAGTGCAAGGCAACTTTTAACTCACACATCAAGTACAGCACAAGAAGACACAGTGTGTGACCATCTAAATTATTGAGTAACTCCTATTCATCCAATGGCGCCAGAAGACAATAGTGACTGCAAAAAGAGACACAGTAGCCTCACGAACCATTAAAAACACCATTCATATTGCACACTTTGAAACACAGCAGTGTAGGTCACTACTAGCGCATGGATGGGTGAATGCGAGTTGTGTGAGGTAGTAGTAGGAATGATGGACATAGTTGCGTTTTCAGTACAATACCAGGTGATATATTTGTGTTGATCCAAGTTTACACAGGGCAGGTCTACTTGGCAACAGTGAAACACTGTGATGGAGATGTGTGAATGAGCCTAAAATGTTGAGGGGACATGTGGTAAGAGAAACCAGGTTAGCATTGTGTTAGTAGCTGTAGTTATGTTCCTGTGAAATGTCAGTCATATGTAATCCAGTTTGGTGAATGTTGTTATTACAGGAAGAATTGCTAGTGCAAAACAAAGAGTGATAGATTTAGTATCTGAAAGCAGTTAATAACTGAGTAGCTACTGGTGTCATGTGACACAAACTGGTTTGTGATGTTGCTGTCTATTCCAAAATCCTGAAGCTTGCTAGTGTTTTGTGTCTTGACTGCCTCTGTATCTGCTTATGTGCTAGAGCTTCTGTGTATGTGACATGATGAATATTGCATGCAGGGTTTGTCCAATCTTTCTGCTAGACACAGGATGAGAGGTGCATCAGCTGTAATTGTGAACAGCATCGACTTGTATGACATTGATGGGATTCAAAGTGCTGTCAAAATAGTAGAGCCTCACATCTAAATACTATATGTTAATACTAGCATACTGGTCTGCTTTCTAAACACTTCAGTGTTGTGGTATTCATTGGCTGACACTTTTGAATTTAATTTAGGTAACTATATGTAGTGGCAGATTGCCAGACATGTGGGAAAATACTTTGTGCGTCACACCAGTGAAATTTGTACATGACATGCTTGTGCACCACAGATTTGCTGTAATAGTTGGTTTTTAGGTGAAGGGCAGTGGCTTATTACACAGGCAGATATGCTTCAGTTAAGAATCTGATGAGGTGTCACCTGCAGTCTGTATTATGAGGCTGCAGCTGGATAGCAAGGCCACTAGGAAAGTTACTTGAAACATAATGTTAAATGAACTTCCTGTAAAGGGGTAGCTTGCACACTTAATGATTAAAGAGACATCTTCCTTCACATGTTTATTTATGGTGCTGAAACAATTATGGCATCAGCTGCAGCCATGAAGATGAATAAAGTTAAATGTTGTGGGTCTGTGTGCAGTCAGTATGTGATAGTGGCATACAGGCACCAGAAGCTTTGTAGGCGTTAGAGAAAAATAAATATTAGGTAATGCAAGCTAATTTTAGAGCGCTAGAGTGTATTTAAGCAGTAGTGTGAGTGAAAGTATGTGAGTGAGAAAGATTTGGAACATGCAGCTATCTTGTGTAAAGTTGATGTAAGGTTTCCAAATGTTGTGTGTGGCAGTAGGTGTGTGTTATGAAATGACGTGATTGAGACAGTAGGAAGAGATGTTGTGACAGCAGAGTGTGATACTGAGGAAGAGAAGAGGCTTTTGCCTGTGCTAGGCTTAGTCTTAGACTGGCTGTGATTTGTGTCAGGTTTGTGAATGAGCTGAAGGGGTGCTAGTGACATGTACTTGTGTCAGTGTAGTTGTGGTTTTGGTGTGCTTGCTGAGTTGTTATTAGAGTGACATTTTAGATGTGCATTGGTGATGTAAGGGATAGGTTTATTGCCAGTTTTATCATGTTCTGTTGTGAATGAAAGAGAGTGGAGGAGAACTGCGTAAATGGACAGCATAGTTTGTGACAAGTGGGTGCAGATATGAAGCGAAACTTGTGTAGGTGGCTGAGGGTATTAGCAGCTGATGTGAGACATGAGAGAGTGAGATTGCGAAAAAAATGTGGAACGCTTCACGATTTTGCGTGTCATCCTTGCGCAGGGGCCATGCTAATCTTCTCTGTATCGTTCCAATTTTAGTATACGTACCGCCGAAGCGAGTACATTCGAGGAGCCCTCTGAAATTGTATATATAGTTATGGCGTCGCGTCAAATATGGTTCGGCTTGGACGTAGCTTTACGCAGCTCTGGCGAGGAACACAAGGCCTGCCGAGTGCTAATCTGTGAATTAATTACTGCGAGGTGTCGTTCTTAGTAAGTGGCAGCTCTGTTAACTGTATTATTTGGCAGTATTGGATGTAAAACTTAGATCGTAGAGTCGCTTGCTCTCGCAGCATCCACCCAGAGCAGCAGCAGCAGCAGGTTCACACAGCTGCCGCTAGGCGGCAGCAAGACGTGATGGCACGTATTGTCGCCATGTTCTCACATTCCGAGTTTAGTGTCTTATAGGCATACCTATGAAACACACTTCTCTAATGTGTGGGATAAATGGCGCTGATTGGAGCTGGTAGCAGGTCTTGAAGACTCTCAAAACAAGCGAATATTTTTGCGAAACTGTCTTCACTGCTAACACAAATTGCATTACTCTTTCAGTGGTACTTTCTCACGATACTAATCGATTTAATGACAGAGTGCAAGGCAACTTTTAACTCACACATCAAGTACAGCACAAGAAGACACAGTGTGTGACCATCTAAATTATTGAGTAACTCCTATTCATCCAATGGCGCCAGAAGACAATAGTGACTGCAAAAAGAGACACAGTAGCCTCACGAACCATTAAAAACACCATTCATATTGCACACTTTGAAACACAGCAGTGTAGGTCACTACTAGCGCATGGATGGGTGAATGCGAGTTGTGTGAGGTAGTAGTAGGAATGATGGACATAGTTCCGTTTTCAGTACAATACCAGGTGATATATTTGTGTTGATCCAAGTTTACACAGGGCAGGTCTACTTGGCAACAGTGAAACACTGTGATGGAGATGTGTGAATGAGCCTAAAATGTTGAGGGGACATGTGGTAAGAGAAACCAGGTTAGCATTGTGTTAGTAGCTGTAGTTATGTTCCTGTGAAATGTCAGTCATATGTAATCCAGTTTGGTGAATGTTGTTATTACAGGAAGATTTGCTAGTGCAAAACAAAGAGTGATAGATTTAGTATCTGAAAGCAGTTAATAACTGAGTAGCTACTGGTGTCATGTGACACAAACTGGTTTGTGATGTTGCTGTCTATTCCAAAATCCTGAAGCTTGCTAGTGTTTTGTGTCTTGACTGCCTCTGTATCTGCTTATGTGCTAGAGCTTCTGTGTATGTGACATGATGAATATTGCATGCAGGGTTTGTCCAATCTTTCTGCTAGACACAGGATGAGAGGTGCATCAGCTGTAATTGTGAACAGCATCGACTTGTATGACATTGATGGGATTCAAAGTGCTGTCAAAATAGTAGAGCCTCACATCTAAATACTATATGTTAATACTAGCATACTGGTCTGCTTTCTAAACACTTCAGTGTTGTGGTATTCATTGGCTGACACTTTTGAATTTAATTTAGGTAACTATATGTAGTGGCAGATTGCCAGACATGTGGGAAAATACTTTGTGCGTCACACCAGTGAAATTTATACATGACTTGCTTGTGCACCACAGATTTGCTGTAATAGTTGGTTTTTAGGTGAAGGGCAGTGGCTTATTACACAGGCAGATATGCTTCAGTTAAGAATCTGATGAGGTGTCACCTGCAGTCTGTATTATGAGGCTGCAGCTGGATAGCAAGGCCACTAGGAAAGTTACTTGAAACATAATGTTAAATGAACTTCCTGTAAAGGGGTAGCTTGCACACTTAATGATTAAAGAGACATCTTCCTTCACATGTTTATTTATGGTGCTGAAACAATTATGGCATCAGCTGCAGCCATGAAGATGAATAAAGTTAAATGTTGTGGGTCTGTGTGCAGTCAGTATGTGATAGTGGCATACAGGCACCAGAAGCTTTGTAGGCGTTAGAGAAAAATAAATATTAGGTAATGCAAGCTAATTTTAGAGCGCTAGAGTGTATTTAAGCAGTAGTGTGAGTGAAAGTATGTGAGTGAGAAAGATTTGGAACATGCAGCTATCTTGTGTAAAGTTGATGTAAGGTTTCCAAATGTTGTGTGTGGCAGTAGGTGTGTGTTATGAAATGACGTGATTGAGACAGTAGGAAGAGATGTTGTGACAGCAGAGTGTGATACTGAGGAAGAGAAGAGGCTTTTGCCTGTGCTAGGCTTAGTCTTAGACTGGCTGTGATTTGTGTCAGGTTTGTGAATGAGCTGAAGGGGTGCTAGTGACATGTACTTGTGTCAGTGTAGTTGTGGTTTTGGTGTGCTTGCTGAGTTGTTATTAGAGTGACATTTTAGATGTGCATTGGTGATGTAAGGGATAGGTTTATTGCCAGTTTTATCATGTTCTGTTGTGAATGAATGAGAGTGGAGGAGAACTGCGTAAATGGACAGCATAGTTTGTGACAAGTGGGTGCAGATATGAAGCGAAACTTGTGTAGGTGGCTGAGGGTATTAGCAGCTGATGTGAGACATGAGAGAGTGAGATTGCGAAAAAAATGTGGAACGCTTCACGATTTTGCGTGTCATCCTTGCGCAGGGGCCATGCTAATCTTCTCTGTATCGTTCCAATTTTAGTATATGTACCGCCGAAGCGAGTATATTCGAGGAGCCCTCTGAAATTGTATATATAGTTATGGCGTCGCGTCAAATATGGTTCGGCTTGGACGTAGCTTTACGCAGCTCTGGCGAGGAACACAAGGCCTGCCGAGTGCTAATCTGTGAATTAATTACTGCGAGGTGTCGTTCTTAGTAAGTGGCAGCTCTGTTAACTGTATTATTTGGCAGTATTGGATGTAAAACTTAGATCGTAGAGTCGCTTGCTCTCGCAGCATCCACCCAGAGCAGCAGCAGCAGCAGGTTCACACAGCTGCCGCTAGGCGGCAGCAAGACGTGATGGCACGTATTGTCGCCATGTTCTCACATTCCGAGTTTAGTGTCTTATAGGCATACCTATGAAACACACGTCTCTAATGTGTGGGATAAATGGCGCTGATTGGAGCTGGTAGCAGGTCTTGAAGACTCTCAAAACAAGCGAATATTTTTGCGAAACTGTCTTCACTGCTAACACAAATTGCATTACTCTTTCAGTGGCACTTTCTCACGATACTAATCGATTTAATGACAGAGTGCAAGGCAACTTTTAACTCACACATCAAGTACAGCACAAGAAGACACAGTGTGTGACCATGTAAATTATTGAGTAACTCCTATTCATCCAATGGCGCCAGAAGACAATAGTGACTGCAAAAAGAGACACAGTAGCCTCACGAACCATTAAAAACACCATTCATATTGCACACTTTGAAACACAGCAATGTAGGTCACTACTAGCGCATGGATGGGTGAATGCGAGTTGTGTGAGGTAGTAGTAGGAATGATGGACATAGTTCCGTTTTCAGTACAATACCAGGTGATATATTTGTGTTGATCCAAGTTTACACAGGGCAGGTCTACTTGGCAACAGTGAAACACTGTGATGGAGATGTGTGAATGAGCCTAAAATGTTGAGGGGACATGTGGTAAGAGAAACCAGGTTAGCATTGTGTTAGTAGCTGTAGTTATGTTCCTGTGAAATGTCAGTCATATGTAATCCAGTTTGGTGAATGTTGTTATTACAGGAAGATTTGCTAGTGCAAAACAAAGAGTGATAGATTTAGTATCTGAAAGCAGTTAATAACTGAGTAGCTACTGGTGTCATGTGACACAAACTGGTTTGTGATGTTGCTGTCTATTCCAAAATCCTGAAGCTTGCTAGTGTTTTGTGTCTTGACTGCCTCTGTATCTGCTTATGTGCTAGAGCTTCTGTGTATGTGACATGATGAATATTGCATGCAGGGTTTGTCCAATCTTTCTGCTAGACACAGGATGAGAGGTGCATCAGCTGTAATTGTGAACAGCATCGACTTGTATGACATTGATGGGATTCAAAGTGCTGTCAAAATAGTAGAGCCTCACATCTAAATACTATATGTTAATACTAGCATACTGGTCTGCTTTCTAAACACTTCAGTGTTGTGGTATTCATTGGCTGACACTTTTGAATTTAATTTAGGTAACTATATGTAGTGGCAGATTGCCAGACATGTGGGAAAATACTTTGTGCGTCACACCAGTGAAATTTATACATGACTTGCTTGTGCACCACAGATTTGCTGTAATAGTTGGTTTTTAGGTGAAGGGCAGTGGCTTATTACACAGGCAGATATGCTTCAGTTAAGAATCTGATGAGGTGTCACCTGCAGTCTGTATTATGAGGCTGCAGCTGGATAGCAAGGCCACTAGGAAAGTTACTTGAAACATAATGTTAAATGAACTTCCTGTAAAGGGGTAGCTTGCACACTTAATGATTAAAGAGACATCTTCCTTCACATGTTTATTTATGGTGCTGAAACAATTATGGCATCAGCTGCAGCCATGAAGATGAATAAAGTTCAATGTTGTGGGTCTGTGTGCAGTCAGTATGTGATAGTGGCATACAGGCACCAGAAGCTTTGTAGGCGTTAGAGAAAAATAAATATTAGGTAATGCAAGCTAATTTTAGAGCGCTAGAGTGTATTTAAGCAGTAGTGTGAGTGAAAGTATGTGAGTGAGAAAGATTTGGAACATGCAGCTATCTTGTGTAAAGTTGATGTAAGGTTTCCAAATGTTGTGTGTGGCAGTAGGTGTGTGTTATGAAATGACGTGATTGAGACAGTAGGAAGAGATGTTGTGACAGCAGAGTGTGATACTGAGGAAGAGAAGAGGCTTTTGCCTGTGCTAGGCTTAGTCTTAGACTGGCTGTGATTTGTGTCAGGTTTGTGAATGAGCTGAAGGGGTGCTAGTGACATGTACTTGTGTCAGTGTAGTTGTGGTTTTGGTGTGCTTGCTGAGTTGTTATTAGAGTGACATTTTAGATGTGCATTGGTGATGTAAGGGATAGGTTTATTGCCAGTTTTATCATGTTCTGTTGTGAATGAAAGAGAGTGGAGGAGAACTGCGTAAATGGACAGCATAGTTTGTGACAAGTGGGTGCAGATATGAAGCGAAACTTGTGTAGGTGGCTGAGGGTATTAGCAGCTGATGTGAGACATGAGAGAGTGAGATTGCGAAAAAAATGTGGAACGCTTCACGATTTTGCGTGTCATCCTTGCGCAGGGGCCATGCTAATCTTCTCTGTATCGTTCCAATTTTAGTATATGTACCGCCGAAGCGAGTATATTCGAGGAGCCCTCTGAAATTGTATATATAGTTATGGCGTCGCGTCAAATATGGTTCGGCTTGGACGTAGCTTTACGCAGCTCTGGCGAGGAACACAAGGCCTGCCGAGTGCTAATCTGTGAATTAATTACTGCGAGGTGTCGTTCTTAGTAAGTGGCAGCTCTGTTAACTGTATTATTTGGCAGTATTGGATGTAAAACTTAGATCGTAGAGTCGCTTGCTCTCGCAGCATCCACCCAGAGCAGCAGCAGCAGCAGGTTCACACAGCTGCCGCTAGGCGGCAGCAAGACGTGATGGCACGTATTGTCGCCATGTTCTCACATTCCGAGTTTAGTGTCTTATAGGCATACCTATGAAACACACTTCTCTAATGTGTGGGATAAATGGCGCTGATTGGAGCTGGTAGCAGGTCTTGAAGACTCTCAAAACAAGCGAATATTTTTGCGAAACTGTCTTCACTGCTAACACAAATTGCATTACTCTTTCAGTGGCACTTTCTCACGATACTAATCGATTTAATGACAGAGTGCAAGGCAACTTTTAACTCACACATCAAGTACAGCACAAGAAGACACAGTGTGTGACCATGTAAATTATTGAGTAACTCCTATTCATCCAATGGCGCCAGAAGACAATAGTGACTGCAAAAAGAGACACAGTAGCCTCACGAACCATTAAAAACACCATTCATATTGCACACTTTGAAACACAGCAGTGTAGGTCACTACTAGCGCATGGATGGGTGAATGCGAGTTGTGTGAGGTAGTAGTAGGAATGATGGACATAGTTGCGTTTTCAGTACAATACCAGGTGATATATTTGTGTTGATCCAAGTTTACACAGGGCAGGTCTACTTGGCAACAGTGAAACACTGTGATGGAGATGTGTGAATGAGCCTAAAATGTTGAGGGGACATGTGGTAAGAGAAACCAGGTTAGCATTGTGTTAGTAGCTGTAGTTATGTTCCTGTGAAATGTCAGTCATATGTAATCCAGTTTGGTGAATGTTGTTATTACAGGAAGAATTGCTAGTGCAAAACAAAGAGTGATAGATTTAGTATCTGAAAGCAGTTAATAACTGAGTAGCTACTGGTGTCATGTGACACAAACTGGTTTGTGATGTTGCTGTCTATTCCAAAATCCTGAAGCTTGCTAGTGTTTTGTGTCTTGACTGCCTCTGTATCTGCTTATGTGCTAGAGCTTCTGTGTATGTGACATGATGAATATTGCATGCAGGGTTTGTCCAATCTTTCTGCTAGACACAGGATGAGAGGTGCATCAGCTGTAATTGTGAACAGCATCGACTTGTATGACATTGATGGGATTCAAAGTGCTGTCAAAATAGTAGAGCCTCACATCTAAATACTATATGTTAATACTAGCATACTGGTCTGCTTTCTAAACACTTCAGTGTTGTGGTATTCATTGGCTGACACTTTTGAATTTAATTTAGGTAACTATATGTAGTGGCAGATTGCCAGACATGTGGGAAAATACTTTGTGCGTCACACCAGTGAAATTTGTACATGACATGCTTGTGCACCACAGATTTGCTGTAATAGTTGGTTTTTAGGTGAAGGGCAGTGGCTTATTACACAGGCAGATATGCTTCAGTTAAGAATCTGATGAGGTGTCACCTGCAGTCTGTATTATGAGGCTGCAGCTGGATAGCAAGGCCACTAGGAAAGTTACTTGAAACATAATGTTAAATGAACTTCCTGTAAAGGGGTAGCTTGCACACTTAATGATTAAAGAGACATCTTCCTTCACATGTTTATTTATGGTGCTGAAACAATTATGGCATCAGCTGCAGCCATGAAGATGAATAAAGTTAAATGTTGTGGGTCTGTGTGCAGTCAGTATGTGATAGTGGCATACAGGCACCAGAAGCTTTGTAGGCGTTAGAGAAAAATAAATATTAGGTAATGCAAGCTAATTTTAGAGCGCTAGAGTGTATTTAAGCAGTAGTGTGAGTGAAAGTATGTGAGTGAGAAAGATTTGGAACATGCAGCTATCTTGTGTAAAGTTGATGTAAGGTTTCCAAATGTTGTGTGTGGCAGTAGGTGTGTGTTATGAAATGACGTGATTGAGACAGTAGGAAGAGATGTTGTGACAGCAGAGTGTGATACTGAGGAAGAGAAGAGGCTTTTGCCTGTGCTAGGCTTAGTCTTAGACTGGCTGTGATTTGTGTCAGGTTTGTGAATGAGCTGAAGGGGTGCTAGTGACATGTACTTGTGTCAGTGTAGTTGTGGTTTTGGTGTGCTTGCTGAGTTGTTATTAGAGTGACATTTTAGATGTGCATTGGTGATGTAAGGGATAGGTTTATTGCCAGTTTTATCATGTTCTGTTGTGAATGAAAGAGAGTGGAGGAGAACTGCGTAAATGGACAGCATAGTTTGTGACAAGTGGGTGCAGATATGAAGCGAAACTTGTGTAGGTGGCTGAGGGTATTAGCAGCTGATGTGAGACATGAGAGAGTGAGATTGCGAAAAAAATGTGGAACGCTTCACGATTTTGCGTGTCATCCTTGCGCAGGGGCCATGCTAATCTTCTCTGTATCGTTCCAATTTTAGTATACGTACCGCCGAAGCGAGTACATTCGAGGAGCCCTCTGAAATTGTATATATAGTTATGGCGTCGCGTCAAATATGGTTCGGCTTGGACGTAGCTTTACGCAGCTCTGGCGAGGAACACAAGGCCTGCCGAGTGCTAATCTGTGAATTAATTACTGCGAGGTGTCGTTCTTAGTAAGTGGCAGCTCTGTTAACTGTATTATTTGGCAGTATTGGATGTAAAACTTAGATCGTAGAGTCGCTTGCTCTCGCAGCATCCACCCAGAGCAGCAGCAGCAGCAGGTTCACACAGCTGCCGCTAGGCGGCAGCAAGACGTGATGGCACGTATTGTCGCCATGTTCTCACATTCCGAGTTTAGTGTCTTATAGGCATACCTATGAAACACACTTCTCTAATGTGTGGGATAAATGGCGCTGATTGGAGCTGGTAGCAGGTCTTGAAGACTCTCAAAACAAGCGAATATTTTTGCGAAACTGTCTTCACTGCTAACACAAATTGCATTACTCTTTCAGTGGTACTTTCTCACGATACTAATCGATTTAATGACAGAGTGCAAGGCAACTTTTAACTCACACATCAAGTACAGCACAAGAAGACACAGTGTGTGACCATCTAAATTATTGAGTAACTCCTATTCATCCAATGGCGCCAGAAGACAATAGTGACTGCAAAAAGAGACACAGTAGCCTCACGAACCATTAAAAACACCATTCATATTGCACACTTTGAAACACAGCAGTGTAGGTCACTACTAGCGCATGGATGGGTGAATGCGAGTTGTGTGAGGTAGTAGTAGGAATGATGGACATAGTTCCGTTTTCAGTACAATACCAGGTGATATATTTGTGTTGATCCAAGTTTACACAGGGCAGGTCTACTTGGCAACAGTGAAACACTGTGATGGAGATGTGTGAATGAGCCTAAAATGTTGAGGGGACATGTGGTAAGAGAAACCAGGTTAGCATTGTGTTAGTAGCTGTAGTTATGTTCCTGTGAAATGTCAGTCATATGTAATCCAGTTTGGTGAATGTTGTTATTACAGGAAGATTTGCTAGTGCAAAACAAAGAGTGATAGATTTAGTATCTGAAAGCAGTTAATAACTGAGTAGCTACTGGTGTCATGTGACACAAACTGGTTTGTGATGTTGCTGTCTATTCCAAAATCCTGAAGCTTGCTAGTGTTTTGTGTCTTGACTGCCTCTGTATCTGCTTATGTGCTAGAGCTTCTGTGTATGTGACATGATGAATATTGCATGCAGGGTTTGTCCAATCTTTCTGCTAGACACAGGATGAGAGGTGCATCAGCTGTAATTGTGAACAGCATCGACTTGTATGACATTGATGGGATTCAAAGTGCTGTCAAAATAGTAGAGCCTCACATCTAAATACTATATGTTAATACTAGCATACTGGTCTGCTTTCTAAACACTTCAGTGTTGTGGTATTCATTGGCTGACACTTTTGAATTTAATTTAGGTAACTATATGTAGTGGCAGATTGCCAGACATGTGGGAAAATACTTTGTGCGTCACACCAGTGAAATTTATACATGACTTGCTTGTGCACCACAGATTTGCTGTAATAGTTGGTTTTTAGGTGAAGGGCAGTGGCTTATTACACAGGCAGATATGCTTCAGTTAAGAATCTGATGAGGTGTCACCTGCAGTCTGTATTATGAGGCTGCAGCTGGATAGCAAGGCCACTAGGAAAGTTACTTGAAACATAATGTTAAATGAACTTCCTGTAAAGGGGTAGCTTGCACACTTAATGATTAAAGAGACATCTTCCTTCACATGTTTATTTATGGTGCTGAAACAATTATGGCATCAGCTGCAGCCATGAAGATGAATAAAGTTAAATGTTGTGGGTCTGTGTGCAGTCAGTATGTGATAGTGGCATACAGGCACCAGAAGCTTTGTAGGCGTTAGAGAAAAATAAATATTAGGTAATGCAAGCTAATTTTAGAGCGCTAGAGTGTATTTAAGCAGTAGTGTGAGTGAAAGTATGTGAGTGAGAAAGATTTGGAACATGCAGCTATCTTGTGTAAAGTTGATGTAAGGTTTCCAAATGTTGTGTGTGGCAGTAGGTGTGTGTTATGAAATGACGTGATTGAGACAGTAGGAAGAGATGTTGTGACAGCAGAGTGTGATACTGAGGAAGAGAAGAGGCTTTTGCCTGTGCTAGGCTTAGTCTTAGACTGGCTGTGATTTGTGTCAGGTTTGTGAATGAGCTGAAGGGGTGCTAGTGACATGTACTTGTGTCAGTGTAGTTGTGGTTTTGGTGTGCTTGCTGAGTTGTTATTAGAGTGACATTTTAGATGTGCATTGGTGATGTAAGGGATAGGTTTATTGCCAGTTTTATCATGTTCTGTTGTGAATGAAAGAGAGTGGAGGAGAACTGCGTAAATGGACAGCATAGTTTGTGACAAGTGGGTGCAGATATGAAGCGAAACTTGTGTAGGTGGCTGAGGGTATTAGCAGCTGATGTGAGACATGAGAGAGTGAGATTGCGAAAAAAATGTGGAACGCTTCACGATTTTGCGTGTCATCCTTGCGCAGGGGCCATGCTAATCTTCTCTGTATCGTTCCAATTTTAGTATATGTACCGCCGAAGCGAGTATATTCGAGGAGCCCTCTGAAATTGTATATATAGTTATGGCGTCGCGTCAAATATGGTTCGGCTTGGACGTAGCTTTACGCAGCTCTGGCGAGGAACACAAGGCCTGCCGAGTGCTAATCTGTGAATTAATTACTGCGAGGTGTCGTTCTTAGTAAGTGGCAGCTCTGTTAACTGTATTATTTGGCAGTATTGGATGTAAAACTTAGATCGTAGAGTCGCTTGCTCTCGCAGCATCCACCCAGAGCAGCAGCAGCAGCAGCAGCAGGTTCACACAGCTGCCGCTAGGCGGCAGCAAGACGTGATGGCACGTATTGTCGCCATGTTCTCACATTCCGAGTTTAGTGTCTTATAGGCATACCTATGAAACACACTTCTCTAATGTGTGGGATAAATGGCGCTGATTGGAGCTGGTAGCAGGTCTTGAAGACTCTCAAAACAAGCGAATATTTTTGCGAAACTGTCTTCACTGCTAACACAAATTGCATTACTCTTTCAGTGGCACTTTCTCACGATACTAATCGATTTAATGACAGAGTGCAAGGCAACTTTTAACTCACACATCAAGTACAGCACAAGAAGACACAGTGTGTGACCATGTAAATTATTGAGTAACTCCTATTCATCCAATGGCGCCAGAAGACAATAGTGACTGCAAAAAGAGACACAGTAGCCTCACGAACCATTAAAAACACCATTCATATTGCACACTTTGAAACACAGCAGTGTAGGTCACTACTAGCGCATGGATGGGTGAATGCGAGTTGTGTGAGGTAGTAGTAGGAATGATGGACATAGTTCCGTTTTCAGTACAATACCAGGTGATATATTTGTGTTGATCCAAGTTTACACAGGGCAGGTCTACTTGGCAACAGTGAAACACTGTGATGGAGATGTGTGAATGAGCCTAAAATGTTGAGGGGACATGTGGTAAGAGAAACCAGGTTAGCATTGTGTTAGTAGCTGTAGTTATGTTCCTGTGAAATGTCAGTCATATGTAATCCAGTTTGGTGAATGTTGTTATTACAGGAAGATTTGCTAGTGCAAAACAAAGAGTGATAGATTTAGTATCTGAAAGCAGTTAATAACTGAGTAGCTACTGGTGTCATGTGACACAAACTGGTTTGTGATGTTGCTGTCTATTCCAAAATCCTGAAGCTTGCTAGTGTTTTGTGTCTTGACTGCCTCTGTATCTGCTTATGTGCTAGAGCTTCTGTGTATGTGACATGATGAATATTGCATGCAGGGTTTGTCCAATCTTTCTGCTAGACACAGGATGAGAGGTGCATCAGCTGTAATTGTGAACAGCATCGACTTGTATGACATTGATGGGATTCAAAGTGCTGTCAAAATAGTAGAGCCTCACATCTAAATACTATATGTTAATACTAGCATACTGGTCTGCTTTCTAAACACTTCAGTGTTGTGGTATTCATTGGCTGACACTTTTGAATTTAATTTAGGTAACTATATGTAGTGGCAGATTGCCAGACATGTGGGAAAATACTTTGTGCGTCACACCAGTGAAATTTATACATGACTTGCTTGTGCACCACAGATTTGCTGTAATAGTTGGTTTTTAGGTGAAGGGCAGTGGCTTATTACACAGGCAGATATGCTTCAGTTAAGAATCTGATGAGGTGTCACCTGCAGTCTGTATTATGAGGCTGCAGCTGGATAGCAAGGCCACTAGGAAAGTTACTTGAAACATAATGTTAAATGAACTTCCTGTAAAGGGGTAGCTTGCACACTTAATGATTAAAGAGACATCTTCCTTCACATGTTTATTTATGGTGCTGAAACAATTATGGCATCAGCTGCAGCCATGAAGATGAATAAAGTTAAATGTTGTGGGTCTGTGTGCAGTCAGTATGTGATAGTGGCATACAGGCACCAGAAGCTTTGTAGGCGTTAGAGAAAAATAAATATTAGGTAATGCAAGCTAATTTTAGAGCGCTAGAGTGTATTTAAGCAGTAGTGTGAGTGAAAGTATGTGAGTGAGAAAGATTTGGAACATGCAGCTATCTTGTGTAAAGTTGATGTAAGGTTTCCAAATGTTGTGTGTGGCAGTAGGTGTGTGTTATGAAATGACGTGATTGAGACAGTAGGAAGAGATGTTGTGACAGCAGAGTGTGATACTGAGGAAGAGAAGAGGCTTTTGCCTGTGCTAGGCTTAGTCTTAGACTGGCTGTGATTTGTGTCAGGTTTGTGAATGAGCTGAAGGGGTGCTAGTGACATGTACTTGTGTCAGTGTAGTTGTGGTTTTGGTGTGCTTGCTGAGTTGTTATTAGAGTGACATTTTAGATGTGCATTGGTGATGTAAGGGATAGGTTTATTGCCAGTTTTATCATGTTCTGTTGTGAATGAAAGAGAGTGGAGGAGAACTGCGTAAATGGACAGCATAGTTTGTGACAAGTGGGTGCAGATATGAAGCGAAACTTGTGTAGGTGGCTGAGGGTATTAGCAGCTGATGTGAGACATGAGAGAGTGAGATTGCGAAAAAAATGTGGAACGCTTCACGATTTTGCGTGTCATCCTTGCGCAGGGGCCATGCTAATCTTCTCTGTATCGTTCCAATTTTAGTATATGTACCGCCGAAGCGAGTATATTCGAGGAGCCCTCTGAAATTGTATATATAGTTATGGCGTCGCGTCAAATATGGTTCGGCTTGGACGTAGCTTTACGCAGCTCTGGCGAGGAACACAAGGCCTGCCGAGTGCTAATCTGTGAATTAATTACTGCGAGGTGTCGTTCTTAGTAAGTGGCAGCTCTGTTAACTGTATTATTTGGCAGTATTGGATGTAAAACTTAGATCGTAGAGTCGCTTGCTCTCGCAGCATCCACCCAGAGCAGCAGCAGCAGCAGCAGCAGGTTCACACAGCTGCCGCTAGGCGGCAGCAAGACGTGATGGCACGTATTGTCGCCATGTTCTCACATTCCGAGTTTAGTGTCTTATAGGCATACCTATGAAACACACTTCTCTAATGTGTGGGATAAATGGCGCTGATTGGAGCTGGTAGCAGGTCTTGAAGACTCTCAAAACAAGCGAATATTTTTGCGAAACTGTCTTCACTGCTAACACAAATTGCATTACTCTTTCAGTGGCACTTTCTCACGATACTAATCGATTTAATGACAGAGTGCAAGGCAACTTTTAACTCACACATCAAGTACAGCACAAGAAGACACAGTGTGTGACCATGTAAATTATTGAGTAACTCCTATTCATCCAATGGCGCCAGAAGACAATAGTGACTGCAAAAAGAGACACAGTAGCCTCACGAACCATTAAAAACACCATTCATATTGCACACTTTGAAACACAGCAGTGTAGGTCACTACTAGCGCATGGATGGGTGAATGCGAGTTGTGTGAGGTAGTAGTAGGAATGATGGACATAGTTCCGTTTTCAGTACAATACCAGGTGATATATTTGTGTTGATCCAAGTTTACACAGGGCAGGTCTACTTGGCAACAGTGAAACACTGTGATGGAGATGTGTGAATGAGCCTAAAATGTTGAGGGGACATGTGGTAAGAGAAACCAGGTTAGCATTGTGTTAGTAGCTGTAGTTATGTTCCTGTGAAATGTCAGTCATATGTAATCCAGTTTGGTGAATGTTGTTATTACAGGAAGATTTGCTAGTGCAAAACAAAGAGTGATAGATTTAGTATCTGAAAGCAGTTAATAACTGAGTAGCTACTGGTGTCATGTGACACAAACTGGTTTGTGATGTTGCTGTCTATTCCAAAATCCTGAAGCTTGCTAGTGTTTTGTGTCTTGACTGCCTCTGTATCTGCTTATGTGCTAGAGCTTCTGTGTATGTGACATGATGAATATTGCATGCAGGGTTTGTCCAATCTTTCTGCTAGACACAGGATGAGAGGTGCATCAGCTGTAATTGTGAACAGCATCGACTTGTATGACATTGATGGGATTCAAAGTGCTGTCAAAATAGTAGAGCCTCACATCTAAATACTATATGTTAATACTAGCATACTGGTCTGCTTTCTAAACACTTCAGTGTTGTGGTATTCATTGGCTGACACTTTTGAATTTAATTTAGGTAACTATATGTAGTGGCAGATTGCCAGACATGTGGGAAAATACTTTGTGCGTCACACCAGTGAAATTTATACATGACTTGCTTGTGCACCACAGATTTGCTGTAATAGTTGGTTTTTAGGTGAAGGGCAGTGGCTTATTACACAGGCAGATATGCTTCAGTTAAGAATCTGATGAGGTGTCACCTGCAGTCTGTATTATGAGGCTGCAGCTGGATAGCAAGGCCACTAGGAAAGTTACTTGAAACATAATGTTAAATGAACTTCCTGTAAAGGGGTAGCTTGCACACTTAATGATTAAAGAGACATCTTCCTTCACATGTTTATTTATGGTGCTGAAACAATTATGGCATCAGCTGCAGCCATGAAGATGAATAAAGTTAAATGTTGTGGGTCTGTGTGCAGTCAGTATGTGATAGTGGCATACAGGCACCAGAAGCTTTGTAGGCGTTAGAGAAAAATAAATATTAGGTAATGCAAGCTAATTTTAGAGCGCTAGAGTGTATTTAAGCAGTAGTGTGAGTGAAAGTATGTGAGTGAGAAAGATTTGGAACATGCAGCTATCTTGTGTAAAGTTGATGTAAGGTTTCCAAATGTTGTGTGTGGCAGTAGGTGTGTGTTATGAAATGACGTGATTGAGACAGTAGGAAGAGATGTTGTGACAGCAGAGTGTGATACTGAGGAAGAGAAGAGGCTTTTGCCTGTGCTAGGCTTAGTCTTAGACTGGCTGTGATTTGTGTCAGGTTTGTGAATGAGCTGAAGGGGTGCTAGTGACATGTACTTGTGTCAGTGTAGTTGTGGTTTTGGTGTGCTTGCTGAGTTGTTATTAGAGTGACATTTTAGATGTGCATTGGTGATGTAAGGGATAGGTTTATTGCCAGTTTTATCATGTTCTGTTGTGAATGAAAGAGAGTGGAGGAGAACTGCGTAAATGGACAGCATAGTTTGTGACAAGTGGGTGCAGATATGAAGCGAAACTTGTGTAGGTGGCTGAGGGTATTAGCAGCTGATGTGAGACATGAGAGAGTGAGATTGCGAAAAAAATGTGGAACGCTTCACGATTTTGCGTGTCATCCTTGCGCAGGGGCCATGCTAATCTTCTCTGTATCGTTCCAATTTTAGTATATGTACCGCCGAAGCGAGTACATTCGAGGAGCCCTCTGAAATTGTATATATAGTTATGGCGTCGCGTCAAATATGGTTCGGCTTGGACGTAGCTTTACGCAGCTCTGGCGAGGAACACAAGGCCTGCCGAGTGCTAATCTGTGAATTAATTACTGCGAGGTGTCGTTCTTAGTAAGTGGCAGCTCTGTTAACTGTATTATTTGGCAGTATTGGATGTAAAACTTAGATCGTAGAGTCGCTTGCTCTCGCAGCATCCACCCAGAGCAGCAGCAGCAGGTTCACACAGCTGCCGCTAGGCGGCAGCAAGACGTGATGGCACGTATTGTCGCCATGTTCTCACATTCCGAGTTTAGTGTCTTATAGGCATACCTATGAAACACACTTCTCTAATGTGTGGGATAAATGGCGCTGATTGGAGCTGGTAGCAGGTCTTGAAGACTCTCAAAACAGGCGAATATTTTTGCGAAACTGTCTTCGATGCTAACACAAATTGCATTACTCTGGCCTTTCTCCTCTGGCACTCTCAACAGTGTGACACATAGTGATGGACACTCCTAAATAAACCCGGCCAGAAAAATCTCTTGCGAGTCCTATAGTATGTCTTGACAAATCCTAATGTCTGGTCTCAGGTGTGTCTTGGGATTTGTGTAGAACATCTAAGTGCATGTGTTTAGGAGTCACCGGTAGCCACCTCTTTCCAAATGGATCAAAGTTTTTCTTGCAAAGTATTCCAGTAACTACCTTAAATTGTTCTTTGACATCCTCTTACCAATTTAAGGCACGCATAATTTGAGATATCTTGGCGTCCTTTTTCTGCTCAGCAGAGAGCCTGGAGTGCAGCGAGACAGTCACTATCTTCATCGAAGTCTTGGTGGTCTTACACAAAGTTTCTTGAGAGACAGTTGGCATCTTGGTGTTTTCTTCCATTTTTGGGCACTATGGTAAAGTCATACACTTGAAGACATAGTGCCCACCTGGTGAATCATCCTGTTGGATCCTTAAGATCTGTCAACCAACAAAGTGAATGATGGTCTGTAACTGTGAATGGCATTCCATAGAGACACTGTCGAAATTTGCACCTGGCCCATATCACAGTAAGACATTCTCTTTCTGTAGTTGAGCAGTTTTTCTCAGCTTTTGTAAGTAGAAGCACAGGCTATAACCTTCTCTTTCCATTTGAAATTTGCACCAGAACAGCACCAATCCGATACCGACTGGCATCTGTGTGTGTAGTTCTGTAGGTGCTCTTTCATTATACAGATCAAGTACAGGATCAATTGTCAGAGCTTTTCGCAGCACATCAAAAGAATCTTGTAGAGCACCAACAAAGATAAATTTAGAATCAGATTTTAACAACTCTTGGAGAGGCCTGGCTTTAATATGAAAATTTTTGATAAAATGACGGTAATAAGAACATAATCCGAGGAAGCTTCTCACATCTCCAATACTTTTAGGAATAGGAAATTCCGTTATAGATCTCACCCTTTCTGGGTTTGGCCACACACCTTCATTTGATACAAGTTTCAGTCCGCCTTGTTGGAGACACTTAAGAGCAGCCCTCAGTCTTTTTATGTGATCATCAAATGTGTCTGGTTGTTGGTTGGTTTTGGGGAAAGAGACCAAACAGCGAGGTCATCGGTCTCATCGGATTAGGGAAGGAAGTCGGCCGTGCCCTTGCAGAGGACCCATCCCGGCATTTGCCTGGAGCAATTTAGGGAAATAACGGAAAACCTAAATCAGGATGGCCGGACGCGTGATTGAACCGTCGTCCTCCCAAATGCGAGTCCAGTTTGCTAACCACTGCGCCACCTCGCTCGGTAAATCTGTCTGAGAACACAATAATGTCACCTAAATAACAAAGACACATCGTCCACTTCAGCTGAGTTAGAATATTATGCATCATCCATTCAAAAGTTGCTGTTGCATTACACAAACCAAATGGCATTACCTTAAACTCATAGAGGCCCTCAGGGATGATGAATGCAGTTTTCTCACGATCAGCCTCATCTACTTCGATTTGTCAGTATCCCGAGTACATGTCCATGGTTGAGAAAAACTTAGCCCCCTTCAGACAATCTATTGTATCGTCAATTCGTGGAAGAGGGTAAACGTCCTTTTTAGTTATCTTATTAAGCTTCCTGTAATCAACACAAAAGCGCCAACTGCCATCCTTCTTCCTGATGAGAACCACTGGTGACTACCATGGGTTCTGCAAAGGCTGAATGACGTCATTCATCAATTTCTCTACCTCGTCATGAAACATTCGATGTTCCATTGCTGACACATGATATGCTCTCTGGCTTATTGGTTGATGGTCTCCTATGCTAATCCAGTGCTTCACCATCAATTTGTCTAATTTGCTCTTCACCTGTGGACTGAAGCATTCAGAGATATCTTGAAGAATGTCAAATACTACTTCTGTTGTTCGTTAGTGAGATCTGGTGATAGTCGAGCTATAAGATCTTGTCTCATAGTGGTATCACTAATTTCGCCCACAGACTTGGCATGGGAGGTTTCTATGATGCTCAGCTGTTCTGCAATTAACAGCTGAGCATTTGCTATGCACATGCGTCTTGGAAGGATCTGCAGATCTCGGCGACAGTGAACTATCCGCAACTCACCGAATTCATTCTTAAATGAAAACAGAGACAGGGATGATGAAGTTACTCTTCAGTGGTATGCTTGTCTTCCATTCCACTACAAGATCAATAATTTGATGCTTGGCATGACTCACGACAGTTACCTTTCTAGTGCTGAATGCAGGAATGATCAGTTCATCTGTATCACAAAGTCTCCACACACTCGGATGGGCATCTTCCTGTCAACAGTATCTTATCTCATCTAGCATTTTTGTAGTGATCGACGACGGAGGAATTTTCTCTTCGGCGGCCTCACCTGCAAGGAAGGTCATACCCTTAAGTTTTCCAGGTTGCGGCAGCTAGGTGATTGGCTGGAGATTCTAAACGGCGATGGAGACCTTGATCGGCGTGTTGGAGACCGACCTCACAAACTACTAGCTTGCGGCAATGGTGACCTACATCATCCTGCACCCACATCTTCTTGTTCATCTTCGTCATCCCAAATTTGGCATTGGCTAAGATAGATCTGCTGTCTTCTGGCACAGGCATCATCAAATGTCTGTCAGCTTTCTCGACAATAGCGCACCACATGTCCAGGTCGTCCGCAGTGGAAACTGGTTGGTTATCCTGAGTCCTCCAGACGTCAGTCTTCCTTGGTTCCCTAATAGGTTCCTGATGCAGCATTGTGGTAGCGAAACTTCGCCTGGATCTCAACTGTTTCACCGTTATAAAGGGAAATGAAGGACAACAGATTGGGTTCAATGTGTGTCCCACTTCCTCCCTAATGACTTCTTGAAGTGTCTCGGTTTTTTGCTCGCCATGCAATCCAAGTGCCTTCTGAACTTCCTCTCTCACTATCTGACGAAGAACACTTGTGAAATCAGTTTCTTCCTCCATCACAGATATTGATTCGATGTTTGGAAGCCATTCAAACTCCTTGCGTGTAATTCTTTTTTGATTCATTGTCTCGATGTACAGGCATCATTTTATTAAGTCATCTGCTGTCGAAACCTCCTTCAGGAGTAGGGTTTGATACATGTCCTCAGCAACACCCTTCATTAGATGTGCAACCTTATCTTCCTCCTTCATTCTAGAATCCACTATTTTACAGAGCTCTAAGACGTCTTGAATGTAGGAAGCTGTAGTTTCTCTTGGAAACTGTGCCCTACAGTTTAATTTATCTTCAGCCTTGCTCTTCTGTCATTGTGTGTCACCGAAATACTTGCACAGTTCCGCCTGGAATACTTCCCAGCTTGTGAACTTCTCCTCGTTGTTCTCATACCATTACTTGGCACTGCCCTCCAAGTAGAAAAATACGTTAGCCAAACACACACTGTCATCCCATTTGTTAAATTTGGCTATACCCTCATATACCTTCAGCCACTTGTTTGGATCTTGGCCATCGTCACCAGAGAACCCGGAAGGATGTCTCATGTGGTTGCACACAGTTGTTGTCATCGTAACATGCTCTTCTTCTTCATCTTCTGTTTCCAATAGATTGCGATATGTTGAATATGGCTCGAACTCGCGTTTCTCGCCACGTAAACGGCGGCTCTGTTGTGGCCTGATGGGAGCCACTGTGTCATCAATATAGTGCGCTATCACAAGTTCCAATACCAAGCTCCTCCAGCAGAATAATTTCACTTAGAAGAAGGTGTAATTAGATGAATGACGAACACTAACTTAACAAAGGTTTATTCAGCACTTGCCCATAAAGAGCACGGAGCAAACAGCCTCCGGCCAGAACACATACAGTATATACACAGTTGCAGAACATTCCAGTACAATGATTCTTGATATTTGTGGATACTTCTAGAATGTCCTCAAACCAAATATAGAAATTGAAATTTTACAGTTCAGGCGAGTTTTGAAATCACGCTCCTCCATGCAACAGTCTAGTATAATAACCGCTACACCACAGTGAAGGTGCTACTCAGCTTCACCTGCGACATTATTATTGTGCAATATTTAGCTCCATATGGAAGATGTAACGCTTATACGATGCATTAGTGTAACTTTAATATTATTTTTAGTGCCACTATTCAGACAAGTTCCAGTTTTCCATTGCACACATGATACACATGCAGTGAAAATTACTTTTGTAATATGTATACCCATGCCTTTGCATTACCTGTGTTGTACACATACGATAATACATTATGCTCACCTACCTAATAGCCAGTATGTCCACCTTTGACACGCACAGCAGTGGTGACGCATCATGGCATGGAAGCAGTGGGGCCTTGTTAGGTCACTGGCACCACATCTGCTCACACAGGTCACCTAATTCCCATGAATTCCAGGAAGGGGGCAATGAGCTCTGACACCACGTTCAATTACACCCCAGATGTGTTCGATGAGGCTCAGATCTGACAGCTCATCAATTGGAACTCGCAACTATGTTCCTCAGACGACTCCATCACACTCCTTGCCTTGTGAGATGGTGCATTGCATCCCGCAGTGCTGGTATCAAGGAACTGTTCCCCAGGAAGACAACAGATTCATGCCCTCCCATCAGCTTGATGAAGAAGGTATCAGGGTTCATTGGACCATGCGGTGCTCTGCCACTGTGCCACTCATTTGTATTCTGCCCATCTTTAAAGCTTGATGTTAGTTCTGCCACAGTTCACTGCCTGTCCTGTTTTACCAGTCTGCCCAGCCTACAATGTCCACCATCTAATGTTAATACAACTCCTTCACTACTGTCACTAATTTTAGCCAGAAAAAAGATGATGCATCATTTGAAAAATCTGCTGTCCTCAATTGTTGTTTCATCAATCGGCAAAAAATTATGATTTTTCTCTAGTTTCTGCTGAAGTATGCCCATGTTGAAATCGCTCTTCTTGAGAAATTTCATTTCATTCAATTTCTTCCTTGCTGATGGAAGCAAAATCAATGCCATTAATGCTCTCAGAGCAGAAGCAAAACGGATTAGATCTGTAGAAAGAAAAATTTGCTGCATCTATTTATGAAAAAGAATGGTGGATTGGAAATATCTGTGAGACTTCCACTGGATAGACAGATGCTTCAGTAAGTTGTATGTACACACAAGGCCTAGCAAATTCGCTTTATTAGGCATCAAGGAGTGACAAGTTCTGGGTTCCAGCACAGTACATTATCGCAATTACACCAGCACCCTCAGTGGCATCTTCTGATCGGCAGTATAGCCTTCATCATAAAATTCTGCAGCAAATTAATGAAACCTGTAAAAAAAACCAAGCAGCTTGAAGGAAATATAGGTTCCTAAAAGAGATATCTTGTAACTTTGTCCTCTGGCTTGCAAAGAAATGTATCATCAGGTTTGAAACCTATAATAAAGAAACCCACCAGTGGCTGCTACAGCACAGTTATGAGGCATGACCCTTTTGGCAATGGGAATGCTAGTTTCCTCACTGTGAAAGAAACTACAAACCATAGCAACATATTTACAAAATTCTTCATCAGTCCGCATAACCATAAACTTTTCAAAGACAAAATATGCTACACTTTTAAGTGCAATTAAGCTAGCATGCCAACAGCATTGCACAATAAGAGACAACTCAAAATTCTCTGTAACATGAATCCTTATTTTTAAAAAAGGGGTGGAAGGGGGGGGGGGGAGGGGGGCAGGCAATAATAATAATAATAATAATAATAATAATAATAATAATAATAATTTTATTGTCATTCGGCCATTACAGCAATAGACAACGTCATATACATCCTAAAATACAATTAATAGTTTGAAAGAAACAACAGGTTTCTTGTTAACATTATAGTATTATATTACAGTTGATAAATTCTCTTATGTCATAGAATGGGTGGAGGACTAGCCAGTCATGAATTGTTTGTTTGAATAATTGTTCAGGTAATTCTTGAACAGATTGAGGAAGTTTATTAAATAATTTGTACCCCATGATTTCGTAGCTGTTGAGTGACTTTGACAACCTGTGGTAAGGAATATAGAGGCACCTATTCCTTCTTGTATTGTGGCTGTGTACATTTTCTCTGGTTTTTGTTTCTGGTAATTTCTTGGTTCAAATGGCTCTGAGCACTATGGGACTCAACTGCTGTGGTCATAAGTCCCCTAGAACTTAGAACTACTTAAACCTAACTAACCTAAGGACAGCACACAACACCCAGCCATCACGAGGCAGAGAAAATCCCCGACCCCGCCGGGAATCGAACCCGGGAACCCGGGCGTGGGAAGCGAGAACGCTACGGTAATTTCTTCTTCGTATAAATTAGAACATAGTATATGTACAAGTTTATAACAGTCATGATTTTCTGTTCACAGAACAATGGTTTACAGTGTGGCTTATATGCAGAACCTGTAATTATCCTAATAGCTTTTTTTGCAGTATTAATATGTCATGTACACAGCTAGAGTTCCCCCACAAAATAATTCCATATGTTATTATACTCTGAAAGAATGAAAAATAGGATGTTCTAACATATTTTTCAGGAACACAATCCATAAGTCGCCTTAACAGGTAAATAACTCTAGACAATTTACCACTAATATATTGTACATGTTGACCCCAAGATAATTTATCATCAATGTATACCCCCAAAAATTTGACATAACTTGGATCGTCTGACAGAAGCTTGTCTCTAAGACTACAGACCATCTGCTGTGTTTTGTTTTCATTCAGCAGGAATCCATTTGCCTTGAACCAATAGGATGCTTGGTCAATTGTCTTTGCTGCACAAGTTTTAAGGCTATTGAAATCCTCACTAGCATGAAGAAATGTTGTATCATCTGCATACAACACAGTGGTGGACTTGATAAATGACGGCAGATCATTTATCATTATCAGGAACAAAAAGGGGCCCAGCACAGATCCCTGCGGAACACCTACCTTGACTTGCTCTATACTCGACATTTCTCTCCCTACACAAACAACTTGCTTACGATTCTGAAGATATGATTTTATTAATTTAAGGCTGTTATGTCTAATGCCATAGAATTCCAGTTTTTCTATGAGTGGCTTATGCTTTACACAGTCAAAAGCTTTGCTTAGATCACAAAATGTGAGTTGAGCATAGCCCTTATCCTCAGACACTTGATGTAAGTATTTGACTACAAAGTCTATAGCATCCACAGTAGACAACTTTTTCCTAAAACCATACTGAGATTCACTAATTATTCCTAATTTTTCAAAATAGACAGATAGCTGTTGGTAAATTACACATTCCAGTATTTTAGAAAAAGCTGGGACTATGGAGATTGGTCTGTAACTGCAAGGTGAGTCCATATCTCCCTTTTTATATATTGGAATTACCCTAGCCACTTTGAGTTCTTCGGGAAAATATCCTTCAGATATGCATTAATTTATACAGAATGTTAAGGGGTACACAATATAGTCTACTACTTTCTTTAGTAAATTACGGGATATGTCGTATATATCTACATTGTCTGAAGATTTCATCCGTCTTACAATGCTTAGGACATGACTACGTGAGACCTCGGAGAACATAAACGTACCTGTGTCTGTTGGTGTTCTGCAAACATTTTTAGAAAGTAACTCTGATGAATTGATATCAGGTTTGATTATAGTATTTCCTACATTTTCAACAGATTTAATAAAGAAATCATTGAATTTTTGGGGACTTACATTAATTTTTTTGCTTCTTACATCTTTAGCAACACCATTTATTAATTTCCATGCAGCTTTGCACTTATTTGTAGAATTATCAATGGTATTGAAATTATGTGCTTTTTTGGCTTCCACGATGGCTTTTTTATACTCATTCCTGCATTTTATATAGGCTAATCTGGCATGTTCTGTTTTCTGATTGCTACATATATTGTGCAACACCATAACTTGGTTTTTCATACTTGATAATTGTTTAGTGAACCATGAATTTTGTCTGTTTGTAGCCCTGTTTGTAAAGCCTTTGTCAGTTAATTTGCATTTCTTTATGGGGATATTGTCATTAAATTGTGTCAGAAATGTTTTAAAAAATCTCAAATAATAGTTTCCCTGACAAATCAGCACTAAGACTATAACTTGTCACCATGACATTGGTTGAACCAGTCTCTCTCAGCAAGGGACTTACAGAGCTGAACAATTTTGTCATCTGTGACAGGCCTGGTGATTATAACTTTTGGGACAGGCTTAGGAATATTACTATTATCAATACAGAACCTACTTGTATAGTTTAAAGATACAGAGTCATGATCTGAAAATGGAAACGCTGTAACAGCACATGATTCTTCTGTAGTTTTAAAGTTGACAAAAATATTGTCAAGACATGCTTTATCTCTTGTGGGCCTGTTATTGATTGAGTGCAAATTGCACTGTCTTAAAAGGTTTTTCTATGTTTCTACAAAAAATCGTCTACTTTGTCCTAAATTTTTAAAAGATTCAGAAGCATTATGTGAATGAAATTTCATATTCTAAAACCTTGGATTGCTAAGGTACTACAAGCAACATTTCAGGTTTATCCTGCAGTTACTTTCACTTTTTTTCAACTGTCTATTGTTTTGGCCAACTTTGCTCCAAATTATTCACATGAAAATTGCTAAAGAAATCTTTTTCAATTAGTTCATTTTAAATAGTGCAAAAAGTTGTACAAGTTGGCCTAGTTTTGACTCTTCAAGAAAATATTGCCAGAGATATTACATCTCAAGTTTGTCAAAAACTCAGGGGTGCACTTCCAAATGTTGCATTATGTGGTCAAACAAATGAGGAAGTAAAACTTAACCGATGTTCATTGGGAACATCTGTGATGTGTTCACACAAAATTGCAGCAACATATGTGATGAAAATTGCTAAAGAAATCTTTTTCAATTAGTTCATTTCAAATAGTGCAAAAAGTTGTACAAGTTGGCCTAGTTTTGTCTCTTCAAGAAAATATTGCCAGAGATATTACATCTCAAGTTTGTCAAAAACTCAGGGGTGCACTTCCAAATGTTGCATTATGTGGTCAAACAAATGAGGAAGTAAAACTTAACCGATGTTCATTGGGAACATCTGTGATGTGTTCACACAAAATTGCAGCAACATCTGTGATGGTCATGCAGGAAGTTTTAGACCAGTTGGCATGGAATTGTCCATTATCACAATGCTCTTTACCCTGAAGGAAGCCTTTATTCTGGGTACTTCTAGGCCCATGATAATGCAAAAACCTGCATAACCATCAGGCTGGTACCAGGTTAATTGAACTGTTATTGACTCCTTTAAGAAAGATAGGAAAAACTACCATTTGATAATATATATAAATTCTGTAGTGAGAGAACCAAACTCAGTCGTGTGTATGTGGAAGCCTAGTTGGCTGTAAAGTGGACAGTGCAGTCATACATTGCCTGTTTATGAGTTTCAGCACTCAAAACCTCTGACTCATTAAATATCTTGAAATTGAGTATACAAAAGGAGATTGTTGCATTATTTGAATGGCCTTGATTGTTTAGCACATGGAGGAATCACTGTCATTGGTGACCAAAACCATGCACTAGGCTCACACTCATCAAGATAGAGTAAAAATTCTGCTTCTTACTGGCTTCTTGTTCTATAGAACCTACTGCCATTTGACACTCAACATGGGATACTTCAGCTAGGAGAGGGACATTGATTCCAGGCTCTGACTGAGAGCAGAGTTGGTGCAGGCCAGATGACTCAGAAGTTTCAGCCATCACAGCTGCCACTCACAGATACTGGTAGTGCTAAGTACAGTGACCAACTGCAGCATTTGCAAACAGAGCTTTAAGATGTAAGGGATGATTTCAAATTGACACTGGGGATTTTATATTTTTGTAATTCAGGTACCTTTATTAGCAGTCTCATGCTCAACATGTGGTCAGTGCAGATAGTGGATGAATGCACGATTCTTTCTGTAGGTTTTCCTCTCCTCCCGATTAACGTTCAGCAGTCACCATGAGACTTTCATGAACTTAGTCATTCCCCCAAATGTTGGGTTGAGTTTAACGTATTCACCCCAAATTCATTATCTGATCTTTGTCGAGATGTTGATATTTTAATCCCATTGTAATCTGTACTGAGATTTAACAGATGTAACTGTTTCCTGCCTTAGTACATTTCTATTTAACTTGAAGTTTATAGCAAATTGTAATATATAGGGACTTATAGAGATGATTGTTTCAGACAGTAATTTGATGAATTCCCTGTCTTTATCATCTTGCAAGTTGCAGCGCCCATGTTTCACGTATGCTAGGCCCATCTCTGTTTCATAAATTCAGTTCATTAACTTATCCTCTGCTTAACACTTGCGCTTAAATTCACATGATCCTACAGGTAGTGATCTGTTTGTCAGTAGAATCATCAACCAGTACAGATCAATGTGGCTCAGCCACAACCTTGCAGTTCTCCAGAATGTTTTGAAGAAGGGCAAAAGTATGTACAAAGTTTGACCCACACACCTTGACTTCCAAACAAAAAGAATGACATGCGGATGCCTACAGCAGCTTTACTGAAATGCAAAACAAACACAATTATTCTTTGGAAAAAATTCTCAAAGGTGACGAGACTCCATCTTATTAACACATATCTTCCACAAAACAACACAGTGCAGAAATTCACATGAAGTGTCACCTCTTTGATGACGTAACAGACAATCAAGCCAATGCAACGCACCAGTTGAACAATGACCCAAAGAAGGACTTTCCTGATAGTTTTGCACGGTTGTATGAGCATTCCACGTGTCACATTCAAGTGAGAGGAGACTCATAAAACACCTGAAGAGCTAAAGTCATCATCAGAACTTTTCTCTATTTTTTGTTAATCCAGTCTCAAAACTATTTGGACTGAGAGTATATGTGCTATTAAGAAAGAAGACCATCCTTAGGTTGTATGCTAATTTGTACAGGAAGGAACAGTATTGGAAGCGAAGCGACCATGGCCTAAGCCTGTTTGATTGCCGGAGAATATTGAAGCGGTACGAGTTGCTGTACAGAGGTGTCCCGGGAAATCGTGTAGAAAGGCAGCAGTGCAACTGAGAATATCCAGATGCTCCATTCAACGCATCCTTAAAAGTGACCTCCATATGTACCCTTACAGATGGCCTGTGCACAGAAGCTCACTGAAGAACACAAGCAGCAGACTCTACTGTTTGCTCAGTGGGAGGAGGATAGGGAAGAAACTCTCAACAACGTTTGGTTTTCAGACGAGGTGCATTTTCAATTAGACGGTGTGGTTAACAAAAAAACTGTATGCTTTTGGGCTACTGAAAACCTGCAAGTGCTTCATGAACGAAAACATTATGCTCCGAGGATTACAGTGTGGGCAGCAATTTCCAGTCACGGACTTATTGGACCCTTTTTCTTTGAAGAAACTGTGAACAGCGAGTGTTATTTGAGCATGCTTCGCAATAGCTTCATTCCACAGCTTCTTGCTACTGCCTTGCCCTTCAACACGCAGTGGTTCATGCAAGATGGAGCAAGGCCACTTACTGCAAACACTGTGTTGCAGTTTTTACATGAGCATTTTGACATACGGATCATTTCACTCAGGTTTCCAGGTCGCTTCAATGATGGACAAAATTGGCCCCCCAATAGTCCAGACCTCAATCCATGTGGCTTTTTTCTTTGGGGGTACCTAAAGGAAAAAATTTTCCCAAAACGTCCACGTGATTTAATGGAGCTCAGAAGGCTTATTCTTCAAGCTTGCAGTGAAATTAAGGAAGACATGTGCCATAGGGTAATCACTAACTTCAGTGTTCATTTGAAGGATGTTAGGAAACGAATTGGTGGACATATTGAGCATATGCAGAGTTAGAACAAATCTCCATGGACAGCTCTTCATTGTAGTATATGTTCCTTTCAGATTGTATTGACAGTAAAGTTTATATTCAAAAACAAAATGGTAACACATTTTGTGTGCCACCCTGTATTTATCACAAGTCTGAAGTACTAAAAGATATGTCACAACCACATACTTAGGTTCCTGTACGACATATGGTCTCAGTGTGAATGCACTGCAAGTGGACAGACAAGTAGTTGCAACAAGCAACTGCATTTAGAAAGGACAGTGTAGAACTGGGCAATGCTAAGGTAGGCGGAGATAAGACCTGGTTATATTGACTTGCAGAATGCACAAAGAAAGAATCCTTTACATAAAGTAACAAAGAGATCTTTATTTTACTCATACATACATTTATAACTATACTAATAAGAACTGACATCAAGTGAGAGAATAAGTCACCAGAATGTCCCCTTTTTCTTGTCAGCATATTTCCCTGACTGCAGGACACCTGCTTCAACCATCCGCTCTACTGCTGCCTCTGGATCGAAGTTCCTGAAATAGTGAGAAGACAGTGCTGAAATACTCTCTCTCTCTCTGGCTGTGTGGTTGCTGTAACATGTAAAGGTCGTTCCTACATCAACACCTACAGTTGACAAACACCCTTATGGTGTGTAGCAGAGGCTATTTTGTTACCACTCTCACTTCCATTGTTTCCTGTTCTAGTCATGGTTTGTTTGTGGAAAGATTTATTGGTGTTCTGCCTCCTTGAGCTCAAATCTTTCTCATTTTACATCATGGTCTTTTCACAAGATACACGTAGGAGGAAGCAATATTTTGGTACATGTTTCTAGGATGAATTGCTTAAATCTACAGTGGTTTAAATTTATGACTATTTAAATTTAAAAGATCAATAAGCAACAAGTCGGATAAAATGATTCACTTGTTTTCACAGTTCTGTGTGAACTTACAAAGATATGAGTGTGAGACAAATGAAAAATTATTCTGGTAGCCCACAAAACCACTCATGCACCACATGGCATACTTCTTCATCAGAATGGAACTTCTTTCCACACATTGCGTCTTTGAGTGGTCCAAACATATGGAAATCACTTGGGGCAAGGTCTAATGAGTATGGTGGATGAGGAAGAGGAAGACACTCAAAATGCAGGTCTGTGATTGTTGCAAATGTTGTACAGGCAGTGTGGGGCCTTGCATTGTCATGTTACAAAAGGACACCTGCTGACAGCAATCCACGTCACTTTGATTTGACCGCAGGCCGCAGATGAGTTTTTAGGACATCTGTGTATGATGCACTGGTGACAGTGGTCCCTCTAGGCATGTAATGCTCCAAAATGATGCCTTTTTCATCCCAAAAGAGAGTCAGGATAACCTTCCCTGCTGATGGTTCTGTTCGAAACTTCTTTGGTTTTGGTGATGAGGAATGGTGCCATTCTTTGCTCACTCTCTTCATTTCCGGTTGGTGGAAGTGAACCCAGGTTTCATCCCCAGTAACGATTCTTGCAAGGAATCCAACACCTTCCCGTTCAAAGAGCCGAAGAAGTTCTTCTCAAGCATCAACACTTCATTCTCTCATTTCAGGAGTCAGCTGCCGTGGCACCCATCTTGCAGACACTTTGTGAAACTGGAGCACATCATGCACAATGTGATGTGCTGACCCATGACTAATCCGTAAACATGCTGCAATGTCATCCAGTGTCACTCAGTGGTTTTCCTTCACTATGGCTTCAACTGCTGCAATGTTCTCTGGAGTCACAACTCTTTGTGCCTGACCTGGACGAGGAGCGTCTTCCACTGAAGTCACACCATTTCCGAACTTTCTACTCCATTTGTAAAATTGCTGCTGTGACAAACGTGCATCACCATACTGAACCTTCATTCGTTGATAAATTTCAATAGGTTTCACGCCTTCACTGTGCAAAAACCAAATAACAGAACGCTGTTCTTCCCTGTTACAAGTTGCAAGTGGGGCGGCCATCTTTATACCGATACTGTGACGGCATGTATGAATCTGCACTAAGCTGCCACCTACAAGGCATTCTGCATGCTGTTTGTAGAACTCTTACCAACTTACAGGATAATGGCATGAAATTTCGATTTGTTAGTATATATTTCAAGTTTTCATTTGACTCATCCTCATACATATGGTGAAATTCCTCTCAGACCATTCAGAAATGGAAGACAAAAAGTAGCGATTGTATGAAATATGCTTTGCCGTAAGTGACCATACCAGGGATGATCAATAAGCAACACAACACTTTTTTTCTGAAAGCAGGTTGATTTTATTCATGATTTCAGCAGACCACATTATTCCCCATTCTTTTGGCTACAAAACCCTATTTTTCAACATAATCTCTGTACAACGAGGCCTTACACCACCTTACTGGGGAAGGCCTGTATACCCACATGGTACCACTCTATTGGTTGACGCCAGAGCCAATGTCCCGCTGCATAAATAACCTCCCGATCATTCATGTACTGCTTCCTGCAAAGTGCATACTTCATTCGGGCAAACAGATGCAAATTGAAAGATGTGAGATCCAGGCTGTGGGGGGATAATGAAGAACAGTTCAATTAAGTTTTACGGGTTACTCTCAAATGTGCAGACTTATGTGAAGCATTGTGTTGTATGGAGAAGGAGAAGTTCATTTGCATTGTTGTGGAGATAAACACGATGAAGTCGTTTCTTCAATTTCATGAGGATAGCACACTACACTTAAAAAATGACCACTGCATCATGAGGTAGGATACCAAACAGAATAACGCCTTCAGGGACCCAGAATACTGTCACCATTACTTTAATGGCTGAGGGTGCAGCTTTGAACTCCTTATTCAGATGAGAGGTGGTGTGGCACCACTCCATGTATTGCCATTTTACATCAGCTGCGACAATGTTCGACAAAAAATTGTCATGATCAGCCTCATAATGCTCAAGCAATTCTGCACAGATGGCCTTTTGTTGCTCTTTATGGTCTTCTGTTGGCAGCAAGGAACCCAGCAGGTGCAGTCCTTTGAGTGCCCCAACTGGCGGATATGTGTGTCAGCACTACCAACAGAGATATCCAATTGCGCAATGAGTTTTTGATTGTGATCCATCAATCACCTTGAATGAGTGTGTCCACACCTTCCAACATTGCAAGTGTCACAGCTGTGTTCCACAAGCTTGCAATGACAGATGCAACGCCCAATGACTTACTATCAGATCTCCTTAGATAGTCTGCAAGTGCCTATGAGTATCTGACTTGCTCTGATTTTGCGCAAAAAGAAACTCAATGACAGCGCTCTGCTTGGAATGCGCTCCCGTTATAGCTGCCTTTTTGAAAGCTATGTATAGGGCCACCAACTACTGAAACTTCTGGAAACTATAGAGGCTGAAGAGGGAATATTCCGTGATATCCGACGACAAATTCCGCATCTTTTCAAGTGAAACTGACCACCCCCCACCCCCCATCCACAGAAGAAAGAGCAATTAGTTACTGAATGCCCCTCATAGACATCAGAAAAGAGTTTGCTCACATTGTTAGGGATTTATTTGTCATCGCATATTAGCACGCCACCTTTACAACCTTTAACTGTGTCCTTACACAGCGACAAGTTTTATCACATCAATAGTCCCCATGGAGTGGATGAGTAAGTGACTACATGTGCATAGCATTCCACCGGAAAATGATGAGTATGAGTACTGACATGAAAGAATTCAAGACTGATGCTGCAAATTTTTGTATTTGGTTAAGTTAATTGTGGTCAAACAATAACTAGAAATCATTTGAGGCCACACGCATATTCATTATTTCCATCTTTCTAAACATTTGAGCATCTCATTTTTCTTGAGATTGGCAAGAGATCACTGAGAAGTGATAATACGTATATTCAACAAAATGGCCTCTGCTATTGTGTCAATCAATTTTTATTACAGTTGTCAGGAAGAATGCGGTTCAGCTGAGCATGTGAAATTCAGCTCACTCCATTCATTCATGAGCCCCAGAGAGCAGTAGATATTGCCACCCAGGTTGATGCCCTGTTCACTGACTACCAGAAGGTTTCCAATACAGTTCCACTCTGTTGAGTAGTGAACAAACTAAGAGAGTATAGAATATCAGCTTAGCAGTGTGATTGGACTGAAAAGTTTCTGGCAAACAGAACACAGCATGTCATTCTTAACGCAGAGAAATGTTCAGATGCAAACATAACTTTGTGCATGCTCTAAGGGAGTGTTATAGAACCATTACTTATCACATTATACAATGAGGTGGTATTATGTCCCCTACATCTTTGACAGAATTGATGCCTGGCAATCTGGGTGGCCAAATCATTTGCTACAACTGTCCAGAAGAACTTCAAACCAATTGCGAACAACTGTGGTCTAGTAACATGGCACATTGTCATCCAAAAAAATTCCATATTTTTTTGGGAACATGAAGTCCAGAATGGCTGCAAATGGCCTCCAAGTACTCAAACATAATCAATGGCAGTCAATGGTCAGTCCAGTTGGACTAGAGGACTCGGTCAATTCCATGTAAACACGGCCCACACCATTATGGTACCACGACTGGCTTGCATTATGCCTTGTTTACAGCTTGGGTCTATGACTTCATATGGTCTACGCCATACTCAAATCTTACTGTTAGCTCTTACCAGCTGAAATTGGGATCCATCTGACATGGCCACAGTTTCCCAGTCATCTACGGACCAGCCAACATGGTCATGAGCCCAGGGAGGCGCTACAGGTGAAGTCGTGCTGATAGCAAAGGCACTTGTATCAGATGTCTGCTGCCATCACTCATTAATGACAAATTTCACCACACTATCCTAATGAATAAGTTCACTGTACATACCACATTGATTTCTGCAGTTATTTCAGGCAACTATAAGCAAACACAACTGCTCTCAGTCATTAAGTGAAGGCCGTTGGTCACTGAGTTGTCCATGGTGAGAGGTAATAGCTGAAATTTGGTATTCTCAGCACACGCTTGATACTGGGGTCTCAGAATACTGAATTCCCTAACGATTTCCAAAATGGAATGTCTAATGAATTTTAGCTCCAATTGCTATTCCACATTCAAAGTCTGTTAATTCCCTTCATGTGACCATTATCACATTGGAAACCTTTTCACATGGAACACCTGAGTACAATCGACAGCTCTGCCAATACACTGTCATTTAATACCTTGTATACATGATAATACTGCCATCTGTGTATGTGCATAGCTATCCCATGACTTTTGTCAGCTCAGTGTATAGGAATGACCTAGTGGAAAGTCAGAACTTTCACGAGACTTTTTGAGGGTGATACCGTTGTACACGGATAAGTCACAACACTACAAAATTGTAGCAAAATTCAGGAAGTAATGTAAGGGACCTATGTCTGGTGGAAAGCATGGCAATTGAGCCTCGACATAAACAACTGCAATATATTACACAGATATAGGTAGAATGACCCATTATTGTAGGATTGCAGGACAACCACTTGAAGCAGTCACACCTATAAAAATATATGGGGTTGTGCTGCCGACATACATATGAACAGAATATTAACCCTATAGAAAAGAGCAATCAGAATTATCCATGTTTTAGGGTATAGAGATTCATGCAGGGAAATCTTTGTTCATCATAAATACCTCACAGTCTACTCACTGTACCTTTACAAATTAATTATATTTTTTGTGACACATCAAAACAAAGAAACAAAGTGCTCTGATATGCATGCCTATAATACAAGAAATAAAGACTGCTACTACAGACAAAGAACAAAATTAAAAACAACAGACCATAGTCCATGCATTAGTGGTCAAATATGGTACAACAGATTACCGAGCTCTATAAGGTGCCACAAAGGGAACTTATTCAAAGTGAAACTGAAACATTGATTGATTGACAAGTGTTTATACTCTTTAAGTGAATATTAATATTAAACTAAAATAAATTATTCTATATATATATATATATATACATATATATACACTAAACTTGTAAAAAAATGCTATGACGTTTGCAAAAGACACCAGTTGGTGTCTCCATGCAAAAAAAAAAAAAACACTAAGAGACGTTATGCAGTGAATTAAGATGGAATAATCACGACATAAAACTAATTGCAGGTAATGCAAATGTCAGATTGAAATTTGTAGTAACAATCCTGAAGTAGTTTAGTCCACCCACAATAGAAGCAGCTTACAAAACCCTCATTTAACCAACACCTTGATACTGTGTGTCAATCTGGTATCAACACCAGATAGGATTGACAGACAAAATAAAGAAAATAAAAAATAAAAAAAAACAGCAGCATGTTATGTTACAAGCTCCTCTAGTAAATGTGACAGGGGCAAGTCATGGAGATGCTCAACTAACTGCAGTTGCAGACAACACAAGAGAGGCCTTCTACAATGTGGTTTGGTTATTGTTTTAACTCTGAGAGTGCATATTTCTAGAAGAGTGAGTCAATATATTGCTTCCCCCTATGTATATCTTACAAAAGACCATGAAGGTAAAATTTGAGAGACTTGGGATGACACAGAGGCTTATCAAAAATCACTCTTCTCACAGACCATGTAGATGTAGATGTAGAAGTTCGAAAAACAATAGCACATTGAAAATTTCAATACTTTATGACCCTGTTGCCTGTAATATGCAGTGGATGTTTGGTCAACTAAATCAGAAATGCTTTATTTATTCAAAACCACTGGGCTCCTTCCATTTGCAAAGCATGAGTGCCTTAAGTGCACTGTTGTTCTTGGTAACTGTGATGAGTGCTGGTAATGATGGTGAAAGAGAAGGGACAGTCTGAATTCCAGTGCTGGCACAAAATCTGCTCCTCTCAAATGGCTCCAAGGAGACTGCTGAGTTTGATGTCCTTAACCGGCAGACAGATCACCATCAACAGCATCATATCCTTAGTTTCATCCACTCTGGACAAGGTTTGATGGAAGGCATTAACTGAAAATTTGGTGATCAGGAAGTTTATGCCACCACCTCTTCGCCTCTTGTCACCCAAAGACTGAAACTGAAAATCAGAAACTTTTCTCGGTTTTCAAGCCATGTCACATCAAATAAAACACTCAAGCTTTTGACAGCTGTCTCCACCATCATCATTAGGAGCAAGTACCACGAACTGTGTCATTGCCAGGAGTCGAACCTTATCTGTTCCCTTTTAATATTCTTTGACATCTTTCAGCAGTTTCTAGAATACTTACAAGGTGAGGCAATAAAATAATGAGAATAGGCACATCCTACACCGCATTCACATGGTACAACGTTAGTACTGAAACGTTGATAATCTTAAGGGGGGACGTACATGAAAATGACCAAATTTGTGAAAAAAATTTTATTGGCTCTTCATTTACTACATGGTATTGAAATTTCAATTACCAAATATTACGTTCCAATTCCGCTTCTAAGGGGGAAAAAAATAATAATTTGTAATAGCTTGCACAGGGCGACGCCCCCCCATCTTGGTCTTCATCCTCTCGTATATCTATTTATACTGCGTTTTTTTCCAGTTTTGTGCAGTCACAATGCAGGGAACGTTTGTGTACTACATCAAGAAGGCTGTGGAATAATATCTCTGCCGCTGGTTTTATATTCTTTGATTTATAGCGTTTGTTTACGAGTGTTTGTTTGGAATACATTTTTACGAAAGTTGTAAGTAGACTTGTTATTATATTTTGCAGCATGCCGCGTTCTAGTAAGGTGTTTAAAAAGGTTAGAAAGTGTCAAGCTTCTCGATGTAGTAAAGACAACTTGAAAACCAGCCCCATAATAACAAATGGAAACGATACTTCAACCAAGAAAGCGAGTGCTTCGAGAAGGAAAATTGACAGCTGTCAATCACTTGATGATTGTGGCTCAGACACTCAAGCTACTAGTGGTTTTAGGCTTATTGATTTGAAAATACTATCTGATATTATATCATCTGCTTGTGTATGTGCTGACTGTGGTGCAAAAAGTTTGAGATTATATGACGAAGAAAACAGAATTGGAATAGTGTGTATGTTGCATCTTACTTGTGAAAGCTGTCATTCAGACACTGCTTTTAGAACTTCGGCATCAAGTAACCGGATATATGAAGCAAATATGCGTTTAATATATGGCATGAGATGTTTGGGCATAGGCAGGGAAGGTACCAGACTGTTTTGTGGGATCATGAACATGCCACAACCAAGTGCTAGGTACACCACTGGAAATAAAACACTGCTAAGTGCTCTTCAAGAGGAAGTGGAAGAAAACTTGAAGTCCTCTGCAAAGGAAGCTGTGAAGATGAATAGTGAACTAAAGACAGAAGCAGATAACACGCCAGACACCGATTTGTGTGTGTCATGTGATGGAACGTGGATGAAGCGTGGACATACATCACTGTATGGAGTATCATCTGTCATTAGTGTTGATACTGGAAAAATTCTTGACGTTCAGGTAATGAGCAAATATTGCTATAGCTGTGTACTCGGAAAGAGAGCTGGTGAAGTGGAAGAAAATAAGTGGCAGGTTGAACACAAGAAAGTGTGCTGTAGAAATTATTCTGGTTCTAGTGGTGGAATGGAACCTGCAGCTATGAAACTTATGTTCCATCGAAGTGTGGAAAAGTACGGTGTTAGATACACAAAATACCTTGGTGATGGTGACTCCAGCTCCTTCAAAACTGTTTTGGAAAGTGAACCTTATGGTCCCCATTGTGCTATAGAAAAGTTGGAATGTGTTGGACATGTGCAAAAACGAATGGGAGGCAGACTTTTAAAATTGAAACGTGAATTGAAGGGCAGGAAACTTGAGGATGGAAAACTTTTAGGTGGTCCCAACAGACTCACAGACAAAGAAATTCATTCTTTACAAGTGTACTATGGCAAGGCAATAAGGGACAACAGTGGAAATTTGAATAACATGCAGAAGGCTGTGTGGTCTATTTATTTTCATAAACTATCCACAGATGACAAACCTGTACATAATTTGTGTGACATATCGTGGTGCAAATTCAAGCAGGCTGAGCGTGATGGCATGAACTATTCACACAAGCACAGTTTACCTGTGGCTGTTTTAAGTGCTATAAAACCAACATTTAGGTGTTTAGCAGAGCCAGACCTCCTACGAAAGTGTGTGCATGGAAAGACACAAAACCCTAATGAAAGTTACAACTCACTGATTTGGAAACGTTGCCCAAAAACAACATTTGTTTCAACAATTATTGTTGAAATTGCTGCATATGATGCTTGTTTAGTTTTTAACAATGGTAATCTTGGAAGAATAAAAACTCTACAGAGGCTAGGATTTCATCCAGGAGCTTTCACCTATTCAATATTGAAGGACATCGATGACAAAAGAGTTGCTGCGGCTGATATTACAGCCAATAAAATTGAACAGCAGGTTAACCAAAGAAGACAAGCAAAGAAGAGACTGCTTGCAGATGAAGAGGAGTATGCATATGGCTTGCACTAGTTCACACAGAGACGGTAAGACCTAATACAAACACTATCAAATCATTGATTCAGTTTTCCCGTAACTTACATTTTTATAACTTTATGTACCTTTTTCTCAAAAACCACAAAAGGTAGAGAAGTGAAATTTGGTATATGACTAGTCAGTACTATAGTGAAAAATTCTGTGGAAGGAATTTTCATTTAATAAAATAGTAAGGTATTTATGGTAGAAAATATTCCTTAAATTTGATATATTATTTTTCAGGGAAATTGGGAGACCCGTAAAAACTGAACAAAAGAAGATATAAAAATTCTGCTCCACAGAGTTTTGTAATTATTTGGTATGAAAGTGTGTACAAAAATTCATTAACATTGCTCTCACAGTTTTCTCAAAAAAGGAACATTTGTAATTACATTGTTGAAAAAAAATTAATTGTTAATAATTAAAGATGTAAAAGGTCAATAAAAATGAAAATTTAGGTTCATATGCGCATAACATTTCTTAATAACTGTACCAAATTTGGATTGATTATCTTAAAAAATTAGAGTTTTATAAAATACTTTTAAAATTACTGCAGTTTCGTGTACGTCCCCCCTTAATAATATCGGCACTACCTACCAGCTCCCCCCAATCTGACAAACAACACACTGATTCACTGGTGACAAACAGAGAGCACTTTCAACATGAACTGTTTAGTCTCTAGTTATGGCTCAACTGAACTAAGGCCTGCTCAAAATGAAAATTTACATACATGGTGTTTCACACAGATGCAAACATACACAAAAAATCTGATGCTTTGGAGGAGTCTATAGGGAAGTCATTGCACAATTATACACTCTATTCTCAATGTAATTTTCTAATATAGAGTCAGATATATTGCAGGTAAAGGTTAAATGACAGATTTTTTTATTCTTGTGTTTTAGGGCCAATATCCTTTGACAAAGCATGTTCGAAAATTCTATACGTAGCTTCACTGTATTTTAAACAGTTTAGGTATTAGGAATTACTGTCTACAGTTTTCCTTAACGTGTACAAAAGCATTTAGAATGTAATCAAAACATTTCTCCCTTGTTTCCCTTTTTTGTTGATTTAACATCTACAAGTTCTACAGTAACAAACAAGGAATTGTAAACATCACCCTCTTTTTCAGACAGTTGTTTGCAATATCTGGACCAATTAGTTGGTTATCATTAACTCCTCACGACATTAAATACACAGTAATGTTATGATTTTACATGCAAAACCTGTTTCCAACAGGTGTATTTCGAGAGGCATTAAGAACACACAGTATGTTTCTACCATGATTCCTCTTCAAAATTTCCAATACTACTCTCTCTTAATGTACATCAATTTCCTTCTGAAACACCTTATATGTTCACCACAAAGAGGGGTATCTTTTATCCATGACGTAAGACTGTGTTATGTTCCTTTCCTCAAACCGGAAACTCACTAAAATAACTACATTTCAGATGAGGTGAATTCCAGCTGTACTTGGATTTATGGAAAACTACCTTCTGTTCATTGCCTTGATGGATCAGTCACTGTACAGAGTGAAATTCACGTAAAACGTGCACCACAAATATTGCAGAAATGGAAAGTGCTATGGATGTGCAGTTTTCATAGAATGGATTGGTTGTCTGGGCCTCACATGTTAGCCAATCAAAAGAGTGTACTTTATTATAACACTTAGAAAGTGTATTTTTTGCGCAAACACACACTTTTTAAATGGAACAATGCCTATTGATATTAAAAAACTAAAAGTAGGGTAAATTACGATGTCAATGGCATTTGTTGCAACATTCTACTAAAAGTAATTTATCAGATATCGTATCTTGAAAAGTCCCACACTGACACTTGTAAAATACATGTCGTAGCACACATTGAAGACCAACACAAGCGCATACACTAGTTATGTGGATTCTCACAAGTAATGACACAATTGACCATTACAAGTTGTGCTCAAAATAATCACCGGCAGTGGCAATACTTGCTTACAGTCTGATATGGAATTACTGCTGTATACGTGGTAGCATTTCAGCACAGATGTGCAAACTGACTGCAATAATATGTTCGTATATTATCAGGTGTAGCTCGCTCTTGTAGAGAGCATCTTTCAACTTTCCACTCAGAAAAAAGTCTACAGGTATCAAATCCAGGGATAGGTCCTCTTCTTCCAATCTAGCAATGTGAAAACAATTCATGAAGACATGATATAGCACTTTGTGCACCAAATAAAGCCATCATGTTGATACCACAGATTCCTTCCAGTCTGCAGAGGAACATCTAGCATCCATGGAAGGTGGTCTGTTAAGAGGGTGTGATACTTGTGCGTGTTCCATGTTCTGTCTATGAAAAACAGGTCTATGAGCTGATGGTGCACTATCCCCTACCACAAGTTTACATTCCCACAGACGCTAGCGTTCCACCTGAAGAAGCCAACAGGGGAGTGTCAACTGACCAACAGCACCTGTTTCGGCATTCCACCTGGCCATGTCTGATAAATGTGGCTTTGTCACTAAACAAGAAACATGAGACAACTGAATTATTGTGTCTTAATGCCTGTTAACATGAATCTCACAATTGTTTCCATGCAGCTCACCATGGAAAGATATGCAATAGGGATGAAGCCTAGGTCAATAGAGAATGTGTAGCACACTTGCCTGACTCAAGGCACTTCCTCAGGCAACTGCCCAGGAGCTAATGTACGTATTAACTGCAACAGCAGCAGGAACATTAATTTACTGCTCTTCTGTCATTGTCACTTGTTTCCTTCTATTAAACTGACTAGGTGTTACACTACACTTTTATATATAATTGGTTGCAGAGGTTGATAAATGATTGCCAAGATGGTTAATGTCTATTGGAATGTCTTACCACATACACTGTACAAGAACGAACTGCATTGTCCCTGCACTCTTCATACACGATGAGTATGTTGGCTTTCTCTACATTGGTAAACCCCATCATCCACTCACAGTCTACTGCTTGGACTATCACACACTGACTGACTAGTAAGTCATAATGTACTCAAGGAACACACAAGCACACTGTAAGCAAACATAACAACATTGTACCCAGCAACTACATAGTTTGAATGGCACAAACAAGTGTCGGCGTGGAAACTTTTCAAAACACAATAGCTCCTAAGTGACTCTTACTAGAATCCTGCAACAAACACCATTGATATTCTTCTTTTAGTTTGTTAATGTCAATAGGCATTGTTCCATTTAAAAGCATACATTTGCACAAAAAATACACTTCCTAAACATTATTACAATCCATTTACTGGCTAAGCAATGAGAGCCCCTGACTACCAATCTATTCTGTGAAAACTGCACATCATAAGCACTTTCCATTTCCGCAATATTTGTGGTGCAAGTTTTAGGTGATGCACCCTGTATAGGTCTTTCATATGAACACGTCTGTTCTTTCAGGCCTGTCCAAGAGAACAGACACAATGCATTCACATAATGGATTCCCCTCAATTGGCAATGAGTCCACTACCTACTGAGTGGATGCAGAATTATGTTTGACCTCCTGCAGGAATCTCAAAGCAGCGAGAATGGAAGTCATGGTTGGGGAGTGTGCATACATGGTGCTTCATGGGAAAGTGGGTCAGCTGAGAGGTGTGCAGAAATACCGTAGTCCGCACAATTGCAATAAACACTGTATCCGAACTGCAGAACAGTTAACACAACTTCCTAGTAAGCAAGAGCAACAGACTCCTCGTTCAAATCCTGGTATGGCATACTTTTTCACTCCTCATCATTGATTCCACATGAAGTCCCAATCCAGCTGACATCAGTACTACCCTCCCACGAATTTACACAACCTATATAGGCCTCCCACACAACATACCTTTGGTTGACATCATACGGAACAAAGCCTTTTCTTTCTTTTTGGGATTAAAGAAATTTGGTCCACATAAGCTCAAAAGCAAGCAAAGAACAACTAGAAGAAAGTAGTAGTGCTGCATTCGAAAGCTGGCATCAACGAATTAGAGGGCAGTTTGCCACCTGCATGTCCAACCAGTATTGATGTCCAATAAGCATTTGGTGGACAAACAATAGGTGATAAATCAGTAGCCAATTTTCTACAGAACAATATCACCACATGCTTAAAAAAAGTTAACTTTATTGTAACTTCAAAATTTGTGCTGCCTTTCAGCATCACTGTCTTGTTATATTTCTGCTATATACTAGAGGAAAAAAGTGAGGTCCCCCCCCTTAGATAGCCGTACCTGTTAAAAGTACGCCGCACCGGAAGGACCCTTCAGCAGCGGATCGCGCTCTGTTAAAACTAGAGCGCGATCCTCCGAGCTCTGGTGGTAGCGAGTGGAACTCGTTTCAAGGTCACCTGGGCAGGTTCACATGCTCTGAGTTGAATCCACACAGCAATTTATGTTTGGGGACAGTTTGCTGGCCAGCATGGATGTAATTTTTAGGAGGTTTCTCACATCCAACAAGATAAATACCGGAGCAGGACACACATCCCCTCTCAGTTATATGATACGTAAACACTTAAAAAATAGTCTCACACTTTAATATAAGATTAACTCTGGACTCTAGAAGCAGATGGGGTACACAAATTCAGTCAGGTTACGGGTGGTGAGAGAGGAGGGGGGGGGGGGGGGTGATGGTGGCCTCGTGTAGGGCTTTCAGCTACCAACCACCACTAACACTGGCACAACCAATGTGACAATACCAACCCATAGATAAATGGGAAAAAGAAGTATTACAAAATAAACCATGAGGGGCACATTGAAATATTATCAATTTTATCTGTAGGGTATGTTTCGTGTAACACTTTTAAAATATGTTCCACCCAAACTTGTAATTGTGTGATCACAAGTTTCCTAGGTAATCTTCCTTTCCTTAAAGACAAGTTGTAGTGTAGAGAGGCTACATATTGATGTTCATGGTCTGACATACACTGAGGTGACAGAAGACATGGTATAGCAATATGCACATATACAGATTGCAGGAGTATCATGCATACAAGGTACAATAGGACAGTGCACTGGCAGAGCTGTCATTTATACTCAGGCAATTCATGTGAAAAGGTTTTTAATGTAATTATGGCTGCATGATGGGAATTAACAGATTTTGAAAGCAGAAAGCTTACTGAAGCTAGATGCATGGGACATTTCAATTTAGATGTCATTACAGAGTTCAATATTCTGAGATCCACAGTGCCAAGAGTATGCCAAGAATACTAAATTTCAGGCATTACCTCTCACCACGGACAACACAGTGGCCAAAGGCCTCCACTTAACAATCAAGAACAGCAACATTTGAGTAGAGTTGTCAGTGGTAACAGATAACCAATATTGTGTAACTAATCCCTGAAATCAATGTGTGATGCATGACAAACCTGGTTTTTAGGACAGTGCAGGAAAATTTAGCATTAATGGGCTACAGCAGCAGACGACAGGTGTGAGAGTCTTTGTTAACAAAAATCATAGCCTGATCAGACGAGTCCAGATTTCAGTTGGTAAGAACTGATGGTAGGGTTCACATGTGGCACAGACCCAAGTTGTCAACAAGGCACTGTGCAAGCTAGGGGTGGTTCCATAATTGTGTGGGCTGTGACTACACGGAAAGGAATGGAATGAGTCCTCTAGTCCAGATGAAATGATCGCTGGCTGGAAATGGTTCTGTTTGGCTACTTGAAGACCATTTGCAGCCATTCAAGCTCTTCATGTCCCAAACAACAATGGAATTTTATGGATCACAATGTACAACGTCACCAGGCCACAGTTGTTAGTGACTGGTTTGAAGAACATTCTGGACGATTCAAGTGAATAATCTGGCCACCCAGATCACCAGACATGAATCCCACTATACATTTATGGGACATAATTGTGAGATCAGTCCACGAACAAAATCCTGCACTGCCAACACTTTCATAATTATGGATGGCTATAGAAGCAACAAGGCTGAACATTTCTGCAGGGGACTTTCAATGACTTGTTGATTCAATGCCACATTGAGTTTCTGTATTATGCTAGACAAAAATATGTTCAATGTGATATTAGGAGTTATCCCATGACTTCTGTCACCTCAGTGTAAATGGGTCATTGCTAAACATCACAGAATGTTTATGCAGTTCCTCATCAAACCTCTGTGCAAATTTGTTCATTGTCAGCAAGACATTATCCCAAAACAACTTGCACACAGATTGTGCAGTATTGATCAATCCCCACAATGATTCTTTTGGTACTCGTAGTAGTGTTATCAATACTCTACTGCCTTTTAGTCCATCACATTTTTTCCTACTTCCTGAGTTCTGTACCTGATGGTTCTTAAAAAGTTCTTGAATCATTGGTCAGATACCCTTCCTCGACACTGCATGACAGACATAATCTATGCAAAGAAATGGTATGTTTGCCATCTGTATGTGAACTATGAATTTTTGTAGTTCAATTAATTACACGCTGTGTCATGCCACTGAGGTCCTAGCCCATGATCTGCATAAGCAAGAATGGAAACCTGCTTATGAAGATGCTCAGGAAGGTTGGCATCATTAATTCAATATCTGAATTTGATCAGGCTAACTTCCCTGTCCTGATAGGTAGAATAGAATAGAATATTTATTCACCTTTGAACATGTTTACATGTAATTGGTGTCATCATATGTTTTATAGTTATAGCATTACACTTATTTTACAATTATCCTTGCTTAATTGTGTTGCAAGGAGGCTTTTATATAAGTAACAACTTCAGAAAAGTACATTGTAACATATACTGATCACTTTTTGCAACCCAAATACAGTATGCCACAATGAATCAGCATATCATGTTAGACTCTTTGTATCTGAATATTCTGTATACAGTTATAATAATCATACATTTTATCTCTATATTGCCATATAAAATATGGCACAGTGAATCAACATACCACACTGGTAGCTTCATAAAATATTACAATTTATAATTTAGCATAGTCTCATCTTGAAACTCCAATCATCTATTACACATTCTTTCACTGTATATAAGCTTTTGTTTATTACCCACTTTGTTATTACATTGTTGAATTTATTCAGAGGCACTGAGTGGGCATTTTTGGGTAGTTTGTTAAAATATGTGACAGCAAGATATTTATAGCTATTGTGGATCTTTGCTATTCTGGCATGGGGCTTCTATTGTATGTCTCTGTCAACTGTTATGATGGTGTACTGACATCCTAAGCTCACAATTATCCACGTTTTCTTTCATGTACACTAGGCAACTATAAATATATAAACTTGGTACTCTCATAATTTTCATTTCCTTGAAGTAGTGTCTACATGATTCTCTTGGTGAGAGTCCTACAATGCATCTGATGGCCTTTTTTGCCATTTAAATACAGTATTAGATCCAGGTGAGCTTCCCCGCAGCAAAATACTATACATCAGAAGGGAAGTGAAGAAAGCAATGTATGGATAGCACAGCAGAATTTCACTTACACAGCCTCTCAATTTATACAGTAAATAAATCACATATGTGAGTCTGGAGCATAACTAATTTGTATGTGTATACCAGGCTAAACTTTGAACAGTCGCAAGTTGTGCTACAGAAACTATAAGAAGAAGCACCAACATCCTTTTCTGAAGTTACAAGATAAAGTTCTCAAAAATAAAAGATGGTGTGGTGTTGATGGAATTTCAAACTGAATTCCACAAGTGCAACTCTGGCATAGGGTTTTTTTTTTTTAATAGATTGTTGTTTTTGTTGTGGTTTTCAGTCCAAAGACTGGTTTGAGGCAGACCTCCAAGCTACTTTATCCAGCGCACACCTCTTACTCTTAGAATAACAACTGCAACCTACATCCCCCGGAATCTGATTACTGTATTCATCTCTTGGTCTCCCTCTACGATTTTTACCCCCACACTTTCCTCCAGTACTATATTTCTGATCTCTTGATGCCTCAGAATGTGTCCTATCAACTGAACCCTTCTTTTACTCAGGTTGTGCCACAAATTTCTCTTCTCCCAGTTCTATTCAGTATCTCCCCATTACTTTCTTGATCTACCCATCTAATCTTCAGTATTCTTCTATAGCACCGCATTTCAAAAGTTTCTATTCTCTTCTTGTCTAAACTGTTTATCATCCATATTTCACTTCCATATATGGCTACACTTGACACTTCCTGACACTTAAATCTATACTCAATATTAACAAATTTCTCTTCTTCAGAAACACTTTTCTTGTCATTACCAGTCTACATTTTACATCCTTCCTACTTCAACTATTATAAGTTACTTTGCTTCTCAGATAGCAAAACTCATTTACTAGTTCAATGTCTCATTTCCTGATCTTATTCCCTCAGCATCACCTGATTTAATTTGACTACATTCCATTATCATCATTTTGCTTTTGTTGGTGTTAATCTTATATCCTCCTTTTGAGATAATATCTGTTCTGTTCAACTGTTCTTTCAAGTCCTTTGCTGTCTCTGAAAGAATTACAATGCCATCAGCAAACCTCGAAGTTTTTATTTCTCATGTCTCATTTCCTGGTATTATTCCCTCAACATCACCTGATTTAATTTGACTACATTCCATTATCCTCATTTTGCTTTTGTTGATGTTCATCTTATATCCTCCTTTCGAGATAATGTTGTTGTTGTTGTTGTGGTGGTGGTCTTCAGTCCTGAGACTGGTTTGATGCAGCTCTCCATGCTACTCTATCCTGTGCAAGCTTTTTCTTCTCCCAGTACCTACTGCAACCTACATCCTTCTGAATCTGCTTAGTGTATTCATCTCTTGGTCTCCCTCTACGATTTTTATCCTCCACGCCGCCCTCCAATATTAAGCTGGTGATCCCTTGACGCCTCAGAACATGTCCCACCAACCGATCCCTTCTTCTAGTCAAGTTGTGCCACAAGCTTCTCTTCTCCCCAATCCCATTCAATACCCCCTCATCAGTTCTGTGATCTACCCATCTAATCTTCAGCATTCTTCTGTAGCACCACATTTCGAAAACTTCTATTCTCTTCTTGTCCAAACTACATGGCTACACTCAATACAAATACTTTCAGAAATGACTTCCTGACACTTAAATCTATACTCAGTATTAACAAATTTCTCTTCTTCAGAAACGCTTTCCTTGCCATTGCCAGTCTACATTTTATATCCTCTCTACTTCGACCATCATCAGTTATTTTTCTCCCCAAATAGCAAAACTCCTTCACTACTTTAAGTTTCCTAATCTAATTCCCTCAGCATCACCCAACTTAATTCAACTACATTCCATTATTCTCGTTTTGCTTTTGTCGATGTTCATCTTATATCCTCCTTTCAAGACACTATCCATTCCGTTCAACTGCTCTTCCAAGTCCATTGCTGTCTCTGACAGAATTATAATGTCATCGGCGAACCTCAAAGTTTTTATTTCTTCTCCATGGATTCTAATACCTACTCCGAATTTTTCTTTTGTTTCCTTTACTGCTTGATCAATATACAGATTGAATAACATCAGGGAGAGGCTACAACCCTGTCTCACTCTCTTCCCAACCACTGCTTCCCTTTCATGCCCCTTGACTCTTATAACAGCCATCTGGTTTCTGTAAAAATTGTAAATAGCCTTTCACTCCCTGTATTTTATCCCTGCCACCTTCAGAATTCGAAAGAGAGTATTCCAGTCAACATTGTCAAAAGCTTTCTCTAAGTCTACAAATGCTAGAAACGTAGGTTTGCCTTTCCTTAATCTAGCTTCTAAGATAAGTCGTAGGGTCAGTATTGCCTCACGTGTTTTGATATTTCTACGGAATCCAAACTGATTAGATTAGAGATTAGATTACATTAGATTAGTACTTGTTCCATAGATCATGAATAATTCAACTAATGAGTAGAAGGAGTTTCCATTAAGAAATTCTTTTAATTTCCTTTTAAATGCTATATGGCTATCTGTCAGACTTTTGATGCTATTAGGTAAGTGGCCAAAGACTTTTGTGGCAGCATAATTTACCCCCTTCTGAGCCAAAGTTAGATTTAACCTTGAGTAGTGAAGATCATCCTTTCTCCTAGTGTTGTAGCCATGTACACTTCTATTACTTTTGAATTCGTTCGGATTGTTAATAACAAATTTCATAAGTGAATATATATATTGTGAGGCTACAGTGAAGATTTCTAGCTCTTTAAGTAAGTGTCTGCAGTTTGATCTTGGATGAGCTCCAGCAATTAACCTGATTACACACTTTTGTGCAATGAACACTCTTTTACCCAATCATGAGTTACCCCAGAATATGATGTCATACGAAAGCAGAGAATGAAAATAGACGTGGTAAGCTAATTTACTCAGATGTATATCGCCAAAATTTGCAATGACCTTAATAGCATAAGTAGCTGAACTCAAACGTTTCAGTAGATCCTCAGTGTGTTTTTTCCAGTTCAACCCCTCATCAATGCATACACCTAGAAATTTTGAATATTCTACCTTAGCTACCGATTTCTGATCGAAGTCTATATTTACTGATGGGGTCATTCCATTTACTGTGTGGAACTGTATATACTGTGTTTTGTCAAAGTTTAATGAGAGCCCATTTGCAGAGAACCACTTAATGATTTTCTGGAAAACATCGTTTACAATTTCACCAGTTAATTCTTGTCTGTCGGTGTGATAGCTATACTTGTATCATCGGCAAAAAGTACCAGCTTTGCATCTTCGTGAATATAGAATGGCAAGTCATTAATATATATTAAGAACAGCAGAGGACCCAAGACCAAATCTTGCAGAACCCATTATTGATTGGTCCCCAGTTTGAGAAATCACCAGTTTTTTGCATATTATGTGAACTGCTTATTTCAACTTTCTACACTCTTCCAGTTAGGTATGATTTAAACAACTGGAGCACTGTCCCATTCATACCACAGTACTTGAGCTTATCTAGAAGTATTCCATGATTTACACAATCAAAAGCCTTTGATAGATCACAAAAAATCACAACGGGTGACTCCGGTTACTCAGAGCATTTAATATTTCATTAGTGAAAGTATATATAGCATTTTCCGTTGAAAAACCCTTCTGGAAACCAAACTGACATTTTATTTTTACAAAGACGTGAAGCTACTCTACAGTACATTACTTTTTCAAGAATTTTGGATAAGGCAGTCAGAAGAGAGATTGGGCGGTAGTTGTTGACATGAGACGTATCCCCTTTTTATGCAGTGGTATAACAATGGCATACTTCAGTCTATCTGGGAAAATACCCTGCTTCAGAGAGCTATTACATATGTGGCTAAGAATCCCACTTATTTCTTGGGAACAAGCTTTTATTATCCTGCTGGAAATGCCATCAATCCCATGTGAGCTTTTATTCTTGAGAGAGTTTATTATCTTCCTAATTTCAGACGGAGAGGTGGGTGGAATTTTTCAACTGTATCAAATGGTGTGGGTAAGGCCTCTTCCATTAACTGCCTTGCTTCTTCTAATGAACATTCAGATCCTATTTTCTCTACAACATTTAAAAAACGATTATTCAAAATGTTTTCAACTTCCGGCTTGTTGTTTATCAAGTTTCCATTCGCTTTGATGGTGATGCTGTCATCCTGTACTCTTGGTTGTCCTGTCTCCCTTTTAATAATATTCCAAATTGTTTTGATTTTGTTATCAGAGGTATTAATCTCAGACATGATGCACATGCTTCTGGACTTTTTAATAACCTTTCTTAATGTAGCACAGTAGTATTTATAATATTTGGCTGTTTCTTGGTCATTACTCTTTCTTGATGTTAGATACAGTTCCCTTTCGTGGTTACAAGATATTTTTATTCCTTTAGTAAGCCAAGGTTTTTTGCATAGTTTCTTGTAATTAGATTTAACTACTTTCTTGGGGAAACAGTTTTCAAATTCTCTTACAAGTGTATCATGAAATAAGTTATATTTTGAATTAGCATCGGGTTCCTTGTACACCTCATCCCAGTCAAACTGCTGAAGATTTTCTCTGAAATTTCTAATTGTTGAGTCATTAATTGAACGCACAATTTAGGAGGGTAGTTTTGAATTACTGAATGGAGCTATGTCATATACTGTAACTAGCTGAGCATCATGATCAGAAAGCCCACTCTCAACAGGACAAGAATTTATGTTTTTAAACCTATCTTGGTCTATAAAAGTGTTATCTATGAATGTGCTGCTGTCCTTTACTACCCGAGTAGGAAAATTAATGACCGATGTCAAATTGAAAGAACCGAGCAAGACTTCCAGGTCATTCTTCCTATTACACTCTTTCAATGAATAAACACTGAAGTTCGCACAAATAATAATTTGCTTTCCCCTATCTGACAGATAGCACAACAAGGCATCCAAGTTTTCCAGGAATAAATGAAAGTTTCCTGAAGGGGACCTATATACTGTTACAATTATAAAAGAGCTCTCCTTCAGTTTAAGTTGACAGGCACATGCTTCTATATGTTGCTCTAGACAAAACTTTTTTGTATTTAAGCTTTCTACACAGTGATAACTTTTGACATATGTGGCAACTCCTCCTCTCACCTTATTCTCTCTACTCATATGTGCAGCTAGTTTATAACCACTGATATTTACCTTTTCCATATCAGACACAATGTGATGCTCAGACAAGCATAGTATATCTATTACCTTATTAGATTCAATGCCATCTAAACAAACCAGGAGCTCATCTACTTTATTCTTCAATCCCGGAATATTTTGGTGAAAAATGGTAACATTATTTTTTACTTTACTTTTCTGAGAACCTACTTTTTTCTTTAATCCACCAATATCTTGGTTAAATATGGTAACATTATTATTTACTTTCCTGTTGTGAGAATTTTGTGAGTTTTGGACCTCTTTAGCACCTGCCTGCCTGAACTTCTCATTGGACACTGATATTAGCCTAAAAAAGAGGTACATCCATGAGTACTAGTGTCCCCCCCTTATGGATTTTGCTAACAACCTTGCCAGTTTAACCTTCCCTTTCCTATTGAGATGTAGGCCATGCCTTGTGAAATCCCCCCTATCAATAGCCTCAACAGGAACCAATCCAATGTCTGAGAGAGTGGCCGCCCTACGCAACTGATCCAACTCCATATTTACCCTCCTGACAGAGCACTTCAACTGGGGCTGATCACGCCACACGAAAGCAGGCACCAGCCCAACATTGGTGTGGGTCATTGCTGAGGCTATAGCTGATGATCTTCCCCAAGGTTGGCTTCTACTAGTTTTTCCATTCATCTGTAAAGAATTCGCATCAGTATTTTGCACCCGTGACTTATTAAACTGATAGTTCGGCAATTTTCACATCTGTCAACACCTGCTTTCTTTGGGATTGGAATTATTATATTCTTCTAGAAGTCCGAGGGTATTTCGCCTGTCTCATACATCTTGCTCGCCAGATGGCAGAGTTTTGTCAGGACTGGCTCTCCCAAGGCTGTCAGTAGTTCTAATGGAATGTTGTCTACTCCCGGGGCCTTGTTTTGACTTAGGTCTTTCGGTGCTCTGTCAAACTCTTCACGCAGTATCATATCTCCCTTTTCATCTTCATCTACATCCTCTTCCATTTCCATAATATTGTCCTCAGGTACATCACCCTTGTATAGACCCTCTATATACTCCTACCACCTTTCTGCTTTCCCTTCTTTGCTTAGAACTGTGTTTCAATCTGAACTCTTGATATTCACATAAGTGATTCGCTTTGCTCCAAAGGTCTCTTTAATTTTCCTGTAGGCAGTATCTATCTTACTCCTAGTGAGATAAGCCTCTATATCCTTACATTTGTCCTCTAGCCATCCCTGCTTAGCCACTTTGCACTTCCTGTTGATCTCATTTTTGAAACGTTTGTATTCCTTTTTGCCTGCTTCATTTACTGCATTTTTATATTTTCTCGTTTCATCAATTAAATTCAATATTTCTTCTGTTACCCAAGGATTTCTACTAGCCCTCATCTTTTTACTTACTTGATCCTCTGCTGCCTTCAATACTTCATCCCTCAGAGCTACCCATTCTTCTTCTACTGTATTTCTTTCCCCCATTCCTGTCAATTTTTCCCTTATGCTCTCCCTGAAACTCTGTACAACCTCTGGTTTAGTCAGTTTATCCAGGTCCCATCTCCTTAAATTGCCACCTTTTTGCAGTTTCTTCAGTTTTAATCTACAGTTCATAACCAATAGATTGTGGTCCGAGTCCACATCTGCCCCTGGAAATGTCTTACAATTTAAAACTTGGTTCCTAAATCTCTGTCTTACCATTATATAATCTATCTGAAACCTGTCAGTACATCCAGGCTTCTTCCATGTATACAACCTTCTTTCATGATTGTTAAACCAAGTGTTAGCTATGATTAAGTTGTGCTCTGTGCAAAATTCTTCCAGGCGGCTTGCTCTATCATTTCTTGCCCCCCAATCCATATTGACCGTCTACGTTTCCTTCTCTCCCTTTTCCTACTGCCAAATTCCAGTCACCCATGACTATTAAATTTGTCTCCCTTCACTAATCTGAATAATTTCTTTAATTTCATCATACATTTCTTCAATTTCTATGTCATATGCAGAGCTAGTAGGCATATAAACTTGTACTACTGTAGTAAGCGTGGGCTTCGTGTCTATCTTGGCCACAGTAATGTGTTCACTATGCTGTTTGTAGTAGCTTAACCGCACTCCTAGTTTTTTTATTCATTATTAAACCGACTCCTGCTTTACCCCTATTTGATTTTGTATTTATAACCCGTATTGGCCTGACCAAAAGTCTTGTTCCTCCTGCCACCAAACTTCTCCAATTCCCACTATATCTAACTTTAACCTAGCCATTTCCCTTTTTAAATTTTCTAACCTACCTGCCCAATTAAGGGATCTGACATTCCACGCTCTGATCCGTAGAATGCCAGTTTTCTTTCTCCTGATAACGACATCTTCTTGAGTAGTCCCCACCCAGAGATCCGAATGGGGGACTATTTTACCTCCGGAATATTTTACCCAAGAGGATGTCATCATCATTTAACCATACAGTAATGCTGCATGCCCTCGGGAAAAATTTCGGCTGTAGTTTCCCCTTGATTTCAGCCGTTCGCAGTACCAGCACAGCAAGGCCGTTTTGGTTAGTGTTACAAGGCCAGATCAGTCAATCATCCAGACTGTTGCCCCTGCAACTACTGAAAAGGCTGCTGCCCCTCTTCAGGAACCACATGTTTGTCTGGCCTCTCAACAGATACCCCTCTGTTGTGGTTGCACCTACGGTACGGCTATCTGTATCACTGAGGCATGCAAGCCTCCCCACCAATGGCAAGATCCACGGTTCATGGGCGGTGTCAGATAATATCTGTTCTATTCAACTGTTCTTTCAAGTCCTTTGCTGTCTCTGACAGAATTACAATGTCATCAGCAAACCTCGAAGTTTTTATTTCTTCTCCCTGGACTTTAATTCCTACTCCAAATTTTTCTATTGTTTCCTTTACTGCTTGTTCAATATACAGATTAGATAACACTGTGGATAAGCTACAATCCCGTCTCACTCCTTTCTCAACCAATACTTCCCTTTCAATCCTATCGACTCTTATAGCTGTCATCTGTTTCATTACAAACTGTAAACAGACTTTTGCTCCCTGTATTTCACCCCTGCCACCTTCAGAATTTGAGAGTATTCTAGTCAACATTATCAAAAGCTTTCTCTAAGTCTTCAAATGCTATAAATGTAGGTTTGCCTTTCCTTAACCTATCTTCTATGAGAGTTTTTCCATTCTTCTGCAAATGATCCATGTTAATATTTTGCAGTCATGACTTATTAAACTGACAGTTCCATAATTTTCACACCTGTCAGCAACTGCTTTCTTTGGAATTGGGATAATTATATTCTTCTTGAAGTCTGAGAGTATTTCGTCTGTCTCATTGAGAGTATTTCGCCTGTCTCATATATCTTGCTCACCAGATGAAAGAGTTTTGTATGGCTGGCTCTCCCAAGGTGATCAGGAGCTCTAATGGATTCTTGTCTACTCCTGGTGCCTTGTTTTGACTTACATCTTTCAGTGCTTTGTCAAATTCTTCATGCAGTATCACATCTCCCTTCTCATCTTCCTATATGTCCTCTTCCATTTCCGTAATATTGCCCTCAACTACATCTCCCTTGTGTAGACCCTCAATGTACTTCTTCCACCTTTCTGCTGTCCCTTCTTTGCTTAGGACTGGTTTTCCATCTGAGCTCTTGACATTCATACAGGTGTTCCTCTTTCCTCTAAAGGTCTCTTTAATTTTCCTGTAGGCAGTATCTATCTTACCACTAGTGATATATGCTTCTACCTCCTTCCGTTTGTCCTCTAGCCATTCCCGCTTAGCCATTTTGAACTTTCTGTTGATCCCATTTTTTTAGACATTTGTATTCCCTTTTGTCTACTTCATGTATTGCATTTTTATATTTTCTCCTTTCATTGATTAAATTCAATATCCCTTGTGTTACCCATCCTTTTACCTACTTGATTGTCTGCTGCTTTCACTATTTCATCACTCAAAGTTACTCATTTATCTTCTATTGTACCTCTTTCTCCTGATCTTGTCAATCGTTCCCTAATGCTCTCTATGAAACCCTCTAAAACCTCTGGTTCTTTCAGTTTATCCAGGTATCACCACCTTAAATTCCTGCCTTTTTGCAGTTTCTTCAGTTTCAGTATGCAGTTCATAACAAATAAATTGTGGTCAGAGACCACACTGCCCCTAGAAATGTCTTACAATTTAAAATCTGGTTCCTAAATTTCTGTATAACCATTATGCAGTCAATCTGAAACCTTCCAGTGTCACTAGGTCTCTTCCATGTATACAACCTTCTTTCATGATTTTTAAACCAAGTGTTAGCTATGATTAAATTATACTCTGTGCAAAATTCTACCAGGCAGATTCCTCTTTCATTCCTTTACCACAGTTCATATTTACCTACTACTTTTCGTTCTCTTCCTTTTCCTACTATCAAATTCCAGTTCCCCACGACTACTAAATTTTCAGCTCCCGTAACTATCAGAATTATTTCTTTTGTCTCACATACATTTCCTCAATATCCTCCTCATCTGCAGAGCTCGTTGGCATATACTGTTACTGTGATGGGTGCCAGCTGCATGTTTATCTTGACTACAATAACGCGTTTACTGTGCTGTTCATAGTAGCGTATCTGCGTTTCTATTTTTTTATTTATCCACATTTCTATTTTTTTACTCATTATTAAACCTAATTCTGCATTACCTCTACTTTATTTTGTATTTATAGCCCTTTATTCCGTTGACCAGAGGTCCTGTTCCTCCTGCCACCAAGCTTCACTAATTCCAACCATATCTAACTGTACCCTATCAATTTCCATTTTTAAATCTTCTAACCCACCTGCCTGATTAGGGGATCTGTTATTCCATGCTCCGATCCCTAGAATGCCAGTTTTGTTCCTCCTGATAGCAACGTCCTCCTGAGTAGTCCCTGCCTGGAGATCTGAGTGGGGGACTATCATATCTCCGAAAAATTTTACCCAAGAGGATGCCACTATCATTTAACCATACAGTAGAGCTGCATGCCCTCTGGAAAAATTCGGCTGTATTTTTCCCTTGCTTTGAGAAATTCGCTGTACCAGCACAGCAAAGCTGTTTTGGTTGATGTTAGAAGGCCAGATCAGTCTTAATAAATATAACTGTTAAAGCTCTTTATAAGAAAGGTGACATGAGGTACTTGAACAATTATAGATCAATTTCCTTTCTGGTGTCTGTTTCAAAATATTCAAAAAAGAAATGTACTCAATACAATAGTTGGTCCAGAATAATTAACTTAGCACATCACAGTTTCAATTCCAGAAGATTTTCTCGACTGAGAATTCTAATTCATCAATTACTACAAGCCTTAACATCACCAGTTGGTATTTTTTGTGGTCTTCCCAAGGCATTTGAATGTGTAGATCATGTAACTCCATTAAAAAACATTTCTAAGTTTTATGGAACTGATGGATTTATGAACATCTGATTTGAATCATACTTAAATAATAGTATGAAAAATGTTATGCTGAATAATTCAAACAATGTTGTAAGCAGAGGAGATTTTAGTTGAGAGCACTTCTCCTGTCAGTGCTAAATCAGTCAGAAATGGTCATTAGTTTTGGGTGCAGCTCATCTTCAGAATGTCTAATAGCACTGGTAGTGAGGACGGATACATTTTTTGCCATACTTTGTATGTACGCAATTCTATTTGACATTCTGAAGATAGGCAGTACCTGAAAAGCATCAATATAAAATTTTTCAACTAGTGACCAGTTCATTTCTAGTGACCCATTTTGCATTGACATAAGAAGTACTCCCAATTTTACATCATGGTTGTATGCTTTCTGCACAATCTTATGTTGCAGCATGAGAGATTTTCAGTGACAGGGTTAATTTTGAGTCTATTTCTATTCCTTGTTTGCTTGAATGACCTTTCACTTAACATTTTTCAAGAAAACTGGTACTTTTTGCAGGCTAATCTAGTCTCACAATAAACCTCATTAGAGAGGAAGCAACAGAAGAAACAATTGATTTTGTTTTTCAAAAAATTATTAAGACTTCCTCTGAAAACGGACTGTCTCTTTATTTTGAGACAATGGTTCAAATGGCTCTGAGCACTATGGATTTTGAGAAAACACGTTATCTTTAGTTCTGTACAACAAACAAACAGTCATTCCAATAACTGATGTAGCAATATGCAGGAGTCGGTAAACAGGGCAGAATGCTCCAAATTTCTGGGTGAACATATTTATGAAAATTGGAAGAAGCATGTTACTATGCTGCTCAGCCTGTTAAGTTAGATAACTTTGATTTTTGTGTAACTGCTAGTGTTGCGAGCCAATGTATCATCCTCCTACAATATTTTGGATACTTCTGCTTGATAACCTGTTATAGGGAATAATTCTCTGGGGTAACTTAGTACTAGAATGCAAGTATTGATTACAGAAAAGTGAGCAGCAGGAATAATATGTGGTGTTCACTCGCAGTCAGCTTCTGGATATCTCTTCAATGTTCAATTGTGTATGAATTCCTAGTTGACCAAACTGCTGAGGTCATCAGTCCCTAGACTTACACACTACTTACACTAACTTAAACTAACTTATGCTATATTCAATGTTTTATGAGTTTTGCCTGCATCTTTAGAATACACAGGGAGATTCAGCTGCTCCCACTGTTCGGTTTTATGCAACCCACAATGCTTTTAAAAACAATGTGAAAAATTTTTATATTCTCCCACTTGGTATGTGCAAACTATTACCCCAAGAGAAAAAAATTAACAGAACCTTTCTATAGGAAATTTAATCTGGTCAAATTTTGCACTGGGATACATTTAGCTGGAGCCTATACAGAACTATTACAAATGATTGAAGCGATTTCATAAATTCACTGTAGCTCCATTCATTGACATATGGTCACGACACACTACAGATACGTGGAAAAACTCATAAAGTTTTATTCGGCTGAAGCCGCACTTCAGGTTTCTGCCGCCAGAGCGCTCGAGAGCGCAGTGAGACAAAATGGCGACAGGAGCTGAGAAAGCGTATGTCGTGCTTGAAATGCACTCACATCAGTCAGTCATAACAGTGCAACGACACTTCAGGACGAAGTTCAACAAAGATCCACCAACTGCTAACTCCATTCGGCGATGGTATGCGCAGTTTAAAGCTTCTGGATGCCTCTGTAAAGGGAAATCAACGGGTCGGCCTGCAGTGAGCGAAGAAACGGTTGAACGCGTGCGGGCAAGTTTCACGCGTAGCCCGCGGAAGTCGACGAATAAAGCAAGCAGGGAGCTAAACGTACCACAGCCGACGGTTTGGAAAATCTTACGGAAAAGGCTAAAGCAGAAGCCTTACCATTTACAATTGCTACAAGCCCTGACACCTGATGACAAAGTCAAATGCTTTGAATTTTCGGCACGGTGGAGATCATGATCAGCAATTCATGTCATGGCCTCCACGCTCTCCCGACTTAACCCCATGCTATTTCTTTCTGTGGGGTTATGTGAAAGATTCAGTGTTTAAACCTCTTCTACCAAGAAACGTGCCAGAAATGCGAGCTCGCATCAACGATGCTTTCAAACTCATTGATGGGGACATGCTGCGCCGAGTGTGGGAGGAACTTGATTATCGGCTTGATGTCTGCCGAATCACTAAAGGGGCGCATATCGAACATTTGTGAATGCCTAAAAAAACTTTTTGAGTTTTTGTATGAGTGTGCAAAGCATTGTGAAAATATCTCAAATAATAAAGTTATTGTAGAGCTGCGAAATCGCTTCAATCATTTGTAATAACCTTGTATTTTTCGAGTTACTCAAGGAGAATGCACTTGAAGATCACTTTTGTACGTTTTTCTTAAATAATTCTAAAGCTATGGCCTCTAGCAAAAGCATATCCCAGTACAAATCTTAACTACATTAAATTTTGTACTAAAAGATCCTGTTCATTTTTTGTGTACAATTAATATTTTGGGCACAGTGAGAGAGAAAATACAAAAACCTTGCATGTGGTATTTTAAGGAATTGCGAATTGCACAAAAGTCAGTGGTAGAGACAGCTGAATCATCAGCTACAATACTAATGTGCATGAATAAAACAGCAATGGGTTCCTCTAAGATCCTCCAGTTAGACAACATCCTTGGTGCCAACAACACACCTTTGGTGACCACTTTAAAAAATGTACCCGTCAGAAAATTTTACACCAATTAAGTCTCATGACTGCTCTAATACCTGATGGTAGATAAACCTCACCTGTTGAGTGTCAAAGAGGTTGCCCAACTTTCAGTAATTAGAGCAACCATGAGACTAAATTTATGTCAGAGTTTCGGACAGGTAAATTTTTAAAATGCTCAACAAATGTGCAGGGCTGGCACTTTGTGTCTTGCTGAACTGGGAGGGAGGGGAGTGTCTTAGGGGACCCTTTGTCATTTTATTCACACACAATAATGTAGTAATGACCCCTCATCCTTGATCAACTGTAGGGCATGAAACAGAAGCACATAAAAAATATAAAACCAATTGCTGCTTCAGATCATGTTCAAATTTTGTCAAACGGTTCTGAACAGTCCCTGATGGTTCCATCCTGTATGAAATCTAAAAACTAAACTGGACAGGCCTGGGAAGGCCCAATGGTACCAACTAATAGCTGTGTTATCCTCAGCTGATAGGCATTACTCGTTGTGGATATGGTAGAGCATGTGGTCAACACACTGCTCCTTCAGCCACTGTCAGTATTCGTGACCGGAGCTACCACTTCCTAGTCAAGTAGCTTTCCAACTGGCCTCACAAGGGCTGAATGCACCCAGCCTTGCAACAGCACTTGTAATACCCAGATGGTCACCCATCCAAATGCCAACCAAACCTGATACCACTTAACTTCGGTGAACTGACAGGAACTAGTGTTACCACAGCGGCAAGGCCACTGGCTCCAACCTGTATACCAGACCAGAAATTGCAGTCGCACTACACTCCAAAGAGGTCAAACCATGTACAACGGCCGGCCGGAATGGTCGAGCGGTTCTAGGTGCTACAGTCTGGAACCGCGCGACTGTTACGGTCGCAGGTTCGAGTCCTGCCTCGGGCATGAATGTGTGTGATGTCCTTAGGTTAGTTAGGTTTAAGTAGTTCTAAGTTCTAGGGGACTGATGACCTCAGCAGTTAAGTCCCATAGTGCTCAGAGCCATTTTAACCATGTACAATGAGGCTGCACCACACAATATTCTTAAGAGTAGAATAGAAACGTCCAGAGGATGGCAGCAGTGTTGAATGTTGTCAAGAACACTGTCCTCTGTCACTGCATTGCAAACTGTCATTTTCAACAGCTAAGTGTGTATGAATCAACGCCCCAAGGGAAGAGGTGGTTTCCTTTGCGCCCTTTATGTCATCCCCTGAAGCCTTTTCGTGTCAAATCTGAGCAGCAATGTGTCTTAAATATTTGCCTTGGCCAACCGTAAGAAAACTGTGTGATTTCAATGCTGGGTGTCTGGGTTCTGATCTCTGCAGAGGTAGCAGAAGCAGGGGTGAAATGTCAGTTAGAGAGGACTTTATAACTGCCCATCATGTGACACATCCACAGTAGCATTGGGGTGCTGTTTGAAGTGGCACTGAACCCGAGAGTGACATTGCATGGCACCACCCTTTTCCACTATTACAGAGAAATGTTGTAGACATTCTGAGCCAAATTTTGAAGTTAGGTGTGAGACAGAGAAAATTATGTAGTTTCAAACATGTGATCCTTTAATTTTGTAGTGTAGCGTACATGGCAACATAACAATCATAAGGATTATAAAACTTAACATAATTTGGGTTTGAAAAATTGGTACAGTGTGACTGCTACATTCTGAAATGATAAGCCTGTAATTGTCATAGCATGGAATCCAAAAGGGCACAGATATTTTCTTGGGGAATCTCTCGAGTGGACTGCATGCAAATTCACAAAATATCAACAGTGGTCACTGGAAAATTATTATGTCTGTATTGTTAGAATATAGGATATGGAGTTGCCCCAAGTTGAGGGACGTGTACTAAATGGCACCCAAACTACCACTCTTGATGACTGTTATTCTGCTCTATAATACAGGCTGCCAGATTTCAGGCACCAAGATTGTGTCCAATCATATATGTATCCATTGTCAAAAGGCTCTCCAAAAACATGCTTTGCCATACAACACTTGATTAACATCTTTCCTACTGCCCACTACAGTGTAATGCATTTGTGGTTTATGAAACATGCAACCTAATCAGCCCAGTCAGCTGCAAATGATGTTGGACTGCTAATGAAGACGGATTCACTCCCATTGTAATGCTCCAACATGAAGACATTACTCTTGGTTAGCAGCCCTATTCTGTACTTTTTAATCACTGTGCCGATCAGGTCGGTCGGTGAGCACACCAAATGGTCGAGTTAGCGCAAATGAGCCTCTGTGCAGTTCTGTCAGCTGCTCAGTAACTTGGCTCCTGAAGTACTTAGCTGGCCCCTTGGTTAGGATAGCCTTATTTATAAAATATTTCTAGCTCATATGATTTTTTTTATGACCTGGAATTCTCCCTTTATAGCCATAAATTAGGGAGCAAACATAGTGTAAGGCATTTATTTAAATTACGTGAAAGAAGTAACTTATAAAAATGAATGACAGTATTTACATGGCAATAAATGTAATATTAAGTAAATGTGGCTGTCCTGAGCATACAATTATACAGAAAAGCATGTTATTGAATACAGTTAAAGATAACCAAATAACACTGTTTCTTAATGCTTTTGACCCTCAACCACTGGATATGTCTCGTATTAATCATATAACACTTCAGGCTACATGTTCAGAAAACTGCCCTAAGTTTATGCAGAAACAAATGCAAAAATGTTAAAAATGATTATTGATTCTTTTCACTATTCAGTGAACATCTACTTCCCTGACAGGAAAAATCTTTGGCTACTTATAAAAGATCTGACAGTAGTTTGTACCATCCTGAAATGAAACAACAAATCTACTGCTTCTAAATGGACACTGTATCATAGCAGTTTCAGGTGGGGAGTATTTTGAACTTGTCAAACACAAACAATTCCGCTGTAGTCCCTACCAAATGCTTTGTGCACTCCAATTTACTTTGAGATGTGTATTGCTTGTTTTCTTTTCATATTGTGAAATGAGTGGAGAGACTAATGCTGGTGCATAAAGGGATTCGAATGCATCTCTCACCACAACAAAAGTAATCACTGAGTAATCACTGATCCCTATGACTATTATATCAGTTCTGCTTTCATGGAAGCACAGAAAGCAGCCATTCAAGAGAGAGGTGGGGCTTCTTCCCCCACATTGCTGCTGTCCTCTTGGGCAGTCAAAGTTTTCATTTGTTCACAGCCGCAGTTGACTGACATGATGTACTGTCTGCATAATACCAGTCACTGTTTAATTTATTTCCACGATGTATTTCAATGGTTCAAACCTTCACCATTCATGACCAGTGTGTTGCGTTATGACTTTGGCGTAAACTGTTCTATTGCCTCCAGTGGTTTCAGGCTTCTTTCTCTGCTGTAATACATCACGTATAAACTGTCACTCTTTGCAAACAAAAATTACGTCTAGAAACTGGTAGGTGCAAAAGTTCGCAATTAAAACATCATCTTCCTCCTTTTTGTTTATGGGAACTTTCCCATCATATGCTTCTGTCTGAAGAAGCCCTATGTTCTTGGTGGTACAATATGTCCTGTGTTAAGCTGATGTAAATGTATGGACTTCTCATTCCTCCAATATCCTTGCCCTTTCTTTCCTGAACTGTGCTCATTGCACAGAAACTGCTTGGCAGCAAACAATGCTTTTTTTTACGTAAGCACTTCTTATTACAGTGCAATGAAAGCCTTTGTGGGACACAAAACACAGAAAATACAAAATCATACTAAAAGCTAATCAAGTTCACCTTTCATCTGTTTCCTTGCTGTTTCATTTTAATTGAAACTTCATACTCTGAGCTGCTCATCTTAATATTATCTGTGGAATAGTTATTCAAAGTTTACAACATTCGTTCATTCATTCAGCAATATTCCTGACCAGCCACATGTTTATTTCCTGAACTTGGAGTTATCACCTATTAGAAACAACTGTGGGTTTAAATCCGGTCTCTAGAAATGGCAAGATAATTATGGTGTCTTATTTTATTTCAATTTGATGTATCTATGTCTCAACTATATAAAACCAACAAAATCTGCATTTTCAGTTTTTGAGAAGTTAACCACTTCTAGTAGAAACCAATTCAACTTGTCCATATTGCAATGAAATTCCCTGAGGCGTGTGATTGGTAGAGGCAATTCTTACAATGCAAAAATGGAAGCATGCTTCTGAAATGGAAACAATTTTGTGAAATAAATACAAAAATGACTGAAGGAGGAAAGTGCAATATTAGACTACAAATCACAATTCACAGGTGATATTTTAGAGGCATTAAAATTTTATAACAATCAAGTGTGTAGTCCAACAACACTGGTAGAGACTCAGCAGCTTTCTTGCTGCGTAGTAGTAATTCCCCCCAACACTAACAGATCATGTCCTAAGGAAGACAGCTGCAACACAGTTGAAACATTTGTTATTTCAATAGTTCAAGTATTTTATGTTATGAAGCAGAATCACAGCCAGAAAAATGTTAATGAAACTATGTACTGATGTATATAATCTTCCAATTTGTTCACAAATAACCATATCCAGATCTATTCTTGGGTTCTTCGGACAGACACTAGTTTACAAACCAATATCAAAAATCATTCAACTAATTTTCAGACTCACAACTTGTACTAGTAAAGAACGTTCACTGAAAAAGGAAGGTCATAAATATCTGCACTTTGGCTCTCCCACAAAAGAGGAGACATACAATTTTGCCCAGAAAATTTTTTTCTCTGGTATTTTTTGGCTTCTGTTAGCCGTAAGTTTTAATTATGTAAGAAATATGAAAATAGCCCAAGATATAATACGAAGGTACAAAAGGTTTTTTTATTGGGATTATAGCTTTATAATACGTTCAGAGGGGAGAAGCATACGCTAGAAATGTTGAAACAGCTAAAAAAGTCTTCATCCACAGTTTGAATGCAACCAGACAGAAAAAAATATAAATATAAAATTCTGCCATGATTTGCTTACTTTGCTAGTATCATATGATGTCACATTCTGTACATTCTGAACAAATTCATCAAGGCAAGCTAAAGTTTCCGGAGTCCAAAAATTTGTAATACAAATAATCTGTGACCTGAATTCGAAACTTCATATGGAAGTCTCTCCAAACAAGTGGCTACGGCTCTGTACACAGGACCAATACTCAGAACACACAAAAAAATCTTTATAAAGACTTACTGTCACTCACTTTGGCCCAGAAAGGTGTCTATTATTCATGAGCAGGAAATTTTAATAGCCTACCAGAAACAATGAAAGGTTTAGCTGTTAGAAGGAATCTAGGGGATTCATTGCTAGCCTGTAGTAAACATCTTACAAGTATTGCAATTGAAATAGCTAACAATTCCTGCAATACTCTTAAGCACATTTTTCAATGAGATTTTCACTTACCTGCTTCCTTCTACCAAAATAAATCTAATGATGCTGCACAGAATCACACATGCCTGATTATAAAGAACTTCATTACATGTGTCTGATTATAAAGAACTTCCATTGATGCTACAATGCATGAAAACTGTAGCTCAATGATATATAGTAAAGAGATAGCAATGAGAATGCTCCAAGTGTGCAGGTCGGCAGAGCACAGTCAACTGAGGCAGTGACCCACTGGAACAAAGGGAACGACTTACTCAGTGCTCAGGATGACAGCATATTTCTGCACAGAGACAACCAGTAGGTTCTTTTGTATTAGGTGTGGTCCAGGGTGGACCTTAGGTGGCTTATTGCCTTATCATTTGTTCATGGGCAGTTCCTGAGAAAGCCCCAAATTTTATGGTTTTTGGGTATGCAAAAATGATAATTGTGGAGCTGGCCACTTCTATAACTTCTATTCATGGCAGATTAACAATATTTTTATCTAATGGGTTTAAGAATAAATTTTCAATAACTTCAATTTTTTTCATTGTCAGTGTCCATTACCAAGATCCAAAGGTTCTAAGTTATTATACTTATGCAGAAAACTGCAAAGACCCATATTTATCCATTTTGGCACTATAGGCTGCATTTATCGAAATAACTAACCAATGAAGTTGCTCAATTTTTGATTGTACTTTCTTTATCTCTTGATCTAGAAATGTCATTTTTCTGTTTTCAAAATTTTTTATCAGATGCGCCTGGAAAGATCATGATTTTTGGATACCAAAAGACAAACTGTGGGGATGGCCACTTCTATAATACCTACTCATAGCAAATTTTTAACATATGTTCTCAAGATGAAGTTTTCAGGGAATTTTGAACCTATTTTCGATAACATTATATGTTAAATCTAGAGTTTGAAACTTATCATACCTTGGCATGTAATATCAGGTCTGAGAAGTAAACGTAGTTTTAACTGGCATTGTGAACACATGGTAAGGGCTAAAGGGTCATTGTAAGGATTCTGAGATCATGAAACTATATATTTATTCAGCATCTTCTCATCAATAAAACTGTATGATGCACTGTCTGTGTACAATGGGCACTTCAGACCTACGCAAATATGCCCAAAGCAGTACTGCGGTGATAAAAATGGGCTAAAAGGAGTTTTCACATGCCTGAAAATAACTTACAATGACAGCCAAAAATTACATAAAACTGGAAATACAGTAAAATATTTCTAATACTTTTTTTTTTACTCTTTAAAGATACAAATCATAAGCCAGGCATTTTCAGTGAATCACAATCAATAAGCAACACATCCAGAAAACATGTAAAGCAAATCATTTTTTGCAGTAACCTTACATCATTCACACTTGTTTGTTGTTTATATGCATCAAACTATACAAATTATATGAATATAATAGAGGGAACATTCCACGTGGGAAAAATATATCTAAAAACAAAGATGATGTAACTTACCACACGAAAGCATTGGCACGTTGATAGACACACAAACAAACACAAACACACACACAAAATTCAAGCTTTCGCAACCAACAGTTGCTTCATCAGGAAAGAGGGAAGGAGAGGGAAAGACAGAAGGATATGGGTTTTAAGGGAGAGGGTAAGGAGTCATCCCAATCCCGGGAGCGGAAAGACTCACCTTAGGGGGAAAAAAGGACAGGTATACACTCGCGCACACACACACATATCCATCCGCACATATACGGACACAAGCAGGCAAAATGTACCAATATGTATTTACATAAATTTGGAATCATCTTATTCCTCCATAATTTGTGTGATGTCCCCGTTTCTTCTCCATCATCGTTCTAACAATATTGTCATCACCAATTCTGTAGCTATTGCTGCCATTGTCAAAATTTGTTCGCCGATTAACTTCACTAACCCTGTCAGAATCACAGGTTTAGTTATCCTGTGATTATTTTCCGGTTAGGCGTTATTACGTGTTCGAACGACACGTTTTCCGGAATAAAATAGAACTTACGCGTCTGCTAGCTGGGGACTGTATAACTGGCCCTTAGTAGTGTAGTGGTCTGGCCAAAATTTTCTGTCAAAATTTCATTCTCTTGGATACACTGAGAAGATAATATGTAATCTTTCTCACCTGTTATTCCTGTTAGTCGTTTATTTCCATTCTGGTAGTCTGAATGTATGGATTTCACTAGTAATTGTAACAATGCTGATTATTCGCAAACACAATCAACCACATAATCAGACAGCGGTTGGTATTCATCCATTCGGCTTTACTCCCTCAGCTCGTATTGCGGAAAGTTTATTTCTAGATGCGACGAGGATTCTCCTGACAGTGACATCACCTACACTATGCATGCATTCAAAAGTCAACTTATGATTCATTCAGAAATCAACCTAAAATGTGTTCAAAAATGTTCAAAAACCAACAGGGAACCGTTTCAAAATCATATGAATAATCGATAGACACGCTTTGTGAAACTAATTTTTTTTCCTAAAGAATATGAATTTGGTGCCCCCTTTTTCCGGTAGCATCTAGCTGCTTGCTGCGACTGCTTGCACAGCCAACAGCCACATTCCTGAAGCCAGAAGTGGGAGAATCTACTACTCAAATGTGACTTCACGCTCATTGGAGGCAATTTGTTGTTATGAAGCACTGCATAGTCTTCCTAAAGCCTTTGACACATTTTCAATTGGCAGACGCTTGCATGAGCACTGTGTGTCATTCTTGTACAGGGTTATTACAAATGACTGAAGCGATTTCGCAGCTCTACAATAACTTTACTATTTGAGATATTTTCACAATGCTTTGCACACTCATACAAAAACTCAAAAAGTTTTTTTAGGCATTCACAAATGTTCGATATGCGCCCCTTTAGTGATTCGGCAGACATCAAGCCGATAATCAAGTTCCTCCCACACTCGGCACAGCATGTCTCCATCAATGAGTTCGAAAGCATCGTTGATGCGAGCTCACAGTTCTGGCACGTTTCTTGGTAGAGGAGGTTTAAACATTGAATCTTTCACATAACCCCACAGAAAGAAATCGCATGGGGTTAAGTTGGGAGAGTGTGGAGGCCATGACATGAATTGCTGATCATGATCTCCACCATGACCGATCCATCGGTTTTCCAATCTCCTGTTTAAGAAATGCCGAACATCATGATGGAAGTGCGGTGGAGCACCGTCCTGTTGAAAGATGAAGTCGGCGCTGTCGGTCTCCAGTTGTGGCATGAGCCAATTTTCTAGCATGTCCAGATACACGTGTCCTGTAACGTTTTTTTCACAGAAGAAAAAGGGGCCGTAAACTTCAAACCGTGAGATTGCACAAAACACGTTAACTTTTGGTGAATTGCGAATTTGCTGCACGAATGCGTGAGGATTCTCTACCGCCCAGATTCGCACATTGTGTCTGTTCACTTCACCATTAAGAAAAAATGTTGCTTCATCACTGAAAACAAGTTTCGCACTGAACGCATCCTCTTCCATGAGCTGTTGCAACCGCGCCGAAAATTCAAAGCGTTTGACTTTGTCATCGGGTGTCAGGGCTTGTAGCAACTGTAAATGGTAAGGCTTCTGCTTTAGCCTTGTCCGTAAGATTTTCCAAACCGTCGGCTGTGGTACGTTTAGCTCCCTGCTTGCTTTATTCGTCGACTTCCGCAGGCTACGCGTGAAACTTGCCCGCACGCGTTCAACCGTTTCTTCGCTCACTGCAGGCCGACCCATTGATTTGCCCTTACAGAGGCATCCAGAAGCTTTAAACTGCGCATACCATCGCCAAATGGAGTTAGCAGTTGGTGGATCTTTGTTGAACTTCATCCTGAAGTGTCGTTGCACTGTTATGACTGACTGATGTGAGTGCATTTCAAGCACGACATACGCTTTCTCGTCTCCTGTCGCCATTTTGTCTCACTGCGCTCTCGAGCGCTCTGGCGGCAGAAACCTGACGTGCGGCTTCAGCCGAACAAAACTTTATGAGTTTTTCTACGTATATGTTGTGTGTCGTGACCAGTGTCAATGAATGGAGCTACAGTGAATTTATGAAATAGCTTCAATCATTTGTAATAGCCCTGTATATGGCGCATTTCCTTTGCAATTTAAGTTATTTTTGTTTTCTCGTCTTGTTTATGCTTTATTGTTGAGGTATTATTCTGCAGTAGCGGGATACAGTAATATCCTTTGTTAGAGTATCGGTTCTTACCAGTCAAAATTACAAAAATTTAACTCAAAACTCAAACAATGAAAAATTCCCGGAATTCTTAAAATATCACAGGTTTTTCCCGGTTTTCTTCCGGATGAAAAAAATCACGGGTTTTTCTCGGATCTCCCGGTTGTCCCGGGTCGTATACACCCTGTATTAGATAGTGGCGCTCCCCCTCCCTCGAGCGTTTGAGGTAGGACACCAAAAATTTAAAAAATCAACTTTTCAAAAATATCTTCATTTTGTAGCTCACATCTTTCTGAATAGTCTGCTACATAAAACATATATGTTTGAGAAAATGTAAGACACATGATTTGGTCTGTGTGCTGAAGTGCAGTGCCACGCCTCTTCACACAGCATTCTTCCATCGCATGCCTCTGTATTTCACTCTGTGGAATTCAAATGTGTAATTGTAATGGGTGCCATCAAACTATATTCAGGCCAGTGGAAATTAAAATCTCCTGTGGTGCCTCTCCTGCTCCCAGTCGGCTGGTTTGACAGCCTGCCCCTTTAAAAAAATCTTGTAATTAACAGCGAATGGGATTATTTGTAATCAAAAGAACAAGAACTCTTCAGAAAATCTGCACTTTTTACTGCCTATTATCTAACAACTTGCTGTTTTGTGTGACATAAAATTAAATATAGGATACATAAAATGAGTAAAGACAAGAGACAAACAAGACAGTATACATTTCTTCAATCCTTAAGTCCTAGCTTTTTTTTTCTCTCTAATCTTGCCACAGCTTTATGTGGCATACTTTCCTTTCTGGGAAACAATCTATTACCTCATCAAAGTTCGTGAACATTTTGCTAAATGAAAAAACGAAATGTCGTTGTCTAATACTAGAAAAGCTGTTAATATAAATAGTACCCAAGACTGGTGTGGCTTTCCAATCTGATTACGTGTATTTTGTCACTGTCTGTTAGATAAAATGAAATAGGCCCAATATTGCAGCAATTGTTAGACACACCAAATAAACAAGGCTGTTTTGCCACAAATCGTCATTTTTATAACACGACAGAATATAATTCACGAAGCACCAATATCATATGCCTATTAAGCCTACTAAAAGCAAAAAGTTTTGTGTTAGGAAATAGTTTCACGTTTCATTCATACTCACTAGCTTCTGAAGCATGAGATCGAAGAGTAGTAGTACAAAATTTTTATATAAATTTGGAATCGTCATATTCTTCCGTAATTTGTGAGAGTCCCTGTTTCTTCTCCTTCCTCTGTCTAAAAAACACTCTTGTCATCACTAATTCTGTAACTATTCCTGCCAGTGTCAAAACTTATTCTCGTTAACTTCACTAACCCTGCCACAATCACCGGTTTAGTATCCTGCATTTATTCTCCGGTTAGGCGTTATTACCTGTTCATACAACGCATTTTCCATGCTGATCCCAGAATAGAACTTTAGCGGCTGCTAGTCGGGGTCTGTATAACTGGTCCTTAGTAGTGTAGCAGTCTGGCCAAAAATTTTCTGTCAAAATTTCAATCTCTTGGATACACAGATAAGACAATTTGTATTCCTGTTAGTCGTTTATTTCCACTCTGGTAGTCTGAATCTATGGATTTCTCTATTATTTATAAAAACGCTGATTATTTGCAAACCCGCTCAACCACATAAACAACGATTCGCATTCACCCGTTTGGCTTTATTCCGCTCAGCTCGTATAGACCCGTCCGCTTTTGTCTGCAGATAAGTTTACTTCTAGATGTGACGGGGATTCCCCTGCCAGAGACATCACTTACACTATGCACGCATTGAAAAATCAACTTATGATACATTCAGAAATCAACTTACAATTCGTTCAAAAACCAACAGTGATGCATTCAAAATCATACGAGTAGTCGATAGACCAACGTACGCTGGATACTAGGTGCTTCGTGATACAAGGTCTTTTTCCTCAATAATATGAATTTGACACCCCCCCTGCCTAAACGCCCAGGGCAGACACCCCGGTTTGCCCCTGCCCCCTACCGTAGTTCCAGGCCTGTTGCGCATATGTGAATCTGACGGCTTAGGCGCGCCAGTGAAATTTTTCTGGATAGCATCTGGCTGCTTGCTGCTTTTACTTATACAGCTAACTGCCACACTTCTGTAGCCAGAAGCAGAAGAAGGTACTTCCACAGTCTATGTTAGACTGTGGTACTACTCATACGCGACTAAACTGCACATGCGCATAAGCTCGCTCACAACTACTCAAACGAATCTAATGTAAACAGTTGTGACGTCACCCTCATTGGAGGCAATTTGTTGTTATGAAGCATTGCATAGTCTTCCTAAAGCCTTTTGACACATTTAGCTGTTGGCAGACGCTTATATGAGCACTGTGTTTTGTTGTTGTATATGATGCATTTCCTTTGCAACTTAAGTTTTATTTTCATTTTTTTCTCTCTCGTTCTTGTTTTATTGCTGCAGTATTATTCTGCAGTAGCAAGATGCAGTAACATTCTTTGTTAGAGTACTGGTTCTTACCAGTCAGTTACAAAAATTTAACTGAAAACTAAAACAATGAAAAATTCCCGGAATTCTAAAAAAATTCCCGGGGTTTTCCCGGACCTCCCGGTTGTCCCGGGTCGTGTACACCCTGTAACAGGAGGTAAATAGATTTTATTACAAAATATGCAGGATCAAATAGATGCTTTTCACTGAAGACTGTGAAGCATGTTAAACGTTTAGCAGGCTAAATGTTTAGCATCTCTTCTACTAAAGTAATCCTTCTTATACTCAATATTCTCATTGGAAATACTATTCCTCTTGGCGTTACCAGATAGACTCAATGGAGTACATCAAAAAAGGTCAAATAAAGGTAACATGTTTTGTATTACGATGAAATATAGGATAGAGAATCACATGTACCATATATGAAATGTGTTTTTTTTTTTTGTTGAGATCTGTTCAAGAAATTTCAGACATCAATTTCCTCTTCCAAATGCAAAAATATTGTATTGATTCGCATCTACATAGAGAGAAATGGCCATCATAATACAATAAGATAAGTCAGATCTCGTATAGAAAGATTTGGGTGCTCATATCTTCCCTTGTGCTATTTCAGAGTGGAGCAGTCATGAAGTACTCTGAAAAATGTTCTACGAATCCTCTGCCAAATACTAATGTATGACCTGCAGATCAGTTACATGAATGTGGCTGTAGATATGTAATTCTTCATCTACAGATTATTGTTTGCAGTTCTTAGAATCTAAAATTCTTGGTCTCATAACTGTGCTATCAGCCTGACCGGAACATCACTTGACTTTGCCACATAACAACATAAATTCCGAATACAAAGAAATTGCATAAATATACTATAAACTTAAAATCAGACAAAACATCATTACATTAGTTGGTACTTCATTTACTGAGGTTACATTTGGTCTGGAATGCAGTACTAATACAGGGTATCCCATGAGGAATGGTCAGTATTCAGGGATACAGCAGGAATGATCATCTGAAGCAAAGTACTTTGAGAGCTATGAGCAGCTCTTCAGGTACGCATTTCTGAGCCCATGTTTACTAGACTTTCTGCTCTGAATGATTGTTCCTTTCATATCCCTGAATACTGATGATTCGTCCTGGAACAGCAGAGCAGCCAAATTCATTTCATTTGACATTATTTATTTCCTAGTAATTCATTATGAAGAAACATAATACTTACTTGTAAAATTCTGCAAAATCCCTTTTCCTTGCAGAAGCTACAAATATCTTGTATGACAGAGCTGCACCTATGGCCAGTGCCAGACCAAAGCTAAAGCCACGTTTGGCATGCTTTAATCCAAGTCCTCTCATCTCTGGTTTGGGTAAATCTCCACAGTCAGTCATCTACACGCACAGAACCCGAGGTTTAACTTAGATGAAACTAGTATTCACAAAGATTTATTACAATAATCAGATGTATGTGCAGCACAAAATTCAAATGTTGTGTCATTTTAGGGGGATCTTCTTTGTTGTAACACTGTAATTTACAATTCGTCAAGCCTAATTCTACTTTCATTGTTTTTATTGTTCCACAATATAACTCTCCAAAAGGCAAAATGTGGACACATTTACATCCATGTGTAGATAAGAAGAGAGGACCATGGCAATCATGATCACACCCACCACCAAAAAAAAAAAAATATAATAATAATAATAATAATAATAATTAACATTTTACTAGAACCAGTGTCCACCCATTTCAAGTTCAGGTAGCCAACTGCCATAGTCTCCAGAACAGTGTTCACAATTATGGTGCAATTATGAGTATTTATTATAATGGTGAATGCATACTTCCATCTTATGTTGTATAAAATTATAACACTGTTGAAATTGTGAGGCTTGATACTGTTGTTGTTGTTGCTGTAATGGTCTTCAGTCCAAAGACTGGTTTGATGCAGCTCTCCACACTACTCCACCTTGTCCAAGCTTCTTCATTTCCAAATAACTTCTGAGACATCAAGGACTAAAGTGGTGAGTCCTGGATGTCTCAGAAAACGATCCCTTCTTTTAGTCAGGTTGTGCCCCAGATTTCTTCTCTCCCCGATTCTATTCAGTACCTTTTAAATAGTTACACAATCTACCCATCTGATCTTCAGCATTCTTCTATAGCATTACATTTCAAAAACTTCTATTCTCTTCCTGTTTGAACTGTTTATCATTCAAGTTTTCCTTCTGCACAAGGCTACTCCATATAAATGCCTTTAGGAAATACTTCCTAACACTTAAATTTTACTACATTTTAACAAATTTCTATTTTTCAGGAATTTTTTTCCGTGATACAGGCAATCATAATTTTATACTCTCTGTACTTTCACCATCATCTGTTATTTTGCTGTCCAAACAGCAAACCTGACCTACTACTTTTAGTGTCTCATTTCCTAATCTAATTCCCTCAGAATCATCTGATTTAATCTAGTTGCACTCCTTTACCCCTGCTTTACTTCTGATGATGTTCATTCTCTATTCTGTTTCAAGACAACACCCATTCCATTCAACTTTTCTTCTCAATCCTCTGCTAGCTCTGGCAGAATTACTATGTCATCAGCAAACCTTAAACTTTGTGGATCTTCTCCGTGAACTTTAGTTCCCTCTGCAAATCTCTCCTTTGTTTGTTATTGCTTGCTGAATGTACAGACCAAATAACATTGGAAGTAGGCTAAAGCCCTGTACCATTTTCTTTTATACCCTTTGACTCCTGTAACTGCCACCTAATTTCTGTTCCAAATAATCTTTCATTCGCTGCATTTTACCCCTGCATCCTTCAGAATTTCAAACAGTGTACTCCAATTAATATTTACCCAAGACTACAAATTTATAAATGTAGGTTTTCCTCTACTTAGCCTATCTTCTAAGATAACCCATTGGGTCAGTATTGCCTTGCATTTTCATACATTTCTCCAGAACCTAGACTGATCTTCTCTTAAGTCAGCTTCTACCATTTTTCCATTCTTCTGTATTTTGCAATCATGCCGTATTAGACTGATACTTAGGTAACATTCACTCCTGTCGCACCTGGATGACACTTGGAGGGCAAACCAATGGCACAAATGGAGTCTTGGCACAGAAGCCCATCAGTTGGTAGGACGAAACAGGCTTGCCTGACAACATTCTGGGGCATGGTGCCATGGCCAATGACAGTACAGGTGACAACGGTTAAGAGGACAGTGGTTGGACTGAGACCTCCACTTCCATGCTCACATCCACAAGAATCACCACTGGTGCCCTGGAGCATAAATTGCATGCATGCAGGGAGTAGCAAATGTCTTGGAGTGCCACCCATGGGTGGCAACCACCACGGCTGACATTCATGAGGGTTTTTCCCATATGATTGTGGTCACACAATTGAGCCCACAGAAAGCGTGTGGCACTCGGTGTGCTGTAACTGAGATTCCATTGGCTGTGTGGCCAGGAGATGGAGGTGAGTGGACAGAGGTGGTCCTGTAGATGCTCAGAAACATCAGCAGCACAGCTGTGGTGGTGAAAGTGCCCACTGCTTTAAACATCTGTTGTTTCAATATACTAACTTCACCACTTGAGGATGAGTGAAACAGCAGTCTATACAAGTGCTTGATGCCTCTAGAGGTGCAAATCCATTAAAAAGTTCTCGCCATGAACTGGGGTCCACTGCCTGACACATAGAGCAAGGAAACCCCTCTGATGGCTAGCGTGCATTGTGGGGAGTGGTGTCACCGGTGGTGGATGCCTTGCTGACCACATAGGTGTAGTTAGAAAAAGCATCCACAACAATAAGCCATGTAGAGGCCAGAAAGGGACCATTAAAGCCCAGATGAATGGGGCCCCAGGGAATGGGCGGGGGCAGGGGGGGGGGGGGGGGGGGGAGACTGCGATTAGAGCAGTCTGATGTCAGGTGCACAAAAAGCTGCTGTGCACCATGGCCTCCACGTCTTTGTTTAGTCGTGGCCAACAGGCATGTCACTTTGTGAGGGCTTTCATCCATGTTATAGTCCAATGGAGGAATTGCAAAACTTAAGAGGCATGATAGGCAGGATGATGGCACGATGATTATTTGCCTCCGCATCAAGTACAAGAATGTTGGAGATGACTCAGACAGTGGGAGAGTAGAGCCCAGATCCAGAGTTGAGGATCAGCAGACTTGGAAAAATATGTGGACAACCTCTGGAACACACAGTGCATGATGCACAATAAATTTGAAATTTATGTGGCCAAACTGCTGAGGTAATCGGTCCCTAAGCTCACACACTACTTAATCTAACTTACGCTGAGGACAACACACACATCCATGCCCGAGCAAGGACTCGAACCTCCGACAGGGGTAGCTGCATCAACAATGACAAGGCGCCTCAGGCCGCGTGGCTGATGCACAGTAAGATAGGCTTGTGACACCTACATTTAGCAATGCGAGTAGTTGTGTCCGTCCAAGGCACACTCTTGTTTCATTTCTATGTGTAAACAGGAGATTTCCCTGTGGTCAAATGCGGGGTCTGGTTTTGATGGCAGGTGAGAGAGACCATCTGCATTAGTGTGTTTTACTGTAGGCTAGTATTTAATGGAAAAAAAAGACATGTCACGTGGCTAGGGCCTCACGTTGAGTATACCAATTGCCTGGTGCAAGTCCCTTTAGTTGATGCTACTTCGGCAAATTGGGCGTTTATGGGGATGAGATGATGATGAAGACAACACAACATCCAGTCCCTGATCAGAGAAAATCTCCGACGGAGCCAGGAATCGAACCCGGGCCCATTTGCATGGCATTCTGTCACACTGACCACTCAGCTATCAAGGCGGACAGTATTTAATGATATAATTGTAGGAGCTGAGGAAAAGCCTCCAACATTGGAGGCATTGTACTGTCCACACTCAAAGCCAACTGTCCACACTCAAAAGCCAAGAAACCCACAGGTTGTGGCCTGTAAGTAGGGTAAACCTGGTCCCAAATAGGTTAACATAAAACTTCTTAATCGCAAAGGTTATTGCCAAAGCTTCCTTTTCGATTTGTATTTCTTAAGTATGTGTGTCAGCATCTTTGACTCATAGGCAATCCATTTCTCAATACAGTCATCATTCCTATGCACCAGCGCTGCACAAGTGTCATAATGGAAAACATCAGCAGCCACAACCAGAGGACATGATGGAGAGTGGCATAAGGCAGGGTGCCGAGTGCAGATGCTTCACCTGTGTGAAAGCACACTCACAGGCAGCCATCCACCTATACCGAATGCCCTTCTTCCAGAACTGGTTAAGCAGATGCACAGCATAGACCACTTGTGAGACAAACTTAAGACTAATCATTCATTGTTCAAAAAAAGAAAACTGCAGCTCTTGTAAATTTTGGGGCAGGGTAAAAAGTCAATAGAAAGCTGTTGTCATCAGTGGGCTGAATCCCTTCTTTGTTGAGCCAGTGTCCAAGGTATTCTACTTGCTCCTGAAGCAACTGGCATTTATGAAGATGACACTTGAGCTCTGTATCGCACAACGAGGTAAAGAGGGCGCAGGGGTTGCACAAATGGTCCAGATGCATAGTGCCCATGACAATTAAGCCATGAAGGTAATTATTACAAGCAGGGTTGGACACTATTAACTGTTCCAGGTATCTCTGGAAGCTTGCCAGAGTGGAAATGATCTCAGAGGGCAAGTACTTGTATTTTTATAATCCAAAGGGAATGTTGATTAACATATGCATTTTAATTTCCTCATTCAGTGGGATCTACAAATGTGAATCTGCAAGATCAATCTTAGACAAATATTCACCTTTGACAAGATTTGTTAGGAGGTCCTCTGTACGCAGTATAGGGTAGGTTTTCACTTGTGACTGGACACTGATGTTCGGTTTAAAATCACCGCATAGGCAGAGGAAGACATTGGGCTTCTTTACCACTATCAGTGGCATGGCCAAAGCATTGGTTTTAACTGGTTCAGTTACCCCAGCTTTGTGGAGGTGATTACATTCACACCTAATGGCCATCCATAAGGAGCCCAGAATAGGACATGTGACAAGAAAAGATTCTGCATCTGGACATAAGGGGATATAAGCCAGGAAATTTTTGGTTCACCTACAGCCAGATTCAAATGAGGCATGAAGGCAGCACAGAGATTGTCAAGTTTACAGAAGGGAACTGTGCCAAAACAGTAAGAAGGCATCCTCCTAACCAAAAAAGTTGCCAGCAAAATGGCTATTGACCACAGTGTTATCAACCATGTGACTTTTCTGTAGGCAGCAGTGATTGTGAATTGACAATGGTATGGATTGAACTGGAACCAACGTAGGGGCTGGGTGGGGGGATCAGGGGAACAAAAGCATATGTTTAGATGTTTATGAAGGAACGTTTTCACCTGTGTCCACCTGAAAATGAACATCCTGGTGCACACTCACTAGGTTAATAAATAAGGTGGTAGCGGTGGGGAACAACAGTCTTAAGTTCATGCACTGTCCCTTGATAGATGTGTGGATGCGATCCAACTGTCCCAATGATCTATGAGAGACAGTCCAAGATGCCATCTTCTCCACAATTGGTGCAGTATGCCCAGTGATCCAGACAGTGCACACATTATTGTGCTGTGAAGCAGTCAGGATGCCGCTGCTTACATCAATGTGATGTGACTGGCGGTTCAGAGGTGATTGACACATCTGAAACCAATTAAACATGAAGACACTGACAGGAACTCTGCCCGAGATGGGGTTGGATCATTTGTACCTGGGGTTTGAGCCATGAAGCACTCATTTGCTGCCAGTGTCATCTGGAAAGAGGGTGCAATTATCAGGGCTATGGTACATACTTCCAGATCAGGGTAACTGCACTCCTATGTCACAAATCGAAGTATCTGCACATGGGGTTTCGCAAGCCAAGTATGTGCAAGTGAAATCACAATGTCAACTCAACCCTTGCAAATCCACCACCCACAAGCATTATGACTGATCAGGTTGCTTGTTGTATTGGTGCAATTTAAAATGCAAGATGACCACATGGAATCATGAGAACAATAAATTTGACACCAGTGAACACATCTCCTTGAAAATTTTCATGACAGGATTCAAGAGTAGAGCCAACTTCTTTAGTAAGAAAAACATATCTGGGGAAGTTCCAGAAAGGAAGAGTGAGGATTCGTGAGCATTATCAGAAACCTGAATGGCAATGAAATGCTGTTTCAACAGCTACATATACATGTCCCAATCCTCTTTGGCATCATTAAATGGCGGAAATGTGGGTGGACAGCTTTCTGCCTGGGAAGTGACCACAGCTTCGAGGGGTTGGATATCCTGAACCTGCAGCTGATCCTTTAAAAGCTCCAGTTCCTGGCACAGCAACTCTATCTGTTGTTAGTGGTGCTGTTGCTGTCTCATGAGTTGTATGAACTTTTTGTCCATGGGATGCTGCTAACGTTTTACCCCATTCCCACTTATAGTGACTAGAAATTGACAAGATCAGGAATGACTCAAGAACTAGGGTGCCACAGTGAGTTGCTTGGGAGTAAAATGGTGGACAACAACACGAAGAAGGCAAACAAAGGAGACAGCAGGACAAAATACAAGCCCAGTTAGTAAAACAGGATCGAAAACCTAAGATGTAGCCAAATCAGAATAGAAACATGCAACTACGTGCTGCAACATCAATACAACAGCACAGAGAAATCACAACTGACCACACAGCTTTCATTTATTTCAATTCCCCATAAGAGGGATGGCAGAGCTGCTGGCTTTAAAGGACAGCTACGGGTGCTGGCAGGGTGGTGAGGCAGCATATCCTTGAGACGGCGCCTCCACTGGCAACACCAGCACCCCCAAGTGTGGCAGCACTGTTCACGGCTGTCCTCGATTTTAATACCTCCCGGTAGGTCTTCAAACTCACCAGGCTGGGAGATCACATTTTATAAGCAGTGGCTATTTTTGCTTAATTATAAATGTTTCTACAGCCTTGCTTTTGTCCTATAGCCATTCCTGCTTAGTTATTTTGCACTTTCTGTCAGTCACATACACTGACAGAAACATGCAACACCAAAACATAGTTAATGTAGAGCAACAAAACTTTTTAAATACATTTGTCTAGGTAACGTATTTAAATGACTAATGTTCTAAAATCACAGGTTCATGGAAGCATGAAATAAGACACTGCAAATGTGAAATGCTGGTACATTAATAACCAGCGTCATCGCCAGAATATTGAACACTAGCTGTAATGAATCATACTCCTCTCAGAATGCTCCTTCTTCCGTTCTTCTGTCCATTTTTTTACCAGGCTGGTGCAATGTTCTTTCCTCAAACTTCACACTTGTTATTTTATTCCAGCACTCAATGTGGTCTTCAAATTTTTTATGTTTGTTAAAACTGGAAATAAAAATTGCGAAGTTCATCATATCTGCGATGCTTTATATCTTTGGCGTGTAAGACAAGTTGAATTTTTGCTATCTAAAACTGTGTTTTTAGCTCTCTGTCTTTCATATGTTGGTGTTCGAGTATGTAATGAAACTGTTAGCTAGTTGGAAATAAATAATCTTAACAGATTATGGGCCCAGACAGCGCATGAACAGCAGTGAAGCGTTTGTTTTTGCTCGCCCGTGAATTTATAACAAATAATGTGAATTTGCCCATTATTTTTGTGTGTGTTCAACGGAAATGGCAGGCAGCGTTGGTTACAATAAAATACATGTGGACACGTTTGAAGCATCTGAAGACTGGGCAAAATGTAAGTGGCATTATATAGATGCTGTTGTGAGCATATGCACTTGAGGACATCGTCATAGGTATGAACAAGTGTCCTGAAATGGGAGACGATGTGAACGTGGAAAAAAGGGCGGCACATCACCAGTGGATGAAAGACGATGCAAAAGCAGCTATTTATTAGCAAGTGCGCTAGGGAAGTCAGTAGCTGAACTCGTTTTAACATGCACTCATGCAAGTGAAATTTGGGACAAATTATGTGCACAGTTCGAGTGTAGTGGTACGCAATGACTGAACATGTTGATAGTCATTTTTTCGTGTTCAACATGACGACAAAGAGGATATTACCACTCATGTCTCAAAATTGCAGAAACTTTTTGTGGACTTGATCAATGAACTGCAGAAGCAAGAAGAAAATGTTTTGTCTGAAAGAATATTAAATGGCCGAATTTTATCCACGCTAGGCAAAGAATATGACAACTTTAAAGACTTGTGGGATACAATTCCATCCAAAAATCAAAGTGTGAATCTTCTGATTGAAAAATTGTACACCACTTTGCGTGACCAAAGTATGGTTGAATCAGCTGCATTTGTTGTACACAGTACCCCTAAGAAGAAAATTCAGCGAAATAAATGTGACGATAGTGAAAAGTTGAAAAAAAATGTAGAACCGGAATGTGCAAATGAATATTTCCATCTCATAAATGTGGGCAGGTAGGGCATTGGGCAGCAGAGAGTTCAGTGAAAAAGTCAGATGAAAACATTCGCATCAATCAGTCTGAAAAGAATGTTGTAGTTTTGGCACATGTTTTTGGTGCCTCAGTCAATAACGATTTTGAAGTCGACAGTTGGTATTGTGATAGTGGTGCCACAAATGATATCACAGCAAATAAACAATATTTTGTGTCTTATACAAAATTTTCTGTTCCTGAAATGATTTCAATTGGGAAAAGAGGTATAAGCATGTTCGCTCATGGACAGGGAACTGTGAAAATTCAGATTCAGTTGAATAATTCCACAAAGAATGCTGAACTGAGAGAAGTGCTTTATGTTCCTGAAGCAAGTGCTCACTTGTTCTCTGTAAAAGCAGCTGCACGAAAAGGTTTCTGCACAAGACTTTATGACAAAAGTGTTCACATTGAAGACAAAGTGACTGATGAAACAATGATGACTAGTCATGTCAATCATGGTTCTTGACATACGTGTATTTAAAAAATCCCAATCAGTTCAAGTGAACTTGGTGACAGCATCAAATACGCTGCAAATTTGCAATGATAGATCTGGCCCCCAACACAAACTACATGTGAAAAGTGTTTTGAAGCAGATGAACATCAATGTGGAAGGGTGCAAAGAAGAATTTTTTGATGGATGTGCAGTGGATAAAATGCATAGATTGCCATTCAGGACTCGAATGAATCGACCAATGGTTACTGGTGAACAAATCCATGCTGATGTAAATGGACCTATGACTATAGAAACTCTTGGAAAATCTTGTTACTGTGTATGTTTTAAAGTTGACTTTAGCAAATTTCGAAAAATTTTCTTCCTGAAGCACAAGAGTGAAGTCAGTTCAGTCTTGGAAAAGTTCTTGAATGAAGCGAAGACAGATGGTCATATTGTTAAACAGTTCAGGTGTGATGGAGGAAAAGAATTTGATAACAAGAATGTCTCGGAATTGCTGGCAAACAGAGGCATCGAGCACTGCATCACCCTACCTTTAACACCAAAGCAAAATGGTGTTTCTGAAAGAGAAACCCGAACTATTGTGGAATGTGCACATTCTATGTTGATGCCCAGAAAACTGCCAAAAGAACTATGGGCAGAAGCATGCAATACTGATACATACCTTTTGAATTGCACTGGAAGTCCTCTACTGAAAACAAACCTCCATATGAACTGCGGTATGGACAACCAGTAGGCATACCTGAATGATCTGAGAATCTTTGGAACAGAATGTTATGTGCATGTAAACAAGAATTTTCACACAAAGTCAGACGACAAAGCTGTGCATGGACATTTGGTTGGATATGTGAATGACAGAGGTGGCTTCTGGGCCTGGATCCCATCTCAGGGGAAGGTTGTGTTAAGTCATGATGTGAAATTTAAGGCTGAAGTTGTATGCAATCTGCAAACCAATGTTACTGAATTTTAAGTTGCTCAGGATGAAACCATTAGACAAAGTGAACCTAATGAGACTTCTGATGAGAAAAAGGAATCAGAAAACGTCAATCATAACAAAATGACAGAATGATTACGTGAGGAGGAAAAAGATTTAGACACAACGTCAAGTTCTGGAGGAAGTAAAGGTTTAAGTGAGAAACAAAGAAGCAAATGTGAGAAGAAAAAACCAGAATTGATGACCAGTGGAGATTGTGTGTACATGGCTGGAACCCCTATAATCAGGGATAAGGATCCAAGCTCTTATACTGAAGCTTTGCAGTCTAGCAATAAAATTCAGTGTCTGGAGGCTATTCATGAAGAACTGAAGTCCCCCAAAGAGAATAATACTTGGGTATTAGTTGACTGCCCAAGTGATACACAGGTTTTGCAGAATGGTTGGGTCTTGCAGAAAATGGGAATGTATGTTTCGTGGGTCGACTTGTGACCAAAGGACATGTACAAAGGCAGGGAATTGACTATGAAGAAACATTCAGCCCTGTTGCACGCTATGGTATGATTCGAACCCTGTTGGTAGTAGCTGCTGCACAGAATATGAAACTCAACCAGTTTGACAACAAAACAGCTTTTCTCAATGGTGTACTAGAAGAAGATGTATACATGGAACAAGCTGAAAGATTTGAAGATGATACTGGACGTGTATGTTTACTGAAGAAAAGTCTGTATGGTCTCAAGCAGGCGCCACATTGTTGGAACAAGTGTTTCATAGACTTCATGAACAAAGCTGGATTTGGAAACAATAGGGCTGATCTGTGTCTCTTCTAACATCGGAGCAACAAAAATTGTTTATATGTTGCAATCTATGTTGATGACGGTTTAGTTGTGGGCAGCAATAAAGCGGATATTGAAGAGTTCATGGAAATGTTGAAGTTGGAGTTTCATACAACTAGGGGATCTCTCAACAACCTTTTAGGTAAGAAAATACAGCAAAATGAAAGAGGGGTCAATAGCAGTTAATGGATGTGAAGAAAGTGATGTCAAGGAGAAGATCACAGCCAAAGTTCTTTATCATGAAACGGTGGAATGTCTGATGTACTTGACTACAGTTTCCCATCCGGATATTGCTTTTACGGTGAGCAAAGCGGCTAGAGCCATGGAAGATCCTGCAGTTGAATACTGGAATCAAGTGAAAAGAATTTTTAGATATCTGAAGAATACGATGACTTGTGGAATTATTTACAAAAACAATGCAGTTTGTTTTAAAAGTCTATAGTGATGCTGATTATGCTGGTGACAAGGATACAAGCCACTCAACAACAGGTGTTGTCACAACACTCTCCCATGGGGCTGTATCATGGACCAGTCAACTACAAAAGACAGTGGCAACATCTGCTATAACATTAGCCAGTGAAGGAGCAAAGGAATTTGCTCTAGCTGAAAAGGTTGCTGTATGAACTGACTTGAACATCCAAACAAGTGACGCACCCCACACACTGTGTCGACAATGCAAATACAGTGAAGTTGTCTAAAAATCCAATGTATCATTGAAAGCCAAAGCACATTGAAGTCTGCCACTTTTACATCAAAGAGAAATTTTTGAATGGGGATCTTGGATTAGAACACATCGACGGGACATATCAACTAGCTGATCTACTAACCAAGAAATTGGAAATGGTCTGATTTGAGATGCTGCATGAAGGAATTGGGAGTGCAGAAGATTAAATCCGCATGACATTTAGTGGGTTTTTTTTTCATATTTTTTATTTGGAGGAAGTGTTAAAATTGGAAATTAAAATTACAAAGTTTGTCATATCTGTGATGCTTTATATCTTTGGCATGTTAGATAAGTTGAATCTGAGCTGCGTAAAACTGTGTTTTTTCATCTCTGTCTTTTATAAGTTGGTGTTCGAGTATGTAATGAAACTGCTAGCTAGTTGGAAATAAATAATCTTAACTATGTTGAGCTGCAGCAGATCCTTCTGGACTTCTTTCAGCCATTTCCGTGCCGCATTTCCTCTTTGTTATAATACTGAAAAGTTTCCTTGCTGTTCTGGAGTCTTCCATCCTGTAGATATGTGCATAAAATTAGGTTCGTCATTTTCCGATTTCATCTGTTACTGTGTTGCTCTTTATAAAGAGCTCATTTTGTGGTCTCTTCATCCAAACACCATTTTTGTTGACTGCCCCGTAAATCTTCCTGAGAATTTTTCTTTCCTGCATTTTTATTTTCCTAATTTTTGAATGACCATCAATCACCATTGTTTCAGCTACATAGATTCCTTCTGAAAGAATCAGTGTTCTATAGTGCCTTAATTTTGCATCTGTCGACATGCAGTTCTTGTTGTAATGCATCCATGTTAGCTTGTAGGCCTTCTGGAGCTTGATGATTCTTTATTCATTGGTGATTAGGTTTAATCCTGAGGACTGTATAGTTTCTCTGACGTAATTAAAATGGCACACTTGTGCAATTTTACCATGTTTTGTGATTAAAGGGGGTTTAGTTTCTGGCTACCTTTCCATATATTTGGTTTTTTTTTCATAAGATGTCTGTAGTCCGGTTTTTTTTTTTTGAAATTTCATGTAGTTTCACCACTGTGTGAATCGCTTCTGTTCCGTTATTGGTGATAATTGCAATATCATCAGTGAAAGCAAGGCACTCGACTTTAATTCAGTTCTCTTTTTTTATATCAATTTGGTAGCTTTTTATATGAGATTCCCATTCCCTGATGATCTTTTCTACAACAATATTGAAAAGCAGTGGGGATAGTCCGTCCCCCTGTCAGACTCCAGTTTTGATTTCGAAGGGTTCTGATATTTTGGCCTATTTTTTACCAGTGATAATCTTGAGATAAAAACAAAACAATTAGAGATACACTCTTCAATTGATTAATTTCTGTATCTTCACCTGTTTGTCTCTATCAGTAGTAGCGGGTGGATGTATAAAGAGTTCTGCCACATTATATTGTTCAAAAACGTGTATTATGACCGTACATTAAAGAAGTGTTGTAAAAGTTATTAGGGAGACGAAGTTTATTAATAACTGCATCTGTTGATCATTTTGCCCATGCCGAGAATCCTGTACCAAGAGGATCAAAGCAGACAAGAAGAATTTGTGTGACCAGAGGAGGGGCGAATCAGAACTAGTATTATCATAGGTAGCAGGAAAAAGAAGTATGTAATTTTAAATGATTAATTATAATCTAAAAATGTATTGACTTTAAAGGTCTGTTGATATTATTGTGAGTTAAAGTTCACTCAGGACTTTTGTACCTTCCAATTTCTTTCAATTATTCTTTTCAATTTTTTTGATTAATCAAGCAGCAATTATTAATCAGTTTCCATTATATAATATAATTTATCCTCACCCCCACCCCCTATTCATGCCACTATTCATAGCATACAAACATACATGCATTGTGTTGCACAGGTGTCAGACACCAGTTTGTGAGATAAAGAGTTCCATGCCTGTAGATCAATATAGGGTCAGTCAATGCTGGTTGTGGATGATGCTAGAGTTGTCCATGATATCCTGTATGTGATGAGTGGAGACAGAACTGATGATCAAGCAGGCTAAGACAACATGTCAACACTGGGGAGTATGCTGAGTCACAACAGCGGTAAGTAGGCAAGCATTATCCTGTTGGAAAACACACCCTGGAATGCTGTTCATAAATGGCAGCACAACAGATCAAATCACCAAACTGGCGTATAAATTTGCTGTCAAGGTGCATCAGATAACCACGAGAGTGCTCCTGCTGTCATACAAACTTGCATTCCAGACCATAAAGATGTAGGTCCTGTGTGTTTACAATATTAACAGGTTGGTTGCAGGCCCTCAACCAGCCTCCTCCTAACCAACACACAGCCATCACAGGTATTGAGACCAAATCAACTTTCATCAGAAAACACAACAGACTTCCACCCTGCATTCCAATGAGACGTCACTTGACATCACTGAAGTTGCAAATGGTAGTGGTTTGGGGTTAGTGGAATGCATGCAACAGGGCATCTGACCATGAGCTATCTTTGAAGTAACCGATTTGAAACAGTTAATTGTGTCACTGTAGTGCCAACTACTGCTCAAATTGCTGCTGCAGATACAGTAAAATGCACCACGGCTGTACGCCGAATGTGATGGTCTTCCCTCTACATAGCACCAATTGTCTGTCTGGATGCCAGTATTCCTACAACCGTACATTCTCACGAACACCGCTGCAAGCAATCGTACAGTGGCTACAGTCCTGCCAGCTCTTTCTGCAATATGACAGAAGGAAAATACAACTTCTCATGTGCCTATTATATGCCCTCGTTCAAACTCAAAGAGGTGTTAACAATGACGTCTTTGTCACCTTAAAGACATTCTTAACTAACACCAACTTAACATGTCCAATCTCAAAGGTAACTAACGATCATGACCATTACAGCATGTATTTAAGGCAAACCCGATTTGCATCCTCATAGTGGCGCTACTGATGCCACTTTCATGCGACTGGTGCGAAATCAGAACAGACGTCGTCTTTCAGATGTAGAAACACGCTTACCAACTTTCGTTTACGTCGCACAAATCCTTCTTGGTGTTGTGATTTTTTTCCTTCGGCATATTTTAGACGACTGTATTCCCTTCCACCTGTTTCTTTTGCACTAAATTTCAGTATCTCCTTTCATCAATTGACTTCAATATATCCTCTGATTCCCAAGAATTTCTTCTAGGTCGTGTTTTACACTCTGACCGCGACAGTCGCAAGTTCGAATCCTGCCTTGGGCATGGATGTGTGTGATGTCCTTAGGTTAGTTAGGTTTAAGTAGTTGTAAGTTCTAGGGGACTGATGACCGCAGAAGTTAAATCCCATAGTGCTCAGAGCCATTTTTTTAGACTCTGCTGCCTTCAATGTTTCGTCTCTCAAGCTACCCATTCAAGATATATATGCACTTAAAGCTGTATGTGAAGTATGTTTGAAACATATAATAAGCCATGTCGTTCATGAAGTGTTTGGTGGGATGAGAATTATATTTTGTTGGACACAGGCACTGTGAAAACGGTATGCTTCGTGACATCCTGAGTTTGCTTCTTGTGCTTGTGTTCTGTTTATTTAGGTATACATGGATTTCCATTTTCATGTAGGACGGGAAGTGGACATAGTGGACGGAGCAGCCCCTACACTTTTAATGCAGTCAGTCAGCGACCTTCAAGCTGCGGCAGTGAGAAAATCATATTGCCTTTATTCACCTACAGACAATGTTTAAAAAGAGGGCTGCAACTGAAAAACACACCAAATGTGAAACCTGTTCTTAAAAAATCTTTCAGCATGGAAAAATTTCAATCATCACCAAAGCTGTGCCATATGTAAACTGTAGTGAGTGAAGGTGTTGAAGAGCCAATGGTGTCGTTTGTAAAATAGTGGAAGGATGAGTGTTCATGGTGAAGACAGTAGTGGTTGTCTGTACAGGTGCAACGTAGTAAATTTAATAGTTATTAGGAGATTGGGCATCCAAAGGAAGAGTCTATCGAATGAAATCCATAATTACAGAAAAGGCATTACATTCTGAAATATTGGTGTACAATCAGAGATGCCCTGGCATTGAAGAACAGACCACCAGCCAGATACGGTAGTCACGGAACATGTCATTTCATAGCAGAACAGACGTCCAAGAACAGTTAGGAGAGGGAGGAGAGGTTGGATGTCATGCTTAGCTGAATGCCAGAGAGAACATCCATCTGTTGGTCCGACACACTGGTCGCTTCTTGCAGCCGACAAGGAGTCCTCTCCCATGCTCCTTATTGGCTGTTCTTGTGTTGTTTAGGGTAAAAGAAATTCAACGTTTTCTCACAACAAACAACTTCTGCCGATGCAATACTTCTACTTAACACGAGTCACAACAGCTGGTGCGTAAGTACTGAGAATGAATATTTGAATCGAGAAAAAATTTTAAGTTAACAATAAGAGTTCCCAATATCCTCTAAACTGACAAGGTGGCCTTCACACGTCCTTATTCATTAATGGCCTGATTTATTGCCTGTTGTTGTTGTTGTTGTTGTTGTTGTGGCCTTCAGTCCTGAGACTGGTTTCATGCAGCTCTCCATGCTACTCTATCCTGTGCAAGCTTCTTCATCTCCCAGTACCTACTGCAGCCTACATCCTTCCAAATCTGCTTAGTGTATTCATCTCTTGGTCTCCCTCTACGATTTTTACCCTCCACGCTGCCCTCCAATACTAAATTGGTGATCCCTCGATGTCTCAGAACATATCCTACCAACCGATCCCTTCTTCTAGTCAAGTTGTGCCACAAGCTCCTCTTCTCCCCAATTCTATTCAATACCTCCTCATTAGTTATGTGATCTACCCATCTAATCTTCAGCATTCTTCTGTAGCACCACATTTCGAAAGCTTCTATTCTCTTCTTGTCCAAACTATTTACTGTCCACATTTCACTTCCATACATGGCTACACTCAATACAAATACTTTCAGAAACGACTTCCTGACATTTAAATCTATACTCGATGTTAACAAATTTTTCTTCTTCAGAAATGCTTTTCTTGCCATTGCCAGTCTACATTTTATATCCTCTCTACTTCGACCATCATCAGTTATTTTGCTACCCACATAGCAAAACTCCTTCACTACTTTAAGTGTCTCATTTCCTAATCTAATTCCCTCAGCATCACCCGGCTTAATTCCACTACATTCCATTATCCTCATTTTGCTTTTGTTGATGTTATCTTATATCTTCCTTTCAAGACACTGTCCATTCCGTTCAACTGCTCTTCCAAGTCCTTTGCTGTCTCTGGCAGAATTACAATGTCATCGGCGAACCTCAAAGTTTTTATTTCTTCTCTATGGATTTTAATACCTACTCCGAACTTTTCTTTTGTTTCCTTTATTGCTTGCTCAATATACAGATTGAATAGCATCGGGGATAGGCTACAACCCTGTCTCACTCCCTTCCCAACCACTGCTTCCCTTTCATACCCCCGACTCTTATAACTGCCATCTGCTTTCTGTACAAATCGCTCCCTGTATTTTATCCCTGCCACCTTCAGAATTTGAAAGAGAATATTCCAATCAACATTGTCAAAAGCTTTCTCTAAGTCTACAAATGCTAGAAACGTAGGTTTGCCTTTCCTTAACCTTTCTTCCAAGATAAGTCGTAGGGTCAGTATTGCCTCATGTGTTCCAACATTTCTACGGAATCCAAACTGATCTTCCCTAACGACTCGTTTTTATTCCATTATGTCAAACAAAAATGTGTATCAGAGATTTTAATCTCCTCAACAATATGTTGAATACTTGCCAAACAATGTTTCTGAGGTAACAAAATCCGACTGGGAACAATATTTTCGAAACTGCTTCATATGTGTACGGTACAGAAGTAGATAAATATGGCGAATATTTTGTGAAACAACACGATCTGTACTAACAATGTTTTTCTAACAGCTTTTTTATAGACTTAACAGGTGGCCCACATAGATCCAGATGTATAGGGTCAGGACAAAAATATGTTAACTCCAAAAACACGACATATTACAATGCCACAAACAGTGTAGGAAACTTACTGGCACTGAAAACAGCTTCCAATCGCCTCAGAATGGATAAATACAGGTTCTGAATGGTTTCCAAGGCGACCTAAGACAATTCTTCCTGCAAAATAGTGGCACAATCAAGTAACAGTGTTGTAGGTGAATAGCATCATTCACCCTTCTCTCAAAAGCGAGCAACAACGGTTTAGTACTATTGAGATCTGATGACTGTGATGGGCAGGGGAGAAGAAATAATTCATCCTGGTGCTTGCAAAACCAGTCTTGGATGACACAAATTATGTGAACGGGGACCCTTCCATCTTGGAACACAGGAAAGGGACACTGCATCATGGGATAAACCCAACCATCCAAAATGGGCACACAGTCATATGAACGACATTTCAGAGTTATCATGGAATACCACTACATGGCTGCCCAAATAATTATCGAACCGCTACCACGTTTCACTCTTGGGACATAAACTCGCATAGACATCAGAAACAGTGTGAATGAAGTCTTGTCCAGCCAAATGACTTTTCCATTGCTTGATAGTGCAGGTTTTATGTCTTTAGCTCATTCGGGAATTTGCACCACTGATGAGCGATTTTTGGAATTCCAGCTTACTCTGCAATTCCCATCTTATGGAGCTCTCTTTGTTTTGTTTTCAATGCTGTGAGGGTTCACAAGTGTGACATTCTGTTCTGCAGTGACTATTGCAGCTGTCATTGTCTTATTTTTCATCACAATCCTCTTCAATGACTGTCTGCAACGAACGCTCAACACCCACTTTTGTCCACGTTCTGACTTAGCGGATGATGTTTTTCTGCTTTTGCTCTATGTGGTATGTGTCTTCGATACAGTGCCTCTTGAAACGCAGAACAGTTCGGCTTCCTTGGTTGAGAAGTACCTATCATACAAGCACCAACAATGTGCCCACGCTCGAATTCACTTGGTTTCTACATAATACATTCACAACTACACAGAACAATGTTTGTTACGGCACTTGCGACATTTTCAGTTATTGTTGAAGCGCAGTTCATGTTCAAATATAGCAGCGCAACCTGCAGGCTTGGCTAGTATTTGCATATATGTTCAAGCATGCATTTCTCGTGATGTTGATGTGTTTTTGTCCAATCCCTGTAGATTGTTGGGATTCACCTTATGATGAAGTTTACCAACAAACAGGAAAACAGATATGAACGTTGGCCTACTGGTTTTCACAGCTGTTGCAGCTTTTACAATACAATACTACACACAGTTGTGATTTCATTTATTAATTTGTTTCTTGCCCTAGAACGCTGCGTGCTCTATTATACTATGTAGCCGAACCTATGCGACGTTAGTCTCCTTCAACTTTCGTCCTGCTAACCTGCTAATATCTGGATTTTCGTTAGATATGAGAAGAAGAAAAAACCCGTTTTAGTAACTGTACACACAGTGTCAAAAATAATGAAGTTGGGTCACCTATTTACTGATTGTTTTCGGTTCTATCCTAAAGACATCAGGCAAGTTAAGAGCAGTTAATTATGTAAGTAGTTAACATAAGTATAGCAATAGTCTTGCCACAGTGGATACACCAGTTCCCGTCAGATCACCGCTGTTGGGTATGGTCGGCTCTCGGATGGGTGACCATCCGGGCCGCCATGCACTGTTGCCATTTTTCGGGGAGCACTCAGCCTCATGATGCCAATTGAGGAGCTACTCGACCAAATAGTAGTGGCTCCAGTCAAAGAAAACGACCGGGAGAGCAGTGTGCTGACCACACGCCCCTCCTATTCACATCCTCAGCTGAGGATGACACGGCGGTCGGATGGTCCCGATGGGCCACTTGTGGCCTGACGACAAGAGTGCTTTTAACTTAAGTATAACCTCCATTTCTAGAAGAATGATACTTCCTGCATAGCATACGTATGAGACATAGAATTAGGGGAGATCAAAAAGGTTCCATTTGAGAGCATTGCTGCAGTATATACGCAATGTTGAGTGACTCAAGTGCAGATGTATAAGCACCAACATGTTGGCAAAGGATTAGTGTGCCATTCGTGTCTTTCTGACATGCATCTGGTAAATATGGACACGTGAATTGTGGTGACATTATTACGAAATGGGTCCAAACAGGACCAACATATTCTTTTCTTGGCTACTGAAGGACAAACACCAATATATATGAACCGACGATGGAGAATGGTGAAAGTGTATGAGGCACATCTGTCAAAAACCACTGATGTGGAATAGTGCGCCAAGTTCCGTGCTGGTCGCGACTCAAGACAAGGAGCCAGTCAATCTGGGAGGCCAGCAGAAGTTATGCCAACTCAAATGGGAGACACTCAAGCACCCACCCTTTAGTCTTGACATCTCCCCTAGCAATACCAATGAATTTTCTATAACACTCACTATCGAGGTGGGAGGCGGAGGGGGTTATTTTAAGCTCACCTACAAAAATTTAAAAATTTCTTTATTGTTGTTGACATATATTAACAACATACTTTTGAAAGAGATACTGATGTGTACATCTGGTCCAGAACCTGCAAATATCTTTTAGCAAACTCTTTAGCATACTTTCAGCAAACACTTTCAATAACATTTACTACAAATATGGAGGACAGGGGATTCTTTGTGTCCATCATTAAAAAACTCAAAATGCTAATTTCATTATTTGCTGTTGGTTTTTCCTCACAACATTCTTTTTTAGAGATATATTGATGTACAAATAAGGTCCTGAACCTGAGAATACCGAATATGACTCAACTGGGAAAAGTGACACAAATTTATTTCTGGATTACGTTTAACTGAAAAATTTAAAACATTTATGGAATCTGATAGAAGAATTCTTACTAACAATAAATTTGTTTTTCAAAATTGTAAAACATAAATGAGCTAAAAAAATGAGCATAAAGTATTTGCCCCACCCCACACCCACCTCTGGTATTCGTAGTGTTAAAAAAGGCCTTGAAGGGTCGACGATTTCAGTTGGATGAGGATGTGCAGCAGGCATCTTCTCGCAACAGGGCACAGTGTTCACCAAACAGGTATCATCAACCTGGTGCATCAGAGATATGACTGCCACAATGCTCACACTAACGTTGCCTGATTGGCATACCAATTATGGACTGTACAACCATAGAACGAAAAATTTTTTACCACCCCTTATATTAAGTTTAAATTACCACCATGAAAAAATGAAATGACAAAAATGGTTCAAATGGCTCTGAGCACTATGGGAATCAACATCTGAGGACATCAGTCCCCTAGAACTTAGAACTACTTAAACCTAACTAACCTAAGGACACCACACACATCCATGCCCGAGGCAGGATTTGAACCTGCGACCGTAGCGGTCGCGCGGTTCCAGACTGTAGCGCCTAGAACCGCACGGCCACTCCGGCCGGCAATGAAATTACATAATTAATTTTTGTTTGTTTGCACGTGCATGTCTGCAGGCCTGGTACACATTGAAATCCCCACACCATAGTCTCATAGCACAACAGCAGAGGGGCCATAGTCTATGGTAAAATGGAGTATCCTCCAATAACTTTTATGTCTGCTTTTGAAAGGTAAGAATGCTGTGACCATCCATGTTGAGACGGTGGCAGGATGCGGCAACAATGTACCATCATATCGCACTCTGGTTAGGCGATGCAGACACTTCCAGTCTGGTAGACAAGTTGTAATTACCAAAAATGAAGTGGTACAGTATCTGTCTGTAAGGTAACGGGTATTTCCAGAGAAGTGGAAGCCCTGGTGTTCAAAGACCAGCTGTCAGAATCTAGGTGATAGTGGAAAAAGTGAATTAGTAACAGATGAGTTTCCAATATCTTAAAGAGTATTTTGAATGCGACACAGGTCACTGCTCGGTGGGTACCATGACCCCTCACCCCGATTCAAAAAGCCTGCCAAAGTGAGGCAGCACCATTAATGGTGTGACTGTGTCGGTCCAATCCAAATGATTTTTTAAAGCACCTAGTCCCACAGACGAGTACTCAGTGTATCACTACTAGCTCGGAACAAAAGAGTAAAGAAAGCAGTGGAAGCATGTGTCTTCCGTGCCACCAATAATGACGAACAACCAAGGGTTATTGGGGAAGCTGAGTGTTTCTTTGGGTTTTCCATGATGTGGTGCTAATACATTATGCTCGTATAAGCTGGTTTACAAACGACCAAACACAAATGAACGACACATCGGCGAACAGGAATATGCTGTAAACCAGTGGTTCCCAACATTTATAAGAGCATTACTCCTGCATGCAGTCGGGTATTAGCTTGTACCCCCTACCCATCACCAACAACATTGGTTCCTAATTAAACTTGAAAATGTAAAAGAATTTTGTTTCAACAGCCTTATTTTGAAAACGACGAAAGATAAATGATATGTAGTTTCTGAACGTGTTCTATTCAACCACAAACTAATAAGCCAAAGAGACAATTGATACTGCTTATTTCTCCACACTATGTGAGGAAGATGTTCACACATCTGCTTCACCAGCTGCAGCCTCCACTCCAATGTGTCACAGGTTAAAGCTAGTATTTAACAGAAAAACTGTCATTATATGAGACTTATGTAATGGGTATTACAGTCTAAGAAAATAGTAATAATAGTAATGAGCTTTTAAAATATTCATTTTTGGGACCAAAACATAGCTGAACCCTCTTGTTTTTACCTTCGCATCAAATTTAGCCCTCAGGGGGTAATTACCCTCATGCTGGAAGCCAGTGACGGTAGGCGAGGGCTGTCGAATAGCTTTTGGTCACATTCTGTTTGCATTCAGTGGTGCTTGCTGCTATTCTGCTAATTGTTGACTTCCGGCGAATCAACAAAGAAATTTGCCATCCTCTGGACTTAGGTGCTAGCAGAATTGCATGAGCGATGGAGTGGTTTGGAGAGAACATAATGCTGGTGATATGCGAACATAGATATAATAGATGCTAGCAGGACCCAACATCAAGTGCCAAATAAAAATAAATATTGATGGTAGAAAATTACCAAAGCACTCAAATGTCCAACTGGGGACATGGGAAAGATGACAAACTCATTAGATTAGATGCTTCCATCAGGTGGGAACAGTGGTAAGCATGTGGGAACAGAGTAATAAGCACAAGCTTTGTATTTATTTTTATTAAAATGGTACGCACAATTAATTTCATTGAAAGTAAGTTAAGTGCAAATATGAATCTACCAGAATGAAAAATGTTCCTATCACAGCATGAAAAAATGAATATGTCATATGTCCTGGGCAGAGTTAGGGATGTAAAACAAGGGAACTAGATTTTGACTTATCTGGCAGCTTCGACCTTCTTGACATAATTCGCATTTTTTTACTCATTACTGTTTGCGCCCATATCATGTAATATAAAGCATCACGTCAAGTGAAATGAAATGCCGTGTGGCTAGGGCCTCCCCTCGGGTAGACCGGTCGCCTGGTGCAGGTCTTTTTAATTGACGCCACTTCGGTGACTTTCACGTTGAAATGTTAAGTAAAGTAACATGATACATGATGTCATGTCATCACATGCCATCACTTCATCCAACATGGCATATGTCATGTCTTGTAATATGACACAACATATCATTAAAGTTTATAATAACGCAGGCAACCCTATTCTCACCATATATGTAACATGAGATTGGTTTGGAGGAGAAGTGGTCCCATCGGGGGGGAGGGGGGGGGGGGATTTCCCCCTCCGCTAAATATAAACCAAAAACTTATTCTAATAAGCCCCCCCCCCCTCCCAAGCACTGGAACAAATTCACCACTAGAAATTTTATCCCTCCACAGGAACTTGTTTTTGCCATTACATGTATGATCTTCAGCCATATGATATTATTTACTATGGCTGGTGAATATTCTAGATATTGGGCACAGAATCAGGGACTGTAGTCTATTTTTAGAAAATTTGAACCAATTCCCACAAGTCTGAAATACAGAAGCGCTAGATTTTTGAAAGCGAGTTTTCAATTTTATAATAAGAATGCACTACAAATCATTTCCACACATTCAGTTCACTTAAGAACGAATTTTATGTGCTACATTAAGCTCAACTTTAAACCATCATATGTCGGCAACAGATAAAGGCTATTGGATTAAAAAAGTCCATTTCCACTTTATCCATTTATCTACCTTCGTGCAAAGTTTCGGCCGATTTGTAAAGTTCAAAATATAGAAGTGACACGCTTCAAAATCCTCCCAGAAGAACGTTTTTTGCACTTTTTTGGACAGAAAATCCGAAAGATGCAGATACGGATAGTGCCATTAGCTGAGCATTAACTTCAACCCAGTTAATGCCTTTGGAAAAGGAATTAATCTATCCAGACAGTTTGCCTGGGTGCCAGCTCCAGTTCGACATTCAAACCTTGCTCAATATATTCTAACACTGCTACATTCGAATAGCTATACAAATGGCTGCTGGTTCATGCTAAACAAAGAACTTTTAGCCCATGTTCCTAGCTCAAATAGGAACTGAGCACCAAAACTCTTGAAACCGCCATTCTGCGTGCAGCCTTTTCGTATTACAGCACTTCCGTGCTGTAGCGATTGTGTTGATTAACCCTACAGCAACAAGGTGCGAAACCCAAGACATAAATAAGGTGGGGTAAAAATTTACACTACGTTTTTCTAAAATATCCCTGCTAAAAAAAATTGTTCTGGAGTAATACAAAGTAATAATCAAGCAATATGCAACATTTATTACAAAGTATTGTTAATGTTTTACAATATAACGAAACAAATAATAATTATAATATCAATGTATTTTATTGTATCATGGTTGTCATACATGGAAATATGAGACTGCACTTATCTATTGTATTCAATTAAGCTTTTTGTTATAACATTGCAAAACACAACAGATCATAAAGCATAAGAATCATTGAAGAAATTGTTTTGCATTAAGCTTTTTGTTATAACATTGCAAAACACAACATAAAGCATAAGAATCATTGAAGAAACTGTTTTGCATATCAGAAATAATATGCAAATTGGTAAAAAATATAAAGCTAAAAACTATGAAAAAATAGCTCCTCATGTAAAAGAAAACAGATTTTATAAATTAATTTCAAAATTTGATGAAATTTTGAATACATCAAACATTTTCGAACTAATGTGTTATGTCAACTTTGACAAATACTTCTTCAATGGTCTTTGCACACTAGTTTCTAACAGGCACAGCTTTCAAAGGAATTTTTCCAGCCTTCTTTTCGACTGCAAAGAAAGCATCGTCTTTTTTTTTTTTTTTTTTTTTTTTTTTTTTTTTTTTTTTTTAGTCATGCTGCTGATATTGGAATATCATTCCCAGAATCAGTCAAACTCTGTCCCATGGTTATGCAAAGCTCTTCGAGTGAATTTTTTCTCGTTAGCCTGTCATCCATTTCTGTTTCAATCAGCCCAAAAGCCAATGACTTCAGAAAATTGCTTTCGCTGTTTGTGCCGTCATTGCCCTTTTACAAGACATACGCGTTTATTTCTAGCACAGGGAGTGTACAGTTCTTGACTATGATAGAAAAACATACACCATAAATCAAGGAATGCAGCGAACTTGTCTGCCGTTCTTCTTTGCAATCTAGCATGTTGGTCATCAAATCTTGGATTACTGATCAAAAAGTCACATAGGTTTTTCGTCATAGCTCCTCAGAAAAATGGGGGCTGTATACTACGGATCACGCATCAGTACAATATTGACAAGCACATTTTTTACAGCTCCACTCATAAAAAGTAACCAAATAATGCTTTTATTTCATTTTGGTTGGTTATTTCCAATATACCATTGCGGTGATGTGAATTTTGCCCTTGAATCAGTAATTTTTTGGTTTGTATACGTAATAGTGAAACCATGTCATTAGTAAACATCATTTCAAATAATTTCAGGGAAGACATTTCATTTGTTGCCTCGCCTAGTGTGCCAGGTTACTTGTACTGCTATATTCTTTGCTGGCACGCTCGACGCTTTTTTATGAAATGGGTGTGTGTTCCAACAATACCCATTTCTGCCATATAAATTTCTATTTACTTGGCGATCATCTTCATCTGATGAATCAACCTAAAATTGCGTTACATCGAATTCGTAATCCTCCTTGTCGTCTGTGATACGACCCATCTTCAGATTCATTCTCATCTTTTTTAAAAAAAGGTTCAAATGGCTCTGAGCACTACGGGACTTAACATCTGAGGTCATCAGTCCCTTAGAACTTAGAACTACTGAAACCTAACTAACCTAAGGACATCACACACATCCGTGCCCGAGGCAGGATTCGAACCTGTGACTGTAGAGGTCGCGCGGTTCCAGACTGAAGCACCTAGAACCGCTCGGCCACCCCGGCCGGCTCACTCTCATCTTCGCCTGAGTCACTGTAATATACGTTTTCAGCCCCTTCACACTCAAATTCTCTTATTATTTCCTCTGGAGTTCCTAATATTTTGTCAGAAGACATTTTCTATGTCTAGAAAAGAAAGTACCACCTATTTAGTAAACAAAAAAATTTAACATAAATAACATGGTGGGGTGATTTTTTACCCCGATGATTAAATGTCATGATTTACCTCTTAAAGGATGATGGAGAATAAAGCCTTAGAGATTATAGCCTCCTCAACATGAACAATACTGAATGGACCTTCCGAGAAGCCAGTAGTACCAACAGTCTTGGTGGTACACTGCCATGTGGTCTTAGCCGCTTGATGGTCTCTGGAGATAAAGAAGAACACGCAAAGTGGAAGAACATTGCACAGAGCATAAACGTTGCACACGCCTTCTGCAACACAGCAAGTCTGCAGTAGCTGAACATTGTATCTCCAACGGACATTTGATGGAGTGTGACTAAACATTAATTTTGGCCACAGAAACATTTTTCTGGAACTCCGTTATAAAAGAGTCTGTTGAAATATGCATCGAGGAAAATCTGATTAACCCCGATAGCGGTTACTAGCTGGATAGTGCGTGGAATCCCATCATCTCCGAGATTTGCTCTAGACAATGACGCCAGAATACTCCAATAACTGCGACGAGTGGCAACGCCAAAGACAGCTGGTCCTTGCAGTGGTGCTGCCGCTGGGCAGCATGATCCTTCTGTCACCACGATGCTGACACAAGCGTGGCAATACAATCAGCGTGCTATATAAGGCGGAGCAGAGAATGTCTTTGTCAGTCTTCGATGGCTCACCTGAAGATAACTGGCAGGTGTCCGGTGGAAGCGTGGAATGAAATTTACGACCGCCAGCTGCAATGACGAAATCTCTTAGAACATTTAATTCGCCGAGAAAATTTTAAATTATTACATATTTTAGTACCGGCACTGGTACTTTTTGATATTATCTCCCTTAGAAGTACTTTATAAAATCCTTGAAGTGTTTCACGTATGTCACTGCAGATGTCAGGAACTGTTTGAGGTACAGCAGCTACAGAAATGGGAAGTTATTTGTAATGTAAATGTTTCCAGTTGCTAATAAACAAAGTATAATGAGAAACAAGAGACTTATGTAGTGCCCTCTCTCTCTCTCTCTCTCTCTCTCTCTCTCTCTCTCTCTCTCTCTCTCTCTCTCTCTCTCTCTTTCACACACACACACACACACACACCACAAGAACCATATCTCAATTTTAGTTCTGCATTGTGGTACAAATAGTGTATTAATTGACACGTCTGTGACGACTATGATTCCAAAAAGAAAAGTGCAGTGTTTGTAACTTCATAGAGTTGAAAAATTATGCTCGTTCTCTTGTGTTGCCTCCCATCCGCTCCAGTATAAATGATCGTTCACTATCCAGGGTGAACACTGATAAAACCAATTAACTGCAGGAATGGATTCCTGCCTGGAGATGGAGGAAATAAGGTCCGATGAACATGTGTGCAGAAATGGATAGTGAGCACGTAACAATACAAATCGTCCCAGAACACAGTACAGAGTTGTATCGCAACAGATGCCAAAATGGCCTCCATGGGTTGCAGTGCACACGTTCACATCTCAAATCACGGATTGCCGCATTCTTTTGCATGTTATGGCCCCTCTCCGAGTACCATCACAGGCGTCGAGAACATGCTGTTGGAGGGTCTACACAAAAGGAAATGGTTCAGTATACTCAACCTTTTTAGATGTTCCCAGAGGAGAAAATCCAGGGGGTTTAACTCCAGCGATCTGGCAGGCTATGCTACACGGCCTCCGTGTCCTATCCAACGTCCAGGGAAGTTGTTGAGATTTCAGCAAACTGTAATGCAGATGTGGGGTGGTGCTCCAACACGCAGAAACCACATAACCTGCTGCACTGCCAAAGGCACATTCTCAAGCAGCCAAGGCAGAGTATTCCAGCTACGTTCCTCCGTCGAGGCATTGTGAAGCAATTACTGGTCGAAATGTATGGTCGCCAACGAGGGAAGTCTACACAGGGTGTATACGTGGACAAGGAAAAAAATTTTCCCGGATTTCCCGATTAAAAATACGCTTTCTTCCGGGTGAAAATACACTTTTACTGTGTTGAACGACAATATATTTTCCCTCGGAACTGCACAACTTACCAATCATTTGAATGGTTATAGTTTTATACATGGACGTAGAATTTGCCGGCTCTTTAGAAAACGAAAATCGGGGAAAAAGACACGTTTTGCAAATATCTTTGATGTGCAGCAACATGTACGCTTATGAAAGTATACATTCCACCAAACACCACATGTCACTTTCCGAATCATTGAAATAGAGATTTTGATGCGCTTTTGTAAGCCAGTCATAGCTCATGTAACGTAATCTCGCCAGTCAATGGCAGCGGACATTCAGAGCATAGGACGCGTGATGCAGTCAGCCAATAGCAACATCACTGTTAAGCAGCACGAACAAACAAACAGGGAAAGTTAATAGTTTAAATTAATATACATAGTGTTGCTACAATAAAAGTGAAGCTTTCGCATATAATATTCGTCTCTAAGGTTAATAAGCTGTAAGAGAAGGTAAGCATTCACATATAATTTTTATCTTTTTTGCATGTGTTACACTTTAAGATATATAACACAAATGTGCCAGTAAAATTTTTAATAATGACATAAATGTCTGCTCTCCAGGGTTCAAAATTCTTCTAAATGGCTTGTCATCAAAGAGTTGATTTTTAAATGAGAGTCAAACGCTCTGTGATTTAAGAATTCATGGTATATTATCGCACATTGTTCAACTTACATGAAAGGATATTTACTTGGAAAGTAACGCTTTTCAAACCAACGTTCGCAACATTTTTCCGTGACCTGTTAGAAATAGGTTCGTTTCAGTAGTTGCCAGAGAGTGCAGGTAACAGGCGACACCGCACTTGAGCAGCTACCATGATGTAGTAAGCCCGTATGTACGTATGTGAAAGATCATACATCATGTCATAAAATAAACAAGACATAAGAGGATACTCTAAGAGCATCGGCATTTCATGAACCATTCTAAAATGTGCACATTTTAAGTGCGTACTTAAAGTGCACATTCGGATGTCCAGATTCCTAATGAAGTAGACCTCGACCTCATATTAAGTTTTTCAGTGTGATTTTCGGGATGTAAATTTTCTTGTACCACCAGTACTGTATTACATCATGTTTGATTCTTTATTATGGCATAATGCCATACGTGCTAGAAGATGGAAACGTGCACTTGAAATGCAGCGGACAGTTGAAGCTAGCCAGTATTGTGGAATTAAACATTTCGTTTCAAATACATTGACTGCCTTTGCGGAAAAGGTTACTAAAAGTCAAATTTCTTTAGCAAACAGACAAAAATAACTTCTTTGTTATGCGAGGCGATTAATGCTTGACTGTCAGAAATGTGGAAATAAAATCCGAAACTAAAAACATATTTTAGCCTTCCGTAATTATGTGAACATATTTTAATTCACTTGATAGCTCCCGGCCAGAGATATCTGTTTTGTTTTCATTTGACTTGACAGTAACCGAAGGGGAAACAGCAAAAAATCACTAAATGTAAACAAGCGTAACAAAGAGACTACCCACTATAACTCAGACTGTTCTACGCATAATCCCCGGATCTACGATAACGGGTCAATACTAAAAAAAAATCGAATTTTCAAAAATATCTTTATCTTGTAGCGCACATCCTTCTGAAAATCCTGAAGCATAAAACATGTGTGTTTGAGGAAATGTACGAGTTATTATTTGGTATTAAGTGTGGCAAAGTGCAATGCCACACCTCTTCATATAGCATTCTTTTATCGCACGTTACTGTATTTCGCTCTGTGGAATTGAAACATTAGTTTTTGTAATGGATGCCATCAAACTATATTCAGGACAGTGGAAATTGAAGTGTCTTGTGGTGCCTCTCCCGCTCTCAGTCGGCCGGTATGACAGCCTGTCCCTCTTTTTCTTTAAAAAAAAATAAATAAATGAAAAAACTCGCAATTAATAGCGAATGGGATTATTTTTAAAGAAAACTTCAGAAAATTTGCACTCTTTAATGCCTACTAGCTAAAAACTTGCTGCTTTGTGAGACATAAAATTAAATGCAGGATACATAAAACCAATAAAGACAAGAGAGAAGCAAGAAAGTACACATTTCTTCAATCCTTAGCTTTTTTTCTCTCTGATCTTGTTACAGCTTTACATGGCGTGGTTTCCTTTCTGCGAAAGAATCTATTACTTCGTCAAACGTTTTGCTACATGAAAAGTCGAAATGTCGTTATCTAATACTAAAAAAGCTGTTAACGCAAATAACACCCAAGACTGGTGTGGTTTCTCGATCTGATTACGTCTATTTTGTCACTCTCTGCTAGAAACAAAATAGGCCATCTAGTCAAGAAAGTCATTTGGCACACGTACCTGAGCTACAGCCACTTTAGTGACAGGAAGTGCTTCCTCAAGCTGAGGACCCTTGTGCACTTCAACTATATGGAGAGGACTGTTAGAAGAGTGCTATCAATGTGCAAGTCTTGCCAGAAATTTAGCAATACCACAAGACGAGCATTCTGGATCTCATGAAGTAATGTTCACATGTTCAGTGGAGTTTTACAAACTAAAACACTTGGCTGCAATGGACCTCATGGGATTGTTGCCACGAACAAAATGAGGATTCTGCCACATACTTGTGTTTCTGGAACTAACATCCAAATTTGTTACCCTAGCTCCCTTGAAACGTGCAACATCATTAACTGTATCAAAAGTCTTTCAAAGGGACTTTTTTCCCCAAGTTGGACATGTTGATAAGGTGATATTGGACAATGGTCCACAGTTTCGCTCTAACCTCTGGAAGGATACATTACGAAGACACAGATTGAAGCCTGTTTACATATCCTTGCACCACCAGAGCTCAAAACCGGCGGAGCGTATCATGTTAAGAGCTTGGAAACATGTCTAGGGCATACTGCTCCAAACAGCATACATCCTGGGATGTCTTTCTTCCAGACTTCCATAACGTACTGAGTGAGACCACACATGGTGTTACCCACATTGCCCCTCTTACTGTGCTCAGAAACAAACAAGCCGTCGACTTCATTCGAAAGTTGGTAGACTTTCCATGGAGGGGTAGAGAGCAACACGACACCATTGTCGAATTAGTGCTCAAAAGAATAAAGGCAGCGGTGCTCAATAGGAATCCACATGCCAATAAGAAGGCACATGTTAGAGAGTTTCACGTGGGTGAAAAGGTCCTGCTCAAATCATTCCGCCTATCCAATAAGGCCCAGCCCAAATGCCCCAAGTTCTCCGTTTACAATGGCCCGTTCCATGTCCGGAGAGCAAATGCGTTGGAATTACAATTTGTGAAGTTACACACGTCTATTGGGTTACATCACATAAGCCATATGAAACACTTCTGAGAATGAACAATGTCCATTGCTGGTCCTCACAGATACAGGGCTATTACAAATGATTGAAGCGATTTCATAAATTCACTGTAGCTCCATTCATTGACATATGGTCACGACACACTACAGATACGTAGAAAAACTCATAAAGTTTTGTTCGGCTGAAGCCGCACTTCAGGTTTCTGCCGCCAGAGGGCTCGAGAGCGCAGTGAGACAAAATGGCGACAGGAGTCGAGAAAGCGTATGTCGTGCTTGAAATGCACTCACATCAGTCAGTCATAACAGTGCAATGACACTTCAGGACGAAGTTCAACAAAGATCCACCAACTGCTAACTCCATTCGGTGATGGTATGCGCAGTTTAAAGCTTCTGGATGCCTCTGTAAGGGGAAATCAACGGCTCGGCCTGCAGTGAGCGAAGAAACGGTTGAACGCGTGCGGGCAAGTTTCACGCGTAGACGCGGAAGTCGACGAATAAAGCAAGCAGGGAGCTAAACATACCACAGCTGACGGTTTGGAAAATCTTACGGAAAAGGCTAAAGCAGAAGCATTTCTTAAACAGGAGATTGGAAAACCGATGGATCGGTCGTGGTGGAGATCATGATCAACAATTCATGTCATGGCCTCCACGCTCTCCCGACTTAACCCCATGCGATTTCTTTCTGTGGCGTTATGTGAAAGACTCAGTGTTTAAACCTCCTCTACCAAGAAACGTGCCAGAACTGCGAGCTCGCATCAACGATGCTTTCGAACTCATTGATGGGGACATGCTGCACCGAGTGTGGGAGGAACTTGATTATCGGCTTGATGTCTGCCGAATCACTAAAGGGGCACATATCGAACATTTGTGAATGCCTAAAAAAACTTTTTTTGAGTTTTTGTATGTGTGTGCAAAGCATTGTGAAAATATCTCAAATAATAAAGTTATTGTAGAGCTGTGAAATCGCTTCAATCATTTGTAATAACCCTGTAATATACATATTACAAGCAGCAAGTTTTTCATGCATACATTAGGCTAACGTTTTGTTCTTCTCTCTGGCTCATGCTGTTGGAATGTGAATTAAAATGGCTGTCTCTGGACGCAGGGGTGGAACCAACAGGTTCCTGTCACAAACCAGGAGAGAGGAGGCGGACAATGCGGCACGTGGCTCCAGGCCACTACGCAAGGTGGGAAGCGTCGCTGAGTCAGGAATAGTTGGCGCCAGGATTTCACCGGAAACAGATCCCACCCATTCACTGCCCTCCACAGAAATGAACAAGTACCAGAAAAAGTCCCACCCTTTTACCCCCACCACAGCGACTAAGTGCACCCAAGAATATGCTTTGGGATCTTCCCAAAGAGTGCACAGTCTCTGTTTTTCACCGCATTTTATAGATTGATCACATGATTTACTCCGTTTGTTTGCCGCTTTGCACATTACAATAGCGAACAGTGTTTTACCCTTTGCAGTATTTGCATCGTCGCAGTATTTGTATCTTTTAACACATTTCCTTGGACATCTTAGCAGCGTTTTACTGCTTCTACTTGTGCATTGTAGCAGTATTTGCGTTTTTAACACATTTCCTTTGTGGCTTTTACAGCGTTTGCTCCGTCATCATAATACTGTTTTGCTTCTTATGCTTCTACGTTGCAACAGTACTTTGAAATGAGTGCTTTTAAATGTGAAATTTGAGAAAATGAGTACAGTTACCACAGACCTCTGAAGTGCCATATTTCTACAGCGAGCCCACAAAGCTGAGCGAAATAATGCTGCCGGCCGAAGTGGCCGCGCGGTTCTGGCGCTGCAGTCTGGAACCGCTTGACCGCTACGGTCGCAGGTTCGAATCCTGCCTCGGGCATGGATGTGTGTGATGTCCTTAGGTTAGTTAGGTTTAACTAGTTCTAAGTTCTATGGGACTAATGACCTCAGCAGTTGAGTCCCATAGTGCTCAGAGCCATTTGAACTATTTTTGAAATAATGCTTCCTGTTACAAATAATGAACATTCCTCTGCCTACCAGTGCTACTTATGTGATAAGCATTTTACTTAAAGTAATTTACAACAACACCAATGAAGTATTCAAGGGAAGAGCAAAAGAAAAGTTTGAAGTGTACGATATGTGCATTTGAAATTGGTTCTAAAAAGTGCTGATAGGATCCTTGTTGCGAATCTCAACCAGCGACGATTATAAGTTAACTGTATTAAGACTTGTTCAGCAGGAAAAGCAGCTAGGCTCAAGTTCCCGGAAGCTTTGCAACAGTATTTGTAGATGATACTGACCAGCACCGCTGAAACGGTGCCAGGAGACAAACAACATTACGTGACTAAATGACCGCTGCGGCCAGACTCAAAACAGGGATCCAAGTAGCTTTCACATATCACATGATGATGGAAATACACCAAGTAAGTGGGCAGCCTCTCAGCAGGAGATATAGAATGTCCTAGTAGATTTCTGTGACGCACGAAAGCAATATAAATAGGGAGTCAGGAGGAGCCCGTAGTCAGTCGAGATCTGCTGAGTATAACGACGCAAGCTCCGTGTTGTTCTACGGCAGACATGGGAACTCAGTAGGATTTGCCAGCCTCTTTTTTTTGTGGTTTTAGGGCGCACAACTACAGTGGTTATTAGCGCCCAGACTAAATTATGAATGCACTGCGAGGCACAATGTTAAAACAGCAACGAAAAAGGACATCACTACAAAAGGCACATTAACAGGCAAGGGATCAAAAGAAAACAGCAGAATCAAATGTCCTTAGACAGGTTTGTCAAGTGGATAAAACGAAGAACGCGACCAGTTGCTCCTGGGTCATCCGCTAAAATTTCATCCCGAGTACATGGCAGGCCAAGATCAATGCACAGTGTATTAAAATTCGGACAGGACGTTAAAATGTGGCGTACCGTCAGCAATTGCCCATGTGGGTAGAACGGCGCCGGTGCAGCCGTCAGCAGATGGCGGTGGCTGAACCGGTAGTGTCCAATCCCTAACCGGGCCAAAACGACCTCCTCCCGCCGAGAAGGGCATGGAGAGGTCGTCCAAGCTGTGGGGAGAGGTTTCAAGCCCCGAAGCTTGTTTTCAGAAGGTGTAGACCAATCGGCATGCCACAGCGATAAAATGCGCTGACAAATGACCCTGCTAAAATCAGATCAAGGCACACAACAAGAAGCTGTCCGAGGCTGGAGGACCGCAGCCTTGGCCACGGCATCTGCAGCTTCGTTCCCAGGGATACCGACATGGCCAGGAACCCACATAAAGGTAACCGGAGAACTGTCATCCGCCAGCTGCTGAAGAGAACGTTGGATCCGGTGCACGAAAGGGTGAACCGGATACGGATCACTGAGGCTCTGGATGGCGCTCAGGGAATCAGAGCAGACGACGTAAGCATAATGATGGTGGCGGCAGATGTAAAGAACAGCCTGATAGAGGGCAAATAGCTCAGCTGTGAAGACCGAACAATGGCCATGGAGCCGGTATTTGAAACTGTGTGCCCCGACTATAAATGAGCACCCGACATGCCAGCCTCGGCTCCGTAGCATTCACGGAGGCAGATTCCAGATCAAGGTGTTCAACTGATAAAATTAATAGAGGGCAGTGCCAGTAGGACTTTTTTCAGTTGCCAAGCTATAGAAATGAATTCTGCCCTGAATAAGTAACCACTGCTAACCGAGTTCTGTATCCTGCACATTAGCAATAGCTTACTCCTTCTAGACGTCGGACTTGTTGAAGCTGCCTGCACCTCCTTCCACTCTTAGAACAGAACGAATGAGGTAAGACCCCTAAATATAACATGTATCAATCTAACTCCCTCTCGCGACACGACAGGAGCGGAAGAAAAATTGGTGTCAGATGTGGGGTATGCTAGGTGATTGTCTAAGGGAAACAGATATCCAGGGTACTGGAATAGGTGCAAGGGAAGGAGTAACGGAGTATGAGAGGATTAGGACAGAGAGTAGCTGCAGACGTGGGTCCACATTTCGAGAAGCAACAGCGGCAGCAGATGTGGGCAGAGGCCCACCGTTCCTGAAAGCAACATCGGTTGCACATACTGGTGAGAGGCCCACCGTACCAAAAGCATCATCGGCTGTAAACGTGAGGAGGAGGCTCGTGAAAACCAGCAAGGCGTCAGCATCGCCAGCAAACGTGAGCAAGAGGCTCACAACACTACAGCACGCAGCGCAAGACTACAGGAAGATTAGTGAAAATTACTTCTACAGCCTATTCAACTCCCAACGATAGTAATAACTGACTGTATTTAAACTATAGTGAAGCAACGAAGTTAGTGCCTAGAAAGTTTGATAGAAACAGAGAGCAACTCTCTGAATTTATAGACAATTGCGACAGTGCTTATGAACTAGTAGAACCAAAGTCTAAAAGATTGTTTCTTAAATATATTATAGGTCAAATAATGGGTTCTGCCCGCAGTAAACTTATTGTTAGAGATCACACTGAAACATGGTCCATTACGTTGCGACAGGAATATCACATACAGCAAACTGCATTAGTAAAGATGATTATGTACAGCTAAGTAGCAATGACACAATAGAGAGCAATATAGGGGTGTTAGCAAGCAGCGGAGCGGACCATAAGTACAATTAAAGCTGAGGTGCTAAAGCAGAAAATAGGAGAAGCAGAAAGGCAGTGACGATAAGGAGTATCGCAAATGAGGAAATTAGAACTGAAGGAGAGGTTAGAGTAAAGCTGCGGACGAAAAGAGGTGAAGGATATTAGTATGAATTCCATGTTGTAAGGACACAAATGGATTTGCCATTCGAAGGGTTACTAGGAAGGGATTTCCTAGAAAAGCAGAGTAGTGCTAGATTATGCTCGTAGAAAGTTTAAGTTACGAGGTAAATGGTTAGAGGATGCACTGTTATTGAAGCCAGATCGAGTAGTAAACAGAGAACGGGGCAGTTAAGCAGCAGTTACCAAACACGGACGAATGGGAGCGTCACCATTAGCAGAAAGCGAGGTATGCAAGGCGAGGGCCACGTGGACCGAACAGACACGGTGATATCGAGAGGCATAGAGGGAATCTCACAGATAAAGAGAGAGTGCCATCCACTGAAAGTGAATTTAAATACAGAAATAAAAAGTATGAAGATGAAAGAAGAGAAAACGATAAAATAAGGAACGAAAACCGTTATTTTAAAGCTAAAGTGTATTTCATGGAAAGTGAATTAGAAGCTGCCAAAAAGCAGATGGAAAAACTGAGAAGGGAAATAGCTCATCCAAGGAAATCATTTGAAGGGCAGGTAATTAAAAGAAAGAATAGCACAGAGAAGTCGGAAGAACATATGTTCACAAGAGAGAAATGGGTACTTAAGGCCAGTAAGGGTTAATCAGTGAAATGTAGCCAGCAGGGGTAACCAGTAAAAGATTTTAAGTATGATAAACGTAGCCAGCAGGAAATTACGATCGGTTCCAGGGAGGAAAGATTCGTAAGAAAGTGAACGGTACAGAAGTGATAATTCCGAAACAAGAAGTAAGGCGGGGCGTGATTAGCCCCTAGGCAATAATAACAGTCCAAGTAGGAACTTGTATTACGAGTATATTAAATATTCGCAAAGAAGAGGTACAATTAGACATGCCAGAAGTGTCAGCAGAAGACTTGCCGCAACCAAGTAGTTATAAAATTAGACAAGTGTCCACCAGGGCGAAGAGCGTAAATAAGTAAAGGCTCAGCATGTTAAAACATGCGAACGAAACATTTAAATAGTGAGGAAGAACAGGCTCTCGAGAGGATATGCGCTGCATATAATGATGTATTTCAATTACCTGGGGACGTATTGACTCATACTACAGTAGTGAAACATAGTATACCATCAATACCAGAAGCGAAAGGAATGATAATATATCAAAGGCCGTATAGAATACCCCAGGCGCAGCAAGAATCGCTACAAAAGGAAGTAGAAGGGATGCTAGCTGATGGGATAATATCCGATAGTAATAGCCCATGGAATTTCCCCATATTAGTATTGCCAAAGAAAGGATTATAGGAAGTTAAACGACATTTCATTAAATATGGTTTATCCCCTTCCCAAGATTTTTGACAGACGAAAAGGACCGAGAGGAAACAGCTTTTAGGACTCCCACAGGACATTATGAGTACAATAAAATGACCATGGAACTGAAGATCGCGCCGTCGACGTTCCAGAGACTAATGAATACGGTACTCAGTGGAGTACAAGGCGACAGGGTTTTTATTTACCTCGATGATATAGTAGTAGTGGGTGCATCGTTAGAGGAACATAATGCACACCCGGAAAAGGTATTCGAACGTCTGAGACAAGGACGCTTGAAATTAAGAATAGATAAATGTGAGTTTCTAAGAAAAGAGGTAACTTTTCTGGGTCATGTCCTAACTGCGTCAGAACTACATCCAGATCCCGCAAAGATAGAGACCATCAAAAAGTACCCGCCGCCCAAGACAACAAAGCAATTGAAATCGGGGCTCACTGCATATTACAGGCACTTTGTAAAGAATTTTAGCAAAATGACCAAACCGCTACATGATTTATTGAAGACGGGAATTCCATATGAGTAGGGGTCAAGCCAAGAAGAAGCATTCCAGCAGTTGAAGGAAAAACAGATTAGTCCACCGATATTGCAATACCTGGATTTTGAAAAAGAATTTATAATAACCACGGACGCCAGCAATAATGCGGTCAGAAGCAGGGAAAAATGGGAAAGGATTTACCCATAGCATTCATTGTTCAAATGGCTCTGAGTACTATAGGACTTAACATCTATGGTCATCAGTCCCCTAGAACTTAGAACTACTTAAACCTAACTAACCTAAGGACAGCACACAACACCCAGTCATCCATAGCATTCATATCGCAAACATTAAATAAGGCAGAACAAAATTATAGTACAGTGGAACGAGAATTACTCGCTGGGTATGGGCTGTGAAATATTTTAGATCATATGTATTTGGTAGTAAGTTTAAAACTGTGACCGACCACAAGCCACTTGTGTGGTTAGGAAACATATCAGATCCATCATCGAGATTAATGAAGTTCCGGTTGAAGCTATAAGAACACGACTACCAAATACTGTACAAAGAGGGCAAACAAAATAAAGTAGCGGATGCATTATCATGGATTAGGAGTATGCGAGAAGGAAAAACAGAGGCAGTACCGAAGACGGAAGACGAAGCACCAGAAGAACGGAAATTGTGATCAGGGAGGTGCAATAGGAACAAAAGGGCACAGAAGAGGCACAGCAAGAAGCGCCCCACCAATAGACTCAGAGATTGCATTGAGTCAGGAAGAGCAATTGGATATGTTAAAGCAGACGCACGAGTCACCGATAGGGGGGCATTAAGGAATGGGGAGGACGTATGAGTGAGTAAAACAGTACCGCAGTTGGCCTGGAATGAAGGCAGATATCGAAAAATTTTTACGTTCTTGCGAGAGTTGCCAGAAGAATAAAATTACACAGACGAAGACAAAACAGCCAGAGTTTATTTTTGATCGTTGTGCCGTTGACATAGTAGGGCCTATCCCACAATCGAATGCAGGAAACAGATACATCCTGACGTTCCAAGATCCTCTGAATAAATTTGTTTTAGCAGAACCAATAGAACGGCAGGACGCTGATACAGTTGCATGAAAACTAGTAGAAAGTGTAATCTTGAAATTCGGAATACCAATATCATTGCTAAGCGATATGGGAAGTAATTTTTTAAGTGAGACAGTGAAAAGGGTGTGCAAATTATTAAAGACAGAGAAAATACAGACAACCAGTTACCATCCGCAAACGAATGGGGCTCTGGGGCACACACATCGTCCGCTAACGAAAATGTTAAGAAATTTCATAGCAAATTGCAACTTTCATATTCAACAATACACAGCACAGTACAACGGGTTATGCCTCTTTTGAAATATTTTTTGGGAGAAAGTGCAATATTCCAGGAATATTACAGAAGAAGCCACAGAATGTAATATAAAATTACAATGATTATGCGACAGAAAGAGGCCAGGGCTAACACACAGAAACGCAAAGAACAAAGTAAAAAACGATATGATAAGACACGGAATCTGAAAGTGTTTAGAAGACACGATAGAGTACTTTTATTTGACGAAAGTGTAAGAAGGGGGCATTCGAGGAAACTAGATAGTCAATGGAGAGGATCATTCACTGTTGTAGCTGTAAAATGTAGACGCAGTAATAAGGATAAAACGACAGAAGCACGTAAAGGTGCATGCAAATAGACTAAAAGAGTTCTTTTAATTACACATGTGGAGAGTAGTAATAATAATCGGAAGCTTTGCAGTGGCCAGTGTAACAGAAAACAAGATACTTCCACAGGAGGTGCAGGTGCAGAGATTCCAGTCAGCACCTGGTATATTTCACTGTAATAAAGGAACTGTACACCTATACAGCACGACGTGGTGAATAGTAAGTTATTTTAATTTGCAGGCATGGAACGATAAGTTTGAAAGCACGGATCAGTCAGCCACAAGGGCAGTGGTAAATTCCGTAAGGACTTTACAGAAGGCGAACCTGAGTACCGTAGAATGTGAGACTGTGAACTTTGGCATAGCGGGAAAATAACTGAAGCGAGGAAATTAATAAATCAATTTGCCCGACACGAGCAAGAACGTGCGAAACGAGGGATTTTGAATTTTATAGAGGAAGCGACTAGTGTTATTCGGCAAATTAGATGAAGAAAACGAATCATTTTTTAAAGTCAAGATAGATGTTCTGGAAGAACAGCAGCTAAGGCTATCAACGGAACAAGTAACGATCGTAAGGGCATCGTTAATGGGGTTCAATCAGGCAATAAATGCGGTAACTAAAACAGAGGAAATATAGAAAATGGAATACATAAGTTGATCAACCACATAGAGGAGTTTGAAAATAGTACAGATAAGAGGATACAGTTAGCATTGATTTCAGTAACAATCACGGAACAATTAGTACAGCTAACGACGATGTTTAATGAGTTAGAAAGAGGATATGATCTGTTGATATCGGCAATTGTAAATGCACATAAAGGATTATTAGAACTGCACTTAATGAATCCTATTCAAATGGTAACGTTTTTGGGGCCAATTAACAATGAATTAAGAGAAAAAAAGTTTCCTATCGAACTCACTGAAGACCATGGGTATCAGTTATTACGTGTAATAGATTTAGATGTATTTTTAGCCGGCAGTACGTTAAGATATGTATTGACTGTACCACTAGTGGATAGCACTATATATAAGATATACAGGGTGGTCCATCTGAAGTTTCGGATGAGATTATCTCGAAAACTATACATCGGGTAAAAAATCGGGTAAGACAAGTTCCTAAGCTAAAAGGGGGACATCAAATGATGCTACATGTGACCTCCAGCCCCCGCCCCCTTGGATGGGGCGGAGGGCAACTTTTAAATCTTAAATGGAAACACCCATTTTTATTGCAGATTCGGATTCTCCAAAAGAGTAATCAAGTTTTGTCTGAAACATTTTTTAAACCATTGACAGATGGCACTGAAATCGAGAAAAAAGTAAAATTGGGGGAGAACTTTGATTTATTTAGAATTATCCTAGAACGACGCATGAAACCAATAAAAAATATGCGCCCATTCATTCGTTCGTTATACCAAATTAATCTATTTTTGTTCAAAATGTACTGTAACCTACTGTTAGCGTTACCCAGTAACGACTACATGGACGTAGTAGAATGATGTTTCCATGGGGTGCTTCATTAGTGAGAGTCCCCTTGCCTCTCACAATTTGGGGTGCTTAATTAATGAAATTAGCCACGAAGAAATTGTTCAAAATTATCCCCATTTGCTTCAATGCATAAAGTCAATCGCCTGCGAAAGTTTCTATGTTTCTCTCGTTTATGAACCGGTGCCATGACTTCATTTTTTAAGGAATACCTGATAGCTTCTAATCTTTTCTTTTCAATACCACGCAGTGATATATAGTGCCTTCTGACAAACAGACAATTCTGTCACCGTATTGTATCTCATTATTTTGATCTTATAATGAAATGTGTAATCACGCGTAGTAGCTACTGTCTCATCTCTCCGAGTGATTTGGCATTGCACATTGTCAACAGAAATCAGTCCTATCAGGTGAAAGCTTTGCTCATTCCAGTCCTCCAGCAAATTGAAATTAGATATTAATGTAGACTTCTCTGTATCAGTTAGCAAATCAGTACAATTCTTCTTGCAGTTACAATGCTCTCCTATTTCATGTGGCATTGTTCTTAGCTTTTTAGATACCACAGATTGTCTACCATAGCTGTCTTTTTCTGGACTTACCACTTCAGCTTGACTCTGGATATTCCATCATCAATTGAAACAACGGCCACAGTTGGATTTTGAACGAAATTCATTTCTATCTCCATGTAGTCTTCTTTATATGTATCATTGTATCCTTGGAGTAAGTGTTTTCGGCAGACATATCTGTGACGCTACGAATTTTGATGTAACTTCCAGTGGCCAGAATTTGTTCCAATTGAAATCCCGGTGCTAAGCACTTGTGAGAAAGTCGAGTTCAGCTGCCGCCTGGACATCTGTCTCTTTCATTGTCATTGAGAATGTGGCAGACACGGACGGCCAGCCAGTGTTGCAAAAACGCCGTACAGCTCTCCCCCCCCCCCCCCCCCAATCACCGCCGTTTGGCGTGCCCCCTACAGGCTTGCCGTGGGCCAGTGACCCACTTCCTGGCCGCTGGCCGCACTCTAGGGAGCCCTTTTACTGCGTCACAGAACACCACGGGCGGTCTACACTTGGGCAGAGGACTCTCCAGACTTGCGGACAGGCAGGGCACACCATTGCATTAGCACTGCCTACAACATTGGCCAAGCTGCCACAGATGTCTTGCAGATATGCCACTGTGACATCATCATTAAGGCGGTAGTGCGCAGCCATGTCAGAGGCGATGCCAGTGTGTTGTGTACATAGCTCCGCGTAGTCAGCGCATACACAACTTTCCCACTAGAGCGCGCCCCGCTAAGCACAACAGCGCAGGCGCAGCGCTCGTCTGTCTCCGCACTACAAGATGGCGCTGCCTTAGAGACGGACCAAATTCTGATTGCGCCGATCTGCGTATTAATATGTAACGCAGCCAATGAGGTTGCTGCTAACGTAGAACCTTTTCTCCTAGCGGTTCACACTCACTCAGTGATACCTGAACGCGCGAGGTATTATAACGAGTGTACAGACCTCCGATTAGTCAGTCTACATTAGTCTGTACCAGTCCATAGTCAAGTTTCAGTCTGCACCTAAGAAGATTATCATATTCCTGTACATAGCCATGAAGATAAATGTATAGACACTTTGTCAAGTATCAGAGATATGTGAGAATAAGATTAACGTACCAAGACCAAAGGAACTTCAGATTGTCAGTTGTAAACAGTATCCTGAATCAAGTTAAGTAATGTCTATGCTTTTTATTATTTTAATAAATGTGTGAGAAAATTAATCAAGTTCTGTTTAAAGTTGGTCATCGTCAATCTGCTACTCTAAGTGTGCAAGTGGCATTTCTATCGTCTGACCTAACGGCAGAAGATAAACACGCCACGATAAGACCACGAGACATATTGCTGACACTCGCCTACTTTGTTAGAGCGACAAGTCGAATAATCTGATGGTGTGTGTACCAAAGGTCTTACAGTACGCACACCACACAGTGGCACAAGTTGCCGCCACTCTCCTAATCACAGCAACAAAACTCTGGTATGGGCCCACAGCCTACACACACTACAACAGCGATCAAAGCAGCAACAGAGGGACCCACTACACAACTTCATGCCTCCTCCCTCCTGCCACGTCCTCCTCCCACCCTGTCAATACCTTGAAGCACCACATACAACTTAACGAGTGTGACACTGCAAGTGAGTGTTGAGACTTCTCATGGGCAGTCCTTATCTTACTTGAATTGTTAGGAAATATTTGTGTTCACCACAATCCTAAAGGAGGTACAACAAGTGTGTCTCTTAATCAATATCACATTTTTGTTACTGTTGATTCACCAAAACTTGACTTACATCGGTTTCATTGGTGTCCAAAACTTAACTTATTGATTAGACATTACAGACATTTGCTTGATTGCTCATGTCTAGTTTATCCTAATTTATGCCTATATCTGTATCATAAATTTGGGGATGTAGCTACATGTTCTAGCACAGTCAATTACATTTATGGATTTTGAAATATTTACATACAACATGACATAAATCTTTCGTGTCCCTTGATATATTCTGTGTTTGTTTCATTAAACTTAGGATTTGTCATTTATCTCAAACATTAATTCTTAAGGTTTCCTCGTTAAAATGCAGTCTTGGAGGATGTTACATTCTTTATTGTGTCACCATTAGTTATTTCCAGAATTCTCTCACGTGAAATACAGTATTTCATGATAAATGAATTAATGTCAATATGTTTATACATCTTGCCAGACAACGTGTCGCCCTCAAAGGCAAGAGAGATGAGCCCTAGGCTGCACTTTTATTATATAGCCTACGGATCTCATAATGACCATTAATATATTTACTGTAGTACATTATCTGTTTGCATTTCATCTAAATCTGTACATACTCGTAACACTACGTGGATTGGCACCCAATCTTTTCTCTTTGATTTATTATTCACATTTGCACGAATCACAACGTATGTAATCTACTTACACAGAATTTTATTGGGGCTGCACTCTGAGGTGTGTATAGAGTGGTACAAATTTCTATTGTTATGGAGGGGCCTATGCAAGGTGGCAACCTACATGGGTTATGCACTGAGAATTCAACACACACATCAATTGTCACTTTACATTTTTTTAATTAATTAGAGCAGTAATGACAAGTAGTAGCTTGGATGTGAACAAATTGGCGGTTCATCACGCTATGATGTCTAAGGGATGAGCAATGAAAATGTGCTGCATTGCATTAAGCGTACATAATTTTTGCAGATAGAGTTCTGTACGAGATTGTTCTCAGAGTGCTGGTGGCGGGAAGCAAGTAGCATGTTAGCCCATAGGTCAAATTTTACAACCTCCAGCACTGCCAGGGTTGTCTCCAGCGGCAGGGCTTTGATGGCGCCCGACAGCCAACCAGCTTTTCCAGCAGAACACTGCGAGGCAAGCAGAATGTCTCCCCAAGGTGAATAATGCAGGGAGACGCCGTTTCCCCCTCATCCGCGTCACCATGGGCTCCCAAAAGTGTTGCGAGAAACATTACCAGCAAGGAATGTATCTCTGTGAATCCCCTACTCCATATTTATGAGTGTGAGACAGACGAGTACAAAGAGTCCATTTGGACGCTTATTGGTGAAACATTTGTTAAAATATTGCAATTGGACAGCCACACCAGTGGAGAGGTACACTGCACTAGGTTTTTGGTAGAAAGGACACTTGGGTTTCAGTATCTGTCTAATAAGGACGCAGTGCTCTCCTGGATGATACAGAGTAATTACGGAGTAGCTGTGTATCTTATCCAAAACTCTGATAATTTCGCAGAATTGTGTGGCATAGGTGCATCGCTGTAGTTGCAGAGACATCACACCTGATCGGCATAACAACACGACAAGTACAGTCAGCTGGGGACCCTATTGTGGAGCACAAGAGCATAGTACATAATATACGCTGCTCCGGCCGTAGCACGATCAGCCTTGCAGTACGTAGAAATGAAACGGGTGGTCATTGACCAATTGAGCATAGCAGCAAATTCTCGCATTATTTCTGTGATTAGATAAGATGTAAAGTACGTGACCTCGAATCTTGTGCTCTCATTCAGTTAGGGGAAGAGCCATCCCTGCATCGTTAGGTTTCATAGTTACAAATTGGTGACATACTCCTTTCCCTTTATTAAGATATCCCTCAAGAGGTATCACTATGTTAATTCAAATTTTTAGTATATTTAATTGTTAAATGGATTAAATCTCATAATCTTTCCCCATATTTCAGACTACACATATGTTGAAACACTATCCCTATTCTAAAACCAAGTCACAAATTTTGGTGGGGTTAAATTCATGTTAATAATTTACCTGCATTACCACCACTTTCTATGAGGCATGCAACCTCACCCAATCCCATTATTTAACAGAGGCCGGGATTGCTTAGCCAGATGTCATTAAGTGCATAAGAATGGCACAAGGGAAAATTATAATACAAATGAGTTCAGAAAATAGTTCATTTGCATATCACCTCTGGTAGCAAAGGAAACTCAAAGATCGCTTCCCAATTTAATGATGTTGAAGGTAGATTGAAAACTTTTAGCCAATGGACAACATTCCCAAAGGCCTTGTACAAGGAGAACTGTCCCTTTTCTCTGTGTCCAGATAGAAAACTCGCCTAAGGCTTATCAAGTTAAAATCAAGTTATAACACAGCATTAGAGTTGGCTGTTCTGAAATTAGGTCATTCAGCTGAAGAATCTAGTGACTGATTTGCCTGGGGATTCTAAGACTGGGAACTTCTACAGTTTTTACCATGATATAGCTTCAAATTCTAAAACGGTCTGCTTTATATTTGTAGGTCTACTACACATCACTCATTAGAAATCTCAGGCTCTACAGATTTTGTAAAAAATTTGTGGGTAAGAAGCGAACGTACGGGGTGTTCTCCACAGTGGCGTATAATTATTAGCCGGGAGTGCCGTATGATTGTTCGCCTGCCTGGGTTTTTCAAAGAAACAATAAACGCGCAACGATACTGCAGTGACATTCTGTACCCTTTCATAGGAGAACTTGTATTAAGTGAAATACTGAACGGTTACTTTCAACAAGATGGTGCAACCGCGCATACAGCTCGCGTTTCAATGTCACTGCTTGCTTATGTTTTTGGTGATAGCATTATTTCACAGGGACTTTGGCCTCCACGATCGCCTGACCTAACACCAACTGACTTTTTCTTCTGGGGTGCGACCAAAGCAACTGTCTGTAAAAAAGGTCCAAAATCCATTGATGAATTGGAAACTGCAACATCCACTTTCACTGCTTCTGTTACAGAAGGAATGTTACAGCTTGTGTTTGGAAACATGTTTAAACGAATTGAATTGTGTATTCAACATCAGGGGGAACACTTTCAACATTTAATGTGAAAATTTGTAGGTAAAAATGAATATTCAATAATTAATAACTTGTATTTCACTGAGTTTCATTTCAGTATATTCACTGTGGCATACGGAACACGCAGCAATTAATCATACGGCACTGTGGAGAGACTTTTTGAACACCCAGCATATTATGACAGTGTTCCTATTGCATAATGGAAAAGAGCTATGTTTATCGTACTTTTAATTCCAGGACTCAGCCCCCTCTTTCACTGAGAGCTAACTCTTGCTCACCATCTTAACTTGCAGCATCGAAAGTTGCAATAAATAAGCAATAATATTGTTGTATATTTACAGATTATTGGGTCATTCCATGCCAAACTGAGCCTGAGGCTTATTTTTTGAAAAAATGCCAAATTTAACAATGTTATAGTTTTTCGAATCTACAAAAGTTGAATTTTACTGTCCTGAAAAAATTATAAAAATTACATAATTAGCTGAGGAAATATAGTTAAACAAAGTTGGCAATTCTACAGATGAGGATGGAAAACAAAAGGTTTGCTTTTTGTGTTGGCAGCTGTTTAAATTTGGGTTGCAGCAATTGTTGATGTTTTAATTGTTTAATTTCAAGAGCAGAATCTTATCTTCCTGACAAACTTCAGTTTTTAAAGAAAGGTAAGTTATTAAGGATGCAGCTAATTCACAAAAGTTACTATGTATTTAGTGTCCCACCCGTGACAAAAAACATGAAAAAGTTTACCTTCTAACTCAGCAATTATAGTAATTCTATATATTTTAGGTTAGAAGTAAGAAAAACAAATAAAAACATCCAATGAGCCATAAGGCACCTTCTAAGTTGTAAATGATCATCTATAAATGTTAAAAGAAATTGTGTCCCACCCGTGACAGATTTTTGGATGTTAGTCAAATCTAAACCATTTAACACTTCTTGTTATTGTTAAGTTAAATTGGTTGATATAACAAGTGCTTTGATGGTTTACACTAAATAAAAACTTACTGTTTATTCAGAAAATGGGGAAAACAAGATCAGCAGAGCATATGAGAAAACTTCGAGAAAAACTGAAGAAAGATACCAGCAAGTACAATGTCCATAAAAAAAAAAGAAAGAGAGCGGGATAAAAGAAGAAGGGAAAATATGAAGATGAAGGTATCCTCCAGTGAAAAATCTTTATTGGAATATCGAAAGAGGGAAGCTGAAAGAAAAAGGAAGTACAGACTTAAACTAAAATTCGTATTAATTGAAGATCAGTCTGAGACCTGTATTTCCCAGTTAGGATCATATAAATGTCCTCAGTCCCTTGGCAAAGCTGTTTCTCGGGTAAAGAAGTTGCTTCCTTCAAGCCCCTCAAAAAATCAGCAGTAATAAAAAAGCTTGTAAGTGAAAGCTTACCTAAAAAGGTAGTAAAGCAGATTTTCCCAGTAGTGAAGAAGACATCTCGAAAACTTACAGGTGATAATCTGCTCAAAATACAAAATTTTTTCACAAATGATGAAATCAGCAGGCAGACATCTGGCATAAAGGATGTAAAGTCTATTGTAGACCTTGAAACTGGGAAAAGAGTTAGCTTGCAGAAACGTCACATGAATATGACAGTTAAGGAAGCATTTTTTCTTTTTAAGCAAGACAATCCAGATATTGATATCAAGATTTCAAAATTCTACGAGTTGCGGCCTAAAAATGTTGTTCTAACGTCTCAAATGCCTCACAATGTATGTGTGTGCAGATATCATGCTAACTTCAACTTCATCATTGAAGCCATTCACAAAGAAATAGCTAGTTTCCCTGCTACTCACACTCACCTTATGAATCTTGTTTGCTGTGATGTAGAAAGTGAAATATGCATGACAAGTCAATGCAAGAAATGCATCATGAATTTACACACATTAATAGATGGAAAGTTTGATTTGTGTGACATAATATCTTGGAGAAAATGGACTGAACATGAGTGTCACCCTAAACAGACTACTACCAGTGGAACACTTTGTGAAGCTCTCTCTGAACTTCAGTCTCAACTAAAAACATTCAAAGAGCACTTCTTTGTCAAAAGGATGCAATCTGGAGCTTTCAAGACTGTGAAAGCATCAGTTAGTGATGATGAAGTGGTATTGCAAATAGATTTTGCAGAAAACTATGTAGCACTAGCACAAGATGAGATACAAAGTGCCCACTGGAGTCATACACAGATTACAGTGGTCACTATTTGTGTTTGGATGAAAAAAGGGCTACAGTCATTTGCAATTGTGAGCGATGAACTGTGCCACGACAAGTACTCAGTTTATTCATGTTTGAAGAGTATAATAAATAAGCTGAAACAAGAGCTTCCCAATTTGACCTCGATACAAATTTTCTCCGATGGTTGCGCAGGTCAATTTAAGAACAAATTCACCATTTCTAACCTCTGCTACATGATGCAAGGCTTTGGAGTGTCTGGAGAATGGTTTTTCTTTGCAAGATCACATGGGAAAGGTGCAGTGGATGGCATTGGAGCTGTAACAAAAAGGGCTGTTTGGAATAAAGTTAAGCAAAGAAAAGTCATCATCAGCAATGCACAAGAGTTTTTAGACTGTGCCAAATCATCTGCTTCTGGAATAAACTTTCTTCTTCTGACAAAAGATCATATTGATGAAAACAGAGACCTTCTGGATGGCCGCTGGAAAGCTGTTAAAAAAATAAAAGATATTCGCAGCAAGCATTACTTTAACGGTTACAATACCTGTAACCTAGTATGTGGTAGAACTTTCCTAAAATCAGATTTAGAGAAAGTGGAGGTTTTCCCACTTTCACCCAACATATATTCACTAATCTACACAGATTCTGAGATGAGTGATGAGGAATCATATCCTGATGTCCTGTTGACATCCAATTCCCAAGAAGTTACAGGTTCAGAACCAGCTGTGGAACAAATCATGCCAGGAACATTTATTTTAGTTGAGTTCCAAACTGCAAGAAAGAAATCCACTACATACAGATATGCTGCAATTGCACAGAGAAGTGTAGAAGACAATGGGGAAATACAGATTATGTGTATGTGATCTGTTGGGGACTCAGCAAAGGTATTTAAAGCTGACGAGGAGGATGTATCCTACATAGAGTTTAAACAAGTTCTTGCTATTCTCCCGAATCTAAATGTCAAACATGTTAGGGGCACCTTATATTATGAGTTTCCTGGCAATTTAGACATTTTCGAAAGTGGGTGAGAGGCCAAGTGTATTTTTTCAAAGTGGTACATTCTTCAAGTGAAATAATTAAGTACTCAGGACTGCAAACTAATACCATACCAAAATTTATATTACTTATAAGCAACAAAAATGTTCTACAAAGTTATTAAAACTTAAAGTGTCCTCTAAGTATATGTTACCTACTGATTCATAGCTAACTGACATAATAAAATCAGTTTAAATAAAAAAAAAAAAAAAGATTGTACTTCACATGAGTCCCACCCGTGACAATTCCTTGTCCCACCCGTGACAGTCTTTGATTGCAATTATTGTAAGTAAGAATTACTAATCTAATATTTATTGATATTATGTCATGTAGAGAATTGTTTTATTGATGTGAATTCAATATTTTCAAAAGAAAATAAGTGCATAAATCACAGAATTCTTCTAAAATGTTGGTGGTTATTCAATGCTATGTCTATTTGCTGTCCCACCCGTGACAAAGTTTTAAAGATGAATAACAGCTCAATATGTAAACTTCTGACATTCAGATTTAAAGGGAAGGTAAAACAATTATTTGTAAGGCAACCAGTCAATTTTTACTTTATTTCTATTTATACTTCATGTTATACCAGCATCTGACTGTTGAAAAGCGTAGTGCAACTGTCCCACCCGTGACAATGGAATCCCCCTAATATTATTAAGATTCATAATTTTTCAAAATAATTGTAAATCTTAGAGAATTATAAGATCAAGGAACGATTTACATAGAAATACGAATTTCCTGCAAAATCTGTATAACTGGAATTATCGTAGCTCATTCTCTCCTGGACCCTTCGAGTTTGTTTGACTCAGCAGAGAGCGTCACAAAACCCTATTTATAAAGCTTCAAGAATCATTACTAACTGCAAATGAGCATTCTAAAAATATTCATCAGCCCTTACATATTGCTCCGTTAAGTATCGGAAGACAAGATTAATTATCAAAACTTTATCTACTAATTCCCTCTGCAAATGCTAGAAGCCTGTAATAGGAATAGTGAAACATCTTATACAGGCCCTAGTGCAATTGCTGTTCCTTGCAGAAGCTGCAATTGGCATGCGTGGAAGAAGAACCAAACTCGATTTACGCAATGTGTTCTCTGGTCCCCACTGTATGTATTGTAAAAATATTAGTTGGACCAACAGACGTACTCTATTACTGTAGTTTATAATTCCGCCGTCCTTACAGAAAATCACGTTCGACTGCGATTAAGGCGCAATTATTGATTCGCAATGGTGAGAATGGTACAAAGTTCCTGATAACTGAGGACGTACTTTGCAAATGCTACTCTGAGATTTAGAGGTTCGCATATAGAGCAATTTGTGGCGGGCCGCATCAAAATGGTCAATAGATAGATGACTCAAAAAAAAATTCTGATGCACAAGACTCTCTTGTAAGTCAGAGTGGCAAAGTGAGCCGGTATAAAATGATGTTTCTTCTGGCAGTCGTATACATTTAAAGGCGAAGTAAATGCGAAAAAACAAAGAAATTTATTATTCTAGAGCATTTCGAATAAACCTTGTCCCTTCCTTGGAACCGAAAAGAAACCCTTCAACTTCGGACTGCTCCACTACCGGTACCATCAGTCCACTGTGCTATGTTAGACCAAAAGCAACGGGACTTAGTATTTCATACTTTTATATTCTCCAGGGTAGATTTACAAATCTGCTTTCTGTAACAAATTGTGGATACTGAAAAATGTAAAGTCTGCAAACAAGAAGTACGCTGTGCAGAATTCCAGTCGCTTACGCAGGCAATGATGGACGAAAAGTGAAAGATAATGCAGATCAACTCAAACGTTTTAAGAGAAAATTGACTTATTTGACACAGAAACATTTTTCGGGAAACTCAGATAGGCCCTATGTAATTCATTCATTCTGAAGATAATCACACTACAAAATTGATTTCAATCTCTTAAACTATACTACATCTTTCGAATTGTGAGAAAATCGTTACTTGAACACAAAAGGAAAACTGTCACGAATATCGAATGAACAGTAACTAGCTCAAAGAAAAAATATCAAGAAACACCCACCATTTCCACATTAAAAAAGTAGTGTAACTGGTTTTCCCAGAGTAGTCAACGTTAACTATTTTTCTACAACCTATTCATGGGCACTAATTTATTACATTCAATTACCTTGAATGGGTTGTGTATTTCGTCATCCATATTGCTATCAGAGTCTACAGCGAGGCTCATACAAAAATCGCAATACGAGCACACGATTCGTGTTACATGGAATCCAATATTATGCAAGTGACATTATTACTGCATTTTCTGTGATTTCTCTATTATTGAACTCACTATGATATCTGTTGTTATTTGCTTTTTATTAGAAATAATAGTGCAACATCGGGCAAATTAAAAATTGAAACAAATTTTCCTCTGCGTCGTGAATCTAAGAATCCGTAGAAAAAGAATTTTATGATCTCTCATTCAACACTAGATTGTGTCTGACAAGTGAGTCTAAAGGGCAAAACCTTTACGGCTGCAAAATTCTGAAGTTAAGCCGCTGTGATACTTTTTTTATGGCATGAGGGTCGTTTCTGACAAGGTATGAGTCGACCAAAGCCATTTATATTATTTTTATTTACTGAGGCAATAAGTTTGAAAAATACAATAAATATGGTCCAAAACCACGAAATCATTAGGTCCAAAATTGAAAATGAACAACATTATATGAAGAGAGAAAGGGAACCCAGAGGAAGAGAGTGAAAGGAAAATGAGCATGATGGAAGGCAAATGCCTACTTTACGTAGCCTTAGTGGGCTTATTCGCAAACAATAAATAATAACAACAGTCATACATGCAGCTTTTGTCGAAACTTGCGTGTGATAAATCACCATCACTTCATAATAACAACAGTCATACATGCAGCTTTTGTCGACACTTGCGTGTGATAAATCACCATCACTTCAATGTTTAAATGCAATGCGAAGCAATTAATAATATAATCTTTAAAATTACACAAAGCCATCAACTACGCAAACTTGCGGAAAACAATATAAAGACAGCGTTTCGAACACCCCATGTCAAGGAAATTGGCGGGCAATTAGAACGGAGAACTAGCGGAGTTTCAGTTTAACCATAGGACTACATACCCCACTTAGCAGCCGTGTGCAACAACAGATATGTGAATAAAGACGCAATATCTGCTAAGAAATATCGTCAATAATCAACTGAGTATCATACTAAAACCGACATAATTTTTCTTATATTTCATGCCTGCTGACGGCTGCCATCCGATCTGCTATTAGGCCATGAGATTATAGTAAACATCAATGGAGAGAATGTTTAAAACTCTACATTTAAAAACCTGTACATCCTTAAAATTACTGTTATAGACACTTCGTCGAGTTCATTTCTTTTCTTCTTTTGCAACCACAAATCGCGGGAAATTCTGTTTCAACAGACTAGAAAAGTATAAACACACTCATCAAAAGTTATCGCCGAACTCTCCGAAACATAAACGTTCATTCAGAGCAAGTTGCCCCTAACAAAATAATAACTTACTATTTTGAACGGAGCGCTATACCTACAAACAATGCAAAGCATAATTTAGGTCCTCATATTACTATGAAAACGTTTTCCTAAAACGCATACAATATCGTGGCAAAACAAATATCGAGCAAGAAAAACAAAGACAAAAGATTTACTCTCACCTCCGTCTTTGTAGGCATCCAACACAGCTGCCACAGCACAACAACTAACTTACACTGCAACAATGAACTTTATCTTCAGGTGCCGGGTGCCAACCAAATAAAGAAAAGCACACCGTACCATCCAAGTAAGTGCATCAGAGAGAATAACAACGTAAACCGTTTGTGTCAAAGTTACTTGTACGTTCATTTTTATTTCTGCATAATAGTTTACTACTACAAAAAAGAAAAGCATTCTAACAGTTACCTAATGCAAATAATTAGTAGTGATTATCAGTAAAGGTATCATTTTTTAAGTAGGTAAGTTATTATACAAACATGATTTCAGACAGATTCTTTTTCCCCGTCACTGTATTTCGCGATTCCTTCGCCTATCAATAGATGCCTCTTCATCACGTTTTCTGCAGAACAAAATGTCTTAAAGAAATCAATACGAAATACGTTTTTTTCATAGCTGAAACTGAAGTATTTCCCAAGACAGTTGTAATTGGTTAGTGTTTAGACACAATTATAATAGTCATTCAGGGTAAGTTTTTATTGAACAGGGTAGATTTGTACCACTTAGTATTTTTGTTTGAAATGGCTGGCGTTCCATCTACTGGCATCATTTTGACTAAAAGTAACGGTTTTATTACCTCTGTTGTTTTAGGACAAAATGATGCCAATAGGTGGAACACCAGCCATTTGAAACAAAAATAGCAATGGTGCAAAGATAACCTGATTGGTAAAATGTTTCCCTGATAAACTGCACAACACCTGTCGAACTGTTCTCTATTGCTGCATATTCTCCCCACCTTACCAGTTCAATGCAAAGTCTGGACACAAAACTCAACATAATTCTAGCAAACCGATAAAGCATTTTGATGCAATCTGCCCTCTATCAACGGTAAACATCAGAGACAATGCAAGTGGCAGTGCCTAGATTACTAAAGGAATTAGAACTTCTTGCAGAAAAAAGAGAACTGCGCCAAATCTTCAAGGAAAATAATGTCACTGCAAGCATGCATACTCATCACAAAATACACAAAAATTTTATAAAAGATCATAGAACAGGAAAAAAGAATGCACAATGACAGGTATATAAAAAAAATTCTAGCTACAAGTAAAGTAAAAGTTATGTGGGTAAAAAAGGAAAAAGGCAAGAATATCAATGACAATTTGTCTTTGTTACATGACACTAAAAAGATTACTGAACCAAGTGAAACAGCAAATATCAATGTCTGTGGACCATGTAAGCAGGGACGGAAGAGACAAGGCTGTCACATATCTAAAACCAATGTACTCAGTAGGAAGTCATGGCATACCCAGTAGAATCTTGCAGCTCTCCCGTCAAAATATTACTGACCATCTCAGCCATGTATGTAACTGTAATTAAGAGATGAGCATCCTTCCTGATCGGTTAAAAACATTCAAAGTTTTTCCAGTATTCAAACCTGGTGATGAAAATATAGTGATAAACTATCACCAATTACAATAACATCCCATTTCTCGAAAGTATTGGAAAAAATAGTGTGCAGTAAGTTAATAAACAAAAATAAGAGTATTAGTTCTCAATAAGGTTTATGAAGTAAGAAATCAACTTAGATGGCAATTTATGAATGCGTAACTACTGTTTTAAAAGCTATTGATAGAAAACAGCAAACGGCAAGTATATTTTTACACTTAACTAAAGCTTTTGACATGGTAAACTGCACAACTCTTCTAAACAAGCTTGAGTACTATGGGATTTGCAAATGGACAGATTCGTTCATTTCCCAGTAACCACACACAAACAGTTGGCATGAGACATAAAGATGAAAAAGCACTAATAGTCTCAGAATACCTGTCAGAAGAAGACACAATCACCGATGGAGTATCTCAAGAGTCAGTAACGGGACCTCTTCTTTTCCTAATATAAAGGGTGACTCAACTGCCTGTACCACTGTCGTTTTATACAACCTGCAATGTTATAGCTGGCCTTCATAAGCCATGAGTGAGATATTCATATTCTCTCACTTGCTATATGCTGAATATTAGTCCTAGAGAAAAAACGAGCAGGATCTTTTTTGTAAGAAATTTAGTGTAGTTAAATTTTTTACTGGGAGACATTTTTGCTGGCGACCACAGCTTTTTGAAAATTTGTGGTAAGATCTTATGGGACCAAACTGCTTACGTCATCGCTCCCTAAGCTTACACACTACTTAATCTAACTTAAACTAACTTGTGCTACGGACAACACATATATCCATGCCGGAGGAGGACTCGAACCTCCAACAGGAGGAGCCACACAGACCGTGACAAGACACCTCAGACCGCATGGCTACCATACGTGGCTCCACAGCATTAGATGTTATTCAACAAAAACATACAACAATGACCTTCAGACGTGCCTCCACCCCACACTCGCCCTCACCAGTCAGGACTTGTAGTGTGTTGTTCTTGGCACTCTCCCGTACCACTGTACAAAAATTTTTGACTATACAAACTATTCCTGATATTTGACCATTTTTGTTCTCTATTGATTGGGCTATTATAACACCAGCACAGCCGGATACTTCGTTAACATTATTAATTTAAATGTGCCCATGAGGGTAATGAATGAAAAATGACTTTGTAAAGGTTACACTAGAACTAACTGTGTTGATAGTTCAATCCAAATTTAATCCTTATGAGCCCAATGTTTTTGTAGTCAGAAAACCTAATGAATACAATAATGAAATTGTCAATTTTATGCTGTTAAAATATATAAAAGTGTTTGGTAAATGTCAATTTTACAAACTGCAAGTGCTCGACTAAATCGGTGGTGTTACAAGGCCAGTCACTGAAGACCAAACAAGGTCAAATGTGGGAAAATAATTCATGCAGTCGCACATATTTGTGGTAGGAGGCAGTGTCATGAACAACATGCCGGAACTCCAGACCAGTGGGGGCCGAGTGAGGGAGTGGGGGTGTGTTAGAAGGTCGTTTATGTATGTTTTTCTTGAATAATTCAAGATCTACAGCTTCTGGCGAAAACATACCCCAGTGCAAAATTTTACTACATTAAATTTCCTACAGAAAGATCCTGTGCATGCAGTGAACAAGAGAATATGAAAGTCTTGCATATGGTTTATGAAGGCCAGCAGTAACATTATGGCTTGCATGAAGTGACAGCCATAGGAGTAGCTGAATCACCCTGTATACAAATGATATGGATGTGCACATTGAATCACACAAAATAATTCTGTGTGTTGATGATATACTAGTATTAGTGAAAGTACCAAAAAATGATGAAATTCAAAATCAACTAAACTACGTAAACTGGAGGCGGGGTGGGGTTAGAGAAATGAAAGGGAAGGGCTATTGATGACAGTTACGTCGGGAATTTATGTGGAATTAGTAGCGACAAGTGAAAAAGTGTGGCAGACTGGGATTCAAACCCAGGATCTACTGCTTACTAGGCAGTTGTATTAACCACTGCACCACCCAGACACAGTGTTTATTGCAATTACATGGACTATTTCATCATTCCCCTTGGGCAACCCACATCCTCACCTGGTGCCACCTATCCGCAGTCCCCCATTCATGTCCTCCCTGCTCACTATTTTGAGTGTCCCATAGGAGGTTAGTTTTAATTGTGTATTCAAATTATATGAACATCAATTATATGGACATGTCCGAAAGAATAGACACCATGCAATCATCTAATAGAAGTAAACTTTGTTACAGGTCAACTAAGTAAACAGTCAGAAATGAACTAGCTTATAATAAATAACAAAAAACAGCAGCATTAAATTTCCATAACTGTCAAAATGACACCTTGCACTATTCAGATACTACCATCAATTAACAATGCATTATGAATAAAGAAGTAACAACATTTCTTGGCTTATAACAGTATTAGAAAAAATAGTGACTTAACATGATCACAGCATTAATTAAAAGGTAACTTGCATGTACTCCCAGCCAATACAATTTTGTATCAGAAATGTACATGTTATATGGGAATAAAGCTATTCAATAAGTTGCCAAATGATATTAAATATTAATGCTTTTGAAAGATCTGTTAGAGTGTATCTGCAGTACGTCTGCTTGTATACAGTAGGTGAATACTTGAACTATAGTAAATGCACAGGTATGTATAACATTGTAATGTATAACACGTAGAATTACATATAACCTTGAGAACTGTTTGTTATCTCTAACATCTAGTTTATATTACGGAAGCCCTAAAGGCTGTTTTCTATCAGACATCCAGCTTAGATAAGTGAAGTTTGATGCAAGATCTTTGAATTATCTCGATGGTAGTATAACTGGACTGTGTTACGGTGTAAATTATCTAATGAGGAGGAGATAGACCTCGCGTTTGAAGTGTTAACATATAGGGATTTAGCAAATCAGTCTGTTTGTAACTCAAAGGAGAAGCCTTTCCTTTTTTATACTTTTGAAGCAAAGTGGCACAGTGGGACTCAAATTTGGAAGGACTGTGATCCAAATCTCTGTCCTGGCTTCCATATTAATTTTTCTGAGGCTGCTCTAAATCACTTAAGCAACAACCAAAATTGTACCTTTTGTACTTTTGAAAGGGACATGGTCAAATTCCTTTTGTAACCCACCATTTACCACATTCCTAGTGAGCTAGTCATTGACAGGACAACAAACCCTTATCTCGCTACCTTCCAACTTTTTTTTTATTACAGTGAAGTCAGGGCCTTTTTAAGGCCCACGTGACACAAATGGATGCTTGATACCACAGTTAGTACCAAAAACTGGCACGAATGGAAGTATACAATAATAGGGGCAAAAATTTTTCAGTACACTTGTGGCAAACATAGCAAATGTGAGGTAATTGTGAATGTTTCATTACAAGCCATCACTGATATATTGTCCAGATTAATATAAATATGTTCAAAATATAAACTTTTTGACCAAGACCTCATCTAATTGAGTTCAAATTTCACACAAGGCCTACCTTAACAAGAAATGCAATATTGTCTCATTACATTACATGTTACTATTTACCACACACTTGTACCTACTGGAGGTATTCCACATTTCATCCTCACTTTTGGAGACAATAACCTACTGCACCTGTCTCTGGAGAGGGTTAAGAATGCTTTCTAATGCCCCGAGATTATCTCGTAAATTTTGACAGAATCATATTATTTGCTGCTACAGTTTTTCACATGTATCAATCGCTCTAGTTACTTAGTACTGATGTCAATGTGTTAATCAGCTACTATAACAAGGCTTTGATTTCCCAATGTCATACCCACAGATTAAGTCCACTCTGTCTTGACATTTTGCCCATCGAACCTAAAATAGTTTTTAGTATCACCCCTCCCAAACTCTGCAATATCCTGCTAAGACCTAATGATCCTTCTGCATCCATTTCCCTACCATATGGATACTTCTCCTGTGAATGTCCCCACTGTAAGACTTGCCCTATGCACCCTCCTATCTCCATTTATAATATCAAAGGGAGAGCCATCTGTGAAATACACATGTTGTGTACTAGTTGTTATGTCAACACCGTTTAGCATTCTACATTGATATGACTGCCATGAAGTTAACAGTTAGGATGAATGGGCATAGACAGAGGGTATACTGACAACACATAACATCCTGTTGTAGACATGGCAGTTGTGATCTCGGTGTCTGTTTCACCACACGTGCCATATGAATTCCTCCCCAAGACACCAGTTTTTTAGAGCTCCAAAGGTGGAAACTGGTGTTACCAACATGTCCTTGGTTCTTGCTAACATTAATGTTAATTATTTTCTTTGATTTTCTTGGTTTAAGCATTTCTTCTCAATAACTATTCATTTCTTAATTCCTATTTGGTTTCCACTTTTATTAACTCTTGCATGGCACCTTGTCAGTAATCTCTGTCTTTTTTATTACCCTACCTTCCACCTTTAAGCTCTTAAGTTTTCAAATGACGTTCGGTGCAGTCCTCAACAAGTCTTTCTTTCTCCTCCCATCCAGATACACTCCACTGGGTTCTGAGTGCCTTTTTCAAACTATCCCCATTTCCTAAACCTTGGAAGTCCCTTTCCTTTTCCCTTTCAACACTTCTGTTAAAAGCAGCAGCCACTAGCTTCAAAAGTTTGCATATTTCTTTAACCTTTATGTGTATTTTCTCCTGTCACCAGTTGGCGAGTAGATTTTTTATCAATCCAATTATATTGTATTGTAAGTCTGATACAATCAGTCTGGCAATAACAGGTGACTGATTAAGATGTAATAATAACTAATAAAACTGGTATTAATAACTGATTGTGTATTTAGCTTAGTATCTACTGATAATCTACCATGCTTAATGGGCAGACAACACAAGTAGGAAACATCAAAATCTTTCCATACTGAAAGCTAATCTTATGTCTAACTGGATCCATAAATAAATCACTGAATCTTGCCATTTCAAGTTACAGCCACCAACACAGATTTACTGGTCTATGAGTCTTACTTTTGAAGTGGACATAGCTACCCAGTATTACCCTTTTGTTATAGCTGATTTTCATTTTCAAGAATAGGCACTAGTTGATGCAGTTCTATAATCTAGATGTTCCAAGGATATCCAGACAACCAGTCTAGTGGAGCAGACATTTTTAAAGACAGCCACTGTCATATGGGGCTGGAACTGATGGCAGGTGACGTGTCCAGCACAAAAAGCGAATCTATCAGCACAGTAGTGGTTAGCTTTGTCTTTACAGGATGGGGGCTTCTGTGATGAGGCAGTCGAGAATGTTATCTCAAAAGCTTGGGAGTGAAATGAGGTGCATTATCACTTAGTTATTACATTTAGATGGATGCAGCAGATGAGATGTTCCCAGAAAAAATGATGAAATTTAGTTATTGAAGTAATGTCTCTCAGCTGAGCCAGTTTTCATTTATAATTATGCATTTGTTCTATCAGGAAGTGATGGAAGAATTGGTAAATGTAGGAACTATAAAGGTTGCCCCTAAAAAACACAGACAAGTCTTAGTATGTTGTGTGGGAAGGCACACTGATTTGGTTTTCAAGAAGGAACACATATCCGCAAATGCATGGGTTTGACTGTAGGGAGTGTTGAAATCTGAGAAGTGTGCGTGTTCCACTTGCGTAAATAAACCCAACATGAGTAGTACATTGCGCTGCCTACATTACAAGTGGGCTTTGAACTGCATACCACCTTTGGCAATGCAAGCGCCTGCATCAGCAACGTTGAGCGTCATGCCCATAAGCCAATATGTATGGTTGCCTCTGAAGTATTTCAATTGCTCTGTGAACTCGAGCACCAAAGTAAAAGATGAAAGGCAACTTGTAAGAAGCCATAATAAAGTTCCAGGTCCAACCATGTTATAAACCTGCATAGTACCAACTTTTATATCATTTTTTAAAAGAAAAACACCTAAATACCGATATTTTTTCTTCTCCCTAAGAGCTAGGGAGGGCCCGAGCCCCCCCTTGCCGCTGGGTATGAGTATCCTTGCACTTACTCTGTCGTATGCAGCAATATAAGCTCCCTGATTCAGTATAAGGGCTCCACAGCATGGATATCACAAAAGTAAAATCAGAAATTTGTCTGACAGACTCACTGATTTTTTCTTTTATTTTTTTTTTCCTTCCTTCCCCAGCACCATTCAGCCCCCCTGTCCATAAGAACAAAAACCCACACTCACCTTGTGATTACTAACCAATTAGAATTTTACCTACTGTATCCAAAGCATGAGTCATATTGTTCCCTGTTGACTGACAACTAAAGCACATTCAACTTACACAACAAACTTCATTTATGTTTGTGCAAAATCCAAAGCACAGCACCAGTTAAGTTACATGATGACCTCAAATATACAATAAAGAACTGTGAGTTCACCATATTGAAATTACTAGACTTCAGCAAAACAATTGATATGGTCCACTCTGGTAAACTGATCACAAAAATATGATGTCTAAAATTTTCTTGCAGTGCATTAAATTGGTCTGAGAGCTACATGAGAAACAAAGAGCAGTAAGCTGTCTGTGGAAATGAAAAGTTGTGCTGAAAGCAAGTTTTCTCACCACTGCCACAGGGGTCAGTCTGACGCGCTCTTCTGTTTTCTCGTGTGTCATTGACATCTTGTCAGCATTTTCCTGTAAATATCATTTCTACACATACGACTTCCAACCTTATTTCTATCTAGATCTATATCTATATTCTGCAAACCACTGTGAAGTGTGTGGCAGAGGGAATATTCTGTTATACCTGTTGTAAGGATTTATTCCCATTCCATTCATGTACGGAGTGTGGGAAGAATGATTGATTGAATGTTTCTGTGCATGCTGTTAATATTCTCACCTCAAGACATTTGTACTACCACCATCCAGATGGTCCACAGCTCGTGGTGTAGTGACTAGCATTGCTGCCTCTGGATCATGGCGTCCAGAGTTCAATTCCCAGCTGTGCTGGGGATTTTCTAGTGACAGAAATTATAACAGAGCTGCTGGGACAGTTGGATGAGGGTTGTGATTTCGTGCCGAAGATGGAAGGGGATTCAGCAGAAGTAGGTAGTTCGTGAACGAAAGAACTTCCTTACTGTTGTTTGTATCATTGAACTTTGAAGACACTAGTGTTGATGGCAAGCAAGGTGAATACACATCACATCATTTTTCATATGTTGGCTTCGTGCCTGGCCTTGCTGGAAGAAGCACTGATTGTGTGCCACTGCTGCATAGAGGGAGTCTCATGTTACATGCCCATAATGTGGATATCTTGATGTGACTGCTTCACTATGAATACATCTGACTGCATTTCCCCCAGGGGTACAGGGCAAGGAAGCCATTTGTTGATACGTCAACAGACGACATCTGGATCCCCTGCATTGTAGTACTGTGAGAGCAGCAGATTTCTGAGCTGCTCATTGATTCGGAATGCTCAGGCAGTGAACATGAATTCAACATCGAGGGATGACACTGGTGGCAGTGTCGTTGTCACTGCACTGATCAGCATAGACTGGACATCACATTATTGCTCAGCTGTTCACGATGGTGGCTGGTCAAGAAGGGTTTAAAAATGCATCTGCTTGAAGCTTGATTTGTGGAAATTTCTGTATTTGTGTGTCATGAGAAAATGTTCTGAAACAGAAGAAATGACTGAAGCTGTTGTTGTCAAAGTCAGTCAAACCAGAGTAGCTCCCCAAAGACTGGCCTCAGGGTGCTGACTTACGGAATAGTGTCATGGCAGCATCTTGCTGCCGCTAGGGGTGCTGGGCAGGCAAGACAACAACTGGCAGTGATCAATGAGTGGTTCCTTGTGCTCCGTTCTTGGCTCTAAGCACTGCTCAGGCATCCTGATATAAATCCTCCTCCAACCCCCCCCCACCCCCCCCCCCACCCCAACCCCCCCCCCCCCCCAGCAAAAAAAAGAGGAAAGAAAAGACGGTCCTAAGATGTCCATTGAAAACTGGCTGTATAACACAAATGTTGATTTATTTACTTCACTCGCCCATTGTCACCTGGTCCTTTATGCTATTTACACCTCTTTTTGACCTTACTAGCTCTTGGCTGAGTTTCTGTTCTGGCTGATTTTGTCCTTGTCAGACCTTTTTCCTGTTGGTGCAATTTCTATTGGTTTGAACCCATAAGTTTAAGGTTGGCAGGGATGAAATTTGGGAATTTGGGCAACTTTCTGCTTGAACTGGTATTAAGTAATACCTATTTTGGCTAAAATCATGCAGGTAGCTGAGGTTGAGGTTCCTATAGTTATGAGTTGTGATTATGTTCTGTAAGATACCTTTTTATATAGTCTGAAAGGTGCTCCATTGATATGCAGCCATTTTGCACAGCTAGCATTTTATCCATGGAGATGAGCAGGGTCAGATGTAATGTATTACTCAAGCAAGTCAGGTTTTCAGCAGATAGGATTTCAAATGTAGGTTAGTAGATAAATTAACGTGTGGATTCTGGTGGTGGTTCTAGTGATGACGGCGGTTAATCATAAAGATGATTCAGAAATATTTTATTGGTTGCTGTTGATTAATAATCATAGACCTTGTAGGTCTGTGTACTGTGCGCCACTATAACATCCTTGCTTGTAACAAGTAAGAGTGGATTTGCTGTGGATGTAACCAATGTAGACCTAATCTTTGGAAGAATTCTATTTTGTCCAATTATCTCTTTAGGACATTCTGTCACAGATTTCTGGAAGGGCAGATGATGATTGGCCTGGCTCAGCAACACAGTAATTCCTGCATAGAGAGAAATGCGTGGGACTGTCTGTTCATGGTCACTAGTAGCATTTCATGTACTTTCAGATCCACAAACATGTACAGGACTTCCCAGGCTACGGGCTAAGTATGGAGAGCCTAACACTCAAGTACACAGTCTCTGTAAGTTAACGGTATTTGTATATCAATTATCAGTCGGTGTACCTTTTTATGTACTTATGACTATGGCCATATCATAGTATAGTGAAAAATTCCTCTCGCATAGCTGTTATCAACTCTAATGGTATGAGTAATTCTGTTTGAATCTTACGTAACGGTTCCATGAATTAATCCGGAGGTAGTAGTATTGGTGTTAAATGACAGCAGTCTGTAATAGGATTTCCTGTAGTTTGGTGGTTTTTGTACATATGTTAGTAATACTATCAGTGAGAGGGTAGGAGGGATTTGCAATTGTTAGCTAGGTGTCTACATTATCCAAAAGCTACCCAAGTACACCCAGATCATGATTATGGTGCCTGCCGATGCCCAAATGTGGGACACAAGTGCTGTACCGAATAAGCATAGCTATCTGGTGTATTTACTACGTCCTTTTGAAGGCAGGGAAGCTGCATGGTGTGTAGTTCTACTGTTCCATGGTTACCTTCTACATCCTTTTGTACTCTGTGTAAGGCATGAATGATATTTCTAGGTCCTCTTTGTCAGCAGCACTCAAAATGGTTTTCAAGATTCGACCACCTGTGCCCAGCCAATGCCTTTCATGTTGTAGTTGTGGGACTAACACTGTAGTTTGGCGTAGTTGCCTCTGTAGCCATGTAAAAGGTGACTTTAACAACTGATACTCATCCTGTGTATCATTGAACCTTGTGTGGTCTTTCATAATGAGTCGTAATTTGCAAAAGGTGTCTTCAACTGCTGAATTTCATTCTCCTTTGCCCAAACATTACAATCCAATCTTTGGCTCCACTGACGAACTGAGATTATTATGTCCAATTATTGAATGAAGAATATTCCACTAGTTAGAGAGTGTACCTTGAGGGTTCTGTCACCCTACACCAGTACAGCACACTTATTATGAAGAGGCTTCCAATGTTCTTATTCCCCTTCATCCTGCACTCAATGCCTCGTGCTGGAACGGGTCCCTCCTGTCTTGGATAGAACTGTACAGTGCCCTAAAGGGAGAGGAAGTCCTACTGTTAGTTTATTATTCCTGCTCATGACCTAAGTGCATAATGATATGTAGGAATAATCATAGATCGCTAGTGTCACACAGCGGTATAAAATTGCTTCTGGTAATGTCGAAAAGTGAGAACTGAACTAGAGGCCAATAAATCTATTAGTTTTATAAGTGCTGTTTCACAGTCTGGAGTCAATTGAAACCTCACTTCTTTTTCTTAATAACTATACCAGGGATTTTGTAGTTACAGCGAATTTTGGAATACATTTTCTACAGAAATTGAGTAGGTGTTGATATAACTACAATTCCTTTTCTGTAGTGGGTGTTGAGAAATTTTCTATGGCATCAACAAGTCACAGACTGGCACATACACGGTTCTGGCCAGTAATATGGCTCCACTGAAGGATTGTTCGTAAAATGAAATGGCATTTCCCCAGGCTTTGAGTTAACCATGCTGCTTGTAAACAATCAAAGACTTGGTGTATGCTGCATGTAAACAATCAAAGACTTGATGTAAATACATTTTTTGCTCCAGGATAGCGTTGGAGAACACATGCATTTCTTCAGTTTTAATCCTTTCATTACATGTTGTAACAGACATTGGAAAGTAGCTGTCACATTATTTAGCCCAAAAGGCATATGGTGATGTGCTATCCACTTCATAGGTCCATACTCATCATAAAACAACATTGGCCTAGATATTAGGCAGTGTGTAAGCACCTGTAATTGTTTTCTTTTCTAAATAAAAGTGCTCACAATAAAACCTGTATGGTTTACTGCTTTTATGTCTTGACCTTGTAAGGTGACAAACACTTTTATTGGTAACATGAAAAAATAAACCATTCATGATTCTGACATGAATGTTGAAAAGTAAAGCCAAATCTTGCAGAAATAAAGATTTCTCATGATAGTCCAAATATGTGTGTTGATCATTATTGGGTTGATGTCCAGTTGGTGTCCTGGTCGGTGATGTGACCGCTGTCCTAGCAGATGTCCTGGTTGGTGTTGGTCAGAGACCCCCGGCCTTGCTGGGTCAACGTTTGGTAGACGGTCGCTACTAATTGATGGGCTGCAGGCAGCAGCTGGTGTATCTGTGAATGCACTGTGCCAGATGGATTTCTGTGCAGCTCACATGACACATGGATGAAAAGTAGTGACATGAATTGCAGCGCTGCGGTTGACCGTGCGCACTGCTAGCGGGCAGTGGTAGCACCTCACGCAGAGCCCATTGGAGTCTTGCCTGAACTCCAATGAAAGCATATGTTTCTGTTGTCCTTCAAGTACACAGCAGGAAATGTTGCTGTTGTGGTCTGGTATGTACACAGCATGGGGTGTACAATCAGAGTCCATGACTCCGTGGTGTTGGTAGGAGACCCTAGGAGTGTGGCAGCCCGCTAGCCACAGATGTAATTCGTGGCGATATGTGTCTAGGCGAGTGGCCAGATACTACAACTGACATCTGATGATATCTTTGAAACAACAGCAGATGTGGATCAGGGGCTATTACTCTCTTTTACATCCCCATCTTGAATTTGTTGATATATAAACCCTACCACAATATTTTACAAATGCTGTGGGACTTTATACCACTTATTATGCACAAGCAACTAATTCCCAGTGGGAGAGTGATGTTGTGTTAGTCACATGGCTGGCAATGGTCCAGGAGCATCAAATGACTCAGTTATCGGCTGGTTCACTAAGGGAAGGAATAGGTCAATCACAGATTAGACTTTCAGCATTAAAAGGCTCAAGACCCCACATTTGCCAAATCCCTATACACATAAGAGTTAAGCTCTGGGAGAAAGATGTTTGAGACTGACCTCAGACATCCTGTTTTAGTCAGCTGGGCTGTTGATTTTAGAAAAAAATTTGAAAACCTAGCCTTTGTAACAGTAAATGTATAACATTTGAACAATGTTTCATAGCAGGTACTTGAACTTTGCCTATTGCAAAAATGTTCAGCAACAAAGAGCTAAGATAATCACCTTTAATTACAGAGAAGTAAAGATTAAGAGAATTAAATCAATAGAGTTTGTAATGGGAGCTAAATAAAATCAGATAACATACAATAAGTAGGAAGACAAAATTAACTAAAACCTGAATATAATGATTAGTTACAGATAGACAGAGCAGAAAGTAAAGTAAAGGAAAGGAAAGGAAAGCATAGGTTTTAATGTAAACAAGAAAACTAAAAACAATATTACAGATATTTAAGGAATTTCAGATAGCACAGTAAGACACGTTTTGAAAGTAAAGGAATGGTATTCCATGAAAATTATTCAATTCTATGCTGCAACATGATCACATTTTGATGACGAGGCAGAACACTGGACAGTATGCGCAGACAATGCCTTCACAGTGGATCTCAGCATGACAATCACAAGCAGTGCCAATAGTCACCCTGCCTCCAGTCCCACTGATTCCCCTCTCATCGCAGGGATTGGCTTACAAGCATGAGATTTTGAAGTTCATACGTGAGATTAGAGTTTTCAGTTTTCTTTGTAAGTTTCAGTTCAACCATCACAGTTTACAAAACTAGGGAAGCCAGGACAGCAGTTTTGACAGCTATTTGCCATTTTTCAATACTGATGACTGTCCTCAAAACTGCCATTAACTTGTTCATTTAGAGGCTGGAGTACCAGTCATCATGTACGATATAACATTGGAATTCCAATGGTATTTTTAATCAACATCCTGAATTGATTCCATATATCATATTCAACAGTTGTAGCACTGTTAAACTATAAACACAAAGATTGTAAGTGTTACATTACTGATATACGTAGATCACTTAGAAATGGTTTATAACAAGAAACAAAATGCAAACCTATTTGCATATTCCTTAATTCACCCTTCTGAACTCTCATCTTTACATTACAGTATGGCAAGCATTAAAGGAAGGAAACATATTCTACAGTATACTGTAGAACAAATAGAATATTGTGCTTTTCATTTATAATTAATGTTCCTACAATTTATATAACATGATTTGACCTTTGAAGGGCTGTGAGGAGCAGACCACAAATATTACTTTTTATTTATTCATTGTCTTTTTTTGTATATAGTCAGCAACTGGTGACTTTTGCAAATGTCATAGCACTTTTATACAATTTTTGTACAAACAGTAGGAATTTGCAATTCACATTTACAAGAAGCCACTTATGGGTGACACACTTGGCAATATATATTTCATAATGCAACATACAGTTGTTACATAGTATAGGTATCCGAATTTACAGCATGTTGTTACAAAAATAATATATATTACAATCACCTCAGAATAGTACATCATACAGATAGAAGAGTAAGGCCTACATTTAAGAATAGCTACACTTTAATATCAGTATTCATTCAATAAGTACAAACATTTGAGAGTTAAGAATGATTTTAATTCCCTTTTGAATTCTTTACCTCTGTGGCATCTTACAGCACTTGGCAGTTTTTAATGTTTGTTCAGAGACTAAATTTGATAGTTTGCTAATTAAGTGCAGTGAACTGCTGATTTTATTGCATACAACATTGATATGTTCTACCCATCTAAGATTTTCGTCTAGGTATATCCCCAAAAATTTACATTTGTCAGTGTCTACTTTTTTGATCCACTTATATTATCAATACAGGTTTGGTATGAATTACCAAGTTTAAATGGTAATAGCTGGGATTTGCTAATATTGACTTTTAGACCTTGATCACGGAAGTAAGTAGTCATTTCACTTAAGCCATCAGTTGCAGCCAATGTCAAGTCATTAGTTTCTTTGCAAAAGAACAAAAGTGAGGTATCATCTGCACAACTTACTAGTTGGGAGTACAGAGGTGCCTCTAAATCATTAATGTAGACCAGGAAAAGGAAATGGTTCAATACGGAGCCCTGAGGTACATCTTGTTTTACTGTTTCATAGCTGGATTGGAAATGTTTGATCTGACCATTAATTTCATAACCCAGCTTTGTACACTGCTTACAACTGGTTAGATAAATGATCAGTAGTTGTAAGGATGTGGCATTTATATTGTAAGTTTTCAGTTTGCTTAGTAGTAGCTATAGCCTTAGAGGTCAGAAGTTGATGTCTGACTAATACCACTTACTATGACAATATTTTTACTGTGATTACACATATGATGGCATAAAAATGTTATGTGGAGATTTTAATGGAAGAATTCTTAAGTTGTGGCTATTAAATAAATCATTAGAGATTTATTGCAGAGGGAATGTTTTTCAACAAGCCTACATTTGTATCTCCATTTATAATGATATCCACTATTAAGACTCAAGAAAGTGTAATGCTAACTGGAAGACTGTCAGGGTACTGACCTTGAATGCAAAAATTAAGTGTTTGTCTTTGTACACTTATTTACATGAACTTGAATGGTATTCTCCCATTTCTGCAATGTGCAGACAAGGAGTGGACATTACAATATGTGACTAACAGGTTCAGTGCCTACTTCCAGGCAGCTTGCTGCAAGAAGTTTGATATGTTCGATTATACCTGTGGTGCCCTGTTGTAAGGTGATGGACTGACCCATATTCCCAACACATATCATAATTCTGTAGCAACTAGAATTTTGAAAGATTCTTAAACAGGATCACTGAAGGAAAGGGGATCAACGAGATACAGTATTCTAAATGATATTACGTGGGTATGGAAATAGAGAAGTGATATTTGGAGTGAGAAGGAATGGCCAAAAACATAATTTAGTTTGAACAATTAATTCCTCTGTTCTGAAAGAATGAAAGTGGGATATTAGCAAAGATAGGTAATTATGGGTCATTTAAATGAGAGTGAAAAGAAGAATAGCAATAATTTACAGAGCTGAAGCTGCCAGTCTAGAAAATAAATGAAAGAAAATAGCTGCAAGATAAGCATTCAAAGCAACATTTCAGTTAAAATATTTGCTATTGTGGCACTGACTGAAATATTTAGGATTAGGAATTAAGAAGCAGAAACAACCAAATGGATGGCATGTGTTCGCACTATACTCAAAGAAATGAGCAATCATCACATTGCTATTATGAAAAACTGAAATTATGCTACAAGTAGAAAAATAATATTACCTAAAATTAACTATTCATTAAAGTTGAAAGTAACATAGCAAGGACAACATGACAGGGGAAGTGGGACTCATGAGTAAGATAATTTCAGAGTTAGTACTTATGCAAATAGTTTTGCTGAGGAACAGGGTAATACTCTAGTCTAGTAACTAAGCAAGCAGTACGGAGTTTAAGTTTTGAGTCATACAATTATTATTTATTATTCAGTTCTGTCATATTGTCACCATCTTGCCAGCTGCAGTCTTTATGATTATCCAGCCCTCCTGCATTCATACTTACGTAAGTCAAGCTGGGAGATGCTGCTCCTAAAAATTTATACACAATTCTGTGTGAGATCTACTCACAGTGTTATACCTGTCTTGGTAAAAATTTTATACTCTTTTTGGCAGAAGATGAACTTGATAATTATGGGCTGAACTTTTATAGTGCCTGATGCTATTCACCCCATCTGAGACTCTTGCCAATGTCCATTTGCTCACATCCATGCCACACTCAGTTGTGGAATAGGGGCAAGAGGAAGTGGGGAAAGACTGGCAGTGCAAGAAGGAATACCCAAAATGTTATTCCACAGCTGACTCAACCTACATGATGTCTTCTTCCATCCTTATGACATCCCTGTATGCCTTATGAACAGCCCAGAAGCAAGACCAATCTCATACACAGATTTAGATTACAACCTCCTGCTGCAGTACAATCTGATGCAAGGTCCTGTGTGAAAGTAGACATGCTATACATCAGTGCCCTTTAATTGCTGTGCAGCGTTCTATGCAAGTATGAAAACTAATGAGCAGTATACTGACATGACTAGCCACCACCGAACTGTGACCAATTGCAAATTGAAACAACCATTTTACTAAACTAACTGTACAAAACATGAGTCACCTCAATAGCTGCTTCAACATTTGCACCATTTCACTCCTCATCCTCTGACTATTGAGATGTAACTGTCCTGTTATGAGAGCTGTATAATGAAATACATGATACCGGATGTATACAAAAATTCACTTTTTCAAGTGAAGTACATGAGACATTGTTTTTTCATTATGTTGAACTACATTTGCTATTACATTTGTTTTTGTCACACACTGTAATTGACATTTAATATCATTTAAGTTAATTTAATGACCTGCATAAGCCCAGTGTAGCCATGTATGGAAGTGATACATGGACGATAAATAGTTTGGACAAGAAGAGAATAGAAGCTTTCGAAACGTGGTGCTACAGAAGAATGCTGAAGGTTAGATGGGTAGATCACTTAACTAATGAGGAGGTATTGAATAGGATTGGGGAGAAGAGAAGTTTGTGGCACAACTTGACTAGAAGAAGGGATCAGTTGGTAGGACATGTTCTGAGACATCAAGGGATCACCAATTTAGTATTGGAGGGCATTGTGGAGGGCAAAAATCATAGAGGGAGACCAAGAGATGAATACACTAAGCAGATTCAGAAAGATGTAGGTTGCAGTAGTTACTGGGAGATGAAGAAGCTTGCACATGATAGAGTAGCATGGAGAGCTGCATCAAACCAGTCTCAGGACTGAAGACCACAACAACAACAACATTTGATAATGTGGGCAATACAAGTTTACATGGATTGAAAGATAGTGTCTGACAATATTATGAAGAAGATAGTTGTTACTCACCACATAGCAGAAATGGTGAGTTGCACATAGGCACTACAAAAAGACTGTCAAACAAGTAGGCTTTTGCCCAAAAAGGCTTTCATTGCAATTACACACACACACACACACACACACACACACACACACACACAAAAATCACCATAGTCTCTGGCTGCCAAGGCCAGACTGCGAGCAGCAGCGTATGATGGTAGAAGCAAGCTGGGTGGTGGGGCTAAGGAGGAGGCTGGGGTGTGGAGGGGGAGAGATAGCAGGGCAGGCAGGAGGGGGAATGGTAAAGTACTGCTTGTGGGAGCATACAGGGATGAGGTGGAGAGAGGGTAGGGCAGCTAGGTGCAGTCCGGAAGGTAGATGGAAGGCAGGGGGGAGGGGAAGCAGCAGAAAATGAGAGAAGTAAAAAGACTGTGAGTGCAGTCGTGGTATTCCATTGTTTGGAAGATAGTGTTTCATTGCCTAACTGGAAGACACATTTGGACCTATTCATAAGTAAGGACATCAGATCATCATAATGAGACAAAATGAACAGGATAAGTAGTGCAGGAATGGGAACAGGGAAGGGGTAGTTGGATAAAGGACAATGTCTAATGAAGGTTGCGGCCAGGAGTATAGCTGGAACATAGGATATATTGCAGGGACAGTTTCCCATCACCCAGCTGGCTTCTTCCATCATGCACTGCTGCTCACTATTTGGCCTCAGCAGCCACAGATTGTGGTCATGTGTGTGTGTATGAGTGCCCATGTGTGTGTGTGTGGGGCAGGAGGGGGGGGGGGGTCTAATTCTTCTGATGGAGGCCATTTTGGCTGAAAGCTTCCTTGCTTGACAATCTTTTTGTTGTACCTGTCTGCAGCTCAGTATCTCCCCTCTATGGTAGTAGAAACTATCAAACAATGGAAAATCCAGGATGGAATGTAACAATGTTATAAGAAGGAAAGTTGCTACTCACCACATAGCGGAGATGCTGAGTCACATATAGACACAACAAAAAGATTTTCACACTTAAAGCTTTTGGCCAATGGTCTTTGTCAACAATAGACACACACACACACACACATACACTCAAATGCAACTCACACACATGACTGCAGTCTCAGGCAACTGAAATGGTTTCAGCTGCCTGAGACTGCAGTCGTATGTGTGAGTTGTGTTTGCGTGAGTATGTGTGTCTATTGTTGACAAAGGCCACTGACTGAAAGCTTTAAGTGTGAAAATCTTTTTGTTGTGTCTATATGTGACTCAGCATCTCCGCTACGTGGTGAATAGCAACTTCCCTTCTTGTAACATAGAAGAAACTGTCCTTTACATAATACTATCATTATTCCATTGTTTGGAAGATAGTGTTTCATTGCCTAACTGGAAGACACATTTGGACCTATTCCTAAGTAAGGACATCAGATCATCATAATGAGACAAAATGAACAAGATAAGTATTTTGACATTCCACATACTCCTTGTGTTATGTAATTATGGGATATACCAATTACTGTGTGAACCAAGGCATTTAAACATCCATTCTCCTTGTACTACATAGACAACTGGAATGGAAGGAAACCCTAAAATGTGATACAATGCTACCCTCTGTCATGCACATTACATTTTTTATGAGAATGTATATGTGTGTGTATGTACACAGTCTCACAAATTTGAAGGACAAAAATAATGAAAATCAACAGAAGTCCATTAGTTTTCAATCACGATTAGAATATGAACCTGTGAAGAAAGCAACGATATGACTTGTGGAGCAGCAACTATGTCTGCTATTTAAACAATGAAAAATCTGAGATTGGGCAATAACAATATGAATTAAGAAAGACTGCTACTCACTACACAGGAAAGGAGTTGAGCAACATACAGGCTTTGCAGTATCCTCGTCAAACTGTACAGTCTTGTACCATATGAATCAAGGGAGAGAATGTTGTCTGGTGGCCGGTATCTTCTTTCTACAACACAACTGCAAACATGTATTAACAGGGTTCTTTATTTACATAAACAGAAAGCTACTTATCTTTAAGAGTTGCGCTACAAGCTCTTTACTAGTAGTCCACATTAGCCTCACTGCTGGTGAAGTACAAGTCCTGCTCCACGATGAATGACAGACGCTGAACTAGAATGCAAGTTAGTGTGCCAGTGACTGAGCTAGTGACTGAGACACTGACTGACTGACCAGTCAGTGGTGGCAGCCTAAATATATGCGGTCAAGAGGGTGCTGGAGCCTTCTTGCTTGCGAGACTGTCTCCGGCCTCTCTCCTGATAAGTGCGCTTTATCCAGCACCTACTACTAATGTTCCCACTACATCTTTGCCAACCAGTGTGCTGGCGACAGTTTACACCAGCACATTCCCCTCCCCCACCCCCACCCCCACCCCCAAAAAATGCCACATTGTTGTCATGTAGGGAGAATGCAAACAACATAGAGGGAGGCAGCATGCTGAATGTAGAGATGATCCAGGAGCCATGACTGTAGAGGACAGCGTACTGTTGAGTGTACACCACGATGTGGCTTGTGAGGCAACAGGAACATCCTCCGGAAAACTGCTGCCAGGGCACACTCCAAGCCTGAGGACGTGTCCTGGGTGATGATCACGACAGCGAGACCATGTCCATCGGATTGGCGAGAGGGGACGGCGGGAGCAAGGGCACATCATCCATCCCCTCCTCCTGTGGTGCTCTGGTGGCACCAGGGGGTGGCTGCAAAGGCATGCAGTCCCGTTAAGCCATGAATCTGGGGGAAAAAAGAATCATGGGGCAAATGACACACAACTACCATTGAGGCCTGGGATCCAGTACATAAAGGAGCCAATGCGTTTCTGGATCATTCCTCTTTCCCAGTGCCCACAGTTGCTATAAACCCTGAAAAGAACAAGATCGCACAGTGCGAAGCTATACTTGCTGACCATTGATGGTGCCAGATGCTGAGATGGGTGTAGCAATGTCTGACGGCGGTGGCCATGCAGAAGTTCTGCCGGTGGTAGCCATCTTGTGGATGGGAGTAACAGATGGCGAGAAAGTGTTGCACTGCCTGTTCCCACATGTGGGTGGTGCAGTAAGCTTGGCCATCTGTTGTTTGAAAGTGCGCATGAAGCGTTCTGCTTCTCCACTGGACTGGCGGTGAAAAGGAGCACTTGTGAGATTATGAATGACATTTCGTTCACAAAACTGTTCAAAGTCACACGAAGTGGACTGTCATCCATTGTCTGACATAAGCACTTCTGGCAAACCTTCTATGCAAAATATGGAGGACAACGTTTGAACGGTGCTACATGATCTGGTAGAAGCCATAGGCACTGCAAATGGAAACTTGCTAAAAGAGTCTACCATTATGAACCAACGAGTGTTCCAAAATGGTCCTGCATAGTCTATGTGCACTCATTGCCGTGGCGCTTGAGTTTAGGCAAAGCTGAGAATGTCTCAGGGGATTGATTTTCCGTGCATGTGTGGTGGAGCAATCGCAACACATCCTTTTGCAATGCTTTGGGAATAAGCAAATGCAATTCTCCACTGCCATTTTGAACTAGAATCACACCTTGTTGAACTGGAAGATTATGCCGATGTGCAAAATATTGCCACACAACTGAGTTCTGGATACTGTTCAAGGGACGAAGCCAAGATGTACAAATGTAATGCAACAAAATCTTGAGATCTGGGTCCGCTTCCACGGCCTGTGCAATTTTTCTGTAGTGCAAGGGAAAAGTTTCAGCGATTCAGAATCCTGTGCATCAATTTGGCAACAAGATGTGGCAGATGCATCAAAATCAGAGTCTGGGTCAATCGGAAGGCGAGATAGGGCATCTGCATTGCCATGCTTTGCCATAGGTCTGTTGACAATGTCATACCGATACTGGGAGAGCAACAAAGGCCAGCATTGCAATTTTTGAGCAGAGCGTTTAGCAACCGGCCTTGATGGATGAAACAGGGACTGCAAAGTCTTGTGATCTCTCACTAAAAAAGAGCTTGCGACCACACAAATAGTGATGGAATTTGGTCACATGATAGAAAATAGTGAGAGCCTTTTTTTCTATTTATAAATAATTGCACTGAGTTTGAGTTAACAAAAGCAATAAGTCTGGCCTGTGCACCAATCCTGTGCTAAAGTACAGTGCTGATTCCGAAGGAAGAAGCATCGACTTGCAAAACTACCTGTTTGGCATGGTCAAAGTGGAGCTAGAATCACCAGAAGTGCTTGTGTCGGACAATGGATGACAGTCCACTTCATGTGACTGAACAGTTTTGTGAACAAAATGGCATTCATAATCTCACAAGTGCTCCATTTCACACTTTTCAAGATGACACTTTTAATTCTGCTTCTGACAGCACTTGAAAAAGTGTATACAAATCGGCAATGCGTTTCTCTGGTGTACGACCTGAGATGACAATATCATCAAGGTAGTTTGAACAAAATGGTGCTTTTGCAGTTAGCTGTTCCAAGTAACATAGAAAAATTGCGGGTGCTGAAGCACTGCCCAAGGGCAAATACAAATACTTGAACAGTCCTAAGTGTGTATTTACAACAAGCACTTTCTGCGATTCTTCATCCAATGGAATCTGTCAGTAAGCAATGCATTTTTGAGTTTCTGAAATGCATCTTGACGCTCTACAGTCCACACAAATGGTATATTTCCAGTCCACACAAAAGGTACATTTTTGTGACAAGCTATGCAATGGAGTAGTGATCTGAGTGGCATTTGGTATGAACCGAATGTAATATGTCATCTTGCCTAGCACTGACTGCAGTTCAGACACTTTGCAAGGAAAATGCGGGTTACGGATTGCACACCCTGACTTTATCACACAACCTAATTACTGTAATTCAGCTTGAAAAAACTCACACATTTCAAGATGACACTTTAATTCTGCTTCTGACAACACTCGAAAAAGAGTATGCAAATCAGCAATGTGTTCCTCTGGTGTACAACCTGAGACGACAATATCATCAAGGTAGTTTGAACAAAATGGTGCTTTTGCAGTCAGCTGTTCCAAGTAAAGTTGAAAAATTGCAGGTGCAGAAGCACTGCCCAAGGGCAAATGCAAATACTTGAACAGTCCTAAGTGTGTATTTACAACAAGCACTTAGTGATTCTTTATCCAATGGAATCTGCGAGTGGGCATCACACAAATCTATCTTAGAAAAGTAACGTCCTGCAGCAACCTTGTCCATGACTTCTTCACGGTGAGGTAATGGATAAGTGTCAACTGTGGTCTGTGGGTTGACTGTAGATTTGAAGTCAACACAAATGTGAATACGGCCAGAGGGCTTAGGCAACAAAACAAGAGGACTTGCCCACTGACTAGCTTGATTGGGAACACTTACATCATTATCTTGCAATTCTTTCAATTCACCCTGCTACTTTGTCTCTTAAGGCAGTTGGAACAGGGCGGGCCCGGAAAAACTTAGGCTGTGCATTGTCTTTCAATGTAACACATGCTACGAAGTTATTAGCTTTTCCCATTCCTTCTGAAAATAGTTCAGGAAATTAATTAAGCTGATACTGAAGGTACATTGTCTTGGATGCTAAGGCCAAACAAATCAAAGGCATCTACACCAAACATTTTCTCACCGTCTCTTGATTTCAACACAATAAAATTCACTATCCTTGAGGAGATTTGTAAGTGGCAGAGAAACTACGTTGTCCAAGCACTGGAATTTCTTGTCCATTGTAAGCAGTGAGGTACTAGCTAGATTTAGAAAGGCATGGTGACCCTAATTGGTCATACATGGCACAATTAAACAAAGTTACTGAAGCACCTGTGTCGAATTGAAAGTTCACACAACAGCCAGCAATTCATAATGAGACAAAACAGTTTGTTTGAACATTTTTGCACAGCACCAGAGCGAGGAGGCGGCACAAATGGAATCTTACTTTTGTCAGAACCTGTTGTAGGTTTTGAAAACACAACGTCCACTGCATGAGCACAAGCCTGTTTTTTTGTGGGAGCAGGCAAAATTGGCATTTTTGAGCCATTGCAAACAAACTGCTAGGACATGGCCTTTTTTTCCTACACGTGTAACATGATACATTATGTGATGTGCAATCCTGTCTTTTACAGCACGCAAAACATATATGGCAAGACTTCACAAACTTCACAGGCCTGTTTACCTCTCTATGTGGCTGTCCACATGGCTGTGTATGCGCTTGTTGTTGTGGCTGCTTGGAGTGGTCATGAGCAAGGGGCTAGTTGACCCGAGAAATGGGGGCCTGGTCAAACTTATCAGCCGCTATGGCACCCGAATCATATTGCTTTAAGATTTTGCAATACTTGGGGAAGTGATGAATCAGCGTACTCAAGGATCTGTTCTTACATTCTACTATATGGGACATAGAATGTTATTGCATCCCAGATCATTAAATCACTGTAAAAGTTCCCACAACTCCACTTAAATTTACACTTCCTAGTCATGCACCTTAATTCTGTGTACCACGGACAGTTTGTCTGATATGGCTTTTTCTGCAAATGAAGAAACTGCATCTACTTGGACTTGCTGGTCATAATATTGACTTAATGCAGCAAGTACTTGATTACAGCTGAATTCTTTTGGAGACACGGTTCTTGCATTAACCAGAACAGTGGGGACCCCACAATCGAAAGAAAGTATTGTAGCTTTACATTACCTTGAATACGATGAACTTAACAATGTGCTTGGAACTGTGTCAGGTATTTCAAGCCATTCCTTTCCTGTGTCATTAAATTGTTGGATCATTGGTATGCTGGTCAGCAGCACTCGCTGGGCTGGTTGGTCGGTTGGTCAGTTGCGGGGCTGACAACTTGTGCAGCCAGTAGTTGTTGTACCATCATCAGTAAGGCAGCAATTTGTTAGTTCTAAAACCGAAAAGCTTGTGTTAGATTCATCACATTGGCTGTCTGCGACTGAGGCACAGGGCAGGGGGTGGAGGAGGCAGGATAGCCATGGTTTACACAAACACTTTATAGCAAAAAAGCAGCCAAAAGCCCCTGCAAACAGAAATTTGATTAGTTCTGCAGCTCCCCACCTGGACTACATGCAATCACACAACAACTACTGAGCAAACAGAAATGAGCAACACTGCAAGCTAAAACACAAGAGAAGCAAGCAAAATCTCCAGCCAAGTTGATTATCTTCGATCTGCATTGAATTATCCCATCCTCGTCATCACTGTAGTATTCTCATCAACACTGTTGAGTCTTGTACTATGGGAATCGAGGGAGAGGATGTTATTTGATGGCCGGTATCGTCTTTCTACAACACAACTGCTAACATGTATTACAATGGTTCTAAATTTAGATAAACAGGAAGCTACTTAACTTTAAGAGTGCAAGTGTTGTGGTACAAGTTCTTCACGTTAGCATCACTGCTGGTGAAGTACAGGTCCTGCTATGCGAAGAATGACAGACACCAAACTAGAATACGAGTTAGTGCACTAGTGACTGAGCTAGTGACTGGGACTGAGACTGACTGACAGAATGGTCAGTGGCGGCGGCCTAAATACTTGCGGTCAAGAGGGCGTTGGCAGCGTGTTGCTTGCAAGACTGTCTATGGCCTCTCTCCTTACAGGCGTGCTTGATCCAGTGCCTACTATCGATCTTCTTGCTACATCTTTGCCTACTGGTGTCTGGCAACAGCTCAAGCCAGCACAGGCTTTTTTAAATGTCAGCTAAGCTGCTGGAGAAAGTCTTTCATCAGGTTTAGAAAACTGCGCACACATTCATACATGTACAAGTTGCACGTGCTGAAGCTCTCAGAGACAACAGTGGTCCTGTGTGCTAGAATTGTGCAAGTATGAAAGTGTGTCTCTCTTTTAAATCTGACAAACAATTATGTCTGAATATAATAGAGGGAAACATTCCACATGGGAAAAATATATCTAAAAACAAAGATTCTGTAACTTACCAAACGAAAGCGTTGGTACGTTGATAGATACAATAACAAACACACACAGAAATTTCAAGCTTTCGCAACCCACGGTTGCTTCATCAGGAAAGAGGGAAGGAGAAGGAAAGACGAAAGGATGAGGGTTTTAAGGGAGAGGGTAAGGAGTCATTCCAATCCCGGGAGCGGAAAGACTTACCTTGGGGGTAAAAAGGGAAAGGTATACACTCGTAAACACACACATAACCATCCGCACATATACAGACACAAGCAGACGTATTATGTGTTAAGGGTTAAGTTATAAATAAGTCTTAGAATCAGCAGTGCACTCCCTGGATAGAGTCAGGCCACAGCCCAAAGTTGGGCACTGGCCATTGGACTGCATGGCCACCAATTTCACAACCATGTCTGAGACAACAGGTTGCAAGTGCCAATGCTGTGCCAGTTTTCAGGAATTACAACAACTGGGTCATCGCCCCACCCCAGAACATAAGAAGCGACCCATAAACATAGACTTTACCATGAAATCAACATGGATAAACAGCATTTAATAGTGGCTGAACAAGCTTGTCAGGAGTTGAACTGTTGAGCAGTTATGCTATTTCAAACCAGTCCTGTTCAGTGCCACAACAATGATGTGGACGTGTCTACCACTGCCAGGACATGAATCGTTGCCAGCCGCATAAGCATCTGGGCACCAGGTAGCTCTGCACTTTGGCACTGACTCAAGAGTAAGACAGGAGGGTGCAGCCATCCCTACCCTTGCCAGTTTATCAACAGAAAACCACTACGCTCCAGGGCCTGGAGCCCGATGCAACCTGGTGTCCTCATAGCAACTGCGACCACCTTGCACCACAGAAAGGCATGACAGGTGCTTGTCTGCCACTGCCAATTCCGCTTCTGGTGTACCAGACACAGCAGCTGAATGCGCTGTTTCCCAGGCACCTTATATCCACCGTACACCGTGCTACCTTGTCTTCAGTGGCAGTGCTGGAATATTACAAGAAAACACTGAACTGTGCCGAAAAATAGAGCACAATCAGAAGAACGTCTAAGCTGAACAAATTAATGAAGAACTGTTGTCTGATCAGTGCTGGTTTTCCTGTAGTTTCTCCACACATCACATCTGTCTCGCAAACCCTACAATACCCACAGGAAATTCCAGCACATCTACATCTACAGTACATCTACATGGTTACTCTGCAATCACACTTAAGTGCCTGGCAGAGGGTTCATCAAACCATTTTCATACTACTACTACTATACCATTCCACTATGGAATGGCACATGGGAAAAAGGAACAACTAAACATTTCTGTTCGAGCTCTGATTTCTCTTATTTTATTATGATGATCATTTCTCGCTACATAGGTGGGTATCAACAAAATATTTTCACATTCGGAAGAGAAAGTTGGTGATTGAAATTTTGTAAAAAGATCTAGTCACAAAGAAAACTGCCTTTGTTTCAGTGACTGCCACACCAACTCGCATATCATATCAGTGACACTCTCACCCCTGTTGTGCGATAACACGAAACAAGCTGCCCTTCTTTGCACTTTTTCGATGTCCTCTGTCAATCCTACCTGGTAAGGCTCCCATGCCGTGTAGCAGTATTCCAGCAGAGGATGGACAAGTGTAATGTAGGCTTTAGTGGGTTTGTCCCATCTCCTAAGTGTTCTGTCAACAAAGCGCAGTCTTTGTTTTGCCTTCCCCACATTATTATCTATGTGGGCTTTCCAATCGAAGTTGCTCGTAATTTTAATTCCTAAGTATTTAGTCGTATTGACAGCCCTTAGATTTGTGTGATTCATCGTAAACCCAAAATTTATCGGATTTTTTTAGTACCCATGTGGATGACCTTGCACTTTTTTTTGTTTAGTGCCAATTGACACTTTTCGCACCATACAGAAATTCTCTCTAGATCATTTTGTAATTAGAATTGATCATCTAATGATTTTACTAGAAAGCAAATTACAGCGTCATCTGCAAACAATCTAAGGGTGCTGCTCAGATTATCACCTAGATCATTTATGTAAATCAGGAACAGCAGAGGGTCTATGACACTACCTTGACAACTGATAAGCAAGAATTATCCACACCTTACTTCTGTGCCATTTATCTGTATGTAACTTCCTGGCAGATTAGAACTGTGTTCAGGATGAGGGCATGAAACCTGGACCTTTTCCTTTCATTGGCAAGTGCTCTACCAATTGAGCTACCTGATCATGACTGTCCTCACAGCTTTACTTTCATCACTTCTACACCTCCTACTTTCCAAACTTAACAGAAGTTGTCCTGGAAACCATGCAAAACTAGCACTTGCTTTCTTCGAGGAGTGTAGTTTCAGTCTGCCAGAAAGTTTCATATCAGTACACACACACACACACACACACACACACACACACACACACACACACACACACACACAGGGTTGTGTTACATAACTTGTTCAACTGAACTGCATAATAATAATAATAATAATAATAATGTTTCTGAATGTTAAATTTAATACATTATATTGTAGTTTTGTGACTAGATCTGTTTTTACCCACAGCAAGGACAGCTGTGTAGTGCATGGGAGAAGGCGGAGGGAGCAGCAAGTGAAACAGGCAAGCATGGACTCCATATGTAGGGAAAGTGATAGGCTGTTCTTGGTGGCCAAGGCTGACACACATGCACATGGCCGGAAAGTTGGTCAGGTATCCAATTCTCAGGAAGCTGTGGGTTTCCAGAATGTTTCACAAACAACTTTGTGGCACAAGTAGGTCTTCTGTAGTGCAGAAGATGCTGTAAATGGCTTATTCACAGAGAAGACCCTTTTGGAAATCTTCATGATGAGGTATTGAAATACAGAATGATGTCACAAAGTGATGTTCTTGTTTGATTTCTGTAATTCCATAGTAAGTCCAGAAGTGTGTAAAATGGGATTAGAAGATTATCAGTACTTAAATAGTTAATGTTATGTAGCAGTTTTCAATTTCAGTATTGGGCTATAATCATAGCATTGTGGTGGTACATGTGAAGACATGGGTATGAAGTGTACTGCTTCGGCACACAGGCCATAGTAGCAGACAGATGGAGCAATGTTCCTGATTTTAGTATCCAACAGTGATTCGGATTTCTCGCCTAGCCTGAGCATCGATAGAGAGAACGTGTCAGAGATACTTGGGCTACAGTCGACAGCTGGTGCTTGCGCCTCCACAAGATGCAGCAACTGCGGCAAGAACGTGAGATGGTGCCCCTCTGGTGAGGGTCTACTGTTGAATACTGTGCCAAGACTCTGGCTAAACAATCTCTTGCTAGTTCCTGAAGCCTTTAGTTATGTGGCACTGACTAGTAGCATCTTGACCTTGCCTGATTTATGTCTGAGATTTGGATTACTCCATTGATTGCCGTATATGCTTAACATGACTTTTTTGCACTCTGGACTTGTTTGGTCATCCATTCACTGTGTCATTTACCTCCAAAACTGCCCATTTGGTTCTGCCAGTCTCTACGTTACTAACAGTGTGAGTAAACACAAACTGTGTTCTACCTACGTGGAATTGGACAGAAAAGGGGTGACAAAAACTCTTTCACCATGCAACTATTCCAGTGAAGCATGAATCCCAAGTTTCTCAAGATGTGGTGGTAGCAGCAGCAATTGCAACAACTACAACAGGAGATTTCCACCTACAACAGCAGCTCCTACAGGTACTGCAAAACCAAAAGCCAGCAACTGCATTATGCTCGTCTCTCCCTCCATCATTTGCTTGTATTGATGAGGCAAAAGAGAGTTGGGAGGTCTACTTATGTTGTTTTGTTCTCCAGTGCAAGGCAAGTTAAAAAAACTGACCCTTGAACATCACTGAGCTCGTAGTAAACTATATCAAGTGGTGCAAAGTTATGCCCACTCTCAGATCCTATTAGTTTTACTTTTCCTGATGTTTATAGTTTTCTGGCTGACTATTATGTTGATCAATCTCAAGTTGTTGCAGCTAGGATCTCGTTTAATTACTGCCTTAAGAGACATAAGCAATCCCACACAGCACGTGCAGCTGACTTACATAGCTTGACACACAACTGTGACTTTCCTGTTAACACACTGAATGCAGACTCCTTAACCTGTGATGACGTTATCTGTCTCACTCCTGATTAAGAAATTAGTGTGAAGGCTTTAGAGCCATCTGATCCTGCCTCGAGTGATGCGCTAAAAATTGCCAAAGCTCACGAAGTACCTGCATCAGTACTAGCTGTTTCACAATTCATCTGGTGTTAACCTTATTAGTAGTATTAGTTGCCACCGAGCTCTACAATCAACTGGTGACTTCCAGTCAATGTCGTCACGGATTTACCGAGTCCAGCAAAATGGGATCCAGTAGTTAGCAATCCCCCCATTCTCATCGTTGGTAGATGTGCATGAAAGAAAGCACTTTGTTCACTGTCAGCACATCCCAAAGCAAGCAGGGACTCATGCATTTTCCTTCCTGGCATTGTCAAAGGACCCCAAAAACATATGTGCTGCCAAACTGTGTTCAGATTGTAGCCCACAACTGCACTGCTGCCCTTTCTGTGAAGTCATTTGTTTTGTATGCCACAAACCAAGACACCTTGTGTGGGTCTGTCTTGCTCAGATTGCTACATGCTATCTTGCCAGTGCCGATGGCAGCAGCTAGTAGGATGCACTGAGCTGCTACTTGATATTAATGGGACAGTGGTGGACCTCCAGTTGGACACAGGCGTGCCAACCTATGATTAACACCACACAATGACGCATTGGTGCCCCCACAGCTGTAGTCTCCTCAGCACTAAGTGGTGATATACAATGGCTAGCTGGTCCCGTTGCGGGGTCAGAAAATAGTCCAAGCTAAGTATGAGATGTAGCTTGGTCACTAACATCGCTAGCAGTCACCTCTCAGTTGACAAGTTCATTTATAGTTTACATGCTTTTGTGCTTCTTGTTTTTCAAATTCCGGACCAGGTAAATATAGTCTCAACTGCAGTCAGTTCACAGAACTTCATATGTTGCGTGCTTAATTTAAGGAGCCTTTTGAACATACATTAGATTGTGCAACAGGGTTCCAGGCCCATGAATCCTTAAAGCTATAACCAGTGTCTAGGTTCTGTAGAGCTTGTCCAGTGCCATTCACCATGCTTGATTAAGTTAAAGCAGGACTAGACAGGTTGCAAAGAGTGTGAAGGTTTTACATCCCCAGCACCGTTCAGCCAGTGGGCTCAGGGTGTAACGCGGACAAGAAAAAACAATTCCCAGATTTAAATTACACTTTCTCCTGGGTGAAAATACACTTTTTCCATGTTAAGTGACAGTATACTTTTCCTCGGAACTGTAAAACTTATCAATCCATTGAATGGTTATAGTTTTATACACCGGCGTAGAACTTTCCGGACCTTTAGAAAACCAAATTCAGTTAAAAAAAAAAAATTTTTGGAAAGATCTTTGATGTGCAGCATATTTTCGTATTACGAAAGTGTAAATTTAAATTCCACCAAATGCCGCATGTTGCTTTCCGAAGCATTGAAATCAAGATTGCAATGGACTTTTGTAGCCAGTCATAGCTTGTCACGTGATCTCGCTAGCCGATGACAGTGGATCTTCTAGCGTAGAATACGTGATGTAGTCAGTCAATAGCAATATCACTGTTAAGTAGCATGTACAGACATATAGGAAAAGTTAATGGCTTAAATTAACATACACAGTGTTACTACAAGAAAAGAAAAGCTTTCAGATACAATATTGGTCTCAAAGATTAATAAGCTGCAAGAGAAGCTAAGCTTTCGCATATAATGTTGATTTTTTTGCGCGTGTTACACTTTGAGGTACATCACACAAATGTGTCAGTAAAATTTTTAATAAAGACATAAATGTCTGATCTTCTGAGCTTTCTTTTTCTAAATGTACGTCTTCAAAGAATTGATTTTTAAATGAGAGTCAAAAGCTCCATGATTTAAGAAATTCATCGTACATTCTCGCATATAATTCATCTTGCATAAAAGGAAATTTACTTTGAAAGTAACGCTTTTCAAACAACCGTTCACAATATTTTCCTGTGACATGTCAGAAATAGGTTCATTTCAGTTGTTGCCAGAGAGTGCCAGAAACAGGCGTCACCGTGCTTGCGCAGCTACGATGATGCAGGAAGCCCGTATGTTCGTAGGTGCAAAACATTGAAAGATCTTACACTATGTCATAAAAGAAACAAGACATCAGAGGATACCGCAAGAACATCGGAATTTCTTGTACCATACTACAATGTGTAATTCGCCTTAAAGTGCACATTCATGTGTCCAGATTCGGAAGTAAATTTTCTTGAATACCGGTACTGTATTATCTCATGTTTGGTTATTTATTATGGCATAATGCCATATGTGCTAGAAGATGAAAACATGCACTTTTAAAATGCAGCGAACAGTTGAAACTAGCCATAGTATGGAATTAAACATTTTCTTTCAAATAAATTGACTGTCCCAGTGGAAAAGATTAATAAAAGCCAAATTTCTTTAGCAAAGCGACAAAAATAACTTCATTGTCTGCAAGGCAATTAATGCTTGACTGTCAGAAAGGTGGAGATAAAACCTGAAACTAATAACATATTTTAGCCTTCCATAATTATGCGATCATATTTTAATTCATTTGATAGCTCACGGCCATAGATATCTCGTTTTGTTTTCGTTTAATGTGAGAGCAATAAATGAAGAGAAAAGAGCAAAATCACTAAACGTAAACACGGGTCACGTGTAGACTCCCAACTACAACTCAGACTGCTCTGTGGATCAGCCCAAGATCTCCGATATTTCCGAACCGGGGCAATATTAGATAGTGGCGCCCAACCACACATCTGTAGCCAGAAGTGGGAGAAGGTACTTCTCATACACAACTCAACTGCACATGCACAAGAGCCCGCTCGCAACTGCTCAAACGAGTCTAAAGAAAACAATTGTAATGTCATGCTCATTGAAGACAATTTGTTGTTATGAAGCATTGCATAGATTTCCCAAAGCCTTTGACACACTTTGCTGTTGGCAGACGCTTGTAAGAGCACTGTGTTTTATTGTTGTATATGGCATATTTCTTTTGTGACTTAAGTTTTATTTTCGTTTTTTTTCCCCTCGATCGTGTTTTGTTGCTGCAGTATTATTCTGCAGAAGCGGGATACAGTAATATCCTTTCAGAATGAGATTTTCACTCTGCAGCGGAGTGTGCGCTGATATGAAACTTCCTGGCAGATTAAAACTGTGTGCCCAACCGAGACTCGAACTCGGGACCTTTGCCTTTCGCGGGCAAGTGCTCTACCATCTGAGCTACCGAAGCACGACTCACGCCCGGTACTCACAGCTTTACTTCTGCCAGTATCTCGTCTCCTACCTTCCAAACTTTACAGAAGCTCTCCTGCGAACCTTGCAGAACTAGCACTCCTGAAAGAAAGGATATAGCGGAGACATGGCTTAGCCACAGCCTGGGGGATGTTTCCAGAATGAGATTTTCACTCTGCAGCGGAGTGTGCGCTGATATGAAACTTCCTGGCAGATTAAAACTGTGTGCCCGACCGAGACTCGAACTCGGGACCTTTGCCTTTCACGGGCAAGTGCTCTACCATCTGAGCTACTGGCAGAAGTAAAGCTGTGAGTACCGGGCGTGAGTCGTGCTTCGGTAGCTCAGATGGTAGAGCACTTGCCCGCGAAAGGCAAAGGTCCCGAGTTCGAGTCTCGGTCGGGCACACAGTTTTAATCTGCCAGGAAGTTTCATATCAGCGCACACTCCGCTGCAGAGTGAAAATCTCATTCTGGAAACATCCCCCAGGCTGTGGCTAAGCCATGTCTCCGCTATATCCTTTCTTTCAGGAGTGCTAGTTCTGCAAGGTTCGCAGGAGAGCTTCTGTAAAGTTTGGAAGGTAGGAGACGAGATACTGGCAGAAGTAAAGCTGTGAGTACCGGGCGTGAGTCGTGCTTCGGTAGCTCAGATGGTAGAGCACTTGCCCGCGAAAGGCAAAGGTCCCGAGTTCGAGTCTCGGTCGGGCACACAGTTTTAATCTGCCAGGAAGTTTCATATCAGCGCACACTCCGCTGCAGAGTGAAAATCTCATTCTGGAAACATCCCCCAGGCTGTGGCTAAGCCATGTCTCCGCTATATCCTTTCTTTCAGGAGTGCTAGTTCTGCAAGGTTCGCAGGAGAGCTTCTGTAAAGTTTGGAAGGTAGGAGACGAGATACTGGCAGAAGTAAAGCTGTGAGTACCGGGCGTGAGTCGTGCTTCGGTAGCTCAGATGGTAGAGCACTTGCCCGCGAAAGGCAAAGGTCCCGAGTTCGAGTCTCGGTCGGGCACACAGTTTTAATCTGCCAGGAAGTTTCAGTAATATCCTTTGTTAGAGTATTGGTTCTTACCCGTCAAAATAACAAAAATTTAACGGAAAACTAAAACAATGAAAAATTCCCGGAATTCCAAAAAATTTCCGGGTTTATCCCAGTTTTGTCCAGGATGGAAAAATTCCTGGGTTTTTCCCAGATCTCCCAGTTGTCCCGGAGGCTACATGCATGATTGTAGTTGGGAAACCTAACTGATCATTTAACATTTGTTGTGATTTTAAGTCTAATGTTAATGCTCCAGCAAATGTTGATTTGTATTCACTTCCTTGCCTGGATGAATTGATGGCTAATTTGGCTGGGAGTCATTATTTTTCAAAGACAGATTTGCTGACTACTAATTCCAGTTGCCTGTCGATGATTAGATGAAACAGTTTTTAGTGATCACTATGTCTTTCAGCATGTATCATTATAAAAAGCTGTCATTTGGGGTTGCAAGCGCTCCCACAATATTCCAGAGATGTCTTGAGCAACTCACCCAATGTGTCGTTAATTATTTAGATGAGTTTTTAGTTACTGGGGCCATGTGGGAACAGCACCCGTGGAATGTACAGCTGATGTTTGGGCAGCCTCAAGCCCACCGTCTTTGTTGTGGCCTCAACAAATGTAGTTTCTTTAAGTTGTGTGTCAAGCGCTTGGGACATATACTAAGTAATAATGGGTTCAAGCCAACAAAGCATCATGTGGATGCAATCACTAACTTAACATCAAATAACTACAGTCGTACCTTAGGATAGTACATGATTACATGGAGTTTATTTCCAGTGCAGCCCACATTTTCCATCCACTCAGTCAATCACGTAACAAAGGTGTTAAATTTGTGTGGCCTGAGGCATGCCAAAAGGCTTTTGTGCAACTTAGAAAGTGGCTTCAGTCAACCTGTTGTTTAGCAATATGCCATCCTGGCAAGCATTTAACGCATACCAGTGGTGCGTTGGATTGTGGTGTGAGTACTGTAGTGTCCACAATACGCCAATGGTACAGAACAGCCAACTCTGTTTGCATCCAGAACATTAAATGCTGCAAAGAGAAATCGTTTGCATAGTGAGAAAGAGGCACTGGCTATGATACATGGCATCTGGAAGTTCCACCTGTATCTCTATGCTACTAAGTTTTACCTTATCACTGACCACAAGTCCTTTATTTCATATTCAGCACCCATTCAAACTTTCTGATAAAATGGTACAACAGCTTGCAGGCTTTCTAATAAAAAAGGTGGCCCTCAGCTATGTACCCTCAAACTCAGAGTTGAAATATTAAAAGTTTTGGCTGGTTTCGTTGTCTAGGGGGTGGGGTATGTAGTTGCTGCATTACAAGCCAAATACTGCTGAGTCTACAGTACACAATATGAATACACACATGAATCGAATGGCCAAAGGTTACTATCACTCGGCAATTGTGAATTTGGAATGTAACAGGGAAATTTATAAATGAAAGACTGCAATTAAATAAAATCTGCAGGCACTATTTTAATGACTTTAAATGATGAGTACAATAACAGAAGTACCTTTAAGAATGCCATTTATTACTGTAAAACACTTATTGGTGTCAACGGTCCAGCAATTAAATAAAATACAAGTTGAATAACAGAGAAACAATAGATTCCTAATTGTAAACAACAACATAGCTCGTGAGATATTCACTTCTAAACACATACCACGTCTTCACTGCTGAAGCCACGGAAATCTCACAAGTGCACAAGTCGGCACTATGAAATAATTCTATCTCCTGCGACAATGCGCAAACTTCTCAACACTCTCCAAGTATTTCCTGCGACCATCCATCGCGCCGTCCCATCCAGCACTCCCAGTGTCCTGTGCGACCCGATGCTCCTCCCCCACTTCCCTATAGTCTCTCCATTGACTTTGGTAGTCACCTACCGTAATAACGAGTGCTGTGATTGAGTAAAGCGCTCCTGCCATGTCACCAAGCCAACACACACTCACAAACATATTGAAACACATACAAAATACTGGATTTCAATTTAAATAACTTGAAATTAAATAAATATTCCTATGGCTGGACCATAAACACGCTCTAATGCAAATTATTAAATACATAAACAAATCAAATAAACATATCTCAAAGGAATAGAAACAAAAGTTGGCCAGTAGCCTAATGTCTCTGTGCTTTCTAAAACACAGTAAATATTTTACCAATTTCTTCATGAATAGTATATATCGTATATAAACAAAGACATAGATTAATAAACATATTTATAAGCATGCTGCTACCGTTTCTTGTAACTGTGGAGTACTTACGGCCTGGTGTGATCAATAGTAATCGGCCACTTTGACCTCCAATAACTCATGTCCTACTCAAGTTACATGCCTGTAATTCATACCAATTTAGGTTTACACTAATAGCTTTCTAAAGACACATCGATTGACAAAATCAGATGAACCGTTTGAATTTTGTTGCGGGGTATTACTTGTATAATTTAGTCAGATATTAAACTTTAAAGTAATAAAGATGTTGAAAGTCTGATTACACCATCAGAATCGCCGTCCAAATAATGGGAATGTACATGTTTCTTTTTAAGATATCATGATTCCTCTGGCTATTATTAATTTCTACATGAACTGTGAAATGTCTGCCATTATGGTTTCACAAAGTCCGCCATCTTTGGCACTTCCGGCATACACATCTCCTTCATCGAAACACAGCCCATTCCTCAACACAGCGCCCACATGGAATTCCCAGCCATGTAGTCGGCCTGGACCACGCGCTGCGGCTACCCCTTTTGCCCCAGCTAAAGTCTGGTACCACGCAGTTGCTGACGAGCCCCGGCTTGCCGAGCGGCCACACCAACTCTGAACTTAGAATATTTTCAGTGTATCAAAAATCACCCATTACTTCACAGGCTGCAATGCTGAGCTTTGTTCCCTAGTAATGGTACCCATGAGATCAATTATCAGCCTGTCACGCAGAACTCCAACAGCTTCCCACTTGCCATGCGACCTCGATGCCATGTTTGATAATCATGAGGTGCTCTGTTCAGCATACACACAAATCAATTACACACCCTTGACAGATTTCCAATTATGGTGCACGAAGTAGTAGCAGAAATGACTTGTGATCCACTCCTCTGTGAAGAGTTGTCTGCCGTGTGGAAGAGTTGGCCAGAGCACTTGCCTGACACCATCCAGAACGGAGCAACTATTTTTCCTTATGGCACAGGCTTAACATCACTAATGGTGTCATATTGTTGGCTTTGAGTATTCTGAATGCTGGGTGGCAGTTCCTCCCATGCTCTGCCTCGCATACTGAAGCTCATGCACACTGCTCATTGGAGAATGTGCAAAATGAAGGCAATAGTGTGGTGTAATGTGTATTGGTCTGGGATTAACGCTGTCATTGAACACACCATTTGGAACCGCCATGCCTGCAGCCACGATCTTTCAGCCCCAGCACAATGTTTCAACACTTTGCCACTCCCTGGCTACCCCTTACAATGAGTGTATGGAGATTTCATCCACTCTGGATGGCGATGTCATGGCTAGTTGTCAATGCCCTCTCTAACTTTCCATATGACGCATGGATGGCTACAGCTGCTATCTGTGTGCTGTCCAAAAAATTGCAATATAGGGCTCATTTTCCATGCTGGCTTATGACCATCGCCCTCAGTTCACAGCACATGTGTTTCTGGGTTTTGGTCAGTGCAATGGCATTTAGCAATTGACCACTGCCCCTTTACATCATGCATTCAATTTGGGAGCTAAGGGGATGTTCAGGACACAGCTGACTCTGGAGAAGTACTTATCAGTTTCCTCGCCACCTACTGGTCCACTCCTGTAAGTGGACATAGCCTGGCCAAAACATTTCAAGGGTGCAGATCCTGCACCATGTTCGACCTGTTACACCCAACTCAGTGTGCCCAGTTCCCAGGCATAGCTGTATTACCACGTGGTCTCCCGTGTTTGGGCTCGTACTTTCAGCCGGAACCCCAAGTGCACCCAGCGAGCAGTTATTGGTAATAGGGGATAGAAGACGTTTCAGGTTACGGCTTGTCAGGAGCAGCTAGTCTGGCAACAGAAGCAATGCTGGCTGCAAAGTTATGCATCGCCCACCCCCTTTCCCCTCCAGTGCCACTGGGCATGACCTCAGCGACCACTCCAGGGACAACCATACACACCACCCTGCCTCTTCCCACTAAAACCTCCACCATCACATTAGGGGGCATCAACAAGAAATCAACAATGAGCAGCGATGGAAGCGAATGGAGGTGGAACCTCCTTCCCCGTGCCATTGACAGAGGTTGAGTGTGTTTGGCCTGTAGTGCCCACTGAGACCAAACTGTTGGACTCATCTCTGCACCATTCAGCACACACACAGTCGCAAGCTGGCTGAGGCTGTTCCCCAGACACTGTCAATTGGCCAGGATTCCCACAGACTGCACCACCATCTAACAGGAATTCTCATGTCCCCCCCCCCCCCCCCCCAACCCCCCCGCCCTCCCACACACACACCTTTCCAGTGTGAAGACAGCATGGGTGGGGCCATTTTCATCCCTACATGAAGATTAAGGGGGTGAGAAGTATAGTATCCAATGGCGATTCGGATTTGCTGCCTACCCAGAGCATCAACAGGGAGAACACGTCAGAGGCACTCAGCAACAAACGATGGCCATGGCTTGCATTGGTGCAGTGCAAGGCGTGACCAAGCACGTGGAGTGCCACCACTGTCTGACAAGTGTTTACTGCTAAAAACTGTGCTCCAGCTCTGGGTAACCAATCTCTTGCTAGCCTCTGAAGTCTTTAGTTACACACCATTGAACATAAGAGTTTTGGCCTTGCGTAGTTTACTTTCGTAATTTGGATTGCTCACCAGATTGTTGTATATGCTTAAGATGACTTTGCTACACTCTGGACCTGTTCTGGTTATCCATTCACTGCGTGAACTCTGCTCTTATTTACCTCTAGAACCACCTATTTTGTTCTATCAGTCTCTACATTACCACCAGTGGGAGTGACCATCAAGCGTGTTCTACCTATGCATGTTGTTGTTGTTGTTGTTGTTGTGGTCTTCAGTCCTGAGACTGGTTTGATGCAGCTCTCCATGCTACTCTATCCTGTGCAAGTTTCTTCATCTCCCAGTACCTACTGCAACCTACATCTTTCTGAATCTGCTTAGTGTAGTCATCTCTTGGTCTCCCCCTACGATTTTTACCCTCCACGCTGCCCTCCAATACTAAATTGGTGATCCCCTGATGCCTCAGAACATGTCCTACCAACCGATCCCTTCTTCTGGTCAAGTTGTGCCACAAACTCCTCTTCTCTCCAATCCTATTCAGTACCTCCTCATTAGTTATGTGATCTACCCATATCATCTTCAGCATTCTTCTGTAGCACCACATTTCGAAAGCTTCTATTCTCCTTGTCCAAACTATTTACCGTCCATGTTTCACTTCCATACATGGCTACACTCCATACAAATACTTTCAGAAATGACTTCCTGACTCTATCTATACTCTATCTATACTCGATGTTAACAAATTTCTCTTCTTCAGAAACGCTTTCCTTGCCATTGCCAGTCTACATTTTATATCCTCTCTACTTCGACCATCATGTTATTTTGCTCCCCAAATAGCAAAACTACTTTAAGTGTCTCATTTCTTAATCGAATTGCCTCAGCATCACCCGACTTAATTCGACTACATTCCATTATCCTCGTTTTGCTTTTGTTGATATTCATCTTATATCCTCCCTTCAAGATACCATCCATTCCATTCAACTGCTCTTCCAAGTCCTTTGCTGTCTCTGACAGAATTACAATGTCATCGGCGAACCTCAAAGTTTTTATTTCTTCTCCATGGATTTTAATACCTACTCTGAATTTTTCTTTTGTTTCCTTTACTGCTTGCTCAATATACAGATTGAATAACATCGGGGAGAGGTTACAACCCTGTCTTACTCCCTTCCCAACCACTGCTTCCCTTTCATGTCCCTCGACTCTTATAACTGCCATCTGGTTTCTGTACAAATTGTAAATAGCCTTTCGCTCCCTGTATTTTACCTCTGCTACCTTTAGAATTTGAAAGAGAGTATTCCAGTCAACATTGTCAAAAGCTTTCTCTAAGTCTACAAATGCTAGAAACGTAGGTTTGCCTTTCCTTAATCTTTCTTCTAAGATAAGTCGTAAGGTCAGTATTGCCTCACGTGTTCCAGTGTTTCTACGGAATCCAAACTGATCTTCCCTGAGGTCTGCTTCTACTAGTTTTTCCATTCGTCTGTAAAGAATTCGTGTTAGTGTTTTGCAGCTGTGGCTTATTAAACTGATTGTTCGGTAATTTTCACATCTGTCAACACCTGCTTTCTTTGGGATTGGAATTATTATATTCTTGCATAGTAGGATAGAAAACAGAGTACTGTCCTTGGTACTGATGAAGCAAAGTTGCGCAAAGGGAGACATATTGCTGGGTAGCATTGAGGAAAAACAACAGAGTTCAAACAGTATGACGAGGGTTCCGGGATCATCCTGAGTACTGGTAGGAACTGAATCCACGTAAATACACACAAGTGCTGATATTCCAAATGACAGTAGTTTGTGTTTATAAATAACGCCACAGCAACTAATGTGCAGATAGTTTATTTCTGCATATGACGTCCCCTTTGTACGTTTTTCGTAGCTTTCATACATGCTGGTATGCAGCTGGCTGTGGAATTAAGTTACGTTTCCCAGGATACGCAGACAAGTCAGTGGTTAGTGTGGAAATGTAAAGTGCACGTCCCATCTTGTTGGAATTGTAGAAAGAACCGGCAAGGTAGGATCAATTCAAGCCCAATTAATTTAAGTGTTTCCACCCTTCCACTTACCCTTGTTTAGATGAACTCTAACATTAACACCCCCTCTCATCCTCTTCCTTTCCTTTGTGGGCAAAATGCTTAAATTTCTTACAAGCGCTGTTGTTGGTTATCATTAAGGTGTGTTGGGATGACAGATGTATGAGAGCAATGTCTTCCACACACTCTCAAAACCTACTTGCCAAATATGTATGCCATTATAAAATTCTTATACCAATGTACTGTTGATTTTAAGAGATCTATGCACTTAACCAGTTACTAGTTAAAAAACAATCTCTATTTGATAACTTTGGCTACATCGTAACTACTTTCTTCACTGTCCCCAACCTTTAAGAGTATTTTTTAATGGTAATTGCAAAATATGCTGTATAATTGAGAACAGAGCTGCAGGCCTATCCTTGGTTGCCATACTAATGGTAAGTGCTACTCTGTTGGTGTTATGGTGCTCCCAGAACTTTAAAAAAATTGTGGGTCTGTTGGTCTGGTGGTGAGGATAGCAAGGTCCCATAGCAGCCATGTTACTGGATGCTGAAATTGACCAGAAAAGTAAGAATAGTCCCAATTTTATGAATATTAGCATCATTCTGGTAATGATGTAACAGCAGTAGCTGCAAAAGCCTGCAATATTCCAGACTGCAATTATTTACTCTTGAGAAGTCTATTTTTTCCTGCTGATTGAGAGTGACAGATGGAATGAGGTAAGGTAATGGAGAGAAAATTGAGCCAGTCATAAACAGCTGTTCTTTATCTGAATAAAAATTAACATATGAATTGCACTGCCTGATTTTCTTTCTCATTATGTTATATTTATTTACAAAAGCATGACATTACAACTGCCATAGAACACAATGGTGAGGAAATTTTTACTTTGGTTTCAAATTCTATGATAGCCTACTAAACATTTCTCACACACGTAGCTAAAACACTGATTGATGAATTAAATCACAGAAGAGCATGATTAGCTATCAAAAATTACACAAGCCATGAATATTCTCACATTGTTAAAAAACATCACACACTTTTTTTTTATCAGATACTGTATATTACAAAAGCACAAACCAAGCACACGAATTTATGATCTCAAAAGAAGATGAACAGGTCAGGTACAAATGATGCAAAACTTAATCTGTGCACTCTAAATAACTTACTTTCATTCACACACCATCTTATCTCACTGCCATGTACAAATCAGCAGCATACAATTTGATCACTTGGTGATGTAGCTCTTTGCAACACAGCATCTCAGTGGGTCCTTAAATTTCTTTCTTGAGCTTCCTACTGCCAGTTCAATACAACTGTCTTTCTTAAGTCTGTGTCCCATTTTTCCGGTGATCTTTCCTTTGGTCTTTTTTGGTAAATTGACCTCCAATCTAGCACGTTTTGACCACCTGCCATTTTTTCTTCAAGCAATATGACTAGCCCACTGCCATTTCAAGGTATTCACTCTTTGTATTACGTCACTGACCTTTGTTGTCCATCTGATACTGTATCAACTGCTTTCTTTCTTTCTGTAGCCTAATACTGATCTTTTCATTCCTCCTTGGGTCACTATTAGTTTTCTAACAATGAATTCATTTAATGTCCATGTTTCACAGCCATAAGTTACTACTAGCATTGGTCAAAAAACTTTTTTCCTTCAGAAAAATAGAAAAAATAGCAGTATCAAGTATTTACTCATTTTTCATATACTTCTCTATCCCCGTATCATTTATACCTTAAATAAATTCACGAAGAAGTATAGGTTGTGGTACCCAAAAACGTGTTATGTACAAAAATTAATAAGAGTGCTACGAACCAGCAAGCATGCTACAGCCAACAGAGAAACAAAATACTGACAGTATCAAATTACATTTGTTTCACCACATCTATACATGTTCAAATGAGATCAAGATTACAAGCATTCTTAATGGCTACATATACGCATTGGAAGAAATCAAATTATGTCGCAACACCTTAACGTAAAGATGTTGGAGCTGGAGAGCATCTGAATAACAACCAACTATTGCGAGTTTGACTGATACATAGTACCCAGTCACTGCACATGAAATTGAAGGCTGGATGGTATGTATATAAAAGACTATAAGCAGTAATCTTCCCCCATATAATGTTCAAAAATGAAACTGGTGGAAAGAGGTGCAACTAACAACTTCCTTGGAGACTTTTTTTTATATATTATAGATTGTGAAACATTAACAAAGATGTAGAAAAGAGTCCTGGAGTCTATGACCAGTTACACAAGGATATAGAACCTTCATTGTAATTCAGACTTGTTTTATGTATAAAAGTTTTGAATATTCTTTCTACAATGAAGAATATACTTATAGCTTTACGCAGTTGCTAATCATTTGCACATTTCAGGGGAGATTTAGTATCCTACAGCTAATGAGGTCACTAGATAGAGTGCCAAGAAAGCAGAGAGGGAGCAATAGCGCATGAAATCAAATATGATTTTTTTCAAATAATCCATTCTATCTGAATAAAATCTTCTTCAGCTTCTAGTCACATCAATTGGTTATACACCCATGACCTGTTAGTCAAATGCTTGTGGATGTAACCATTTGACATGTCTGGAAACCCATCATGATTTTATTCATCATGTTGCTGCAAGACTGCGCATTCAAACCATTCTTGCATTTGCATTTCATGATCAAGAACCCATGATAAACTTAAATCTCAATGGAGAGTTGAATAACACTCCTTCTAGATGTGAGTACAACTAATTAACCACTGAACCACTTTACTTGTTGAAGTCTTGGGATACCATGAAGTATAGTCACATATAGCAAGCATATAATGAAGAGTATGCAGCTACATCATTCAAAATTCTCAAGCAAATACTTCCCCTCCAATCCAGCCACTGCCATTCTGGCAGAATAAGCCTGAGCCAGCAGATACAGAACTGCTATAATGAAGATGAGTAGATTAATTTTATAAAGACATGTATCTTGTAATATTCTACATTTGTAGAATAAAGAAAATACTATGTCAGCTTGATGATTTATTTATATGGGCATTAGCCCATGATTTAAGGCATTTGTCTTCAAATAGGCTATCAAGTTGCTCTTTGAACTCCGCTAACCTTAGCAAGCTGAACTGTTTATACACAACCACACAGTGGCTGTCAAAAGTCTGCCACAAATTTCGATTTCACACCAGTGTGCATTAAGGCGCTCATACTGCATGAGTTGGTGCTCTATGCTTTAACTACTAAAAGAAGCATCAACATTAAGATTAAAGAACATAAAAACAGTTGTCTTCCACACAAAATGGGTAACTCACCAGTAGCAGAACATGCACTGGGACCAGGGAACTACTAAACTTTATTCTCTGATACATTAGTTTTGTCAGGGTCCAAACTTTGCTATGGTGTACAGAATAACTATAGACATCCAGAAGCAGAAGAACTTCAAGAGAACATCGCAACTTTGAGATCTGTACCAACGGTCGAATGACATCACTAATGGCCATTGTGTGGTTCCATAAAAACAATTTGGTTTGCTGAGCTACTTGAGCTCGAATAGTGACATATAATGTCTTTATAGTCTCTGAGGGTGTCCCCAGCATTAGGAGATGAATCACGAAGCACAGAAACGTGCCTTAGGTCACAGCCACATGTCCATACAACTAAAATCACCACGGAAAACAGCAAACACTAAAATTGTTGTGGAGAAATATAATGGTACATTACAACCCAAATTACAAAAACAAAGTAAAAATAAATCTCACATTAGGATACAAGAAAAGAATCAGATGCAGATGCAAAGCCTCAAATAATCTAAACTGATGAATCTCAAGCTTTCAGAAAAAAGATTCCTTCGTTACGAAACAGGGAGAAGACAGGAATAAAGCAATATCAGCAAGCTGGGTGAGTAAGCAAGCCAGTCAGACATGCTGCAGATAAGACACCATGATGAAAATGTTTGCATGGTTGTATGATCTAGTTATCCCTTTTTCAACAAACTGAATTATTAAGAGTTATCTTCCATTGTTCCATGTTCTACAAGGCTAATTTACTGCTCCTGTTTTTCTTAAATTAAGTCAGTAATTTAATTTTTCATTGTGTATTTTGCCTTTAAGATCTCTATTAACAAATGTTATGAGTGCTTTATCAATCCGTCTACTACAGTCTGATGAATAAAGACGCGTTGATTCACAAATGTTGTGTGTGAATGTCACCATTTTTTCCTTCTGTAATGCAGCACAACAGATTCTGATACTATCTTCTGACTATACAGCTAATACTCTCTTCTCACTATAAAGCAGTTTCATTCATTTTCAACACACATAGGAGTAATATGCTGCAAAAATGTATATAGTTACTGGACACAGGGAACAGAAAACCGAAATATGTTGATATTACCCTTGAATCTGATTGCTGCAAATTTTGATGTGAAATGAATAGAAATGCTGAAGCTATTTGGTGAACAAATGTTGTAGGAGACTCATCTATTCACAGTACTGTGCACTGCCTTGCTATCTACAAACATCTGACACTACACAACAGCCATCAGTTGTCTCCACATGACACCAGACAGCAAATATACTAAGCATTCATGACTTTTACTGTGGCATATTTAACCTGGGTAAATACAACTACGTGTGTGTGTGTGTGTGTGTGTGTGTGTGTGTGTGTGTGTGTGCGCGCGCGCGCACTCGCGAGTATATACCTGTCCTTTTTTCTCCCTAAGGTAAGCCTTTCCGCTCCCGGGATTGGAATGACTCCTTACCCTCTCCCTTAAAACCCACATCCTTTTGTCTTTCCCTCTCCTTCCCTCTCTCCTGATGAAGCAACCGTTGGTTGCGAAAGCTCGAATTTTGTGTATATGTTTGTGTTTGTTTGTGTGTCTATCAACATGCCAGTGCTTTCGTTTGGTAAGTTACATCATCTTTGTTTTTAGATATATTTTTCTCACTTGGAATGTTTCCCTCTATTATATTCATAAATTAATTGTTGGATGTTTTTACCGGCCACCTGATTCCACTTGGCAGTTCTAGAGTAATTCAGAGAAAGTCTATGGTCAGTAGCATGTAAATACTCAGATCTTGCAATACCAGTTGGAGGCAACTTTAACTTACCGAGTATAGACTGGGGTATCTATGGATTCATTGTGGTCGTCGGAAGGGGTGGGGGGTACAGACAGTCATGTGAAATACTTTTGAACAGGTTTTCTGAAAATTGTCTGGAGCAGCTAGCTCGGCAGCCCACACGCAATGAAAATATCTTACACTTTGAAGCTACAAATGGACTGGACCTTATCGACAATGTCAGAATAGAAACGGAGATCAGTGATCATGATATCATTACATCAACTATGATTACAAAAGTTGATAAATCTGTCAAGAACGCTAGGAGAGTATTTTTGCTAGATAGAGCAGTTCTTAACATCTTACTTACACAGTCAATTTGCATCACTTAGATGGATGTAGAGGAATTATGGGCAAAGTTTAAGCAGATCTGGAGAGTTACATGCCTAGTAAGTGGATCAAGGAAGGAAAATACCGACCATGGTTTAATAATGAAATTCATAGGATGGTGAGGAAGCAGAGGCTGTTGCAGTCTTAAGTCCAAAAGAGGACGCACAAATTATGACAAGTGATGGTTAGTACAGATTCGTCACCCTGTGACATGATCTATGTGTGAAGCATAGAGCTACTGCTGTCACAACTGGCAAAAGATATGACAGACAACGTGAAAAAATTCTGGTCATATGTAAAATCAGTAAGCAGGTCGTCTAAGGCTTCCATTCAGTCCCTGGTTGATCAGTCTGGTATGGCTGTTGAAGATAGCAAAACAAAAGCCGAAGTTTTAAATTTTTCGTTCAATAAATCATTCACGCAGGAGAACCGTACAAACATACCATCATTTGACCATCGGACATACTCCATATGGATGACACAGAAATAAGCTACCTGACATAGACAAGCAACTTAAAGATTTGAAAACAAATAAATCACCAGGTCCAGATGGAACCCCAGTTTGATTTTACAGAGTACTATACAGCATTGGCCCCTTACCTTGCCTGCATTTATTGTGAATCTCTCGCCCAGCACGAAATTCCAAGTGATTGGAAAAAAAACGCAGGTGACTGAAAGTATATAAGAAAGGTAAAAGAACAGACCTGCAAAATTACAAATCAATATCCCTAACTTCTGTTTCCTGCAAAATCCTTGAACACAGTCTCAGTTCGAATATAATAAACTTTCTTGAGTCTTAAGAGGCTTATGTCCACTAATCATCATGCTTTATAAACTCAGTTTGTCATTTTCTCAAATGATATACTGAGAACTATGGATGAAGGGCAACAGGCACCTTCCATATTTCTAGATTTCCTGAAAGCATTTGACAAGATGCCCCACTGAAGGCTGTTAACGAAGGTATGAGCATACAGAATAAGTTCAAAGATTTGTGAGTGGCTCAACGACTTCTTAAATAATAGAACTCAGGATATTGTCCTCCATGGCAAGTGTTCATTAGAGACGAGGGTATCATCAGGAGTGTTCCAGGGACATTTGGTAGGACCACTGTTGTTCTCCATATACATAGATGATTTGGTGGACAGGGTAGGCAGCAGTCTGCAGTTATTTGCTGATGATGCCGTGGTGTACCGTAAGGTGTCGAAGTTGAGTGACTGTAGGAAGATACAAGATGACTTATACAAAATTTCCAGTTGGTTTGATGAATGGTAGTTAGCCCTAAATGTGGAAAAATGTTAAGTCCATCTGGATGAGCAGGAAGAACAAACCTGTAATATCAGGATACAATATTATTAGTGTCCAGCTTGACACAGTCAAGCCATTTAAATATCTGGCTGTAACGCTGAAAAGTGATACGAGGTGGAATGAGCACGTGAAAACTGTGGTAGGGAAGGCAAATGGTTGACTTCAGTTTATTTGGACTATTTTAGGAATGAGTGGTTCACCTGTAAAGGAGACCCCATATAGGATGCTGGTGCAACCTATTCTTGAGTACTGCTCTAGTGTTCCTGATCTGTACCAGGTCAAATTGAAGGAAGACATCAAAGCAATTTAGAGGAGGGCTTCTAGATGTGTTACCATTTGGTTCAAACAAAATGTAAGCATTACGGAGATGCTTCGGAAACTCAAATGGGAATCAGTGGAGGGAAGGCAGCTTTCCTTTCGGGAAATACTACTGAGAAAATTTAGAACGATTCTGCTGCCGCCAACATACATTGCGCTTAAGGACCACACACATAAGATACGAGAAATTAGGGCTCATATGGAGGCATATCGGCGGTCGTTTTTCCCTCACTCTATTTGCGAGTGGAACAGGAAAGAAGATGATGAGTAACGGTACAGTGTACCCTCAGCCACACACCGTACGGTGGGTTACAGAGTATTCACAGAGATGATCTCCTAAACAGTACTAGCATCATTGCCAAAAGTTTCTAATTTAATACTAGTTGCCTAAAAAACAAAAATTATTGTCATTAGCAATTAGAGAATAGTTATTATCAACTTGGGCACCAACATACTTCAGAGTCGGCAAAATTAAATACTTAGGATGCTGGTTGACAGAAAATTGAAATCACGATTAAGAGATGAAAAAAAGAATTGGTATCACATCAAGACCACATCAAAAGCTCAAATATCCAAAATGTAATCATGATCCTCAGCTTCCCTGCACAAATGTGAATAGTAAAGTATTGTGTGTTTATCAACACTGCTGTAACCTTGTATAAATAAAACTGTATCCATGAACAGGATGAAGGCACTTGGAATGTGGAGGTACTGCTGCATGCTAAAGATTGAATGGGCAGATCGTGTGACCAATGCTGATGTCAAGAGCAAACCAAGTGTCTATAGGCTCACAAAAATGTGGCGAGCAATATGTATGAGGTCAGTTCAAAAACTATCAAAACTTTGGTTGACAGAAATACACTTATTGATAAGGAACTACATAACCCTAATCACTCTCAAAGTACTCTCTTTGGTAATGCACACACTTCGCCCACCACTGCCACCATTATTGGAAGCATCTGTGGAATGCTGGCATGGCACTGATGGCCAGGAGTCCCCACCTGGAGAAGCTCGGCTATACTGGTTGGCAGTCAGACGTGCTGACCACTCAGCCAAGAAGACGGACACTGTGGTTAATCAGGTTCCCTGACATGACTCCGTGTGATTTTTGGCTATTTTCCAAGTTGAAAATGCCCTATGAAAGGTACAGGATTTGACTTGAGAGAAGACATCATACCTAATGAGATAGCCCAGTTTATTATTATTCCAAAAGACACATTCCACAGATGTTTCCAATAATGGTGGCAGTGGTGGGAGAGGTGTGCACATCACCAAAGAGAGTACTTTGAGGGCAAAAAAAGGGTTATGCAGTGGGAGAAGTGTGTGCATCACCAAAGGGAGTACTTTGAGGGGAATTAGGGTTATGTAGTTCCTCATCAATAAATTTATTTCTGCCAACCAAAGGTTCGATACTTTTTGGACTCTCATTGTACATACTGTTCTCCACATTTATGTGAGCCTATGGGCACTTCTGTTTCACCTATGTTATGACTTTTGTTGTTAGCTTGTGTTTCATATCTGCAGACCATGGCTATCTGAAATTCCTAAATCCATGCACTTATTATTAACTGATTCACTAGTAACATGCATAATGAGCTGCTTGATATTTAGTATAATTTTATAGTGTATGCTTGTGTTTTACATGTTTCTATGCTGTACTTGAGTGGTTTTTATTTATTTTTTAATAACTTCCCAAGAATTAATCTTCTCAAGTTTTAACCATAGGTAATGTATGTAATAACATATATTGATTACCTTTTGAGTTGTGATCCTTCTTTCTTGTTACATTGGTGACTTTTGAAAGTGAGAGCTGAACTCTCAAAACTATTCAAATCCTTAATAAATGGTGGCCCTTTGGAGATAATTTATACGAAGTTTCAAAATTTAATCAGCCAGGTGATGCATCCCCAATTTCATCATCATAAAGAACAAGGTGCTCCAATGAAATTCATGTTTACTTCACTGAATAGATAAGTTTGTTACGCAGTCTTCTCGTGCAGAAATTAGTTGTAAACATATTACAAATTACTAAATGAAAAGTAATGTAAACTTAACATGAGAATAAATAGTAAAATGATGGAGATAATACATTTAAAACATGTAATTCAGCTTGATATTTATATGCCAATGCAAAAGTTACTTATAGAAGGAGGCATGGAATGTTGTTGAAAACCTTGATTAATAATGCAACATGCCAATGATCTTGAAAAGTCTGTGGTGTCTTCAATTTACTTCTGCCTGTTGCGACACACTTTTCCTCACAGAACAATAAAGAGGGATATGTAATGAAAGTTTATTTTTCAGTTTGCACTTATAAAGAACTTTGTACTAACTTCTGTGGCAGTATATCACTCACTATGAATCATCATCAAGCACTAATAAGCATTCACAGTATCTCTGTGTCAATAACCATTAGATCACACGCCTCAGAAAACACTGAATTTCAGTGAAACGTATCTCCTACATCGTACATTTCACCAAGAAGTTCATAATTAAGTTACACATGTACTATAACAATAAAAGTTCACATCTTATTTCATATACAACAGTTTTCATAAAATTTTCCAGATAGCTGCATCTATAAATTTCATACAACAAACTATCATGAGATCACTAAAGGTACACTTCACAGCCTCAGTTTCAGTTTACTGGAATTTTACTGGGGATCCCAAATACTTTTCATTGCTCCATCACTTAATTCTTCCACAGGAAGTACTTTCAATGTTTTCAGTGTTTCGAGATAAAACGTCAGTTCAGAAGTCACAATTCTGTAAGGAAGCAAAGAATAATATTTATAATTCAATATATAAACTAGCTGTACTGAGTTTCAACACTTTGAAGTTAAGTTAAAAATAAGTCAGTTTAAAAGCTTTGAACATTTCCAAACATTAGTGAAAACAATATATTGCCAAGAAGAGCATTTAAGTAGCAAAATAAATCAACACTCTACATGGGAATATTTAAAGAAATAAGACAGATTACATTTTAAATTCTACTTTTTATATTCTGTCTGCAGCATCACTGTTTTCTGATTACCTGCTACAATGGTTGTAATAGAACGTAAAGCTCCTGAAACTAAGCCTACACATAATTCTCTGAAGACAAAGAATACTAATATAGATAAATTTTAAACTAATGGCATCATCTAATAACTTGTTTGATATTAGTACACTATTAAAAACATTGTGTTGGAACAAAAATTTATCTATAATTTACGAATCTGCAAATTCTTAATTTATTATATTTGTTCAGCAAAATGCTGAACCAAATGTAAGTAACAAGTCACACAAATCCATATGAATATTTAATTACTGAAACACATCCTTTTCTTTCTCCACACCCACCTGCCCCTGTAACCATTCACAATCCGCCAGTGTGTTTACTGTAATAATACTGTAAAAAGAAAAAGAGTTCACACGAAAGTTAGGCAATTTTCTGTTAACTACATACTGAATGTCTATGTGCCACAAGTTAATCAGCTATTTTTTCACATTTTTGTTTGCTGCTTTCATCCTGAAATTCCTCCTCTCATATAATTCTGTATCTAATTGAGTTATTCTTGTGAAGATTGCGTTAATTATAATGTTACTTCATGTGAAAGTATCCTATTTTTGTCTCTAGATGACTCGTGTCTGTGAGTGGTTACATTTGAGACTTGCGAGAGGCAGCGTAAAACACACCACCTCCTACTCAATCTTCGAATGCCACTACTGCTTCCATTAATTGGTACATGGGTCATATCTATGTTCAAGATCCACATGCAAAACCTGCAGCACACATCCACCCAGCACATCATATTCCAAACTTGTCAACGGTACACCTTTCTACAGTCCAGTATGTACAACCCCAGTTGTCATTTGCACCATGATTCCCAAGAAATTTTTATTGCAGTTTTGTCTTGCTACGGTTTTACATTCAGTACTCAGTCATACCAGCCAGCTACATGTGCTGCTATACGCATACTGAATTGACAGACCGAAGTCAAAGATGTTCCATAGTCCAGCATACTCTGAACAACTGGACCTCCAACAGGGCATATGGCTTTATGCCATGTGTCTCTTTGTCCCTGTCTCAGTCTTTTTCCATTATTCCCCGGCTGCTCTGTAATACTGCTGTTCTTCCTAGCAGCCTTTACTTTCTGTTGCCTGTACAAGTTGTATATGGGATATTCCTCCTGGAAGATCCTCTGTAACCTGTATCGGCAATAACAACCAAACTTTTCCTCAAATTTTGTCACTTTCATTCAACCTGACAATCCAATTCTTCCACTCCGCCCAGATGCCACCTGAGTTGCCCTGTACACATTATACCACCAGAAACAGGACAAATTCCTCTGCAACTACTACACTGTTTTTTGTGCTAGCTTGACCAAAAAGTTGTTCATCAACAGACACGGTCTAACTGTTGCCAAGGAAAAGTTTGCTCTGGCTCTGCATTCCTATACTTTTCTTGCGCAAAACCTCTCTCTTCCAACAACCCCAGCCTCTCCCCTCAACTTAATACTTCTATGTTGTCAGAGAGTGTACTCTGATGAAGAATGCAAGTTCAAAAACTGAGTTGGTACATTCATGTGCCTATTTACAGCACAGTGACTCTAATGTATGGTAAAGCGGGGTGGCTACTCAAACTTGGTGAGAGAAAAAAAAAGGAACAACGTGACAAGGAAGAAGCTCCTGATAAATTAATTTTTTTTTTTGTGTGTGTGTGTGTGTGTGTGTGTGTGTGTGTGTGTGTGTGTTGGGGGGGAGGGGGGCTAGCATATTACAATAACATGATCTTCCTTTCCTCTCAGGTGAGCTGTATAACACCCACAAGCACTAGTTTAGCCATAGTTTTTTAACATCAGTAATTTAGATAGAATAATAATCATATGGTTAACACACTTTGAAATATTAAAAATTCTAAAATTTGTGATTTATAACACTAAATAAAATTCAGTTTCATTATGTTGAAAACACAGAATTCCCTGAAATTTTATGAAATACCTGAAATTCTCTGAGATTTCCCTGACCATTCAATACAAAATGTAATTCCCTAAGAAATCCAGGTTTTCCAGGAGAATTGCCACCCTAGATAAGAGGTTGTTTTCAGTCACTTGATATTATTGGAAATCCTAAGCATAATCATCCCATTGATTTATTTCTAAACTTTGTGGCAAGAATTCAAAGGAGAGGCTTCATAGTGTAATATCCCAGCTCCCAAGACTGTGCTAGCATACAATGTTTTATTTAACATCTGTTTAGGAATCCAATCAGCTAGTGTGTTCAATGAACACACTATTGTTCTAATAATAAATTCTGAAATATGACTATGTACCACATTCCATCTGCAAGAGAGATGCCTTTACTCTTTGAACTGCAGTTGCTCCTTGGAGAGTTAAATCTAACACAAAAAGCAGATAGATGATAAACTGTTACAATATGTGATTGAGAACAGAGATGTGGAAACTATGTGAGATCACGTGCTTGGCGTGTGCAATCAGCTGATCACCTCCGAATGTGTAGGAGTCCGCACACCTGCTGCTTGGAACACTGCCTCGTACTTATTCCTTGCCGTGGTGTAGACACTTGGTGAATTCTAAGATTTAGCAATTAATTATTCTGTTGATATTGATATTAACTAGTTGTTCTACTACTATTGAAAGAAATACATGTTCATATTCTCTTTCCCATTCGAGTTTATTACACAGAGTAGCTGAAAACACCATATGTTAACTCAAAGCAGTGAATTGTTGAATGCAATAACTGCCGAACATAGTCCACATGCTGAGCATGTCAAATAAGCTGCGGCCCCGTATCCCTACAAGATTGCCGGCCGCGGTGGTCGTGCGGTTCTAGGCGCTCCAGTCCGGAGCCGCGCTGCTGCTACGGTCGCAGGTTCGAATCCTGCCTCGGGCATGGATGTGTGTGATGTCCTTAGGTTAGTTAGGTTTAAGTAGTTCTAAGTTCTAGGGGACTGATGACCTCAGATGTTAAGTCCCATAGTGCTCAGAGCCATTTGAACCCTACAAGATTAACAACACTGATGACCTCGAAGTGATCGTGGTCAGGAATACAGATTACAAGACAAGATATTGTGTCACACAGCAGTATGACTTCCACCATTTTAGCTACACAACTCCGCACTCTGGTTTGAGCCAATTGTGGCAAGTTTCTATGTTCCAGAATAATGACAGATTCTGGCAAATTTGCACTAGTGGTTAGTCAGCTTGATCACAGATATGCATCGGATGTGCACGATATTATAACAGCACCACTGGAGACAGACGCCTACCTGAAACTGAAAGCTGAACTCGTATATCAAGTATCCGCCTAGCAGGAAGAGAGGATAGTACAAGTGCCCACTCAGGACAATTTAGGTGACATAAAGCCTTCACAATACCTCCGCCACCTACGATGCAAGGTCGATGCACACACCATCCCTGAACTGCTAGTAAGCACAATATATAGCAGCAGACTGCCAGCACAAGTCAAGGCCATAACAACACTCAAACTGAAAAGCCTCCGGATGACGTGGCCAATTGGACCAACTGGATACAGGATGCCATTGTACCTACCTCTTGTTCCGAACTGACAGTAAAGTGCAGCAGTACACTGATGGACCTCAAATCAGACTGCGAGTGGACAAAAAAATCGCGCACTGGAACAACAACTGAATGATGGGCTGTTTAACAAAGTTGACACCCTAAGCAATCAATTGAATGAACTTCTCACTGACCTCCACATTAAAGGTAGATATCAATGGAGATCGTGGAATCTTCCTGCATCGAACACTCCTTGTTGTGACTACTCATAAGCAGTTAACATATGCTGTTACCATCAGCAGTTCGCCGACCAAGTGCGTAAGTGTAATCTGCTGTGAGAATACATCAACCTTAAGTGCCAGGCAGAAAACGATGCATCTAATTGTTTATCTGCACACCTGTTTATGACCAACTACAAGAAGAGGTGCAAATTCTTGGTCCACACAGGATTGGAATTGAGTATTTTGCAAAGAGACAAACTGTGTAAGTGCCACCCGGCCACAAACTTCAGATTATCGGTGGCTAACAACTCCGCCATCCAGACGTACGGCATGGAACATCATGGGGTATATATGTGGGATTGTGACATGGAATTTTGTCATCATGGACGTGGCAGAGCTGATAATCGGGGTGGATCTCCTAGCACACTACCGCCTGCTCCAAGACATTGCCAACAACCACTTGCTGGACACTGTCACCAGATGGTCTACGGCTCGATTCCGACACCATGCGGTCGGCAGCGACACCACGGTCATCCAGGTTGCAGAGGAAGAGTACACAAAACTACTTGACCAGTTCCCATTCCCAGGATCCCACAACAGGTATGCCATAATACTGTCCATTATATGAATGCCACGGCAAGTTCCCCGGTGTCATGTAGACCCAAACAGCTGGCCCCAGGCAAATACACCACTGCAAAAGTGGAATTTGATGCCACACTAGCTGAAGGAATCATTCGTCAGTCCATCGGAGCACACTAGTCACCCCTCCACCTAGTATCCATGAAGAACAGTGTGTGGCGCCCATGCTGTGATTACCATGTGTTAAATGCAACAACCATCCTTGATCATTACCCTGTGCCACATTTGAAAGATTACAACCACACCTTATTAAGCAGAAAACAAGTGTTCAGCGTATTTGATTACATCAAGGCTCTCCTCAGTGCTATGAGCTTTACCAAATTGTTGTGTGTACTTGGATGATATCCTTGTCTTTTCAGAAACACCGGAGCAGCACGAGCTTCATCTCAAGCAAGTCTTTGAGCACCTGGTCACACAAAGTACTGGCCTGAATGTTTCTAAGGTGTGTTCGCCCAACCAGAAATAACTTCCTTGGGCCATCAAATTTCGTCAGAGGGATCATGCCCCTTACTAGAGACAGTCGAGACCATATTAAATATTTCACATCCCATAACAGCAAACTATGCAGATTTCTTGTCATGCTCAATGTTTACTGGTGCCACCTGTCACTGGAAACCGCACTGTCTGGTCCAAAAGCAGAAACTCGTGCAATGGACACCGCTGATTGATGCATTTGAAGCTGCCAAAAAGAGCATTGTCAACGCTGCATTCCTTGCTCATCCAGCGACAGATGCACTCCTAGCACTAGCAGTAGATGCTAGCTAGACAGCCATTGGGGCTGCACTCCAACAATGTGTAAACGAGACATGGCAATCCCTCACCTTTTTCCTCGCGCAATCTAATGCCCTTGCAACAACAATGGAGCACATACGATAGAGAATTGTCAACCATTTACACAGCGGTAGTGTATTTCCACGCACAACAAGTAGTGAAGGGGTTTACAATATACACGGGCCATAAACCCCTCACATACACTTTCCACCAAAGCGATTTCAGCAGATATTCAGCGTGTCTCACATCTGAACAACATTGTAGCTGACTGCTTCTCATTGAGTTGGAGCCGTCACCAAAACTGTTGACCTCCTATGTTTGTCCAATATGCAACAATGTGATCATGAGCTCTGCGACCCACTCAAAGATACTGAGGCACACCTTCAACTCAAATACGTAAACATGTCAGAAACAAATGTGCAATTATACTGTGACATCACCACTGGAATGTCCGCCCCTGGTAGCTGAGTGGTCAGCACAACAAACTGTCAATCTTAAGGGCCTGGGTTCGATTCCTGGCTGGGTCGGAGATTTTCTCCGATCAGGGGCTGGATAATGTGTTGTCCTAATCGTCATCATTTCATCCCCATCGACGCGCAAGTCACCGAAGTGGCGTCAAATCAAAAGACTTGCACCAGGCGAGTGGTCTACCTGACGGGAGGCCCTCGTCACACACATCACTGGAAAGACTCGCCCATATGTGCTAGCAGAGCTCCGCAAGCGCATTTTTCATGGTCTTCATGACCTGTGTCACCCAGGAATCACGTGAACCGCTAAACTTGTCTCCGGCTGCTACACATGGCCTGGACTACAGATGGATTGCCGGAAGTGGGCTCGTTCATGTCTAGGCTCCCAACATAGTACAGTTTAGTGCCATGTCCATGTGCCCATCAGAAACTTTCCACAGACAACTGAGAAATTTGCCCGTGTTCACATTGACGTCATGGGATCCTTGCTACCGTCAGATGATCAATACTATTTGCTAACAATCAGAGACAAATTTACGTGTTGGCCAGAATTGATCCCAGTGAACAACACCTCCACAGATATTCTGACAGTGGTGTTCATGTCTCAGAGGGCTGTGTGTTAACAGTTGTCCACTACACATTACTAACGACTGAGGATGCCAGTTCAAGTTGGAGCTATTTGCACATCTCAGCAAGTTTTGTGGCGCAAGCCACCATTTTACCAAAAGCTACCAAGCAGCCAATAACAGTATGGTGGAAGAATGGCACAGACCTCTTTAAGATGGTGCTCATGTGTTATGACTCCAAGTGAGCTGCAGGCTTACCATTTGTCCTACTTGCCCTGCACGCAGTGAATAAGCCAGATCTTGATGCGGCACTGGCAGAAATGGTCTATGGCAAGACACCGAGGCTGCCAGGGGAACTTATCGATATACACGCCTCAACAGGGAAGTTCCACATTTGCTAGATTTCATGGCAGAGCTGAGGCAGCAGTTCTAGCAAATCCAGCCCAGGCCAGCATCATGAAACAGCTCACAACCAATACTTGTGCACAAGGAGTTGCCCAACAGTATTCATGCCATGCTCTGTAGAGATGGCGTCAGACCAGCACATATGCCTCCTCATATCGGCCCCCATCGTGTTCAGACCTGTCATGACAAGATGTTGACTATTTTGATCACTGGCAAACAGCACCCTGTTTCCTTTGATGGTGTAAAGCCTGAATTTGTTTCAGAAGACTCAATCACTACTCCTCAGACATATCACCCGCCTCCACTGTGGTCTAAAAATGATCACCCACCTCCCATCTCTCTCTGCAGTGCCACAGTCACTACGCCAAGCACACTCTGGTCATCCAATACATTTTCCTTTAAGATTCTGAGACGACGCTGAGCCTGTTGCATGTTGACAACACTCCGCTTCTCTGCGGTGGGCTGGTGTGCCAACTACATGAAATTATGCGCTTGGTATTCACAATCAGCTGATTGCCACCGAATTCACGGAGTTCGTGTGCCTGCTGCTTGGGGCACTGCCACGTGCTTATTTCTTGCATCAGTGCAGACGCTCACTGAATTCTGTGATTTAGCAATTACTTATTATAGTGCTGACTAGTACTTAGTTATTCCATTATTGCTGAAGGGAAAAGATGTCCATATCCTCTCTCCTATTCGAATTTATTACACAGGGTAGCTGAAAGCGATGTATGTTAACTCGGAGCACCAAATTGTTGAATGCAACAACTGCCGTCCGTAGTCCACACGCAGTGCATGTCAAATAAACCACGACCTCGTATCCTCACAAAATTAGCAGCAGATGTGTACAAAGCTTGAACAGAATTTTAACTCATTGTTGCCTGCCATTAACAACAATTTTATTTTTACTTTGCTACTGTGACAAATGTGTTAAAAGTACTGAAGAGAAGAGACTGTAAATTTCCTCAAGGATGTAATACAGTGCTGAAAAGGTATTTAAACAAGATTCATTTCATAAACTGTTCATTTCTGAGTGTGAACATATGTGCAAGGCTTCTGTATGACATTCGAACATTTGGTTCGTGATGTTTGCTAACGAATCTGCGTCACTGCTTAGGGTGCATTGGAAGATGTTTTTACCGGTAACTGAAGTAATCTGGTGTCTGTCTATGCATCATCAAACCAAGTGATAAATGAATTGCACTGGATCAGTTTCTGAAGCTTTTATACAAAGTCCCACATATTATCAGCAACTTACAGCCAAGTGACGGGTATCTCCAGCTGCTGCTGCTGCTACTACTACACAATGAATTGTCGAGCACCATTAAGTACTGTCTTTCAATTCTTGACAGGGACTACTGAATTTTCAGTGACATACAGGAAGAAACTGATAATTGGAAACCAAACCAGGGTTTTATTTAAAGTATTTTTATTTTTTATAGCGGAACGCATAAAAATTACTATGAAAATATGGAAACTTGTGGAAACTCTGATTACACCAGCCGATGACAGCAGATATTGAGAGTGTAGAACACCTGATGTAGTCAGTCAATAGCAACATTACTATTAAGTAGCACGAACAAACACATAGGAAAAGTTAAGATTTTAATTAAAATAGAGGTTATAGCTACAAGAAAAGCTAAGCTTTCCAAATAATATTGATTCTTTTTTGCATAAGTTACACTTTAAGATAAATCACAGAAATGTGCCAGTAAAATTTTAAATAATTTCCAGTCTTTTGGGCACAAAATTCCTCTAAGTGGCTAGTCCTCAAAGTGTTACATTTTAAATGATAGTCAAATGCTCTGTGGTTTAAGAAATTCCTCGTCCATCTCACATGTAACATAATTCATCTTGCTTAAAATGAAATTTAGTTTGAAAGTTTTTCAAACCACCATTCACCATATTTTCCTGCTACCTGTTAGAAATAGGTTCGTTTCAGCAGTTGTCAGAGGAAGGAGTTACTGCGCGTGTGCAGCCCCTACAGTGATGTAGGAAGCCCTTAAGTTCTTACGTACATAGCATTAAGAGCGCTTACACTATGTCAAAAAAGGACACCAGACTATACTCCAAGAACACCACAATTTTGTAAACCATACTACAATGCACAATTCAGCTTAAAGTGCACTTTTTTATGTCCACATTCACAATGAAGAGGCCCCAACCCGGTATTAAGCTTTTCAGTGTGGTTTTCTGGATGCAAATTTTCTTGGTGTACCCCTACTCTATCATCTCATGTTTGGCTTTTTATTACGGCATAATGCCATACATGCCAGAAGATGTAAATGCGCACTTGAAATTCAGCGAACAGTTGAAACCAGGCAATAGTGTGGAATGAAAACTTCATTTCAAATACATTGACTGCCTCTGCAGAAAACATTAATAAAAACCAAATTTCTTTAGCAAACCAACATAGATAGCTTTATTGTTATGGAAGGAAATTTAATGCTTGACTGCCAACAGTGTGGAAATAACATAAAATCAGAGACAGGAAAATAACTAAACATAATGACAGGTCACATTGAAACAACCCCCCTCCCCATTACAACTCTGACTGCTTTGCGCATGCGCAAATCTAACTGCTCTGGGTAGCATCTGGCTACTTGTTGCTTCTGCTGACACTTCAAGTAGCCAGAAGAAGGAGAAGATACTGCTCATACGTGACTTACTGCACAAGTGCAAGACCCTGCTGGCAACTGCTCGAAGGAACCTAATATAACCAGTTGTGACGTCACGCTCATCAAAAGCACTTTGTTATGAAGTATTGCATAATCTTCGCCCTAAAGCCTTTGACACATTTTATTGTTGGCAGATACTTGTGCATGCACTGTGTTTTGGTGTTGTAAATGGCGCATTTCCTTTACAACTTACATTTTATTTGGTTTTTTTCCTCTCATTTATGTTTTATTGCTGCAGCATTATTCTACAGTAGCGGGACACAGTAAAATTCTTTGTTACAGTATTAGTTCTTAGCAGTCGAAATTACAAAAATTTAACTGAAAACTAAAGACAATGAAAAATTCCTGGAATCCTAAAAAATCCTGGGTTTTTCCCAGTTTTCTCCTGGATGAAAAAATTCCCACGTTCTTCCCGGGTTTCCCAGCTGTCCCAGGGCGTATACACTGTGTGTTAGCTGAAAGGTTGAAACCAATCAAAATATGCAGCTTCATGGCAGGTGAATATGGTGAAAGTGGTCTGAGTCAAAACAAAAGTGTACGAGAGCGCAGGTAAGTTCAGACAGGTGTAACAAGCACTGAAGATTTTCCATGCTAAGAACATTATTTCTGTGCAGTCACGGAGAACAACAATGTGAGAGATGAAAATTGATATCAGAAAACATGCATATTACGATGAATGATATTGTAGCAACAATGAATGTTAATGTTGGCTCAGACAATCATATTGTTCATGACATACTGATATTCAAGAAAGTAGGTGAGTTCCAAAACATTTGACATAAGAAATGAAAGAAAGGGTGCACTCATGTGTGCAGGAACCAGTGAAAGATGCTTTTAGTCACTCATAGTTCACTGATTATGTCCTGTTTCTTATTGAACGACACCTTCATAAAGTAGAGAGAGCATGCTTCTCCAAAAATGAAATGTGTGTTTAGGTTAAATATTCTTATTGTTACATACTCTTCTGTGCTATGATATTAAATATTCTTTTTGTTACATATTCTTCTGTGCTATGATACAACAGAATACGTCTTAACATACCCATGTTGAGGACCACCATTGTTGACAACGTTCAGTTTCATTAATTGTTCTCTCAGACGTGACTTGAAGAGAGAGTTAACAGTGCGGTATATATACTGAACCTGAGCTTCTGGCAGCACTGTTGCTACAGCTTCATGGAGTTTTGTTAGGTGCCTGTCATGAAAAGGCAGAAACAGAAGATGTAATGCTTTTCAACATACAAGTATTAACACTAAGAAACAAATATTAAAAAAAAAAAGATTTTTAAAAAGTTGTATGTAATGTAGAAAGAAGAAAATGACCATGCGTAGCTAACATATTGAAAATATCGAGAGGTAACTTGAATTGAATTGTGAATTGTGTTTTATCCATCTCATGACGTACATTTGCTATCCATTTGGTATGCGTACAGGAGACATGTCAAAAATTTATAAAACAATTACAATGATTTTTACACTAATAAATAATAACACTATAATAAATAACAACACTATAAGGATAACACATTGTACCCAGCTCAAATTTCCAGTTTGTCAAGTATGAATTCCTCCACTGAATAACAACACTTCAGTGTCAGTACCTCATATAGCTTTCTTTTAAGTGAACCTAAATTCATCTGCATCAACTTGTTCCCTTTTAATTTATTACAAATTTTCATTCCCATGTATTGAGGCCCCTGGGCTTACAGTCTGAGGCGGTGGGTGGGGAGCATAAAATTTTCTTTGTTTCTGGTATCATGTGAATGGACTAAATGGTTTCCCTCAAATAATTGATGTCTTGTGTAAAAAATATAATAATCTCATATATGTGTAAGGATGGAAGAGTTAATATTTTAAGTTTTCTAAATAATGGTAGACATGGTTCTTTGTAATTTGCAGTGCACATATTTTGTATGATTTTTTTCTGTTTTTTTTTTTTTAAGTATCCGCACTATGTTTGTTGAGTTACCCCAAAAAACAATACCATACCTAATAATGGATTTGAAGTAGCTTGTATATGCTACTTTTCGTGTGTCCATGTCAGTTGCAGTTGACAATATTTGCATTGAAAATGCAAAGCTGCTCAGTTTGTTTGCCAGGTATTCAATGTGTGCCTGCCAGCTCAAATTTTTATCTACTTTTAAACCTAAGAATTTGACTGAGTCAACTTCTTCTATACCTTGATGAGCAATAGACCTTGGGCAGGTACTAAATTTAAGTGCTATAAAATCTGTTATAAAAACATGCAAATATATCAGTTTCAGTCCATCCAAAAATAAACTTCCTTATTCCACAATCAAAAATAGTTATGGTAGATGAGGGCTGTTTCAATCATAAATGAGTGTCAGTAATAACACCATTAATAAAAATAACAACTATCTTTAGCAAGTCCTTTATTTAAACTGGTAATCAAGAAGCCAAGGCAACAGAAAAACAATGACAGAATGTTTCTGTTCCAATTTCATTTCAAGTGAGGCAGGATGGATGATTAGAGTGTAATGTCCAATTGATGATGAAGTCACAAGTGGAGTACAATGGCAGCTCAGACAAGGACAGAGGAGAAAATCAGCTATGGCCTCTTCTAGGGAACCATACCACCATTTGCCTTATTTGATTTGGGGGAACCTACGGGAAAAATAAATTGGGAATGCTGCATAGTCTTGTCACTATTTATTGCATGAAAGGATTTACCATATCACATAATGAGGATATGAGACATTAAAAAATATTAATGGTATCAATAAATTAAAAGTCTGTATGTACAATGAGAGGCAAAAAGATTGCCCAGCCCAAATAATTTAGAGTCCAAGAACAGAGAATTGTGTAAGCCCAAGTTCAGAAGTGCCAGTGTCCACAATTCTGAAAGTCTGTGGAGCTTCACCTTAATGTTTACATTGTCAAATAGAAGCAATATAATAGCTAGGATACAGTATAAGTCGAGATTCATTGCAATTTAACTTATCATATCATTTCTTTTGAAAATCATTATTCACGCATGTAGAAACGGTTGAAATATAAGAACTCAACGTCAGTAGAATTACTCTAACGATGAGCGTTTCACATCTGTTTCAACTGCTGAGTAGATAAGCTGTGGTTTATAAACACAACAGACAAGCATTCGAATCAAACTGGAGTCAAATCTCATTTTTTAAAAAAATGATCTGTGTAGGTAATATTTTAAACCTCAATTTGTTACAAATTGTGCAGTTGTAGGCTTTTCCAGGTCCCATATTCTTTCAAAAGATTTCTTTTTTATGATAGTCTTATCTTTAAACAAACAGCCAAGTTGGCTGTAGTAAAAATATTGAAAATGGATGTATTTATTTGCAATTACTTTGACCGCTACCTGGTGTGTGTATAATTTTCAGCTAAGAAGATCGTTGTCAGCTAAGAAGATCGTTGTCAGCTAAGAAGATCGTTGTCAGCTAAGAAGATCGTTGTCAGCTAAGAAGATCGTTGTCAGCTAAGAAGATCGTTGTCAGCTAAGAAGATCGTTGTCAGCTAAGAAGATCGTTGTCAGCTAAGAAGATCGTTGTCAGCTAAGAAGATCGTTGTCAGCTAAGAAGATCGTTGTCAGCTAAGAAGATCGTTGTCAGCTAAGAAGATCGTTGTCAGCTAACTGGCAATTTTTGTTAAGTCCTTAAGCGCGGTTTACATGAATGAGTGGCTGTGCCCTACAGTATATGTTGTTTCAATTTAGTATTCATTCTTCCATTATGGTAGCTCCTTGGTAGTGTCAGCTTACTGAACTGGTAGCTCTAGTACGTGTCAGATCGAATATCGACACAGCCTTTTTTTTTTTTATCATGTCACAAATGTTTTGTGCTTTATTTAATTTTTGTTACTAAATTATATTTTCTGTTTTTCAGTATGCTGTTCAGCAAATAACCAATTATTGTTTGTGAATTTGGTGTCTAAACTTAATCTTCCTCAGAAGGTTATATTTATCTCACCTCCCATAACAATAAAAATAATCTTCCTTGGAGGGTGATATTCACCTGACTTCCTATAAAAATACAAATAATATAGTAGCAAGTAGATTTGTAATTTGAAATTAATATTGTTAGCCTGTTAACTATGTAGGCCTTTTAAAGAAAATAGGAATTTCATAAAATGACTAATAGGCTATGTACAGCTTCAGTATTTTGCCCATATGCCACTGGCATCAAGAACAGCTTGGATCCTTCAAGGCATAGAATTGACAAGTCTACGGAAAAAGTCCTCACCGATGTTAACTCTCCCCCATGAAGAATGAACCACATGCCAGAGCATTCACAGTTCCCAGAGGAGGGTCTTGCCAATTGTCTGGCAGAATCTTCTTAAGCTGAGTGTACGTGCTCCATGGGTTTGAGATCAGATGACTCTGGAGGCCACAGAGAGAACTGAATAATATTCTCCCTACTTTGAAACCAGTTCTGAATCCTAGTGCTAGTGTGTGATGGATGATTATCGTATTAGTAATCAAACAATGGAAAATCCTGGAAGGACTGTACCAATATTATAAAAGGATACTTGCTACTCAACATATAGCGGAGGTGCTGTGCCACAGATAGGCACAACAAAAAGACTGTCGCAATATAAGCTTTTGGCCAACAAGACCTTTGTCAAAAGTAGATCTCTTGTTTTCAAAGAAAGCAATCACTTGCTCACAAACATTTACATCAGCCATTTTGAAGCAGACCTAGACATATGCCAATCAGTTGATATGTTTCTCTTAGCTGTGAACTACAGAGACACAAGGTGGCACTCTAAGCAATTACAAATAAATACATCCATTTTAAATATTTTTACCATAATAATTTGTAGTGAATTTTAAAATATTACCCACAAAGGTCTAAATAAAAAAAATTATAGTAATTTTTGAGAACATTTTTTGTGAAGAACAGTGGTTTTTCTCAGTACTTTAAAATGAACATAAACAATCTCAACCACATTGATTCCCGTTAGATTTGAACACTCATCCTTTATGTTCATAAAACGTCACCTACCCACTCATCCACTGAAACAGATGTGAAATGCTCACTGTTGTAGTAATTCTACCGTCGTGGAGTTCTCATATTTCAATTGTTTCTACGTGCTTAAATAATGATTTTCAAAAGAAATGATATGATGAGTTAAACTGCAATGAATGTTGACATATGGTGTATCTTAACTATTATATTGCTTCTATTTGATGATATAAGCACTAAGCTTACGCTCCACAGACCACTAGAGTTGCGAACACTGGCACTTTTGAACTTGGGCAGGCACAATGCTCTGTTCTTGGACTCCAAATCATTTTAGCCTGGCATTCTTCTTGGCTTTCATTGTACATGAAACATTCTGCATTTTCCATTTCCTATGGAACAAAATATAACTTAATTAGTTATCTTCAGAAGGCAAAATGTGTAATACTGCTAAAAGACACGAAGTAAAGCTGACCAGCGTCCTATCTTTCGCAAGTATTAATTACTTCTTCAGAGAGGATACAGGGATAAGTAGCAAAAGATTATAAAGGAATGGCAGGTCACTCTGACTCTGCATCTGTAATAAGGACAAGGGTAGACAAAGGTCTACTTTTAATTTATTAGTTTTCTAATATAATATCCCTTTAATGCATGCAACGTGGTTACAGGTACAAAAAGGTAAATATGGAAATGATGTAAGTATCTACCTTGATATATTTCTGAAGGGCTGAGATGGAACAGGAGGTCTCACCTCCCACTGGCCTAACTGTGCAGTTATTAGATTCCCAACAATTGAGAGAACCTTTTCCTCAATCTCCTGAACATGGCTCAGTACATCTTTCTCCACTGTGTCGAGAACTCCCACACCAGTAGCGGCTCCACGGAATGGCATGACATGTTGCGTCAGCTGCTGCTGCTGCTGCTGCTGTTGTTGCTGCTGCTGCTGCAGCAAATCTGTACCAAAGAAAATGTACAATAATAAAGTTACGTCTATTAACATATTATTAATAAAGTCTTTCCTGCAATAAGCATCTGTGAGTTCTCCAGTTTGGAGAAATAGGTGTGTTAAGGCATGGTTACACTGACAGTAAGTTTGAAACATTCTGCAACTATACTGTTTGCAGCTATTAGAGTACTATCGATGTTTGTAACATGTTGCAAACTTAAAAACAGTGTTCGATGTCTCTATTGATCAAAGGAACACTGCTTCTGGCCTGGTACAACTAAATGTTTCTATGTGGTGCTAGTGTTTGTTTATGTTCTCACAAACTTCACAAACCGCAGGAACTATTTGAGCTATAAGTGTTGACTATCTTGGTCTCAGAAGTGTGGGACAGTGACTGGTCGATGAAATGTAATAATACTGTAGCAACAAGCATTATGACATGCTCATGGAGTTCAGATTTCTAAACCACATACGAATAATGGTACTTTGTCTTATACATGTTCGAGTGGTACTTGCTGTTATTCATGTGACAGACCTGTAGATGATGACCTCAGAACAGTAATAAAATAACATCATATCACTGTAATAAAATAATATCATAACAACAGCTGTTGGTACTGTATTATAAATTCTATTTGATATATCGGTGGCTTTGAAATTTGGAATAAATTTGCAATACTTTGATAGGAATCTCCTGTTACCGAAAACAGAAGTGTGAGAGCAGGTCTTCCTTTCACGGGAACTGCTTTACTAAAATTTGTCTCCCTTTGAAACAACTGGCTCTATAGTATTCATTAGAATTTCTAAATCAGACAGCCACGTCCTAGTGAAGTCAAGAAGACAAGAACAGTCTTCCAAATTCAACTCACACATAACGTCATTTCCGTCACATCTTCTATAGTACCAGTAAACCCTCAACTCTTTAAAGAATCAAACTCCAATGCATAAAACAGCTTCAATCACCTGATTATCTTACAAATGAGTCAATATATTAAATATTTGAAAATTAGCATGTAAGAGAAAAAGTTTAGAAAAGATTTGAAATTACATATAAGGTTCGTTGAAAGTCACTAAGTGCTCTCATTCACGCAATGATGACTACATCTTTCCCTTTGTTTACTTATCTTCTTGAGTAATATTAATGCAGTACCACATATAATTAATTCTTCTGCTTCACTTTTCATAGCATAGTTCTTAATGTGAATACACAATGTGAAAGTTTCCTGCCAGTTCAGTGTAGCACACTATGTGAATACACATGTAAAAATGTTTGTCAATAATGTAGATAGGAAAGTGAACAATGAACATTGTTGTCAACATGTTGCTGACTGGTGGAACAATGTTGCAAACAGAAACATGTTTTCAAAATCAGTGTAAATGCAACTTAATGGATAGCAAGCAGTGTCTCGCTTTGATACTTGTTAAAGAGGCTTTTTTCATCAATATGAGTGGAGTTTGGTTTCCAGCACATGCCAACTTTGCTACATGCCCTAGAAGCCAGCTGGAAGAAACTGCCTTCTCATGTCTGTGCACACATCTGACAACATTTGTATGTTTTCAAACTTTTCCACTGTGTTAACATTCAGAATTGTCTGAAGAGTATCTAATAAATCACACTGAATAGTAAAATTATGATCTCTCTTAAATTTCATCTGCTCTAGTGATTGTAGGATCCTGTTGAACTCTGCACTATAGACTGAAAATTCGTTAGAAAGGTGTGCTAGATGACACTAGGAATGTAACTGAGCAGCCAACAGATTCCCCTTGTCCATAATTAATGTTCCAGTTTCAAAACACTGCTCAGCACTATGAGAGTCACTTGTGCAACAATGTCATTCCAACTCTTCAACAGTGTGGATGTGTAGGTAGTATCATTTTCATGCAAGATGGCACCCATCTGCACATTGCACAGCCAATGAAGCGGTTGCTGCAGAGGCATTTCGGAAATGCTGGAATCACCAGCTGTCATTTCCCTACAGCCTAGCCATCCAGACCACCCAATTTTAATCTGTGTGACTTCTGACTGTGGGGTTACCTGGAAGATGATGTATTTAATAACAAAATTGTGAATGTAGCTGAATTGAAGGCACACACTGTGAAAGGTATTCAGGGTGATACTCAGATCTCTTGTGGAACATGCAGTTTCTTGATTTCAACTTTTGGCAGAAAATGGTGGACAGCATATCGAACATTTCTTGTGCCAGTCGCACGACAATTACAAACTGATCTCATTTTGCTTTTTATACAATGTTTGCCTTGAGGACAAGGGTTGAAGGGGAAGAAAGAGGGGTGAAGGAAAAGAACTAGTGAGGGTTAGGAAGAGGGGATAGTTGGGAAGTTGTCCACAACTTCAGGTCAGGTGAGACTTACTGGATGAGATGAGAAGGATGGTTGGGGACCATGCTGGACAAGATTTGAATACCTGAGATCTTACATGTGGAACATAAGGGAAAAAGTAAGACAGATATTACTGACCAAACATAGTGCAGGAGTTAATAACAGCATAAAGCTGAGTACATCATACGTGGTAGAAATGGTGTGGAGGGGGGCAGGGGGAGGGGATACACAGGTCACAAAATTTAAAGAAACAGAAAACTTAAATAGAGTGAAGAAAGGCGCAATTACTGACAAGAAATGCTGAGACTGAAGAAATCAACAAAAGTTAAGGCCAGTTGGATGATATGAAACAAAGTCATGTTGTAACACGAGTTCCCAACTGTGGAATTCTGAGAAACTGGTGTCTGGGTGGAAGAATCCAGAAGCATGTGTGGCAAAACAGGCATCGAGATCATGGTTGCAACAGGATATTGTGTGTTGCCAGTATACAATCTCTGCTTACAACCAGTCATTACAAATTGATAACTTGATCGTAGTCATGCCAATATAGAAAGCCGAACATCATTCCCAAAACAGTTGGTATATGACAAGTGTCTTATCACATGTGGCCTCCATTTGACAGTATGTTTTGCTAGTTACAGGGCTGGTGTAGGTGGTGGCAGAATAGTGCACAGAGGGCATCTCACAGTGGGGACAGTCACAGGGATAGGAGCCACAGGGTAAGGACATGGATACAGAAGGAGCTTTTTTAGTTTTTTTACATCTTTTACTTTTTGACCTGTCTATTTGCCCCACCCCCTACCTCTACCACACACAATGCACTTAGTTTTCCACTCTTATTAACTCATGCACCATGTTTTGTCAGTAATCTCTATGTCGCCTATTACCATATCTTCCATCTTTAAGCTCTCTGATTTTCAAATCTCGTCCAGTGCAGTCCTCAACACTCAATCTTTCCTTCTCATCCCATCCAATAAGTCTCACCTGACCTGAAGTTGTGGTCAACTTCCCAACTCTCCCTGCTTCCTAACCCTCATTACTTCTTTTCCTCCACACCTCTCTTCCTTCCCTTTCAACTCTTCTGCCAGAAGGAGCCACTGGCTCCAAAAGCTCGCAAATTTGCATACCTTTATATGTTTTCTCCTGGCACAGCTTGGTGAGTAGATTTTTTTTATCTATTGGAGTAAATTAAGGATTGTTATATGTATGTGATCATTTGTCACATGTTCCCGTCAGGTGAAATATGTAAAACTTTTGCCTCCATCATTCAAGGGAGAAAGGGGAGGAGGTCCTCTTCCTAGTTAACTTCCTAACTTTCACTCCCATTTTGGGTAGAGTTTTTGGTTCACACAGTTACATGCTTTGGAGACATTATTTCATAACAGATGCCTGCAGCCGATCAAGTACCTGTTTTTCTGAGAACTTCGTGTTTTATTATGATTCAGTCATGTTTTCACTTTTACTCAAATGACTTTACTTGTGTAATTTGTTACCGCTTATCTAAAAACAATTTGCACCTATGAGATAAACTTAAAATATACTGCAATATTTTACAATTTTTTTAGAATTATGTTGTCAAAGAAAATACTTGATCTCTCTAATCCTAGAGATATCATAAGGGTGCTCAAAGCAGTTTTTGATGTTGACTCTTATGCAGATGAAAATTTTAAAAACCTGCTCCCAAATAACAGGGGAGAAAATGGTGATACTGAACAATTGCAGTTAATAATTTAGCACTCATATTAAGTGTGATGTGAATTATGCTGTAAAAGGCAATTAGAGAGCAGGAATGTGATTACTGATGATGTGTTGATGCTATCTATTGATAATGTATGCGATATTAACACTGAACGGCTTCTAAATAGCAACAGTCAGGTCTGCACATTGTGGTATAAATAGTATTTACAGTTAAGTGAGTTTGTACAAAGCCCATCTTTTCCTGTGAGTAGTGTACATATTATCATTGTTGTGGGAAATAGTAACAACCTGATTAAGTACAAGGCATTTAAGTTTTACACTGATGACAAAAAATATGAGCAAAGTTTCCTGGCAGTTCAATCATTATCTGTTGGGTGTATTTTAGGGACAGACAAAGACAGTGAAAAAAATGTAAAGCAGACTTTTCTGTGGGCATGTTATATATTCAGAAGGGTAATAAGGAAAGAGAAGATGCATTTAGAGGATACTTCAACAAGGCAGAGATGAGAGTTGTGTGCTTGATTTTACGATGTATATTTTTAATTTGAATGTGGAGGGAACTGTGGCTCAGGTAAGTGTTACTGATTATGTTAGGAACGAAAAAATACCAGTAAGGAAGAAAATGTTCAAGCAGTTTTTCATCAAATTTGTAATAAAATTCCAGAGATATCTGATTTGTCGGAAGATAAGAGAGAATAAATAAATAATTAAATGAAGTACTTCTCGATTATCCCATTGTATTTTCTAAGAGGTCACGATTAATTAAACAGTGGACATGCAAACATTAGACTCTCCTTAGCATTAATTAACCTGTACCATCAACAAGGCATGAAGCTGTAGATCTTGAAATTAAATTAACACTGTGGAAGAATAGTACTGGAAGATCAGTAAGTCACTACTCCAACCTAATACATCTGGTTAATAAACCAGAGAGATCTGTCAGTTTAATGTTGGACACAAGAGCAGTCAACAAAAGTATTTTACTGTAAAGTGACTCACCAGAAAGTTTAGAGGAATTACTGCAACATTTTGGAGACACCACATATCTTAGCACCTCCGATTTAACAAGCAGTTTTTGGTACGTGAAGTTAGATGAAGAAAGCAAGAAATGTACTGCTTTTTCGTGCAAGGGGAAAAGTTATCATTTTGAAGTCATACCATATGGACTGAACATTTCTGTGGCTGCCTTCATGCACACTCTGGATGAAGTCTTATACAATCAATTACTGAAGAAGTTTGTCAACTAAGTTGATATTACATTAATTTGTTCTGAGCCATGGGAAGCACATCTACAGACTATTAATAAAGTTCTGAAAGCTTTCAAAAATTGGGAGTTAACTGTTAATTTGGAGAAGGAAAAAGAAATCAAGTTTTCAGGACATGTCAAGCAATCAAACCTCATCAGAACAAACGGATGCTGTCAGAAAATATGCTGTACCAAAGTGTTATAATCTGTGAAAGTGTGAGCTGTAGTGTTAATGCAGCTATGGGAGTGTTGCATGTGTTACAGCAATGTGCGGAAGTAATCTGAAGTTTATGTGCCATTTTTAATTGACAACAAGAAGATGCAGTGGAAAAGAGAACAAGAATAATTTTTTATGAATACCTACAAGGGGGGTTTGAAAAGTCTGTGCAAAAATAAAAACTACTTACGTTTTTGGGGTGAACCTTTTTTATTTTTTGACATAGTCTCCTTTTAGACTTATTCACTTCGTCCAATGCTCTTCTAATTTGTTGATCCCTTCTGAATAATAGGAATTGTCCAAGTCTGCAAAATATCTATTTGTTGCTGCAATCACATCCTTGTTTGAATAAAATCTTTGTCTCGCCAGCCATTTCTTCAAATTGGGGAACAAATAGTAGTCCGAGGGAGCCAAGTCTGGAGAACATGGGGGGATGTGAAATGAGTTGGAATCCTATTTCCATTAATTTTGTGACCACAACTGCTGAGGTGTGTGCATTCTTTCCACAGATGCTACTAACTAAACATGACCTTGATACGCGCCGATGGTGCCATCTCTCAGACTTTGCACGGACTTCTCAAATGCCCCTCGTATGCGGTTTTACAGCACAGAGACCGAACAGCAATTATACACGCACATTTCAGCACGCGTTGTTTTGTCAGTGTAACTAACGTTATTCAGTTTCATATTGTGAGGCATGCTTGAGTGGTGTCGTTGGACGCAGCCACTGCTGTTATGAGAGGTGCAATTTCATACTACGATACAGCGCAACAGAGCAACGATTCTTGTTGCTTGGCACATGAGACACTCCATTCACAACCACTGCAAGCAACTTCAGCACCTGGCTGCAGTCCTGCCTAGCCATTGGCGGGCCGTTTGTTTACAGGACTCTCCTTTCCCCTTACCCACTTCCACTTTATAGCACCGCACCTCATCATGTGTATTGGCATATGCAGTATGTATGATGTCACAGCCACATTCTATGCAATGAATAAAATAATTTAGGAGCATGTTTGTGAAACTAGTGCAGTGTGCAGGATGAGCTGCACATAATTATGGGCTTTAAAAATGCTTCACAAGAATGTGTTTTCTAGTGCTATGCATTAATACAAATATCTAATTGATAAACACATTGCAAAATAATTTTTCTTCCTATTTCAATTTTGATCTCTTAACTTGAGAAGAGGTATTTCTGTTGACCACATGTCAATTAAAAGTTTTATTTTCATCTGAATTGATTACATGCTGACTTGCTCTTTCTATGATTGTGTGTATACACCTATTTTAACTTCTATTGCAAAACACGTATCAACTTTATTTATACAGGGCGGTCGGAAATTCCAGTTACAAACTTCTACGACATGTACAGGGTAGTGAGTAAATAACATTTTGAATAGGAACCCGTGTCCGGAAATGTATCGTTTCCGTTCTACAAATGTTTCAATGCAGATGATTGTCTCATCCACACCGACATGAGGAATGTACTTAGGCGTAACTCAGTACAATTGTTGCAATCCATTTGAAAAGAATACTGACTCGTTCCATTATTACTTACGCATTTGCATTACAACTTACACCTTACAGTTTACATTAGTCGACAACAACAAGAACCCAGCGTCTATGTCACCAGCTGCAACCTTACATTGCATTACAACAGCAGCTCGATGTGGCGACCACCAACGTTGTTACACACATTGTACCTCCGAAGCATGATCTGGTACACTCTCTCCATCCCACCTGGTGTCTCTTCAATGTCTTGTGCAACGGCCAGAACTCGTGCCAGCAGATCTTCCTCTCTCCCTACAGGTGTCTCATAAATTAGGCTCTTCATACGACCCCACAAGTAGTAGTCCATAGGGGGAAAATCTGGCAACTGTGGCGGCCACACGGTTGGACCACCACGGCCTATCCATCTTTCACTATACCGTCTGTTGAGATGTCTCCAGACAGCCAGTGAAAAGTGAGGTGGTGCTCCATGCTGCTGAAACCACATTTCCTGATGGCCATTCAATGGCACAGCTTCCAAGAACGGGTCCATTACATGTCGTAGGAAGACTAAGTATGCGGGCCCCGTGAGCTTGGATGGAAGGAGGTATGGTCCAATCACATGACCGTCCAGAAGACCTGCCCACATGTTAATTCCAAACCTGTCTTGAAATCCTTGAACATGCGTGGCATGAGGGTTTTCGTATGCCAAGACATGGCTACTTTGGGCCTTCAGAACACAATCCCTTGTGAACCTACATTCATCTGTGAAGAGAACTTGACGTGGAAACAGGGGCGCGTCGATGCAATGGTGCAGGAACCATGTGCAGAAGGCGATGCATCGTGGAAAGTGTGCTGCACCCATAGCGTGTACCCTTTGTAAGTGGTACGGATGAAATTGTTGCTCATGCAGGATGTCCAAGACAGTACTGTGACTAACATCCACTGCACGTGCAATTGTTCGCGAACTCACTGATGGGCTATCTTCAATGCGACACAGCACACCTTCAAATTCGGGAGTGTGGCATCGCCGTGTAGCACCACAGTCCTGCCTCCTCACAGTGAAGGTACCCATTTCTCGTAGCCGTTGTGTAACTTGGGCAAACAGTTTGTGCGATGGAGTGTGATGGTACGCAAAATGTTCGTGATACAGTCGACTAGCAGCTCTTCCGTTACCTCCAGCTTCGCCATACACAAGGAGCATATCTGTGTATTCCACAAATGTGCACTGCATCACGTTTCCTCTATTGGTGATGCACAGGTATTGACTCAGTCTCACAGCAAAGCGAACAATAAGTGACATCTGGGGATCATTTGATGTAGTACACGTTATCGTGTCTACCACGTTGCATATCAGGACAGGGAACTCTGAAAAGTTTCTCTTGTCCTAAGCAGACATTGACGAGGTACACATCTGAGTTGAAACTGTCGTAGAATGGAAACTACACGTTTCTGGAGATGGGTTCCTATTCAAAATGTTCAGTACTCACTACCCTTCACATGTCCTAGAAGTTTGTAATGGGAATTTCTGACCACCCTGTATATTTTCAAATGTTTCAAGTTAAACTTTACTGTTTGTGTATGGGTTTTGACACACTGTCAAAATTTAATAGTAATATAATCATGTCTCAGTTTTTCAACACACACACACACACACACATTTTTTGTGAATGTTGGTGAGATATAAGAGAAATTTTTCATGGTGCACATTAGGCAGAAATATCTGATACAGACTGTTGGTTGGTTGGATTAAAAGACGGGGAAAGGGACCAAACCATGAGGTCATCAGCCCCTCGTTGCGAATAAAACAATGCCACAAGTGTGAGAATAAAAAAAAAGAGACTGACAACACAAAACAGAATGAAAGGAAAAATCACAAGAACAATGAAGGGCAACAAATATGTAAATGGAGGAAAGGGGGCAAGAAAATTACAGAAACACAAGAAACAGGGCGATGAGATTAAAACATAAAACAACAAAGCAGATTGGCTGGCTGACCATGAGAATAAAAAACGAGAAGCCAGCCACTCTGCAAAACATTAGAACCTCCACACTAGAAGCGCCAGAGTGGAGGACACAGAGGGACAAAGGACATGCGCAGAAACTTAGGTCAAATGATGAAACCCACCCTCACGAATAAAATGTAAAACTAAATCAGCCACTGAGGCATTGTCAGATTAGTGGCAATGAGTCTGGTAACCCAAGATGCATCGCTAGGCAGTCAAAGTGGGACAGTGCACCAGAATAAGGGGCCACTGTCAACTGGTCGCCACACCAACACTCAGGCGGGTCTTCATGGCGCAGGAGGTAATCATTGGTCCCGCATGCGTGCCCATTGTGGAGCCGGCAGACGACAACTGATTCCCTGCGAGAGGCCCACATGGAAGTCTTCCACACATTCATAGTCTCCTTAATGACATGCTGTTTGTTGTGTGTACTGTTATGCCGTTCCGTCTCCCAAAGCCAAAAAACCCTACAGTGTAAGTCAGAGTGGAGGTCAGGTTCAGAGATGCCCAGCTCCAGAGCCAGTACCCCGTAGCCTGTTTGGCCAGCCTGTCAGCAAGTTTGTTGTCTGCGATGCCGACTGAACAATGGGACCAGTCAAGGGCATAGATGGACTCCTGGATGGATGCTACCAAAGGATGGGGAGGGTAGCACTGGTTGACAGCTTATAGGCTAAGGAGTCAGTACACAGAAGAAATGTTTCCCCAGGGCACGAACTGATAGACAGAAGTGCACGACAGATGGCCATCAGTTCTGCAGTGAATAAGCTGCAGCCACCGGACAAGAAATGCTGTTCAAAACGGCCTCTGTAGACGTAGGTGAAGCCAACATGAACATCAGCCATTGAGCTGTAAGTGTAAACCACTTCAGAGCCCTGGAACACGTCAAGAATTGAGAGGAAGTGACAGTGGAGAGTGGCAGGAGTAACCGAGTCCTTAGGGTCATGCGAAAGGTCCAGACGAATCTGCGACCTAGGTGTACACCATGGAGGTGTATGCGGACAGACCTGGATGGGAGATGGTAAAAGGAAGAATTCCAGTTGATACAAATGGGATCACACACGAACCGCAATCATTAGTCCCGACCTGGACCGCCGACGCGGGAGATGAACTGTTGCGGGTGGAAAAAGAAGACTGAAATTCGGATGCTCAGGAGAACTACGAATGTGTGCAACGTAACTGGTAAGCAGTTGTGCACATTGGATCTGCACTGGAGGGACTCCGGCCTCCACCAGGACACTAGTCACTTGACTCATTCTAAAAGCTCCCATAGCTAGGCGAACGCCACAGTGGTACTCTGGGTCGAGTAAATGCAACGCTGAGGGTGCCGCCGAACCATAAACCACACTCCCATAGTCAAGGTGGGATTGAACAAGGGCTTTATAAGGCTGCAGCAGAGTAGAGCAATCTGCACTCCAGTTGATGGTGCTTAGGCAACAGGGGGCATTGAGGTGCGGCCAGCACTTCTGCTTAAGCTGACGAAGGTGAGGAAGCCAAGTCAATCGGGCATTGAAAACCAGTCCTAAGAATTGATATGTCTCCACTACAGTGAGTGGATAATCATGAAGGTACGACACTGACAGAAGGGCATGACACACAACTTGCAGTCAGAAACTGGAAGCCGTGGGCGAGAGCCCATGACTGCACCTTGTGGATGGCTCCCTGTAGGCGCCGCTCAGCAATACCAGTACTGATGGAGCAGTACGAAATGCAGAAGTCATCTACATACAGAGAGGGTGAGACGGACGGCCCTACAGCTGTTTCTAGACTGTTAATGGCCAATAAAAATACACTCCTGGAAATTGAAATAAGAACACCGTGAATTCATTGTCCCAGGAAGGGGAAACTTTATTGACACATTCCTGGGGTCAGATACATCACATGATCACACTGACAGAACCACAGGCACATAGACACAGGCAACAGAGCATGCACAATGTCGGCACTAGTACAGTGTATATCCACCTTTCGCAGCAATGCAGGCTGCTATTCTCCCATGGAGACGATCGTAGAGATGCTGGATGTAGTCCTGTGGAACGGCTTGCCATGCCATTTCCACCTGGCGCCTCAGTTGGACCAGCGTTCGTGCTGGACGTGCAGACCACGTGAGACGACGCTTCATCCAGTCCCAAACATGCTCAATGGGGGACAGATCCGGAGATCTTGCTGGCCAGGTAGTTGACTTACACCTTCTAGAGCACGTTGGGTGGCACGGGATACATGCGGACGTGCATTGTCCTGTTGGAACAGCAAGTTCCCTTGCCGATCTAGGAATGGTAGAACGATGGGTTCGATGACGGTTTGGATGTACCGTGCACTATTCAGTGTCCCCTCGACGATCACCAGTGGTGTACGGCCAGTGTAGGAGATCGCTCCCCACACCATGATGCCGGGTGTTGGCCCTGTGTGCCTCGGTCGTATGCAGTCCTGATTGTGGCGCTCACCTGCACGGCGCCAAACACGCATACGACCATCATTGGCACCAACGCAGAAGCGACTCTCATCGCTGAAGACGACACGTCTCCATTCGTCCCTCCATTCACGCCTGTCGCGACACCACTGGAGGCGGGCTGCACGATGTTGGGGCGTGAGCGGAAGACGGCCTAACGGTGTGCGGGACCGTAGCCCAGCTTCATGGAGACGGTTGCGAATGGTCCTCGCCGATACCCCAGGAGCAACAGTGTCCCTAATTTGCTGGGAAGTGGCGGTGCGGTCCCCTACGGCACTGCGTAGGATCCTACGGTCTTGGCGTGCATCCGTGCGTCGCTGCGGTCCGGTCCCAGGTCGACGTGCACGTGCACCTTCCGCCGACCACTGGCGACAACATCGATGTACTGTGGAGACCTCACGCCCCACGTGTTGAGCAATTCGGCGGTACGTCCACCCGGCCTCCCGCATGCCCACTATACGCCCTCGCTCAAAGTCCGTCAACTGCACATACGGTTCACATCCACACTGTCGCGGCATGCTACCAGTGTTAAAGACTGCGATGGAGCTCCGTATGCCACGGCAAACTGGCTGACACTGACGGCGGCGGTGCACAAATGCTGCGCAGCTAGCGCCATTCGACGGCCAACACCGCGGTTCCTGGTGTGTCTGCTGTGCCGTGCGTGTGATCATTGCTTGTACAGCCCTCTCGCAGTGTCCGGAGCAAGTATGGTGGGTCTGACACAGCGGTGTCAATGTGTTCTTTTTTCCATTTCCAGGGGTGTAGTTATACACTCAATACAGAGCCCTGCGGGACCCATTCTCCTGGATATGGGGGGGGGGGGGGGGGGGGGGACTATGGGATGCACCAACTTGGACACAGAGAGAAAGTAAATTCTGGATAAAAATCAAGAGTGGGACTCGGAGACCCCACCCGTATAATGTGGAAGGATATGATGTCGCCAGGTGGTGTCATAACGCTTTGCATAGATAAAAACAGATGGCAACAAGGTGTTGGCATCTGGAAAAGGGTGTTCAGATGGCAGACTCGAGGGACACAAGATCATCAATGGTAGAGCGCCCCTGGCAGAAGCAGCCCTGACATGGAGCCAGTAGGCCACATGACTTGAGGACCCAACCTAACTGCTGATACACCACATGTTCCAGTAGCTTACAAACAATGCTGGCAAGGCTGATGGGCCGATAGCTATCCACATCAAGTGGGTTTTTACAGGGTTGCAGCTAATACATTCAGGGATAAATTCTGGAGGATGATATGCATTGCAGACAGTTATTTCCTACATTGTCCGTATTCTGACAGCCACAGCTTCAAGAGGAGTTTGAAGGGGCACAGTTGCACTACAGACTGAGTTTAGGACTTAAACGCAAACTCCACCTGACTCTCTATTATAGTCGCTACGGTTCCTGTACTATACCTTATAGCCATGGAGGGCAGGAGTCTGCACTGCTAGCGACCAGGTTTCCTGGAGAAGCTTAACAGTTGCTGTAGCTCAGCTAGGCGGTGGAAAAAACCACCGCAATTCCACTGAAGGATGACGACATCGTGAGACAGGGAAGGCATGGAACATTCAATGAGGAAATTTACGCCTCACGGTCACCTGTTGCTACCAACTTTTTGCCTGAGCAGTCTATAGCCATTGTGTATGAGGGTCTGGTGAGATCCAGGTCCTCAGTGGACACCAGAATCTCCACCCCATGCTCAGACACAGAGCTTGTAGGTAGCAGTGGTGTGGGTGCCACAGCAAGTTCCTTGTTCTTGGGGGTCTTCTTTTTCGATTTCTTGCACTGTTCCTTGGGTTTCTCTGGCTGGGAGGACTTCACAGAATCAGTCTCTGGGACTGAGGATGAGCGTGAAGCCCTACAACCCGCTGCTTTTGGGCTCTTCAGCCACTGGCGGGTGTCATCTTTCCCACTAGCAGAAACTTGGAAAGGGAGTGACCCAAGGGACCCCTTCCTAGCGAGAGGAGCAGAAGAAGCCTTACGCTTCTCTGACTCGGAAGTGGGGACTAAAATCCCCAATGGTTTGGGAGGGGGGGGACGTTGCTCCTTTAGTAGGTGGTGCAGGAACAACAGAGAGGGAAGTGCCTCCCACAAGCAAGGGGGCAGGTGTAGTCTCCCGGTTCTAAGAGGCAACAGGAATTCGAGGAACTAATTGGGCAAGAACCGTTCTCATAGCAGCGGCATAAGGGGTGGTCATAGCCACAGGATGCAGGTGCTCAAATTTCCTCTTAGCCTCAGTGTAGCTCAGTCAGTCCAGGTTCTTGTACTCCATGATTTTCCTTTCTTTCTGGAGAATCCTGCAGTCAGGCGAGCAAGGTGAATGATGCTCTCCACAGTTGACACAGATGGGAAGCACACTTGAGTATTGGGATGCGATGGATGTCCATAATCTCGACAGGTGGAGCATTAAGTACAGAGGGAAGTCATATGGCTGAACTTCCAGCACTTAAAGCACTGCATCGGGGGAGGGACTTATGGCTTGACATCGCAGCGATAGACCATCACCTTGACCTTCTTGGGCAATGTGTCACCCTTAAAGGCCAAGATGAAGGCACCCGTGGCAACCTCATTTTTGGCGATCTGGTTATCTCTCAGACCCCAATGGATGCGCCAAACAAAACGAACACCTCGTCACTCTACATTGGCGCGCAGCTTGCCTTCAGACTGCAAAGTAAGGTCCCTGCGGAATATAACGCCCTGGACCATATTTAAGTTCTCATGAGGCATGATGGTAACACAAACAACCCCCAACTTGTCACAAGTGACTAATGCCCATGACTGGGCAGGGAATGCTGTTTTCATCAAAACTGACCCAGAGCGCATTTTGCACAAGCCCTCCACCTGCCCGAACTTGTCCTCCAAATACTCCACAAAAAACTGAGGCTTCATGGATATGAAAGATTCCCCATCAACTCTCGCACATACAAGGTACCGGGGCAAATAAGCTTCACTGCCATCCTTAGCCTCGCGTCCCTCCCATAGTGTGGCCAGGGAGGGGAACAACTTGGGGTCATATTTATTGGCATTGAAGTCAGACTTTGCCCACTTAGAGACTGCTGGCAGGAGACCACCAGCAAGAGATGATGTACTACACTTCATGGCGTGTCATTCACCCTGATGCCATCCACTCCGACCAGGGGCCCTCCCCACAGGCACCACCCAGCCGCAGCAAAGGCCAGCCGCAGCAAAGGCCACCTGGCAGGATGGCCATTGCCGGGAGTTCTGATGCCCCAGGGTGACAGGCATCTACTCCTTGGCATACGCAGGGAGTTAAAGGCGCAGCCATCAGCAGAGCGATCCCTGTGTTGTCAGGGGGCTACAACCAACAGGGTACATGGCAGCCCCATCACAACGGACTGGCTACCATGCTGGATGTGATGTGCAAAGAAGTCCGTGGACATTGTCGGCACAAAAATTGACACTGCATAGTGCATGATGGAAAATGCACCCAGGAAGGTGTCCTTGCCCAAGAGATGGAGAATGAGCGGGACTGCAATGCGGCAATGAGAAAGTGGGCTAAAGATCTCAATGCACCATGGACACAATGCGTCATGTACTGCGCCCTTCCCCAATTGGCTCGATCTTCGAGAAAAGTTTGAAAAATGGAGGTCAGACCCTACAGTGGACCACAACATACAGGCCGAAACTTGTGCGACTTGTTTTAGTTGCCTCTTATGACAGGCAGAAATACCTCGGGCCCATTCTAACCCCCGGACCCACAGGGGGGTTATCCAATACAGGTCTTTTACAGGTTAGTGAAATGTATTTTTATTGAAATGTATTAGGATGTGGCATTTGCATTTTCATGAACAACGTTTTTTGCACTTTTTTAAAATCATCTACATATTCCTGTTTTAATGCTTGTGTCTTTGCTATGATGCAGTACAGTTGAATAATACATTGTTATCGCTGTTTCTGTATGCTATAAGCAATGTGCTTTGATATTTTTCCCCATATTTATTCTCATACTTTGACGTGTTTGCCACTTCAATTGTGTGTTTTGCCTTGTTTCTAAGTTAATCTGGCAGCAATGAACGAGGATAAACATCTCAAGTTGCATTAGTTCCTTATGGCACAATGCACACATATAAGAAATGTAACACACTCTTCCTAATTGTTTGTTTATCATGACCATAAATTTTCCGTACTATGTAATTTGTACTGCTGTTAAAGATTAACTGATGCTTCTGAAAAATTATTTTCAACTTTTTGACATTTTTCTTACCATTTGTAGACTGTACATAGGTTTATTTTATAGGTATATATTTAAATACTGTAGTCTATTGTATGTATTTGTGGAACGTCCATAGTATATGTTGGGAGGTGGTGCTCACATCGTTTTTTTAGAGTACAGCATTAACACTCACTGAGAAGACGCAAATACATTTGGTAATCTGACATTGACATTCTTTCTGATCTTCAATGAATGTTTTACTGGTAACTGACACAAATTGAATTTTCCAGAAGGAAAATGCTAGTCAGCAACAACAGTGAGAAGCTACTGTTACGCACCATCAAAGTGTACACGCACAGCAGGCAGGAGTGCAAGCAGCAGTTGGAGAGCACGAGACGCCAAAGCCAAGTTGGTGCTAGTGATTGTCTTCAGGCCCGCTGAGTGCAGCGCACCAGCACCGAGTACCAGCTGGCAACACCGAGAGTTAAACAGCTTCAGTAGCTCAGCAAGATTGCGACACATGAGAGCTACTGTTACAGGCAGTTCCTCTGCACACTCACAGTACTCTGCCACCATCTTTATTAGCAGCAATGCTGTCCTGTAGATCAACAATATAATGGCTTTGCATTAAAAAGTGCCATAACAAACCCAGTACATTATTGGTAACACAAACAAACACTTTTCATCATTAAATTTTCAATCTCAGGTTTACATCAGATTAAATTCAATTTCAACATTTAATGCCACAATGTTACTCAAAGTAGGATTCAGAGTAATTTACCATTTGAGGTGGAAAGGGTCAATAATTGAACAGTCAGCAATAACATTCAGAAGCTGAGGGACAGATTCACAGGAAGCCTTGAATTTCTCTTCTGACAACTCACTCACTTTAGTTGAGTATGGATTTAGCAAACTTGAGTGCAAACAGTTACTTTCAGAATATTCTAATACAGACATTAAAAACCCCACCTCAATAATAGTAATAATAATATTACTGGAACATACCAACACAAAATCACACATTTGCTATACATGGATGATCTAAAACTACTGGCAGCAACAAATCAACAACTCAACCAATTACTAAAGATAACAGAAGTATTCAGTAATGATATAAATATGGCTTTTGGAACAGACAAATGTAAGAAAAATAGCATAGTCAAGGGAAAACACATTAAACAAGAAGATTACATATTGGATAACCACAGCGACTGCATAGAAGCGATGGAAAAAACAGATGCCTATAAATATCTAGGATACAGACAAAAAATAGGAATAGATAATACAAATATTAAAGAAGAACTAAAAGAAAAATATAGACAAAGACTAACAAAAATACTGAAAACAGAATTGACAGCAAGAAACAAGACAAAAGCTATAAATACTTATGCTATACCAATATTGACCTACTCATTTGGAGTAGTGAAATGGAGTAACACAGACCTAGAAGCACTCAATACACTTACACGATCACAATGCCACAAATTTAGAATACATCACATACATTCAGCAACAGAAAGATTCACATTAAGCAGGAAGGAGGAAAGGGATTTATCGACATAAAAAACCTACATTATGGACAGGTAGACAATTTCAGAAAATTCTTTCTAGAACGAGCAAAAACTAGCAAAATACACAAAGCAATCACTCATATAAATACATCGGCTACACCACTGCAATTTCATAACCACTTCTACAACCCTCTACATCACATAACAGCAACAGATACGAAGAAAGTAAATTGGAAAAAGAAAACACTACATGGCAAGCACCTGTATCATCTAACACAGCCACACATCGATCAAGACGCATCCAACACAAGGCTAACAAAAGGCAATATATATACAGTGAGATGGAAGGATTCATGATTGCAATACAGGATCAAACAATAAACACCAGATATTACAGCAAGCATATTATTAAAGGTCCCAATACAACAACAGATAAATGCAGACTCCGCAAACAACAAATAGAAACAGTAGATCACATCACAAGTGGGTGTACAATACTAGCAAATACAGAATACCCCAGAAGACATGACAATGTAGCAAAAATAATACATCAACAGCTTGCCTTACAACATAATCTTATAAAACACAACGTTCCCACATACAAGTATGCACCACAAAATGTACTGGAGAACGATGAATACAAATTATACTGGAGCAGAACCATTATAACAGATAAAACAACACCACATAACAAACCTGACACCATACTCACCAATAAAAAGAAGAAATTAACACAATTAATCGAAATATCCATACCAAATACAAAAAATATACAAAAGAAAACAGGAGAAAAAATTGAAAAATACACCCAGCTGGCTGAGGAAGTCAAGGACATGTGGTATCAGGATAAAGTTGACATTATACCAATTATACTATCAACTACAGGAGTCATACCACACAATATCCACCAGTACATCAACGCAATACAGCTACATCCAAACGTATATATACAACTACAGAAATCCGTAATTATTGATACATGTTCAATCACCCAAAAGTTCCTAAATGCAATATAACACATACCGTACAGTTAAAAGGAAGTCCCGCTTGATCAAGGTCCACGTCACTTTCCATTTTTGACCAGACATAACGTCTGAGAAAAGAAAGAAACAAAGAAAGAAAGAACAATAATAATAATAATTATTATTCCTGTGGAGGCCCGGGAAAAGAATAGGCCTCCGGTATGTTCTGCCAGTCGTAAAAGGCGACGAAAAGAACAAACCACTAATAGGGCTAACCCCCCTTTTAGTGTGAGTAGTTGGTTCAGGACAGAACTAATGAAGCCTCGGACAAGCGCTGTCAAGGTCGGAGACGACGCTTGAACCATATGCCCGTCCACAATGGTAACGACACTGCTAGCCACACGGCAAATGATTTAAATCCAAATAGAGCTGTTTTGCAGGACATGCTTCCTGCAACCACTCTAGAAGGAGAACAAAGACAGAGGATGAGATGGTCAGATGAAGTTAACCGACACCTCATGTTCTGTTATTACCAAGGAACAAACTTAGGAACCAACACAACTGGATACAGATCACAAGTATACACAACATTTATTACCAGATACCCAGAATTAAAATTTTTAACAGAACAACGACTAGCTGATCAGATTCGTGTAATAATCAAAAATAACAGGATACCCCAGTCAGAATTAGAAAACATCAAAAAACAAGTACAACAAATACTGGAATAAAATAATGTGCAATCAGAAGAAGAAGAAGAAGAAGAAGAAGAAGAAGAAAATACAGTAATGGACTCAAACATCCCAGAGCATCAAACAAAGAACAACGCGCATCAATTAAACAATCAGAGGAAAACGAAATCTTAAGACAGCCACCAGAACAAACACAAATAGAACATGAAGTGACACACATGTTAGATATAGAAGAAAAATTTCAGTTGACATATATAGAATACAAAGACACAAATACAGACATTAGACCATTCTTGCATAGACCACCAAATAACCGACAAGTTGAAACAACACTAACAACTATCAACACAATCATACACAACAAAATAAATGAAAATACAACTATGGAAGAGTTTCAACTACTGGTTTATGTAGGAGCACTCACTACACTAAATATACCGTATTTACTCGAATCTAAGCCGCACATTTTTTCCGGTTTTTGTAACCCAAAAAACTGTCTGCGGCTTAGAATCGAGTGCAATGCAAGCGAAAGTTCTGAAAAATGTTGGTAGGTCCCACCACAACTAACTTCTGCCGTCAAATATATGTAGCGCTACACAGGCATGCTTTGTAGGCACAAAGATAAATACTGGCGCCAAAACCTCTGCGTCAGTAAATAAATTTAAAAGAAAAGGTAGAAGACGAGCTTTTTTTTCTCCGCCCCGAGTTTCGACCACTGCATTTTCGTACATTATCCAACGAAGTAAATACAAATTCCGTATTGTTCATCTTAGAATGTAGCAGAATTTCAATGTACTACGAAAATCCGACTGGAAAGATTGTTTGGGATGTTTGTCAATATGGCCAACTCTACGTTCTGAATTTTTTCCTACCAGTGAGAAGAGATGGTTGCTAATAGGAACCTGATGAAATGTGAATCACATGCAGTATTCTCTTCACCATAAGAATAATACGAATATAAACGTTTTGCCATGTATTCTTGCGTGTTTGTTGCTATCTCATTTAAATCCTGTCTGCCTAATAAACTACGAAACTAGAGTGAGACAACAGCAAACGCGGAAGAATATACGTATCGTGTCATGTTTATATTCGTATTATTCTTATGCGTAATAGTGATACAGTCAGAAATGAAGCACAGCAACTAACTAGATTTTTAAATCTAAGATGACTCTAATTTCTATGCAGAATTTGATGTACTAAAGAAGTGGCCGCAAAGATTTTCAAACGGTGAAAAATTTTCGCCAACTCTCGTTCAGAACATGTTCTATCATACGCAGTCTATTATTTGGTTCTTGTTGATCATTATCAAAGAAAGCAGCAGTGTAAGTAACAACAAATAGCAGTCTCTTGCCATTGTTTCGCTAATGAGACGATTCCTATCTCTTTTTAAAAAACAATTGTACGCGGCGGTAGCGCGCACAAAAGCTAGCCATCCCACGAGCGGCGACAGGCCGTAAACACGCACTATCAGAATGCGACAAACAATGCATGACACAGTATAGTAATGCATTTTCAGCTTAGAGTGACGTAAACACCTATAACAAAGAAGACGGCACTTATCAGATCAAAGGAAAATAAGCAATCGATTCAAACCAGACAAAGCACGTGAAAAAGGAAGGGTACCCGTGTCAATACGGACGGAGCGCCTGACGCAATGGCTACCTGGTAAAGCTTAACTCCTAAGCTTACGACTCGAACCAAACTACTGTAGCTGTATCGTCATTCATTCGACCTAAATCGTGTCTCATATTACAATGGACCAATTTTGTTTTGATTTGGAGGTGCAGCCTAAAACTTTTCTCTCCCCTTGAATTTCGAGTCTCAAATTTCAGATGCGGCTTTGATTCGGGAATTTTTTTTTTTCTTTTATTTCGAGTCTAATTTTTCAGGTGCGGCTTAGATTCGAGTGCGGCTTAGATTCGAGTAAATACGGTACACACTAGGCAGAGATCAGAACCAACCAACACACAGAAGAAACCCACAAAACCAGCATGGCAACACAGGCTACAGATCAGAATAGAAAAACTGAGAAAAGACATCGGACAGCTAACACAATTTATAAGAAATGAAATATCAAACAAAAAACAAAAAAGGTTAGGTAAAATCTCACAACAAGAAGCGATAGAGCAATTAGATGAAAAGAAGCAGAAATTACAAGCATTGGCCAAACGACTTACAAGATACAAAAAAAGTGAAAATAGAAGGAAACAAAACCAAACATTCAACACAAATCAAAAGAAATTTTACCAGACAATAGAGAACACACACACATTAAAATAGACAATCCACCAAACTTAACTGACATGGAACACTTCTGGAGCAACATATGGTCAAACCCGGTACAACATAACAAACACGCATGGTGGATACAAGCAGAAACAGACGCATACAAGATGATAACACAAATGCCTGAAGTGATAATTTTGAAACGTGAAGTCACCCGAGCAATTAATTCTACGCACAATTGGAAAGCCCCTGGAAATGATAAAATAGCAAATTTCTGGCTAAAGAAGTTCACCTCAACACATTCACACCTAACTAAATTATTTAACAATTACATTGCACACCCATACACATTCTCTGATACACTTACACAAGGAATAACTTATCTGAAACCTAAAGATCAAGCAGACACAGCAAACCCAGCTAAATATCGCCCCATAACATGCCTACCAACAATATACAACATATTAACTTCAGTCATTACACAGAAATTAATGACACATACAACACATAACAAAATTATAAACGAAGAACAAAAAAGCTGCTGCGAAGGAGCACGAGGATGTAAAGAGCAACTGATAATAGATACAGAGGTGACATATCAAGCTAAAACTAAACAAAGGTCGCTGCACTATGCATACATTGATTACCAAAAAGCTTTTGATAGTGTACCCCACTCAAGGTTACTACAGATATTGGAAATATACAAAGTAGATCCTAAATTAATACAGTTCCTAAACATAGTACTGAAAAATTGGAAAACCACACTTAATATCCAAACAAATTCAAATAATATCACATCACAGCCAATACAGATTAAGCGTGGAATATACCAAGGAGACTCATTAAGCCCTTTCTGGTTCTGCCTTGCTCTGAACCCACTATCCAACATGCTAAATAATACAAATTATGGATATAATATTACTGGAACATACCCACACAAAATCACACATTTGCTATACATGCATGATCTAAAACTACTGGCAGCAACAAATCAACAACTCAACCGATTACTAAAGATAACAGAAGTATTCAGCAATGATATAAATATGGCTTTTGGAACAGACAAATGTAAGAAAAATAGCATAGTCAAGGGAAAACACACTAAACAAGAAGATTACATATTGGATAACCACAGTGACCGCATAGAAGCGATGGAAAAAACAGATGTCTATAAATATCTAGGATACAGACAAAAAATAGGAATAGATAATACAAATATTAAAGAAGAACTAAAAGAAAAATATAGACAAAGACTAACAAAAATACTGAAAACAGAATTGACAGCAAGAAACAAGACAAAAGCTATAAATACTTATGCTATACCAATATTGACCTACTCATTTGGAGTAGTGAAATGGAGTAACACAGACCTAGAAGCACTCAATACACTTACACGATCACAATGCCACAAATTTAGAATACATCACATACATTCAGCAACAGAAAGATTCACATTAAGCAGAAAGGAAGGAGGAAAGGGATTTATCGACATAAAAAACCTACATTATGGACAGGTAGACAATTTCAGAAAATTCTTTCTAGAACGAGCAGAAACTAGCAAAATACACAAAGCAATCACTTATATAAATACATCGGCTACACCACTGCAATTTCATAACCACTTCTACAACCCTTTAGATCACATACCATCAAGAGATACAAAGAAAGTAAATTGGAAAAAGAAAACACTGCATGGCAAGCACCTGTATCATCTAACAGCCACACATCGATCAAGACGCATCCAACACATGGCTAAGAAAAGGCAATATATACAGTGAGACGGAAGGATTCATGATTGCAATAAAGGATCAAACAATAAACACCAGATATTACAGCAAGCATATTATTAAAGATCCCAATACAACAACAGATAAATGCAGACTTTGCAAACAACAAATAGACACAGTAGATCACATCACAACCGGATGTACAATACTAGCAAATACAGAATACCCCAGAAGACATGACAATGTAGCAAAAATAATACCTCAACAACTTGCCATACAACATAAACTAATAAAACAAAACGTTCCCACATACAAGTATGCACCACAAAATGTACTGGAGAATGATGAATACAAATTATACTGGAACAGTACCATTATAACAGATAAAACAACACCACATAACAAACCTGACATCATACTCACCAATAAAAAGAAGAAATTAACTCAACTAATCAAATTTTCCATACCCTATACAACAAATATACAGAAGAAAACAGGAGAAAAAATTGAAAAATACATCCAACTGGCTGAGGAAGTCAAGGACATGTGGCATCAGGATAAAGTTGACATTATACCAATTATACTATCAACTACAGGAGTCATACCACACAATATCCACCAGTACATCAACGCAATACAGCTACATCCAAACGTATATATACAACTAAAGAAATCTGTAATTATTGATACTTGTTCAATTACCCGAAAGTTCCTAAATGCAATGTAACATATACCGTACAGTTAAAAGGAAGTCACGCTTGATCAAGGTCCACGTCACTTTCCATTTTTAACCAGACATAACGTCTGAGAAAGGAAAGAAATAATAATAATAATCCCACTTCCCTGAGACATATGCTGCAATAAATATGTTGTCCTCAGCTAGACAGATACAGGGTAGTTACCTTATTTACCTAATTATAAGATGACCCTGGATATTAGATGACCCCCGCCCACTCCCCCCTGAAAACATAGCAGATTTCACTTTTATACTGACTTGCTTCCAAACCTATCATCTGCCAGCCACTCTCTCATTTGCTGTATAGAATCAGCAGCTGATACAGCTCCAATTGTTCCCGCCACACCTCATGGTGAGTGTCTACAACGTTGCTCCACAAAAAACATTAAGTACGCCACATACCCCAATCTAGACTTTTAGCATATCGTGCAGAAATGTATGCTATTGTTGAGTATTTGTTCAGTTTTAAAGTCAATTTGCTACCGAATGCAAATGGATTCAGGCACAGTGCAGTTTAAAAACTTAGATGTTTGTAAAAAGCCAAAGTACACAGTATTCAATCCCACAGTTGACAGCACAATGTAATTTCTGCTCCCTCACAGCTACACTTGTTGCACTGTGCCCCATCCAACATTCCGTACTGCTGTTCTTGAGCACCAGTGAAAAGTAGATGACAATATCTCCCAGAGTGCAGGACATATGTAACAAAGCAACTAATACGTGAATAAAAGATTGCAATCACCATTCAGTACAATTCTCGAACCTTTGATGTAGTTACATCTGTTGATGCTATCTCCAAAATAGGTCTTCCGCTGTAATTTATTCTTGCGATAAGAATTGCAGTTGGTTTAATGTGATTTATTTTGTTTTTTAGACATTTAACTCTGGATTAATTTTCTTTTATATTTCATCTGAATGTCATCACCTTGTTCCAAAGCTGATTAAAAATTGGTAATGTTTTTCCATGGTATTCTAATAGATGAATGACAATCCAAATGGCAAATTATTACAGTTTCTCATTAACAAATAAAATATTAACTTTGGTTCAGAAACAAGTAATGGTTTTTGAAGGAGAAGATTTTCATCTTTCAATGTTTCCTTTACTCAAAAAGCAGCATGATTGTATGCAAACAGTATCAATAGGTACGAGAACTTTTATTATGAACCTGTTAAAATACAACAAAAGTTTGTAAGTTGATAGAATTTAATGTCATTTCCTCTGATGTTTCACATAACTGTCAATTTTTAAGCAGAGCACTTGATTGTTTTACTTGCTAGTACATAATTTCTTGTGTACATCCCTTGTGCTAGCACCACGAGTCAAATGTCACGTGATTAGTCAAGCGAGATCGATACTGTATCGAGCGCTTGGGCATATCGGGATATCTTGAGCCTATTTGAATGCAAGAACTGTTTGCTAGACCCTACTCTTTGGGACGGTCCAAAACAAAATTGTATGAAACCTCTGTAAAGGTAAGACAATCCATATATTAATCTATTAACAGTGTAAAAGCACTGTCCTCAGCAGCAATTATGTGATCTGGGAATGTAAGACGATCCCATATTTTTTGAATGACAGATCTGGGAAAAAACCTCTGCTTACAATCAGGTAAATATGGTAGTTTCAGATGAGAGCATTTGCCAAGAAACATTTCCTCTGTCTCATTTTCTTCCATTCTGTCCTCGTCCACAAAATGCAAACATCCCTCAGCTTTATTAGCACTCACTCATTACAATCACACAATACAGGCACATACTACGTACTTCAAACACACTGAATGGAAGCTACGGCAAGCTGCGTCTAGCAGCATGCACTTATGTATGATGACTAGTAAACCAACTGTTGAATAAAGGGTAAATCAACTATTGAATAAATTTGTTTAAAAACAAATAAATAATTTAAAAACACAATCTGAAAGACTCTCCACACATATTTTCAAATCTGCTGTCAAAGTATAAATCATCGAATGCAAAGAAAGGACAAAAAGAGTGGAACATTTCTGGGAGCAGCTAGAAGACGACATGCAAAAACGTTCTAGAGAAACTTAGCATCTTATTAATGGGGGACTTCAATGATCTGATACGGGAGGAAAAATACAAAAAAATTGTTGGAAACTACCCAGAACTAACCAAAGTGGCATCAGACTGACAAAACTATGCCAAGCTCACAACACGATCCTGAATTCCACAGCCTTAAAAAACCATGGGTCTCGCCAAACTCTTACTGAGGTGAACTCTGACTGGATTACATATTAATCAAACTGAAGCTCCATAAAAAAAATAAAAATAAAAAATAAAAAAAACAGAATGTTGAAGTCCTCAGAGGAGTCAAAGTCAACATATTTTTCGATCACTACCTTTCTAAAATAAAACTCAAAATCATTCCCAAAAGGAAAAAACAAACTAGTGGTCCCAAAAGCAGAAAATACTACCCAGGAAAAACAATAAACTTCAAAGACGTTCCCTTTGCAACTGAAGACATGCAAAACTGAAACTGGAATCAAATAAAAGAAAGCTAATAACCAAAGCCCCCCCCCCCCCAAAAAAAAGAAACCACACACACACACACACACACACACACACACACACACACACACACACAAGATGACCAGATGACCAGATTCTCTTTCAGAGCAATGAAGACTTCATCTAAAACAACACAAAGAACTTTATAAGACTTTAAACCAAAAATTACCAAATAAGGCCCCACCAACCCTACATCTCTAGGACAAAAACAGAAATACTGTCCACAACAGCAGGGATAACTGCAAAATACTGGCAGAATACTTCAGTAATCTCCTCAACTGTGAAGAATCCGTGTTAAAAAAATGGACTTCAAGATCTCAACAACAACAAAAACAACAACAACCACCATCAACACAAACTGTGAACCACTCATCACAGAAGAACTATAGACAGTCATTTCAAATCTGAAATACTATATGGGTTCATATACAATTGAATAACAGCTGAACTTTGGAAAACGTCAACAAAAATAAAACAGACTCTCTTCAACACAGTTTTTAAGAAATCTGGATAAACCAAAGAATCTTAGGTGAGTGGAAGACAGCCCTCAACCACTCATTCCAAAAGGAAGGGTTCAAAACAGATACAAACAACTACAGAAGGATGTCATTCCTAGACACAACATTTAAGATATTCTCAGAAGTCGTACTAAACAGGACAGAACCCCAATTACACCATCAACTTTGATAATACTAAGTGGATTTCAGGAAAGAAAAATCCTGTTTGGAACTAAAGCTAAAACTCAAAATCCTCATGGCCTACCAAAAATCAAGAGCAAAATTATGTGTTATTTCTTTCGTTGACTTTCATGAACAATATGACTTGACAGACAAGGAATCCCTCATCTCTGTACTGAAAGAACTAGAGAGCACTGGAGAATTAGAATTAAAAGCATTCATGTTCTGGGCGATTTTTCCAAACCATATCACTTTCCCTAAATCTCATCAGTCCTTTTCCTTCATCCCTCTTCCTAACCCTTCTTCCAGAAGAAGGAGCCACTAACTCTGAAAGCTCACTAACTTTAATGTCTTTATATGCGTGTTGTCCTGCCACTGCTTGGTGAGTAGATTTATCTTCGAAAATTGATTATTCTAAAAGAATTAAACCTAGACAACAAAACAACAAACCTAATCTTTGAAAAGATATGTTTCCCTCCCCCCAGTCTGTTTTCGCATTTTGAATATCTTTAATATATTTAGCGTGCATTATACTGTGGATTTACCTGTACATTGAATTTCCAATAGGCCTAGTTGCTATACAGGTGTGACTTGTTTACGCACTGAAGTCAGCATCTCTAATGAACTGTGTACATGCACGAGTATTTTTAAAAATACCTTTTGTTCCGAATAGCCATACCAGTGCCTTTTTTCTCGTCACATGAGAGAAGTTTCGGCATCTCGAGTTGTTTTACAGTGCTGTTAGATGTGACTTCTAATGAATGTTTGTTTACATGCGCCTGACGTTTCAGAATAACCTCGTGCCTGACTTTAGTGAACTTTCAGTAGCAATGAACTTAATACATTACCATAAGTTACATTGTTTTTATAGTGAAATAAACTTAATGCATTTTGTAATACTCCTTTAGTGTTTCTATTGTTACAGATAATATTTGACGATCAGTGAAAACTGTGGGAGCTATCATAGGAAAGTTAGTAGTGGGATGCACTACGAGAACTGTAGTAAATGGTTTCACTGAGGAATGTAGTGGGGAGAACTCTGGAGAGCCTGCTGATGCTCTCTGCTGGAACTGCAAAATATGCACGAGAGAGATTGGAGCAGGAGGAAGGAAAGATCTGTACCTTTACGCACAGTTGGATAAAACTAGGAGAGCTGGTGGGGACGGGGTAAGGTAGTGATGAGGGGGGCTGTTGGGAACTGGCAGTTGGTAGAAGGGCTTGCAGGAGGAGGACCTGGTCTGACAGTTTTGTTGAGACTGCCAGCAACAGATTTCACCTACCAGAGTTGATGAGAGAGGAGCCTCAAGATGGTGCAAGAGTAGGATACGTGCAGCAGACTCTGTCCATGATTAGGAAGCTTAGGATAACACTATTGTCAGGAAGAAGAGAGGACTGCTGCTATATAGGCATAGCAGATGCATTGGCATTTAATTACAGAAGTAAGGGAAGGAGTATTAGGTGACCAGTACTTTCAAGCTGAGTGTTGTGTTGGATCAGGTGATTCATGTAAGAATTTTATCAAAGATGACCAGGTGGTAATAGTGTGTGGGGCAGGGAACAATTTGGATACAGTCAGGGCATACAACATAGGTGGTGACGTGCGTAAAAAGGTTTCTCTAATTAGTGGCACCAATGTGAGTGCGGTTCAGCTGTTCTGGTGGCATGATCAGCCTTGTCTTGGCAGCGATGCAAGGCATGTCAATGTGGAGCTGGTGATGGCACTGATGACTGCTGGCCAGTCACACACTGAACTGGTGCTGGTGGGAACTATTGGGACATGGAGCTACATTTGGTATGGTCTACAGCTAAACAGGCATGGGAAAGGGAGGTTGGTGGAGATGATTAGTGAACATGGGGTCGCACATGGTCAAATAACAGCTGTTGTGGATAGCTCCCCTATGTTAAGAGTATCTCAACCAGCTTAGAGACTTCTGCAGTGTGTATGCAGACAGGGTGTAGTATACATGGATGAGGGAAAAAAATAAACCAGATTTTTCCCCGAATTTCCCAGTTAAAAATACACTTTCTCCCAAATGAAAACACACTTTTTCCGTGTTTTGTGACAGTATACTTTTCTCCAGAACTGTAAAACTTATGAATCCTTTGAATGGTTATGGTTTTATACACAAGCGTAGAATTTCGCGGCACATTAGAAAATGAAACTCAGGGGAAAAAACCAGTTTTGGAAAGATGTCTGACGTGCAGCATCATGTACACTGAATATTTTTTGTATTACAAAAGTATAAATTCGAATTCCACCAAACACCGCGTGTTACATTCCAAAGCATTGGAATCGAGATTGTGATGCACTTTTGTAAGCCACTCATGATCATGTGTCATGATCTTGCCAGCCAACTGCAGCGGATATTCAGAGCACAGGACACGAGATGTAGTCAGCCAACAGCAACATCACTTTTAATTAACGTGAACACAGAAATAGAAGAAGTTAATGGTTTAAATTAGTATACATAGTGTTGCTACAAGAAAAGAAAAGAAAAGCTTTCACATATAATATTGGTCTCTAAGATTAATAAGCTGCAAGTGAAGCAAAGCTTTCACATCTAATGCTGATCTTTCTGGCGCGTGTTACACTTTAAGATACATCACACGAATGTGCCAGTAAAATTTTTAACAACGACATAGGAAGTAAATGTCACCTTCTGGGCTCTAAATTATTCTAAATGGTCATCCTCTAAGAGTTGACTTTTAAATGAGAGTCAAACACACTGTGATTTAAGAATTCACCGTCCATTCTCACACATAGTTCATCTTGCGTAAAAGGAAATATACTTTGAGAGTAACGCTTTTCAAATAACCGTTCACAATATTTTCCAGCAACCTGTTACAAATAAGTTAGTTTCAGCAGTTGCCAGAGAGCGCCAGATAACATGCATAACTGTGCTTGCGCAGCTATGACGACGCAGGAACCCCTTATGCTTGTACATGTAAAACATTAAAAGATCTTACATTATGTCCTAAAAGAAAGAAGACATTAGAGAATACTCCAAGAGGATTGGAATTTCGTGAACCATACTATAACGCATAAGATGGCTTAAAGTGCACATTCGTATGTCCAGATTCGGATGTAAAGTTACTTGGAGTACCAGTACTGTATCATCTCATGTTTGGTTCTTTATTATGGTATAATGCCATACGTGTTAGAAGAAGAAAACATGCCCTTTAAATGCAGTGATCATTTGAGACTAGCCAACAGTGTGGAATTAAACACTTCATTTCAAATAAATTGACTCCCTCAGTGGAAAAGATTAATAGAAGCCAAATTTCTTTAGCAAACCGACAAAAATAACTTCACCTTTCTGCAAGACGATTAATACTTGACTGTCAGAAAGATGGAAATAAAATCTGAAACTATTAACATATTTTAGCCTTCTGTAATTACGTGAAAGTTTTTTAATTCACTTGATAGCTCGTGGCCACAGAAATCGGTTTTGTTCTCACATGATGTGACAGTACTAAATGACGAGAAAACAGCAAAATCACTTAATGTAAACAGGGGTCAGGTGGAGGCTACCCAATCCAACTCAGACTGCTTTGTGCATCAGCCCCTGATGCACGATATTTCCAAAACGGGGCAATACTAGATAGTGGATGGTCCAGACTCCCTCAGTGAAATGAAGAGAACTTGTTGGTGGTTTTGATTTCCACATATGGCCTCACATCATCATGGAGTATAGCCACATTCTCCAAATCAAGAATCTCTTGGTGCATCTTTTTGACAGAAGCCCACAGATGTGACAGTCTGAAACAATAATAGTTGGCACTGATGTGTGCACAATTATGAAATTCAATAGAAGTGGTCCTGGGTGATCCCAAACGACTATTAATGTTGCTTTCCAAATAAGTGACACTGCACGGATTTTTTCTTGTTGTCACAAGCAGGCCCAGATGCTGAAATTTTGGCATTAAATGCAGTATCCACATTTCATTATCAGTAACGATGTGGTTCAGGAAACCGTCACCCTCCTGAGCATACCACTGTAGATGATTCGGTGAAGCAATCATGCTTGCCTTTGATCATGTGATGCAACTGCTTAGGCATCCACCGACATGTAAACTTCTGGTACCCTAAGGCCCTGTGAACAATGTCAAAACACTCCCATATCATATTCCACGCTCCCAGGAAATGCCCTTTAGGTACACACACACCAATCTCATTTCACAACTGCATCAGTGCGAGAATGGTGCTACCTGTCAGTGATGAATGCGGTCTCCCCGAACATTCATTGTCATTTAAGTCTTCACAGCCTTTTGTGAACTCACAACACTAATACCATCTGATACATTTCACAGCAAGTCACTTTTCCCTGCGCTTGGGCTCCTTTTTCCTAGTGCGTTTGTCCCTTGCTCCATAGAAAATGAATCACACTTTGCTCCTCATATGCCATGGATACGTGAATCACAAACGCCATCTTCAACAACTGACAGCAGCACCATACCATGGAACTACCAGCAGATAAGGCCAGTCCGGTCCAAGAACGGTCCACCACTGGGTATGGATAAGTTGACTTCACAATTACAGCCATAACTTGGTTAAAAAATTACATGCAAAGAAGTTCTGATACACCACCACCATGAAATTAAATTACAGTCTTTGAGCAGCGCAGTACTACCCATTATAGTGCACTGGTGTAGACATCATTAATTGCAGCAAATAGTATTATCATCACATGAACATGCAAGCTGCTACTGTTAATCTACCTTTCAGGGTGCAGGATGGTGTAATAAATAACAGGAGTGGCACACATTTTAAAGTTGGACCAGATCTGGCCACAATTAGCATAGATAAAGATGTTGAATTGGTGTCCACTGAAGTAACAAAGCTAGATGCATAAAGAAGTTAATCACTGTGTGTGTTAACCACTCACCTAGTGATAATGTGGACAAAAGTGTCAACAAATTAAGTGAAGTCCTATGGAAAGCATCTCAGTCCCGAGCACTAACATCACAATATGCAGAGACATAAATATTGACACAGGTGTTGAGGGTGAAATTAGTAATAACTTCCTAAACATTTTGAGTATTTTTGGCCTGGCTGAAATGGTGCTTAACTGGTGGACACTATTATGAGGGTTCCAAAATAGCTCATCTGCAATTTTAGACCGTGTACTTACAGATAATGACAGGAAATGTAAAGTATTTATAAGAGATCTTGGCTTTTCGTATCATTGCTATCAGATAGTAAAACTAAGCACAGGCTCAATGAACCATGCAAAACTGCAGACCTAGAAAAGATTTTCTAAGATCATAAGATACATATTTTTATAGGACATTGGTAAATCAAATCTGTGATGAAGTATATACAGAAAGCAATCTAGTTATTGAGTTATGTAAATTCTGCACATTGTTTAATTTAATTTCCGAGCAGACATTTCCAAAAGGAGCCATTTCTACTGAAGCAGCTAATGAAAACACATGGATAACTGTACGGGCAATTAAATTTCTAAATTCTTTGTAAAAGCTTTGCACTAATCCACAGTTTCTAGAGTACATTCAAAGTTTTAAGAAACACATACAAGAGGGTACCGCTTGCTGCAAAAAAATCATTCAAGGACAGAATAATATATAATGCGAAAAAAAGGAAAAGTGGTATGGGACGTTATAAAACAAATTGGAAAACACTGGCAAGTATACCAACATAAAAACAAAGACGGAAATAGAATAATATAAAGTTCTCAACAATTATCAAATTTTGTAAATGACCATTTCTATGGTTCTGTGGACAAATTGCAGCAAAATTTTCCTAAACGCATATAGCACCCACAATGACTTACACAGCAAGCACAATGATGATGTTTCCCACAACAAAGCTTGAATTTAGAAAGACAATAAAACAATTAAAGAATAAGAAGTCAAAAAAGGCACAAATGAGGTTCCTGCCTCTGTTCTGGAGGCATGCATACCGTATTTACTCGAATCTAAGCCGCACTCGAATCTAAGCCACACCTGAAAAATTAGACTCGAAATAAAGGAAAAAAAAAATTTCCCGAATCTCAGCCGCACCGGATATTTGAGACTCGAAATTCAAGGGGAGAGTAAAGTTTTAGGCCGCACCTCCAAATCAAAACAAAGTTGGTCCATTGTAATATGAGACACAATTTAGGTCGAATGAATGACGATACAGCTACAGTAGTTTGGTTCGAGTCGTAAGCTTAGCAGTTAAGCTCTACCGGGTAGCTATTGCTATGCATCAGGCGCTCCGTCCGTATTTATACGGGTACCCTTCCTTTTTCACGTGCTTCGTCTGGTTTGAATCGATTGCTTATTTTGCTTTGATCTGATAAGTGCTGTTTTCTTTGTTATAGGTGTTCACGTCACTCAAAGCTGAAAATGCATTACTATACTGTGTCATGCATTGTTTGTCGCATTCTGATAGTGCGTGTTTATGGCCTGTCGCCGCTCGCGGGATGGCTAGCTTTTGTGCGCGTTACCGCCGCTTACAATTGTTTTTTAAAAAGAGATAGGAATCGTCTCATTAGCGAAACAATGGCAAGAGACTGCTATTTGTTGTTACTTACACTGCTGCTTTCTTTGATAATGATCAACAAGAACCAAATAATAGACTGCGTATGATAGAACATGTTCTGAACGAGAGTTAGGCGAAAATGTTTCTCCGTTTGAAAATCTTTGCGGCCGCTTCTTTAGTACATCAAATTCTGCACAGAAATTAGTCATCTTAGAATTAAGAATCTAGTCAGTTGCCGTGCTTCATTTCTGACTGTATCACTATTAGGCATAAGAATAATGCGAATATAAACATGACACGATACGTATATTCTTCCACGTTTGCTGTTGTCTCACTCTAGTTTCGTAGTTTATTAGGCAGACAGGATTTAAATGAGAGAGCAGCAAACACGAAAGAATACATGGCAAAATGTTGATATTCGTATTATTCTTATGGTGAAGAGAATATTGCATGTGATTCACATTTCATCAGGTTCCTATTAGCAACCATCTCTTCTCACAGGTAGGAAAAAATTCAGAAAGTAGAGTTGGCCATATTGACAAACATCCCAAACAGTCTTGCATGTCGGATTTTCGTAACACATTGAAATTCTGCTACATTCTAAGATGGACAATACGGAATTTGTATTTACTTCGTTGGATAATGTACGAAAATGCAGTGGTCGAAACTCGGGGCGGAAAAAAAGCTCGTCTTCCACCTTTTTTTTAAAAATTTATTTACTGACGCGGAGGTTTTGGCGCCAGTATTTGTCTTTGTGCCTACAAAGCATGCCTGTGTAGCGCTACATATATTTGACGGCAGAAGTTAGTTGTGGCGGCACCTACCAACATTTTTCAGAACTTCCACTTGCTTTGCACTCTATTCTAAGCCGCAGGCGGCATTTTGGATTACAAAAACCAGAAAAAAAGTGCGGCTTAGATTCGAGTAAATACGGTAGACAGCACACATGCTCCATTAACAAACATAATATGTGAGTCCTTTAGTTCTGGTGTTTTCCAAAAGTACCTACAGCAAGCACAAGTGGTTCCCTAACTAATGGTAATGCAGAACACATTAAAAACTACAGGCCAGTTTCACTGCTGTCTTCATTCTCAAAAATAATTGAAGTAATTATGAACAAGAGATTGATAAGTTACACAAGTAAATAGAACCACTTTATTGAAGTGCAATTTGGTTTCAGAAGTGGGAGAAGAACAATATTGACCACTGCACAGTCCTTAAAAGTGGCACTTCAACGCCTTAAGACAGAGAATTGTGTTACAGGAATTTTCTTTGCCTTCTCCAAGGCCTTTGACACTGATGACCACAAAATACAATTGAGCAAACTAGAAGCACTAGGTGTAGGAGGAATTGCAAGAGTGGCTTGAGTTTTACTTGGAAGACAGGGTGCAAAATGTGGAGATTGTCCACATGTCGGCTGATAAATTTTTACACAACTGTCAGACAAGAAACATACAGAGGTGTTTCTCAGGGTAGCTCGGTTGATCCAGTTCTGTTCTTATTTTATATAAATGACTTTCCAAACAGTTTAAGGCATGGAGAAAAAGTTCTCTTTGCCAATGACAGCATCGTCATAGTTACTGATCAAACATCAGAGCTCCTATCAGAGAAAACAAGCGAAACCCTCAATAATGTTTACAACTGGACAGTATATAATAAATTATTACTGAACATAAAGAAAATGAACAGCATGTACTTCAGCGTAAAGAGGGGAAGCAACTCTGTTACTCTAAACATAGATGCTGAAGCTACAAATTGTGTTTAACACCAAATTTTTTGGATTAGAACTCTGGCTGCCAGCTATCATGGAATGAACATACCAAGACACTGGAAAAAAGAATGTCATCATCTTTTTATGCTCAGAGTATTAGCATCAGTTTGTAACAGCCAATGTCTGGGGGTGATACAAAATGTCTATATACACTCAATTCTTGGCTAAAGGATTCTTTCCTATGGATCAAAGGCACAAAACAAGGACACGGCTTTTAAACTGCAAAGACATTACGAATAATAACCGAATGAGGTAGTCAGGCTAATTATAAAGAGCTATTTTAATAAAATTTGGCAGCCCTACTGCACCAAGTGAGTATCTCTATCACTTTGTGGTGCATCAGCTAAAATGTTACTAAATAGTTCTATACAAAATCATGGAACAAGAGCCAGTTACATTTACCCAGGAAAAATGTGAAAAAAAGCTCAAAACTGCAGTTTATATCATGGGATAAGACAGTAGAGTACATTGCCAATAGGAGTGAAAAGATTACTAAAATACATCTGTTTTAAAAAGCAGCTAAAACATTCTTCAAAAGTAATGCAAATTACACAATTAAAGAGTACTTAGAGGACTCAGAGTAGCAGTCAGTAATGTAGGTGGAAAACTACAACTTGTCACATTTCAATATAATTATGATTACTGTTTTCAAACGGTAATCATGTGAAGATGTAAAATGCATGACAGTAATGTCTGTTGACTTGTTTGCAGGTAGACAGTGATACGTTGTTGAAAATGGAGTATGGAATTGATTCACAGAAAACACCAGCATCTTCACTACACAGGAGACATCAGGTGATATCCTCTGTGTGTGGGGCAATGAAGAACAGAACTATGTTTTATCCGCAAGTTACCTGGAACAAACCGTGTGTAAATTAAGGAACATTATACAACATGGACTTACCAAATCAGGCAGTGAAGCTGTTAAGACACTGACTTCATATCCGAGAGAATGGAGTTTTTCTGTCCAGCCATCCTGATTTGGGTTTTCTTGCATAACGCAAATGACAAAAGGTTTCTTAATCAAGACCCCTGCCAACCACTTGTGCTACCCAATCCCCAAAAAGCACATTATGTATGCTCTGTGTTTTATGTTTCTGGCTGCTGATCTGCAGTATACTACATTGACAAATCCTGTATCACTGTGAGATGATCCTTGGACGAATTAACAAATAAACAATCAAAAAACCTTTACACCAACACAAACTCCAAAGTCAAATCCATGGGAGAACTCTCAGATCCTTTTGAGATCAAAATTGGTGGAAGGCAAGGAGCTGGACTCTTTCCACTGCTACTTAACTGTGCCCTAGTAAAAGTAGTCAAAGAGAGGAACAACAAGATCCATAGTGGAATTCAACTAGTAACAAAAGCAAAGGTAACAAAGTCAATTTTCTAGCCTTTGCAGATGATATGGCTCTACTAGCCAATACTTGGGATGAAGCCAAATAAAAAGACTCTTGAGCTACAAAACAAGCAGAAAAAATAGGTCTCAAATCTCCTTTGAAAAGCCCAAGATAATGACAAACGTAAGAAATCCACCTAAAAAATTTAAAGTGGGAGTACAAAAAATAGAGATTATTAAAGAATTCAAATATCCTGAAGAATATGTAAGTTGGAATGCCCTCGAGAAAAAGGCAATGAAATCTAGAAGAAGTAAAGTTGAACTTGTCTCCCAACTCATCAAAAACATGTAACAAAAAGTGTTACACATTATAACACTGTAATCAAACTGGAAGGCCTGTATGCTGCCGAAACATCTGTCCACAACCAACCAAGGTCCAGGTGAAAGGCTGAAGATCAGAGAAAGAAAGAATTCATGAAAAATCCTTGGCCCCAGATGGTACAACGAACTAATTCACAACAGAAATGAAAACCTTTAAAAAAAACCACAACCGCACAGACGCAATGAGGAAAACAACTGATTTCTGTGGACACTTTCTCAGAATGAACCCAAACAGATAAACAAGAAAAGAACAGAGTATTATAAAGGGACTGTTTTAACATACCCCAAAGTCAGGTGAAACGGAAGAAGAAGTGGCTTCTAGTGTAGTACAAGCCATTAAATCTGACAATGTCAGTGACTTGTGTGGCACACTACATACTTATTTGAGCAGTATTTAATTTGGCCATATCTGGCAAGAAGCATCACACTTGATCTCATGGGGCTGAGTAAATCCCTTCTCAGCACAGAAAAATTAGTGATCACAAACAATTTAAAACAGAACTTTCATTTCAGTTGTGCATAACGCCATATCATTAGACTACTGAGTCAGTCAGCTGAGTTAGTGAGACCCATGACAACTACATTATTTCTATGACCATACGCATGCAATAATGGAAGTGTGCATCAGCAGTTATGAACTATGGAGAAAAGTGTAGGTTATCTATATTTGTCTGTTTAGCATGTATGAAACACTAGGTAACTAAAAGGGTGGTCTGAAAAGTTCTCAGAACGGAATAGAAAAAAGTACTTTTATCACTAAAACCTTTTTTTTTATTTTCCAACATAGTCTCCATGTAGATTAATGCACTTGGTCCAATGATGTTCCAGTGCCTTGACCCCATCACGAGAATGAGTTTCCTCCAGTCCTGAAAAATAGTTGTCAACTCTGGCTAGCAATTCTTCGTTTGACGTGAATCTTCACCCACCAAGAAAAATTTTCAATTTTGGGAAGAGATGGAAGTCTTACGGAGCCATATAAGGTGAATAAGGTGAGTGTGGCAACAATTCATACCTTAGTTCATGTAATTTTGCCATGGTGATGACTCGTGTGTGGGCACGCATTGTCTTCATGGAACACGACTTTTTTCCTTGTTAAACCAGGCCCTTTTTCATGTATCTTTTGTTGTAATTTGTCCAGGAGGTTAGCATAGTATTCTCCAGCAACTGTTTGTCCAGTGGGGAGATAATCTACAAACAGAATCCCCTTCACATCCATGAACACTGATGCCATTACCTTTCCCGCCGAAGGAGTTGTCTTTGCTTTCCTTGGTGGCAGAGAATCAGCATGTTTCCACTGCTTTGACTGTTGTTTTGTGTCTGTGGTATAGCAGTGCACCCAAGTTTCATCTGTGGTCACAAACCGGCGCAAAAAAACTTGTTCGATTCTCCTATAATGGGCCTAATATTGTTCCGATATGTCCATTCTCAAGTGTTTTTGATCCAGTGTCAAGAGTCACAGTATCCATCTTGCAGATACTTTTTCCATTTCTCATTCTTCAGTTAAAATGGGATATACCCTTTCAGATGACATATGGCAAGCATGAGCAATTTCACGCACTTTCAATCGGCAATCCTCCATGATCATTTTGTGCACTTTTGCAATGATTTCTGGAGTAGTGACACATCTTGGCCGACCACTGTGCAGATCATCATCTAAGCTCTCCCGACCAAATTTAAATTCCTTTGCCCATTTGGCAATAGTTGAATACGAAGGAGCAGAGTCCCCAAGTGTATTCTGGAAATCAGCCTGAATGTCCTTTGATTTCATACCTTTCTTTATGAAGTAATTACTCACTGCTCGAATCTCTAGTCTTTCCATCTTCGCAAATAACTATGCGGGTACAACACAGCCACATCACTGCCACAGCTCTCTTCCATGAGCACTGACGTGGCACATGTTTACAGGCAATAGTCCCATGAATATCACGTGAACAACTAACTGAGCTACCGCTGGCCTCTCGTGGTGATTTCGGGAACTTTTCAAACCACCCTCGTAGGTACCAGTCCTATGTTTTTATAAATAATTGTATACTTGACAAAATATTTTATTATTTGCTTAGCTAAAACTATGTTAGAAATTAGATTTATCTTACCCAACGACAGCAAACTTCTGTTCCCCATAAATAAGAAAAGCTTCTGGTTTCCTGACACTGCCATCTCCATCATCTTTTTTAGGTGGTGAGAAATGTCCATATGTAGCAATCTGGTCAACAAGATCTTGAAATTCTGCTGGTACATCAGCTTGTTTCCATCGTTCATTATCCAAAATTAGGCTAAGCTTTGTTTTACGATCTTGATGAAAGCGTTGAATAAATTTGCTAGCCTGAGAAACAGAAAATTTTAAAACTAAAACAAGTTTTTGTAAGGAGCTGCATTTCAATTACGTTGGAAGAGAACTAATATATTTTTAAATTTAATATGAATATGACTTGAAAACACACACACACGCACATGCAGCTCACACACACTACATGACCACTATCTCTGGCTGCTGGGGCCAGTCTGCAAGCACCTGCGAATGATGGGAGAAGCAATCTGGGTGGTGAGGGGTACAGAGGAGGCTTGGGTGCATACGGGGAGGGAGGGCAGGGTATTGGTGGGGAACAGTAAAGTGCTGTTTGTGGGAGCATACAGGGACAAGGTGGAGAGAGGGTAGGACAGCTAGGTGCATTCATGGAGGGAGGTTAGACAGATGGCGAGGAGGAGGAGGAGGAAAGAGAGCAGAAGAAGAGAATTTAAGAAGACTGTGGTTGGTTGCCTGGTTTGTTTAAAGGGGGGGCGACGGGGGGGGGGGGGGGGGGGGGGGGGGGGGGAGAAGGGGGGCAATGGGACCAAACTGTGAGGTTATCGGTCCTTTCTTACCGGTAAAAATATTACACAAGCCAAAGAAGAAAAGAAAGGAGATGTACACCAAAATAACAGGAGAAAGGAAGATCCGGAAGAACCAGACAACCAACACTTCTATGGACAAAACAGGAAAAGAAAACCATAGAGAGAAGCAACAAACGGGTAGAAGGAGGAAAAACAAGAGAGCAGAGGCTGGCTGACCATGAGAATAAAAAGGAAAAACCAGCCAGTTGGTGACACATTGAAACATTGGCCTAAAAGCATTAGGGTGGAGAACTCGAGGAACAAAGACATGCGCGAAAACATATACAATGATCCACCGTCATGTAGAAAACGTAGAGCTAAATTAGCCGATGAGGCGTTGTCCACTAAAATTAATGGCAACGAGTCCAGTAACTGAAGAAACCGTATCAGGGCAGCCAAAGGACAGCTCACCAAGACATGGGCCAATGTCAGCCAGGCGCCGCACTGACACTGGGGTCATCACGGCGCAGGAGGTAGCCGTGTGTCACCCAAGCGAGGCCAATGCGGAGCCAGGAGAGAACCACAAAATCCCTGCAACCCGCATGGAGGACTGCCACGCATTCATAGTTCTCCTCAATGGCACGCAGTTTGTTGTGCATGCTGAGGTTATGCCATTTCATCTCCCAAAGCCACAAAACCTTGCAGCATAGTACTGAACGCAGGTCAGTTGCAGAGAAGCCGTGTCCACAAGTGGTTTCCACGTAGCCTGTTTGGCCAGCCTGTCGGCAAGTTTGTTGCCTGGGATGCCTAAGCGCCCAGGGGTCCAGACAAATATCACTGAACTACTGGACCATTCCAGGGCATAGATGGACTCCTGGATAGTCGCTACCAAAGGATGACGAGGGTAGCATTCATTGATAGCTTGTAGGCTGCCAAGGAGCCAGAACACAGAAGAAACGACAACCCAGGGCAAGAACGGATGTGCTCAAGAGCACGAGCCGCCAGCTTGGCAGTGAAAACGCTGCAGCTATCAGGCAAAGATTGCTGTTCAATATGTCCTCCATGGACATATGCAAAGCCAACGTGACCATCTGCCACAGAGCTGTTGGAGTAAACCACTTCATGGACTCAGTACATGTCAAGTATCAAGAGGAAGTGGCAGCAGAGAGCCGTGGGGTTAACTGAGCCCTTAGGACCATGCAAAACGTCCAGGCGAGGCTGTAGCCTAGGTGTAAAGCACGGAGGTGTAAGTGAATGGAACTAAAGAATAGGTGGTAAAGGCGAGGACACCAGTTCAGAAAGAATGGATTGGACATGAACTGCAATTGCAAGGCCTGACCTGGGCCGCCGATGTAGGAGATGAACTGCCGTGGGTGGGAAAAAGAGATGGTAATTCGGATGAGCAGGAGAACTACAAACGTGTGCAACATAACTGGCCAGCAGTTGTGCACGCCTAACCTGCAGTGGAGGGACTCCGGCTTCCATCAGGACACTAGTCACCGGACTCATTCTAAAAGCTTCCATCGCTAAGCGAACGCCACAGTGGTGCACTGGGTCGAGTACACACAACTCTGAGGGTGCCACCGAACCATAAACCAGACTCTCATAGTCAAGGTGGGATTGAACAAGAGCTTTGTACAACTGCAGCAACGTAGAGCGATCTGCACCCCAGTTGGTGTTGCTTCAGCCAGCGGAGGGCACTGAGGTGCTGCCAGCACTTCCACTTAAGCTGATGAAGGTGAGGAAACCAAGTCAATCGGGCATCAAAAACCAGTCCTGAGAATCGATATGTCTCCACTACAATGAGTGGATCGTCATTAAGGTAAAGTTCTGGTTCTCGATGCATGGTACGATGCCAACAGAAGTGCATAACACACGACTTTGCGGCCGAAAACTGGAAACCGTGGGCTACAGCCCATGACTGAGCCTTGTGGATGGCTCCCTGTAGATGCCGCTCAGCAACACCAGTACTGGTGGAGCAGTACGAAATGCAGAAGTCGTCTCCATACAGGACAGGTGAGATGGACTGCCCTACAGCTGCTGCTAGATCATTAATGGCCACTAAAAATAGAGAGAGACTCAATACAGAGCCCTGCGGGACCCTATTCTCCTGGAAATGGGGGGAGCTATGGGAGGCACAAACTTGGACACAGAAAGTACTAAGCAACAGGAAATTTTAGACAAAAATTGGGAGCGGGTCTCAGAGACCCCACTCGTATAATGTGGCAAGGATATGATGTCGCCAGATCATGTCATAAACTTTTCATAAATCAAAAAATATGGCAACCAGGTAATGGTGTCTGGAAAAGGCTGTTCGGATGGCAGACTCAAGGAACAGAAGATTATCAGCGGTAGAGTGACCCTGGCGGAACTGACATGGAGCGAGTAGGCCAAGTGACTCCAGAACCCAACCCAGCCCAACCCAACCCAACCCAACCACCGACACAACATATGTTCTAGCAGCTTACAAACAATGTTGGTGAGACTGATGGGCCAACAGCTATCCACATCAAGCAGGTTTTTACCGGGTTTGAGCATCGGAATGATGGTGCTCTCCCGCCATTGCGATGGAAAGACGCCACTCTGTAAATGGGGCGTTCTAGGATTCACTGTGGCATGTAGTGAATGAGAGGACTTTCCCTTCCAGCCACCATTTGAGAGTGCGAAAGGCTGGGGGGTAATTCTCCAATGCAGAGGCTCAAGCATAGTGCTCAACAAAGTGCTCGGCAATCGCATGTGCGTCGGTAGATAACACGCCATTTGTATTAACAACGGGAACACTTGTTGGGGTCTGGTACCTGAAAACACGTTTGATATTTGTCCAGACTTGGGATGGTGACATATAAAACACAATGGTCTAGGCATATCTGTCCCAACACTACTGCTTCCGTAGTTTGATTAGTTGGCGAAGGCGGGCACGGAGCCGTTTAAAGGCTATGAGGTGCTCCAGGGAAGGGTGCCACTTGTGCCACTGTAGAGCTTGCCGATGCTCCTTAATTGCTTTGATGACTTCCGTCAACCACCAGGGACTGCATCTCACTGGGGGCACCCTAAAGAGTGAGGGATCGTGTTTTCTGCCACAGAAACGATTGTTGTAGTCACCTGCTCAACCATCACATCAATTTTACCGTGTGGGGGAGAGTCAACGTGACAGCAGAGGTGAAAGTTTCCCAGTCCACCTTGTTTAAAGCCCATCTGGGCAGGCGTCTGTGGACATGATGCCGTGGCAGTGACAGAAAGATGGTGAACTGGTCACTACCACACAGGTTGTCATATGCTCTCCAGATGGAAGAAAAAATCAGGGCTGCAAATTGATAAATCAATGGCCGAGTAACTACCATGACCCACGCTGTAATGTGTGGCGGCCCCAATCTTTAAGAGGCAGAGATCGATGTGAGACAGTAAAGTTTCGACATCTCTGCCTCAGCCAGTAAGCACGGTGCCACCCCACAAGGGGTCATGGGCATTAAAATCTCCCAAAATTAGAAAAGGTTTAGGGAGTTGATCCATCAGTGCAGCCAATACGTTCAGGGGTACCACACAATCTGCAGTGAGATATATGTTGCAGACAGTTATTTCCTGCGTCATCCGTATCCTGACAGCTACAGCTTCAAGAGGAGTTTGAAGGGGCACAGGTTCACCACGGACAGAGTTTAGGACATAAATGCAGACTCCACCTGACACACTATTTTAGTCACTACAGTTCCTGTAGTATCCCTTATAGCCACAGAGGGCAGGGGTCCGCATTGCGAGGAACCAGTTTCCTGGAGGGCAATGCAGAAAGCAGCTGTAAAGCTTAACAGTTGCCATAGCTCAGCGAGGAGGTGGAAAAAACCACCACAATTCCACTGGAGGATGATGATATCGTGAGACTGGGAAGGCATGGAAAATTCAATGAGGCAGTGTACGCCCCTGGGTCACCTGCTGCCAAAGACTTTTTGCCTGAGCAGTCTATATTCACTGTGCCTGAGGGTCCGGCGAGAACTAGGTCCTCAGGACACCAGAATCTCATCCGCAGACAAAAAGACTATGGGTGCACATGTGGAATAGAAGGCCGTGGAGTGGGAACAGGGAGGGGGATAGGTGGGTGAAGAACAATGACTAATGAATGTTGAGGCCAGGAGGGTTATAGGAACTTAGGATATTTTTCAGGAACAGTTCCTACCTGTGCAATTGAGAGAAGCTGGTGCTTGTAGGAAGGATCCAGATGTCACAGGTCGTGAAGCAGTCATTAAAATGAAAAATGTTATGTTGGGTAGCATACTCGGTAACTAGGTGGTCCAGCTGTTTCTTGGTCACATTCTGTTGATGTCCATTCATGCGGACAGACAGCTTGTTGGTTATCATGCCCACGTGGAATGAAGCACAGTGGTTGTACATCACATATTTGGTTCACAGGTAGCCCTGCCTTTAATGGGACAGGTGATGCTTATGACTTGACTGAAGGTGGTGGTGGTGGTGGTGGTGGTGGTAGTGGTGGTGGTGGTGGTGTTGTATGGGACAGGTCTTGCATGACAGGATACAAGCCATGAGGCAAGAGGTTGGGAGCATGGGATATGTAGGGATGGGCGAGGATATTGTGTATGTATGGTGGACAGTGGAATACAACTGTAGGAGAGCTGGGGAGGATAGAGGGTAGGACATTTCTCATTTCAAGGCATGAGGAGAAGTTGTCAAAACCCTGGCAGAGAACGTGATACAGTTGCTCCACTCCTGGGTGGTACTGAGTCACAAGGAGAATGTTGTTCTACGTCCAGATGGTGGAACATTGAGTGGTGATGCGTGACTGAAGAGTTAAGGTGTGGGACATCTATTTCTGTACATGGGTGGGAGGGTAATTACAGTCTGTGAAGGCTTCAGTGAGACCCTTGGTATAATTCAAGAGGGACTGCTTGTCTCTACATACGTAACTGCAAAAGGATGGTTAGAGTGTATGGAAGGGACTTCTTGGTATGGAAGAAGTGCCAGCTGTCAAAGTGGAAGTACTGCTAGTGGTTGGCAGGTTTGTTATGGTCGGAGGTACTGATGAAGCCCTCTTTGAGATGGAGGTCAACATTGAGAAAGCTGGCTTGTTGGGTTGAGGAGGACAAGTGGAGTGATTTGGGGTGAAGGTGTTGAGATTCTGGGGGAAAATGGATAGCATGTCCTCATCCTCAATCCAGAAGATGTCATCTAGGAATCTGAACCAGGTGGAGGGTTTGGGGTTCTGGGTGATAAGCAAGGATTCCTCTAGATGGTCCATGAATAGGTTGGCATAGGATGGTGCCTTGTGGGTGCCCATTGCTTAACCCCAGACTTGTTTGGAGGTGATGCCTTCAAATGACTAGTAATTGTGGTGAGGATGGTGACCAGGAAATAAGTTGTAGATTCAAAATGTGTCAGGCATTAGGAAAGATAAGTGTTCAATACCAGCTAGACCATAGGCATTAGGGGTGTAAGTGTGAAGTGAGGTTACATCAATAGTGACAAACTACGTCCTCACCCACAATTACTTCTCTTTTGAATGCATCTTACTTACTTACTTCCTTCCTTCTTGTTTCTACAGCCCTTGAAGGGCCTTGGCCTGCATCACAATATCCCAACATTCTATCTGGCCCATGGCTTCCCGTCTCCGTCCTCTGACACCAAGGTTTTTCAGGGCTTCTTCAATTCCATCCACCCATCTCTTTCTGGGATGTCCTTTCTGTGGTCTGTCCCCAGCCTTGCCATCAAAAATCCACTTAAATGTTCTGTCTTCCTTCATTCTGACCATATGTCCTGCCCACTGGAGTCGTCTTATTTGAATAGTGATAACAATGTCATGTTCTTCAAAAAGGTGTTCCAATTCTGGATTCATACATATGCGCCAACCTTCTTGATCATGTATTGGGTCATGTATCTGATGTAGAACCTTTCTCTCCCAAATGCTAAGGATCTTTTCCTCATTTGCAGTTATGGTCCATGTCTTGGCAACATATATAACAACTGGTCTTATAATTGATATGTAAATGAGCATTTTAGATTTTTGTGATACAAGCAAGCTACGCATGGGTAGTGTGGCAAACTAGCGTCTGTTGTCTGCCACTATTCCAGCTTTCACCTCGCTGCTGATGTCATTTATATCTGTGATAGTTGATTCAAGGTACTTTAAGTCTCTCACCCTTCCAAACTCCTTGTCGGCTATCCTGAGATTTTGTTGGTTGGTCATTGCTATATATTTGGCCTTTTCAACATTAACTACCAGGCCAAGTTCCCTTGTACCTCTCTCCAGTTGTTGATAGGCATCGGCCAGTACAGCAGTGTTTCGTGCAAGTAATGCCACATCGCCTGCATAGGCTGGATACTGCAGTGAACAATTAAAAATGATTCCTACTCTTACGGTATATTGATAAATTTTACTTTTTGGACTGTCAGACTACAACTAAATCCAACAATTTTCATGCCATATGCATTTTGCCTTTATTCTCTGCAAGGTGTCTTCGGTGGCCTGGAATATGTGCATATTTTTACTATTTAGTTTAAATTTTGGGGCAATGTACCCATAGGCTATACACAGTTCTGGTGGTTGGTGTTTGCTATCAAGTAATAATATTTTAAATTCTACTTACAGGTTGCATGGACGATTTTCTGCATATTACGTTTCTGTTCCATTTTTGGTGCCATTCCACTTCTTGTAATTGCCACTTGCGGTTTTTTCCACATTTCACAGCACTAGGAACTGAACAAGTGTTTGGTGCGTTCTCCTCTCTATCCACTTCCCGGCTCCTGGCTTTAGTTGAGAAAGTCCTGTCAATTTGCTGGGTGAAGTATTCATTGTCTCTGAACTCCGCCCTTAAATGTGCAAGTTCCTTAGGGAAATTCTCTGCATCCAACACTATATGTGCCCTGTGCACAAGGGTTTTGAGCACACTCATGGTTTGGGATGGGTGATGGCAACTTTAAGAATGCAAGTACAAATCAGTGTGAGTGAGCTTACGATAAACAGAATGTCCCACCGAGCTGCCATTCTTCCGTTTGACCAAAACATCCAGAAATGGAAGGCAACTATCTTTTTCTAGTTCCATAGTAAATCAAATATTCTCATGGATGGAGTTAAGATGATGAAATAACTCCATTAACTTTTCTTCTCCCTGGGGCCACACTAGGAAAGTATCATCAACGTATCTCCAAAAAACAGTTGGTTTACAAACCGCTGATTCAAGTGCTCTTTCCTCAAAATCCTCCATAAAAAAGTTAGCCACCAGAGGAGACAGAGGGCTGCCCATGGTGACACGATCAGACTGTTCAAAATATTCCTCGTTAAACATAAAACAGACTGAGGAAAAAGCATGTCGAAACAAAGCCTTCATTTGTCATCGTCCTTCACCCACCTATTCCATTCCTTGTTGCCACTCCACAGCTTTCTATTCCACAAGCACATCCATAGTCTCTTTACTTCTCTCCTTCAGCTTCCTCCCCCCTCCCCCTTGGTGCCTTTTGAATGCACCTAGCTGCCTGCTCTCTCTCCACCTCATTCCTGTATGCTTTCACAAACAGCACTTCACCATACCCCACCCGCACCCTGCACCCCCCCGCCCCCACCCCAGCCTTCTCCTTACCCCCACCACCCAGATTACTTCTCATATTCATACCACGCACAGTTACTCATAGTCTGGCCTCAGCAGCCGGAAACAGTGACCACGTGTGTCTGTGTGTGTGTGTGTGTGTGTGTGTGTGTGTGTGTGTGTGTGTGTGTGTGTGTGTATAATGCTCCCTATGTCACCCTGTGTCACTTATTATTTAATAACAAAATTATATCTTTACCACAGTATATTGGCAGGAGGAGCAAGACTTTTGGTCAGGTGATTACAGGGTTATAAATACAAAATCAAATAGGGGTAATGCAGGAGTAGGTTTAATAATGAATAAAAAAATAGGAGTGCGGGTTAGCTACTACAAACAGCATAGTGAACGCATTATTGTGGCCAAGATAGACACAAAGCCCATGCCTACTACAGTAGTATAAGTTTATATGCCAACTAGCTCTGCAGATGATGAAGAAATTGATGAAATGTATGACGAGATAAAAGAAATTATTCAGGTAGTGAAGGGAGACGAAAATTTAATAGTCATGGGTGACTGGAATTCGTCAGTAGGAAAAGGGAGAGAAGGAAACATAGTAGGTGAATATGGATTGGGGGGAAGAAATGAAAGAGGAAGCCGCCTTGTAGAATTTTGCACAGAGCATAATTTAATCATAGCTAACACTTGGTTCAAGAATCATAAAAGAAGGTTGTATACCTGGAAGAATCCTGGAGATACTAATAGGTATCAGATAGATTATATAATGGTAAGACAGAGATTTAGGAACAAGGTTTTAAATTGTAAGACATTTCCAGGGGCAGATGTGGATTCTGACCACAATCTATTGGTTATGAACTGCAGATTGAAACTGAAGAAACTGCAAAAAGGTGGGAATTTAAGGAGATGGGACCTGGATAAACTGAAAGAACCAGAGGTTGTAGAGAGTTTCAGGGAGAGCACAAGGGAACAATTGACAGGAATGGGGGAAAGAAATACAGTAGAAGAAGAATGGGTAGCTCTGAGGGATGAAGTAGTGAAGGCAGCAGAGGATCAAGTAGGTAAAAAGACGAGGGCTAATAGAAATCCTTGGGTAACAGAAGAAATATTGAATTTAATTGATGAAAGGAGAAAATATAAAAATGCAGTAAATGAAGCAGGCAAAAAGTAATACAAACGTCTCAAAAATGATATCGACAGGAAGTGCAACATGGATAAGCAGGGATGGCTAGAGGACAAATGTAAGCATGTAGAGGCTTGTCTCACTAGGGGTAAGATAGATACTGCCTACAGGAAAATTAAAGAGACCTTTGGAGAGAAGAGAACCACTTGTATGAATATCAAGAGCTCAGATGGCAACCCAGTTCTAAGCAAAGAAGGGAAGGCAGAAAGGTGGAAGGAGTATATAGCGGGTTTATACAAGGGCGATGTACTTGAGGACAGTATTATGGAAATGGAAGAGGATGTAGATGAAGATGAAATGGGAGATAAGATACTGCGTGAAGAGTTTGACAGAGCACTGAAAGACCTGAGTCGAAACAAGGCCCCGGGAGTAGACAACATTCCATTAGAACTACTGATGGCCTTGGGAGAGCCAGTCATGACAAAACTCTACCATCTGGTGAGCAAGATGTATGAGACAGGCGAAATACCCACAGACTTCAAGAAGAATATAATAATTCCAATACCAAAGAAAGCAGGTGTTGACAGATGTGAAAATTACCGAACTATCAGTTTAATAAGTCACAGCTGCAAAATACTAACGCAAATTCTTTACAGACGAATGGAAAAACTGGTAGAAGCGGACCTCGGGGAAGATCAGTTTGGATTCCGTAGAAATGTTGGAACACGTGAGGCAATACTAACCTTACGACTTATCTTAGAAGAAAGATTAAGAAAAGGCAAACCTACGTTTCTAGCATTTGTAGACTTAGAGAAAGCTTTTGACAACGTTAAATGGAATATTCTCTTTCAAATTCTGAAGGTGGCAGGGGTAAAATACAGGGAGCGAAAGGCTATTTACAATTTGTACAGAAACCAGATGGCAGTTATAAGAGTCGAGGGGCATGAAAGGGAAGCAGTGGTTGGGAAGGGAGTGAGACAGGGTTGTAGCCTCTCCCCGATGTTATTCAATCTGTATATTGAGCAAGCAGTAAAGGAAACAAAAGAAAAATTCGGAGTAGGTATTAAAATTCATGGAGAAGAAGTAAAAACTTTGAGGTTCGCCGATGACATTGTAATTCTGTCAGAGACAGCAAAGGACTTGGAAGAGCAGTTGAACGGAATGGACAGTGTCTTGAAAGGAGGATATAAGATGAACATCAACGAAAGCAAAACGAGGATAATGGAATGTAGTTAAATTAAATCGGGTGATGCTGAGGGGATTAGATTAGGAAATGAGACACTTAAAGTGGTAAAGGAGTTTTGCTATTTAGGGAGTAAAATAACTGATGATGGTCGAAGTAGAGAGGATATAAAATGTAGACTGGCAATGGCAAGGAAATCGTTTCTGAAGAAGAGAAATTTGTTAACATCGAGTATAGATTTAAGTGTCAGGAAGTCGTTTCTGAAAGTATTTGTATGGAGTGTAGCCATGTATGGAAGTGAAACATGGACGATAACCAGTTTGGACAAGAAGAGAATAGAAGCTTTCGAAATGTGGTGCTACAGAAGAATGCTGAAGATAAGGTGGGTAGATCACGTAACTAATGAGGAGGTATTGAACAGGATTGGGGAGAAGAGAAGTTTGTGGCACAACTTGACTAGAAGAAGGGATCGGTTGGTAGGACATGTTTTGAGGCATCAAGGGATCACAAATTTAGCATTGGAGGGCAGTGTGGAGGGTAAAAATCGTAGAGGGAGACCAAGAGATCAGTACACTAAGCAGATTCAGAAGGATGTAGGTTGCAGTAGGTACTGGGAGATGAAGGAGCTTGCACAGGATAGAGTAGCATGGAGAGCTGCATCAAACCAGTCTCAGGACTGAAGACCACAACAACAACAACAACATTGATATGTTAAAAATGCGGCTTATCAGGAAGAAAGATGCTTTGTTCAATAAGGTCTGAAAAAGTTCTACATTCTTTGAACTTGCAGCAGTGTGACTTTATTCTTCAGGCAAATTTTTTGAGATTTCAAAGTACATTCACATCAGACAATGTGTATTTAAGACAATTACATCTTTCTATAATTATGATTTTTAACAGTGACTATCTTGTAGAAAAGTTAAATATTTTGAAATATTAACTTGAACTGAAATACAATGTTAACAGAGAAGCAAAGATCAATACACAAGAACTAGAAGGAAAAACAAACCACCGTACCAAATTTCATGGTGTCTACAATGATGGCATACCTGTATTTTAAATGCCGATCGTAAAGCTGTGCTGGAACGGCCGCAGATCTTCTCGCAGGCTACAGCAAACTTGTCTATCACCCGAGAAAGCTCACACACTTCACTAGCTGTTGCTTTATCTGCCAGCCAACAGGATGACTGTGAATGGAAAGAGCTTCTGTAATAAGGAATAAAATAAAACAATTGCAGCAACTGAACACTTACAAAATTACAAACTGACTCAAAACTAAATTTCATTTCAATTTACCCTTAGACTGAGAAACACAAATTAGTAATGCAGTTAGGTCTGCTATATTCTATTCATTCCTGTAATAGGAGCTGCCACCATGACTGACTTCTCAGTGAAGAACTTACTGTCCCACTGATGGCTAAAATTTATTGACACTCTAACAGAAATGTCTTATTCAGTAATACATTTCCAGAGCAACATTTTTAACAAACAATTTCATTCTCAATCGAACAATCCCCACAAAGGACAGAAGTTTGAGGTTTAACTGTCAGTCAACAGAGAGGCCATAATTAATTTAGCACTAGCTCTGGAAGAGGATGGGGAAGACAATCCAGTCATAGCCTTTTCAAAGGAACTGTCATATAAACATTCTCTTAAAATATTTCAATCAACTATAGATTGCCTGGAAAGGTAAACTTTAATTACTGTATAACAATAGCCTTAGAAAAAGGAATGGGACAAGGAAATGTGGAAGAAAAGCAGTACTTTCCACAAGAATATCTTCAAGGGAAAGATAAAAAAACTGTCGGCAACAAGGTCATTAGAAATGGAGCAAAAGCTCGGATTAGGACAAAACGGGGAAGGAAATCTGCTGTGCCCTTTCAGAGGAACAATTCTGGCATTTGCCTGGCGCAATTTAGGGAAATCACAGAAAACCTAAATCTGGATGGCTAAACTATGATTTAAATCATTCTCCTTCCAATATAAGTTCAGTGTCCTAACCACCTTGCTTGGTGATGAACAAAACGGTAGCACTGCCCTGGGCACCAACATGGCACTCCTATACGCTAACCTGTTTATGAGCCATATAGAAAAAAAACTACCTTCACCTCTGATTATTCTAAATACCTTATCTAGTTTAGGTTCACTAATTGCATCTTCATGATCTGGACCCCAGACTGAGACACACTATAATCATCCCTCCACAGCTACAACACTTCCTTTTGTGTCTGCTTCACCTGGTCCTTCTTAGCTCAGTATGCCACCTTTCTGGGCATATGGCTCCATCAAAGCCTCTTCCCCTATAAAATCCACCAACAGGGTGTATATGCAGACGAGGACAAAAAATTTCCGGATTTCCCTGTTAAAAGTACACTTTTTCCATGTTAAGTGACAGCATACATTTCCTTAGAACTGTAAAATTTATCATTCCTTTGAATGGTTATGGTTTCATACACAAGCGCGGAATTTCCCAGCACATTAGAAAACAAAACTCGGGGGTAAAAAACACGTTTTGGAAAGATCTTTGATGTGCAGCAACATGTACACTGCATATTTTCGTACACATGAAAGTATAAATTCGAATTCCACCAAATACTGCATGTGACTTTCCGAAGCATTGAAATCAAGATTGCGATGGGCTATTGTAAGCCAGTCATAGCTCATGTCACATGATCTCGCCAGCCGACGACAAGCAGATATTCAGAATATAGGACACATGACGTAGTCAGCCAATAGCAACATCACTGTTAAGTAGCGTCAACACAAAACCAGGAAAAGTTAATGGTTTAAATTAATATACATAGCATTGCTACAAGAAAAAGCAAAGCTTTCACACACAATATTTGTCTCGAAGATTAATAAGCTACAAGAGAAGCTAAGCTTTCACATATAATGTTGATCTTTGCGCATGTTACACTTTAAGATACATCACATGAATGTGCCAGTAAAATTTCTATTAACGACAAAAATGTCTGATCTTCTGGGATTGAAATTATTCTAAATGGCTCGTCATCAAAGAATTGATTTTTTAATGAAAGTCAAATGCTCTGTGATTTAAGAAATTCATCGTACATTCTCACAATAGTTCATCTTGCTTAAAAGGAAATTTACTTTGAAAGTAACGCTTTTCAAACAACTATTCGCAATATTTTCCCGCGATCTGTTAGAAATAGGTTCATTTCAGCAGTTGCCAGAGTGGCAGATAAGAAGCATCACCGCACTTGCACAGCTACGATGACATAGGAAGCCCCTATGCTCATACATGTAAAACATTGAAAGATCTTACATTACGTTGTAAAAGAAACAAGACATCAGAGGATACTCCAAGAGCATCAGAATTTCGTGAACCATACTAAAATGCATAATTCGGGTTAAAGTGCACATTCGTATGTCCATATTCCCAATGAGGTAGGCCTCGACCTGACATTAAGGTTTTCAGTGTGGATTTTGGGATGTAAATTTTGCTTGGAGTTCCAGTATTGTATCCCCTTAAGCCCCTTGAAAAGTGTAAAAGCGAGGTTTCACTGTGTGTGTGTGCAATGACTGAATACAAAGTGGTAGCTGTAATCTGCATAAATCCGTAATGGCATATGTGCTATAAGATGAAAATATGCACTTGAAATGCAGAGCACAGTTGAAACTAGCCAATAGTGTGGAATTAAACACTTTAAAGCCAAACTTCTTTAGCAAACCGACAAAAATAACTTCATTGTTCTGCAAGGCGATTAACGCTCGAGTGTTAGAAGGGTGGAAATAAAATAAAATCCAAAACTAATAACATATTTTAGCCTTCCTTGCTCACTTTGTGTTACTAAAATGTTTTTGGTTTAAACTGAGCATCAGTTACGTATTTTTACATGCATAGGAAGACGAGTTTTAAGAAATTATTCTCATTGTCAAGTGCACAGTATTTTTTGTGATGTATTACAATTAAACCAATGTGAGTGATAGTTTGTATGTGTGTGGTTTTCTACATGACTGAGGAGGTACAGTACTTGATATCCTCAAAAAAGGTGATTGTACCGCAAGAGATGTAGAACATCACATATGCAAACACCACACAAAATACTTTTGCAAATATTTGCACTTTACAACAAGAATAAATTCTCAAAATGTGTCACGTTAAGCATGAAAAAATATGTAATTGGTGCAGTATTTCACTATTTACATAACGAATGACAGTTGTTGGCTTTCCAAAAACACTGATTATGATGTATGAAATTAAGCCAAACGTTCCTATTCCCAGACAGTTTCAGCTCCAGTTACACAGAGTTTTTATTATATAATATACTGTTATTAGATTATAAACGTTTCCCTGACAAGTATTCTGAAACCTATTATGTACATATATCATACATAAAGTGCAGAAATGCAAGGGGGGATCCTACATGTAACTTTTTGTAAAAGCGGGGTTTCACTGTATGTATGTGCAATGACTGAATACAAAGTGGTAGCTGTAATCTGCATAAATCCGTTTTGCACTTCTGAACTTCACCACACTTAAAAATCTGTCAGCTGACACTATTCAGCATCATACCGCAAATATTTAATAATTCAGCTGTCTCAGTTTATTAGTAACTTGGACAAAACTCAGGAGTTCTTTTGAGATTTCTGCTAGCAGAGGTGGGAAACAGATTTGGCTATGTCATTTCTCGAAACAACTGAATGTTTATAAGCTAAATATAAATAAATTTAGAAAATACTTTCTTACTTGTCGTTCCAAGACCCTGTCTTGTGCTTGAACAAGTTGAGCCACCCTTTCGTGAGCATAGTCACACACTGACGTCATGAGGTCATGCAGCTTGTTGCTGACACGCTGGTGTTCATCCGCAGCCAACAGACTTTCACCTGGGTCGGATCTAGAGAAAGAATACAATCTCTTTATTTCCTTCCCCTTCTGATCAACAGAACTTTACAAAATTCTATAGGACTTAAATTACTGGAAATTATAGGTTATCATTTCACATCTTTCAGATTTTTTCAAAAGGGAAATATTTCACTTTTAGCTTATCTTGGTGTTACTATTTACATTTCAATTGCTATAACCAAACAATGCTACCTGCACTTTAAAGTACACCACTGAACAATCTAATTTATATATTTTTCCTGAATATTTGGAAAATTTTACATGTTCATATGGAAAGTGTAAGTGGAACAATGGAATTAGCAGTTTGAATGTATTTCGGTTTCTTTTCACAGGCTGCACAACAAAGGTTTATAAGGACTGATACTCTAAGAAAAAGACATAGTTGTTCAAGACTTTTCTGATGAATTAAATTTTTAAGATCAAAAACACAGAAAATCAACACAAATTAAGAAATGATTTGCACACAATATCTGTATGGTGCAATAAATGGCAACTGATCCCGAACAGTAAAGATTGAAGTCCTCCACACATTACAAATAATTTGTTAAATTTCAATTACACAGTAAATAACACAATTTTAAAAGATGACAATCCATCATATAAAGGAGATGCTGAGTCACAGACAACCACAACAAAAAGACTGCTATTGATATCTCTCTCTCTCTCTCTCTCTCTCTCTCTCTCTCTCTCTCTCACACACACACACACACACACACACACACAATATTATCATTATTCCATCTTGCATTTTCTATTGTTTAAATTTGGGGTTATTGATTCAACTAAATACCTAGGGATTACAGCCATGAACTACTTAAATTGGTACTGTCCCATAGAAAATGTTGCAGGAAGGCAAACCGAAGACTATATTTTATAGGCAGTACATTAGAAGACAAATCCAATTTATAAAAGAGAATTACTACACTATGCTTGTCCACCCTCTGCTAGGGTATTGCTGCAAGGTATGGGTTCCTTACCAGGTACAATTAACAGAGGCCACTGAAGTAGTTCAAAGAAGGGCAGCTAATTTTGTATTGTCACACAACAGAAGAGTGTCACAGATATGGTATGCAAGCTGAGGTGGCAATTATTAAAACAAAGACTTTTACACCACAGCGAGATATTTTCACAAAATTTCAATTACCAACATTCTAATCTGAATGCCAGATATTTTGTTGTTTCCCATCTACATAGGGAGAAATGAGCATCATAATAAAACAAGAGAAACCAGAGCATACTCAGAAAGACTTAAGTGTTCATTTTTTCCAAGTGCTATTCAAGAGTAGGATGGTCAAGAAATTGTCTAAGTGGTGAAGCAGCTGAACACAACTGATTGACAACAATGAAATTTGTGTGGTGCGTCAGTACTGAATTTTCATTTGTAAAGAGAATCAAACAAGGCAGTATGCTTCTCTGGATGAATAGATATAATGAGTGGTGCAGGGAGCTACTCCCAGGGAACTACTCTTATAACAGAGAACCTGCAAATGGAGATTACTGGAAAGTATCTGACATGTTCAAGCAAATTCAGTATCTTTCCAGGTGGCTGTGCCCCACTATCAAAGATTTCTCTAAATTTCTGAACTTAATGGCTATCATAGTTCAGCATAGACCTCAGAAATGGGTAGTTTGCACAATGGACAATTTTACTGCATCTGAGTGTTGAACTGCTTACATTAAGTACACCAAGTGGACTGTTATTCTTAGTTAGGGCAACATTTCTGTGAAGTGTTATGATAACCAGAATATCAGCTGCTTACTACAGGCTGCTTTGTGAGAGGAACACTGGAAGTTCATTAAATTCTGCTTCTCTGAGTAGTCCCATCATTAAAAGTAATTACAGCAACATTACAGTTGATGGTAAAATTCTCTAGGGATTCCAGTCACATCCAGAGATTTAAAATCTACAAGCTTTCAAATGATTACTTCTCGGTTACTATTGAGTGGTGAATGTTGTGTGGTTACTGTCGCTGTTCTTATATAGTGGGCTACTGCCTGTAATGTCACTGGTGCCCAGTCCAGTGCCACATAAGGTAATATTTTGGTTGCAAGACAACCCCCCCCCCCCCCCCCCACCACCACCACCACCACCACCACCACCACCACCAACCTCCTTATACCTCAGGGGATCCCCTGACCTGTGGTTCTGGGCAACTTTTCCATAACTCCCACTTCCAAAACCTCACTAATCCTTTTTCTTCATCCCTCTTCCTTTCCCTTCAACCATGCTGCTAGAAAATGGAACCACTGCTTTCAAAAACTTGTACATTTCCATACCTATTATAGGTTTTCACCTTCAACAAATTATCGATAGAAGAATAAGCATTTTGTCCGCAGTTCACAGAAAACTACGGGACAATTATGGTGATTATAACCCTTTGGAGAGTAATAGTGAAGAAAAAAAGAAATAGTTAACCCTAGAACTGAATATGACATATTTAGCAGTCCCAAATCAGTATGTGGACTGTGCTAATAATGCAGCATCAGAAGAGTCAAAGTCAGATACACTGTATACACTCTGAAGTTTCCTCTAGGCAAGTACATACTATACCAACAATGGTCAACGAATGACAGTCAACCACTTTGATGGCCAAAATTTTCTTAGTGTGTACAGGCAGCAAATTTGAGCCAACAAAGCATTTGGCCATAGCTGCAGTTCAGACTGCAGGCAGTAACATCAAAGCAGTGGAAGTCAGATGGGCTTGGGGTCCACTTCTAGTGTGGACACCGAGTCAAATGTTTCAGTTCAGAAGGGACTTATTGTATCTGTTGAATGAGTATGTATTTCCCGTGTCTAAAAATACTGAGAGTATTGAGTGGAAAACAGAAACAGCATTAAAGGTGATAGTCTCATTGTGAATGGGAATATTTATGGGATCCTATGAACTGAGCTTGTAAAAATAAATTGAAAAGCTTAGGTGCTATGAGGGAAATAAGTGAGCTGTTAAAAAATAATGTGCATGATGTGAAAAAGAAAATGGAATGTTTACAAATATCTTTTTACTGCAAATACAGCTCTCCTAAGAGAGGTGTCATCTTGGGAAATTTTAGGGCCTACACAATTCAATGACAATACAAAATCTGTAGCCCTCATTTGCAAAATAGTTATGAAGCAGCCCATACTCCAATTCAGCTTTAAGGTCGATCTTAATTTTGTCCCACCACATTGCTCCCTACCGTTTTTTAAAAAGAGAGTTCATTGACAAGCATCATTTCTTCTTCTTTTCCTGATGGTCTGCTTATTGCAGCAAAATAAATGCTGCACCTGTGACAATTGCTAAATCCTCTTTTCCCCAACACAGTATTGGCCAGTGAAACTGTTATTACAGCACCACTTTATAACAATAACACATTGGAAGCAACCTCGACAACTTATCAGCATCAACTACAATTCCACTTGGCTGAATACCTAGGTCCTGACCCCCTGGTTTGGTGAGGAAGACAGACTGAATGCCAATGAATTGGCGACCAACATTCGGTCAAATCCATTAGCTGTCATACATTTGATGGGCTAGTGTGTGCGTGCCTTTACAGGTACATGTGATATGAATATGCAACTCGGCCTTGCCACTCAATGCAATTGCTACTGGTAGTAATGGCTTTCTTAGTGATAAATAGGAGAGGCATATTTAAGTGGTACTTTTCATCTGGTGAAGTTTGCAAAATTACTATGTTGTGTGTTTCAATGCAATTTAAAGATGTGATTTGAAATTTGTCAAATGAAGAATTAATGTTATTTCTATTCTTTTTCCCCTTCAAATGAGAACACTGGGACAAAATCCTGGTCCTTTAGCTCCTCAACAAATGAATTTCCTGTCACTGCCCTCCACGACTTAAACAGATGATGGGGGGAAAAAAAGGAAAGAAACAAGATCCCTTACCTCCAGTAACAAAAAGCAACACATAGGACAGTACACAGTGGCACACAAAAGAGCTTAATATCAAGGAACATGACTGTGTCATCAAATTTGAGAACAAATTTTATCCTTATTAATAATGGTACTGTGTTGGAAATATTTCACAACGTTTTTCAGTTTAACTTACAACAAAATGGTTCAACGCAACACGACGAGACCTAACCTGAAATTTTTTTACACAGGAGAGATACACAGAAATAAATGTGCAAATAAATTTTAGCTTCTAAGATGCACTGGAAATATTCTTAAAATAATGCTAATAATATTTTTGTCACTCGAAAAACCATCTGTAATCACAGTTTGTACAGCCCTTCCTGCCTAGTGTTTGAATTGGCGAATGAGCAGAGACAGCTGCAACAGGAGACCACAACACAAAAATCCAGGGTGCACACATGCAAATTTTAAACACTTAATCCATACCAAATATGCCATGTATCAATTTGAACAGCTTGCAGTTCATACTCACAGCTAAAATGTCTCAGATGTAATTCTTATAAAGCTGACTAGCAGGGGAAAAACATCACAGCAGCGATTGATGTTACATTACAAACTACTTCCATCTATCAGGACTTCAAGTTGTTAAAATATTTCTTACAGATATATCACTTTATAACACTTCCTGCATCACAGATTTTATTATAATTTCTGAGTAATGTATACTGTACTAACAACGAAACATTTCCTTAATATTCCCCCTACTAGTAACAAAATTGCAAAGTGTCTACTGAATGATGAAAACATTTGCTTTGCAACATGCACACATTTATAAAACATTGTGTGATGCAGACTAATATTGCACAAATGACTGATCTTTAAGAATACTGTTCTGCTGATAAACCAGAAACAACAATGAGGTACTGGAAACTATGTTGTCTGACTATTTCCTGTAAAATGTTTTCCACTGTCGAAAGTCTTTACTGTGGGGTTCAGTCACATTAGTTGTTCCAGGTGGAATCTGGATTAGATCAACAGTCTTTCCATCCTTTTCCTGACAGCATGTGTGGTGTCATGTCCAGGCCAGGAGTACAACAAAAGCAACAAATACTTTTCTGCAGCTGGGGTATGATATTTTGAATAGAATGTTAAAACTATTATTTCCTATTTTTCCAGCTTCTGATACATCAATTACAAGCCCTAAACAGCCATTCTTTAAATGTTGGTCCAAATTTACCTTGAGGTTCCTGAAGACAGGTAATAAAGCTGCAGAAATGGTAACCCACTCAGACTTGTCATTGGCATTATTGTCTATGAATGTGTCATAGCATATACCGATTGCACAACCATTTTTTTTTTTCCGCCTCAAAACGATAAACTACGATAAATAGTTTAGACAAGAAGAGAATAGAAGCTTTCGAAATGTGGTGCTACAGAAGAATGATGAAGATTAGATGGGTAGATCACATAATGAGGAGGTATTGAATAGGATTGGGGAGAAGAGAAGTTTGGGGTACAACTTGACTAGAAGAAGGGATCAGTTGGTAGGACATGTTCCGAGGCATCAAGGGATCACCAATTTAGTATTGGAGGGCAGCATGGAGGGTAAAAATCATAGAGGGAGACCAAGAGATGAATACACTAAGCAGATTCAGAAAGATATAGGTTGCAGTAGCTACTGGGAGGTGAAGAAGCTTGCACAGGTAGAGTAGCATGGAGAGCTGCATCAAACCAGTCTCAGGACTGGAGACAACAACAACAACAACAACAACAACATGGTTTCAAAAAATCTGACAGACTGGCTTTATACACAAAAGACATAGGGGTAACAACAAGCTTCATTTTCATGTCCTACAAATTTCTCTATACTACCCCGTCTATTAACAGCAGCTCCTCTACATGTTAACCTCAAGTAACTGGCAGAAGTTTCATTGCTGTATGTCTGTTAGTTACTGTTCAGTGCTGTACTCTCCAGACCAGGCTCCTGTAGATTTCTGAAGTTGTTTGGCCATAGGGCATACTGCCAGGAAAGAACTGACCTTTTTTTTCCCCAACACATGAAATCTGTACAGAAAGTTCTGGAACTTTGTCCTTAAAATTTTTCTATGCTAACCATTGACTTATTATGCATGGTCTCCTTTGAATTGCTGGATAGCACCAAGTGCCATCTGCAGATTTTTTTATCTCATCTGTAGTTGCAAATCTTTGTCCATTCAGCAGGTGATTTTTGAGATGGCAGAGTTCAAGGAGCAGCACATCTGCATTAAATTTTGCTTGAAACTCAAGGAAACATTTACAAAAAAACACCAAATGATGCAGGAAGCCTACGGTGATGAGTGCTTAAGTCATACTTGATGTTATGAACGGTTCACATGTTTTAAAAATGACCGGATGGAAGTGAAAGATTACCCTTGTTCAGGATGCCCTTGGATGTCTCCTGACAACGCCTATGTCAGGAATGTCACTGAAATTGTGTGTGCCAATCGAAGACAGATTGACAAAGATTGCAGAAGAATGGAACATTTCAATTTAATGATGTCATAAAATCCTAACACAGCATCTTGGAAGGCATCGTATTGCTGCCAAGTTCGTCCCACAGCCCATGAGTCAAGATCAATAAGACTTTTTCCTCACAACCTGAGAAGAACTTTTCGTTCGTGCAAATGAGAATGACTTGTTCCTGAAGAGAATCATAACTGGTGATGAAATGTGGGTCTATGGTTATGGACCACGGTTCAGTCTTTACAAAGGGTCAGGAATGGTTCTCCAAGACCAAAGAAAGCTTGTTAGGTCAGGTCAAAGGTCAAAGCCACGCTGATAGTTTTCTTTTACTTTGACGGATTAGTTTATCATGAATTCGTGCCACAGGGACAAACTGTTAATCGATGGTATTATTGGGTTGTGTTATGACTCCTGCGAGATAATGTGACAATAGACTGGCCTGAAATGCGCGAGACAATTTATGGCTATTGCAGCATGATAATACACCTGTACATTCATCTCTGTTGGTCCGTCACTATTGCACAAAAAATGAAATCACTGTGCTGCCTAATTCTCTGTACTCTCCAGACCAGGCTCCTGTGGATTTCCAAAGTTAAAAACCCTGCTTCAAAAAATATTTGCAACTAAAGACGAGAAAGAAAAATCTTGGCGCTATCCAGCAATTCAAAGGAGACCATGCATAATAAGTCAAACTTAAGCATAGAAAAATTTTAAGGACAAAGTTTCAGAACTTTTTGAACAGATTTCATAGGTTGAAAAAATCAATTCTTTCCTCGCAGTATGCCCTATGGCCAAATAATGGTACCACAAGTTATGAAAGCTGTTCTTTTTATCAGCTCTTGTTTATGACTGCTGGTCTGCTGACATTTGCTATTTTCTGCAGACTGCAGCCTCAGATCAGCTCTGAATTATATATTAGTTTAATTTTGTTGAATCAATTACAATAACAATTCATCAAGAAGGTATCAGCTACACTCACCCTACACCAACATGTATTTCAGTAGGGATATCTTCAGCAGATCCAGTACTGCTGATTGCAGCAGGCATCTTCCCTGCACTCACATCTGCTGCTTGCTGCATGACATCATGAACTGCCTAGAGAAAAGACCAATACCAGTTTTTTTATCTTAGCAATGCAGGTCTTAAATATCAAAAAGTGTGTGTCAACTGTGTAGATCTTAATGTAAATGTAGTGAACTAAATCTGCAAACTTTCAAAAATAAATTCCTTCCGAAAAAACGGAAGTTCAGTGTTGCCCGACCCTACCATCGATTTCAAGGAGGATTATTTTCTAGTAATACCACGCTAAATCATTGGTAGTTTCCCCAGTACTAAAAATTAGTAACTGCTCACAAGGCAAGGAATCCACTAATAAAATTTATAAAATATAATTAATGACATAAACATTAATAATTATACACTGCAGAATCCACTGGTAAAGTCATACTGTAGATGTGCGAGCAAAAATGACAACTGATCTCATTAGTTCAATATAAAACAGATGTTACCCTGCCCCCATAACTTTATTACTACAGCACACTGTTTTGCAAAAAATTGTAGCTTCCTGGCAAATTCAGGCAATTAATACTTAATTCAGACCGTTCTGATGTAAGTAATTAGCATGGTTAGCGTACTTTTACTCTTGTAAGCAGCTGCAACAGTGTACCCGTGGTGCGCCTGAGCAAGTGCAACCAGTCAGAGATTGCTAGCCCTTGCAGTTGGTCACCAACTCCTGTAAGGGCCACCTCATTGTCAGTAGAATCACTTGCAGCCACCTCTTCTATAACAATCTGGAAAAAAGTGTGCTTTGAGCAAGCAATACTCAAAATAATTCATTAAAAACAACCAAGTCTTCAGGTTACATTGCACTTATTTTATCTACAATTCTCTCCCCGGAAATTCATACATCTCATTTCTTCAATGTAATTTTCAACTGTAGCAAAGCAGTTGCTTCAACATAAAAAAAAAAAAAAAAAATACATAGTTGTCGATCACATCACTTAACAGATCTAGTCTCCTTCTTCGATCCACCTCGAACACAAGGATTCAATATTCTTCGTGCAGCTAGTGTTCTGACTAGGGCTTTCCACACCATTTATACCTCAATTGGCAATAAACTCATATCTATGAAATACACATAGAGACAGGGTAATTTTGCAAAAAGGAAAATATGAAAAATAACAGCAGTTTTTAGTAAAATAACATTAACTGTCAATTTTTATGAGATTTCGCAAAATTTGCCGTATAAAAATGTCAAAAGTCTGAAGACGACAGTTTACTAATATTTGTAACCGATAGTTAATAGCCGGAAAATTGCACTTAGAGTTCAAACTTCCTCAATGTTGATGTTTGTTTACAATCTTAAAATAACAATCCATTTCCTGTATTGCAATTTTTTTGAAGTAACAACAAAAATAGAAAGTTTCAAAGTGAAGATGTTTCCAATGACGACTTTTTGTGTTCTAAATGTTTTGACGAAATAACAACAATGATAGTATCTGAAAAAGGTGAAGCCTCCCGCGGCACAGATGATGCAGATGTTGCATCAATAGAGGAAGAATTAAATACCCTGAATCAGTCAACTACAGAGGTAAGTGTTAGTCCTGTTAAGAAACCGTGGTCAGTGAAGTCGAGTCATAAGCTCTACGCATCAAGAAAGCACAGAGAAACTACTAAAGCTATGGATGAATACACTACAGCAAAACTGACCACACTCTTCAAAGTAGAAATTCCATCTTCAGAAGAAAATGAACCAAAGCACTCTTGCACCTCTGGTCACAAATTTTTCACAAATATCAATTCAGCTGTTGAATATTGTGCATCCTACAGTGAAAAGGTGCAAGTTTTAACTATTATTCTACAGACATTTTCAAAGAAAACAATTTTGAACCACATTCCATCAGTATCAAAGTACATGGTAGACAAACAAGAAATGTGAGGTCTGTAAAAGGTGTCTTTGGAAGACCAGATCCACATTATGGTCATACTGTAGAAGCAGCCCAAGTTCAAATAGTGCAGCCATTTTATCTTGAAGATAAATGCGACTGTTCTCACCAGAGTGCCAACAAGAAAGACACTAACTGTAACAATTGAAGGTCAAAAAAATTGTGAAAGTGAAGAGATACAGGACTCACAGTATTAAAGAAACTTTTGCAATTTATAAGAGCAACTATACAACTTCACATACTGGAAAATCAAAATTGTATGCACTACGACCTACGTGGGTAGTTCCACATCCACCTAGAGATGTCTTGTGTGCGTACTGTGTAAATTTTGAACTTTGTATGGTAACATTGAAGAACTTACTGGAGTATGTGACATATGACACCTTGGTTAGGCGTTTGAAGTCATTAGTAATCTATGACGTAAAGCGAGAGACTTGTTTGTTTCAAGAATGTGGTGACTGCCCTGGAAAGGGAGGACTGTCTTTACAGACACTTGGCCTGGAAGATGTAGCAGATAACTCTGCAGAAATTACATATGCGACATGGCAGGAAAAGAAACTAATTAAGAAAAATGTTGCATTTGACAGTTTTACTGATGAACTTGGTAGATGGTCAGTAACACACAAGCATATGAAGAAATTGCAACAATAACACAATGCAGAAGTGAAGGGGTGTGTACAGGCTGAAGAACTATGTTTAGTGCCTCATTGTGATTTTGCTGAGAACTGGTCTGTAATTCTCCCACAAGTAATACACGTGTATCACTGGAGTAATGACCAGGTTTCAATTTTTACAGGAGTGACATATTTTCAAAACAAGACCACAAGTGTTGCAGTTGTAAGTGATGACACAGGACATGACTCAGCACATGCTTTGCTAGCAATGAGAAAAATTCTTCAACTGCAAACAGAGGCAGAGAAGATCATCATTTTTTCTGATGGCGCTCATAGTCATTTTACAAATAGTTACCAGTGGTTTGAATTGAGTAAGTCGCTTGTGCCAACTGACAGGGTATACAGTGCTACTGGTCAGGGGAAGGGGCCTTGTGATTGTGTAGTAGGCCCGCTGAAACACCATGCTACAAAACAATCTTTCCAGACCACATACAGCTGCAATTCAGAATGCTGAGGATTTTACGAGAGTCGTGAAATCTTGCACATCCACAGCCCTCATTCTTTTGTCCAAAAAGGACATCGAAGAATTCCGTGAGCAGAAAAAAGAAGGATGGTCCAAACAAACTACTACTGTGAAAGGAATTCAGAAGACACACTTTTGGACTCAAAGTGATGGGCCAACTCACGTTGCACGCACTTTAAAGAGCAAGTAAGAAGAAATTCCTGTTTTTCAGCCAACACTTCAGAAACAGCTGGATAATACTCAGATTCACAACCTGAGAAAGGGGATGCTTGTGGCGTGTTTGTATGACTGTGACTGGTGGATTGTAGAGATTATAGGCACCAGTTATGAGTGCAACGAAATTGTAGTGAACTTCATGCTACCACATGGACTAACTGCTGGGTATAAGTTTCCAGCTGAAGAACAGCAACAATGCCATCAGTGCTCACTTCCAGTTCACAATGTTTTGAAGATTGTAAGGGCTCCAGTTCCTATTGTTTCAACAGGAAGCCATCACTACATCAAAGGAAGATACTGAAGCAGTGGAACACATTTTTAGTTCATTCACTGGCTAATTTAAGTACAAAATAGAGAAATTGAAACCTTTACAAGTCTTTGGACCTTTCACATACATTTTGGAACTATTTAAAATGCTTGAAAAATGAGTCTCTCACTCATCTTTCAAAACTAAAATTATGTTAAAAAAGTCTAGGTTTTGATTTTTACGAGCCTGTTATGTGATAATGAAATAAAGCAGGTTTTATGTATGGCAAAAACTTCAATTGTTTATAAAACCTGTTCAGCCTTAAAGTGGAAGCTCCCCTTTTCAGGGAATTTAGAACTATACGGTATTAATCAACAGGAAAAAAATCAAAATTTTATGGATCGGCATTTTTTTCCCATAAATTATAGAAAGTTCAAAACATTTTAGTAAAAGAACTTTGACAGATAAGTACAAATGGAGGATTTCTTTGTAATCATAATAGAAACAAAAACCAATAAAATATCTAGAACTGTTCCAGAGATACAGCATTTTAAAATTTTTTCCAAAATTTGCATCTTCAAAATGGTATGCGCAGAGTCATCTTTGGAGGGCAGTATCTCAGAGCAGAAATTTTTTTGGAGAAAACAAAAGAATACATATTCCTTACTTAGTCTTTCATTTTAACATATGCTAAACTCCATAACATCTGATACTATGAAGGTAAGATTTTTTCCTAGACTGCCTGAATCGATATGGACTCTAGATGGTAGTGTCTAATATTTTATGATTCCCCAAGAGTAATGGTAGATAAGATGTATGTAGATTATTTTAATATATGCTATGACACTTACAAAGCCTTCCAATGTAATAAAGAGAGAGGTAAGAACTATTACTGGCATCTCAGATCTTAAAAATACTCACTAAAATAGCAGATTAAATATAAACATGAAGAGTTATTGTATGTAAAATAGTTTACATTCCCAAAAAGTAAAGAGGCATCAGATACATAAATTTCATTTTGGATTTGCCACTGGATTGAAGTGTGTGGAAAAGTATGATACCTTCAAGATACTTATTCATTTAGTACTGTGAGAGACAGTAAATGTACGAAATCTTGAGAAGAATAACGATGAAACATCTGAGACCTGAGTGATCTGTAGCATTTCTCAATAAGAATACACAATTTAAATTGCGTGCTATTTTCATTCTGATAGGTTGGCAACACTTTCTACTATTCAGGTGTCGTTTAGAGATATTTCATAAAGTGTATATGATTTTTAGTCAGTAAAAGGGTATCTGAATTCATCCACAATTTGACAATGCACTGAAAACCTTGAAGTAAGTGGATGTTAAGTTGCCAAAGCAACATCATTCTGGCCAGTCTATGGAAAATATCGCGTGAGTAAATGAGTGCAGGTCAAAGTCTCCGAGCCTTTATCAGAAGGACTGAACGTTTCAAGGAGCACAGCACAGCAAAATCTGAAAAAGAATCTTCGTCTACACCATTACAACGTCCAACTCATGAAACAACTACTGCCAACTGACCATTTTCAATGGTGTCAATTTACCAATTGGGTGGTGGACAGCCAAAATGTGGATGACAATTTTATGAGGAACATCAGTTTAATGAGGAAGTGCATTTCCTTCTGGATGGCTACATTAACTAGCACAGTTGTCAGATTTGGGCAACAAAGAAGCCTCGAGCAACACTTTGAAAGCCAATGCACGTAAAATGAGCAACTTCTTGGTGTGGATTTTGGGAAGCCAGAGTGGCTCGGCCATAGTTTTTAAGAGAATGAATCAGGTAACTGAGTAATGGTTTTTAAGAGAATTAATCAGGTAATTCAGTGATGGTAAACATAGTATGTGAGTTTCTTTGGCCCTAACTGAAGGGGGATGGACTTTTAAAACAGGTGGTTCAAACAAGGTGGCCATATGTGAATCATGCCAACTGTTGCAGGAGAAATTTCCTGGGTATGTTATCTCAAGCCATGGAGATCTGCCCACCAAGAACTTGAGACAAGACACAATGTTACTACTTCCTCTGAAGCTACATGAAGTTACATATTTTCACAAACAAACCAAAAATGATTCCCAAGTTACAACAGTAAACTGAGTGCGTCGTCATGGAAACTAAGTCAGAAAAAAAGGGAAAGAAAGAAACACTAAGAGTTTGTAAACAGAGTTAGAATTTGTCAACAAAGATTTGGCAGACATATGTCCCATTGCTTTCCACATGTAACTCCATTCTATCCTCATGAGTTTAAAATAAAAATAATTCAACTTTTCAAGTAACTAATGTGTTGTATTCAAAAACTAAATTGCGTTTTTTTATTGGGACACCCTTTATACATCTGCACAAGCCATGAGAATTTTGTATAAGCTCGAAGATTAGAAGTTGACACTGAGATGAATATAAGGTAAGTTTGCAACTTATTGCCACAGTTGTTTTTTTTTTTTTTTTTTTTTCTTTTCCGTTTGTAAATGATTAGACATATAAATTTAAAAGATTGTTATGTATGTGCCTGAAGACAAAGCCACAGGGCTTTTAAACTAACTGTTAAAATGAAATTGGGATTGGGTAGCTTTCTCATTGGAATGTGTGCTTTTGCAAAAAATTTAATTTTTTTTCTGAAGTGTTCTTTACTTGTTTTCTTCTTTTGGCTGGCTCTGTTTAAGGTTCCAATAAATTACCATTTCTGTTGAGAAGCAGCAGCATTTTCCAACTGGTAAGTTGTGCGCTACCTGACTCAACCCAACTAATTCGATAATTATAAAATTGACAGAATGTTGATTTTGATCTTTTGTTCGTATTCATAGCCATCTGATCCATACTTAACAATACTACAAACAGAACTGACTAAGTGTTTAGCACAGGAGTAGTAAGAAAAGTAACTATTCCAAGGAGCAAACACTCCAGGACAAATCGGAAAAGTGTGGGACTTTTTTCATCTGGGGAAAAAAACATGGGAATTTTTTATTGTTTTAGTATTCAGTAAAATTTTTGTAATGACTGGTAATAACTGAAATGCTAACAAAGAATTTTACTTTAGCCAGTTACTGCAGAGTAAGACTGTAGCTATGAAAAGTAAATGAGAGAACACTACCAAAATAAAACTTTAGTTGCAAAGAAAATGTGCCATTTGCAACAAGAAGCAGTGCCAAAAGAAATGTCTGTAGGCAGTAAAATGTGTTGAAGGCTTCAAGACAAAGACAATGCAATACTTCGTAACACAAACTGCTTTCAATGAGTGTGACGTCAGAACTGTTGACATTTTTAATGGGTCGTGGGATTATATTGTGAGTGGTGGTTTGAGAAGCAGTACTTTTAAAGTAAATTACCTTTTATACATGATGAATTACGTTACCTGTGAGAATATGCAATGAACTTCTTAAATCACGGACGGTTTGACTCATTCAAAACATGTACACTCTGTAGACCAGCCCCTTAGAAAAATTTCATGCCGAAAAGAACAGGCATTTATGCCATTATTTAAAAATACTGGTGCATTTATGTTTGATAGATCATAAAGGGTAACAAACACTAAAAAAGACCACACTTCAAGGTAAGTTTTTCATATTTATTTTAGTTTTTTCTTATATTACAAATTATAAAATAACGATGGCAAAAAGTATAACTACTCTTAAAGAAAGTGTAAGGTAAGAATCTTTGGTAACAGGCTTTTTTATGGAAAAGCTGAAGTGCTCGATGCAATACATGTTCTTCCAGGTAAGACAAAAAATAACCAGTATACAGAAGTGAAACTCTGCTGCAATTTAAATTGTGCTCTTAGGATCCTGTCTAACCATACTCTCAGAGAAACAGCAGCAAACAAATTTCGAAGACCAATATTACACAAGAAAGCTCAGCCTTTCTCGCAGCTGTATTGTACATACATTAATTTAAAAATTAACTTTTCCTATTTGTCTGTTCATGTTACATTACAGTGAGGTTGCTATTGGCTGACTACATTTTTGTCTATGCTCTGAAAATATGCTGTCATTGGCTGGTGAGATCACGTGAAATGAGTTATGATTGGCTGACAAAAGCGTATCGTGCAGCACAATTTCTATTTCAGTGCTTTGGAAACTACCATGGTTTATTTGGTGGAATTCATATTTATACTTTTGTAATATGAAAATATACAGTGTACATGTTCCCACACATCAAAGGTACTTCCAAAATGGGTGGTTTTTTGCTGGGTTTTGTTTCCCAAAGCACCAGTAAGTTCCAGGCTGGTGAATAAAAAGGTTTACCATTTATATGATTGATAAGTTTAGCAGCTCTACAGGAAAGTGTATTGTCACTTAACATACAAAAAGTGTACTTTCACCCGAGCTATAGTGTATTTTCACCTGGGAAAACATTTGTTTTTAAAGGGGAAATCCAGGAAAAATCTGGGTATTTTTGCTTCTTGTCTGCATATACACCCCGTATTCACATGTTACGGGAAAACTTTCAATGTGGTCAAAATACAAGGACAGATTTTGTTTTCTGGTCTCTATATTGTAGAGCGCAGATGCTATAAATCAGCAGTCAGCTCGAGCATAAACAAACTAGAATTAAGACCACCAGAGGGTAGAGCACCCTCTCAGGGGACACTGCCTTATCGTAGGCACCTGAAGTGCCAGTCGGGAGGGTTTGCGTGCCTCGAAGTCTAAAGCTATGCCGGCGGTAGCGAAGCTACTGGCAGTGTCACCCAAGCCGGACTGGTCTCTACTGAGGAGCCAGACAAATTCCTCCAAGATGGGGATTGAGTGTGGGGCTGATAAACACACATTGTAAAAATGAAATATTACGGAACCTCAACAAGAGCCACGGATGATGGATGGGACACAAAATACACACAACCTCAACTAAGTAAAGGACAGTAGATTTGTCAATAGTAACGTGGAAGGTACAAACGATGTTGAAACCTGGAAAAATGGAAAAAAAAATAGCTGGTGAAATCATGAAGTTAAAGTTCATTGTAGCGCTACAAGAAGTAGAATTACAAGGACAAGGACAGATAGATGCACCCCAGTATTCTCTGCTGTATAGTGGATCAGACAGAAGAACAGTACAAGCAGGAACGGGATTCATAATAACAAAGGAGGTTGGTAAAAGTGTTTTGGAATTTGAACCCATAAATGAAAGACTTAGCAGACAGAGAGAGAAAGGGAAATACAGAAATATAATGATCATAACAGCATACATACCAACAGAGGAAGCAGAAGAAGAAACAAAGGAAAAGTTTTATGAAGACCTAGAAAGGTCATGCAGTAAAGTACAAAGGTATGATCTGCTCTTAGTCTGGGGGATTTTAATGCACAGGTTGGGTGAAGCGAATATGAAAGAGTATCTGGGAGATACGCATTACATAACGAAAGTAACAAGAATGGAGAGACGTTATGTAAGTTTGTTGCTAGAAATAATCTAATCATCAGGAGCACGTTTCCCACATAAAAGAATACATCTCGAAACATGGAAATCAAATGTAAGTGGAGTAGTCAATCAAATAGACCATGTGTTAGTAAAGGTATGACATGCCACGTCTACTATCGATGTGAGAAGCTGCAGGGGCCCTAACTGTGACTCAGACCATTACGCTGTAAAAGCTGTAGTGAGAGAGAAATTACGTGTAACACCCAAGCCTGGACTGGAGAAAAATACAAACTGGGACACAAGAAAACTGAATGACCCAGAAGTTGTTGGTTGCTTGGTCAGTTTGCTGGCTTAAAAGAGGGGGGTGGGGGTGGGGGGAGGAGGGATCAAACTGGGAGGTCATCGGTACCTTGTTCCCGGTAAAATGGCTACAAAAGGGAGAGAAGAAAAAGTAGACGTACAGTACAATAACTGGAGAAACAACAGGACACCTGACACTACAATGGACACAATAGGAAAAGAAAACCACAGAGATAAGCTAGAAACACATAGATAGGATAAAAACAAGAGAGCACATGACCCTAGCTGGCCAACCACGAGAAAAAGAGGAAAAGCCAGCCACTCTGAAACACATTAAAACATCCAGCCAAAAGCATTAGAGCAGCAAACACAAAGGACAAAGGATATTCACTAAAACTTATATAGAATGATAAAACCCACCATCACATATAAAACGTAAAACTAAATTAGCCAATGAGGCATTGTCCGCTAAAATTAATGGCAACTAGTCGAGTAACTGAAGAGACCATATCAGGGCAGCCACAGAAGGACAGCTCACCAAGATATGGGCCACTGTCAGCCAGCTGGGCGCCACACCATCACTGAGACGGGCCATCAAGGCACAGGAGGTAGCCCTGTGTCACCCAAACATGGCCAATGCAAAGCCGACAGAGAAACACAGAGTCCCTGTGAGAGGCCCGTGTGGAGGTCTTCCACACATTCATAGTCTCCTTAATGTCACGCAGTTTGTTGTGCATACTGAGGTTATTCCATTCTGTCTCCCAAAGCCGCAAAATCTAGTGGCATAATACTGTACACAGGTCAATTGCAGAGAAGCTGATCTCCATAAGCGGTTTCCGCATAGCCTGTTTGGCCAGCCTGTCGGCAAGTTCGTTGCCTGGGATGCCAAAGTGCCCAGGGGTCTAGACAACCACCACTGAACTACTGGACCATTCCAGGGCATCGATGACAAGGGTAGCACTGGTTGATAGCTTGTATGCTGCTCAAGGAGTCAGTACACAGAAGAAACGACTCCCCAGGGCAGGAAAGGATGTGCTCAAGAGCATGGTATATAGCGACCAGATCGCCAGTGAAAACACTGAAGCCATCAGGCGAGGAATGCTGTTCAGTATTTCCTCCATGGACATATGTGAAGCCAACGTGATCATCAGCCATCGATCCGTCAGTGTAAACCACTTCACGGCCTCAGTACATGTGAAGAACCGAGAGGAAGTGGCAGCAGACAGCCGCACCGCAAGGTTAACCGAGTCCTTAAGGCCATGTGAAAGGTCCAGGCAAAGCTGTGACCTAGGTGTACACCATGGAGGTGTGCATGAATGGCCCTCACGTACAGGTGGTAAAGGCAAGGACTCCAGTTCAGAAAGAAGGGATCGGACACGAACCGCAATTGGAAGCCCTGACCTGGGCCCCGGTATACGAACAACTATCAGCGGGAAAAGGAGATGGTAATTCGGATGAGCAGGAGAACTACAAACGTGTGCAACATAACTGGCCAGCAGTTGTGCACGCCTAACCTGCAGTGGAGGGACTCCGGCTTCCATCAGGACACTAGTCACCGGACTCATTCTAAAAGCTCCCATCGCTAAGCGAACGCCACAGTGGTGCACTGGGTCGAGTACACACAACTCTGAGGGTGCCACCGAACCATAAACCAGACTCTCATAGTCAAGGTGGGATTGAACAAGAGCTTTGTACAGCTGCAGCAGAGTAGAGTGATCTGCACCTCAGTTGGTGTTGCTCAGGCAGCAGAGGGCATTGACGTGCTGTCAGCACTTTCACTTAAGCTGACAAAGGTGAAGAAGTCAAGTCAACTGAGAGTCAAAAACCAGTCATAAGAATCTATATGTCTCCATTACAGTGAGTGGATCGTCATTAAGGTAAAGTTCTGGCTCTCGATGCACAGTACGACACCGACAGAAGTTCATAACAAACAACTTTGCGACCGAAAACTGGAAACCGCAGGCTAGAGCCAATTGCTGAGCCTTGTGGATGTCTCCCTGTAGGCGTCGCTCAGCAACACCAGTACTGCCACGTGGAGCAGTACGAAATGCAGAAGTCGTCTGCATAGAGAGGTGAGACGGATGGCCGTACATCTGCTGCTAGACTATTAATGGCCACTAAAAATAGAGATAAACACAATACAGAGGTGTGTGAGACCCCATTCTCCTGGATATGGGGGGGAACTATCAGAGGCACCAACTTGGACACGGAAAGTACGATGCGACAGGAAATTTTGGATAAAAATTGGGAGCAGGCCTCAGAGACCCCACTCGTATAATGTGGCAAGGATATGATGTTGCCAGGTCGTGTCATATGCTTTTCGTAAATCAAAAAAGACAACAACCAGGTGTTGGTGTCAGGAAAAGGCTGTTCAGATGGCAGACTCAATGGACAGAAGATTATCAGTACTAGAGCGACCCTGGCGGAAGCTGCCCTGAGATGCAGTCAGAAGGCCAAGTGACTCCAGGATCCAACCCAACCGCCGACACACCATACGTTCCAGCAGCTTACAAACAACATTGGTGAGGCTGATGGGCCGACAGCTATCCACATCAAGCGGGTTTTTACCAGGTTTGAGCACTGAAATCATGGTGCTCTCCCACCAATGCAGTGGAAAGATGTCATTGCACCAGATCCAGATGAAGATGACGAGGAGATGTCACTTGTGATCAGGTGAGAGATATGACTGGATCCAATTTGGGCCAGGCGCTGTGTCAGGGAAATGTGCTAGGGCACTGAGGAGCTCCCACTCCGTAAATGGGGCGTTATAGGATTCCCTGTGGCATGTAATGAATGAGAGGACTTTCCCTTCCAGCCTCTGTTTGAGAGTGGGAGGGGGTGGGGTGGGGGTAATTACCCAACCCAGAGGCTCTAGCAAAGTGCTCGGCAATTTCGTTTGCATCAGTAGAGAACATGCCATTTCTGTTAGGACCGGGAACACCTGTTGTGGTCTGGTACCCGAAAACTTGTTTGATGTTTGCCCAGACCTGGTAAGGTGATGTATGGCACCTAATTGTCGAGACATCTCTCTCCCAACACTCCTGGTACCGTCACTTGATAAGCTGGCGAACGCAGGCACGGAGCCATTTAAAGGCTATGAGGTGCTCCAGGGAAGGGTGCCACTTATGCCACTGCAGAACTCCCAACGCTCCTTAGTGGCTTCAGCAACTTCTGGCAACCACCAAGGATCTGTCTTTCGCCGGGGGCACCCTAAAGAGTGAGAGATCGTTTTTTCTGCCACAGGAAGGATTGTTGTAGTCACCCACTCAACCATCACATCGATGTTACCGTGTGGGGGAGATTCAGCGGTGACAGCAGAGGTGAAAGTTTCCCAGTCCACCTTGTTTAAAGCCAATCTGGGCAGGCGTCCATGGACATGATGCCGGTGGAGTGACAAAAAGATGGGGAAGTGGTCACTAACACACAGGTTGTCATGTGCTCTCCAGTGGGTGGATGGGAGAAGTCCTGGGCTGAAAATTGATAAATCAATGGCCGAGTAACTACCATGAGCCACACTGAAATGTGTGGCAGACCCTGTATTTAAGAGTCAGAGGTCAAACTGAGACAGTGAAGTTTCGACATCTCTGCCTCAGCCAGTAAGCATGGTGCCACCCTACAAGGGGTTATGGGCAGTAAAATATCCCAAAAGTAGGAAAGGTTTAAGGAGTTGATCAACCAGTGTAGCTAATACATTCAGGGGTACCGCACCATTTGGAGGAAGGTATACACTGCAGACAGTTATTTCTCCTATGTCTTCCCTTACTCTGACAGCCACAGCTTCAAGAGGGGTATAAAGGAACCCGGTTTCACAACAGACTGATTTTAGGACATAAATGCAAACTCCATCTGACACACTATTATAGTCGCTACAGTTCCTGTAATATCCCTTATAGCCGTGGAGGGCAGGGGGTCTGCATTGCCAGGAACTAGGTTTCCTGGAGGGTGAAGCAGAAAGAAGGTGTAAAGCTCAACAGTTGCCATAGCTCAGCCAGACAGTGGAAAAAACTGCCGCAATTCCACTGGAGGACGATGTCATCGTGAGACTCTGAAGGCATGGAGCATTCAATGAGACAGTTTACGCCTCAGGGTCACCTATTGCCACCGACTTATTGCCTGAGCAGTCTATATCCATTGTGTCTAAAGGTCCGGCGAGATCCAGGTCCTCAGTGGATGCCAGAATATCCACTCCTCCCTCAGACACAGAGTTTGTAGGTAGCAGTGGTGTGCATGCCACTGCAAGTTCCTTGTTCTTGGGTGTCTCCTTTTTTTATTTCTCGTGCTGTTGCTTGGGTTTCCCTGGCTGGGAGGACTTCACAGAATCAGTCTCTGGGACTGAGGATGAGTGTGAAACCCTACAACCAGCTGCTTTTGGACTCATCAGCTACTGGTGGGTGTCATCTTTTCCTCTAGTAGAAACCTGGAAATGAAGTGAGCCAAGGGGAGCCATCCTAGCGAGAGGAGCCAAAGAAGTTGTACGCTTCTCCGGCTTAGAAGTGGGAACAGATGTCCCCAATTGTTGGTGGGAAGTTGCTCCTGAAGTAGGTGGTTCAAGAGCAACATGAAGAGAGGTGCCCCTCACCATCAGGGGGGCAGGTGTAGCCTTCTGGCTCTGAGAGGTGACTGGGTTTGGTGGAGCTGATGGGGCTAGAACTGTTGGAGCAGCAGCGTAAGATGATGTTATGTAGACGTTCAAATTTCCTCTTAGCCTCAGTGTACATCAGTCGCTCCAGGGTCTTGTACTCCATGATTTTCCTTTCTTTCTGGAGAATCCTGCAGTTTGCCAAGCAAGGCGAATGGTGCTCTCTGCAGTTGACACAGATGGGAGGCAGGATACATGGAGTATTGGGATGTGATGGGCATCCGCAATCCCTGTGAAATATGATACCATGGACCATTTAAGCTCTTATGGCACTTAATGGCTACAGAAACATCCCCCAGCTTGTCACAAGCGAGTAACGCCTGTGACTGGGCAGAGGATGCTGTTTTGATCAAGACTGGCACAGATTTCATTTTGGACAATCCTTCCACCTCCCCAAACTTGTTCTCTAAATGCTCAACAAAAAACTGAGGTTTCATTATCATGAAAGATTCCTCAGCTCTCGAACATACAAGGTACCGAGACAAATAAGATCCGCTGCCATCCTTAGCCTGACGTTCGTCCCATGATGTGACCAGGAAGGGGAAAGATTTGGGGCCGTACTTCTGTACACTGAATTGGGCGCATGAATGCTTAGAGACTGCTGGTGTTTGATCACCAGCAAGAGATGATGTACTACACTTCACTTCAACATGTGTCATCCGTCCTGATGCCACCCACTCCAACCAGGGGCCCTCCCCATGGGCACCACCCAACCGCAGCAAAGGCCACCTGGCAGGATGGCCATTTCTGGGAGTCCCAATGCCCCAGGGGGATGGGCATCTACCCCTTGGCATACATGGAGAGTTCGTGGTGCAGGCATCAGCAGAGTGATCCCTGTGTGGTCAGGGGGCTACAACCAATAGGGTACATGTACATGGCAGCCCCACCACAACGGACTGGCTATGGTGCTGGATATCAGGTGCAAACAAGTCCATTACCATCGTCAGCACAAAAAACAATACCGCATAGTGGATGGAGGGTGACCTCGCCCAACAGCTCGAAAATGAGCAGATGTGCAGATCCACCTTGACATGGGATGCAGAACATCTCAGTGCACGATGGACACGATGCACCACGTAAGGCATCCTTCCCCAACTGGACTGCATTTCTGGAAAATTTTGAAATATGGAGGTCGAACCCCACAGGGGACCATCACATAAAGGCCGAAACGTGTGAGACTCCTTTTAGTCACCTCTTATGATAGCCAGGAATACCTCGGGCCTATTCTAACCCCCGGACCAGTAGGGGGCCAGAAGTTGTGAAAGCATACCAAGAAAAAGTTAAGAGATGCACTGACTGCAGTGAGGAAACAATGGGAATCGAAGAGGGATGGACTAATATCCAGAAAACGCTGAAAGAAGCAGCAGAAGACATTGTCCCGATGAGAAGAAATGCACAAAATGATTGGTTTGATGATGAATGCAGATAGAACATAAAAATGCAGCACGACTGAGAATGATACAGAGAGAAACAAGAAGAAACGTGGACGTGTACAAAGCATTAAGATCCAATGCCCAAAGAATATGCAAGAAAAAGAAAAACGAATGGCTGAAATCAAAGTTTACTGAGATAGAAGAATTAAAGGAACATAATGGAACAAAGAAATTCTATCATGCCGTGAGAAAGATGAGAAAAAAATTTTCAACCAATACAAAATGGATGCAAAAACAGAAATGGTGAGATAATAAGAGATGATCAAGAAATGGTGCGCAGAATACTTGAAGGTATGCTCAACAAAAACTCAGATCAGGCTCCCCAAGAGGTACACAGGAACAGGAAGAGAACGCAGAGGCAAGAGAAATTGAAAGGGATGAGGCACAAAACCCAACAATGCTGGAAGTGGAAACAGTGATAAATAAACTAAAAAATAATAGTGCATCCCCTGAAGATTGGATCATGTCATAACTATGAGCGTTGATTGAAAAGTAATGCCTCCACCTTCTAACTCTTCAACAGTTGGCAGCATTAGTATGCGGCAGGTACTGGCTTGTTCCGTAGCCTCATCTCTACAGCTTCATCTGGCAGGAAGCCTTAGCACTGAATGGTTGTGTTGTTACAGTGTAAAGTATGGAACCCTGCTCCGGAGGTCAATGCGATCTCAGCAACATGCAGTAATTGAATTCTTGACAGCAGAAGCTGTCACCCCAAAGGAGATTCATCAGAGAATGAAAGCAGTTTATGGTGAGTGTGTTGATGCGAGTACTGTGGGTCATTGGGTGAATACGTTTAAAAATGTTGAGGCGGGAACATCTGATCTGCGTGAGAAACAAAGAGTTGGACATCCTGTGACAGCAACCATCGAGTTTCACAAGCAAAATGTTGACAGACTGATTCAGGACGATCGTCGTATCACTCAGAGAGAAATTGCAATCACAATCAGCATTTCACAAGAACGTGTGTGTCACATTATTATTTTGCTTGGCTGTTGGAAGATCTGTGCACGACGGGTGCCACGGATACCGACTCCTGAAATGAAAGCGCACAGACCTGAAATTTGCCAGGAACTCCTTTCGCATTATGAGAATGAAGGTGACGCCTTTCTCCATTCAATTGTGACAGGAGATGAAATGTGGGTACACCATTATGACCCAGAGACGAAACATCAGTCAATGTAATATCAACACAAAGACTTGCCCCAGAAAAAAATAGAAATTCATGGTGCAGCCCTCAGCTGGAAAAATCATGGCCACAGTGTTCTAGGACACAGATGGTGTTATCCATGTTGATTTCCTTGATCGTGGAACAACAATAAACTCAGGGCGTTACATCACAATGCTGCAAGGCTAACAAAGATCTGAAAGGAAAGGGGAAATGTTTTCCTGCCAAATGACAGTACCAAACCCCACATTTCACATGCTACTACAGCAGAACTTCAGAGATTGAATCACCACCATACAGCATTCTTCATACAGTCCAGATTTAGCACCATCCGACTTCCATCTGTTCCCGATAATAAAAGACGATCTGCGAGGACATCATTATGCTTCTGATGAAGGTGTTGAGAGAACTCTGAAACCGTGGTTGCGGAAACAGAGTACCGACTTCTTCCGTGACGGCTTGAGAAAACTTGTTCATCGTTGGCAGAAATGTATCCAACTGGCTGGTGATTATGTGGAAAAGTGAATACTGGTAATTAAAGATCACATTTTAAGGATTATTTCTGAGTGTGATTTATTAAGATACTCCCATCCAAACCCAGTTAATGAAGGTGGAGGCATTACTTTTCATTCAACCCTCATAGTAAAATCAAGGGGGCAGCCTCTGAGACTTGAAATGTTTCAACTAATAAAGAACATATGGGTAAATGAAAGCATGCTGGAGGAGTGGAATACTAGAATAATATGCCTAATATATAAGAAAGGAGAAAATCTGAATTGTGAAAACTACAGAGGCATAACCCTACTGAATACAGTATATAAGAGTTTCTCTGGAGTGCTGAATGAAAGAATAAAGAAGTGCGTCAAAAAGATACTCTGCGAATACCAATGTGGATTCCGACCACACAGAGGTACATCCGACAAGTTTTTTGTTGTTTGACAAATATTGGAACAATTTTAGGAGTATGATATATGCGGGTCACTCCAAAAGAAATGCACACTATTTTTTTTTTTAATCCATCTTTTATTCTACATGTTTGAAAGTTTTACAGTGTGTAGATACATCCTTTAGGAACAATATTTTCATTTCTCCACATAATTTCCATCCCTCTCAACTGCCTTACGCCATCTTGGAACCAGTGCCTGCATACCTGCACGGTAAAATTTTGGACCAACCTGTTGGAACCACTGTTTGGCAGCGTGCACAAGGGAGTTATCATCTTCAAACCTTGTTCCATGAAGAGAGTCTTTCAGTTTCCCAAAGAGATGATAGTCACATGGACCCAGGTCAGGACTGTAAGGCGGGTGTTTCAGGGTTGTTCATCCGAGTTTTGCGATCCTGGGAACCCACCTGGCACAAACCTTTTTTAACGCCAACACTTTCAGTATTCTGCAAACACTTCCTTCCCCTGTCCCAACGTACCGTGACAATTCGTTCACTGTGATGCGTCTGTCAGCAGTCACGAATTCGTTAACTCTCTGCACATTGTCTGGAGCGTGTGCAGTACGAGGCCTTCCAGTGCGAGGACAATCCTCAATATTGCCGTGACTTGATGGAAAGAGAGACTGAGCGTGACGGGAGAGGGGTAGCTACTTAGCAGCTGCTGTGATGTTTCAACAATTGTAGTCTGCTGAATGTCATGGTTAAAGGCACTCTCCCAGAAGTGCTAACATGCATAGTATTTTAAATCTTTGTTATCCTTCTAGACTACTTGCACTACTACTGCTGAAGTAATTTTTTTATGAATCTTTAGTACTTGACACCTCTGTGTCTCTGTTTTGTTAACAGGCAAAACAGTAATCTTCATCTATTTATGAATCTTATGTTATCTTTCATGATATTTCTATAAGTGTGTATGCAAAAAATTTTAAATAATTGGGAAGTCTATCTCTCTATTAATGTGAAATTGTACTAGTTGTTGTTGTTGTTGTTGTTGTTGTCTCTGTCCAAAGACTTGTCTGATGCAGCTTTCCATCTTCATCTATTCTGTAAAAGTCTCTCCATCTCAGCATTACCATTACAACTTATATCCACTGGAATCTACTGCATTTACATTCTTATGAGACTAGATTTTTTTTGAGATTCGTCATTTGCAAAAAACAAAAGACTATCTCACATTCACAGATAAAACTATCTTTGTCGAGGTCGACATAGGTTCCACTGTGGTATTAAATGAATAAGTGCACTAGTTCATCGGTACAACATGATGTATATTTCATATTTGTGTTATTTATGTTGACACGCTCATGTTCCTTGCTACCTTTTATTGTAAAACGATGCAACATCACTATGTGACTTACATGTTGATTAAGATTATGAAATGCTGTTTATGTGTTGTAAGATCCACTGAGGGGAGCACAGATCTGTCAAAACTGATAATCAATAGAAAGATTTACAAGGCATCTTTGAGTACCTGATATTTCAGAATAATATAACAACTCATATTGTCCCCAGCTGTTAACGCAATGTCAAAGACAATTTCTTTTTCAATTTCTTAACACATTTCTTTCAGCATTTCACTGCATTATTTCATTCCTACAGGATTTTATTCCTATATTTCCCTAAATATTTTTGTAATTTTTGTATTTCCTCCTTTAGTCAATCACCTGAAGTATTTCTTCTAGTAACCAAGGTGTCTTCGGAATTATCTTCCTTGTACCTACGCCTGACTGTCCAACACCTGTGATTACCTTTGTTAGAGATGTCCACTGCCCTTCTACTGAACCGCCCTATTGTCATATTCCTTATCACAGTATCCACATCCTTAGCAAACTACAAATGCATCTCATCATTCCTCAGTACTTCAGTATTTCAATGCATTCCACGACTCTTCCAGATGATTCTTTTAAGTTTCAGTTTACTCTTCATTACTAATTAATGTGTGAGTCTATATCTACTCCTAGATACACCTTACAATCCAATATCTGATATCTAAATCTCTGTCTGGTCATGATGTACTCTAGCTGGAATCTTCTAGTGTCCCTAGATCTTTTCCAAGTATACCTCTTCCTCCTGTCATTGTTGAAGAGACTATTTGCTACTATCATCTGAAATTTATTGCAGAACTCTATTAGTCTTTCTCCTCTCTCATTCCTATTACCAAGCCCATATTCTCCCATGACACTTCCTTCTACTCCTTCCCCTACAACCACGCTCTAATCCCCGTGACTGCTACATTTTCATCTCCCTTTACATACTGAATGAGCCATTCAATATCCTAATAACACTTTTTCTATACCTGACCTATCATTGTTGATGTTTGTTTACTGTCAAACAACAACAATGAGAACATGAGAACAATCTATCACTGAACTGTCCAAAGTAGGTCGAATCTGATGAGAAGAATCTTATCATTGAACTGCTCAAAGTAGCTTTCTGTCTGACCTACTTTCCTATTCATAATGAAACCTACTCCTGTTGTACCATTTTCTGCTGCTCTTGATATTACCCTGATCTTCTTTCCGTTTCACTTCACTGTCCTCCACTTATCTAGATTGAAACTTTTCATTTTCCGTTTCCAGTATTCTAACTTTCCTACTACATTTAAATTTGTGATATTTCATGCCCCGACTCTTAAGACTTCATTAATTTACTTCAGTTTTCTTTTTAGCATTCGTCTTAGCACCTCTTTTCAAGATACTATCCATTCTATTCAAATGACTTTACAAGTCCTTCACAGGCTCTGACAGAATAACAATAGCACTGGAAACCTGAAAGTATTTTTTTATTTCTCTCCCTTAACTTTAATTCTCTTTCCAAAATTCTGTTTGGATTCTTTTAGTGTTTGTTCTAGTTTGAATAGTATTGGGATAGGCTACACACTGCCTCATGCCTTTTTCAATTACTACCTGCCTTTGACGTCATTCAGTATTTAGTACTTACTATTTAGTAACTAATAATGTATGTCTGCCAACCTGTTTAACAACCGCCTTGATGGTTGTGAAAGCTTCTTCCTTGTAGGTGTCAATGAAGTTCAGATGTTTCTGTCGCAGCATACCAAATATTATAGATACCAGTTTGTCCTGTAAAATGATGCAGTACATTTCACCCTTTTACTTATATGATGAACTAGTTATGATAATAGCAGCTCACTTGACTTTCAAATCATATTTCAGTAAAGAAACACACATGTAAATACAAAATATAAAAGCACACATGTACATAAGCAAGCAAGAGAACAAAAATTGAAATCCAACATTTCATTTTCTGAAAAGCCGTAATTCCATACTTAGAAGTTGCTTCAATAGTCACAAATATTTCCCATTTTTCAGGTAATTTATAAGCATGCACATTTTATTCATATAACCATCCCCCTTTTCGATCTTCACTGCACATAAATGGAATACAGATATCAAATAAAAATGCCAGCTGACATTTCTGAAAAAATAAACTGAGGACAAAACTTGATGTGAATGATTTCTTCTACAGTAATTTTTACAAGAGCTGTTATATCTGAACACCAAACAGTGTACACAATACTCTTCCGAATTGGTGAGGAACTGAAATACTAGAATGCCATACAGATTTTTAACAAGAAAACAAGATAGCCTTAATACTAACCCCTTCAAGAATTTGTTGCTTGTCATTCAGTGGTCGATTCAAGTCAGCTGTTGCATACCTCTCGAACTCTGTGCTTAACATTTTATCAATAAGCCTCTCCATTTCAAGCAGCTGTGAACCTAAATGCCTAAATACAATAACAAAGAGATATCCTTGAGATACTTGTTACTGTCAAACTAAAAAATTTAAAACAATAAACTCATCATACAACAGTAGAAACAGAAAAAGATACCGAAAACTGTGTATTCCTGCCAGCTCCTTCACCAGTATCTCCTGGGTAGTAGCAATTAGCTCCAGAGCAGCAACATAGTCTGGAGTTGAAAGAAGAAGCTGAATTGTGGGTTGAGTCTGATGAACTGTTGCCATCAACTGCAACTACAAATATAAACAGAAGGCTTTCCAGTTATATAGTTATGTGTGTGTGTGTGTGTGTGTGTGTGTGTGTGTGTGTGAGAGAGAGAGAGAGAGAGAGAGAGAGAGAGAGAGAGAGAGAGAGAGAGAGAGAAGCGGTCAATAATTACCTTTGAAACCACACTTGCATGATTGCATCGCAGTCTCTCAAGTCTTAGTATTTGCAGTGAGTCCTTCACGACAGATTTGTCTATATGCTGAATTTTTTCCCTGCAAGTAAAAACACGTGGTGCGTGAAGACATGAGATAATTTTAGTCTATGCATACATTTAATTCTCTAAACAAATATGACACACAAATGTTTCAGATATTATACATTATACGGTAAACTTTTACACACATTATACTGAAAACTCTTCATAATTGGGCAGATACTCACCTGAGGGCTCTAACATCATTAATAGTCTGACTCATCTGCTCAGATAGTGCATCATGAGATGTCATAGCATGGAAGAAGGCTTCTGATTTATGGGCGACTTGGTGAGCAATCTGAACTTCTACAGTATCCAGATAATGAGAAAGCTAAAAAAATACACAACTTTGTGATAAAAACATTAGCTTATGATTACATCATAGAACATTTATTATTTGAACTTACATTAAAAAGCTGTGGAGCACTTACCTTTTCTTGTATTAGTTTCCCAGAATTATAAGAATTTTTTGTGTTCTCACCATCAGAACCAAAAGTTGCCTGTTCCTTTGTAAAAGGGAACACAGAATTGAATGTCTCTTCCACAGTGAGATCAAAATTTGGCTGGAGAAATATCTTTGGAATTCCACTAACATCAAGTTGGATCTTTTCTAGCAAACAGAAAAATATAATCATCTCCCAATTTCATTAAGAGTAAAGAAGTTAAGACTAGTAGTAAATTAAACTCATTGTCCTGGATGCAAATGCTGAATCCTAGATATACACTCTTTTACAAAGCATTGGCCATAGAATATAAAAAGCTTGCATTTATCCTATATTTCTGTGTAATAAAACATTTGTAAGTTCAAAAAGGACAAGAACTGAACGAGGCTCTGACACCACAACAGCTTTTTGAAACCTGTTATCTACAACTGGAATGAGACCGATAAATGGTAGGAATGAATGGAAATCTCACCTATGATTCCAATTTATTTCTTACTTACTATAGTCCAATGCATGAACGATGGCGGTTCACGCATATCGAGGCATGGATGGTGATTGCATTGTCGAAGATTCCAAGTGACAGTTGTGGTAAGCACATGCACATGCTTCCTGCTTGAAGAAAGCGTGCATCCTGGAAATTATGTCTCTCACTTGCTTATGCAAAATTTAGCAGTTACCACCACAATAAGAAATGAAACTCGCAACAAATGGAATTTAAATTAACTAAACAACTCCCTATGATCATATTTAAAGCTCGCATTAGCTACGGGATTCACAGCAGAGCACTCAGAACACTACTGAGCACTGATTGGTTGTCAGAGGACATGTGACATAGGTGCACAGAACAAGCATAAACTCTACCGCCATCGTTCGCAACAAAAATTGGAGTTTTCACATTCTGTCATCAGCTATACTGTGTGTCTAATTTCATTTTGTCATTACCTATCTATTTCTTTTTTCTTTAACAGGTCAAGGCATGTTCAGCAATAAGCATGAGCAAGAGTTATTACAATAAATACTTTTTAACAGGACTGAATTTCTATAACTTTCAGTGCCTTTGAGACGGTTATTCTGAAGCACTGTACACAGAACTTTCATAGTGATATTAATGACTATCTGAAGTTTAGAAATGACTGTAAAACATTATTAACAGCATCAAATGAAGAGCATGAGAAAGCTCAGAGCTCCCTGTCTACTTTAGGAGTTATTCACTGATCCCGAGACATTTGAATCTGCACGGCAATCATGTCTAACATTACCACTTCCAGCATCTAATAAAAATGAATAAGTAGTTTTCAAAATATTGATAAGGTTAAGACAATAATCATCCTAGATGGAGTCTGGGAGGGTAATTATTGTCTGTGATGGCCTCAATGAGACCCTTGGTATATTCTGAGAGTGGCTGTTTGTCACTACAGATGCCTCAGGTGTGGGTGGCTAGGATGTATGGAAGGGACTTCTTGGCATGGAATGGGTGGCAGCAGTTGAAGTGGCGAATATAGAGAAGTTTCTTTATTGCTAGGTGGAACCCAGTCCAACTTACTGTTCCTGCATTGTTGCTTGGCTCGTGGAATCCCCACAAAATGGCCTTACCATCAAATTACTCATCTCCAGCTGCAACCCCTCCTTCCTCCATGACCTCCATCTGTTCAGATTCCGCCAGTTCTTAACCTTCACCAACAGCCCTGCAAAACCTTGTCAATCAGGCACAAACCTTTTTACAGTACCTCTGCTCGATCCATAAATTTCTCCTGCTACGCAATCCCAAATTCCTGGATCCCATCTCAAACACTGAAATTCTTGCCCTCCTGGAATTAGAGCAGCATATACAGATACACCTCAAAAAACTCTCCAATTTGTTCCCTTCCTATTCCCGCCTTAGCCTACCACTATCCACCACCTCTACAAAAGTCTCCAAACCTCCCCCACTTCCCCTCACAGCTGACAAACCGTGCCTTGCAGTCGTACTAAATATACCCCACCCTTAAAAACTTCCTCCCACCACCATACAGAATCCAGAACCTAAACAGGCCCAAAACACAGTCATGATTCTTTCCTCCAAAAGACTCAGCTCCACAGATGAATCAATTCTTTCCAAAGGCCTTGCCTTTTGTCTCACCCCCAAATTCTATTGTGCTGGACTCATTGAAGACTTTCTTTTCTCCCGGTCCCTACAGCAGAAATACTTTTTTGCCGCCAACCCCACCAATCAGACTCAACTTAAGACCACTATTGAAACCTGCCTGACTCAGTTCACTCCCCCTTCCAACCATGGTCCACCCCCACTGCCCCCAAATCACCACCTGTTAACTTTTCAGAATTCCTTACTCTTGAACCTTGCCTCATCATCATTTCCCAAATACCTCAACATGCAAGCTAACCTTACATCCACAGAAAGAACCACTGTCCACCACCTAAATTCTGATCCTGACCTCATTATACTGCCTGCTGACAAAGGCTCCACCACTGCTGTTTTGAACTGCAAGCATTACCTGATAGAAGGCCTCTGCCAGCTGTCAGTTTCATCCACCCTGAAACAGTCACTCCTTTTCAGAAATTCAGCAGGATCTATAGTCTCTCCTCAGATCTTCATTGTCCACCCCAGAACCTCTCCCCAGAGTATCTATCTCTCCTCACCCCTACCAGACCCCAAACTCCTACTGCCTACATGCTTCCTGAAATTCCTAAACCCAGACACTCAGGACGCTGGTTAAACTCTGTCACTGCAGAGAGAATCTCTGCTCTCAAAGACCAACACCTTCAGCCTATCACCTACAACCTACAGTCCAATATAAAAGAAACCAATCATTTATTACACTGACTTTCCACAGTTCCTGTTCCTTTATCACAAGGCACCATGCTTGTCACTGTTGATGAAACCTACTTTTACGCTAACATCTGTAATGCAAATGGCCTAGCTGCTATTGAACACTACCTACCCAATGACCAATACATTCCAAAGATACAATCTCCTTCCTGGTCACAATGACAAATTACATCATCAACCACAATTATTTCTCTTTTGGTAGCATTATCTACAAATAAATTTGGGGTACATCAATGAGCACCCACAGGGCACCATCCCATGCCACCTATTCATGGGCCATCTAGAGGAATCCTTCCTAACCACTCAAACTCAAACCCCTCAACTGCTTCAGATTCAGTGATGACATCTTTGTGATCTAGATTGAGGGTGAAGACACCCTACCCACATTTCTCCAAATCCTCAACACCTTCTCTCTCTCTCACACTCACTTCACTGGGTCCTCCTCAACCCAACAAAGCCACCTTTCTTGATGTTGACCTATGTCTCAAAGAGGGCTATATCAGTACCTCCACCCATAACAAATGCACCAGCAATACCTCCATTTCAACAGATGCCACCCATTCCATACCAAGAAGTCTCTTCTGTACAGTCTAGCCACCTGTGGCTGTCGCATCTGTAGTGACGAACAGTCCCTCTCAAAATATACCAAGGATCTCACTGAGGTCTTCAAAGACCACATTACCTTTCCATCCTTGTACAGGAACAAATCTGTGCCTTATCTCTCCAATCACCAACCATCTCCCAAAACCCCACCGTCGGGCCACAGGGGAGAAATCCCCTTGTGACTCAGTACCACCCAGGATTCAAGAAACTGAATCATGTTCTCCACTAGGGTTTCTACTACCTCTCGTAGTGCCCAGAAATGAGGAATGTCCTACCCACTATCTTCCCCACCCCTTCCATAGTGGTATTTGGATGCCCATTGAAGCAACACAATATCTTTGTCCATCCCTGCACAGCCCCTGCTCCCAACCCCTTGCCTCATGGCTCATATCACTGTGATAGATCAAGATGCAAAACCAGTCCCATGCATACTCCCATTACCACCTACTCCAATTCAGTTCACTCACAGGCATCATCTATCCTGTCAAAGGCAGGGCTACCTGTGAAATCGATCATGTGATCTACAGCCTTAGCTGCAACCACTGTGCTTCATGCTATGTGGGCAGGACAACCAACAAGCTGTCCATCTACATTAACGGCCACCGAAAAACTGCAGACTACAGCTGTAGCACCCTGTTGCTGAGCACGCTGTCCTACACAACATTCTTCATTTTAATGACTGCTTCACAGCCTGTGCCATTTGGATCCTTCCTACTAACACCAACTTTTCTGAAATGTGTGGTGGGAACTCTCCCTCCAATATACCGTATGTTCCTGAGCCCCTCCTGGCCTCAAACTTTATTAGCCATTGTCCTTCACCCACCAATCCCCTTCCCAGTTCCCACTGTGGTCTCCTATTGCACTAACACACACACACACAGTCTTTCACTTCACTCTTTTTCTGCCCCCACCCCCTTTCATTTTACCTCTCGACAGCACATAACTGCCCTACCCTCTCTTCATCTCATCCCTGTATGCCCTCATAAATAGCACATTTATGTCTCCCACTACTACCTCACTCTCCTCCTCCTCCACACCTGTTTCAGAAGGTGGTCTTCTGGCTGAAAGCTTACGTGTTTAGCAGTCTTTTGTTGCTCCTGTCTGTGGCTCAGCATCTCTGCTATATGGCGTGTAGCAATCCATACTTTTCGTAATATTGTCATTATTCCATCCTGGATTTTCCACTATATTTACTTGTTTGTAAATTAAGATGAGGTGACTTACCGAACAAAAACGCTGGCAGGTCGATACACACACAAACAAACACAAACATACATACAAAATTCAAGCTTTCGCAACAAATTGTTGCCTCATCAGGAAAGAGGGAAGGAGAGGGGAAGACGAAAGGAAGTGGGTTTTAAAGGAAAGGGTAAGGAGTCATTCCAATCCCGGGAGCGGAAAGACTTACCTTAGGGGGAAAAAAGGACAGGTATACACTCGCACACACGCACATATCCATCCACACATACAGACACAAGCAGACATATTTCAAATATGTCTGCTTGTGTCTGTATGTGTGGATGGATATGTGCGTGTGTGCGAGTGTATACCTGTCCTTTTTTCCCCCTAAGGTAAGTCTTTCCGCTCCCGGGATTGGAATGACTCCTTACCCTCTCCTTTAAAACCCACTTCCTTTCGTCTTCCCCTCTCCTTCCCTCTTTCCTGATGAGGCAACAATTTGTTGCGAAAGCTTGAATTTTGTATGTATGTTTGTGTTTGTTTGTGTGTGTATCGACCTGCCAGCGTTTTTGTTCGGTAAGTCACCTCATCTTTGTTTTTATATATAATTTTTCCCACGTGGAATGTTTCCTTCCATTATATTGTTTGTAAATTAAGCCACTCATAATGCTGATTGTAATTGGCACCTAAACCTCAGGTTACAGTATTGCTTCGTTTTATTATTCAGTATTATGTATTTAACTTGTTTGCTCAATGACACTGTAGATACTTTCCTGTATCTTAAAATACTGAGTGATAGCAACTGTTGACAGTATTAATTCACTTCTCTTGTATTGCTTAATGAACCACTTATGTTTGGTATATGGTTACTACAGATTTGTAGAAACTGAACATAAGTCCTTGTATCTTATATAATATAAATATAGTAAAAATTGTGTTATGTTACAATGATTTACCTTGTTAGTGTGTCACAAATTTAAAGAAAATAGTTGGTTGCTAATGCTATCTGGCAATGTTTTCATGTAATTGTGTTGCTACATAGTGACAAGATCTCCGACGGCCATAATATAACTACTACCTTGATCCTGTACTAGCATTGTGGTGATTATACACTTTTGTATGAATTTCTTTCTGTCATAATCTGATATAGTTTTCAGTATATGTATATGACAACACAGAGCAATTCAGCTCAGCAAATTATGATGATGTGTAATACCTGCAGGCTAGTACACACTAAATTAAGTAAAATTTTTTACTGGTATGTATCGTACAAAGGAAGTTCAAATATTGAATTTATTTTGTTATTGTTCACCTCTTATAAGCAATTATTTGCAAGTTAGACCTAAAGACAGTTAGACCTAAAGACAGTTCATCAATGAGTTGAAACTAGTTATCAGTTAAGGACTTTCACCATCTTGTCCTAGGATTTTTATTCACCCAAGTCAAGTATTTTTTAGCCAATATAAGAATGGACCCTCAACTATCAGATAGAGTAATGGTTGCTAAAAATATTCGGAGTCTTAATAGTTCAGAGTCTTAATATATGCAACTTACCGATTGAGCTTTTTGCACGTAGATTTGGGAAGTGCTGAAGGAGCTCTGCATGAGAATTTGGCTTTGATGCAATGGAATTTATTCTGGCATGTTTCCGATATCTCTATGTAAAGAATCATAAGAATATTATTTATATACATCAACAGTTTCAATATGTAATACTTTATAGTCTTCTTTACAATGTTTTTATCACATAATTCCATACAAACTGAGCAAAAAGCTATTGGAAAATTAACTCACACGTGCAATTTTTCTCAAGTAGGACTCAAAATGCTGTGGGCCAATATCTGGTATGTAATGAGGTACAGGAATATCACTTTTTTCAACAAATCCATCACCCCACGTTTTTGTGAAGAAATCCCTCTGAAACAAAAATTATTTGAGTGCAACAATTTAAAAATGTACTTCCTTACAACTACAACTCAGCTAGGAAAAGGAAGCAGCACAGCGCTGCTGTTTTTAAGTAGCAGAGTAAAAAGTGATGCTGAAAGTGCACTAGCGAATTTACATCTTCAGTTTAAGTAGAGAAATAGTATTTAGTCTGGAACATAATGGTTTTGTTGATACCACGTCCAACATAAAAAACCATGTGGTTTGAGGTGTTACACATCACTTTGAAGAAAGTAATGCGTTATTCCCTCTGTCTCCCTATACGACGAATGATAGCTGTGTTTGTTTTGGGCTCCACATTCTCCAGGAAATTTTATTTCTTTTGTGCACGTCATGAGAACAAAAGTGGACCCAAGTACATCTGCAGGGCAGGGGTGATGGGCACCTAGATTCCTGTGTACAGAAACAACTACTCGGTCGGGGCAGTTATTCCATGAGAAGGCCATTCCACCTCTGATATCTGCCATAATCCACAGAATCTCACTGTGCACGACAATGATCATGGAGAGACTTGTCAAGGGAGACTTAAGAAGTCAGTCAGAGCTAAATGACAAAGGCATATATCTACTGTGAGCTTTGTTACAGCTTTACTAAAGTAAAAGCTAACATGGAACGTAATAACAGAGGTAAAATACAAGTGCGATAAAAAGGCAGCATATGAAATTATTTTGTAGTGACTGGTGTTTGAGATTTCCAATTGGTATGGACTTGGCGTCTTTGAGAACGGAGTCTGCTGTCTCAAGACAGAGCAACACAGCCCAGTCAAACAGTTAATAGAGATAAATAACAATGACCACAACAACTTGTTTCTACATATCCATCTCTACATCATATCGGAACAACGACAGGCGCATTACATTACATTCTGATGACTGTGACAGGAGGTCTGGGCGTATTTATGCCAGGGAATAAGAAGTTTTTATTGAGAAAAAAAGTTTAATTTAAACACAAATAAAGGATCAAAGAAGAAAAGTTTTGTTGGAACACTGTGTCATTGTCCATAGCAACAGAGACAACAACTTGGATTTTCAGCATTGTATAAACTGTTATTTGCACTGCAAATAAACAAATTCTAGAAAAAGTAAATATGTTGCAGGCAAATTGCTGAATCCCTCGACACCATCTCCATTAAAGAAGCAAGTAACTCCATGAGTGGGAAGAGCAACACACTTTTAAGCTGCTAACTTGTCTCCTCAATTCAGTGTCAACACATTTGCAGTCAGCTACAGCTGCGTTGGCAACGCCACAAATACCAGCATCAGCCACAGCCGCAGACTAACTGTCGGCAAAGTGGTCTGCCTAGTCTGGTGAATCTACCTCTCGCCAATGTCTCATGGTGATAAGTGCTATTCTCAATCTTGGGTGAGCTGTATTTGAAACTTTTTTTCTTTGCAGTAGTTGTGGTGTGTATGCATGCTGGCAGGATCACACTGTTTCGAGCGATCAACGTCTGCTTTTGTTGGATATATACCGCGTCTTTGTAATGCTGAGGAGGTAGACATCAAATTAGAATCTTGTGATACTGATTTTGTTAGTGCATGCCAGCAATATACATCTACATCTCCATGGATACTCTGCAAATCACACTTAAGTGCCTGGCAGAGGGCTATCGAACCATCTTCACAATAATTCTCTATTATTGCAACCTATAACAGTGCGGGAAAACCGAACACCTACATCTAGCCATACAAGCTCTGATTTCCCTTATTTTATTATGTTGATAGTCCCTCTCTACATAGGTTGGCATCAACAAAATACACACATCAAAAAAAGTTTTGCATTGCCTTGATTCCGAGAGTTGCAGAACCTGTACAGAAATTTGGAACAAAGCTCAACAAATATCATTTCTTCCCTTTTTACTGCTCATGACAACCACACATTGCATGTTTTACCACCATACAGCGAGACCTTAACAGGTGGTGGTCCAGACTGCTGTGCACTCCTCTTGCATTGATGCATGCCTGTATTTGTCATGTTGTACTATCCACATGTTCATCAAGGCACTGTTGGTCCAGATTGTCCCACTCCTCAATGGCGAATTGGCATACATGCCTCAGAGTGGTTGGTGGATTATATCATCCATAAACAGCCCTTTTCCATCTATCCCAGGCATGTTTGATAGGGTTCATGTCTGAAGAACATTCTGGCCACTCTAGTCGAGCGATGTCGATATCCTGAAGGAAGGCATTCACAAGACGTGCACAATGGGGGCACAAATTGTCGTCCATGAAGACAAATGCATCACCAATATGCTGCTGATATGGTTGCACTATCAGTCGGAGGATGTCATTCACGTATTGTACAGCCGTTATGGCACCTTCCATGAGCCCCAGCAGCGTATGTCACCCCCACATAATGCCACCCCAAAACAGCAGGGAACCTCAACCTTACTGCACTCACTGGACAGTGTGTCTAAGGTGTTCAGCCTGACCGGGTTGTCTTCAAACACGTCTCCGATGATTGTCTGGTTGAAGGCATATGCGACACTCATCAGTGAAGAGAACATGATGCCAATCCTGAGTGGTCCATTCGGCATATTGTTGAGCCCATCTGTACTGCAATGCACGGTGTCATTGTTTGAAAGATAGCTCTCACCATGGACGTCAGGAGTGAAGTTGCACATCATACAGCCTACTGTACACAGTGTGTGTCATAACAAGACGTCCTATGGCTGCATAAAAAGCATTATTTAACACGGTGGCATAGCTGTCAGGGTTCCTCCAAGCCCTAGTCCATGAGTAGCGATCATCCACTGCAGCAGGAGCCCTTGGGCAGCCAGAGCAAGGCATGTCATTAACCATTCCTGTCTCTCTACATCTCCTACATGTCTGGACAACATCACTTTGGTTCACTCTGAGATGCCTGGACACTGCCCTTGTTGAGAGCCCATCATGGCACAAAGTACATGCATGTATGCGCATTCCCTGAAACGGATGTTACATTTTACCTCTAGCAACAGGTCATGTAATAGGTACATGCAGACAGACAGAATTGGGCAGCTGCAGATGATGATGATTTTTTTTTTTTTTTTTTTGTGGTTTTAGGGTGCACAACTTCAACGGTCATTAGCGCCCAGACTACGTTAGGAATGCACCGCGAGGCACAAGTTTAAAACAGCAACTAAAAGGGAAAACACGATAAAAGATCGACAGGCATAGGATTAAAAAAACAGCATAATCAAATGTCCTTAGACAGGTTGGTCAATTTGATGAAATGAAGAACGCGAGCAGCTGCTCCTGGGTCATCCGCTAAAATGGCATCGAGAGTACATGGTGGCAGGCCAAGATCAAGACGCAGTGTAGTAAAATCCGGACAGGACATTAAAATGTGGCGGACCGTCAGCAAGTGCCCACATGGGCAGAACGGTGCCGGCGCAGCCGTCAGCAGATGGCGATGGCTGAACCGGCAGTGTCCAATTCGTAACCGGGCCAAAACTACCTCCTCCCACCAAGAGGGGCGTGAGGAGGACGTCCAAGCCGCGGGAAGAGGTTTCAAGGCCCGAAGCTTGTTGTCCGTAAGTGCAGCCCAATCAGCATGCCACAGCGATAAAATGCGCCGACAAATGACCCTGCTACAATCTGATGAAGGGAAACAACAAGAAGCTGTCCGAGGCTGGAGGACCGCAGCCTTGGCCGCGGCATTTGCAGCTTCGTTCCCAGGGATACCGACATCGCCAGGAACCCACATAAAGGTAACCGGAGAACCGTCGTCCACCAGCTGCTGAAGAGAGCGTTGGATCCGGTGCACGAAAGGGTGAACCGGATACGGATCACTGAGGCTCTGGATGGCGCTCAGGGAATCGGAGCAGATGACATAAGCAGAATGTCGGTGGCGGCCGATGTAAAGAACAGCCTGGTAGAGGGCAAAGAGTTCAGCTGTGAAGACCGAACAATGACCATGGAGCCGGTATTTGAAACTTTGTGCCCCGACAATAAAAGAACAACCGACCCCGTCATTGGTCTTAGAGCCATCTGTATAAATGAAGGTCATATTAATGAACTTCGAACGAAGTTTGACAAAACGGGAGCGGTATACCGAACCGGGGGTAACCCCTTTTGGGAGCGAGCTGAGGTCAAGGTGAACGCGAACCTGAGCCTGGAGCCAAGGTGGCTTGTGGCTCTCGCCCATTCTAAAGGTTGCAAGGAGTGAAAAATCAAGGTATGGAAGGAGACGACGAAAGCGAACTCCAGGGGGTAGCAGGGCAGAGACATACAACCCGTATTGACGGTCGAGAGAGTCGTCAAAAAAGGAACGATAAGACGGGTGGTCGGGCATTGACAGTAGCCGACAGGCATACCGACAAAGCAGTATATCGCGCCGGTAGGGCAGTGGCAATTCATCAGCTTCAGCATGAAGAGTCTCGATAGGACCAGTATAAAATGCTCCGATCGAAAGACGTAAACCCCGATGTTGTATGGAGTTGAGGTGGCGTAAGATGGATGGCCGTGCAGAGGAGTATACGAAGCTCCCATAATCCAGCTTTGAGCGGACGATCGACCGATATAGGCGAAGTAGGACGGCTCGATCCGCTCTCCACGACATACCACTGAGAACACGGAGGACATTTAGAGAACGGGTACAACGGGCAGCCAAATAAGACACATGTGGAGACCAGCTAAGTTTCCTGTCAAATGTAAGACCTAAAAATTTTGTTGTCTCCACGAATGGGAGAGCAACGGGACCGAGTCGTAAGGACGGTGGGAGAAACTCTTTGTAGCGCCAGAAGTTAATACAAATCGTCTTCTCGGCAGAAAAACGGAAGCCATTGGCGACACTCCAGGAGTAAAGACGGTCAAGAGTACGCTGAAGACAGCGCTCCAGGAAACATGTACGCTGTGCGCTGCAATAGATGGTAAAATCGTCCACGAAAAGGGAGCCTGATACATCAGCTGGGAGGCAATCCATTATTGGATTGGTCGCTATGGCGAAGAGAGCGACGCTCAAAACTGAGCCCTGTGGCACCCCATTCTCCTGGCGAAAGGTGTCCGACAGGACAGAACCCACACGTACCCTGAACTGTCGATCCATTAAAAAGGAACGAATAAAAAGAGGGAGGCGACCGCGAAGGCCCCATGTATGCATGGTGCGGAGAATGACCGCCCTCCAACAGGTGTCGTAAGCCTTCTCCAAACCAAAGAACACAGCCGCGGTCGGGCGCTTCCGCAAGAAGTTATTCATAATGAAGGTCGACAAGGTAACCAGATGGTCAACAGCAGAGCGGCGCCTACGAAATCCACATTGTACATTGGTAAGTAGGCGCCGAGATTCGAGCAGCCAAACCAAACGAGAGTTAACCATTCGCTCCATCACCTTACAGACACAGCTGGTAAGCGAGATGGGTCGATAACTGGAAGGCAAGTGCTTGTCCTTCCCCGCCTTAGGAATCGGTACAACAATAGACTCGCGCCAGCATGCGGGAACATGTCCCTCAATCCAGATGTGATTATAAGTACGAAGAAGGAAATCTTTACCCGCAGGAGAAAGGTTCTTCAGCACCTGAATATGAATAGAATCAGGCCCTGGAGCAGAGGACCGTGACCGGGCAAGTGCATTTTCGAGTTCCCGCATGGTGCAAGGGGCATTATAACTTTCACGATTCGAGGAGCGGAAGTTAGGTGGCCTAGCC